>NC_090936.1:829333056-830583056 GCF_040938575.1 Ambystoma mexicanum
CTGGCAGCATTTCAGCGGTTCATGGATCGGATGTTCTCAGATTTGCTTTTGGTATCGGTAATCATATACCTAGATGATATTCAGATTTTTTCCACAAACATGAATGATCATATTCTCCATGTCACGCAAGTATTGGATCGACTCCAAAAGAACCAACTTCTAGTCAAGCCTGAGAAGTGTGTTTTTGCGTTTTTTTCTGTACCCTATCTAGGGTACGTTTTGTCTGAAGAAGGGATTTCAATGGACCAGAGCAAGGTGTCAGCATACTAGACTGGGCCACTCCCACCACAGTAAAGGAAGTGCAAAGGTTCCTCGGGCAGTCCAACTTCTACCGAAGATTTATACCCAATTTCTCGGAAATTGTTCGTCCCATCACTGGATTGCTCAAAAAGAACGCCTCTCCTTTCATGTGGACCACTCAAGCGGAGCAGAGTTCCGGCCCGTCTTAAAAGGCTCTTCTGTTCCGCTCCTATCCTTCGTCATCCCGATCAGACGAGACAATTCATTGTTGAAACCGATGCATCAGCCATGGCCATAGGAGCTGTTAATCTACAATCCGTAGACGGTCTTGAACACCCTATAGCTTATCTTTCTAAAATTCTCTCTCCCAGTCAACGGAATTATTCAGTCCTCGAAAAGGAATTGTTAGCCATGAAACAGGCTTGTGAAGAGTGGCGTCACCAGCTGATGGGATCTCGACACGTGTTTATCATCAGAACTGACTACAAACTTTGGAGTGTCCCAACTCACGGCAAGTTCAATGGGCCTATTTCTTCGCCCAGTACGACGTCCAAATAACCTATCTTCCCAGAACCAACAACAAGCTAGCGGAAGCCTTATCTCGCAAAGACTCCATTACGGATTATGTTACACAACCGAGAAAGCGTATGTTCCCTAGGAACAAGATCCTGGGACTTGTAAGTGCCTTCCTTCAGGAGGTCAAGACAGCTTTGGTGTCGGAATTATCCGAACTACGGCTGCAAGACAAGGCCCGTTATTTGGAGAAAGGAGGATTGATGTACTACAAGGATCGTCTTTACATTCCTTCGGGCCCTCTGCGCAAACGAGTAATCAGTTGGTGTCACGATTCTCTCACCGCGGGACATAGGAGCTTGTACAACACTGCCAAACTAGTTGCAAGATCTTTTTACTGGCCCAATCTGAAGGGAGACGTCAAGGATTATTTTAAGGCATGCCCAGTTTGTGCCATGGCCAAGTATCCATCCGGCAAACCCCTCAGTCTTTTGACTCAGCAGAGATGCCTAGGCGCCCTTGGGGGCTTGTCTCCACAGATTTTATAGTTGACCTTCCGGTGTCAGACTCTTGCACATGCATTATGGTTACTGTTGATACTCTTACCAAAATGGCATATTTTTCTCCTTTACCGGGTTTAACCACAGCGACTGAAATGGTGGAAGTTATTGCTCGGGATATCTTCCGATTACATGGTGTTCCTGATAAGATCATCTCGGACCGAGGCAGCCAATATGTGTTGAAATTCTGGAAGGTGCTGTAACACTCACCTGGTATCCACGGGGATGTCACTCAGCCTGTTCTGACCTCTTACGACCTCAAACCCTTCCCTGGAGGCTATTCGACTGGAGACTGGGCCTGAAACACAGGATTTGTTAGAGTTTACCCCTTCTTTCCCAGGGTTCAACCCTTCCCTTTGATCCACAGCTCACCTTGTTTTCTTGGAAAGTGTGCTCTCCATCCTGCTTTCAGCGCAGGGGCGCGTTGATTGATGTGGGCTTGTTGCTGTCTAGTTACTTCACTGGCAAGAGTCCGACAGGTAAGTATAATGAGTCTTTTGAACAGTTCTCTAACTTCGTTCCTTTCCTTCCTTAGACGATGGCCAGCGTCCGGGGATGGCGGCATGCTGCTGAGATGAGTAGCACTGAAGGTGATTGAGAGCGCAATGTGCAATGCACCCCTTTCGTATTTGTATTGAACTGAGTTCTTTTTCTGTGTCTTTTAGGTGCTGCGACGTTTTCAGCGTGGATGCCGGTTATGAAGAACAAATGCGATGAGTAAGCGCGGTATGCGGCGCCTCTAGATGTTTCCACGCTAACCTGGAGTGTCTTTCCCCTCTTGCAGATGGATGAGAAGTTCCGGAGACAGAGTTCCCCCAGAGCGGCTGGGATTCAGGTAAGCGTTTGAAGCTCGAACAGTATTGAAAAATAAGTGAAGATTTGCAGAAAGCTTACTAATGCCTTTTTTCTGTTCTTTTCCCTTTTCCTTAGAAAGCGGCGTGCCGGGATGGGAAAGACACCGCCGAAGAAGCCCGCAGAACAGAAGGAGTGATGAATGATGGGCAGAAGTGCTGCAAGGTAAGGCTGTTTCTAACTGTGTTCTTGTTCTTGCAGGAGCTGGGCGCAGAAGAAAGATGCAGGCCTACTGGAGACCGATCCGAATACAGTGAGTTGCAGTCACGCTGCAGGTGCAGAAAACGTAAAAGCATGTTTCTCAGCCCGGGCGTGGCTTAAATAGTCTCTGGGTATCCCAGGTGCCTCTGGGCTGAACCACACCCAAAAGACTAGACTGCACATTCAGTTCTGGGAACCGAAATATGTGGGGGCATCCATCTTGTCCCCATCAATGCACTGCAAGTCCAATCCCCAATGTTATCCTATGGGAGTGAGTGAGTCTGGTGCCACAAGCACCAAGTCTGACTCCAAGTGGGTCTTTGGAGGGATGGAGAGGCCCTTGAGGGCCATGTAGGTGATCATGGCCTGGCTCCAGCCTGACATCTTGGAGGGCTGGGGACATGAGGGGCAGGAATCATGACAACACTCCCCCGAAGGCCCCTCTCAAGGTGGCTCTTCTGCCTGGTCCTGGTTTGTTTGGATTGTTTTGATGAAATTGCCTAAGCAAGTGAGGTGCATGGATGTACTCACAAGGCTCCCATGTCCTGTCTTGTGGACCATACCCCTTCCAGTCTACTAAGTAGTATAATTTGGATCTGGCGTACTTTGAATCTTGGATGTCCTTGACTTCAAATTCTGGCTCCCCGGCGACTACTTCTGGCTGAGGTGGCGTTGCTACCCGGGTCCCAGGTTGAACAGGTTTAAGGAGAGACATGTGGAACACAGGATGAATCTGCATGTTTGACGGCAAAGCTAGTCTGACCGCCACAGGATTTATCACAGAGGTGACGGTGAATGGACCCAGGTATCTTGGACGGAAAGTTTGGGTTCCTTTAATGGACACGTGTTTAGACGCCAGCCAGACTTTGTCTCCCACTTGGCAGTTGGGGGCCTTTGCTCGGTGTTGATCAGCAAACTTCTTTTGGCAATTCTTAGCTTGACGTAGGTGTTCAGCTGCCCTTTTAAAGGTTTGAGAAATGGTTGTGTGCAAGGTTTTGACTGCTGGCATTTCCAGGGTTGAAGGAACGTCCAACTCAGAAGTACGTGGGTGCCTGCCATACATGGTATAAAAGGGTGTCTGCCCAGTGCTGGTGTGTAGTGAATTATTATAAGCATATTCAGCTATCCATAATAGGTCGAACCAGCTTCCTTCAGCTTGGTGTTGTGGGATGTATTTACCCATGCATCCGAGCCCTACCTCAAAACTGTGCAGTATTGGAAAACATCATGATGGCCAGAGCTTCCCAGAAAATGCACAGGGAAATGCATGAAGAATAGGCTGCCACTCATTTTTGCCGATGTTATGGGCACAGAAGGACGCTGCCTAAAACCACCATTGGACTACCCACACAGTAGTCTGAAACCATTGGGAGTGGCAATGCTGATTGCCAAAAGCAAACCCATAACTGTTGGGAATTCATTTTCTTAAATCCCAAAAAGGGGTGCAGTACCAGTACTCACCACTATCCAAAAGCCGGCGTTTTAAAACCACCAGATTTTGTAGAAAACTGAATAAATGAGCCCAAAGCAAGCCAAAGAAAGACTTACTGAGAGGTGGATCCAATGTAAAGTTATATTCTGAAGTGACTTGAAGGTTTATAGCAAGACTGGCTGAGCTGTGGATTTCAGCAGTTTAAGTAAATTTGGACTGAAAGACACTAAAAAATCTAAATGTTTAAATTGACTGAGTGACCTACTTTTGTGTGTCACATAGGTTTCAATTGTTTAAATGTCATAGTTTTAAACTTAGAATCAGCATTCTAGCTGCATATGTAAAAATGTTTAGTTTTATTTGAATGCAGAAAACTGGGGAACAGAAATGACATGTAGCTAAAAACTGGCTTAAAGAGATTCCAATTTTGCCTGGCAACTACCCCCCATCAGGAGTGAAACTTGAGTCACAGCTGTGTTCCCAGGCCTATCTGCCTTTTGCTGGCCACACTAAGGATATGCCATCTCTCTGATAATTGAATTAAGGGGAGCCCCCACAGAATACAGGAGCTCTGAACAAAGCCCTGTCCTGACTCAGGCAAATGTTTTATTGCAGATGTCGTAAAAGTAGCTTCCTCCTGAAGCAAAGGGGAGGGGCACTGCCTGTGAGAGCAAGCTGGCTTGGCAGAACTGGAAAAACCAGAAATTCAACCTTGTGCTGGTGGAAAACCACACCCCTTTGGGGCCAGAACATAACTCTAAAAAGATGAATAACTCATAGAGCGGACATGTGAAAATTTTATAAATGACACCATAATTCTTGTGATTTTTCTGCCCACATTTTAAGAGGTTTTTAGAACCGGTGGCATGTTCAGAGGGGTTTTAGCGGAAAAGAGGATATTACTCAAAATGTGTGCATGGGAAAAATCTGACACTTCATCAACTAATGTCCATACTCCTTGCGCACATGTGTGTAAATTTGGGGTAATGTCCGGTATTGCAAACCAGTTAAAAAGTGCAAAATATTGCCATTTCTGAATGCAAGCTCCCAGGAAGAGCATAGTTTGAACAGGGTATACCTCCTGTGATATGTGATGGGTGCATGTAATTTCAAACCACTGTGTAGCTATGAAATATGTATTTGGTTCAAATCTAGATTTGTGTGCAAGTTGACAGGAGGAGTGGACTTTCTGCAGGCTGTAAAATGACATCACTCTGACACAACTTATCTCCCCCAATCAGGGGAGAAATGAAAGCTTGGCCAATGATAAGTGGAGAGGGGCTGGCTAGTGATGCTGCTCACACACACCCATTTTCAAAACACATAAAAGCAGAGAGACAGGACAGATAGGGACCTTCAAATCCATTTGCAGCTGGAAGCTCTGCCGGGAAAATCCATACTTTACCTCCATCAACCTTCAGAGAGCCAACATAGAGACTTCAAATCTATCAAATTTCCAGAACCAGAGAGAGAGCAGAGACCCAGACCAGACCAGCAGAGTAGAGCTGACCTGTTAGCAGAACCAGAGAGAGCTGACCCAGATCACTGTGAAGTGCAGAGACCAGAGTCCAGTCTAAAACCTGACCAGATCCGTGGCGAGGCCCATTTCACTCAAGAATATAGTGTGAGTACCTAGAAAACTGTGCAGAACCAATCTCTTAGTTAAAATAATATAATTCAATCCAATTTTAATCTAAGTAGAACTGTCTCCTAACTGTCACCTGTCATTTGCAAAGCTGTCACCTGTCATTTTCTAGTTGCAGGCTGCACTTGTCATTTTGAACTTTAACTTTTCAAATCTGAAAAACGACCTTTATTTATTCGCTCATATCTCCGTGACCGTTTGTGCTAGAGACTTGCAGTAACTTTCCTCAGAAAGCTTAGAATCGTGGCTTTCCTACGAACCTAGAACCGCATTCCTACCCCCTATAGTTTTGCCGTAATCGTGAAAAACGCACTCGCGAATTTTACCGCAATTTGCAAATTTCTTCACGTGTAAAAATCTGCTGCTGCTTGCCTTCCATTTGCCAGAAATTCGTTTAACCTGCTAATTATCCCTGAATCATTGCTAGTGTGAGCCTGGACTAATATTAACTAGATACCACTCACCCTGAACCTCCTAGAGGGAATTAAAAGCATTTTAGCATATTTTTCACTTTATTGCCAGCACATATCAAAGCATTTTGCCTGTGTTTTCAACTTCTGTAGTCTAAGTTGCTGGGTGAACTGAATTACATTTGAATTGCATTTCTGAGAACTGTGTGCCTTCCTTCCATTTCCTTGCATAGCATAAAAGGGGGGGGGGTGAATTGTCCAAGAAAGTGATTACATTGTCTTTTGCTGAAATCCTATCAAGTTATTTTCTGTACTGCATTTCATTCCACATTGCATCCATTTGAAACCATAAAAGTATTGTTGCTATCTTATCCATTTCATGTCAACTCCTTAGTGATTATCAAGAAGTGTGCTAGTGCCAGATTCTCTGTTGTTAATCTTTATCATATCAGATTAAGTGTGCTATTCAATTATTAATTTATTCTAAAGTGTGATATATATACCTATTGTTTAAACTATCAATTAAACCTTTTAACTTGCAAAACAGAACTACTTCTTGGCTCAGTGGGGTCAGGGGGATTCCAATAGAGGGGTGTTATATAGGGGTAGTCATCCAGAACGCATGAACTGGACATAAAGATATATCAATAAGGGTTTTCATTCAGTATTATAGACTAGGCGTTGACTTAGCTGTAGTGCTGAATTGAATCCTCTTACAAATTGGGGGCTCGTGCCGGACGTTTGGATTAGATCTATCACTTGTGCAGATTAATACAGCGTGCCAGCTGACCAGATACACATATCCGGTCGGAGCACACGCTGTGTTACGCTGTAAAGCACTTCTCAAAGGAACGCTCTAAGAAAAAGGTCTGTTTTGCAAAAATAAAATACAAACTTCTGTAAGTCAGGACAGAGACCAATCTCTAGAATGACGACCTTAGTAGACATGAAAATAGCCAGAGAGCACTTCTTACATAAGTTATTTGTGAGAGGTGAGTGGACTCACCAGGACCAAACAGGCTGGTTGCAGGCCATCACACCCCAAATCACGGAAACAGGGTCAGATACATGGAGAGACCAGGGTCCCTTACATGTGGCCCTGAGTGAACTATATATGTCCTCTAAGGCCAAGGATGAGCACAACAAGATTGCCAGGGTAGCGGCATATTTATATTTACATATGGGAGCCATGCAGGACAAATGTGCTGAAGGCCAAGATTTGGTGAGTAGGCAACTGCTGGCATTACAGAAGGCCCAATCTGATCTGGACTCTTCTGAGCAGAGGCTGCAGAGGAGCCAGGAGTCAGAAAATGATAGTAGGCAGTATATCATTAAAATAAAAGAGGACATGGATATACTGCAACAGGAAAAGGCTGACCAGGATACTAGATTTCTGGCCCTGCAGAAGGAGCACCAAGACAGTTTGGACTCCTTACTGCAGAGCCAGAAAAAGCTGGAGCAACAATTAGACTTTAACAGGGCATGCACGGAGCAGGTAGCCACCCTGCAAAGTCATCTAGATAGAGTGAAGGTAGGGAGCAACAAGCTGATTATGAAAGACCTGGATACCCAGGCAGAGTTTGATGAAGAACGCCAGAAAGCTGGTGCCTTCCAAAGGCAAAGGGACGACCTGGCGGCACAAATGCAGGCTCTTAGTCAGGAAAGAGACGCCTTAGGCCAGGAAGTCTGCCATTTAAAAAGAAAAATGGAAGAAAATCACCTGGCCCACCAGGGACTGGGTGACCTCCAAAAAGAACACCAGAACTTGTTAGAGCACACCAGGAGGGTGGAGGATGCTCTAGCAAGAAAGGAGCAGGCCAATAGGGACACAGCTCAGGAGGTAACCCTCCTGCAGCAAAGACTGGCCCAGTGCTCCAGGACCAATCAGGAAACACAGAGAGAGAATGAGGCTCTCTGCCAGCACAATGATAGGCTCCAGCAACAGGTAGCGATGCAGGAGAGACTGATAGAGTCTAGTAAGGCCTTAACTGAGGAACTGAAGACACAAATGCAGGCTCTTGCATTGCAACAGGGAGCAGGGGCGGATAGAGATGAGGTTCGCTGGGAAAGGGAAGCTCCGGAGCATAACCTCAGGAGCCCTAGTACCAGAGGCCCTCATACCTCTCAGTCACTGGACTCTGCCACCCCCATATTCCCTGGCGCACATGAGCACCGGGCCACAGGGATGGCAGACTACTATCCAGACAAAAGTATGGGGCTCATAGGCCAGTACCACCCAGGTATGGAGGGGCGGGCATCCGGGTATGGGCACCCCAGCACAGTGCAATTTAATGGGGAACCCCAGGAGAGTAGGCCCCTTAAGGGCATCCTGAAAACCTCTGCCCAGTTAGGTCAGTGGGGGGGGTACCCAGCAAATCCTGGCAGCAAGGAGGGATCTGAGGACTCCTCTGAGCACCACAGGAAACAGGAGACCAGGTCCCCACATTCTGCCAGCCATTCCCAGGCTCGCAGAATCCGGGAAAACCTGGAAGAACAGACAGGAACCTCTGGGAGCAGTGCCTCTGAGTCAGAGGATGAATGGACAAGGGTTACCCGAACCAAAAAGGCCAATAAGGCAAAAAGGGCCTTGCTTAAGGACCCCTTAAAGCAGATTAAGGCGATCAGGAGCGTCATCACGCCTTACCATAAGAACGCTAAGTATTCTGTTTGGGAGCACTTAGAGTTGTTTGAGCAAATGATGGAGACTTTCCATTTGAAGGACAGCCAAAGCTGTATTCAATATGTAAAGTGGACCTTCTCCCCGGAATACTCCAGTTTCTTTGTGGGGCTGGAGGACCAAAATCATTTAAGATGGTCCACCTATAAGGCGGCCATCTTGAAACATTTTTCCATTCATAGAAATCCTCAAGAGGCTCACAAGGCAGCCTACAATTTGCAATGTGGGGAGGATCAGGCCCCACAAGAATTTGTGCAAGAACTGAAACGTGCTTTTGCGCAGACCACCAGAAGGGTGCACACAGACAGTAGAGAATTCATTAATACATTTTTTCATGCCTTGCCCAAATACATAATGACCCAGCTCGTGAGGGATTTTCACGAGAAAAGATCTTTAGACTGGGTCCTTGAACAGGCTACCCGGATCTATGAGGTGCAGAAACCGGTAGAAAATAAAAATAATGCGCCCAAAAACCCCAAAGCCAACAACACCCCTGCTGCTGCCAAGGTGGCAGAGGTAAAGGTCACCCCCGTTTTAGAATTGGAGATGGGGGGGCCTAAAAACCTACCTGCACCTAATAATGCTAGGCCCAGAAGGTCCTCGGGCCAGTCACAGAC
This sequence comes from Ambystoma mexicanum, assembly GCF_040938575.1. Classification (NCBI taxonomy): domain Eukaryota; kingdom Metazoa; phylum Chordata; class Amphibia; order Caudata; family Ambystomatidae; genus Ambystoma; species Ambystoma mexicanum. The sequence continues at coordinate 829,342,204 of NC_090936.1, forward strand.
AGGGGGCCAGGGAGGCAGCCCCACAAATGGGGTCCCTCGCTCTCCTGATTATGTAAGCCCCCGTTACAAGGGAAATCGACCCATCCTGGGTTATGTGTGGACTCCTCCAGCCCAAGGGGGGGGATCCAGCCAAGCACCTAACCCAGGGAACTTCCCTCCTAACTTCCCACCGGAGGGCAGAAATTCTCCAAATCCTGGGCAGAACTTTTTCCCCAGGTATCCACCCAATTTCCAACCCCAAAATCATCCACCCTTCTTTCCCCAATTCCCTGAGCCCAGACAACCGAATCCGGGAGAGGGGAGGCCAAGGGTGGAGGGGTATCCAAATCTTCCCAACCCGGGGTACTACCAGAGAAGGGATAGCTACCCTTCCCGGGATCAGCCCAGGGGAGAAAACAGGGCCCCGTATCAGCCTGAGCGGGTTTCCCAATTAGAGCGCCAGGTCCAAAATATGGCACGGGATCTGGGTCAAATACTGAGGGCGCAGCAGAACCCTCAGATGGGCATGCCGGCACAGAATGCCCCAAACTCTGGACCTGGTACTCCAGAACAATGACGGGGGCAGCACCCCGATAACTCACCGGTTCCCAGGGAGGAGGCACAAGGGGAAGGGGGGTGTAAAGCCTTGGAGGAAGCTTCCTTCCTCGCTTGTAAACAGCCCCTGGAAACCCAGGAACCGGAAACAAAATCTCCTGCCCCTGAAAGTCTGCCTCCTAAGGAGCAGAGGGGTGGTAGGAGAAACAAAAGACCCAAACAGACTCAGTTTGAGGAGGAGGTACAGATCTTCCAATTTGAGGGAGAGGGATCCTCAGAGGATCCTGGGAAAAGGATCTTCTCCTTCAGAGATGGGGCAACTCCTCCCAAAGAAAAATGGGTCCCAAAAGATTCCAATATAGACTGGGGAGATGTGGAGACTGAGCTACCGCCGCCCACTATCTTATCCCAGAACCAACAGCAAGAAAATCCCCTGGTTCAAACCCATCCTGATGACTGCCTCCAAAAAGGGGGGGGGGCGGCCCAGAACCGGAGCCAGGGGAACCCACAATGGCTCTGATCTCCAGTTGCCAACTTTTTCTTTCAGATTCCCAAGGCTCTCCACAGAATTCCGCCCAAATCTCTTCGCTAGCGATGTCCAAAACCAGAAAATTAGCCCACCAGTTGTCCAAAAATGTACATTATCTGTGCCCCCTTGAGGAGAAGGAGGGAAGATATTATGCCCCGGTACAAGTACAGGGGCAGGGTACAATTTTGGCACTGGTGGACACTGGATCTCAAGCTACCCTTCTGTCCAGAAGGGCCTTTGACGAACTGAATGCAGGAAGGGGAGAGAATTATCGAATTCCTCTCACCTCACTTCCTGGACAACTCCAGAACTTTGACGGGAAGGAAATTCCCGTTGAGGGGACTGCAGATTTGGACATTAAGATCGGGCGACACAAGGTGAAACTCCCGGTCATAGTAGTGACTCCAGAGGGCACCCCTTGTTTACTGGGGAATGACCTCCTGAGGAGGTTGTCACCCTTAATAGATTGCGTAAACAAGGTTCTCTGGACCCAGACTAGCCGACCCATAAAATTAAAACAGAGTGTCAACCATGTTAGTTTAAACGGCACCTGCCACATGGTTGAACAAAAATCTGACCAAGTAGAATTTCACTTCCAGAATAGCCAAATTCCAGACGTGACGGTAATAGCAGTAGGACAACAGACTGGTGATGGAGGGTCCTCTCTATTTCTGAAAATCAACCTTCCTTCCAGCCTAAAGTGGTATTCCACGCTGGAAGGAAACACTCTGAAATTCTATACTAATCCACAATCAGAAACTCCCACTCCTATAGTCCAGAAAGATGTGAAATCAGCTCAAAGCCTGGCTGATATTCAGCAAATTGGAGAGCAGTTGTTCATCCCTGTTCAGTTAAATGATGGGAAGGACTCTGTTCTCGCTCGAGTGTGCGTGAACAATGGTAAGAGCTTCATCAGCGAAGCCATGTTCCGCCAACTCCCAAAAGATCCAGCCATTCCCACATTCAAACTGATAGACAAATGGGAAATGGACCTGGAAGCACCTAATTCCAAACATCTCCTGCCAAGCAGGTGTATGCTCAAAATCTCCATTGGCAACAAGAGCATAGTCCACAATTGTTGGGTTGTGCGAGACGTCCCTGCCGCCTTTTACTTAGGCAGTGACATTCTCAATCGCTTTGCCATTAGTTTGGACCTAATAAACTTCAAAGCTTGGTCCCGATTAGCGGATAATCCCATGGGCTTTGATGATCCAGAAAAAGCATTTAGGTCAGCTCAATTGCTACCTTATGCAGTTGAAATTCAGGTTAAAGAGAAAGTCACCATCCTAGAAAGGACCCGACAATTCTCCCTGGAAGTGAAAGTTAAAAGAGGACAATATTTGCAAAACCCTGATGCTTACATACATCTAAACGCTTCTCTCCAACAGCAAGGGTTGGGGTAAACCCAACTCCATTAGTCAACATAGAACATGACACCATTCTAATAGAGGTGGATAACAGCGACTTAAAGAGTATTACTCTAGCCGCAGGCACCACTATTGGAATGGCGGTTGATGACCGTCATTTTTCCATCGATTTAGGTAATGAACTGTTAGGGCCAATCCCCAAGGACTGCTTTGACAGTGACAGTGACGACAATACAACACCAGACAGGATTTTTACCCAGCACGGGGGGAACTTCCTGGTGTACACTTCCTGCCCCTATGGTAAGGAAGATGTGACTTGTGACTTCAGGAGGGATGAGGTGATTTTCCAGGTCCATGAGGGCTGCCTTTCCCACCTGAAGCCTCCAGTCCAAATCAGCGCTCTGACCAGGGACTTCTCCACCCAGCTGGAGGAGGCCGCAGAGATAGCCAAACCAGAAGTCTTTTCAGGCTTCAGGCAGATGGTGGAGGAGAGAGTCAACCTAGCTGATGCCTGTGTGACTCTGGAACAAAAGCAAAAGTTGAAACAAGTTTTCTTGGATTTCCAAGATCTCTTTGCGGTAGACTCTTATGACTGTGGTCGCACTGACATCCACACAACAACAATCCCCACGGACCCTGGCATGACTCCTGTGTTTGTGAAGCAATATCGCTTGCCTCTCGCATCAATGGAGTCCCTTACTGAAATAATTAAGAACCTTGAGTCCAGGGGAATAATCCGTCCAGTCCACAGCACCTTCAATAACCCGGTGCTGGGAATATTGAAGCCGAACGGCCAGTGGAGACTCTGTCCTGACCTTAGGGAGCTCAACAAATGGGTCCATACTTCCCGATGGCCTCTGCCCTACATTGACCAAGGGCTGGCCCAGATCCAGGGGTCACAGGTATTCACTGCAATAGACCTGACCAATGGATACTGGACCGTGCCGGTCAGTAGGGAGGACCAATACAAGCTGGCTTTTACCTTTGGGGGCCAGCAGTATACATGGACCCGGACTCCCTTCGGATACCTCAACTCCGGCAATGAATTCAACATTTTCCTACATAAGGCCATGCCCGACCTGGGTGCGAGGGGTAACCTGGCTTATGTAGATGATGTCCTCATCAAAAGTTCATCTGTGGAGGAATACATAGCGGAGATCCGTTATGTTCTGACACAGTTGAGGGCCGCCGGAGCAAAACTTTCCTTTCAGAAAGCACAGTGGTGTAGAACCCGTGTTAATTTCTTGGGGCATGAGATTACTCCCCAGGGTCTCTGTCCCCAGGAAAAGAAAGTGGAAGCACTTCAGAAACTGAAAGACCCCACAACTCTGCGAGAACTAAGGAGCCTCCTTGGACTGACTAATTACAGCAGAAAGTTCATTGAGGGCTACGCAGAGATTACCAGACCCCTGATTCATCTCCTGAAGGGGGGGGGGTCAAGTGGGAATGGGGTCCAGAACAAGCCGAGGCAGTAAGACAACTCAAAAGAAGCCTCTCACAAGCGCCCTGCCTAGCTTACCCTGTCAGAAACAAGGAGTTCTTCCTGGAGACGGGGTTCTCTAATACGTGCTTGACGGCAGTATTATACCAAAAGCATGACAAGGTCAATAAAGTAATCTCCTATGCGAGCAAAACTTTATCCTCTGTGGAGGAAAAATTCAACGATTGTGAGAAGGCACTCCTGGCAACGGTGTGGGCATTGAAGAATTACCGCCCGTTTATCCAGGGGGAACACATCATAGTGGAGACTCCACACCAGCCTCTGCAATATCTCCAAAGTGATAGAATCCGGGCCGGAAATGTGAGTAATTCCCGAATTACTTCCTGGATTCTGTCAATGCAAGGCTTTCCTGTGGAGGTCAGATATGGCCAAAACAAGAAGAGTCCCCTCGCGCAAGGTCTGGCTGACTTGCATGATTGTGCCAGAGAAAACTGTCTCGAGGACGAAAGTCTAAAAATCAAGGACAACACGGAGGCATACCTTAATTCCCCCCACAAAGTCTTGAAGAAGACAAGTGTGAGGGAATGCCCACTGTCTATGTGGATGGATGCTCTTACCATGTTGACAACAACGGGGAGAAAGAACTGGTGGCTGGCGTAGGGAATGCATGGGTGAATGAGTCCCCAGAACCCTCCGCTGGATACAAAATTGGTCCCCGAAGTAGTCAGGTGGCAGAATTGATGGCTGTGCATCAGGCCATCCTCACTGCTGTCCAGCATCAACTCCGCGAACTGGTCATAATCACAGATTCGGATTATGTACGGAACGGGTTCGTGGAGCACCTGGTTAATTGGAAAACCAGAGGCATGTTATGTGCTAACAACAAACCCTTGAAACATGGGAAGTTGATCCAAAACATTGATGATCTGGTCACCTCAAATGAGATGACCATCTATTGGAAAAAGATCGAGGGTCATTCCAAAGTAGAGGGACCAGACAAAACTGGAAATGACTTAGCTGATCAACTGGCCAAAACCGGGTCCATCCAAGGGGATCTAATTGAGATTGAGTCCCTGTTGGGGGAAATCCAGGTCACTGCTATCACTAGGTCCCAGACAAATGCTCACAACGACCTTTCAATTGCCCAATGGAGTAAGGAGACCCCTGATGCTGATTTGATTACAGCTCAGAAGGGGGATCCAATAATTGGTAAGTTTTACCAACACCTTGAGGACCCTGAGAACTTTCCCCTGACGGATACCGATTACATTGGGAAAGAGGACTTAAGAGTGTTGATGAAATGTCCAAAAATGTTCCGAATCCAAGACGGTTTGCTGGTAAGGAAATCCAAAGCTGGCCACGATCAGTGGGTGGTTCCTACCTCATTCCGAAGCCTGATGTTAAGTCACGCCCATGATGCGGCCACCGCCGGTCATAGGGGGTTTCACACAACATTGGAAATCTTAAGAGAGGTTGCATACTGGCCACACATGGGGCAGGACCTCGACCAATACTTGAAGGGGTGTCTTGTGTGTGCACAATTTCAGCCATCATCCCTCACGCACCGTGCGCCTCTCCAAAAGAGGGGGATGACACTGCCATGGTCAGATTTACAAATCGACTTTGTAGGCCCTGTGATTCACTCTGCTAGGGGGAATAAGTACATGTTGACTGTGACATGCTTGTTTACCAAGTGGGTGGAATGTCTCCCAGCCCCAAATTGCAAGGCAGAAACTGCAGCTGCCCTGATGATTAACCACATCTTTTCCCGTTTTGGTCTACCTCAAAGGATTGAGTCAGACAGGGGTAGCCACTTCACCAGTGAAGTGATGACAAGGATGTGGGAGATACTGGGGGTCAAAAGGAAGTTACATATTGCTTACAGGCCAGCTTCTTCTGGAGCAGTGGAACGCTACAACCGGACAATTGTGAGCATCTTAAAAAAGTTTGTGGCAGATTCTGGGCCAAGTTGGGATATCCGATTACCCCTGGTCCTAATGGCCATCAGATCTACCCCTTCATCTGCAACCAAAATGTCACCATTTGAGTTGATGACTGGGCGCAAGATGGTGCTTCCGCAGCATTTGCTCTACAGGACCCAAGAGCAGACACTGATAAATGTCTCCACTACTCATGAGTATGTGGAGAATTTAAGGAAACACCTTCAACATGCTTTTGCTTATGCTCAGCGGAATCTAGAAAGATCGGCTGATAGCATGAAGACCCATTATGACCTGAAAACTTCCAGGAAGGAATATCAGGTGGGAGACCGGGTCTATCTATACAACTTCCAAAGGAACCAGGCCAAGCAGCGCAAATTTTTGCCTACATGGAAGGGACCCTTTGAGATCATCGACAAGATCTTCCCTGTGGCCTACAAAATCCACATCCCCAAAGGTCCTTTGGCAGCGGGGGAAGACAAGTGGGTCCACATAAACCAGTTGAAATGTTGCCATCCCAGGCACGCTCTGCAACAACTGGAGGAATCCTCTGGAATCCTAGCGGGTACTGTCTCAGACTAATTCAGTTCCAACCATAAAACATACCACATCTAGTCTCTAAAATATTGTGATTTGCATGAAACTGTCTCTTAGTTATACTGTTTTTTTTTTAAAAATAAGAATGTAATGTTTCGTTATGATGAAATGCATATGCTGCCCCACTATCTCAACAGTGGTGGGAAAAACGTCTATGAATAGGTATTGCTGCTCTTCCTTTGTCGTCCTAGGAGAAAGAAAACCTGGAGACGGGACAAGGAGGACGATCCGGAGACCGGGAGCAGAGACGCAACGGGCCCGGGGTACCGCCCAATTTTCCCATCAGGACCGGCGAGGAGAACCGATCGATCCGACCGGATGGAGAAAAAGATGCTGAACTGTGCCATCTATCGGAAGAAGATGAGGAAACATCCCAGGTCTTGCGAGTCCCATTCGTGAAATAGAATGGCCATCGCAAGAGGGGGGCTTGTGGGATGTATTTACCCATGCATCCGAGCCCTACCTCAAAACTGTGCAGTATTGGAAAACATCATGATGGCCAGAGCTTCCCAGAAAATGCACAGGGAAATGCATGAAGAATAGGCTGCCACTCATTTTTGCCGATGTTATGGGCACAGAAGGACGCTGCCTAAAACCACCATTGGACTACCCACACAGTAGTCTGAAACCATTGGGAGTGGCAATGCTGATTGCCAAAAGCAAACCCATAACTGTTGGGAATTCATTTTCATAAATCCCAAAAAGGGGTGCAGTACCAGTACTCACCAATATCCAAAAGCCGGCGTTTTAAAACCACCAGATTTTGTAGAAAACTGAATAAATGAGCCCAAAGCAAGCCAAAGAAAGACTTACTGAGAGGTGGATCCAATGTAAAGTTATATTCTGAAGTGACTTGAAGGTTTATAGCAAGACTGGCTGAGCTGTGGATTTCAGCAGTTTAAGTAAATTTGGACTGAAAGACACTAAAAAATCTAAATGTTTAAATTGACTGAGTGACCTACTTTTGTGTGTCACATAGGTTTCAATTGTTTAAATGTCATAGTTTTAAACTTAGAATCAGCATTCTAGCTGCATATGTAAAAATGTTTAGTTTTATTTGAATGCAGAAAACTGGGGAACAGAAATGACATGTAGCTAAAAACTGGCTTAAAGAGATTCCAATTTTGCCTGGCAACTACCCCCCATCAGGAGTGAAACTTGAGTCACAGCTGTGTTCCCAGGCCTATCTGCCTTTTGCTGGCCACACTAAGGATATGCCATCTCTCTGATAATTGAATTAAGGGGAGCCCCCACAGAATACAGGAGCTCTGAACAAAGCCCTGTCCTGACTCAGGCAAATGTTTTATTGCAGATGTCGTAAAAGTAGCTTCCTCCTGAAGCAAAGGGGAGGGACACTGCCTGTGAGAGCAAGCTGGCTTGGCAGAACTGGAAAAACCAGAAATTCAACCTTGTGCTGGTGGAAAACCACACCCCTTTGGGGCCAGAACATAACTCTAAAAAGATGAATAACTCATAGAGCGGACATGTGAAAATTTTATAAATGACACCATAATTCTTGTGATTTTTCTGCCCACATTTTAAGAGGTTTTTAGAACCTGTGGCATGTTCAGGGGGGTTTTAGCGGAAAAGAGGATATTACTCAAAATGTGTGCATGGGAAAAATCTGACACTTCATCAACTAATGTCCATACTCCTTGCGCACATGTGTGTAAATTTGGGGTAATGTCCGGTATTGCAAACCAGTTAAAAAGTGCAAAATATTGCCATTTCTGAATGCAAGCTCCCAGGAAGAGCAGAGTTTGAACAGGGTATACCTCCTGTGATATGTGATGGGTGCATGTAATTTCAAACCACTGTGTAGCTATGAAATATGTATTTGGTTCAAATCTAGATTTGTGTGCAAGTTGACAGGAGGAGTGGACTTTCTGCAGGCTGTAAAATGACATCACTCTGACACAACTTAGCTCCCCCAATCAGGGGAGAAATGAAAGCTTGGCCAATGATAAGTGGAGAGAGGCTGGCTAGTGATGCTGCTCACACACACCCATTTTCAAAACACATAAAAGCAGAGAGACAGGACAGATAGGGACCTTCAAATCCATTTGCAGCTGGAAGCTCTGCCGGGAAAATCCATACTTTACCTCCATCAACCTTCAGAGAGCCAACATAGAGACTTCAAATCTATCAAATTTCCAGAACCAGAGAGAGAGCAGAGACCCAGACCAGACCAGCAGAGTAGAGCTGACCTGTTAGCAGAACCAGAGAGAGCTGACCCAGATCACTGTGAAGTGCAGAGACCAGAGTCCAGTCTAAAACCTGACCAGATCCGTGGCGAGGCCCATTTCACTCAAGAATATAGTGTGAGTACCTAGAAAACTGTGCAGAACCAATCTCTTAGTTAAAATAATATAATTCAATCCTATTTTAATCTAAGTAGAACTGTCTCCTAACTGTCACCTGTCATTTGCAAAGCTGTCACCTGTCATTTTCTAGTTGCAAGCTGCACTTGTCTTTTTGAACTTTAACTTTTCAAATCTGAAAAACGACCTTTATTTAATCGCTCATATCTCCATGACCGTTTGTGCTAGAGACTTGCAGTAACTTTCCCCAGAAAGCTTAGAATCGTGGCTTTCCTACGAACCTAGAACCGCATTCCTACCCCCTATAGTTTTGCCGTAATCGTGGAAAACGCACTCGCGAATTTTACCGCGATTTGCAAATTTCTTCACGTGTAAAAATCTGCTGCTGCTTGCCTTCCATTTGCCAGAAATTCGTTTAACCTGCTAATTATCCCTGAATCATTGCTAGTGTGAGCCTGGACTAATATTAACTAGATACCACTCACCCTGAACCTCCTAGAGGGAATTAAAAGCATTTTAGCATATTTTTCACTTTAATGCCAGCACATATCAAAGCATTTTGCCTGTGTTTTCAACTTCTGTAGTCTAAGTTGCTGGGTGAACTGAATTACATTTGAATTGCATTTCTGAGAACTGTGTGCCTTCCTTCCATTTCCTTGCATAGCATAAAAGGGGGGGGGGGTGAATTGTCCAAGAAAGTGATTACATTGTCTTTTGCTGAAATCCTATCAAGTTATTTTCTGTACTGCATTTCATTCCACATTGCATCCATTTGAAACCATAAAAGTATTGTTGCTATCTTATCCATTTCATGTCAACTCCTTAGTGATTATCAAGAAGTGTGCTAGTGCCAGATTCTCCGTTGTTAATCTTTATCATATCAGATTAAGTGTGCTATTCAATTATTAATTTATTCTAAAGTGTGATATATATACCTATTGTTTAAACTATCAATTAAACCTTTTAACTTGCAAAACAGAACTACTTCTTGGCTCAGTGGGGTCAGGGGGATTCCAATAGAGGGGTGTTATATAGGGGTAGTCATCCAGAACGCATGAACTGGACATAAAGATATATCAATAAGGGTTTTCATTCAGTATTATAGACTAGGCGTTGACTTAGCTGTAGTGCTGAATTGAATCCTCTTACAGTGTAACATCCAACGCAGATACTGCTCGAGCGTCTGATTTGTCCTCTCAGTTTGACCATCCGTTTGGGGATGGTGTCTGGTGGATAGCCGGATGTCGATCCGGGCCATAGTGCAGCATTTTCTCCAGAAGTTAGATATGAACAGAGTACCTCGGTCTGAGACCAAAACTGAAAGAAACACATGGAGCCATACGATGCCTTCAAGAAATACCTTTGCCAGAGTGGAAGCATTTGGGAGTCCCTTAAGAGGAATGAAATGTGCCATTTTTGAAAATAGGTCCACGACCACAAGAATAGTGTTAAACTCTTGACTGGGTGGTAAGTCAGTAATACAATCGAGGGACAACGTGTGCCAGGTTGCTTGTGGGATTTCCAATGGCTTTAGTAGCCCAGCCGGTTTCTGCTTGGATGACTTGATTTGAGCACACACTCCACAAGATAGGATGAATTGGATAATGTCTTTACGCCACGTGGACCACCAAAAATTTCATTTTACCTTGGCTAGGGTTTTAGCGATTCCGGGGTGGCCCTCGATCAAGGAATCATGATAACCGGACATGACTTGTTCTCGTAGTTCTTGGTTTGGTAAGAATAAACGATTCCTGAAGTAGGGCAATTGATCTTTTATCATGTAATGTTCACCTTGCGCAATCCACGCTTGTAATTGCTCTGGACTCATCAGGTTTTGGATTTCTTCATGTAATTCTTTCTGAGTTATGGTTGCTGTGATTCCTAGGAGCTTGTCACTCGGGATGATTGCTATTGGGTCAGGGGTCTGATACCCTTGCTCTCCTACCCCCATACGGGAAAGGGCATCAGCCTTCCCGTTTTTCACCTCTGGTCGAAATGTAATCACGTAGTCATATTCAGCAAAAAAAAGAGCCCAACGTAGTTGTCGTGAGGATTGGGCCTTTGCCGTTTTTAGGTACTGGAGGTTCCGGTGGTCAGTTATTACGGTGATTGTGTGTCTGGCGGCCAAGAGGCAGTGCCGCCATGCCTTAAAGGCTGACTTAATGCCAGGAGTTCTTTGTCTGTGATAGCGTAATTGAGTTCAGGGGGTGTGAATTTACGCGACCAGAAGGCAACAGGGTGTAACTGGCCCGTTTTGGGGTCCTTTTGTGAGAGGACGGCTCCCATAGCCATGCTTGAGGCATCCGTTTCCACCAGGTATGGGAGATCAGGGCGAGGGTGGCGTAAGATTGGGGCAGATGTGAATCTTGCTTTGAGTTCCTGGAAAGCCTCCTAGGCTTCTGTTGTCCACTGGAAATTTTTGTTGCTTTTCCTTAGTAATGACGTGATGGGATGCACGATTTGCGAAAATCCTGGGATGAACCGGCAATAGAAGTTTGCAAAACCCAGCATACTTTGAACCCCCTTGAATGAATTTGGGGATGGCCAGTTCAGGATGGCATCTACCTTGTGTACATCCATTCGGATTCCATTCGAGCTGAAAATAAAGCCCAGGAATTCCACCTCGGAGACGTGGAATGAGCACTTTGAGCTTGGCGTAGAGCTGGTGTTGACAGCGTTTCTCCAATACAGATCGGACGTGTTTAACGTGGTCCTGCTTTGATGCAGAATATACTAGGATATCTTCGATGTACACTAGAGCACAGACATCAATCAATTCCCATAGGACATTGTTCATGAAGTATTGAAATGCCGCAGGTGCATTGCAAAGGCCAAAGGGCATTACTTGCTATTCGTTCAAGCCGTATTTGGTGTGAAAAGCGGTTTTCCATTCGTCCCCCTGTTTTACGCGAACAAGGTGATATGCCCCCATCAGGTCTAGTTTTGTGTAGATTTGTGCATCTTTGACTTGATCAAGCAATTCAGGGATCAGTGGCAGAGGGTAGTGTTTTTTTATGGTAATCTGGTTCAGTGCGCGGTAGTCGATGCACGTTCTCAAGTCCCCCTCCTTTTTCGGTACGAAGAATAGAGGACTGGCTGCTGGAGACTTCGAGGGACGGATGAACCCATTGGCCAGGTATTGGTCAAGATAGGCCTTCAGGTGCTGGTTTTCTGGTTCCGTAAGTGCGTAAATTCGCCCACAAGGGATTTTTGCGCCGGGTATCAGGTCGATTTCGCAATCGTATGGTCTATGCGGTGGCAGGTTATTAGCCTGTTCTTTCTGAAAGACATCTTGAAAGTCCTGGTATTCACTTGGTAGGGTGCCGAATGCCACAGTCACAAGCGTCGAGGTTCTGGTGTCTATTGGTTGTTTCTCTTGGCAATAACATGTATGGGCGCAAGTCTCAGGAAAGGCCAATTCTTTTGCTCGCCAATCGATTCGAGGATTGTGAGCTACCAACCATGGCATTCCCAAAATCAACCGGAACTGTGGTGCCTTAATGAGGTCAAAAACGATAGATTCTTGGTGTCCATCCTGGCACAGAAGGGTTAAAGCTGCAGTGCATTGGGATACTGGACCAGAAGCTATTTCCGTGCCGTCGACAGTGGTAACAGTGTCAGTGGTTGATTTAGGGTGTAACGGAAGCCCCATCTTTGCCGCAATATCCTGGTCGATGTAATTCCCAACGGCTGCACTGTCAATGTACGCTCTTACTGCGTGCATCCGAGATGGTTGTTGGTGATTGATCAAGACCACAGATAGTGCAAAATGGGAGGTCTGTAGTTCACTTTCTTCGCTCAACAAGTGGACCCCTACACTTGCCGGGCTGCGGAGTTTTCCGATTCCTTGATGGTATCTTCCTTGTCCATGGCCCCTACCGTCCTCCTCGTTTGCTTCACAGGGCACTCCTTAAGGATATGACCTGACCTTCCACAGTACAGACATAACTGCTGCTGTCTCCTTTTATCCCTTTCCGCTTTAGTCAAGGGGGATCTGGCCCCCCCGATTTGCATTGGTTCTCCTGAACCTTCCTTTGTGCGGGTAATATTGTCCTTTGAATGCACATACATAGGGTGAGGGTCCGGTCTGGTTCAATCTGCTCTTCGGTCCTGCAACCTATGATCCAGTTGAACAACAAGGTCAATGAATTCTGAGCAGTCTTTCGGGGGGTTCACTACTAGTGCGAGAACATCCTTGAGCTCCCCCTGCAACCCCTGATGAAATAATGTGGTTCTCTTCTCCACTGGCCATTCTGCTTCAACTACGAGTCTATTGAACGTGGCTATGTATGTTAATAGGTCTTGATTCCCTTGGCGTAGGGGCAGAAGTTTGTTGTCTAATGCCTGCCCATGAGTACGACGGGCGAACAGCTTTTCCATCTCCTACTGAAAGCCCCTGAAGTCATGCAGCAAAGGATTGTCTTGGGCCACAAAGGGTACAGACCAGTCCGCGGCGCTACCACTCAGGTAGGATAGCACAAATACGACCCGTGATTGGTCATTCGGAAAGGCCCCTGGTCTACAAAGGAAGTGCAGGCATCACTGCTTCATGAACGTTGCAAACCTCTTGGGATCCCCCGTAAATCGTTCAGACAGGGCCAAAGGAACTGCCCCAGGAAGGGTTATCTGAACGGGATTGGCTAATGCTGCTGGCATTGAGGGCACGCTTCCCGGCAATGGTGCATGCCCTGCTTGTGATGAAGAAGTTGCCAGCTTAAATCATCAGTGCGTTCTTTGGCTACTATCAGCTCTCTCCTCAGGGTGTTGGTCTCCTGCCTGGCTGCATGTACTTCGGAACGTAGCTGACCCACCATGTGGGCTAACTGGTTGGTTTCTGACGTTTCCATGACACCCAGGTGGATTTTGATGTGAGGCTTTGTGTTCTGTAACGCTCACCTGGTATCCACGGGGACGTCACTCAGCCTGTTCTGACCTCTTACGACCTCAAACCCTTCCCTGGAGCCTACTCGACTGGAGACTGGGCCTGAAACACAGGATTGGTAGAGATTAACTGCCTATTGTCTCTGTGTGCTTGAGCCCCTTCTTCCCCGGGGTCCAACCCTTCCCTTTGATCCACAGCTCACCTTGTTTTCTTGGAAAGTGTGCTCTCCATCCTGCTTTCAGTGCAGGGGCGCGTTGATTGATGCGGGCTCGTTGCTGCCTAGTTACTTCACTGGCAAGAGTCCGACAGGTAAGTATAATGAGTCTTTTGAACAGTTCTCCAACTTCGTTCCTTTCCTTCCTTAGATGATGGCCAGCGTCCGGGGATGACGACGTGCTGCTGAGATGAGTAGCGCTGAAAGTGACTGAGAGCGTGAAGCGTGATGCGACCCTTTCGTATTTGTATTGAACTGAGTTATTTTTCTGTGTCTTTTAGGTGCCGCAATGTTTTCAGCGTGGATGCCCGTTAAGAAGAAGAAATGCAGTGAGTAAGCGCGGTATGCGGCGCCTCTAGATGTTTCCACGCTAAGTTCCAGAGACAGAGTTCCCCCAGAGCGGCTGGGATTCAGGTAAGCGTTTGAAACTCGTACAGTCTTTAACAATAAGCGAAGATTTGCTGAATGCTTACTAATGCCTTTTTTCTGTTCTTTTCCCTTTTCCTTAGGAAGCGGCGTGCCGGGATGGGAATGACACCGCCAAAAATGCCCGCAGAACAGAAGGAGCGATGAAGGATGGGCAGAAGCACTGCAAGGTAAGGCTTTTCCTGACGGTGTACTTGTTATTGCAGGAGCGGAGCACAGAAGAAAGATGCAGGCCTACTAGAGACCGATCCGAACACGGTGAGTGTCACGCTGCAGGTGCAGAAAACACAAAGCATGTTTCTCAGCCTGGGCGTGGCTTAAATAGTCTCTGGGTATCCCAGGTGTCTCTGGGCTGAACCACACCCAAAAGACTAGACTGCACATGCAGTTCTGGGAACCGAAATATGTGGGGGCATCCATCTTGTTCCCATCAATGCACTGCAAGTCCAATCCCCAATGTTATCCTATGGGAGTGAGTGAGTCTGGTGCCACAAGCACCAAGTCTGACTCCAAGTGGGTCTTTGGAGGGATGGAGAGGCCCTTGAGGGCCATGTAGGTGATCGTGGCCTGGCTCCAGCCTGACATCTTGGAGGGCTGGGGACATGAGGGGCAGGAATCATGACAGGCGCTCTGTACCCGAATAGGTATCAAAAGGGCTCTTTCATCTGGGTTTCATCCTTAGTCTAATGGTCAGACCGAACATCTTAATGCCACTCTGAAGCAATATCTGAGGTGCTACAGCAACCAATACCAAAACAACTGGGTTTCCTCGCTTCCTACAGTGGAGTTCACCTATAACAACTCAAAACACTCAGCCATTGGTCAAACACCTTTCTTTTGTACCTATGGGATACATATGAGATCGATATTTCCAATAATCCCTAACCCTACCAATTACCCAACATCTCAGGCAGTGCTGAAAACCGTAGCGGAAGCCCACATGAATGCCAAACATTGCTTGGCAGCTAGTAGGAGACGTAACAAGGTGCAAGCGGACAAACATCGCAGGGACTGCCCAAACTGGAGTAAGGGAGACAAGGTGGCTGTCTACCAAGTTCCTACCCCGATGGGTCCATCATTCTAAGCTTTCACCTCGTTTCTTGGGGCCTTTTTCTATTCTTTCTAAGGTCAACCCTGTCTCATTTAAACTGAAACTTCCCCCTAGTCTCAGTCGCATCCACCCGGTTTTTCACTCTTCATTTCTCAAACCTTTTATTCCAGACTCTAACCATAGACCTGTTACTCACCAGACGGAGACTCTCGATAGGGGCAAAGACGAATATGAGGTCTCTGCCATCCGCGATTCCCGGTATTACAGGGGCCGTCTAGAATACTTGATATCATGGAAGGGTTACCCTGAGTCGGAGGACTCGTGGGAACCCGCTTCTCATGTCCATGCTCCTAGATTGCTAGCTCGCTTTCATCTCTTGCACCCCAGTAAGCCTGGGGTTCTTTGCACTGGAAGGGGGCATACTGTCATACGCCACAGTGACTGGCGGTTGCTTCCGCGTTGGCGGCTGCACCGTGGAAGACAGCCCCATTAGTTCCCCGACATTCCTTTGTTTACGTTAGTGCGGGTCTAGTTGTTTTCACCACGGCAGCCACTGAGAGGTTCCTTCTCCCAGCGGTCGTTGTATTGCAACCCAGTACTCTTGCGAGTGAATCTCTCTTTGGGTGTAGACGCTAGTGCTCTGCTTTCCGGCTTATTTTTGAAGCTTCTTTCTCTCCCTATTTTCGCTCTGCTTAGCTTTCCTCCCTTTCCTTCTCTCTCTCTCCGGATCTCCGCTCTTCAGGAGGCCGATCCCCTCTCTACTTGCCTTCTCTGTTTCTTTCCTTTTTTCTCACTTACCTGTTACCGCTCTCTGCGGTTTGGATTCTCCTTCTCGGGGCTCCGCTTGCCATCTTGTGGAGTCCTGTACTCCGTGGGATCCTTCCGGGTGTGGCGCTGTGTACCTTGCTCACCCTCCACATACCATGCTCGTCCGGACCCGCGGATGTCTTCCTGGCTGGCTCCATCTGCTGTTATTGGAATCTTGATTCCTGAAACATGAACTTCAGACTCACTGCACAAGGGTTTTTTGTGCCTTCTGGCTTTTTCCCTTATTCTGGCCTTCCCACGGGAAAGGAGCCTCAAGACTGCTGTTTCCTAAGGATTCACTGTGGCTTCCTCTCGTGGTAGGCACAATCGACTAAGAAGGGAGAAAGATTACCTGACCCGACGCCAACTACAAACTGAAGAAATGGAACCCATCGACTCAGGTGAGGAGAGTGGGGAGGAGAGAGGGTCGGAGAAGACTACAGAACAGTTCAAAAGGAAGGAAGAACAGCTATTGTTATTCTCAGAAAAGAAATGGTAGCGGAGGCTGAAGGACAATTTGTGTTTACCCAGGGAGGAGGGAGGAGAGGATGGAGAGGTTGGCCCAGGACTGAAACCTGGGGAAGCCCACTAGAAAGGCAGTTGGTGAGGATGTGTGTTAGAGAAGATCACCATGACCATGATCACCTGACCTGGGCCATTGGATCTGCAATCCATCCAGCCCTCTGCTCTGAAGTTCACATTCAACAACTCACCACTCATGTCTCATTCACTCAGACATCTGAAAATAGATAATACTGTCTTGAGTTTAGCAGCAAGCATGGTCTAACACAAGAAACAATAAGAGCACATATGTCAACTGAAAGGGATTATGTTGTGATCTCAACAACCTACATTCATCCCTCTTCAGACAATCTATTTATGCTAGACACCCACCTAAATCCTTTCCTATCCCCACCCCTCCCTTGATTAATCTTCTGGATCACTGGTCCCTTCCTTCTATTCATCCAAAAGTCCACACATCTAAATGTGAAGGAGTTGTTTGGTTTTTGAGTACATCAATCAAGCTAACATCGTTGTCTACACTGGTAAGGCATTAGTCAGGCCATCCTCCAAAAGTGCATCCTTCTGCGGGACGGAGTAGAAGGCATTAGCTCATAGGGTACCATTGTTGGGCTGTGGGTCTTCTCTATTCCATTCCAACGAGCATCATCATCACCTATCCAACTCAGCACCTGTTTCCTACATCATCCTTCCCCCCAGCAACTAGCATGTCACTCCTACCTAAAGGCGGAAAAGCCCCAGCGGAGCCCTAGCTGTGCTTTGGGTGTTTGCAAGCATTGTCACAACCCCTGCAATGGTCCGATATAGGGATGGAAGGAGGATGTTCCTATGGAGCATTCTAGAGAGAAACCAGACCCACCAACTCATCGCAAGTGGCCTTGGGCTCATGCTGGTATGCACCAACTGCTTTGAGCTGGAGTCTCAACCTCTTCCAATAGATAGTGCCACATCAGTGCTTCTCATTGTTGGGTGTTTCCCCACAGAATATAAAATGCTTTAAAGTATGTAAAATTGAAAAAATGCAAAAATTGGGCAACACACATCCAATCATTTCATTTAAATAGTATTTAGTTATTTATTTGAATTTGTGTTCAGAGCTGTCCATACCCAGATGGTCTCGGAGTGCCTTACAAGTGTAAAGGCTCACTCCCCGACTTTTACACATGCAAATTATAAAAATACAACACACCCAGAGTGGGAAATGAGACTAGGCGAACGAGTTGCAAGATGTAAGTTTACATAAAGTTGGCATCCAGAGAACTCTGCTGCCTCGAGAGCGCTCTGGCAAATAATACAATTGCATGAACTTATAATAGAAAAAAACATCATCAGTGACATCATTACATAAGGGGTTACAATAGCACAGGATTGGACGGGAAGCAAGGTAACATATGTATCTGTAGGTGCTGCTTCCTCCGGTTTGGCTGCTCAGTTGGCGGGAGGGCGAGCGTCACGAGGTCCATCTGCCTGTGTCCGGGCGGGGTGAGGGTTAGGTCACGGTGAGATAGGGTGGACACTAACTAAGCTATCATGAAAAACTACCACTAGACATACAATAAACATTTATCATTAGTATACCTTTGAATAAATGTAGAAAACCTATAAATTGTATGCATGTGATTATACCATCTTTCATTGAGACCTTTACGGGGCACAAGGCGTAGAGGGCCTGTTCTCTGTGATAACCTGGGTGACTGGGTGGTTCTTAGCTCATCAAGGCAAGTAGGGAGTTGTAATGACATGTGTTGGTTTTAGGGCACGATATACTGAGACAAAGGTCTGTTTATTGGGGGCGCTGTGGGGTGGGCTGCACAGTAGGGTCACATTTCTGGTACATCAAGAGAATACCTTAGGAGGGCACAGCGTTACAGCGGCAGTAATTTTCCAACAGCAGGGGCAAGGGAGCAGGGGCAAGTTTTGTGGAAATGGATGAGCTACAAGGCATGGTTCGAGCGGGTTCACACACAGGACAGCGGTCACAGAGGAAGAATGAGATGATACATTAGTTCATTTGTTTCAAATATCCCCAGCGCATCCGTGAGAAATGGAGTTGTGAAGCTTTCAGACAGGGGAGAAAGGGTGGGGGCCATGAGTGCACTGTGCGCGGCGCTGCAGAGGGGAGAGAAGCCTTTTCGTACTATCGAAGTGAGGCCTAGTCCAAAGATGGAGTCGAGGGCACACAAAATGGATACCAAGTGTGTCCTGCAATAGCCTCACTTATGCTAATGTTAGCATGCAGGCAATGGAAGCGTCCCCCACTATTGCACGAGCAAGTGGTCCATAATGTGCAGAATGTGTAAGGGGGCCCTAATGACCCCTAGCTCCCACACATTCCCCCCTTTTGTTACATCTAAAGTAACAAACTAATCCTTATTGTTATTTTCATTTCGATAGTACTCTGCTTCTTGCAATGCTTCATCACATGTGGGTGTACCTTTAATTGGCATCCAAGCCCTGCAAACACTTTGTAAGTTTTGACTTCTTCTGGCGTATTCATCAGGTGTGCAGGTCATATATATTCCCCGATCCCCAACCCGGTCCACCCACATCTCCCTATACCATTGTAATTTGCGTGGCTCTTTGATGGTTGTATGGTAGAAGTTATCTACCCTATCCCCACGCTGATGATTACTGCAGTTAGGCGATACTTGGGGGGATTTGACTCTCCCGTTTGTATTTGAACATCTTTTAAATTTGCTGCCATTGTCAGTTTGCCCATTGTGACCATCATCATAGCTGAACTAGGCATTGATTTTGCACAACATCAAATGCCTACCTGACACACACAGAAAAATAGCAGCACAAAAACGATGAGTGGGACAAACATTTTCATCATCACGCTGAGCTAGGATGGTATCCGATTGAAGATGTCATCATACCAGTTGCTTGGCTCTATTCTTCCTTCTTTCCGCATTCTCCCCAAACTATGCACAGCTGAGATGACGTGGGAGAGGGTCCCATTATCTGTATCTTCAGAAGGTACGAATGTGCAGCAGGCACTCCCAATTTTTCAGCAAACACCACCGTCCATTGCTGTGAAGAGGTACAGGACGTACCGGTTCTGCATTGTCATTAAGCGCAGGGCGCCAAGTTCCACTTTCATACCATTGAACCCTTCTTCAGTGTCGTTGGCCAGTTAGATCAGCTCCCAGCACATGATCTGCAGCCATTTGGCGTTTGTCCATGCTTGAAGTCCTGGCACCAGGAGGGAAGAAAAGAAAGTTTCAGCAGAGTTGAATAGTTTATATTTGTCTGGAATCTCAGCCAGCAGTTCTGATGACTTGCTAGAAATATAGTTGGATGACCGTTGTGTGCGAGATACCCTGTCTTGTAGTTCATTTTCAGACAGGATGTCGTATGCGGAAGGCTCTGTTGTTGCTGGCACGGGTGCTGCCGATATGTCAGCCACATTTTTCCCCCCTTGGATATGGCTTTCTGGAATCACCATTAGCGATCAGTGCAGTGTGGCCAGGGCACAGGCACCCCTCCAGGATGTTTGCCACATACCCAATACATGTCCATGAGTGCTGCTGTGCCCTTTTTCATATCTGGAATGATAATTGTTTTGTTGCATTTTCTGTTCAAGCCCATTTGCACCTTTCCCTTGCCATGGAAGTTTGTGTTCATTTTCCCTCTGCATTTTGATGGGTTTCTCGAGAGCTGTGACCAATGTGAGCTTTGCAATGTGTTGGGACCAGACAGGAGTGCATGTTTCTTTGTCCCATTGAACGTTTTCCTCAGTAAATCCTTGCAACGCCTCTGCTTTGCACATGATCATTTCATCATGCCATTTGTTTTCTGTGAACCGTGTCCCTCTGATAACAAAAAATGGTTATTTGATGCAGATCACTCCTTGCGGCATACTTGTGCATGTTTTTTTATTCTGCAGCATTTCTATTCTAACTGTGTGTGACTGGAAGGTGTTTCGAATCCTACACAAAACGAGATGAACTAAACATTGGGCATTCGACAAGGGCACTTCTTGAGGTATAAGTATTTAGGGGTGCCTGAGGCATGCGGTATGAGAGAGCAGACATAACAGCTCTCATTTGTTGCTTGTTTAGCTGTTGCACTCATGTCTGAGTACCATTTGTTTGATTGATCTAGGTGGCGGGGTCTTCAATTTCATCTAATCCCAGACCATGCTATACATTATACCTTCCCCCTCTTTTCCTTCTGCTCCCCCCCCTTCACTATTATCTATCAATCTCAATCTCCTGTATTTTATGGGAAAGACATCTGCCCATGTTGCATCACTGAATTCACTAGTAGCTTTCCAAGACTGTGGTACTGGAGTGTCTTGGTTAATTGAAGTATCAGGGTTAAAGTGCATTACAGTGCCTTGTGAGGTAGGTTCTGTGGTTGTATGTGCATTCATATATGATAGGTCAGGCTCACCGAACCAGGAAAAATCACCACCGTATGCTTTAGTCTCATTATCTTTGTTGAAACCCATAGCAGCAAGTGAAAGAATGGGCATTTTGACAATTTGGTTTTTATGCACCGTAGTGAGATTATCATTTACAGAGCCATTATGTTTCCAAATTGTTGTAACTCTGGCCCATATGAGGCTTGAGCCTTCCCGTATCAAGTTTACCCCACTCCCCCCCCTTTCATATCCCCAATTATGAAAGTAAATGTCCAATGCAAGGCAGAAAAAAATAACATCACAGAAAATACTATTGCCGCAAATGCTAATCCACATTCATAATTGTACCATTTATTTATTTTATCATCTACTCTATCACTATCTACATTTGAGTCATTGTTAGTGAGGTCCCTCCTTTCCGTCATATTTCCACCTGAAGGGGCGATATAATATTGTTAAGTACATTGCAAAATACTTCTATGCATATTTTATTTTTGATCGTTACGGCATTAATACCTATTTGTTCAGCTATTTACTCTTTCTACTTCTAATTCATACAGTTCTATTTTACTTCATACATTTTCTCCAGAACCGATGAACTTTGTTATACAACATGAAAAAGTAATAAATGACAGAACGATGCAGAGAGATAGAGAGAGGTAGAGCGAGAGAGAGAGAGAGAAAGAGAGAGTTATACTTTTAAAATTTTAATGCAATTCTATACACATGTTTCTTTAATCACACAATTTTCTTGTTCCATATTTCTCAAAATTATTTATTTAATTTTGTTTGCACGTTACACATCTCTATTTCAACCACTTGCAACTTCTTCACTCTGTTGTTGGTCACTTTGAGGAGTTGTGTTATGTGTGCTCTTCTCACATCTGAGAGATGCACCCAATATTTCAACCCCTTCACCTTCACTGCAGTGGGTGTGTAATAGATAACCTCATAGGGACCGGTAAACCATGGGGAGTTCCATCTCCACATGAAACTTCACATATACACGTTTTCTCCTGGCATTAATTGCCCTGTGGGGCTGTCTTGTGCTGGTGTTGTTGTGTCCGTTTCACTATTTTGAGTGAATGGAGGTGCTTTTTGTTTTGCTATACTTCGTACTGCATGTGTCAGCTGGGTGAGATATTCCTTAAATTCATCCCCAAGCACTGTTGCAGCTCTGCGAGTGCCTGATGCTCTTTTTATTGCAGAGATTGGCGTGTGAAGGCGCCATCCCGTCACTTACTCGGCTGTGTTCTGATTTGGAACAGTGCTAGGGGCAACCAATATATCCAGTTCTTTTTAAGTGTGTTACACAATTTTGACAATTTGCTTTTGAACAAGCTGTTGATTTTTTCTACCATCCTGTTAGCCTGCGGGTGATAAATCGAACATAATTTGTGCTTTACACCCAACAATGTGGTCACCTCCTTGAAGAGATCATTCAAAAAATGGGTGCCGTTGTCTGATCTGATCACATCGCATATGCCCCACCTCGAGAAAACCTCTCTCACCAAAAACTTTGCGGCGCATTTTGCATCTGGGTGGGGACATGGCCCTGCTTCCACCCACCGTGAGAATGGGCAAACTATTACAATGAGGTACCTTGTTCCATTACATCTCTCACCATGTCTGCATAGTCAATTTGGAGCTCTCTAAAAGGCCCCACTGGACGCGGTAGTGTTCCTTGTAGTGTTCTAAGAGTCATCCCAGAATTGTATGTTTGGCATGTAATACATTCAATTGTTAACTTCGATAGGTCTTCCTGCAAATTCAGTACAAACCAGTTTTCCTGAATATCTGCTGCAATGTGTTGTTTTGTCACATGAGTTGGGAAGTGGAGTTGTTGGAATGCTATCACCAATAATTTTACTGGCATCACCACCTTCCCTTTTAGTTCTTGTTGCCATAGTAAATCTGTTGGAGACTGTTTACATCCTCTCTTTCCCCATAATTCCTATTCTTCTAATGGTGTGCGCTTTTGCAATTCTATAACTTGTAGAATTGGTGTGCAGTTGTACTCTTCCTCCTGTACTTCAACACTTGTTGTTTTTACAATGTACTCTAATGGTTGTGGAACATCGAAGTATGCTGCTTCTTTCGCAGCAGCGTCCACTGCCGAGTTCCCGAGCAAGATCGCGTCCGTGTTATTTTTGTGTGCCTGGCACTTTACCAATGCTACCACTGATGGTTCTGCTAACACTTCGATCAAGTCATTCAATAGTGCTGAAAGGCGATCCATCTGCCCCGCTGAACCCTCTTCGTCACCATCGTGACAACCCTGAATGTACTGTCGTTGTCACATATGCCGATTCAGAATATATTGTCACTGCACATCCTTTCGCTTTATGTAGTGCTTCAATTAGCGCAATCAATTCTGCCACTTGTGCTGATTAGTGTGATGGGAGGCATTTCTGCACTATAACTTCGTACTCATCTCCTTCTATTCTTACCACTGCTGCTCCTACATATTTTTCTCCTGTCTCACTGTCAATCGATGCTGACCCATCCACGAAGTATGTTTCCCCTTCTTCAAGTGCATTTTCGCTTGCTTTTGGGATGTCATCTCCCTCCCATCTCGTATGTGGCACAATCGTGTTCTTGCATATCGTCCAGTGTACATGGTTCAGTAATGAAGGTAGCAGGGTTCACACTTTTACATCTAACTACATGGACGATTGGGCTGGATTTTATTATTTCGTACGCTGTTGCTCTCTGTGTCATGAGTGTTGATTTTGTTCTTTCTAGGATGGCAAATAATGAATGTTCTGCATACAATGTCACTGAGCATCCTATTACAATCGTGGCGCTTTTTTCTATTGTGAAGGCCAATTCTGCGAGAGCTTGTTCGCATGCGAAGTGGCCCTGCATCACTGAGTCTAATGTGCCACTATAGTAGGCCAAGGGCTTGTGACCTACCGATGTTTTTTGTATAAGAACTGCTGTCATCAGTATTCCATTGCAATGTGAAAAAAGGTAGAACTCCCAGTCATAATCCAGGTTCCCTAAAACTGGTCCGTGTGAGATGAGGTCTTTTCATTCGAAATATTGCATCATCATTTCCTGTGTCCATTTTATGCGGGCGCTGTTCTTTTGTACTTCTTTTAATGCTTGCAATAATGGACGTGCATATGATGCATAGTCCAAAATCTATGCACGGCAATAGTTACATATTCCGAGAAACTTCTGCATGTCCTTCACTGTTTTTGGTATTATTGTGTGACGTATGGCTGCTGCTCTGTCAGGTATTATTCTCTTCCCATCTTTTGAAATCAACTGTTCTAGGTACAGCACATCTGCTAGGCAGTATTGAAGTTTGCCCTTGTCCACTTTGTATCCTTTTGTGGCCAGTACATTTAGTAATGCAATTGAGTCCTCTCTGCACTGTTCTTCACTTTTACTGCAGATGAGGAGGTCATCCACATATTGAATTATTGTGCTCTCTACATCCACATTACCAAGGACTTCGTGTAATATTCTGTTGAAAATGCTGGGGCTCTCACAGGACCCATGTGGCAATCTACAATGTTCACATCTGTTGCCCCTCAATGTAAACACTGTGAGGACCAAGTTGATTTTACAGACACACTGCGCTCACACACAAAATAAATTACAGTTGGTATGTGTTTATTTCCCAAAAAGGTAGCCTGACACGTGTTTCGAGCACTTGCTCTTCTACTGAGGCTACAGGTTAATGTACATGCAAAATAGGCCAGTACATAGAATTACAGAGTAATGTATTATACATGAAAACGACCCAAACAACAAAGCAAAAAGAGGGTGGCAAGTCACCATACAATTGCACATCAGGCATATGAGATCAAAAGCAATCATATTCGAGCAAGTGCTCGAAACACGTGTCAGGCTACCTTTTTGGGAAATAAACACATACCAACTGTAATTTATTTTGTGTGTGCGCGCAGTGTGTCTGTAAAATCAACTTGGTTCTGTCTCATTGGGGGTGGACTTGGCAAGTCCCCACCCCCACACTCATCCGCAGTGCTCCTCACACCACTCTTTATAATTCAGGTCCTTGCGCTGAGCCTCGCTGTCCTTGTATGCCAACCTCGTTTACTTAAACACTGTGAGGTACTGACAACTTGGGTCAAGTGGCACTGAGAAGAAGGCATTCTTCAAGTCCACTACCGTGAAACAAGTGGCTTCTTTTGGTATGCTACACCAAATATATTCGGGATTAGGCACTAATGGGAACTCTTTCTGTATGATGTCAGTAAGTGGGCGTAGGTCCTGTATCATCCTCCAAGCCCCGCCCCTTGCTTTTTTAATGGGATAAATCGATATGTTACAGGGTGAATTTGATGGCACTATTATACCTTGTTGTAATAATGCTGTTATAGTTTCCTTTATTCCCGCCTTTGCTTCTCTTCACAATGGGTATTGTTTTACTCTGGGCAGAATTGCACCAGGTTTCAATTTTATTTTTATGGGCGTGACCCCTTGCAATAGCCCTACGTCATGTGGGCCTGTCGTCCATAATTCTGGCAGTACCTTTTCGATATCTTCATCAAATATAGTGGGTGGTGCACTAACACTAGCCATGAGAGGGTTATGTATTTCTCTATGCTAGATCATTATGTCACAGGGTACACTTATGTCCATTATAATTTGCCCATCAGTATCATTGTCAGTGAAAAATTCCTCATCAGTCAAATCATGCAACGCTATGTTTGGGTGTATGCACAGCACTGTTCTCCACTCACATCCATGCCTGTCCAGTCCTATCACTGCAATATGTCTGCTTGAAACTTGCACTGCTTCCAAATCAATGGACATAATTGTCCCTGGCACAACATCCGAGTATACAATGGGGCGGAACACAAAATCAGATGGTACTCTCCATTCCTTCCGTGTTATCTCGGGCACAACTTTAGCAAGTACCCGTATCCCGTAAATGAACATATCAATATCAATTGGTACCCCTCGTATTGCAATTTTATTCGCACATACCCCTGGGGTGGAGCATACTATCCCCCGTTCTGTAAAGGAGATGGTCATATTTAATTTGCTCAGGAGGTCCCTTCCCAATAAATTAACTGGCGAGTCTTCATGGTACAGTAGTGGTGTTTGCACCGTCTTCCCTCCTACCGTTATGGCTAAGTCTTTTGTGTAAGGAACTTATAAAATAGCCCCAGAGAACCCCTGGATTTTCAATTTTTTTCCCGGGAGCGGCAACCAGCCTTCCATGAGGCATGATTTTTCAGCTCCTGAGTCCACCCTAAAGATTAATTGTTTGTTGCCTATCTCTGCCCCCACCAGTGGTTCCTCTTCTGCATGCAGGGTAGTTGATAGGACTGGACACGCAAGTGCTTTCTGTGGGCTTTCCTAATCTGCATATATTTCTGTTCCAGGGACAGAAAAGACATTGTCCCCCACTACAGCTACTCCACCGAAAATGTTAGTGTTTGCGTTTCCCATTGTATTCTGGTGTGCTACCTGTTGTTGCATCCCTTGCTGTTGGGGTTGTTGTCTGCGTGGCATTTGTTGTAACCTCAGCTGCTATTCATTATAGCATTGTTTGTTCTGCCCCCACCCATCCATTGGTAACCCATAGGGACTGCCTGGATGTGGGTGGCCATACT
Source organism: Ambystoma mexicanum (assembly GCF_040938575.1). Lineage (NCBI taxonomy): Eukaryota > Metazoa > Chordata > Amphibia > Caudata > Ambystomatidae > Ambystoma > Ambystoma mexicanum. Next base: position 829,368,801 of record NC_090936.1, read on the forward strand.
GCTGTTCTGGTCGCATTCTGCATTCTCTAGAAAAACGTGCCACCTCCCACAATTCCAACATGACCCTTGTGGTCCTCCCCTCATTCCTTGCCCTCCAAATGCTCTATTTCCCATTCCCCCAAATCCTCCTCTCTGCCCCCAGTACTCACCTCGTCCTCTTACAGGTCTGCCCTGCCATTGGCGCCCCTCGTATTTCTCCTCTCCTGCCCATTGTTCCTGTCCATTTGCAGACCACACTGCTGCCATCCTCGCTGGTGTATTTCCTGACCCCTCCTCTCCTTCCCCCTGCCTGTCAGTGAGTTGTGCTGATTTCATTGCCGCGACCTTCACTAATTTATTTTGAAACAATTTTGCTTCGTCTGCCAACCTTCTCTGTACTATCTCTTTTTCGCTTTCTTTTATCCTCCTGCAATGGTGTACAATTATGCTGTGAATCTCCGGCCAGCCTTTGGCTTCTATCCCAGCTATTTTATCCATGGCCTTCTGTACCTCCTTCGGGAGCCCTTTTTTAATTATGAAGTAAAACAAGGCGGTGGATTGGTCCCACGCCATGCCCGTTTCTGATCACCACAGGTCTTGCACCCAGAGGATGAATTGCATAGGCCTTTCCTCCTCTCCCATAGTGCACTACATTACTAAATGTAAATCTGGAGTTTCTGGGAAGGTCCTCCGCAATGCATGCCATACTTGTGCACATATGTCATTAAACGACGATCCATCATGACATGTCACAGTTTATTGTTGCTCCCGGGAAACTGCCCTTCACCCACACTCCGTCGGCTTGATCACCAATGGCGGACACTAGTAAACTTTTTACATCCCCTACGGCCAATAGTATCCCTGCTGTGTTCTTTTCAAATGCATGTATCCACTTCCCTGCCCCACCCGAAAGTGGAGGGAGGAGTTTCAACAGGTTATTTTTGTCCATCTGTGCCCATGGTATGTAGTATGGTCTCCCTGCTCCCTTATGTATCAGAAGCATCTGTAGTTTAGCCTTACTTCCTTTTTTACTTACCGTTCCCTTCTTTGTTTTACTTACCAACATGTTTCCTACTCTTTGCCTCAACCTCCCTTGCCACGTTGGGAGGCTTCCCCCCTCCCCCTGCTCAAATCTAAATGGTAGCGGAGACCCCGCCGCTGCTGCCCCATTTTCGTATTCATCTAGATCGCTCCATACTTCATCTATTTCTTCTTCTGACTCCCTTTCTCCTTGTCCCTCTCCTCCTTGGTTGTCTGGTGTCTCCGGTCGTATTATTCTTACAGGTAAATGGAAGAGGAACTCTCCTGACTAACACTCTTGTTCTTGCCCTTTCAGTATCCGTGCCGGTGGTGGCGGGGATGGTGTACATCCCCCCTCTACACTTGGCGGTGGTGTCAAATTGATTGCTACCAATTGTGGTACTTATCCTCCCCTGGGAAACATCTGGCCCTTATCACATAAGGCTCTTAGTCGTGTTATTTCCATTTGGGCGTGAGCGAGCTGCCTATCTAAATCTCCAGTTAACTGCGCTAGATTCACTGGAGGGGCTCTAGTTGGTCCGTATAGTCCTCCTGTTTCATACGGTGGTGGGTCTTTGGCACCTGCTGCTGCCGTGGTGCTTGGTGCCGGCACATACAGGGGCTCACTGTATCCCACAGCAGGCCTTGTCAGTAACGGGTAAAGTTTAGTGAGGTCATTCTCTCCTGTTTATACTGTACGCTCATCCCCTGTAGCTCCCTCTCCCCCTCCTGGGCCGTGGGTTTTTCTACCAATGTCTCTTTACTTACTGCTAGGGGCTCCCTCTTCGAACATTCTCCATAAGTCTAGTACTTTACGCCTATTTTGTAGTTGCTTCCGCTGTATTTTGCTAGCAAATGAGTTGCTACAAGGTCTAACACTCTTTTCACAAAGGACCCACCCTGTGGCCATATTGTGGACGACCCTTCTCCTTGTATTTCAGTTGCCATTGCTCGTGATATTTCTGTATTTTTTCACTATACAAAGGGAGGTGTTGGCAAATATGCGCTAGCGGTGTATTCCCCCCCCCCCATGACACCTTATTTTGTACTCTTATGGGTATTCGTTCTTTTCCTGGGTGTAATTACACAAATCCGTTTATCAAATAAAAACCCTCTCTGACACCTTTTCTCAACCTTATTTCACTGTCATCATAAATACCAATCACCTTTTTTACTTACACCTTTTTGCAGAAATCACAAATTATTACTAACACTTTTCATCAAAGCTCATTTCAGAGAACACATAGGGCCTCATTACACGGTAGGCGGTAAGGGTTTACCGGTACCGGTATTTTACCAGTACCGGTAAACCCTTACCGCCTTACTACGAGGTCCCTTTGCGGGTTGGGGAATTTAACGCCTGCTTTTTGCCGGCGTTAAAAACCAACCCGCAAAGGGACCAGGGAGCTAATTACGGTACCGCAATTTGCGGTACCGTAATTAGCGCCTTCCCCATTCCCATAGATCCCTATGGGGCAAAAATGGGAATGGGGAAGGGGGAATTACCACCCCACCAACCTTGGAATAGGGCGGTAATTCCCCTTTCCACCAAGGCGGTGCCGGTATTTTACCGGCATGGACCAAGGTGCTAATGTAACGCTCACCTGATTCCCGCAGAGGCGCCGGTCTTGACTGGGTGAATGCCGTGTCTTCAAAGGTGATGTGTAACACACGGTTGGTTCCTCGGGCTGGACCTCTGTGCACTGTGTGTCTGACTCGGAGAGTAAGATGTCTGCAGATAGAAAATATGGTATTAATGAACTGGGGTTATTGGGTGCCTCTCTCCTCTTCCCTTTCTCTTCTCCTGTAGGACTCCAAAGGTTAACGATCTCACCTTAGGTAGGTGAACGTCGAGCTCTCCATCTGCCTCGGGGGCAGGGTGCCGTAACCAGTTTCTTCACTGGAACAGGGTGCAGGCCTCTTGACCTCAGAGGACTGCTGTCCGTCGTTTACTGCACGAACGGTAAGTTCTGGGCACTTCAAATGTCTTAAAAGTCTTTAAGTGCGTAAGGCGTAGCTGCTGTGGAGCGGTGCCGAGGAGCACGTGAGTATGGCTTTTGACTTATGTAAAGTTCTTTTGTAATGATACCTCTTGTTTTGCAGGGTTCCGGCGATGGCGGATGGCGGGCTGAAGAGAGTTGAGGATCGAACCCGCGTGAGGAATAGAAGCGCTTGGAAGCACGTAAGTGAGCGCTTGTTGCCTGCTTCACGATGCGCACTAACTGTCTCTTTTACCTTGCAGGTACAAGTTCGGAGCTTTAGAGAAGCTGAAGGGTGCTGGGATACCCGCTGATTTCGGCGTGGGAAGGAGTGATGGCACGTGAGTAGTAAAGTTGCCCAATGTCTCTAAACGCACCTTCTTTTGTCTTTCAGATGCGGGAATGCAGCGCGAAGACCTCCGGAGCGTGCAAAGAGTCGGTAAGCCTTTGTCTTTCAGATGCAGGTATGCAGCGCGAGGCGTTGGTGACAGCCGCTGGACCAGGTAAGAGATGCGCTGCCACTGAAGACCGTAGTGCTAACCTGTTCTTTCTTTGTCTTTAAAGGTGCTGCTGAAGACTGGATTCCAGGATGGTAAGCCTTTGTTCCCTTAGGCACAGGATCAGAAGACACGGTGAGCGTTCTGCTGCAGAGAATGCAGAATAACGCAAAGCAAGATTCATCCATCGGGTGTGGTTGAAATAGCCTCCTGTAGTGCTTAGGTGTCTCCTTCCACGGCCTCGCCTAGGTAAGAAAAGAGTTCCTGCTTTCCAGAAGAGTTCCAGTGTTCTGAACCTAGGGAGTGGCTCCTGCCCCACCCAACAGGAAAAGTAGTCCCAAACAGAAGAGGATCAGGGGCTCAACTGGCAGGTAAGTAAGCAGCATGGTCTGCTGCAGGTAAGTCCACCCAAGCATTATGAGCCCGGCGCTTCCAGCGCTGGGACTGGGCATATTTATGAGCCTGGTGCCACTGGCGCCAGGACAGGGTCCAAAAGGTCCCAATTGGGACTGGCCGGCACCCGGAACCGGGGTTATGGGTCTGCTTCCAAGGGAGTTGGGTAAGTCCTGACCCTTTGGAAGCAGAGATCATGACAGCACCCCCCCTCAAGGCCCCTCCCAAACCGGGCTTCTCCGGGGGTTTGGGCTTGTTAGGAAATGTTCGATGAAATCTTTTGATTAGACGAGGCGCGTGGACATATTCTGCAGCTTCCCAGGACCTTTCTTGGGGGCCGTAACCTTTCCAGTCAATCAGGTAAAATAGTTTAGATTTGGAGATCTTAGAATCCAGGATACTTTTGACTTCAAACTCGAGTTCTCCATCAACTAGGATAGGTTTTGGAGATTTAGTTAGTCAGGTTTTAGGTTGCACGGGTTTTAGTAGAGAGACGTGGAAGACCGGTTGTATCTTCATGTGAGGGGGCAAGTCCAACTTGACCGCTACTGGATTTAATATGGTAGTGATTGAATAGGGACCAAGGTATCTTGGGTTGAATGTGCGTGGTCCTTTTAGAGGTAGATATTTGGTGGATAACCAGACTTGATCTCCTACTTGATATTGGGGGGCTTCCTTCCGATGTTGGTCTGCTCCTTTCTTGTATTGTTCTTTAGCCCTTTGAAGGTGAGAAACGGCTTCCTTAAAGGCTTGGGTGATAGTATAATGCAGGTGGTCTACTGCTGGTGTTCCAAGATCTTGGAGTGGATCCAAATCCGAGGTTCGAGGGTGACTACCGTATAAAAGAAAGAACGGGGTCTTCCCGGTTCCCGAGTGGACAGAGTTATTGTAGGCATATTCGGCTATCCAAAGGATATCTTTCCAAGTTTTTTCAGTTTGTTGCAGCATGCAGCGTAAATACTGTTCCAGAGTTTGATTGGTCCTCTCGGTTTGTCCGTCGGTTTGGGGGTGGTGGCTGGTCGAAAGTCTCACATCAATTTGAGCCGACCGACAGCAACTTCGCCAAAAATGAGAAATAAATTGACTTCGTCAATCCGAAATTAGAACCGAAGGAAAACCGTGCAGTCGGACGATGTTTTCGAGAAATTCTCGGGCCAGAGTTGCTGCTGATGGTAAGCCTTTGAGTGGAATGAAGTGCGCCATCTTGGAGAATAGGTCCACGATTACTAAGATCGTATTGTATCCGGAGCATGGAGGTAGATCGGTGATGAAGTCCATAGAAAGCGTATGCCAAGGGCGAGGTGGGATGTCAATAGGGCGTAATAGGCCGGCTGTTTTTTCCTTTTGACTCTTGTTTTGGGCGCATACTCCACAGGACATTATAAAGTCTCTGATATCTTTTTTCCAAGACGGCCACCAGAAGTAGCGCTTGATCTTTTCCGAGGTTTTGGCCATACCGGGATGTCCTTCCATTAAATAATCGTGATAACAGAAGATTACCTTTTTCTGTAAATCTGTGCTGGGCAGGTATAACCGTCCTTGAAAATACAATAGATTGTCCTTCACCGTAAAGTCCTTTCCCTGCAGATGCCAATTCTGTATGTCTGCTGGAGTTACCAGTTGCCTGGCCTTATCCTTAACTTCTTCAATGGATTGTGTGGCGATTACACCCAGAATTCTTTGTTCGGGAATGATAGGTACAGGTTTAGGATTGATCAAGTGTTCTTCCACTCCCATCCGAGAAAGGGCGTCAGCTTTACCGTTTTTCGTACCAGGTCGGTAGGTAATTATGAAGTCAAACTCGGCAAAGAACAGTGCCCAACGGAGTTGCCTAGAGGATTGAGCTTTCGCGGTTTTCAAATATTGCAGGTTACGGTGATCTGTGATCACAGTAACGGTGTGTCGGGCCCCCAGAAGATAATGCCGCCAAGCCTTAAAGGCGGACTTGATAGCCAGAAGTTCCTTATCAGTAATAGTGTAATTGATTTCAGGAGGCGAGAATTTGCGGGACCAAAATGCCACGGGATGCAACTGATTGGTTACTGGGTCCTTTTGTGATAAAACTGCTCCCATGGCAAGACTCGAAGCATCAGTTTCAACAATGTAGGGGAGTTCTGGGCGAGGATGTTTTAAGATCGGTGCAGAGATAAATTTAGTCTTCAAATTCTGGAAAGCTTGTTCCGCCTCGGTAGACCATTCAAAACGTTTGTTTTTCTTTAACAAGGTGGTGATGGGCTGGACTATTCGAGAGAATTCGGGGATAAACCTGCGGTAAAAGTTAGCGAAGCCTAACATGCTTTGAACACCTTTTACGAAGGATGGCGAAGGCCACTTGAGAATTGCATCGACCTTCTTTGAATCCATACGCACTCCGCTAGGTGATAATATGAATCCCAAGAATTCAACTTCAGTCACGTTGAAAACACATTTTTCCAACTTAGCGAAAAGTTTGTGTTGACGCAACCTCTCGAGGACCATTTTCACATGTTTCCGATGTTCAGTTTCCGATGAAGAATAAACGAGGATGTTGTCAATATATACAACGACACACACATCTATGAGCTCTCTGAGGACGTCGTTCATAAAATATTGAAAGGCGGCCGGGGCATTGCAAAGTCCGAAGGGCATGACCTGATATTCAAATAGCCCATACTTGGTGCGGAAGGCCGTCTTCCATTCATCGCCCTCTTTTACTCGTACCAAGTGGTAGGCTCCTCTAAGATCCAGCTTTGTATATATGCATGCTTTTCTGACTTGGTCCAGGAGTTCAGGGATCAAAGGTAACGGATATCTATTTTTAACGGTGATCTGGTTCAGGGCGCGATAATCTATACAAGTTCTAAGGTCCCCTTCTTTTTTTGGAACGAAGAACAAAGCTGAGGAAGCAGGGGACTTGGAAGGACGGATAAACCCATTCGCTAGGTATTGATCCAGGTATTGTCAGAGGTGAAGATTCTCAGGCTCGCTGAGGGCATAAATTCTACTACAAGGAGGGGTAGATCCAGGTATCAGGTCTATCTGACAGTCATAAGACCTATGAGGAGGTAGAGAATTAGCTTGATCCTTCCGGAAGACATCTTGGAATTCTAGGTATTCGGGAGGTAACTGGGGAACCTCCGAAGAAATTGCTGCCAGTGCAACATCAGATCGAGGGTAACAAATGGAGACACATTCTGGAAACTGAACCGTTCTTGCTCGCCAATCGATCTGAGGATTGTGCTTCTCTAACCAAGGAATTCCTAGAATAATCTGGAACTGAGGGGCCTTGATCACATCGAACACGATCTTCTCATAGTGTCCATCTTGACTTACTAACGTCACTTCTTGGGTGGTATGCGTTACTGGTCCGGAAGCTATCTCTGTACCATCCACCGTAGTAATGACGTCCTTTACAGCCTTTGGACAAAGAGTCAGATTCATCCTCAATACCATTTCATGATCCACATAATTGCCGATGGCACCGCTGTCGACGTAAGCTTCAATCGCATGTAATCGATCCGGACGTTCAGGGCTAATGAGGACCATAGGTATCACGAAATGCGAGGTCACGGAACTGGTTTTAACGCTCGGCAAGAGGACCTCTATTCTTGTTGGGCGAGGTCGTTTCCCTGCTCAGAGTTTGTGACCCTGGTAACTGCCGCTCCTACTGCCTTCTTGGCTGGTTTCACCGGACAGTCTCGAAGAAAGTGCCCCGAGTTTCCGCAATCGAGGCATAATTGCAGCTGTTTTCTCCTTTCCCGCTCCTTTTGGGTTAGTGGTCCTTTCAGGCCCCCTATTTGCATGGGTTCCCCGGAGTCTGCTCCTTTGATAGGAGTTGGTGGTTTGGAAAACACTTGAGCATCAAACTTGGAACGATCGGCCTTCCTGTTCTGTAGTCTGTGGTCTATTTGAACGACTAAGTCAATATAGTCCGAGCAGTCTTGCGGGGGATTCACTACTTGGGCTAACACATCTTTGAGCTCTCCACGTAGACCTCTATAAAACAGCGTAATCCTTTTGTCCTCAGGCCATTGGGTTTCCACTATCAGTCTGTTGAAAGACGCAATATAAGCCAAAAGGTCTTGATTACCCTGTCGTAATGAAAGGAGCTCATTGTCCAAGGCCTGCCCCAGTGAATGTCTTGCGAACAGTTTTTCCATGCTGAGCTGAAAAGCTTGAAAATCATGGAGAACCGGATCATCCTGATTAACTAGAGGGATCGACCAATCTGCCGCACTGCCACTGAGGTACGAAAGCACGAAAGCTACCTTAGCTTGATCTGTTGGGAAGGCTGCTGGCCGGCATAAGAAGTGCAAGCGGCACTGATTAATGAATACTGCAAACCTCTTTGGGTCACCAGAAAATCGTTCGGGCGGAGCCAGAGGCACATTCCCGGGTAGGTTGATCTGCACTGGGTTCGTAGGGGATGTTGAAGGATGATTTGCCCCTGATGCGGGCAACTGAGTTTGTCCAGCTTGTGACTGTAGCAATTGTCTAGCGAGATCATCTGTTCGCTCCTTGGAAATAATCAGTTCCCTTCTTTGAGCATTCGTTTCCTGGCGGGCTGCATGCACTTCTGCTCGTAGTTCCCCAAGTAACTGGGCTAGCTGGTCGGTATCCGAGGTTTCCATAGAGCCTGGGTCGGAATTTTGCGGTGGGCTTTGCGTTCTGTAACGCTCACCTGATTCCCGCAGAGGCGCCGGTCTTGACTGGGTGAATGCAGTGTCTTCAAAGGTGATGTGTAACACACGGTTGGTTCCTCGGGCTGGACCTCTGTGCACTGTGTGTCTGACTCGGAGAGTAAGATGTCTGCAGATAGAAAATATGGGATTAATGAACTGGGTTTATTGGGTGCCTCTCTCCTCTTCCCTTTCTCTTCTCCTGTAGGACCCCAAAGGTTAACGATCTCACCTTAGGTAGGTGAACGCCGAGCTCTCCATCTGCCTCGGGGGCAGGGTGCCGTAACCAGTTTCTTCACTGGATAAGGGTGCAGGCCTCTTGACCTCAGAGGACTGCTGTCCGTCGTTTACTGCACGAACGGTAAGTTCTGGGCACTTCAAATGTCTTAAAAGTCTTTAAGTGCGTAAGGCGTAGCTGCTGTGGAGCAGTGCCGAGGAGCACGTGAGTATGGCTTTTGACTTATGTAAAGTTCTTTTGTAATGATACCTCTTGTTTTGCAGGGTTCCGGCGATGGCGGATGGCGGGCTGAAGAGAGTTGAGGATCGAACCCGCGTGAGGAATAGAAGCGCTTGGAAGCACGTAAGTGAGCGCTTGTTGCCTGCTTCACGATGCGCACTAACTGTCTCTTTTACCTTGCAGGTACAAGTTCGGAGCTTTAGAGAAGCTGAAGGGTGCTGGGATACCCGCTGATTTCGGCGTGGGAAGGAGTGATGGCACGTGAGTAGTAAAGTTGCCCAATGTCTCTAAACGCACCTTCTTTTGTCTTTCAGATGCGGGAATGCAGCGCGAAGACCTCCGGAGCGTGCAAAGAGTCGGTAAGCCTTTGTCTTTCAGATGCAGGTATGCAGCGCGAGGCGTTGGTGACAGCCGCTGGACCAGGTAAGAGATGCGCTGCCACTGAAGACCGTAGTGCTAACCTGTTCTTTCTTTGTCTTTAAAGGTGCTGCTGAAGACTGGATTCCAGGATGGTAAGCCTTTGTTCCCTTAGGCACAGGATCAGAAGACACGGTGAGCGTTCTGCTGCAGAGAATGCAGAATAACGCAAAGCAAGATTCATCCATCGGGTGTGGTTGAAATAGCCTCCTGTAGTGCTTAGGTGTCTCCTTCCACGGCCTCGCCTAGGTAAGAAAAGAGTTCCTGCTTTCCAGAAGAGTTCCAGTGTTCTGAACCTAGGGAGTGGCTCCTGCCCCACCCAACAGGAAAAGTAGTCCCAAACAGAAGAGGATCAGGGGCTCAACTGGCAGGTAAGTAAGCAGCATGGTCTGCTGCAGGTAAGTCCACCCAAGCATTATGCCCCCGGCGCTTCCAGCGCTGGGACTGGGCATATTTATGAGCCTGGTGCCACTGGCGCCAGGACAGGGTCCAAAAGGTCCCAATTGGGACTGGCCGGCACCCGGAACCGGGGTTATGGGTCTGCTTCCAAGGGAGTTGGGTAAGTCCTGACCCTTTGGAAGCAGAGATCATGACAGCACCCCCCCTCAAGGCCCCTCCCAAACCGGGCTTCTCCGGGGGTTTGGGCTTGTTAGGAAATGTTCGATGAAATCTTTTGATTAGACGAGGCGCCTGGACATATTCTGCAGCTTCCCAGGACCTTTCTTGGGGGCCGTAACCTTTCCAGTCAATCAGGTAAAATAGTTTAGATTTGGAGATCTTAGAATCCAGGATACTTTTGACTTCAAACTCGAGTTCTCCATCAACTAGGATAGGTTTTGGAGATTTAGTTAGTCGGGTTTTAGGTTGCACGGGTTTTAGTAGAGAGACGTGGAAGACCGGTTGTATCTTCATGTGAGGGGGCAAGTCCAACTTGACCGCTACCGGATTTACTATGGTAGTGATTGAATAGGGACCAAGGTATCTTGGGTTGAATGTGCGTGGTCCTTTTAGAGGTAGATATTTGGTGGATAACCAGACTTGATCTCCTACTTGATATTGGGGGGCTTCCTTCCGATGTTGGTCTGCTCCTTTCTTGTATTGTTCTTTAGCCCTTTGAAGGTGAGAAACGGCTTCCTTAAAGGCTTGGGTGATAGTAGAATGCAGGTGGTCTACTGCTGGTGTTCCAAGATCTTGGAGTGGATCCAAATCCGAGGTTCGAGGGTGACTACCGTATAAAAGAAAGAACGGGGTCTTCCCGGTTCCCGAGTGGACAGAGTTATTGTAGGCATATTCGGCTATCCAAAGGATATCTTTCCAAGTTTTTTCAGTTTGTTGCAGCATGCAGCGTAAATACTGTTCCAGAGTTTGATTGGTCCTCTCGGTTTGTCCGTCGGTTTGGGGGTGGTGGCTGGTCGAAAGTCTCACATCAATTTGAGCCGACCGACAGCAACTTCGCCAAAAATGAGAAATAAATTGACTTCGTCGATCCGAATTTAGAACCGAAGGAAAACCGTGCAGTCGGACGATGTTTTCGAGAAATTCTCGGGCAAGAGTTGCTGCTGATGGTAAGCCTTTGAGTGGAATGAAGTGCGCCATCTTGGAGAATAGGTCCACGATTACTAAGATCGTATTGTATCCGGAGCATGGAGGTAGATCGGTGATGAAGTCCAGAGAAAGCGTATGCCAAGGGCGAGGTGGGATCTCAATAGGGCGTAAGAGGCCGGCTGGTTTTTCCTTTTGACTCTTGTTTTGGGCGCATACTCCACAGGACATTATAAAGTCTCTGATATCTTTTTTCCAAGACGGCCACCAGAAGTAGCGCTTGATCTTTTCCGAGGTTTTGGCCATACCGGGATGTCCTTCCATTAAAGAATCGTGATAACAGGAGATTACCTTTTTCTGTAAATCTGTGCTGGGCAGGTATAACCGTCCTTGGAAATACAATAGATTGTCCTTCACCGTAAAGTCCTTTCCCTGCAGATGCCAATTCTGTATGTCTGCTGGAGTTACCAGTTGCCTGGCCTTATCCTTAACTTCTTCAATGGATTGTGTGGCGATTACACCCAGAATTCTTTGTTCGGGAATGATAGGTACAGGTTTAGGATTGATCAAGTGTTCTTCCATTCCCATCCGAGAAAGGGCGTCAGCTTTACCGTTTTTCGTACCAGGTCGGTAGGTAATTATGAAGTCAAACTCGGCAAAGAACAGTGCCCAACGAAGTTGCCTAGAGGATTGAGCTTTCGCGGTTTTCAAATATTGCAGGTTACGGTGATCTGTGATCACAGTAACGGTGTGTCGGGCCCCCAGAAGATAATGCCGCCAAGCCTTAAAGGCGGACTTGATAGCCAGAAGTTCCTTATCAGTAATAGTGTAATTGATTTCAGGAGGCGAGAATTTGCGGGACCAAAATGCCACGGGATGCAACTGATTGGTTACTGGGTCCTTTTGTGATAAAACTGCTCCCATGGCAAGACTCGAAGCATCAGTTTCAACAATGTAGGGGAGTTCTGGGCGAGGATGTTTTAAGATCGGTGCAGAGATAAATTTAGTCTTCAAATTCTGGAAAGCTTGTTCCGCCTCGGTAGACCATTCAAAACGTTTGTTTTTCTTTAACAGGGTGGTGATGGGCTGGACTATTCGAGAGAATTCGGGGATAAACCTGCGGTAAAAGTTAGCGAAGCCTAACATGCTTTGAACACCTTTTACGAAGGATGGCGAAGGCCACTTGAGAATTGCATCGACCTTCTTTGAATCCATACGCACTCCGCTAGGTGATAATATGAATCCCAAGAATTCAACTTCAGTCACGTTGAAAACACATTTTTCCAACTTAGCGAAAAGTTTGTGTTGACGCAACCTCTCGAGGACCATTTTCACATGTTTCCGATGTTCAGTTTCCGATGAAGAATAAACGAGGATGTCGTCAATATATACAACGACACACACATCTATGAGCTCTCTGAGGATGTCGTTCATAAAATATTGAAAGGCGGCCAGGGCATTGCAAAGTCCGAAGGGCATGACCTGATATTCAAATAGCCCATACTTGGTGCGGAAGGCCGTCTTCCATTCATCGCCCTCTTTTACTCGTACCAAGTGATAGGCTCCTCCAAGATCCAGCTTTGTATATATGCATGCTTTTCTGACTTGGTCCAGGAGTTCAGGGATCAAAGGTAACGGATATCTATTCTTAACGGTGATCTGGTTCAGGGCGCGATAATCTATACAAGTTCTAAGGTCCCCTTCTTTTTTTGGAACGAAGAACAAAGCTGAGGAAGCAGGGGACTTGGAAGGACGGATAAACCCATTCGCTAGGTATTGATCCAGGTATTGTCGGAGGTGAAGATTCTCAGGCTCGGTGAGGGCATAAATTCTACTACAAGGAGGGGTAGATCCAGGTATCAGGTCTATCTGACAGTCATAAGACCTATGAGGAGGTAGAGAGTTAGCTTGATCCTTCCGGAAGACATCTTGGAATTCTAGGTATTCGGGAGGTAACTGGGGAACCTCCGAAGAAATTGCTGCCAGTGCAACATCAGATCGAGGGTAACAAATGGAAACACATTCTGGAAACTGAACCGTTCTTGCTCGCCAATCGATCTGAGGATTGTGCTTCTCTAACCAAGGAATTCCTAGAATAATCTGGAACTGAGGGGCCTTGATCACATCGAACACGATCTTCTCATAGTGTCCATCTTGACTTACTAACGTCACTTCTTGGGTGGTATGCGTTACTGGTCCGGGAAGCTATCTCCGTACCATCCACCGTAGTAATGACGTCCTTTACAGCCTTTGGACAAAGAGTCAGATTCATCCTCAATACCATTTCATGATCCACATAATTGCCGATGGCACCGCTGTCGACGTAAGCTTCAATCGCATGTAATCGATCCGGACGTTCAGGGCTAATGAGGACCATAGGTATCACGAAATGCAAGGTCACGGAACTGGTTTTAACGCTCGGCAAGAGGACCTCTATTCTTGTTGGGCGAGGTCGTTTCCCTGCTCAGAGTTTGTGACCCTGGTAACTGCCGCTCCTACTGCCTTCTTGGCTGGTTTCACCGGACAGTCTCGAAGAAAGTGCCCCGAGTTTCCGCAATCGAGGCATAATTGCAGCTGTTTTCTCCTTTCCCGCTCCTTTTGGGTTAGTGGTCCTTTCAAGCCCCCTATTTGCATGGGTTCCCCGGAGTCTGCTCCTTTGATAGGAGTTGGTGGTTTGGAAAACACTTGAGCATCAAACTTGGAACGATCGGCCTTCCTGTTCTGTAGTCTGTGGTCTATTTGAACGACTAAGTCAATATAGTCCGAGCAGTCTTGCGGGGGATTCACTACTTGGGCTAACACATCTTTGAGCTCTCCACGTAGACCTCTATAAAACAGCGTAATCCTTTTGTCCTCAGGCCATTGGGTTTCCACTATCAGTCTGTTGAAAGACGCAATATAAGCCAAAAGGTCTTGATTACCCTGTCGTAATGAAAGGAGCTCATTGTCCAAGGCCTGCCCCAGTGAATGTCTTGCGAACAGTTTTTCCATGCTGAGCTGAAAAGCTTGAAAATCATGGAGAACCGGATCATCCTGATTAACTAGAGGGATCGACCAATCTGCCGCACTGCCACTGAGGTACGAAAGCACGAAAGCTACCTTAGCTTGATCTGTTGGGAAGGCTGCTGGCCGGCATAAGAAGTGCAAGCGGCACTGATTAATGAATACTGCAAACCTCTTTGGGTCACCAGAAAATCGTTCGGGCGGAGCCAGAGGCACATTCCCGGGTAGGTTGATCTGCACTGGGTTCGTAGGGGATGTTGAAGGATGATTTGCCCCTGATGCGGGCAACTGAGTTTGTCCGGCTTGTGACTGTAGCAATTGTCTAGCGAGATCATCTGTTCGCTCCTTGGAAATAATCAGTTCCCTTCTTTGAGCATTCGTTTCCTGGCGGACTGCATGCACTTCTGCTCGTAGTTCCCCAAGTAACTGGGCTAGCTGGTCGGTATCCGAGGTTTCCATAGCGCCTGGGTGGGAATTTTGCGGTGGGCTTTGCGTTCTGTAATGCTCACCTGATTCCCGCAGAGGCGCCGGTCTTGACTGGGTGAATGCCGTGTCTTCAAAGGTGATGTGTAACACACGGTTGGTTCCTCGGGCTGGACCTCTGTGCACTGTGTGTCTGACTCGGAGAGTAAGATGTCTGGAGATAGAAAATATGGGATTAATGAACTGGGGTTATTGGGTGCCTCTCTCCTCTTCCCTTTCTCTTCTCCTGTAGGACCCCAAAGGTTAACGATCTCACCTTAGGTAGGTGAACGCCGAGCTCTCCATCTGCCTCGGGGGCAGGGTGCCGTAACCAGTTTCTTCACTGGATAAGGGTGCAGGCCTCTTGACCTCAGAGGACTGCTGTCCGTCGTTTACTGCACGAACGGTAAGTTCTGGGCACTTCAAATGTCTTAAAAGTCTTTAAGTGCGTAAGGCGTAGCTGCTGTGGAGCAGTGCCGAGGAGCACGTGAGTATGGCTTTTGACTTATGTAAAGTTCTTTTGTAATGATACCTCTTGTTTTGCAGGGTTCCGGCGATGGCGGATGGCGGGCTGAAGAGAGTTGAGGATCGAACCCGCGTGAGGAATAGAAGCGCTTGGAAGCATGTAAGTGAGCGCTTGTTGCCTGCTTCACGATGCGCACTAACTGTCTCTTTTACCTTGCAGGTACAAGTTCGGAGCTTTAGAGAAGCTGAAGGGTGCTGGGATACCCGCTGATATCGGCGTGGGAAGGAGTGATGGCACGTGAGTAGTAAAGTTGCCCAATGTCTCTAAACGCACCTTCTTTTGTCTTTCAGATGTGGGAATGCAGCGCGAAGACCTCCGGAGCGTGCAAAGAGTCGGTAAGCCTTTGTCTTTCAGATGCAGGTATGCAGCGCGAGGCGTTGGTGACAGCCGCTGGACCAGGTAAGAGATGCGCTGCCACTGAAGACCGTAGTGCTAACCTGTTCTTTCTTTGTCTTTAAAGGTGCTGCTGAAGACTGGATTCCAGGATGGTAAGCCTTTGTTCCCTTAGGCACAGGATCAGAAGACACGGTGAGCGTTCTGCTGCAGAGAATGCAGAATAACGCAAAGCAAGATTCATCCATCGGGTGTGGTTGAAATAGCCTCCTGTAGTGCTTAGGTGTCTCCTTCCACGGCCTCGCCTAGGTAAGAAAAGAGTTCCTGCTTTCCAGAAGAGTTCCAGTGTTCTGAACCTAGGGAGTGGCTCCTGCCCCACCCAACAGGAAAAGTAGTCCCAAACAGAAGAGGATCAGGGGCTCAACTGGCAGGTAAGTAAGCAGCATGGTCTGCTGCAGGTAAGTCTACCCAAGCATTATGAGCCCGGCGCTTCCAGCGCTGGGACTGGGCATATTTATGAGCCTGGTGCCACTGGCGCCAGGACAGGGTCCAAAAGGTCCCAATTGGGACTGGCCGGCACCCGGAACCGGGGTTATGGGTCTGCTTCCAAGGAAGTTGGGTAAGTCCTGACCCTTTGGAAGCAGAGATCATGACAGCTAATAGCACCTTGGTCCACTGACATCCGTGTAATGAAACCAACACAATGTACTTCAACAACATTGAACATGTAACATGTACTATTTTATACAGGGAGTTTTTGTTTTAGATCACCCCTCTAATTTGTTCTAGTTCTTTACCTCTTCTTATCTTCTCATTCACTTCCCACCTCTGAGCCCCCTTAGGCTACCTCTTTAAAGAATTCTGCTCACACAGAAAAAGAATGTTCTAAATTACAACTCTGAGCCTACTAAATATATGGGACTCCTACTTTTTTGTCTTTATTTTAACTTGTTCCCTGCACTGGTCGAGACAATGCTACGCGGCACCGCCTTCTACCCCCCTTTGGAGCTAGGATCCTGTATTCCTCTTTATCTCTTTTTTCCACAACAACCTAATGGCCATGTAAAGGATAGATAAGAGAAAGCCTCACAGTTTCACTCGCACAGGCCTAAACCCAACTTCCAATTGTTCACTTTCCCACTATTTTCGTCACCCTTATCTTTTTATACCATTATTTCTCAATTTGTCCCCTCCTCTGCCAATTTGACAATCTCACAACCAGTACTGACGTGTTCAGCAGGGTGGTCCGAGAGCCTCCGTTCACAGTCTATCCACAATCGAGTCCGCACCCCAACCAAGCCGTGACCCGCCTCGGCGAGCAGTTAGTTGGGTATTTGCAAAGATGACAGGGACCCTTTGAACCTTTCGTTTTGTGCGAACACTTGTCAACTGCAGAGGCAATGGTTTTGCTGGGGGCGTCCTGGATCTCGACGCACGGCACAGGGGCCTTGGTGCACCTGTCTCGATCACGTCGGGTTCACCAAATGTAAAGGCTCACTCCCCGACTTACACATTCAAATTATAAAAATACAACACACCCCGAGTGGGGAATGAGACTAGGAGAACGGGTTGCAAGATTTAGTAAGTTTATAAAAGCTGGCATCCAGAGAACTCTGCTACCTCGAGAGTGCTCTGGCAAATAATACAACTACATGAACTTATAATAGAAAAAAACATCATCAGTGACATCATTACATAAGGGGTTACAATAGCACAGGATTGGACGGGAAGCAAGGTAACATATGTTGTATCTGTAGGTGCTGCTTCCTCCGGGTTGGCTGCTCAGTTGGCGGGAGGGCGAGCGTCACGAGGTCCATCTGCCTGTGTCCGGGTGGGGTGAGGGTTAGGTCACGGTGAGATAGGGCGGACACTAACTAAGCTATCATGAAAAACTACCGCTAGACATACAATAAACAATGATCATTAGTATACCTTTGAATAAATCTAGAAAACCTATAAATCGCATGCATGTGATTATACCATCTTTCATTGGGACTTTTACGGGCACAAGGCATAGAGGGCTTGTTCTCTGTGATAACCTGGGCGACTGGGTGGTTCTTAACACATCAAGGCAAGTGGGGAGTTGTAATGACATGTGTCAGTTTTAGGACACAATATACTGAGACAGAGGTCTGGTTTTATTGGGGGCACTGTGGGGTGGGCTGCACAGCACGGTCACACTTGGTACATCAAGAGAATACCTTAGGAGGACACGTGGTTACATTGGCAGAAATTTTCCAACAGTGGGGGCAAGGGAACAGGGGCAGGTTTTGTGGAGATGGATGTGCTACAAGGCATGGTTCGAGCCGGTTCACACACAGGACAGTGGTCACAGAGGAAGAGTGAGATGATACATTTGTTCATTTGTTTCAAATATCCCCGGCACATCTGTGAGAAAGGGAGTTGTGAAGCTTTCAGGCAGGGGAGAAAAGTGGGGGTCATGAGCGCGTTGTGCGCAGCACTGCAGAGGGGAGAGAAGCCTTTTCGTAACTATCGAAGTGAGGCTTAGTCCAAATATGGATTTGAGGGCACACAAAATGGATACCAAGTGTGTCCCGCAATATCCCCACTTATGCTAAAGTTAGCATACAGGCAATGGAGGCGTCCCCCGCTATTGCACAAGCAAGTGGTCCATAACGTGCAGAATGTGCTGGGGGCCCAAACGACACCTTGCTCCCACATACAAACTTCAAATGTTGAAAAGGTGGGAAGTGAAGCAGAAGTTCAATTTTTTTTTCAGGATAGGATGGAAAGATTAGGCTAGATAATTGGTAGCAGAGGAGCTGGTGGGCAGAGCTATGTGTGCGGATACAGGTATGTTTTGAGGCTCTTTCCAAAAACGATGCCAGTGAATAAATGCTCGTTTTTGTGTGCATGTTAGTTTACAGAGTGTCATGTGTAGGAGTTTCTGACTTGCTTGCCTAGTGTTTGTTTAAGTAATGGGTTTGAGTTTGTTGTGAAGATGGGGTTTTACAATGGATGGCTTTGAGAACAATGCAGAGTCATTTGAAGGTAATTCTTGGAGGTAGTGGCAGCCAGTGGATCTGCAAGAGAGCTGGGGTGATGTTTGAATATTTGGGTAGGTGGACGTGAGTCTGGCTGCTGCATTTTGTATGACTTGCAAGGTGGCAAGGGTGCTGTCCCAAGTCCACTGAGGAAAAATAGCTGTACTCCAGTTTGAGCTTGAGGAAGAGGCTGGCCATCCAGGTTGTGATTGTGGAGGATGTGGAGTTGTGGGGTGATGAGATTTGGAAGTATATTTGTGTGTCCTCTGTGTATTGGTTTAAATAGACATTTTGTTTGCTAAGGGTCTGTTCAAGGGATTCAACAGAGGCCGGGAGAAGCCTTGCAAGACCCTGTATTTGACTGGGGTGGGGTCACATCAAAAAGGGGGCATGGATACAAATTGTGTCCTATCAGTAAGGAAGGAGGTGAACCAGTCGAAGGCGGTACCTGAGAGTTTCATCCTGTGGGATATGATGTTGAGCAGAATGGTGTACTCAATGGTGTTAAAGGCTAGAGAGAGGTCAAGGAGTATGAGTAGGGCCATGTGTCCTTTATCTGTGATGTTGGGGAGGTCATTGAGGTTGTGAAGTGTAGCAGTCTCAGTGCTATGTCCAGGTCGAATGCTAGGTTGGAAGGGGTTGAGTAGGTTGCTTGTGGTGATGTGTTGTTGCAGTTGAGCGTTGTAAAATTCTGGCGAGGTATGGAAGGATAGTGATGGGGCAGTAATTTACAGGGAGTATGGGGCAGAGACATGTTTTTTTAGGAGGGGTGAGATTTGCCCAATTTTGAGTGCATAGGAGCAAGAACAATGTGAAAACCAGGAGTAACTGATGCTGAGCCGGTGAGGAGCAAAGAGTTGGGCTTTACTGATGTTGTGTATTTTGGAGTTAAAGTAGTCCAAGAGGGAGTTGCATATTGCAGTAGATGAGGGTGTGGAAGATGTGAATGGTGGTTTGGAGAGGGATTTGACAATGTTGTATAGTTTATGTGTATGACTGGCTGTGGATTGGAGTCTTTGGGTGTGATAGGTGGCTTTGGCATTGAGTATGGCTGTTTTGGATTTGTCGAGGCAGTTTTTGAGTGATGTTCTGGTGTTGAGTGATGAGTTCTTTTGAAAGGCTCTCTATAGACGTCTGGCTTCCTGCTTGATATAGAAGAGGGAGTTGTTTAACCATAGTGTCTGGTGGTGGCTGCAGGGTTTTTGTGATTAGAGGGGCACAATTTTGTTGAGTACCTGTCTGATGACAGTGCTGTAATTGTTGAGGTGAGTGGAAGGCCGGTTGTGTGGGGACTATGCAGTGGTATGAATAGTGCTAAGGCTGTGTCTGTAATGTCCTTGGTTTGGCTGGCTGGGGGATAAGGTGATGTGTGGCTGGTGGGGGGTCTTGTGTAGTAGAGTGAGCGTGAAGGGGATAGCAAAGATGTCTGACCACGGCACCCAGTTTCGATTTTCCACAGACATATGATTTATACTTGAAATCAAAAGGTCCAAGATGTTGCCAGCTTTGTGTGTGGGTTAGGTGATGGGTTCTGTGAGGTCATAGAGGGCGAGTGGCATGAGGATTCATTTTAGTATGGGGTTGCTGTCTGGATGGAAACTACCAGCCGTGAAGTCAGCAACGCAGATATTGATGCAGGGAAGTTCTGGTTGCTAGTTGTGAAGTCAGTCCAGTCAAGTTGGGATTTTATGTTTGGGCGCTAAATGAGATGGAGAAAGGTGGGACAAGGTGTGATGGAGGGGAGAAAAGTATGTGTATGGGCGTGCGTCGGGTTGCTAAGTGTGACTCTATGTATTGTGACAATGTCACCCTCTTGTTTTTGTGGGAGGTCTCTCTGGTGGATGAGATAGTGTGGGGGAAGCATTTAAGGGATAATGGGTGTGTGGTGGAGTTTGAGCCACGTTTCTTTTAGGAAGAGTATATTTGGGCAGTATGTGCTAAAGAGTTAATTGATTTCATGCGTGTGAGCATGTGAAGAGGGGCAGTTGAGAAGAATGCAGTGAATGCAATTAGTTATTTTAATAGAGTGCTGTAATTGAGTTTGATTTGAATGTTTGCTGTGTGCTTTGTATGAGACATGTTTTATGGCAACAGGCTAAAAGGGAACACAGAAGGAAAAAGGGAAAAAATATTTGCAAGAACTCTTAGCTCTGCCAAACCTTTGCTCTGAATTGCCTGGCTAGTGGACAACCTAAGGAAATCGCTGAAATTCCTAAATTAACATGAAAGTACTTCAATAGGAAAGAGATCAAAACAGGAAACAGGAAGCTGGTCCTCTTCTGACAATGAAAACAGCAGCTGCAGGATCACAGGATGCTGGATGGAGGACATCAAAGGGAGCATCTGGCTGTAAAATGGCCTCCCTGAAGGGGGGGTTATACCCTACCCTCCACCCTTAACTGGATGCCCTGGGACAGAACCCTCCAAGTGAGTTTCTTGATAAATCTGGTCGAGGATCACGTGATCGGCATGTAGATCGAACCTGGTTACTTCAAGTAGGTTATGTGCCCTCTGCAGGCAGCCTCAGGCAGGTGGAATGAGTGCCTCTGGTTGTGTTGTCCTGGGCTCAGTGTTCCTCTAATCCCGGTTGAAGCCTCTTCAGTGGATGGAAAGATCCTTCAAAGATGGTGGTTTTTGGGTCTGAGGTCACATGATCAGCCTGTAGATTTTCTCTGGTACAGAGGTGTATATATTCTGAAAACATATATAATGTAAGTTCCAGTACAGGTTTATAATATGCACAGCTAAAAACCAATGTATATTTAATATGAAAATATGGTATTTTAATTTGAAAAGCAGTGTTATGCAAATAACCTTTTTTTATCGAATAAAGACCTCAGAGGGTTCAGAAAACTTTGAAGAAGAGTGTTTATGTTCAAAGACAGTAGAAATACTAAAACACATGTGCAGTAGAGGGGTCTGGGTGACATATAGGCCAAGCTGGAATTGGAAAGCCCATTGCCAAAGGGAAAACAGATGTTATCATAAGTGA
The DNA here is from genome assembly GCF_040938575.1 of Ambystoma mexicanum. Lineage (NCBI taxonomy): Eukaryota > Metazoa > Chordata > Amphibia > Caudata > Ambystomatidae > Ambystoma > Ambystoma mexicanum. The sequence goes on from NC_090936.1 coordinate 829,390,064, forward strand.
TTTGAGTGAAGGTCACATTCTTAAAAATACACAAATTGACTTGAAACCATAGACTGTTCCTAGATTGCAATGTATTTGCTTGCATGATAGGCTGACATTGCAATTGATAACATACTATGAGAGGCAAAGCTGCAAAGCTAGCCAAACAGCATATATTACCTTCTGTTAACCTCCTGGTCACTAAGCACCAGGTTAGTAGTTTTGCGTTATTTATACCACAAACACAGTATTGTTGTTACCACATGCAGTAACCTTTCAGGTCTGCATGATTACAAGTCATGTGGACCGAAAAGTTATTCCTCATTTTGCATTCCCATAGGACTCCATGGTGATTTCTTCACATGCCATAATGCTTTTGTGTGGCAGTAATTACATCAACAGAAAAGGAGGCGTACATTATGAGTTTCTTTCTGAAACTCAGAATTTGGAAGAGTGGTAAAACATCTGGTATTCAAAAATGTCAGATCTTTAACGACTATGGCCAAATTCGTAATCATACCCTGAGCATAGTAATCCCAAGGACAAGAGCATTCCATGGTGCAAACAGCTAGTCAAAGTGAGCCTTATCCTAAGTCACATAAGAGGCAGGGAATAGAGAATATGTTAAGAAAAATTAAACTGAATCTGATCTTTGCTTGTTGTCAATACATTATAAACCTTGTTTAAACGCCTAAAATACTATGGGCCTCATTACACGGTAGGCGGTAGGGATTTACCGGTACCGGTAAAATACCGGTACCGGTAAATCCCTGCCGCCTTACTACGAGGTCCCTTAGCGGGTTGGTACTTTAACGCCTGCTTTTTGCAGGCGTTAAATACCAACCCGCTAAGGGACCTCGGAGCAATTACGGCACCGCTAAATTGCGGTGCCGTAATTAGCGCCTTCCCCATTCCCATTGAGCCCTATGGGGCAGAAATGGGAATGGGGAAGGGCAATGGCGGAAGGGGGATTTACCGCCCCTCCAACCTTGGGATGGGGCGGTAAATCCCCTTTCCGCCAAGGCGGTGCCGGTATTTTACCAGCATGAGCCATGGCGCTAATAGCGCCATGGCTCACCGCCTACCGTGTAATGAGGCCCTATGGGCCTCATTACACGGAAGGCGGTAAACCATGGTGCTATTAGCACCATGGTTGCCGCCGGTACCATACCGGTACCACCATGGAGAAAAGGGGAATTACCACCCCATTCCAAGGTTGGCGGGGCGGTAATTCCCCCTTTCTCCATGGCCCTTCCCCATTCCCATTTTTGCCCCATAGGGCATAATGGGAATGGGGAAGGAGCTAATTACGGTACCGCAAATTGCGGTACCGTAATTAGCACCAAGATCCCTTTGCGGGACCCAACTTTAATGGCTGGTCTACACCAGGCGTTAAGGTCGGGTCCCGCAAAGGGACCTCGTAGTAAGGCGGTAAGGGTTAACGGTCACCGGTACCTTTACCGGTGACCGTTAACCCTTACCGCCTTCCGTGTAATGAGGCCCTATATCTCAGCCTCTAAATATCGGATGAAAATAATAAACATATGTGGCTTACTATAACCATATTCTGCCTCCATATTTATGAATACTACTAGCAGTAACTGATGTTTTGAAACTAAAACATTAGAGTCACTATTTTGTAATGGCTTATTCTAGAGGAATGGGATGAATTGGGACAACGTTTACACAGTTATAGACCCATGGATATAGTTGTGTTAACAGTGAGACATATAGTTGTGTTAACAGTGAGACACACAAAATCTAGATTTATAAAATTGTGTAATTATTGTGCCTAAAGTCTATAATTCATTGGTATGCTAAAGGGAGGGCGTAGTAGGAACGTACACCAGAATGTAAGCCTTCTTGTGTACAAGAGTGAGTTTTAAAGAGATGTAGATGTGAGACAAGTCATTTTTCCTTTTGGTCTGAGGACTAATCAAATACACTGGCAAATACACTGGCCAATAGGAATAATCAACATATTTATCGGCAGAGTTTGCTGGGTATTTAAGCTTAAACACATAGGGAGAGGTTTTGGGAAAACAAAAGCAAGAGAGCCTGTTTGCAAGGAGAGAAGCGGATTGGATTCAAACCAAATGTAGCTGATGGGGAAATGTCTTCAAAGGGCTGAATGTAGATTGGAATGAATGTAGAGGTCTTTCTCAAAGTAGGACCAGGTTACCAAAGAGGGGTTTGGAAGCAGGTGCACAGACAGAAATGAGAGCTCACCTGACAGCCAGTCAGTTATTTCACCTATCCTTAAAGACAGGCATAAATTAATACATATGTCCCATGATTAGAGATTTTTCCAAATAATTAATTAAAACCCATATATCATTAAAAGGTATTTTGGAAACTCTGTTCAAAATTTCGAGGACTAAAAAAAGGGAACAAAGTACAAAGTGCATATACTTTCTGATTTCTAATTCAAACTGAAACCCTAAGAAGCATCATTATATTAGGACTTTCTCCTGCAAATGGAGATCTCTTTTTTTTATGTGTTTATTTGCGTTAAAATTGAAACAACTTTTTTTTTTTTTTGCAACAAGCTTACTTTCCTATAATCTTACTATGGCAGTTTAGAAGAAAAGAAAAGAAGAACAAACAGAAAAAGGAAAATACAATTTACAGTTTAAGAAATGTTAACAGTTCCAATCTCTGGAAGGACCTCTGTCAGGAACTTGAGCACCGCAATTACATGTTTGGTTTTTTGGCCTGCGATCAAGGATGACCACCAACCTTTGGCATCGGAGAGCACAAATTTGGAAAAGAAGGGTGTAAAGTGTTTTAAACAACACTCTCTTAAAGCCAGGCACTGTGTCATCAAGTGAAACAGTGATTCCACCTTAGAATTGTCGTTACAGTGCTGGCAATGTTTTTCTGTGGGTTGACCCCGAATTGCTCGGATCTCATTAGTAGGGTGCAAGTTCAAATGGGCTCTCAGAAAGTGATCCCTGACCTTTTTGTCGCAAAACTGTTTCAGGTATTCGCACACAGTGTTGAGCCTTCGAACTTCTGAGGGTAGTTGAGCTACCGATTGATAGTTGCTAGCCATCTCTAATGTTAGAATCCAATCACTGTCTTGAAGTTTTCTTTTTACCTGCACTGGATGAGACAACAATTGCTCTAGAGAGCTGCCGATTTCTTTTAGATGAGACATCATGGATGAGTGCCATCTGGTCAAAGTTGAGTTGGAATCAGACAGCATTTCTTTATGCACCATTTCCAGAATCGCCGGAGGTTGGGGATTATGACATTTCCTAAACAGGGCGAGTTTGTTCCACTGTACTGTAGATTTCATACCCATTCTCTCCAGATGATAGCAATCAGGGTGGACAAGGGAACGCCCAGTACCCTCTTCCGAAATCTGCTCTCAAGGCGATTCCAAAGAGGTTCGGGGAGATCAAACATGGCTTCCAGCCCGTACGTCACAACAGGTACAATGTTAGCTCTATAATACTTCATCACTGGGAAGATTGAGAAACGGCCAAACTTTCTGTCAGTGCGGAGGCTTGACTGGTTAGAGTTTTCATCTTTCTAAGAAGGTAAGTTGACAATGGTGCCTCAACACTTGAATTGCTCAGCCAAACACCTAGATATTTAAAAGATTGCAACTGGTCAATATTTTCCCCATCTATATACCAGATTGGCGGCTTTTCCCCTTCAAGCCAATACCAAAGGTTAACATTTTGGTTTTCCCCTTGTTGATTTCAAGGTCGTTCTTTTAGATTTATCAATGTAGAGCATTAAGTTACCTTTGCAGACCGACCAGAGTCTGGTCGATTAACACAACATCGTCAGCATATAAGCGACGAGATAGCTGCACTCCTCCGACCCTTGGGGGAAATTATCTGATGGCCAAAAAGGCTTCTGGCATGTCCTCCAGAAAGAAATTGAAAAGCGCGAGGGCCATAGGACAACCCTGCTTAACTCCTCTGAAAGTTCTTATTTCATTTGAAAGGGTCCCAACTTTGTTCAGTCCGACTCTTAAAGAAGTGTCAGAATGCATAGCTATGATCGGGTAGAATATTGGTTTTGGGCAGTTTTTCCTTGTCAGTTTCAACCATAATTTGCATCTGTCAATTTGGGCAAATGCTTGCACCAAGTCCACAAAAACCATATATGTTTTGGGTTTATGATGTCCCAGGTTCCCCTTCAGCAGTTGGAGTAAGAGGCTGTTTATCGAGGTGGCCAACCCTTAACAAAATCAGTTTGGAATTGGTTAAAACATCTGGTCTTCCTGCACCACAAATGAAACTGGTCTAAGATGATTGAACTGTAAAGTTTGCTGATGACGTTGAGGAGAGCGATAGGGTGATAATTCTTTGGGTTACCCCTATAACACTTTTTAGGGATTGGTATCACTATTGCTCTCCTCCATGAACTTGGTAGTTGGTGAGAAATAGCTCTTTGGTCAAACAAGATAGATATAAAGATAGCCCAGTCATCAGGGAACTCTTTCAACATACAGTTTGACAGTCCTTCAGGGCTATGTGTTTTCAAAACTTTCAGCTTTTTAATTCGTGTTACAATATCACTCACGTTGGTTGGAGTGACCCATGGCTCAGGGCAATCACTGAAGTTGGTGAATTTGTTGTGTTCATGAACCAACATATAAGGGTTCTAAAATGGGTAGACACCCTCGCTTCGGCCTTTATTAATGACCAGAATATCTTCGGGTCTTTGCCCGCCAAGGCTTTTAACATAGCCTCTGCGTCATGCTGATATCTTTGATATTTTGATGCAGAAAGCCAGTTTCCGGGGTATGAGGTGGTCCTTAGATGACCCCGACTTCTTTGCTATTCGTACCAGCTTTCTCACCTCTTTTCTTCAGGCCACCAGTTCGATGTTAAAAGTATGTTTGTAGTTAGGGGCCAAGTTACCCTTCTTAGGGTGGTAACAGAATTGTTCCAGCAGAGGTGAATAATCAACTGTGGTGCCAGCTCTTCACTGATCCATCGTCAAGAATCGTATCCTCATGATTGAGAGTTTCAGATGCAACCCCCCGTTACAGGTGTCAAGTAAAATTGGCATTTGATCCCGGGTCTGAGAACCAATAGCTGTTCATTCAAGCAACAGGAGGTGATGATCACTGTTTGATGTCTTGATGACTTGAAATTTCTCAATGAAAGGTGGTAATAATAATAATAATAATAATAATAATAATAATAATAATTTAGCATTTATATAGCGCTACGAACCCTCAGGTATCTGAGCGCTGCTTATTATTACCCACGGTGTGTGGTGCTCATTTATCGACCTCGGAAGGATGAAAGGCTGAGTTTGGCCCCGCCGGGATTCGAACCTGCGTCAGCAGGCTCTGCACAGATGTCAAAGCGAGCGCTCTACTCGCTGTGCCACTTGACCGGCTTGGTTGGTAAGAAGTTGGTAAGAAGTTGTTGGACACATAGATGTAGTATATGGGCCTCATTACGACCCAGGCGCTAACTGGTTAACAGCACCGTAAAAGGCTGCAGCGCCGTTAACCACTTAGCGCCTTACTATAAGGTCCATTTGCGGGACCCGACCTGAACGGCTGGTCTGGACCAGCCGTTAAAGTAGGGACCCGCAAAGGTACCTCGCAGGCAATTACGGTACCGCAATTTGCGGTACCGTAATTGCCACCTTCCCCATTCCCATTGAGCTCTATGGGGCAAAAATGGGAATGGGGAAGGGCCATGGTGAAATGGGGAACTACCGCCCCGCCAACCTTGTAATGGGGCGGTATGTCCCCATTTCACCATGGGGGACTCGTTACAACACCGGCACCAACCATGGTGCTAATAGCACCATTGTTTAGCGCCGGTGTTGTAATGAGGGCCTATGACTGAAGTGCTACCCATATTTTCCCACGTTGGCTGGGACAAGATATCACTCATGCAGTTACCATTAAGTAAGTGCACATCTCTTGAGTCCATAAGATCACTCCACCGATTTCGTCTCATGTGCCGAGGGTCATCAAAATTCCAAGCGTGGCCCTGCTATTTTTATTCCCCAGGTCCGGGATGTTGAGGTCCCCACATATGATGATGTATGTGGGTTGCTGATAGATGTAAACGTTGTCCATTAAGTCTGCAACCTGGTCTGTAAACGCTTAGTCGGTGATCAGAACAGAATTCCAATAGACGTTGATAATTGTTAGTTTCGATGGAGGCTTAGAGCCTGACAGAGTCACCTCAGTTTCCCATCCGATCACCGACACTTGAATAAGGAGGTTCGTAATCGTGGATTTTAGAAGGTTTAGGGGGCTGCCTGACTTGACCTCAGTCAGGAGGCCCACAGATGGGCGTCCAACATTCCCTTTGATAGCAGGGTTTATCAATGTTTCAAAACCATCTATATCTGGTGTTTTCCTCAACCAAGTCTCTTGCAAGCAGATCAAGTTGTAATCCCCTAGGTTTATGTCACTTGGTGTTGTCAAGTGGATGAACTACCTAGTGTTTCATGAAATCAATTTTAAAGTACTGTGTGGTGGTAGTTGTCAGGCCCCAAACTTGTCCTTCAATATTACAGTCACGTACTAGAGGTTGTTTTGGGCAGATAGTGCACGTAAGATCTAAGACCAGTCTGTTGAAACAGGACAGGACTTCTTGGGAGTAGTTTTCAGTTCGAAACATTTCACATGGCGAGAGGAAGATTCTGGTTGAAAGGTGACGCTTATCTTTAAGGCTGGGCCCGTCAGAGCTCTGCCCACTCCCAATGGGTCCTCGTAATTAGATGTTGAAGTCGGGCGGACTATTGTATTCTCTATTGGAGGTTGACGAGCATGACTGTTAATGTTGTTGTTTCTTCCTGCCGTGGGGTTTGAGCACTTTGAACCCTCATCATCTGAGCGATTTTGAGCCATCACTCTACCCACTCCCACAGGTCCTCATGGGTGAATGTTGGTTTAGGGCAGGCTGGTGGGTCCTCTATTTGGGGATGGTGTGCATAACTGTTGACATTATTTCTCCCTGCCACAGGTTTCAGGCAGTTTGGGAGGTCGTCATCTGAGAAATTTCCAACCGTCAAGTTAAACCCCAAAATTCACAGGCTCTCCAATGCATCCAGCAACATGTTTTTAACGGCGGGCAACCTGATGTGGGGGAACACCACATCCAGGCGCCTTTCATCACAGAATTCAATCAACGACAGGTCAGAGGAATGCAGCTGTCTCAGATTCGGGATAGAGTGGAAAAGGTCCAGGACAGTTCTCCGATTGAGAATGATCAAATTGTTGCATTCCAACACTCTCTCCAATTTCATAGTACGAGATTGGGCAATTTTGTGCACCGACCTCTCCAGGGGCCAACTGTTACTCCTTTTGTGCTCATTAAATTTATTGTCCACCGACTTTCTTAGACGTTCTCCAACAGGATGTTGGGCTTTAGGCTGGGAAACTGGCGCAGCACCGTACTCTTGGTCCTTGGAAATGTCAAACCGTGCGTTGACTTTAATTTGCTGTCTTTTCTCAGCCATAGTCAGAAATAGCGGCGAGACCGGGGCTACCTCCGGTGTCCATGCTTTGTTGGCATTTGCTTCATGTTCAATGACTGTAGCCGCTTCCACCATCTCCGGTGGCTGGCTACCTGTGGAGGCGTCCAGTGAATAATTAGACAGATAGAGCAATGTTAGCGAGATTGGACTTACTGGCTCAATCGGAGGGTATACCCTAGCGGTGGGGGGCCTGGCATCATTAGGTGGTTTGCCCGCACATGTTGTAGCCCAACTTCTCGACATTGAGACAGTCTTTCTTGGGGCCGCTTTCGGGGCTCCCAGCGAGATACTCACGTTGGCTTTTTGAGTGTGTTGTTGTGCATCAGTACAAAGTTTGCTGGTGGTTTTTCCCCTTATGCAGGGCTCAGAAGACTTTGGCTGATTAAAAATTGAAAAGGCCACATTGAAAGAGGCCCCTTCCATTTATTTTGCTGCCGAGATGTTTTGTAGGCTCTTGTCATTACAGATACATGGGCCATTCCCCAAACATTTGATAGTCAGAGCTCCCTTCTTTGAGGGCTTGGAGGTCCCTTGTCGAAAAGGGCAATTCCATGCCAAGTCTACCGGAAGTGGCACGATGGTGGTCTGAACGAACTTCAAACTGATGACACACTCTTTTCTATGTGCCATGTTAACTGTCACGTTGAGGGTTCTTCCCTGAATTCCGTTCTACATTAGCAGTGACGAATCCTTCCAAAAAGATACGTTTAGAATGGATCATAGCCATAAATTGGTATGATCTTTAAGCGAGTCGTTTAGTTGTTCGTACAGCTTAGTAAAGGGAACAAGACCGATGGTATTCGTTGACATGATCGAAAATAAGTCAAGTCTTTCTTTCTTGTTAGAAGGAGTAGTTCGTTGTTGACCAGAGAATGAATCAGCCTTAGTCCCAGGACCAGTAGATTGATCAAACCCTAATCTAAAGGAGCCCCACTAGGTTGCAGTAGCCCGTCAGCCTGGCAATTGGCCCCCAAAGCCATGGGCATCATATGATTTGGGGTCTGTGACCTAACCCGGTAATACCCAATATCAAGTCACCACTTTGTCTGTTCTGCCAGATCGGCGAAGATGGAAGAGGCAAGTGGATTGTCATGGTGGCAGGTGCAGTGAAGTTAAACAGGAGGATCCCCGCTGGGTCCTGCAAGTCTCGGTATAACCAGTCCCAGGACTCCACTCCCTTCAAAAGGTCTGCATCAGATAAGTCACCAGGATTGGGGTCAGAGGTGGGTAGAGTTAATTTTTTGGTGAACATGGAGGCCACAATGGGGCCCAGGCACAGACCTTGTTTTGTTAATTTGTAGAAGGTGCGCGCTTTATGTGTCGTTTTCGAAGTTGGTTTCAGCGTTTTTTTTTTAACCCAACAGGCGTCCTGATGGCATGTCACTTGTGTGTGTCGAAATCACTTTCGGACGTATCGTGACACCAGGTTGATTCAGTGCGAGGCTTGGATTGTTCATAGCCAAGGAGCTCCTGGGATCCGTTTTGTCAGAGGCTGAGTTGATGGGGGTCATCCCTGAGTGAAGCACTCTCTCCTAGACCAACTGTAAGGGGTCGGAGCTCTTGTTGTTTTGAATTAGGTCAGTCATAGGGGAAACAGGTACTATGTAGGCGTCTGATTAGTTTCTTACAATCTCCTTCATAGGGTGCGAGGGGCTCTGCAAGAGTTGGCTTGTAGGTGACAGATTGTTGTGCACTTGGGCCTCGATCAAAAGCGGTGGGCCTGAGGCACGGCCGGTCTGGTTAGGCAGCTCCAAAAGGTTTAGATTCTCACCAGCTAGAGAAGCCCATCCCTTAACTGGGGTGGCCGTGATGAGGGGGCTGACAGGGAGACCAGGACCTGAGAAGCCTATGAAGCCAGTGGGGTTAAGATCATCTTAGTTGGTGGATAGGTGGGGCACTGAAAAAAGCTGACGATCTACACCCAACGGGCACCCTGGTGGAGGCGCCTGCGCTGGCAAACATGGCTGCAATCCTGATGGTGTTTTACACTTGGTCTTTGGGGAGAACAGCTCTTGAGATGTGTGGGCCAGCAAAAGGACAATTTCCGTGTCTTTTAAATGGAATGGGAACAGGCGACACATCTGCCGTCTGTGTAATGACAGGAGGAGCTAAGCTCTGCAAAGTCTGCGTTGCAGGTGGAGGTAACATTGTCACGTTTAAGGTGGTAATCCTAGGTTTACTCACCAGTTGCCCTTCCATTTACAAGTTAGGCTGGATCGTAGATGGTAATGGAGTCCAAGCAGAAATGGACCGCCCAAAGTCTGCCATATTCCGCCGTTTACTACTTCTTAGCAGCATGGCCTCGTCCATCGGCCTCCGGACACTCTGCAACACTCCGCTACACTTCGCCACTCAAGGTGGATAAGAGAGCGAGCCTAAGCAGGAGAAGCAACGTCTGGGGGTGAGCAGTGAGGATAGACTCAGCAAGTCTCCAAGTTCAAAACTAATACAATTATGAAAGACTCAGCGAGTCTACGAATTCCACAGCAAGGTCCTCAGCCATAGGTAAAGAGTCTCAGCAAATCAAGGTATTCTGCATTGTAGTCCGTGACACACAGGCACTCTGAAATGGGGGTCTCTGCAAACTGTAGATGTCTCAAATTGAATGTGGAAGAACAAGATCCACAATTAGTGTCTGCTCTAATCAAAGTAATTGAAATATATTCCTTTGTGATCACATTAAACTGGGTGCCGTGAGGGTGAACGTGGTTCATTGTAAATAGTGAGGGTGTTAGGCTCCACTGCCCCAGCATTCCAAAAGCAGCAGAAATACAGAGACATGTACACATTTTATTGTTTGCAACAGGTCCTTCATCATAGAAGATGCAGTCAAGTAGCTTACAGGCCCAAGCTAAGATCCAATAGTTAGTCATATATAATGTCTAACTTTTTTTTTTTTAACTCTTTATTTAAGTTATTCAAAAATAAGTACAATTCAGAACAGGCAATCAAAAATGGAACAGATAGAGCATAGCAAAATATCAAATGTGATAACTAAATCAAGGCAAATACAGCGAGGAAAAAAAACAAAACTCTACAAGCCTTAATTGCCAATTCACCACTAACCAATTATCCTAAACACCACTTTTACACTTAACTAACAAAAATACAACATCAAAGACACAACAAACATCAACCCTCCCCTCCCACCACCCACTGCCCAAAAAAATAAAAATAAATAAATAACACATTCTGACAAAGCATCAGTCATAAAACTCATTGAATTTACTCCATTGTTCATTGTAAATTTCCTCTTTGTGTAATCTACCCAATTTCAATTTCTCAAAACGAGAAAGAATTTGCAACTGAACTAACCAATCATCTACACATGGCTTTTTCCTAGTCTTCCAGACTCGTAATATCAGTCTGACAGCAACTAGAAAGACTTTATTAATCCAACACAACATCAGATATTCAAGATGTCCCACACAACTCCAAGATTTCAATATCACCGCTAATGGGTTTCTAGGAAAAGCAATCTCACACACCAAATCAACCCTATCCAAAACTTCTTTCCAAAACCTCACTACCTTTTCACAATCCCATAACACGTGTAGCTTAGTACCCTTCTCTCTCAAAAAACCCCAGCACCTATCAGTATCACCAAGTCCCAATTTAAACAAACTATCAGGAGTCCAAAAAAGACGTCCTAAAGTCTTCTGGTGAATAAAGCACAAATTCAAATCAGCCTTTGCCTTAATAGGAACCTTCCACATAGTTTCCCAATCATTCAAAGGTATAACCTCTCCAAGTTTCTCAGACCACGTACATCTCAATTTATCCCAGAATACTAGGGAACGATTTTCAGTCGGAAAGAGTTTTAAAAAACTAGACACCCCATGAGGAACAATAGAGAGAAAATCACACCTCTCAGGTCTCTGCAATAGAGGCAAATCAATCATCTGACTCCTCTTCATCATTAAAGCAGCCAACAAATGATATCTCTGTAGTTCCTTTTGATGCAAATCAAACATAACCTTCAAATCCCCAAAATACCTCATACCCCCATCATACCAGATATCTCGTAACAGTAAAATGCCCTTATTAATCCAGCTTCTCCAACACAACATCCGATTATTTATCTGCAAACCCGGATTCTGCCAGATGGAAGCTTCCTCATATAAATATAATCCTTGTCCACCACCGGTAATCAGAGAGATAATAGCATCTTTAGTGACCATCACAGATTGCAATTCAGCCACTTGCCTAGGCAACCTACCAAAAGAGTATAAACTTCCAATATGGAAAGGACTCAATATATTTTCTTCAATTCGAGCCAAAGCGGAACCACAGGACTATTCATAGAGAAATACACAGACGATTTCTTGAAAAGAAAGCCATTGAAGTAATTCTCAAGGATGGGATATCCAAAACCGCCTTCAGAAGTCCCCCAAATCATTAGATATCTCGGTATCTTGGGCCTTTTCTTAGCACCCCATAAAAATTCCTGAAATACTTTATCTATCCGACCAAGAGTTTTTTTTAGAAAATCTTAATGGAAGAGACTGAATAATGTATAAAACCTTAGGTAAGAGTACCATCTTGATGGCATTAACTTTAGCCCAAACCATCAATGGTAGCCTTTCCCATTTACGAAGGGTTTCAATGACTTTATCAACATTGAACTCAACCATCCTCTTCATATCTGTAGCGAGATATACCCCCAGATATTTCACAGAACTATTTTCCCATTTACAATTCCAATTTAACAATTGATCACGTACAGGAGTGTCACAGACCGGGAAAACTATAGTTTTTTCCCAATTAATCCTATACCCTGAGAGTTTACCCACCTCCTCAACCATCTCTTGAAGTATATTACCACCCGTTTCAGAATTACCAAGGATGATCGTAACATCATCAGCATAAGCCAACACCTTAACTTCAATTTCTCCCATCCTAAATCCTGAAAGGTTCTGAGATTGTCGAATATAAAGCAAAAACGGTTCCAAAGCCAAGTTAAAAAGGTAGGGCGATAAAGGACATCCTTGATGAGTACCTTTGAATAATTTGAAGGAAGCTGACAATAACCCATGCACCCAAACCCTAGCACTAATATCTAATTGTAATGCCCCAACAGCGTTAACGAATAATGGACCAAAACCCATCTTCATCAGCGTAAAATTCAAGAAGGTCCAGTTTACACTGTCAAAAGCCTTCTCTGCATCAAAAAAAATAAAAAGTACATTTTCAGCTTCTGCACCAGAAAGATTCAAAACCTCTAATATTGTCCTAATGTTATCGTACCCAAAGCGCTGTTTCATAAAACCAACCTGGGTACTATCTATCAGAGCACCTACATGTTTATCAAGTCTATAAATCAGGATCTTAGTGACGATCTTCATATCCACATTCAGAAGGGAGATGGGACGATAATTACCACACTTTGATGCATCCTTCCCTACTTTTGGAACTACAGTAACAATGGCTTCCCTCATTGAAGGACATACCATACCTTCCATCAAAAATCTATTATAAAGGTCACATAGTTCTGGAGCAAGCAGCTCACTAAAAGATTGATAAAATTCAGTCGACAGGCCATCCGGTCCCGGAGATTTTCCAATTTTTAAATCATGGATAGCTCGTAGGACCTCCTCAACCATTACCGGAGAATCAATAAAGTCCCTAGCATCACTAGACAGACAGGGAACTTCAATTATATAAAAAAAACTCTTCAAGTTCATCCACTGATGGACTACAGCCCTCAGCATATAGATTAGAGTAAAAGGAACGAAAACACTCACCAATATCTTCCCTCTTAAACACCATATCACCTGAACCATTATCTAGCTTGCGGATGAAAGAGCGTTCGGTAAAATCTTTTAATCTTCTCGCCAGCAACCTACCACTACAATCTCCACTCTCCCAGAAACACTGCTTAATTTATCCAGAGAACTGGAGAACCAGGTTTTATGTGTGATATAACTGCAGTAAATTTGTTTGTTTCAAACTTTATTCTGAGCACTGGCTCACTTTTGATTTCTCAAAACCACAAAAAGGTGGGCTATACCCATAACTCATTGACATCAGGGGACATAAATGCCAAATATTCAAACAAAGATGTCATATTGGATAGATTGCCTATGTTGGATAGATATTCAGATTAATGCATTGCTATTTTGCACTGGTCAATTTATTTATTTTGAGTCATCTGTTTATTTCTCATTTAAACATTTGGGGCCTCATTACACGGTAGGCGGTAAGGGATTACTACGAGGTCCCTTAGCGGGTCACTCCCCTAACGACTGGTTTTACCAGGTGTTATGGAAGGGACCCGCTAAGGGACTTCAGAGCTAATAACGGTACCGCAAATTGTGGTACCGTTATTAGCGCCTTCCCCATTCCCATTGAGCCCTATTGGGGCTCAAATGGGAATGGGGAATGGTTCCTAGAATGGAGGACCCGGTAAGTCCCTATTCTGGGAACACGGACCCGGAATGCGGTAAGGGGTAGCCAAGCCAAGGCGCTAATAGCGCCATGGCTATCGCCTACCGTGCAATGAGGCCCTTGGTGTTTTATGTAATATATTTTGAGTTGGGTAAATGGTTACACACATGAATGCTGCTGATTGTAAATTATAAAAAATAAACATAAGCAATCTATCCCATCTGCCATCTTTCTTCTAATATTCGTCCCTTTTGATTTCAGCAGGGATGTGCATTTCAAGTAACCATTATTCTCTGAGGTAGATTGTTGTATTTTATCTTCTGTGAAATCATCAATGTCATATTGTGTGCCTCTATACACTTTGAAGTCAAACATTGGACTTGGTTAAAATTAAGTTGTGGTTGCAGCCCCATTGTAATTTACCTGTCACATGAATTTGCCATTTAATTGTTATTCAGTCTTTAGACTTTGGGCCTCATCAGGAGTTGGGTGGTATCCTGGCAGAAATTCCACCAAGCAGAATTACCACCAGGATCTGCGGCGCAATTAGTGCTGCATCACAACCTGGTGTGAACGCGTGCACCACTTCAGTGGTAACACTTATTTTGCCCAGTGGAATTAACGCCGAAACAAGGCACTCTGCCGAAATGTTAATGACTCCAATCAAGCAATCCCACTAAGTCAGTGCCTGGTCTGGGATGCCCAAGGGAAGCCCTTATTTATATATTTTTATGTCCAGTTCGTGTACTCTGGATGACAACCCTTGTATAACACCCCTCTCTTAGAATCCCCCTGACTCCACTGAGCCAAGAAGTAAGTTTGTTTTGCAAATTTAAAAGGTTTATTTGAGAATTAAACAATATATATATATATATATATATCGCACTTTTATAATAAATTAATAATTGATATCACACTTAGACATATGACAGTGAGTGATCAACAATGGATGATGTGATACTAGCACACTGGTTTAATTACTTAGGAGTAGTATAGAGGATAAGGTAGCTGAGAATGCTTTATATGGTACAAGGAAGTGCAAGGTGGAAAAGAAGCAACACAGGAATAAACTTGATATGATTTCAGCAAAACATAATATAATCACTTTTCCCCTTTTGGCAATTCACCCCCCATCTATGCAATGTAAGGAGGTGGAAGTAACACACACAGTCTTCAAGAATACAATCACAGTACAATACGAATTCAGTTCCCCCCTAGCAAGCTTAGAGAAACAGGGATGATTTTAAACACAGGCAAAGTACTTTAAAGGTGGTATGCAAAGAAGGGAAAAATATGCTTAAGATGATTTTAATTCCCTATAAGAGATTCAGGGTGGGTGATAGCTACTTTAAATTAGTTCAGGATCACTTTAGCAATGCTCTATGAATGATTGTCATGTTGCAAACGAATTTCAGCAAAGGAAACAAAAGACAAATATTTTTACACGTGGCTGAAATGAAGCAAAATGTCAAATAGCGGCAATTTAGTCGTGTGCGTCGAGCGCAATTACGAAAGAACTATAAGGAGTAGCAAGTCGGTTTAGAGCTTGTTGGAAAGTTTAGAATCAGCTTTAAAATAAAAGTTAAATCTCGCTTCTATCACAAACAGTTCAAGAGATACGAACGATTTTGTGGAGGTAGATTTTCAGAAATGAAATTTTAGAGTTTCAGAAAGACAGATGACAGTTTTGCAGCTTTAAAGTCACAGAAGGACACACAATGCTATGGGGTAGTTCTAGATAGTTTAAAATAATCTAATTCAAACTATTTTAACCTAAGAGATTGGTTTTGCACAGTTCTGGCTGAGTACTCACACTATATTTTGGACAGGAATGCGACTTCGTCACGGATCGGGTCAGGATTGGCTGCGGTTCTCTCGCCACTGGGTATTGGTTCTGCGCACAGCGATTTGGGTCAGCTCTCAGCGATCTGGTCTGGGTCTGGTCTCTCTGGATCTCTGGTCTCTCTGGATAATTCTGCCTTCTGGGTCTGCTACCGGTTCTGGCAAAAGTTCTTGGCAAAGAATTCAAACAGCTCGCCCGGCTGTTGAATAGTTTGCAAATGATTTGGAGGCCTGCTGAAAAAGGATTCAGCTTGTGGATTCAGGCCTCTCTGCTACAAGTTCTGGAGTTAAGTTCTGGTCTCTGGAGATTGATGGATTTGAAGTCTGGAGTCTCCCGGCAAAGCGTCCCGCAAGAAAGTGGAAAGTGAATGTCCCTGTCTGGCTTCCAGTGGCTCTTTTTATGTCTTTTGAAAGTGGGTGTGTGCGTAGCATAACTGAGCCTGCCCCTCTCAACTTATCATTGGCCCAGTTCTCCTCTCTCCCTTGATTGGGGGAACTGAGTTGTGAGTCAGAGTGATGAGGTAGGTTTATGGTCAGAGGATCCTCCCCTTGTCAAATTGCACACAAATCTATTTCTGATCCAAATACATATTTCCCAGATACACAAGTGGTTGACATTACATGTACATATTACAGATTACTTATGGTACATTCTGTTCCAACTCTGATGTTTCTAAGAGCTTGCATTCGAAAATGACAACTTATTTTCGTTTTTAGTTGGTTTACCAATATCGGACGTTTACCAAAAATGGCACACATGTACACTGCCTTTCTACACATATTCCAGTAACTTTTCATTTTTCTAGCGTGAACCCCGTGTCTGCAATCTCCATAATTCATGGAGTTTTGCCTCAGAACATGGTACAGAGTTCTAACACCTCTTAAAATGTGCACAGAAAAATCACAAGAATGATGATGTTATTTATATAATTTTTACAAGTCCGCACTATGAATTAACCATCTTTTTAAAATTATGTTCTGGCCCCGAGGGGTGTGGTTTTCCAAAGCACATGGTGGAATTTCTGGTTTGTCCACTTCCCCCAAGCTCAGCTTGCTCAAAGTTGCAGTGCCCCTCCCCGTTTCCTTCCAAGAGGAAGCCATTTACAACCCCCCTAATTTAACATTTGCCTGGGCCAAGGACAGTGCTTTGTTTAGTTTCCTGCAGTCCCCAGGTGCCACTCCCCTAATTCAATCAGAGAGGTGTCGTCTCCTTTTGGCAGGGGCAGCAGAATGCAGCCAGGCCTGGGAACACAGCTGCTGATCAAGTTTCAACTCCTGTCGGGGGTAGTTGCTGGGCAGAATTCACTCTCTTCAAGCCAGGCTTCAGCCAAATGTCACTTTGGTTCCCAGTTTTCTACATTCAAACCAAACTTGCAATTTTTACACATGCAGCTAGAACACTGATTCTAAGTTCAAAACTATGACATTTAACAGTTGCAAACTATGTGACACTCAACAGTAGGTCACTCATTTATTTTAAACATTTAGATTTTTGTGTCTTTCAGTCCAATTTAACTTAGGCTGCTGACATCCACAGCTCAGCCAGTTTCGTTACGAACATTATTTTGGGCTCTTTCTCTTTCCAGATTTTGTATGCACACAAGAATACATTCTGCCAAATGTCTGCTGGTGTTCATTGAGATTTTTGAATATCTTGCAATGTTTAAAATAGGCATTTTTAGCTTGCATTTCAGAGAAACAAAGGTGATTTCAAAGCACCTTTTTTTAGCCACCGGCGCTGCTGTTTTTCCTTTGGCACACATTTCACTCATGGCACTCCTGGCCCCTCACGCTCACACTGGTGGGTGGCAGGTCAGGCGACCATTTTGTTGTGCGCAAAGACTACGCGGTTCTCCAGGATTCTGGCGCAAATGTGGGCTTTTCCGCCCTCTTGGATTTCCTAAACCCACAGCACCAAGTGTTGCAGCATAATAGTCCAAACGTGGGTCATGACACCCAACAAAAACCTCAGTGCAAATAGCACTACCACTGGCCTCCTGCGGTGCCAATAGTGCAATTAGCGCCAGTGGAAATAGCGTCATTGCCGGAATGGAAGCATGGTGGCAGCCATCTTTAAAAACTGAATCCATCCTGAATCACCAACTCCCTGCAGCCATCTGACCCTAAATGTCACTGGCAACATGTCACAGGAGCGGACTCAAGGAAAGGGGCCAGAAAACACTCCGTAAACTGAAATTTAGTGAGGGGGAGCTCGTAGTCCACACAGATAAGGTTGTAGGGCACTGCGAGGAGCTGTA
This sequence comes from Ambystoma mexicanum, assembly GCF_040938575.1. Lineage (NCBI taxonomy): Eukaryota > Metazoa > Chordata > Amphibia > Caudata > Ambystomatidae > Ambystoma > Ambystoma mexicanum. The sequence goes on from NC_090936.1 coordinate 829,408,006, forward strand.
TGGGCACAGGCAGCGCAAATCCTCAGGACAATATGCTGAGCAATAAGCCAGAAGGTAACTGCGGTAGGCAGAGTCCCCCATGATGCAGAAGACTGTCGCAAAAGATGGTACGACCTAAGGGTCAGGGTGCAGGGAATCCTCAACACCCACAGAAAGCAAATGATACAGGAGGCAGAACTACTAAGCTCCACGTCCTCACACCATGGGAGGAGAAGTGCAGCAGTATCCTCAACATATGGAGGGTATTGAGGGAGTCGGAGGAGCAGAGGTGGGTGCCAGCAGCCAGGAGACAGGTGAGTCAACCCCATCCCCACAATTCACACAGCAAATGACTACCCATAAAAGTCAGACTTAGCATAAAATGCTGCAATGGACAGGGACACATACCAGCAGGCTTAGCAGCTGGCCCGGACAATCAGGGTGAACTGATGGGGTGCCTCCCCCACAGCAGCCTGGGGGAAGGGTACCAAGTGCATCCCTGAGTGGTTATGCACTGTAAAGGTGTGGCAAGGAGCCAATCCAAGTGCAATGCACCCCACACCCATTCTGGCGCTTTCCACGACAACAAACAGTTGTCACAACAACATGTTGCAGGCCCAGTCGGTCAGCCCCATGTTGGCATGACAGACGAGCCCCATGAGAGTGTATGACTCCCTGCACCCGTATGGATGCAACAAGCCAAACACAAACCAAGACAGAGCACTGCTCCTGGCTGCACAGCAGCATCCCATTGAACCATAGACAAAGCGAGTATACCCACTCCCAAAAGGCATACATCGCGGGGTGAAGGGCTGTGGGGGCATGTGCACATACAACCGTCCCATGTGCAGCAAAAACAAGGCTGTGACTGTATGCAATCACATGACCATGAGAGCATGCCACTGTATGCGTGACCCTGCAGGGACCCATGCATGCATGTAATATCCAGTCAGCTACCCGCCTTGACCGCACATGGGCCAAAGGCCACCTGCCAATGGCATACATATCTGCAACCATCCCCACAATACTGTGGGCACATGCAATGGTCCCTGAGAAACCATGCACATCTGGCCACATGGGTGTGGTGTCACTTTGTTCAATAGCATGTGTGACTCACATGCCAACCCACGTGAATGCACCATACCTGACAGCATGTCATTTGTCCCCTACAGGCACTCATGCAACTCAGGACGAGGCTGAGGAGGAAGATGGGGAAGGCCCATATGTGACCAGTGCCAGACCTTTGACACTCACTAACCCTGAGGGCCGGACACATGTCATGCTTAGGGGCAAGTCCCAGCATGCAACACCTGGCCTCAGCATGACCAAGCCTGCTAGTAGCAGCGGAGACCCTGTGCCAACCCCACATGCCATAGGGAGCACTTCTACACCAGTTGCACCCACACAGCCTGCTGCAGTAGCTGTGACTGAGGAAACACCAGCTGGCAGGAGTGCCAATGGCACCCTGGAGGAAGCCAGCCAACAGGTACAGGGTGATCCAGGACCACACAGCCCTGACAGCATACCTCGCTGTTAGCATACCCAGACACTCGAGCCTGACAAGGAAACGCTCATATGGCTCATACAGCCCTGACTCTCCACAGAGCCCCGACCCATTCCCCACCCACCACCGAGCCACTCCATCCTTCAGAGGCTGGACGTCATGGAGAGGTGGCAACTTGAGATGGAGGCCCTTGCCAACACTCACTCCCTAAACCTCCAGGCCATATGTGGCTGTATGCAGGGAGCCACATGCAGGGTAAGCAGATCCATGGAGCACAACCAGGCACAGGCGGCTGCAAAAACAGCTGCACTGACTGTGTATGGCCAGTGTGTCAGGGAGTTTACAGAGGGTATCTCTGCATATGTGGAATCCATGCAACAAAGTATGCAACTCATTCTGCAGCACACCTGGGGGCCAAGGTTCATACCCTCAAGTTCTGCCACACCCACTGAGGGGGACTGGTCTGAGCGTAACCTAGGCCCAAAGTCACTCAGGCAGACCTGAACGAGAAGAGGCCACACAAGTGACAGTGTCCGACTTGTTGCCCACAGTGGGTGTGTTGCGGTTTTGGTGGGGGTGGGAGGATAGTGTGTTGGGGGTTTGGTGGGGGACAGGGGGGTAGTGTGTTGGGATGGTGGTGCGGTGTGGGTATGATAGTTTGTGCATTACAAAAATAAAACATAGTTCAACTTCATCAATGCAAGGACAGTCCTCATTGTGTCATAGGGCCTCATTACAATTGTGCCGGTCCGGAAACAACAGCACCGATCTTTCCAGACCAGCACACTAAAACTCTGTGGGCGGGTGCCACCCCGCCTGCCACGGTCAGACCTGCTGGGTGGAACGGCACGAGCCTGCAGAGTTTTTACGAGAACACCGGCACCGTTGTTAACAGTGCTGGTGTTCCTGTGTCCCCATTCCATGGAGTCCTCTCGTACTCCATGGGAATGGGGACTAACAAAATTACTGGCACCTGACTTCCTGGCAACCAGACTTGGAATATTCTGGTCACACCGGAAAGTCAGGCGCCGGTAATTTTTTACGGGTCCGGTGGCAACCCACCGGTAGCACCAGCATGGTTACCGCTCGACCCGTAATGAGGCGCATAGTATTTATTCAATAATGTGAGTGGGACACAGTGGTACATGGTATGGGCCATGTGAAGGTCTTATAAAAACGTGTCCATCGGTTCCTGGTGAGCCACTCGTCTGGCCTGACATCATCTCTGGCAATGCGTGCAGGCGCCTCTGCCACAGGCACTGCATCTTCATCCTCTGGGGGTGGCATGTACACATCACGGGCTAGAAGGACATTCCTCTGGAGGCAGCTATTGTGCAGCATGGCACCCAACAGCTTCGTTTTCCCCACATTTTCTGGTTTATACATTAGGGCACTTCCTGTACAGTCCAGGCAGTAGAAATGAACATTCAGGTGGCCAAAGGTATGCTCTATAGAGACACCGGTCCTGCTGTGAGTGTGATTGTAGGCCAACTCCAGCACTCTCTATGGATCCCGGCCAGGGTTCATGAGCCAAGGCAACTGCGGGTATCCAGATTCACCTGCATGGAAAAACGCAGAGCCATAAGTCACAGAGTCTTGAGTGGGAGTGGCCTTTCAAGGCATCATGGCAAAGAGCATCATGTGAATGCATATGGGGCTACGTTACGTGGCATGTAAACTCCTGGAAAAGCTGGCGATCTCCCATCTTAATCTTCACACTGAATTGGTTGGCTGTCTCCATGACTATCACTCTGGCTTCAGAGCTGCCAAAGCACAGAAACTGCTCTCCTGAACATCCGTGAATTCCTGCTCTCCAACCTTGACTCCAGTACCCCCTGTGTCCTCATCTTACTTGATCTCTCTTCTGCCTTTGACACAGTCAACCATGCCATCCTGCTCAATCATCTCCATGATAATCTGGATATCACCGCCCTCTGCAACTCATCCAGAACCGGACTGCAAGACTTGTCCTTCTCCTCAAACACTGGGATCGTATCTCTCCAGGACTGAAATCTCTGCACTGGCTCCCAGTGGCTGCAAGGATTAAGTGCAAAACCCTCTGCGTTGTCCTCAAGGCCTTCTGGGGCCTGGGGCCTCAATACCTCCAACTCTCTCTTCCTAAATTTCTTCCTTCTCGAGCTCTTCACTCATCCGCCTCCAACTCCCTCAGGGTCATTTGCTTCTCCATGCAATGAGTTGGTGGTAGATCTCTTTCTTCTGCTGGGGCCTCCCTCTGGAACAGCCTCCCTGTCTCCGTGAAACTTGAGTAGAACCATCTCCAGTTCCGGAAGCACCTCAAGACCTTCCTCTTTGCTTCTGCTTTCTCTCCTCCTCTCCCCTGCTGAACTCCTGATTGAAACTGCCCTGGTCACCGAGCTACCCTCTGATCTTGGGCCCAGGTCCCCTCCCCCACCGGCTGCACACCTGCACTGCCGCCCGGGCAACCCCCGCACTTGGGAGCTGTTTCTGTATCCCTACAGCCCCCCCAGACCTTGACACTTGATGTCTGCACTTATCCCTGTACTTGCCAAAAGCTGGGCGCTCTTTTACCTATTGTTTTTATTTATTTTATTTATTCTTCACAGTTGATCCTATTTATTGCACTGCCCCTCCCCCTTCCCCTGCACTTGCGCGATCTCAATGTCACCTGACCTAATAAGATTGTTATCTTTGTCCTCCCTCTGTTCCCCCTCCCTTGCCTCATCGCGCCTTGAAACAATTGTGTATAGGCACGTTATAAATGCCATATCATATCATGTGTCTTATTGTATGCTTATGCATGTTGTATCACTCACCTCCTGCATCGTGTTTTCTCAACATGCACCCTGTTCCCTTGCAGCTGATGTATCATCATGTATCTGTAATTGCCATGACAAGCTGACATAGTGGCTGTCTTGTGCCAGTGTATTGCTCTCGTACATGTGGCCTGATAGATTCACTATCGGCCCTCCTTAGGCTTCTGGGTTCTGCGGGTTTGCATTGAAGGTTGAATGTACATGGGTACTTGGCTCTGGTACTGGCAGGGTTATTTTTGTGGGATGTGATGTGACACTTTGTGCGTTATTGATTAGGGATCAAACAGGTTGCATTGTGGTACCTGCATTCACATGTATGTTAGTAGTCACCACTATTTATGTGCCTCAACCTATCCATTTAGGTATGTCCGACATGTACATGTTCTGTGGGCTGTACTGTGACACTGATGTGGGAGGTGGACAGGTCTGACTTTGCAATGTCATGCCATGGCATGCATTGTGCAATTGTGCACATGCACCACCCCATGTCGTTGGATGCATTGCAGTAACTGTGTGCTGATTATTTTACTCACCCACTATTCACGTCCATTATCCTCTGTGTCTCTTCGTGTATCAAGGCAGTTTACTGTTCCATAGGACCATGGCATTGTGGGTGGAACCAGGGTAGCAGGCACAACAGTGCATGATGTACAGGTTGGTTGGAATCGATTCATGACATGAACTCCTAGTTACTTTGGATGTGGACTCTTTGTAATCCAACATACCCCAGGAAGAAGCCATTTGAATTTGTCAGGAATTTTTAGACACTCGGTTGGCTCCACATACGGTCCAAACCACGTTTAAAGTAGCCCTCCGTGAGATTGCGTTAAACAAAAATTACTTTAGATTCAAAAGTTATTATTTTTTACAACAGAAAGGGACTGCATTGGGGCTGCTTTTGCCCCCAATTTGGCCACTCTTTATATGGCCAAGTTTTAAGAGCTGTATGCTTTCAATAGGGTAAATCCCTTTTCTGCTGCTATCACAATCTATGAAAGATATATAGATTACATTTTTCTCATTTGGGACAGGAGCTTGGGTGATATTGAGGACTTTTTAATGTGGATTCATGTCCAAAACTCACATTTACACTTGGCCAGCGGTTTGGAGCAATCTGCAATCCCATTTCTAGATTTTTCCATAAGGGCTGTAGAAGGCAAACTGGAATCAGGGCTATATAGAAAACCACAGACCAAAACATCATTCTGCACTACAGCAGTCACCATCCCAAAGAGCTAAGACAAAATATTCCACTTGGCCAATTTTTACAAATCCGTCGTAATTGTACCAGAATTGAAGACTTTAACAAAGAAGCTGACAGTATGGAAAATAGGTTTTGAGCACATGGTTATTCCAAACATATCTTGAGGCAAACCAGGAAGATGGCTAAACAAAGAAGACTTCTGCAAAAATCAGACAGTTCCCAACTTGCTGAGAAAGATGCTAAACTGGTATGTGTCAGTACATTTTGCCCTCTAAGTAACAAAATAAAAAAGTATCACCAGAATTGCCACAATATTCAACTGTCACAACCTAACTTGCAGCTTCCTCTATTTGCTTTTAAAAGACGCAAAAATTTAAAATAAATGTTATTCAAGGCAGACAGTCAGATACCCCCCATTATGAAAAATGGGCACTCTATGTGGGGCAAGCCACCCATTTTGGGACATCACCCATGCAGAAGTTGTTTGGTATGCAGATGTACTACCATGTAGCACAGTATTGTGGTTGACAACAAGGAATGGACATTTCGTTTTCATAGTAACTGTAGAAGTCACAATGTCATTTATGTAAATGAGTGCCCGTGTGCAATGTGGTATGTAGGCAAAACAACTAGGCAGATCTGCATATGAATGACGGAGCACATATCAAGAAAAGGACCAACAAAATCATGGCCCCATTAATTGAACATCATCAACTCATGGGGAAAAGTCCAGATGACATTACATGGTGGGTTGTGTAGAGGTTACATGCTGTGGACACCCAGAGCTTAGAAAGGGCATTAGCCTTGAGGGAACAATATTGGATGTACAATCTGGGTGCATTGAATGAGGGCCTTAACTCTAGAGCCGAATGACACCAATTGGGGTGCATCTGAAGATGCATTGGATCATCCGGCCATGCCATTGACTTGGTCCATCTTAGCGACATCCTATAACAAACTGCCAGTAACAGCTACAGATCAGCTTTGAATCTCATTTGGTGTCGACCCTTTCGATAGGCTGGACACAGAAGAGGCCAGATTGTTGACTGGCATCCACCATCGACAGGAGTGCATTTTATTAAATTGTTATCGTGGGACTGCTATGTGGCTGACACCACAGCATGATGTTCAGCAACCATAGCATACGTCAAGTATATCTAGACCAGGGTAACCCAGCCCATTATCCAACATTGGTTATTTTGACCTTTATTTATGTATTCCAAAAGAAGTTTTCAGTTTAAATTCCATTTTATAGAATCGATAAATATGAACATAGTTGTTGATGTATGTCCCCACTTCTGCTCTTTTCTAATCGCCAGAACAAGCTCCTTCATTACATGAAGGCTCAAACAAACTTAATGGACCAGTTGTTGTGATGTTACGTGTATATCAAGTGATTGTATTTGCAAAACAATTTGTTTTTCGACATGCACGATGAAGACAGCCTTCAGAAGTGGCTGCACCATAGAGCAGAGAGAGTGATCGGTTTGGTAAATTTGGAACTTTTAAGTCCACAGCCACATTAGCAGTTATGCGCTAAGACATTAAATTGAACCCGCTCCAACATTAAGTCAGCGTGTGTTTGTATATATTTGAAACGACAAATGTGTTACATCCATTACGGAGCCTCTAAACGTCTAGGTTTGAAGGCGCTCAACTGGTCACTTTTAATCTCAACATTTGATCAAAGATGCTGGCTGTTAGACTCTACGGCACCCTGAAGCGTCCATTTCAACATTTGATTACAGGATTCCATCGTCATCAGAAGAGCAGTAGTACGTTGAACTGCGACATGCCTTTAAGGCAGCCAAAGACTAAGGGCATGCTTTCCCTTCTTTGTACAATCTATGTCGCCGGAACATTGAAGGTCTGTACGTCTCTAGTTGCAGTGCTAAACAGGAATAACATCCACCTGGAGTGTTGGTTGTTTTTATATGTTTTTTTCCACATGTTGTTACAAGATTTTGTTTTATTTGGGTTCTTTCCAGCTGCTGTCTGAACAGGACAGATACCTCTATTTTTCATGACACAACCTATCTACTAGAAGGCCCATGGGAAAAGTGAGTGCGAAAATATTTTAGATTAATCATTTTAGGGTGTTCTTAAAAATACAGAGTGGTACCATTAAATGGCCATTTGTTATTTTCTAGCAAAAGCTGTGATCCAAGATACTGATTTTTGATGCTCGACACTGCTATACGTTGAGTAAGTATGAGTTTTCGCTCTGGGTTTCACGTGGTGAATGTTTGGACTTTTATTGTTATTCTTTCAGATGAAATTGGAAGGAATTGTTTTAATGTCCTGACGAAAACCAACAGGACGCACAACCTCAATGTTGAAACTAGAGGGGAGGACACTATATCGATGCCTCCACTATGAGCTCTACTTAGAAGACAGCTATTTACTATTGTTGTCTCATCTAGCAGACGCAAACTATTCGAGTCTTTCTCACTACCATTCGGGAACACGGATTGGGTGTTGTGTTTTTTCACACTAGTATTTTTTGACTGTACACACTAGTGGTGATTGATTTTTATGTACTGTGGTTGTACATTATGAATTGTATTTGCACTATTTATAACATTTTTGTATGTGTCCATAATCATGATGTTTTATAGAACTATTAATACAATTAAATAATGTGTATCTGGACTTGTATCTGGACCTCACCAGTGTTATTCACAGCGAGAAATATGACTTATTAAAGTTTATGGATTAAAGTTTGACGTAGGCTAACTTTATTGTTCGGGTTGATGTTTTCACATACCTTCATTTTGCTTATTTATTATTACTTTCCCCTTGTGTGAATATCCCATTGAGGATTCCGACACATTGGGCCTCATTACGAGTCAGGCGGAATGGGTTAACGGGGTCCGCTAATGGTTGCGTACCCGTTATTACCATTCCGCCTGATTACGAGGTCTCCTCGCGGGACCTGATAAGGACGCCTGGTAAAACCAGGCGTCGTTACTGGGTCCCGCGAGGGGACCAGGGAGCTAACACCGGGCCGGTTGAAATCGGCCCGTTGTTAGCTCCCACTCCCATTCCCATTGAGCCCTATGTGGGCTCAAATGAGAATGGGGAAGGTCCGGGCCCGGGTTCCCTGAGGGAGGAATTACCGGGCCCTCAGAACTCGGAATGGCCCGGTAATTCCCCATTCAGAAAACCCGTACCCGGGTTTGGAGGCAGCCACGCCCTTATTAAGGACATGGCTACCGCCAAACCCGAAATGAGTCCCATTTTCTTCTAAATTGGGTTGGGATCGCAGGTCACCTGTACATTCAGTGAGTGCTAGTGCTTCCTGTTGCAGTACACTGCTTTGTGTGCCTGGGGGCTCACAAACGCCACATGGGTACAGTCCGAGGCTGCAATGAGATTTGGTATTTGTACAGTGGTATGGAACTGTGTCTTCATGTCGTTCACCTGTGCTGGAGTGGTGGGCAGTGAGATGTAGCGTGAGACATGCCGAAGGAGGGCATCAAGCACCTGGATTAACACTGCACAGAATGTTGGCTGTGCCATGCCGTGCAGCATGGTCACTGTGTGTTGGAAGGTTCCAGTTCCTAGGAATTGCAGGGTGGACACTAGCTTTAGCAGTGGGGGCACAGCTGACCTGATGTTGATCCTGCTTTCTATGTCACCCTGGATTGTGGTGAGCAGCTCACTTATGGTCTCCCTGTTGAGGCGGTACAGGGTGACCAACTGACTGCCAGTGAGTGTCCAGGTTGAGGGCCTGACCCCAGGTATTGGTGCACGCCGTGCATGGCCTCTCCTCCTCCACCTCCTCCTTTGTGCACCCTGTGCCCTGGGCTGGTTGTCCTGCATCTGTACTGCCAGAAACAGCATGAGCAGCAGCATATCCCATTTCACAATGTGTACTGGAAGTACGGTGTTGAGAGCTGTGTTAAGGGAAGGTGTGTGCCTTATGTAGCACTCTTGAGTGGATTGGGCTTGCATATGGCTTCATTTGTGCCACCTGTATGCATTTACCTCCATCTGGAGGCTGGAGGTAATTGTGCCGTGTTTTTGGCAGTCTTAGCACCGTATTTTGGCACTAATATCGCTGTGTTCGGACTTGCGATGTGGCGGTAATTGCGCTTCTTTATATCAGCGCAGTTTCTGCCGGCTGTAATAGTGCCGGCTGTAATAGCGCTGGCTGTTATGCAGTCGGTGGTATTTGAGCTGGCTCATGATCCTGCAGAGCGGTATTTGCAGTGGTAAATCCATTAAGGCCACTTTTAAGGCTTACCGCTGGGGTCATGATGAGGCCATTTGTTTCCTGGGACGCTTCTTAAAAAGACAGCACAGAAACGCAGCCTAAATGACAGAATACCAAAACAGGAAGCAGCCCAGAAGAGGAAAGGTGTGGGGGGGGGGATCAGGTAAATGTGTGTGTGAGAGGAGGGCAGTGATGGGCTGTGTTTGCAGTGAAGAAGGGGGCAGGAGTGCAAAGAAGAAGCACAAAATTGGCTCTGGGGTGAAACTCACCTGATGGAATGAAAAAGCCACCAGTCTCAGGAGTGGTAAGCATAGGGAAAATGGTAGGACCTGTTCGCCTATATTGGGGTGGGGTAAGGGAGCAGAACAAACAAGAGGTTTGGGGGTGAAAATGGGATGAAAATCTCATCCTCGAGTGGCCAATCTGGGAGAGCCAAAACAGGGCAGTCTTTTGAACGAGTAGTCTCCATTAGGCAGGATTCAATCATAGAACCATTTTATTTAACAAAATAAATTGTTATTGCATGCAAGCCGTTTTTTTCCACATTATGAGGGTGAGACTGTTACACACTAAATTTGTAAACGGAGGAGTGTTGAGACCGGAAATAAAAACTGAAAACATAATTTTTGATTGTGCTAATCTTGTTTGGAAGTGGGTTTGTAAGCTTCATTGATTAGAGTGTCACCCAATTGATAGACATAATCCAATAAATTGGAGGTTACACCAAGATCTGGCCACTAGGGGACCCAAGTGCCACTGTGGTACACACTCTTTAATATAGATTTGTGCACAAGGTTATGGTTTTATGAGAAGGTGCAGAGGAGCAGCTGAATGCCTCTACAGGAAGTCTCGCCCCCATTCTTCCTATATGTTGGAAACCGGAAATCGCGACATGCACGACACCAGTGATTGTGCCAATTCCACACAGAGTCTTTGAGAAAAGGTATCCATTGAGGAGACCCTATATGATGTATCCTGTAGAGATGACAATCTCTTGTCGGAGATCCCTGAAGGAATATGAAGCTGAGAGAAAAGGAGGCTGATGATGTCACAAGAAATGACCGTAACACACTAAGAAGAGTGGTCGAAAAAGAAGATGCCTAGACCTTATAGAATCTGATGACGAAGTAAGGAATCGAGTAAAACTTTCCTATGCGGAATGAAGATTGCACGTGTGAAGAGCACTGCAGAAAATGCAAGCCATTTTATAACTGTATAGATGCAGCAATGCAAGTAGACTAAGTAATCTTAAAGGTCAGCTATACGTAATTAATAGACTGCAGGCAGTGCTACCATTATATAGAATCTGGACATCAGTGTCACACATTTTGTAAGCTCAGACCCTTGAGGAAAGAAGGATCGGAAAGCTGTGTCCCAGTAAGAAAACAGCTGAAGATCGAGGAAAGGCCTGAAATAGCTATCTGGCCTGGTGTCAAAGGATGGAGCGGCCAAGAACCGGTTATCTATCTTTGAAGAACAGTGAATGTGAGAAGCTGAATCAACCCTTGTTAAGGTGCAAGGAAGAACACCATGAGTGCCAAGTTTATTAATTTAAGACAATTAAATGCTGCAAAACAAGCCGAAATACTGTCTCCGTCACATGAGTCAAGGATGGAGTTGGGCGTACAGACCTGAACTGCGATAAGAATGTGCCCATACTCCATTTTATTCTCAGGCGCAATGATACTTTGCAAGGGCAAGTTCAAAGACAATCTGAATGGCAGACAGCATGAGGGATGAGCGATGTTGGGCTAATTGGGTGAGGAGACATGGTCAAGTCCACCCGCTGGCATCTGGGAAACTGGGATATCAGCTTACGTGCTGCCAGTGAGCCAGAAGGGTACAAGCGTGCCAACCAGCATTAGAGGGCCATGTAACAAAGGGCCTTATAGTTTCATAGCCAATGGTGTACTGTGTATTTAGTAACTGATGAAGATGACTTGCACTAGGGGTGGACATAAATTGGCCACCTGAATATAGAGACGCAATCACAACCCGATCACTTAAAGAAATTATACTTAGATTCTCCCCCTAAGCCAATCACAACCCCCATAGGTTTTCCTAGTTTGCCACTTAGTATGAAGTCATATATGATGAGTTTTTGCTATAAAAGTAAAACATTTTATGAAATGCTTCAAGAGATAATGCTGTGCGGCGCCTGTTGATGTCCGTTGTAACTCCCTGTTTTAGACAAGTGAAAATAAAACAGTCAGGGGAGACTTTTTTCCAACTTCCTGAGTCAGTGTTATTGTTTGGTGTAGGAGTTATTCTGCATCCCATCCTGAATATGACGTGTTACTGATTTAAAGGGCTCCCAAAAGGGTTCACGTGGTAGCATTGCCAGATGGTTTTTACAGAAGACCCATCGACCTGTTGACTCCAGAGCTTCAGACGATCGGACATCCTCTGCCATCTAGCTGGAAGATTGTGGGGTTTCCTATGGTGAGCGGGCGAATAGAAAACCTGCAAGTAAATTCAAGACGGTGGGCAGGGTCCCTCTTTGACGAAATCCCTACCTAGTTTCCACAGGCGCTTTGCGGACGGAAAGTGAAAGTGGTCAATTGGAGGAGGATACGATACCAAGGGCTTCGAGCAGAATGAGCGAATGGTAAGTAGACTAAGGGGAATGGAAAACTAAGGGGATGGGGTTGTGATAATTTAAAAAGTAAGGAAAGTAATGAGAGTAACGAGAGTAACAGGAGTAACGCCAGTAAAGGGAAACATCGGGGGCCATTACGAGGTTGGAGGTAACGGGTTAACAGCGCCGGTAAAGTGTCATGATCTCTGCTTCCAAAAGGTCAGGGTTTTCCCAACTCCCTTGGAAGCAGATCCATAACCCAGGTTCCGAGGGCCAACCAGTCCCAATTGGGACCTTTTGGACCCAGTCCTGGCGCCTTTGGCACCAGGCTCATAAATATGCCCAGTCCCAGCGCTGGAAGCGCCAGGCTCATAATGCTTGGGTGGACTTACCTGCAGCAGACCATGCTGCTTACTTGCCTGCCAGCTGAGCCTCTGATCCTCTTCTGTTTGGAACTACTTTTCCTGTTGGGTGGGGCAGGAGCCACTCCCTAGATTCAGAACACTGGAACTCTTCTGGAAAGCAGGAACTCTTTTCTTACCAAGGCGTGGCTGTGGAAGGAGACACCTAAGCACTACAGGAGGCTATTTAAACCACACCCGGTGGATGAATCTTGCTTTGCGTTATTCTGCATCCTCTGCAGCAGAACGCTCATCGTGTCTTCTGCATCGGATCCTGGGCCTAAGGAAAAAGGCTTACCATCCTGAATCCAGTCTTCAGCAACACCTATAAAGACAAGAAAGAACAGGTTAGCATTCCGGCGTCTGAAAGACAAAGGCTTACCTACTCTTTGTGCGCTCCGGAGGTCTTCACACTGCATTCCGGCATCTGAAAGACAAAAGCTTACCAACTCTTCGCACGCTCCGGAGGCCTTCGGCGCTGCATCCTGCATCTGAAAGACAAAACAAGGTGCGTTTAAAGACATTGGGGAACTTTGATACTCACGTGCCATTACTCTAACCCAGTGGGTATTCCGGCACCCTGCAGCCGCTCCGAACTCGTACCTGCAAAATAAAAGACAGTTAGAGCGCATCGTGAAGCAGGCAACAAGCGCTTACTTACGTGCTTCCAGGCGCTTCTATTCATCACACGGACTCCATCTTCAACTCACTTCAGCCCGTCATCCGCCATCGCCGGAACCTGCAAAACAAGAGACATCATTACTAAAGACTTTACAGACAATAGAATTACTCGAAACTTACCGTTCGTGCAGTAAACGACGGACAGCAGTCCTCTGAAGTCAAGAGGCCTGCGCTACCGATCCAGTGAAGAAACTGGTTACAGCACCCTGCCCGGAGGCAGATGGAGAGCTCGGCATTCACTTACCTAAGGTGAGAGCGTTAACCTTTGGGGGTCTACAGGAGAGCAAAAAAGGAAAGAGATAGGGACACCCCAATAACCCCAGTTCATTAATCCCATATTTTCTATCTGCAGACATCTTACTCTTGAAGTCAGGCATACAGTGCACAGAGGTCCAGCCCAAAGAGCCAACCGGGTGCTACACATCACCTTTGAAGATACGGTAGTCGCCCAGTCAAGACCGGCGCCTCTGCGAGAATCAGGTGAGCGTTACAGAACGCAAGCCTACCGCAAAACTCTCGCCCAGGCGCTATGGAAACCTCGGATACTGACCACCTAGCCCGGTTACTTGGGGAACTAAGGGCGGAAGTGCATGCAGCTCCTCAGGAAACGAATGCTCTAAGAAGGGAACTAATTATTTCCAAGGAGAGAACAGACGGTCTTGCTAGACAATTGCTACAGTCACAAGCCGGACAAACCCCGTTACGCGCATCAGGGGCAAATCTTCCTTCAACATCCTCTATGAATCCAGTGCAGATCAACCTACCGGGGAATGTACCTCTGGCTCCGCCCGAACGATTTTCTGGTGACCCAAAGAGGTTTGCAGTATTTATCAATCAGTGCCGGTTGCACTTCTTATGCCGGCCAGCAGCCTTTCCAACTGATCAAGCTAAAGTAGCTTTTGTACTTTCGCACCTTAGTGGCAATGCGGCAGACTGGTCGATCCCTCTAGTTAATCAAGATGATCCGGTTCTCCATGATTTTCAAGCCTTTCAGCTTAGTATGGAAAAACTGTTCGCAAGACATTCACAGGGGCAGGCCTTGGACAATGAGCTTCTTTCGTTGCGACAGGGTAATCAAGACCTTTTGGCTTATATTGCATCTTTCAATAGACTAATAGTGGAAACTCAATGGCCTGAGGACAAAAGGATTACGCTGTTTTATAGAGGTCTACGTGGAGAGCTCAAAGACGTTTTAGCCCAAGTAGTGAATCCCCCACAAGACTGTTCGGATTATATAGACTTGGTCGTTCAAATAGATCATAGACTGCAGAACAGGAAGGCCGACCGTTCCAAGTTTGATGCTCGAGTATTTTCCAAACCGCCAACTCCTTCCAAAGGAGTAGACTCCGGGGAACCCATGCAAATAGGGGGTCTGAAAGGTCCTCTAACACAAAAGGAGCGGGAAAGGAGAAAACAGTTGCAATTATGCCTATATTGCGGAAACTCAGGGCACTTTCTTCGAGACTGTCCGGTGAAACCTGCCAAGAAGGCAGTAGGAGCTGCAGTTACCAAAGTTACAAACTCTGAGCAGGGAAACGACCTCGCCCGACAAGAATAGAGGTCCTCTTGCCGAGCGTGAAAACCAGTTCCGTGACCTCGCATTTCGTGATACCTATGGTCCTCATTAGCCCTGATAATCCGGATCGATTACATGCAATTGAAGCTTACGTCGACAGCGGTGCCATCGGCAATTATGTGGATCATGAAATGGTTTTGAGGATGAATCTAACTCTTTGTCCCAAGGCTGTAAAGGACGTCATTACTACAGTGGATGGTACGGAGATAGCCTCCGGGCCTATAACGCATACCACTCAAGAGGTGACGCTAGTAAGTCAAGATGGACACCATGAGAAGATCGTGTTCGATGTGATAAAGGCCCCTCAGTTTCAGATTATTCTAGGAATACCTTGGTTAGAGAAACACAATCCTCTGATCGATTGGCGAGCAAGAACGGTCCAGTTTCCAGAATGTGTCTCTACTTGTCACCCTCCACCTAGTGTTGCACTGGCAGCAATTTCTTCAGAGACTCCCCAGTTACCTCCCGAATACCTTGAATACCAAGATGTTTTCCGGAAGGATCAGGCTAACACTCTACCTCCTCATAGGTCTTATGACTGCCAGATAGACCTGATACCTGGATCTACTCCTCCTTGTAGTAGAATTTATGCCCTCACCGAGCCTGAGAACCTTCACCTTCGACAATACCTGGATCAATACCTGGCGAATGGGTTTATTCGTCCTTCTAAGTCCCCTGCTTCTTCAGCTTTGTTCTTCGTTCCAAAAAAGGAAGGAGACCTTAGAACTTGTATCGATTATCGCTCCCTGAACCAGATCACCGTTAAGAATAGATATCCGTTACCTTTGATCCCTGAACTCCTGGACCAAGTCAGAAAAGCATGCATATATACAAAGCTGGATCTTAGAGGAGCTTACCACTTGGTACGAGTAAAAGAGGGCGATGAATGGAAGACTGCCTTCCGCACCAAGTATGGGCTATTTGAATATCAGGTCATGCCCTTCGGACTTTGCAATGCCCCGGCCGCCTTTCAATATTTTATGAACAATGTCCTCAGAGAGCTCATAGATGTGTGTGTTGTTGTTTACATTGACAACATCCTCGTTTATTCTTCATCGGAATCTGAACATCGAAAACAAGTGAAAATTATCCTCGAAAGATTGCGTCAACACAAACTTTTCGCTAAATTGGAAAAATGTGTTTTCAACGTGACTGAAGTTGAATTCTTGGGATTCATATTATCACCTGGCGGAGTACGTATGGATTCAAAGAAGGTCGATGCAGTTCTCAAATGGCCATCACCATCCTCCGTAAAAGGTGTGCAAAGCATGTTAGGCTTCGCTAACTTTTACCGCAGGTTTATCCCCGAATTCTCTCGAATAGTCCAGCCCATCACTGCCTTGTTAAAGAAAAACAAACGTTTTGAATGGTCTACCGAGGCGGAACAAGCTTTCCAGGATTTGAAGACTAAATTTATCTCCGCACCAATCTTAAAACACCCTTGCCCCGAACTCCCCTACATCGTGGAAACTGATGCTTCAAGCCTTGCCATGGGGGCAGTTCTATCACAAAAGGACCCGGTAACCAATCAGTTGCATCCCGTGGCATTTTGGTCCCGCAAATTCTCGCCTCCTGAAATCAATTACACGATTACTGACAAGGAACTTCTGGCTATCAAGTCTGCCTTTAAGGCTTGGCGGCATTATCTGCTGGGGGCCCGACACACCGTTACTGTGATTACGGATCACCGAAACCTGCAATATTTGAAAACCGCAAAAGCCCAATCCTCTAGACAACTCCGTTGGGCATTATTCTTTGCCGAGTTTGACTTCATAATTACCTATCGACCTGGTACAAAGAACGGTAAAGCTGATGCCCTTTCTCGGATGGGAGTGGAAGAACACTTGGTCAACCCTAAACCTGTACCAATCATTCCCGAACAAAGAATTCTGGGTGTAATCGCCACAGAATCCATAGAGGAAGTTAAGGATAAAGCCAGGCAACTTGTAACTCCAGCAGACATACAGAATTGGCATCTGCAGGGAAAGGACTTTGCAGTAAAGGACAACTTATTGTATTTCCAAGAACGATTATACCTACCCAGCACAGATTTACAGAAAAAAGTAATCTCCTGTTATCACGATTCTTTAATGGAAGGTCATCCTGGTATGGCCAAGACCTCAGAAAAGATCAAGCGCTACTTCTGGTGGCCGTCTTGGAAAAAAGATATCAGAGACTTTATAATGTCCTGTGGAGTATGCGCCCAAAACAAGAGTCAAAAGGAAAGGCCAGCAGGCCTCTTACGCCCTATTGACATCCCACCTCGCCCTTGGCATACGCTTTCTATGGACTTCATCACCGATCTACCTCCATGCTCCGGATACAATACGATTCTAGTAATCGTGGACTTATTCTCCAAGATGGCGCATTTCATTCCACTCAAAGGCTTGCCAACAGCAGCAACTCTGGCCCGAGAATTTCTCGAAAACATCGTCCGACTACACGGTTTTCCTTCGGTTCTAATTTCGGATCGAGGTAGTCAATTTATTTCTCATTTTTGGCGAAGTTGCTGTTGGTCGGCTCAAATTGATGTGAGACTATCGACCAGTCACCACCCTCAGACCGACGGACAAACCGAGAGGACCAATCAAAATCTGGAACAGTATTTACGCTGCATGCTGCAACAAACTGAAAAAACTTGGAAAGACATCCTTTGGATAGCCGAATATGCCTACAATAACTCTGTCCATTCGGGAACTGGGAAAACACTGTTTTTTCGTTTGTACGGCAGTCACCCTCGAACCTCGGAGTTGGATCCCCTCCAAGATCTTGAAACACCAGCAGTAGACTACCTGCATTCTACAATCACCAACGCCTTTAAGGAAGCTGTTTCTCACCTTCAAAGGGCTAAAGAACAATACAAGAAAGGAGCAGATCAACATCGGAAGGAAGCCCCTCAATATCAAGTAGGGGACCAAGTCTGGTTATCCACCAAATATCTACCTCTAAAAGGGCCACGCACATTCAACCCAAGATACCTTGGTCCCTATTCCATCACTACCATAGTAAACCCAGTAGCGGTCAAGTTGGACTTGCCCCCGCACATGAAGATACATCCGGTCTTCCACGTCTCTCTATTAAAACCCGTGCAACCTCAAACCCGACTAACTAAATCTCCAAAACCCATCCTAGTTGATGGAGAACTCGAGTTTGAAGTCAAAAGCATTCTGGACTCCAAGATCTCCAAATCCAAACTATTTTACCTAATTGACTGGAAAGGCTACGGCCCCCAAGAGAGATCCTGGGAACTTGCTGAATATGTCCACGCTCCTCGCCTAATCAAAAGATTTCACCGAACATTTCCTGACAAGCCAAAACCCCCGGAGAAGCCCAGTTTGGGAGGGGCCTTGAGGGGGGGTACTGTCATGATCTCTGCTTCCAAAAGGTCAGGGTTTTCCCAACTCCCTTGGAAGCAGATCCATAACCCAGGTTCCGAGGGCCAACCAGTCCCAATTGTGACCTTTTGGACCCAGTCCTGGCGCCAGTGGCACCAGGCTCATAAATATGCCCAGTCCCAGCGCTGGAAGCGCCGGGCTCATAATGCTTGGGTGGACTTACCTGCAGCAGACCATGCTGCTTACTTTCCTGCCAGCTGAGCCTCTGATCCTCTTCTGTTTGGAACTACTTTTCCTGTTGGGTGGGGCAGGAGCCACTCCCTAGATTCAGAACACTGGAACTCTTCTGGAAAGCAGGAACTCTTTTCTTACCAAGGCGTGGCTGTGGAAGGAGACACCTAAGCACTACAGGAGGCTATTTAAACCACACCCGGTGGATGAATCTTGCTTTGCGTTATTCTGCATCCTCTGCAGCAGAACGCTCATTGTGTCTTCTGCATCGGATCCTGGGCCTAAGGAAAAAGGCTTACCATCCTGAATCCAGTCTTCAGCAACACCTATAAAGACAAGAAAGAACAGGTTAGCATTCCGGCGTCTGAAAGACAAAGGCTTACCTACTCTTCGTGCGCTCCGGAGGTCTTCACACTGCATTCCGGCATCTGAAAGACAAAAGCTTACCAACTCTTCTCACGCTCCGGAGGCCTTCGGCGCTGCATCCTGCATCTGAAAGACAAAACAAGGTGCGTTTAAAGACATTGGGGAACTTTAATACTCACGTGCCATTACTCTAACCCAGTGGGTATTCCGGCACCCTGCAGCCGCTCCGAACTCGTACCTGCAAAATAAAAGACAGTTAGAGCGCATCGTGAAGCAGGCAACAAGCGCTTACTTAGTGCTTCCAGGCGCTTCTATTCATCACACGGACTCCATCTTCAACTCACTTCAGCCCGTCATCCGCCATCGCCGGAACCTGAAAAACAAGAGACATCATTACTAAAGACTTTAAAGACAATAGAATTACTCGAAACTTACCGTTCGTGCAGTAAACGACGGACAGCAGTCCTCTGAAGTCAAGAGGCCTGCGCTACCGATCCAGTGAAGAAACTGGTTACAGCACCCTGCCCGGAGGCAGATGGAGAGCTCGGCATTCACTTACCTAAGGTGAGAGCGTTAACCTTTGGGGGTCTACAGGAGAGCAAAAAAGGAAAAAGATAGGGACACCCCAATAACCCCAGTTCATTAATCCCATATTTTCTATCTGCAGATATCTTACTCTTGAAGTCAGGCATACAGTGCACAGAGGTCCAGCCCAAAGAGCCAACCGGGTGCTACACATCACCTTTGAAGATACGGTAGTCGCCCAGTCAAGACCGGCGCCTCTGCGAGAATCAGGTGAGCGTTACATAAAGGTGCCGGTGCTGTTAACCCCTTACCGCCGCATTACGAGGTCCTTTAGTGGGTCCCGCTAAGTGCGGCTGGTTTTACCAGGAGCCCTTAGAGGGAGTCGCAATAGGACCAGCATGCTAACAACGGGCCCATTATTAACGGGCCCGTTGTTAGCATGGTCCCCATTCCCATTGAGCTCTATGGGGGCTCGAATGGGAATGGGGATGGGTTCCCTGAATGGGGAAATACCGGGTCCTCCAAGGTTGGAACGGCCCGGTAATTCCCCATTCAGGGAACCAGGACCCGGTATGCGTTAAGGGGGTAGCCATGGCACAAACAGCACCATGGCTACCTCCAACCTCGTAGTGACCCCCATTGTGTAAAAAGAGAGATTAAGCGATAAGAAGGTCCGAGAGTCCTTACCAAACGGGTTTTAGAAGAGGTTGTCTCACACTCCAATTGGAGTAAACTAAGTTACGCGAAGGACAGGTCCAGATATGGTGACAATCCAAACTCTGTAAATCAGGGTATTAATTAGGGGCATAAAGTAAGAGTGAACCATGAGATTTTTATGTAAAGAGTTGACTTGTCTGTCTGTTTATGTATATTTGTTGAATTAAGGTGTCGAGGAGCGACATGAACTGTTGTATGAGAACTGAGATGAGGTAAAAAAAGTTATACTATCTATCTAGGGAAGTAGTTGGTACCAATCCAGAGCTAGACAGAGAACATTGGAGACATAGGTTTTGAACAGCGATTGTTGGAGCGCGCTCATTTCAGTTGTTTTCATAAAGGTATTTTGAAAAGCACCTGTATGTATTGATAGTCAATTGCGACCTGTCACAATGGGAGACATTACTCCTCTGATGCATTTATGTAATACATTGCCAAAGCACATGCCCAAACTCAAACAGTATAGTGTGGAATGGGTAAAAGGCACAGCACATAAGATGTTCATACCATGGCCGCAAGGGGGATCACTGTTGAAAGCAGTATTGCAACACATGACCACATACTTGCACGCTGCGTACACGGATAGAAGTTGGATAAAAGATTAGCTATTTTAGAGCTTTGTAAGATTTACCAGGAAGAGAGCAAGTCTCCGCCACCTGAAGATTGGATGCTTAATCAGTGTAAGGAGGAAGGTGTTGAGCCCTCAGTTCCCCTTACCTCGCTGGAAGTAAACGGCGATAGTATGGAAGAAATGGGATTGCATCCTTTAAAGGAACAGAAAGTGGCGACCGGGTATAGTAATCGGATATATGAACCGCCTGCTTATAGCAGTCACCATAGTCCAGAGGAGAGTAAGAGAAAAGAGGAGCTCTTTAATATCTTACAGGGCAAAGAGGGGAAACGTAAGGGATTGAATGTATCAATAGAAATAGAATGAGAGATTAAGAGATGGAAAGGAGAGAAGGATAAAGCTGACAAGGTAACGCTCGTACAGAATGAGTGGATGGGAGGACATACTGCTCAAGCTAGATGAGAAAAGCATCGAGGACGTAAGGCAAAGAGAAGATCAGGACGAACAGGCTAAAAAAGAGACAGGGAAAGATAAAGGAGATTAAAGGAAGATGAGCATAAAAGAAAGAGCAGACCGCAGTGAGAACGGATGTATCAGGAGGAGCAACAAAAGAAAGAAGAAAGGGCAGAGGAACAAAGAAAGCATGACAATGGGCATGGAGCAATAGAAGAACGGGTTAGGTAAGAAAGGAGAAGAGGAGAAAGCACAGAGATTAAAGGATAAAAGAATACAAAGACAAATCAAAGAGGAAGAAAGGAGAGCAGGGGCAAGAAGAGAAGAGATAAGACAGGAAGAGGAGAGGGTTATATTGGAGGCGAGAAAGTGAAGAGAACTAGATGAAGTACTAGAATGTAAGAGAAGACACCGGCAGCGTAATATTACCCTAATTCAAAGGAGCTAACAGAGCCAAGACCAGCAATACAATGGGGCAGTATAGAGGAGTTCCTCCCGTTACAGGGAGCAACGTCAGAACCATCTAGAGTAGCTTTAGAAGAGAACTTTGATATAGGAAACATCAGAGACATGATCAATAAAGCCTATCAAGAGTTAAGGGAGGGTAGTAAATCAGGAGTCCAAGGGAAGGGAGATCACACGCTGGTCTTCCAATCACAAAATGAAGAAGAAAATCAATTTACACTCGAGCATAGAGCCTTATCCTTAAGCAGACTGACCTTAGATAAGGGTGAAGGGGATGAGAGTCACACTAGTTGGGGACTAGATATGACAGGCGAAGAAAGACAATCCTTCCGTGGGGAGGAGGGAGGAGGTGCATGTGCCTCAGAGGGAAGACTGCAGGTGGACAAGGAAGTAAGATGGTCTGATCTAGAGCAACCAAAGGATAGAACGCCAGATCCCATAGCATATCCAGAGCATCCCAAAGGACATCATATAGTGAGAAGGGAGAATCACCGTCATATGTGAGCAGGTTACGATGGTTGCCAGGGAGGAGGCAGTAGGGAACCATTGTCCTAATGGATAGGCAGACAATAGGACCCAATTGTGTGTTAGGGTTTAGGCAGCTTACCTTATTGGAAAAAGGGGAAGCAAGACCACAGTATATTCCATAACCGCAGATGTATAAGGACAATTTAAGATGCAAGCTCCTGAGTTTGAAATCGGGTGCAGGAAAATGGATTTATGAATTTGAAAAAATGACAGGAGAAAATATGCTAGCCATATGGGACATTAAATGTCTCTTAGCAGCCATTCTTGGGGAAAGAACTGATGACATATGGAAGAGTGACGGCCATTCAAGTGTGACAACACAGAACACAATGCACAATGGAGCACCGTTTATTAATTGTAGAGCAGATGTATTGATAGCTCTCAGGGTACAGTATCTTGACGTGTCCGACATGGGTGCAATCATGACACATAAGATGAAAGAAGATGAAGATCCTCTTGCTTATGTTCAGGACATTAAAAAAACAGTGGCCTTATTTTACCACATGTCAAGGGTGGCCCGGGCAAGTACAAAGGCAAATGAAAAAGCAAGTGGGAATGGAAGCAAAGCTGTGGGCAGAAATACAGTTGACAATAGTGCAGCACTGTCAGCTGTTGCAGGAGAAAAACAAGAAGAGAGAAGAGGCTAGGAAACTTGAGGAAGCTAAACTAGTTCAGAAGAAATTGTCAAAATATGGCATAGAAGGGGCGGTATTGACAAGCAGAGAAGGACTAGTAGTACAGCAAGTAACGGGTACATTGCAGGGGAATAATCAGCGCCCGATGGACCATGAAGGGAATGGGTTTGTGCCACGAGGAAGAGGGATGGAATACAGAGGAAGGGGTGGGTTCCAATACAATCAGGGTGGGTTTCAGAACACACAGAATGAGAATCAGAATGTGCAAGGAGGGTTCAAACAAGGGGGACAAGTTAGAAGGGCTCCTCCTGTATGTTGGACTTGTGGGATGACAGGGGACATTGTGCGCATATGTGGGAGCCAAGGGTATGTACAGAATGGAGGACAGCTTCTCCTCCAGCATATAGCTCACAAGCTAGGGAAGTGTTCGCCCAAGATTAAACAGTGTATCAGACACAGATGTCGCAAACACAACAGGCACAGCAACCACAGCAATCACAAATGAATCCACTGTAAGGGCACTCACAGCACGCCCCTATGCAGATACAGCAGAATGCAAACACGGGACAGTTATTGACACCTACAGTAGGGGGTGTCACTGTGGTGGGAGGAAATCCTTTCATGGGTACAGGGGCATGCATGTATCCACAATCGGACAGCTCACAGGGCGACTTGATGTGCTCAGTACTATTAGTGACACTGGAGAGGAACCAAGGGTCGATGTGACTATAGGAGGCAAATCATTTTCATTTTTAGTAGACACTGGGGCTACTTGTTCATGTATACGAGAGGGAAAATATCCCATGTCGGGAATTGCCATGAATGTTCAAGGGTTCTCTGGAGCTATGAATTGAGTTTGTTTTACTGATGAATTACAAGTCTCTACAGGAGAGTGTGACATGTCCGTTCCATTGTTGTAATCACAGCAGATGCCAGTTAATATTTTGGGATGAGATTTGATGACAAAACTCAACATGACAATTTCTTTTACTGACAAAGGGATAGTGTGTTCCACTCCCAGAATACATTACATGAATTTGGGCAAATTCATATTGGCATTCATAGGGCAAATGGCTCTGCAAGGCGTTCCAATAGAGCCAGAGGTTGTTCTTTATGGGGCGAGCTTTCTGTTGACATGGCTACCTGGCTTAGTGGGAAGAACTATGAGAATACCTGTTGAATTTTTGTTTAGACCACAGATACCAATGGACGAATAGGGGGGACAGACCATCCCCATGAAATTAGATGCAGCCATAGTACGAGGGGAAATGGCGATGGTCGAACGAACGGTGACGAGGGTAGACCATGGAGAATGATAGCTATTGAAGAAGGGAGTAGGTTGACTGACGTCACCGACGATGACATGTTTAGAGATGACCAAGCAGATGATGAAGTAGTGTTCTTTATGAGCATCATATATTGGATTAGAATAGAGAAAAGGAGATCCCACAGCGAATGGCGATAATGCAGCAGCACCCAGCATTTTTTGATGAAGGCTTAGAGAAAGTGCCAATCGCTTTATAGACTACAGGCCCTTATGACGTAGGCCTACTGAAGAGGATAGGAGAAGTTAAAATAAAGCTGAAACCAGGAGCAATTTTGCCTCGAGCAAGACGGTACCCAATGTCTCAAGAGGCAGATGAGGGTATTTTTAAAGCTATCACAGCATTAATGGAACAAGGTATCCTGGTGCCACCAGAATCATCATGCAACGCTGCGATGCACCCTGTGAAAAAATCAAAGGGAGGGTCATGGAGAATTATACCAGATATGAGACCAATTAACCAGATTGTAGAAGCAGAGTTTTCGTTCCTAACCCAGCGTCGATACTGTGCAGTTTCCAAGTAGAAGCTCGATATTTCACGGTGGATTATTTGAAAAATACGTTTTTCTCAATCCCGTTGCACAAAGACTCACAAGACTTGACTTCATTTTTGTTTTGCCACACTCGTCTGAAACACACTAGGCTGCCCCCAAGGGTACTGTGAGTCTCCAATGATCTTTAACAGAGTCCGTCGGAAGGACCTAGGAAATATTGATTTGAAGAGGGCTTTGATACATTTTCAATTTGGATCACCACAGAAGATGAGTGCAGGTAGGACTCAATTCAGTTGATGACTATCCTAGCAGACAAGGGATACAAGGTAGACAAAGAGAAGCTACAGTATTGTCAAGAAGAGGTCTTATACATGGGCCAGTTGATTTCACATGAGGTTAAGAGAGTGACACCTGAAAGAGCTGAGACCATTATGAAAACTGCAAAACCACACATGGTTAAACAGATGCAACAGTTTTTGGGGCTGTGTAATTTTTTAACAGCCTTGGTGTTTGACTATAGTTCATACACAAGACCCCTTTTGCAGGCTTTAAAGAAAGCACAGGCAAACAAGGAGAAAATAGAATGGACTGAGGAAATGGAGGAAAGTTTTGAAGAGTTGAAGAAAGCAATTTGTACATCTCCTGTTTTAGGAATTCCCAATCATGCTGAGGAGTTTTTCTTATTTCCATACACAAATGGGACAGTCATGATTGCAGTGCTTACATAGAGGACCACATTTGGGTATAAGCCTCAGCGTATTATAGTGGGATTCTAGACCCAGTTATGAAGGAACACTTTCCTTGTGAACAGTAATTGGCAGCCACTGCGTTCACAATTAAAAAATCTGCAAGCATTGAAATGGGGTCTCTATGATGCTTTTTGTGGAACATGCTTTTTTTGACATATTAGAGAAACCCAAAAGGTACATTGACATCCCAGAGAGCTTCTGCTTACGAAGTGGTCATTTCAAACCCAGTGATTAAAATTGTTCAATGTAAAATAGTGAACCCTGCCACCCTTGTAGCCGAGCCAGTGGCAGAGGGCGAACATGTGCATGACTGGACTGCACACATTTTGTAGAGTTTTATGATGATATACTGCATGTATAGGAAAATGCATTGTCAAGAGGGGAAATTCTCTTTATTGATGGTTCTTCGAAAATTGATCAAACAAGTGGAGAAAGGCATTCTGGTGCAGCTGTAGTGAGGCACAGAGCAAATGGCGCGTTTGAAGTTGTAGCAAGTGCAAGACTACGTCTCACATTTTGGAGCAAGTGGCAGAACTGGTAGCGCTTATTGTCCACTTGAAAATCATGAAGGGCAGAAAGTGACGGTGTACAGTGACTCCGCCTATGTGACGTCAACCGTACACGCAGGGCTAGCATGTTGTAAAAGGAGGGGCTACCTCCGTGCGGATGGCACTCCAGTGCAGCATGCATCTTTATTGAAAAGACTTATTAATGTACTACAACTCCCAGTAGCCATAGCGATAGTTAACTGCGTAGCACATACTAAACAAACTGACTGGGAACGAAGCAGCAGACGCAGAAGCCAAAAGGGTTGCATATTCACCAGATATTTCAAGTTTTGATACTCCAGACATCAAAGAGAAAGTAGTCACGATTATGGTAGTAAAAGAAGGGTTTAATCTTTTACTGAGAATGCAATTAGAGATTCAAGGAAGTGCAAAACAGGAAGAGCAGACATTGTGGAAGTGAAGGGGGTGTTCTTTACCCCCCACTGAGGAATTATGATGACAGGAGAGCACTGGAAAACCAGTGATGCCAGTAGCCTTGTTAAGGGTAGCGCTTGAACAGCTGCACTGCCCTGCACATATAACTAGGGAACATCTTGCTGCAACAATTGCAAAAGAATGGTTTGTTCCAAATTTGTTAGAACACATTGCATTTTATTTATTTATTTACATTTGTTAAGCGCACAGCAGCCGTGGGCATTGTGGCGCTGGTTACAGTAGATGTTCATATCTTAGTTACAGTAGTCACGTAAACACATAGAACATGAAGTGGCATTGTGGCGCTTGTACAATAGGTGCAGAAGGCATAGCTGTGAGCAAGTACATACAGTGAGCTAGCAGCTAATTGAAGAGTGACGCTTTTAGATTTTTGCGGAAGGCATGGAGAGAGGTTTCAGCTCTGAGGGCTGTGGGTAGCGTGTTCCAAAACTTAGGTGCCAGGTAGGGGAATCCTATTCCTCCTGCCTTGGCCCTGGTAATTTGTGGCACTGTAAATTGGTTGGTGTACTCTAGTCTAGTGGGTCTAGTGTATTGTTTTCTGACTAGAGTGTCCGATAAGTAAGAGGGTGCGGTTAGGATGATGCATTTGTGTGCGGTGGAGAGAATCTTGAAAGTTATTTGGTCTTTAACTGATAGCCAGTGAGCATTTTTTCTTGCTTGAGAGATGTGTTCTCTTTTAGGAATACTGAGAGCTGCTCTGAAGGAGTTGTTTTGAGTGGTTTGGAGTCTGGCTAGGTTTTTTTTGATGTACCAGCTAGGAGGGAGTTGCAATAGTCCACTTTGGCTCCTATGGTGGCTCTCGCAATTGAGAGGCAGTTGTCTTTTGTTAGAAACGGCTTTATGGCATTGATCAGTTGGGTACTCAGAGCGGAGGCCGATAAAATGGCGCTAACTTGTTTATCCATAGTGTAGCATCAATGTGGACTCCGAGCGTTTTAACTGAGGATAGGACTGTGATGACAGTTGTTGATGCAGAAGTTTTGATAGGTCGGACCCAATTTGGCTAGCGTGGATTTTTGACCGAGGATGAGGATTTCAGTTTTATCCCTGTTGAGGCATAAGCCATTAGTGGCCATCCAGGCTTGGATTGTGGAGTAAATTTGTTGAAGGGTAGAAGCATCTTGGAGATAGCTCCAGGTGAGGGGGAGGAGCACCTGGGTATTATCAGCATAGTTTGTGTATGTGATCCCAAGTGCATCCAGTTGATCAAAGAGTGGCTTTGTAAATAGATTGTAAAGCGTTGGGGCAGTACAGGATCCCTGGGGAACCCCACAGTGTATGATAGTGGGTTCAGCGTTTGCTATATTGGAGAACACTTTCATGGCTCTGCCTTCTAGGAAGGAAATGATCCAAGTTGCTGCGTGATTGGAGAAGTGTGCTGCATGCGTGAGGTGGTTGGTGAGGGTGTTATGGTCAACGAGATCAAACGCTGCTGAAAGATCTAGGAGCAGGAGTAAGGCAGGCTTACCCATGTCTAGGATGGAGGTGATTTGGTTTTTCAGATCTAGTAAGGCAGTTTCCGTTCCGTGTCCTTTGCGGAACCCTGATAGTCTCTTTCCAAGGATTGAGTTGGTTTTGAGGTACAGTTGGATTTGTCTGTGGGCAGCCTTATCTGATATTTTAAGAAGAAATGGGACGGTTGTAATTGGTCTGTAATTATTAGGTTGAGAAGGGTCTAATGTAGTTTTTTTTTTTTAGGAGTGGACGTACCCAAGCCTCTTTGAGGCAGTTGGGGACTATACCTGTTTTGAATGAGGTGTTTATGAAGGCGGTAATTAGAGGAGCGAGTTGCGCAGCGTATTCTTTGATGATTTTGGGATTTTGGGGGGGCATATATCGCCCTTGCCTAGCGATGGTTTGAGATGTTTTAGGATGTCTAAGACATCTACCTCAAATATTTCAGAGAAGGAGAATTTAGGAGGGTTGTTACGTGTGCGATTGTGGTGGGTTTGCTCCTGGTGTTTCTGTTTAGGTAATGCTTTGTAATGGTCAGAGATTTTGTTCTGGAGGAGGTCTATTTTTTTAGCATGGCAGCTTGTATGCTGGAGCACCAGGCTTCATCTTTAACGATTTCGTCAGTGCAGGTGGGAGGTACTGTTAGTTCTTTAAAGATGGTGAAGAGTTCTTTAGATTGTGAATTGGCTGAGGATATTCTATTGTTATAGGATTCTGATTTGGCTTTGAATATGGAGTCTTTGTATTTTTTTGCGATGGTTCGGAAGGTATCTTTAGTGGTGTCACAGGGGTTAGCCTGGCAGGTTTTTAGCACCTGACGTTTGGAGTTGCGCAGATTTAGGAGCTCTTCTGTGAACCACGAATTGGAGTGGAATGATTTCTTTTCTTTTTTGTTTTCCAACGGGGCGACTGTGTTGATGGCGCTAGTCAATGTGTCTTTGGATAATTCCGCTATTATGACGGGGTGATGTGAGAATGGTGGCGCTAGGCATGGGAGATTGAGATAGGCACTGATGTTCTCTGCAGTGAGTTTTTTTGCGCTTCTGGCTACTGTCGCTGGTGCTGGTGTGGTGGGCTTGGCGCATGGAGTTATGGGGACGGTGAATTGTAGGCAGTTGTGGTCTGTCCATGGGAGGGCAGTATTGGAATCCATGTTTGTGTCGCAGTTATGATCTATAATCCAATCTAAGATGTGTCCTTTTGCGTGTGTGTGAGAAGTGACTTTCTGAGAGAAGCCAAGGTCACTAAGGTCCTTCGCGAAGGATGTGGCGGTTTTGTCGTTGGCGTCGTTGAAGTCTAGATTGATGTCACCTAGGAGTGGCGTTTTAGTAGATTTTTTGATATTGTTTCCTAGAAGGTGGGTAACTTGTCCTATGAAGTCTGATAGAGTTCCTGGTGGGCGGTAAACCACATGTATATTTAAGGTACCTTTTGGTGATAGGGCTATTTTGGCGGATAAGATGTCTACCTTTCCTTCTCCCTGGTAGGGTATAGGTCTGATAGATATGCTCTCTTTGAATATTAGGGCTACTCCTTCTCCCGTTTTGGCTAACCTGACCTGTCTGAGGATAGAGTAACCTTTGGGAAGTGCAATTGTGATGGCTGGGCCGGAGGCCTCGTGGAGCCAGGTTTCAGTGATGGCAATTATGTCTAGATCTTGGTTGGTGATAAGATCATTGACTTCTAACACATGGGCATTGAGCAAGCGCACATTGAGAAGGGCGCATTTGTAGTGAAGTGGTTGGTTGTTACTTTTAGTAGGCTCTGCGGTTTTTGATTTAAGAAACAAGGAGGATTGTTTGGTATTATTATGGATGGGAGTCTGCTGCTGCACCTTAGTGCTGCTAATGCTCATGTTGGTCGGGCAGAGTTGACTGGTGTTAGCTCTATGGATGGTCCTAGATCCTAAGTGATTATTTCTGAGTGAGATAGAGGAGGGTATGGTAGCAAAGTTCATAGGGTGAATGCGGTTCCTGAGTCTGTGTAGTCTGGAGTGCAGTGTAGTGGGGTGCATGGCTGCGAGCGTGGTGTGTTGCAAGGGACTAGGCAGGAAGTCCATGGTGTTGGAGTTAAGGCTGCTGTTGTACGCGTGGTTGTCTGGACCTGGCCTGCGATCGCGTGTGAGCAGGGTGCCTAACATGCATATGAGTAGAGGCAGGGTGTACATGTTGGATGGGAGTGGCAATCTAGACTGATCAATCTAACTGGCGTGTATTCCGTAGGACAGTAATAACCTGGAGAGGCTGTTAGCCCTATGGGCAATATGCAATCACTAGAGGCTAAGAAACAGTAGTGGCAATGCAATCACTAGAAGCGAAGGACAGTGCTAGCAATGCAATCATTACGGGCTAGAAAACAGAAGTGGCAAGGCAATCACTAGAGGCAAAGGAGCAGTACTAGCATGCAATCATTACGGGCTAGAAAACAGTAGTGGCAATGCAATCACTAGAGGCAAAAGACAGTACTAGCAATGCAATCATTACGGGCTAGAAAACAGTAGTGGCAGGTAGTAACTAGAGGCTAGTGATCAATAGTGGCAGTACTGAGGATATCTGAGAAAAAGTTTGGCAAACAATCAAAAATATTTAGAGTATTGGGTGTCTAACACAGTAACCTGTCTGTAATTACATACGCTGTAATTGATTAAAACAAGGCAAGAGGCGACGAATATAGTGACTATACATTCTGTTGTATTTGTGCCTGCTGTGGCAATTAAGCAATTTGGTACATACTATGGGATAAAACCATAGTGAGATCTGTGTTTGCGGCTTTACAAAGGGATTACTGACGTGTGGATACACAGAGGCAGAGATCCATTTTGAAAAACGTGGGTTTTGCGAGTCTACTCGCCGTTCATTGTTATGGGGTGAAAATTAGTGTTACGGGGAGCACTGTAGCAGGTCTGCTTACCTGGAGCGGGGCGGTGGGTAGAGTTCTGGGCCCCAGGCTCCTATGGCTCCGGACAGGCTCAAGACAGGGCTGCCTTGTTGGGCAGCCTTAGTGGGTGTGCCGGCGTTCACCTGCCGGCGAGTGTGATTGGCTGATGTGGGATCTGTGAGCCAATCACAGCGACTGCAACCTGCAGAAGGCTGTGAAATCCATTGCAGATTTTCCGGCGGCCATGATGGAACGGCGGCTGCCTCGTGGAGGCCAATGGCGTCTGGAAGTAGGTGGCGGCTTTTGGCAAGCAATGCCAAGCTCTTTCAAAAAATGCTGGTTTCCTGCAGCTCACGTGGATTTATGGAGCGCAGTGTCGGAATCGAGTTAGATTTGGACGGAAAGTGTCCACGATGGTGCGCCAATCAGTGCAACACGGCGTTGCATCCCAAGCCTCCCTGAGGGAAGGTGGCACTGCTCCTGCAGTGGTGGGAGACCCTGTGCCCCAGAGCTCCGCTTGTAAGGACTCTAGTTACATACAGTTTATGTAGTAAACTGCATCGTATGTCAATAGTTTATCACTGGGCATACACTGCAAATGATTAGAGGAGTAATTCCTCGACCAAATTGTCCCTTTCAGCATTTACATATTGATTATGTTGATATGCTGCAAGTGTGTAGTGGATACAGTTAGCCGATAGTGGCGGTGTGTCCCTTGTTTAGGTGGATCGAAGCAGGTCTATGTACACAACCTGATGCCACTTGCTCAGCAAAGTTTTTAGTATGTGAAGTCTTTCCAAGATGGGGAGTGTGTGACGTACTGAGATCTGATAATGGGCCACATTTTGTCAATGAAGTGTTTGAACAGATAGAGCTATTGTTGAGTATTAAGCACAAGTTTTCTTCTGCTTATCACCCGCAAGCGAACGGAATATGTGAGAGACTCAACAGCCTCCTTAAAGAAAGGATTGCCAAGCACAAGCTGACACTGAATAAGGGATGGCTATATTGCCTGCCCTTAGCTCTATATGCCCTAAGCAATCAGCCTGGTTCAGACCAACACCTCACCCCCACAAAGTAGTGACAGGAAGGCGAATGAGAACACCTTTAACTCATCAATCGAGGAGTAGATGTTAAGCCCAGAGTAAAGCAAAAATGTTAGCAAATGAGTTACATGATTATTTGACATTTATGACCGCTAGTATCTCTCTCATTTCAGATCAACTAAAGCACCAGGGGGGTTGGTCTCAGAACACAGATGAAAACCATTCAGCAACCGCATCTTCTGAACTTTTATCAGTACCAAGATTCTTTGCTGGCGATACCGTGCTGATTACAAACTTCATTAGGAAGTGGCACGAGCCAAGGTTTGATGGCCTGTTTTCTGTAGAGAATATTACTCCCTCAGCAGTAAATGTTCAAGGCAGACGGGCATGGATTCACCTGAATGTCTTCAAGCTATACACTGGTGAGACCGCAGCACCCACAGCCATCGATCCAGAAGCAAGACAAGAAGAAGAATTTCAGCGTGTGCAGACTCGACCGATGACAAAGAAAGACGATAAAGCTATAAACTGATTGATGAATGCAGATTTGCATTTGGACTGTGGCTCCCCTTGGACACTCCTTTTAGATATTATAGCAGCCGTGCAACGGTTTTGCTTGAGCCACAGGAATCTTTGAAAATTAACTTTATATAAATGCTGATATATCACGATTATACATAAACAACAACATTTGGTTAAGAATTGGACACATGAACAGTGCCCTGATTAGTTTCTTACTGAATATTTGTTTGGCTGACTTTATGGTCATCCCGGAAAGTGATGTGCATCGCCTTGTGCTTACTGTTTTTGTGATTATTCTTCAAGCTTATCCAGCCCTTGTTAGAAGAGACATGGACATCCATATCTTTTTACAGGATCCTAAGAATGGCCCTGTAATCAGAAGGCTGCTCATAGAAATATTAGAAGAACTACTGCAAAAACATGCTAATACCTAATCTATTACAGTTACCCGAGTAAAGTCTTTTTCCTTCCTTAAATTGCAGTAAAGATGAGAAATGTTGAAGTTAACATGATTTCAGAGAATGAGCAAGCACAAGAAGCTCCAGAGTGGCATAAATCGTGGGGTTCGCAAATATACATATGCACAGTTATGCTTTGTGTCCTTTTGTTTCTCATGATGAACCTTTTTTATACTTTTGATCCAAAAAAGGCAGAAGTCCGTTTGATTCTCCCCACTCCAGGAACTCTTGTAGATGTGCCCATTACCAATGAGCCAAGGCGCAGTGTGGTGTTTTCCCAGCATAGAGCTGCTTTAGAGTTGTTTCCATGAGCTCCAGGCATTGTGTTAAAGAGACGCAGGAGAAATACAGGGGAACACAATAATGGAATAAACACTTATCTAGATAGTTCAGCACACGTGGGTAATAACATGTGGTACCAGCATATGGGAAGAGTAGGAGAAAGGACATCTAAGGAGAGCTGCTATGTGTGTTCCCTGATAACCTATGCCATGGGAACTTCCAAGATATCCATAGCTACAGAGGTACCAGTGATGGAGCTCATTGCCTGACACATCTCACACTCTGCCAGAGAAGAGGACAGTTCCAAGCAGAACAGCATCCTTGCTATGGATAATAAAAGACAACTCAAAGAGTGGACTATGTGCAAGATTTGAAGACAAGAGGGAAGTCAGAGACAAGGACTCTAGTAATCAGATATGAACAACCTGGAATGAGTCGAGCAGGAATCCAGATGGAAGAAACAATGGTAAATTGTCAAGGGAAGAGTAAAGAAGAGATACCGAGATGTTGGGAAAGGCGCCAATTGCAAATCAAAGGAACAGTGCTGACTCCAGAAGGCTGATTTGTGTGAAAAGCAGCAGCAATAACTGGATATTTCAAGCTAGTTATAGACAATGCAGAGAATGAATGTAAGTATCAGTGGTCTAAGATTGCAAAGTGGTTGACATGGGTCGACGATAAAGGAGGACCATTGCATATAATACCTCTAGCAAGTGCATCCTTGTGTTTCAGAAATAATGGCGCGAGGAAGGTTGGAGAAAATCACCAGTGTGGCTGAATTTTGGTCTACCAGGCATGAAGGATGGAACAGTAGTTCTGATGGACCACTATTGGGCTTGTGGATCCAGAGCCTACATGAAGCTGCCCAAGGACTGGGGAGGGATGTGTTCTATAGTGCTTATTCATGTTCCAGCATTAGTGATTCCTAAGAGTGACCTGAACATTGGAGAGTTTCCAAAAGCAGATGTCCATTTGAGGAGGAGAAGAACAGAAAAAGGAGGGATAATTATTTCTCAGCTAAATCGATAGAAGCCTTTGATGCTATTCCAAATGAGTGCAGGTTGTTCAGCCAGACTTCAGCAATATTCACAACTATCTGTATGCTAGGGATCCAGACAATGGCAAATGCAAAGTGGTTACAGATCACTCGCTGGAAGCTCCTGCAGACGATCACCATAAAGGGATTCAATGAAGAATTGATGGTCATAAGATTGATGAACCTCTAGAACAGATATGTCCTTGATATGATCACAGCAATGGATGGAGGAGTTTGTGCCAAAATTGGAGAATCATGTTGCACATTCATACCTTCTCACGATGAGGAGAATGGGACCTTGACAGAGGCCGTAACGTTGCTGATGAATTTACACAACAAAATGGAAGATGAAACAGAAGATATTGCAGATGACAGCTGGTTCGCATCAATCTTCTCATGTGTTCCACAATGGATGGCAAATATTTTCAGGTTCCTCGGAGCAGTATTGGTGATGATAATGTTTGGATTCTAGTGATTAGGATAATAATTACATAGTGCCAGAAGACAGCAAAGAAAGCAGTAGGAATGAAGATCATAATCGATGTTGAATCAGGGTTTGGACCCAAGGAATTGATAGATGAAGAGATCAGAAAATGTATAGAGGCCAGCATTGTAGTACCTGAGGGAATGAAGTTCCGGCATGTAAGAAATCACAAGATGTATGTGCGAAGATGGGTCAACTCTAATCCAAATGGACAGTGCAGCTATATGACCTGGAGCATTGATGAACATGTAAAGTCAGCAGGATCCCTGAAGGGAGTAGTGAAATTCTGGACTTCGAAGAAGCACTTCAAGAGAAAGTCCCAGGATATGGAGACTGGTGAAGGAGTGGTCGATGAATCAACCAGAGGGGGGGAGTGGAGAGGAGCAGCTGAATGCCTCTACAAGAAGTCCCACCCCCATTTTTCCTATATGTTGGAAACCGGAAATCGCGACATGCATGACACCAATGATTGTGCCAATTCCATGGAGAGTGTTCGAGAAAAGGTATCCATTAGGAAGACCCTATATGATGTAACCTGTAGAGAAGACAATCTCGTGGAGGAGATCCCCAAAAGGATATGAAGATGAGAGAAAAGGAGATGGGTGACATCACAAGAAATGAGCGTGGCGCATTGGGAAGAGTGGTCGAAAAAAGAAGATGCATAGACCTAATTGAATCTGATGACGAAGTAAGTATCGAATAAACTTTCATATGCGGAATGAAGATGCATGTGTGAAGAGCACTGCAGAAAATGCAAGCCGTTTTATAACTGTACAGATGCAGCAACGCAAGTTGACTATGTAATCTTAAAGGCTAGCTATACGTAGTGAATATACTGCAGGCGGTGCCGCCATTATATAGAATCTGGACATCGATGTCACCCATTTAGTAAGCTCATACCTTCTCCACAAACCCATTCAGCAAGCCAATCCCCTTATGCTAATAGATATTGATGACAAGGATTTTTACCTTACCATCCAGAGATAAGAAATCCACCCCCAATACTCCAAATGGCAGGTTATCAATGGTTAGGCCATTCAAACCCAGAGAATTTTCCACCGCAATGATCAGACCCCCTGAGGGCCTACTCCCTGCGCTTTTTTTGGCCAATTGGGCAAAAACACTGTAGGCATCCAAAATAGATATAGAGGTTAACCAGGTTTCTTGTACTCAAATGCAATTGGCTAATCTTAGATTATCCAAACAAAGCGAGAAAAGATGGATGTTTCCCCAAGTGCTCCATGATTTTAGACACAACCTCACATCTCCCCATGTGGTGCCCACACGTCCTAGGACTCTACGGGACCAGTTTCTGCCACAATGAGGAGATTATGGTAGCCCAGTCAATATCTTTCCCTCCAGAGTTCCCAGTCCCAGAGACCGCCTTGCCAGCATCTGACTGCAAATGTGCAAGGTTTTGCTTATCCCTTTTAGGACAAGGACCCCTATTCTCCACATCCAGTAACTCCACTGCGAACCCAAGGTTCAGTAAACCTTCACCTTGAGTAAGGGTCCACTTCTTAACTAGTGGAGAGTTTAGATAAAGAGTACAGATATCAAGGCGATCCTTCTCAGGGAAGGTCACTTTCTCAATATCAGCCGATCCCACCAGTGCCAGAGGAGCAATTTAGGAGAAAATAAATAGAATATTTGTGCGATTGAGATATACCTGGTAGTTAGGGCCCAACATACAAGTTATTTTAATTTGAAGAGGCCCAAGTTTGGTGGATGTATCCATTGACCTTGGGCCCATCAATCCCCTTGATTTAAGGGTCTGTTGGTCAGTCATAAGTGGATTTGAAGGATACATGCAGGGCCCACCCACAACTGGAATATGGTCTTTGGGGGTATCCATCGGGACATAGGTGGTGGGGTAGTATAATATCTGTACCAAATCTTGCATCCCAGAGGCTACCCTCGGGTAGTTAGACCATGGTGGAATATCTGTTGACTTCTCCAGTACCCTTGACTTGCCACTCCCACAGCCCATCCCAGCATTTAGGGAGCCTCCCCCGATGTCAGCAATGGTGATATGTTTTGCCGAATTACTCGCCCCAGATACTGTGTTTGATCCAGCCAGCTTGGTAGTGCAGCTGGTCCTATCCTAGTTGGTTTCATGATAGATTCTATAGTCTCCTCAGTTTCCCCCAAGGACAGACAATTCCTTTCACCAGGACCCCATCCTAGTGGGTCCGAAGTCGATGCACTTTCCGGTGGACCACAGATGGATTCAGTCAAAGCAGGTAAGGCCCCCACATTGCACAATGAGTCAGGTGCCCCACCCAAGGATCACAGATCCTTCCTAGACTCGTTATCAGAGATCTCAATTATGTCCACATTCACAATAGATTGGGGGGGTTAGTAGAATACTCTCCAACTACTACACCCACCTCTTCTTGGTTCTTACCACCATTACCAAACTGTATTTCAGCCCCAAATTCCTGTAGTTTAATACTGACATCTGCCAACACTGCATTAGTACCTTTTAATTCTGCACAAATGTTATCATACAAGGAAACAAACCAATTTAAGACCATGTTCAATGCAGACACTGTAGGATGGGTCAGACATATACGTTAATCCACTTTTTTAATGTATGATGAAGGGCAGGGGAGTCACTCTGAGCACCAAAGGCCTCCAAAGATTGTGATTGGTTGTAGGGAACTTCTACATAACCCATATTAGACCTGTCGAGCAAATTAGTAAGGGCGGTAGGTGAGTCCAGCAGCGAGGCATCACATGTTTCCTGCACCACACTTTCCGTAAAGTTGCCCACAGGTGGGTCATAGTTAGCTTCCTGTTCCTCTGCTTGATTGGCAAGTTCTATAATGCTGAAGTCAGTACGATCCTTGAGGCAGCAATAGTTAGAATGTGAGTTCATGACTGAATGGTCTAACATCGCTTTGCCATTAATTGCAGGTAATGATTTAAGTTCCGTACTAGTGGTGGCAGACTTAATAAAGTAGCAATCCATAACCCGCTCTCCTGACACGGGTACAGGACCCAAGCTAGATTTCAGGGTCTTATGTTGTGTCGGAAATTTATAGGTTGCACCCCTAGCTGCAACCAAGTTACCAGGGGTATGAATTACTGCTTGGGCAGTCAAAGAAAAAGGAGGGGGTCCAGGATTAAATTGGTCATCTGGGTTTAGCATTAATTTTGGAACCAGCGGGGCTAAGCCCCTGGCTTGGCCCTTCCCCAACCCCCCTGACCCACCAACAAATCATGGACTAGAGCTGGTGAGAATTTACACAAAGAAGTCGACACAGGCGGGGGGCCCCCCAAGCTCCCTTCCATCAAACCCAGCATAACCGGGCGCCCCATCGCCTTCACAGATAGGGGGGCAGTGCCATCTCCAGCCGATAGGGCTTGATTTGCTGATGTTGCTTGTCCAGCCTGGCACCGTAGCCCAGACCTCATTCTGTCAGATAAAGGTCACTTAAACAATCCAACAGAGTTCATTAGGCCCACAGCGGTCTCAGGTCAAAGGGTGGAGCCAAACGGCAACACCCCGCAGTCCCTAGATACACAGTAGGTTACGGTACACGGATCTCCCACCAGCCTGTGATCCGATTTGATTTAAGGAGGCCCAATCAGCTGTTCAAAAAAATCTCTGTAATAATTAGGGGTGGGATCAAAGGGAATAGCCCAGCAGTCTCCCGTTCCTACACACTTGCCCAGATCTTAATTAAGGACAACCGTAGTCTCAAATTTAGGTGCCTCTGATTTGGCTTCCCACCTACAGAGCGGGGCTAATCAACGAATTCCCAATATAATAGATGGCAAACAAACAGTCTTACCGTCGGTCCACCAAATGCTATTGCAGCAAGTAGATCAGGCCTACACCCTCGCGGCCGGCAGCACTTGCCCATCTTATTTAGGGTGCTTGCCGGTTCCAGCTATTATCCTCGCAGGGGAGCCAATCAATACGTTATAGGCAGGACCGACAGTCTTGCCTCTCTTGCCCCCGAGTGACCACGAAGGACCACTTAACTACACCTCTCTTCATTCTATACTGGAGTTTATGAGTAGTTCCTGTCACATGCGGGTGACAAGCTCCCCCTCCTCTGCAGTCCCAATGAAAGAAACACTCTGGTCACAGTAACACAAAAGACCACTTAACTCCACTTCTCTCCGCCTGTATGTGAGAAGATCTCCCATTGGGTCCTTTTTGTTTTTGCCGCAAAGGATTTAGTGGACCTTGGAAGGGCTGGACAAGCTCCAAAAGTGTGCCATGTGAATATGCTGAAGGCTTTCATCCCAAACGTTGAAATCGCTGCACTGCTGCTGGCTTCAGATGTTGGGAAGGAGGAGTTAGAACCTCTTCCTGATCTGTTCCAGGGCAGTCCTTCAGATAGCACCACTGGGGGTGTCAAATTGGTCCCTCACGTGATTATGATCAACAAGCTGAGGTGAAAAGTTTGCTCAGGCAGTTTTCCCCCTTGTTCTCACAAACTCCTGGTTTGAGACCTTGGTGCAAACATGACATCAACACAGAAGATAGTGGACCTACTAAAAGTAGGGGATACAGGATGTCAAACAAAGTAAGGTCGTACATTAAGACAGAGGTCAACAAAATGTTGGATCTTGGGGTGATTGAACCCTCCAGTAGTCCATGGTCCAGCACTGTGGTTTTGGTTCCAAAGGCAGGCATCTCTGAGTTGAGGTTCGAGTGGATTACAGGGCTCTGAATGCTGTCACCAAGACAGATGTACACCCCTTACCTAGAACAGTGAGCCGGTGGATACTTTGGGTGCTTCCAAATACCTCAGCACATTTGACCTCACTGCAGGCTATTGGCAAATAGCCCTGGCAGAACATGCCAAGGAGAAGACAGCTTTTTCAACACCAGAGGGTCTTTACCAGTACAGGGTAATGCCTTTTGGGTTGAAGAATGCCCCTGCCACTTTCCAGAGGCTTGTGAATCATGTCCTTAATGGGGTGGATGAATTCTGTCTAGCATATCTGGATGATATAGCAGTTTTCAGTGCCACCTGGGAGGATCATGTGTAACACCTGAGGATTGTGTTGCAGGCTCTTCACGAGGCCCATTTGACCATAAAGGCCAGTAAGTGCCAAATTGGACATGGTTCAGTGGTCTACCTTGGACATGAAGTAGGTGGAGGGAGGATCCAGCCTCTACCGAGTAAAGTACAAGCAGTAAAACTGGCCTACCCCCACTACTCAAACCCAAGTGAGAGTCGTTTTAGGACTCACTGGATATTACAGGAATTTCATGGCAGACTACGTTACTATAGCTGCCCCTCTGACGGCTTTCACAACTCCTAAGAAACCCAAGAAGGTAACTTGGTCTGAACAGTGTTGGAAGGCCTGTAATGGCTTAAAAGACTCCTTGTGCCAGGCCCCTGTTCTCAGGGCCCCTGATTACCAAAGACCTTTTATTGTGCAGACAGATGCCTCTAATATTGGGATAGTAGCTGTACTATCACAAGTAGATGAGAAGGGTAAGCAACACCCTATTGCAGGGGTGCACAACTGATTTTGACAGAGGGCCGAAAGTACCTTACATGATGGCTATAGTGGGCCGAAAAGTAAATGTGGGTGAGGGGGTAGGCGAAGTGGGGTGTGGCATGGCAGGAGGCTTTTTCAACCCCCAATTTTTATTAAACACATCGAAAAAGAATATGTTATTGAGGTGTAACGATTTTTATTTGCATTTCAAACTTACATTTTGTACTACATATTTTTCATTGTTATCATTTATTTCTATTTAGTTATTGCATATCGTCTTTTTAATTAAATTATACATATTTTATTGACCCTTGATTGGACAGTCTGTTATTTTGGACTGCTATACTTTGCTGTTTGGGTTGCCCAAGAGGAGTATGGCCTTCGCTGAGTCAGGTTTCCACAAAAAGCAAAGGATGTACATCTCCTAACTGTGCCTGTTTTAGCTTTATTATTGGGTTCACTCTTGGAGTGTGATACTATGCCCCATGGCTCCCACCCCCAACCAAACCAAACACGATGCCCCATGGCCCACACCCCTTAACCAAGCACTATGCCCAATGGCCCCCAACCAAACACTATGCCCCATGGCCCCACCCCTCAACCAAACACTATACCCCATGGCTCCTAACTCTCAACCAAACACTACGCCCAATGGTCCCCACTCCCCAACCAAACACTCTGCCTCATGGCCCCCATTCCCCAACCAAATACTCTGCCCCATGGCCCCCACTCACCAACCAAACACAATGCCCCATGACACCCACCCCTCAAGCAAACACTATGCCCCATGACACCCACCCCTCAAGCAAACACTATGCCCCATGGCCCCCACCCCTCAACCAAACACTATGCCCCATAGCTCCCACTCCCCAAGCAAACACTATGCCCCATGGCTCCCACTCCCCAAGCAAACACTATGCCCCATGACACCCACCCATCAAGCAAACACTATGCCCCATGGCTCCCACCCCCAACCAAACACTATGCCCCATGGCCCCCACCCCTTAACCAAACACAATGCCCCATGGCTCCCACTCCTCAACCAAACCCTATGCCCCATGGTTCCTAACCCTCAACCAAACACTATGCTCCATGGCCCCCACCCCCAACCAAACACTATGCCCCATGGCCCCCACCCCTCAACCAAACACTATGCCCCATAGCTCCTACCCCTCAACCAAACACTATGCCCCATGGCTCCCACTCCCCAAGCAAACACTATGCCCCATGACACCCACCCCCAACCAAACACTATGCCCCATGGCCCCCACCCCCAACCAAACACTATGCCCAATGGCTCCCACCCCTCAACCAAACCCTATGCCCCATGGGTCCTAACCCTGAAACAAACACTATGCCCCATGGCCCCCAGCCCAACCAAACACTATGCCGCATGGCTCCCAACCCTCAACCAAACACCATGCCCCATGGCCCCCACCCCCAACCAAACACTATGCCCCATGGCTCCTACCTCTCAACCAAACACTATGCCCCATGGCCCCCACTCCCCAGCCAAACACTATCCCCCATGGCCCCCACCCCATGCACCCATACAGACCCACACCCCCCATTCCCCAACTCAGCACACAAACTCACAAGCATACACCAATACACTATGCACCCATACAGACCCAACCCCCCCCCCCCAACTCAGGACACAAGCTCAAAAGCATACACCATGCACCCATACAGACCCGAATCCACCCCAACTCAGGACATAAACTCAAAAGCATACACCATGCACCCATACAGACCCGAATCCCCCCAACTCAGGACACAAACTCAAAAGCATACACCATGCACCCATACAGACCCGAACCTCCCACCACCTAACTCAGCACACAATCTCACAAGCATACACCAATACACTATGCACCCATACAGACCACCAGCCACTGCACAGACATACAAACACCCATACAGACCCGACACCCCCCACCTCAACATACACTGCACAGACATACAAATACAAACACCCCTACAAACCCAACACACACACCTCCATCGCAACATGCACTGCACAGACATACAAATACAAACACCCATACAGACCCGACACACCCCTCCCCCCGCATCTCAACATACATACAAAAACAAAAAACACAGTCAGGACAGACCCGAGACACACACACAAACATACAGCCCCCCCCCCATATACTTACCAGACGTGCTGGAACGCTGGCGAGGCTTCTGGCACTATGGCTGGCATGGGCGTGGAAAGGCTGAAATGCCTTCCGGCATCAAGCCTTACTGGCCATGCCAGCCGTAGTGCTGGCACTCCATTGGTGCAGCACACACGCACTGAATGGCTCGTATGAGCAACGTGGTGCGTGTGCACTGCACCAATGAGGGCCAGTGTTTTGTCCGGCCCGGAAGACAACAAAGACTTTCCTAATGGAGGGCGGCCGATGCTGCTTGCGGGCCACCCTCCATTAGGAACGTCTTTGTTCCTCAAGGGCCGGACAAAATCGAATGGCGGGCCGCAACTGGCCCACGGGCCGTAAATTGTGCACCCGTGCCCTATTGGATTCATTATTCGCCACCTTAAGGACAGAGCTCAGATGGTCCACAGTAGAGAAATAACGTTTCTCTGTTTTGTGGGCCCTAAGGAAGCTGAGGCCCTACCCCTATTGGACCCACTTCACTGTGCAAACTGACCATAAGCCCTTAAAGTGGCTAATGAACATGAAGGGAGAGAATCCAAAGTTGCTCAGGTGGTCCATAAGCTTGAAGGCTTCAACTTCACTATTGAGCATAGGCCAGGTGTCCAACATAGCAATGCGGATGGTTTGTCCAGAATGTTTAACCAACCTCAACATGAGACTCATCCAGGGGTGGATTAACTCCCTGTGTCCTTGGTCTGGGAGGGGCGAGTGTTAGGAAAGATCTCCATTACATGTGTATTTTCCACCCAGGTGTGTACCCCCCATCTTTTTGCTTTGTTTAAACACCATTGTCTGACTTTATCGGAGGAGCACAGCCTTCTGCTGCACTCCCCTGGGTTTTTCGCTCACATCATGTAGCAAGTGCACAATGTACCTTACAGTACAGTGCACTTGGGTCTTCCTGTCATTTCTAAAGGCCCTAGATAATCTCGAAGGATTTTTTAGGCGAAGTGCAGGTGTGCCTTGGACAGGGCTGGTGGTGGCTTATCTTTTCATGTATTATTAACCGTTTCCTGCAGGTAAACTGCGGTTACCGCGTTTCGCACAAATAGGTGACCTTGCTCCAGAATGGCCATGCCACAGGGTTCTTTGTCCTGTCCTTTGGCCATCATGCCCCATCACCTTCCCCAGGTCGAGCCGACCTGGGTCAGTCCTTATTTGGGCTTGCATTCTCCCATGAAACAGCAAGCTTTCGCAGGCTTCTGCATCCCTTGTGTGTGCTTCCAGGATGTGGTCTGGTTCCAATACACATCCTGGGTGACAGAGAGTCTGGTGTGCTGTGAAGGCCTGGGACCATAGTGGTCCATGATTGGTACACGTATGGTATGCCTGTATGTGAGTAGATCTCCCATTGGGTCCTTGGAGTTTTGGCATGAAGGAGATTGTGGATAAGAGAAGGCTCCAAACACCCATACCATGTCGATCTCTGGACTTCTCACTGAACGAAGGGTAAGATCCAAGTATCCTGAAACTAAGAAACCGAGTCAAGGAACCGCTGGTGACCCACTGGAAGGTTTGGCACCCTGACCCCCTGGAGTCCCGCTGGACCCCTCTGCATCTGGTCATCCTAGAAGGTCTGCAAAGACGCTTCGACCCATTGGAATAGTGGGACCAACTATTCTCGGCACCTTCATCAAAACCTGCAAGTAAGCTTTTTTGGAAGTGTCCCTGGGCCAACCAGTGGGCTGACCAGTTTACGCAGGACCTTTGCCCTGATACCAGCGTCATTTAGGGGAGGCCCTTGAAACTTGATAGCCCGCAAGCTCTGTTTTCATGGCACTCTCACACCAAATTTTTTACACTTGACATTCCCAGGTCTGGAGTAAAGAGAGACCGCCCGAACAAGAGTACACATGGTTACTGTGTTGCCCAGCTGTGGTGACAAACTTTGATATGATATGATATGGCATTTATAACGCGCCTATACACAAGTGTTTCAAGGTGCGACGAGGCAAGGGAGGGGGAACAGGAGAAGACAGATAACGATCCTACTAGGCCAGGTGTCATTCAGATCGTGCAAGTGCATGGGAAGGGGAAAGCGAAAAGTGTGAGGGGGAAAGGATAGGGGGGAGTGCAGTACCTGGGATAGTAGGATAAATAAGAATAAATAAAACGGCCAGCTGGTGGCAAGTGCAAGGTAAGTGCAGGCATAAGTGCAGGTAGGGGGACTGAAGGGATACAGAAACAGTCTCCAGGTGCAGGGGTTGCCAGGGAGGCAGTGCAGGTGAGCAACTGGCGGGGCCTGGGCCTGAGAGCAGAAAGGGTGGCCATGTAACCAGTGCAGTTTCTGCCAGGAAATCAGCAGGGGAGAGGAGGAGAGAAAGCAGAAGCAAAGAGGAAGGTCTTGAGGTGCTTCAGAACCGGAGATGGTTCTCAAGTTTCAGGGAGGCAGGAAGGCTGTTCCAGAGGGAGGCCCCTGCCGAAGAGAGAAATCTACCACCAACTCGTTGCTTGGAGAAGCAACTGACCCTGAGGGAGTAGGAGGTGGATGAGCGAAGAGCTAGGGAAGGAAGATATTTAGGAAGAGAGAGTTGAAGGTATTGCAGCCCCAGGCC
Source organism: Ambystoma mexicanum (assembly GCF_040938575.1). NCBI lineage: Eukaryota > Metazoa > Chordata > Amphibia > Caudata > Ambystomatidae > Ambystoma > Ambystoma mexicanum. The sequence continues at coordinate 829,452,692 of NC_090936.1, forward strand.
CCAGAAGGCCTTGTGGGCAATCCAGAGGGTTTTGAACTTAATCCCTGCAGCCACTGGGAGCCAGTGCAGCGATTTCAGTCCTGGAGAGATACGATCCCTGGGCTTGAGGCCAAGGACAAGTCTTGCAGACCTGTTCTGGATAAGTTGCAGAAGGCGGAGAGTAGAGGCAGGCAGATTTAGATAGAGGCTGTTACAATAGTCCAGCCTAGAGAGAACCAGGGCTCTGGAGATAGTGAGCTTCTGGGGGACGGAGGGGAAAGGAAGAATACCTCTGAGGAGGTGCAGATGGTAGTGAGACTTCTTAGAGATGTCAGAGATGTGAGAAGAGAAGGAGAGTGTAGAGTCGAAGATGACCCTGAGGTTTTTTACCTTGCAGGTGGGAGCAGGAAGAGGGCCATGAGAGGCAGGCTAGAGAGCTGCAGGGAAGGGGCAACTCGTTGCAGCTGTGCCCCTCTGTGCCCTGTAGCCTGCTACAGCAAAACTGGGCTGATCCATCCACCAGGAGCAGAGAAATCACCACTGTCCCATTTGGGATTCAATACTGTAACTTCGTCGCTGAAAGCCGCAGAGCCGCGAGACTGCCGCATTTGAACCTGGAACCGAAGTGGACTCGACTGCCGAAGTTCGGTCCGGAGTGTGCCAGGTGTCGGGGAGTAATTGCAACCCTTACCAGTGGCCCCTAGAGCATCCATCCATTTTTACGCTCTGCCTGTAAGGGGAGACTCTCCTCAAATAGTGGGAACCTCTTCTGCATCACCTCACCTGCCTTCCTGAGCTGCTACAGCCCCTAAAAAAGACCCTGTTTCGCCCATCTGCACTACCGCGTCCGCCAGCTTCGCAAGTAAATTTGAGCAGTAGGCTCCCCTCTTCTTAGGGATTGGACTGCCTTTCGGTTAGGATTGTGTTTGATGCAGAGGGGCCTAAAGACTATTTGCACTACCTGCTTACTTCCCTTTTTAGGTTGTGGACCCATTTCGTGCATTAACCCTTTAGACCCCATTGGTCTTGTATATTTGTATTTTTATTGAATTGTGTTGGCTTGGAAGTATTACTGTGATTTGATTTGTGTGTTGAAACTCAAATGCCTTGAAATAAATGTATTTGTATTTTTAATATATATACACCTGACTGGGAGTGATTTGTAAGTGTCCTTTACTCTGTGTGCTCATTGAGGTCTTTCAGTCACCCTTACCCCCCCTGAGACCTAGTCTTGACCGCCGTCAATGCTACCTTGATTGGTCTGGCTTGTCCAGAAGGTTATCCTGTTGCAAGAAACTAGAATGGCCTTCTGAACGTCTGCCCACCAGGTCAGTGTTCAGAAATCCATCTTAACACTCTGGCATTGCTTTGGTAACCCTCAAGACCATCATTCTTCACCTGCCAAGCCATTACAAAAGGGGAACACCATATGCAAATCAGGCTTGGCCTGAAACCCAAAGAGGCAGACCACACCAAAATGCTTGGTCACATCTCTTCTACACAAGACCACTAGCATCCCCCGACATGTTGCGGCCTCCTTTGACGTCATCAGTGAGGATTTGCTTGGGTCTCTAGGCCCCGCAGAAACAGGACCCACGTCTGGGCATACCCGTCAAACTCGGGATGTCAATAGCAAAACAAAAGAGGTGATTACTGGAAGTTTTAGAATACATCTTAACCTCTGACTTTGCTCTGGGCAACCCTCCAAACCATCATTCTTCAGATGCCACGCCATTACAAAAAGGAAAAAGACCATATTCAAATAAGTCTTGGTCTCACCCTCAAAGAGGTAGTCCAGCCTGAAATGTTGAGTCATATACCTTCTGCACGAGACCACAAGCATTCCCAGACATTCTGGCCTCACTGGGTTCCATCAGTGAGGAATAGCTTGGGTCTCTAGGCCCAGCAGGCATGGGACCCACGTCTGGCATACCCGTCCCACTCAAGTTGACATTAGCAAAACAAGAGGTCATGGCTGGAAGATTTAGAATAAATCTCAACCTCTGGCATTGTTCTGGGCAACTCTCCGGACCATCGTTCTTCACCTGCCAAGCCATTTCAAAAGGGGAAAAACCATGTGCCAATCAGGCGTGGTCCCACCCCCAAAAAGGCAGTCCAGCCCGAACTGCTTGGTCACATCCCTTCTGCACAAGACTACAAACATCCCCAGACATATTTCAACCTCATTGGGCGTCATCAATGGGAAGTAGCTTGGGTCTCTAGGCCCTGAAGGCATGGGACCCACGTCTGGGTACGCCCTTCCCTCTCAGGGTGACAACAGCAAAACAAAAGAGGTGACTGCTGGAAGATTTAGAATAAATCTTAACCTCTGGCATTGCTCTGGGCAACCCTCCAAACCATCGTTCTTCAGCTACCAAGCCATTACAAAAGGCAAAAACCATATGCAAATCAGGCTTGGACTCACTCCCAAAAGGGGCATTCCAGCCTGAACTGCTTGGTCACATCCCATCTGCACAGGACCACAAAAATCCCCAGACTTGTTTCAGCCTCATTGGACATCATCAGCGAGGAGTGGCTTGGGACTCTAGCCCCAGCAATCATGGGACCCACGGCTGCGCATACACGTCCCACTGGGGGGTGACAATAGCAAAACAAAAGAAGTGATGGCTGGAAGGTTTAGAATACATCTTAAACCCTGGCATTGATCTGGGCAACCCTCCAGACCAACGTACTTCGACTGCCAAGCCATTACATAAGGGGAAATGCCATATGCAAATCAGGCTTGGTTTTACCCCCAAAAGGGGCAGTTCAGCCCAAACTGCTTGGTCACATCACTTTTGCAGAAGACCACAAGCATCCCCAGACATGTTTCGGCCTCATTGGGCATAATCAGTGAAGAGTGGCTTGGGTCTTTAGGCCCAGCATGCATAGAACCCACGTCTGGGCATACCCGTCCCACTCAGGGTAACAATAGCAAAACAAAAGTGGTGATGGCTGGAAGTATTAGAATAAATCTTAACTTATGGCATTGCTCTGGGCAACCCTCCAGACTATCTTTATTCACCTGCCATGCCATTATAAAAGGGGAAAGACCATATGCAAATCAGGCTTGGTCCCCCACCCAAAATAAGGTGCCCCCCACAGAGTTTTTGCCACTCAGGTTCCCACAAATCTATGGGCCTATCCTGTTTGGATACATTTGAGGGTAACAGTGTTCTATGCAAAACAATGACTGAAATGTTCTATTTACTTACTGGTAATCTTCATTACTCCCAGTCCTGCTCTTCTTCATCTGAGCACTTACTTATGAGGCATCAGCCTCTACGACGGGAACCCCTTTTCTATTTCTTATTTCTCCATGCCCCTCCCCTATACTTGGGAGTATAACACTCCCCCCATGCCAGCAAACCTCAGTTTCCTTCAACTAACCATGCTAAGGATGCGGAGACACATTCGAACCCAAAGCAGGAGGGAGAGGCGGGACGTAAGTACTGAGACGAGGAAGAGCAGGCTGCGGAGTAATGAAGATTGCCTCTAAGTAATCAGACCACTGCCTCCACGTCCCTCTTCCTCATCCAGTGCTTACTTATGAGGCATATCAAGAACCCACCACAACCTTACAGAAAGGGTCAGGCAAACCCCAGATCATGAAGTGCCCGCCTTAGGGAACGTACATACCAAGCCATGATGCCCCTTCTGAGTGCAAGTCCAAACAAAAGTCGCAACCCACAAACAACCTTAAAAGCACCCTGGTCTTCTGCCAAGGAAGTCGATATTCCTCCCATGGAACGGCCCCAAACCGATCCCCAAAAAAGCCAGATCAAACACACCCCACATCCAGAACCTGATAGTAGGAACAGAAGCCAATCCATCTGGGTTTAAACTCCTAAAATTAACGAGCATGCCATCTGATCCACGCATGGAAGCAGCTGTCCAAACACTGAACAATGGCCCATCGGACATCCAGAGCATGTCACCTCCTCTTCCTTATAGGAAGCCCAAACTAAAAGAGAGAAAGAACCTCTTGCGGCAAATGAAATCTTGAGACATCCTCAGGCCAAAAAGCCATGTCTAACCACAAACACAATGCAGCAGAACAAATCTCCAAGTGGGGGACCATACACAAAAGCGCCCTGATTCCACCCAATGCACTGGCTGAGGCAACTGCTCCTAGGAACACCATCGTAAGCATGAGAAAGTGCTTGTCAATATTGTGCTGGGGCGCAAGGGGAGCAGCCTGCAAAACCAATGGCAAGACCCAATTAGGTGTCTCTGACACCTGACAAGGACTGGAAGAAGTGGAACCTGTTGGAACTGAATGAAAAAAGACATCCAGGCCCAAAACAACTCACACAAGCAAGAACTGCAGAAAGCCAATGTAGGACCCTGCAAATCAGGAATCCCCCTTCTAGAGCAGCACTTTGAGAAAGACCCAGAGGGCCAAACATGCACCAGTGAGGAAGGTTTTCTCCATGTACAGATCACCCTCTGTGCCAACAATGGAGGTAGATATAGCCTCTGCAAGCCCATTCAGAGACCATGTACCCCAACAAGGCACCTCGGACACCGCTTAACCCAACCCCAGAATCAAAGTACGCAGGGAGGCCGGCTACAGAAACACCAGAGCACCTGCCAGCCCCATCACCAAAGGAAACCACTGTCTGCCTGGCCAGAATGGCCCAGGAGAGAAACCTCAACTTCTGAATCCCTGACCACTACCACAACCTTTGGGAGCAATGAGAGAGGAGGGAAAGCAACCAACAGGCCCACTGGGCATGGGACAGCAATGGCAGAAAAGCCCCAAGCCTCCTCTCAGGAGAACCTGGAACAAAATCTATCCACCCACGCAGTGAGGGGGAGACAAGCAAGACCAGAACAGGAGTCCCAAGCTGCCTACAAACAACTGAAAGCATCAGTCCTCTAGATGCTGACAGAAAAAATCCACCCCAAGCGGTTCACCACCATATGGTCCTTCCCCTTGATGCGCACAGCCTTCAACAACAACTAATGTGCCTCGGCTCATCCACCCATTACTATCCATCCTGAGAACCACCGCCTGTAGACACACCAATAGGAGGAGTGGGAAGCCCCCTGCAATAAATGGCCAAAAAAGCTGGCAGAGTGGGCACCACCGGTTATTGAAGGACCCTCAAAATCAATGATTATGCTTACCTATTAGTCGTGGAGAATTGGCGTAACGCCACCCTTAGCACTAGGGTGGGACTGTAATGCAGACAACAAAACATCTTTCCGAGAGTACCTTCTCGGAAACCCCAACCTGAACAAATGTGCTCATGCTAAGCTAAACAACATGTGTACATTAATCATAGGGGCACATGTATATTCAAAGTGAAACATGTTTACTTTAAAGGTCAAACATCTTTATATATAAAGCGGAATGTAAGTATGTGTGTATGTTTGTCCGGCTATACAAATCCACACCGTTGAACCCACGTCTAGCACATTTTTCATGGATTCCTCTTTTGTCTGTGGCAAGATCGTAGTCTATGTTTGGATGCAAAAATCGTATATACAAAACAATTTTTGGATGTGTCTATATGTTAGTTTGGCTATTCAAATCCACACCGTTGAACCCACTGCTACTAAATTTTGCATGGATTCCTCATTTGTCTGTTGCAAGATTGTAGTCTATGTTTAGATGCAAGAAATACACTCCATAAACACCCTCATTTACTGATGCTCACCCCGATTCACTGCAGTAGGCACGGGAAGGAGGAACAATTTTAAAAAAGTGTCTGAAGCAAAAATGTTTGATGTGTTGGTTATTCCCTTGAAATGTATTACTACTGTATACAGTTCGAAAGTGTTTATTTAAGCATTTTTAAAGGGAATTCATTTTTTTATGATGCCACTCAAAATATGGCAAATGGCAAGGTTACAGTTTATTTAAGTTCATTCACGAGAAGAGAGCACAATCAATCAATCTTTCTTGGACATTTTCTCAAATGTGCTGAAGCCATTGAGTGACAAACATGCCACACAAAAAACTAACATCACTTGGAAAAGCTCCATCTGATGCAACGCGAAAATCAATATCAAGAGCTTTTGAAACAACAACAAACAGCAGCACGACTTGCCGACCAGAGGACAAGGCAACTTGCTGCTGGGCAAATGAGATGTCCTCCTGAAGCAAGACTTGCTGACAGGAGGACAAGAGCAACATCCTCCAGGGCACATGAGAAAGTGCTTGTCAATATTGTGCAGGGGCCCAAGGGGAACAGCCTGCAAAACCAATGGCAAGACCCAATTAGGTGTCTCTGACACTTGACAAGGACTGGAAGAGGTGGAACCCGCTGGAACTGAATGAAAAAAGACATCCAGACCCAAAAAAAACTCACAAGCAAGAACTGCAGAAAGCCGATGTAGGACCCTGCAAGTCAGGAATCCCCTTCTAGAGCACCAATTCGAGAAAGACCCAGAGGGCCAAACATGCACCAGTGAGGAAGTTGGTCTCCATGTAAAGATCACCCTCTGTGCCAACAACGGAGGTACATATATAGCCTCTGCAAGCGCATTCAGAGACCATGTACCTCAACAAGGCACCTCGGATACCGCTTAAGCCAACCCCAGAATCAAAGTACGCAGGGAGGCCATCTACAGAAACACCAGAGCACCTGCCAGCCTCATCACCAAAGGAAACCACCGTCTACCTGGCCCAAAGGGCCCAGGAGAGAAACCTCAACTTCCAAATCCCTGATCACTACCACAACCTTTGGGAGCAATGAGAGAGGAAGGAAAGCAACCAACAGGCCCACTGGCCATGGAACAGCAATGGCAGAAAAGCCCCAAGCCCCCTCTCAGGAGAACCTGGAACATAATCTATCCACCCATGCAGTGAGGGGGAGACAAGCAAGACCAGAACAGGGGTCCCAAGCCGCCTACAAACAACTGAAAACATACCCCTAACATACAGTCCTCTTGATACAATCTCAAAGACAGATTTTTATGTGGCTCCCATTTGTATACTTTCTATACTATTTGGAACCAAATTTCTGCAATGTTGTGTTGAAGGGCAATCCAGTGGTGTGCCTATACAGAACATATATACTTAGTGCGGATGCTGGAGCGATGTTCATTCCATCTCAGTTGTTCCAGTTGGCTGGATTGTCCCACATAGTAAGAACCATGGGCAACGAATACCATAGATAATATTGGCTGTGTCGCATGCTACAAATTGTCTCAATCAAAACTTTGGGGGTGATGTACAACCTCACCCTTAGTTACAAAATTGTAGTTAGAACAATGCATGCATGGATAGGTCCCAGTTAGCCTGGTGTTTTGTATGACCTTCAGACCCTACAAGTCAATTTCTCTTTTAAATTAGGACAATGGTAAATTTCATTATTTTACTCTGAACAGAGTATTTCGAAATGTACACCAAATTTGGTTGAGTTTTCTCTCTTGGGCCACTGGCCAACATATATTTGTGTGTCACCATGTTCAGTCTATCCTTGGATGCATTGATCTCATCCGCAGAGTATCCTCTTTTATAGAATTTTCGACACTTTACTTCAATCTACATTCATCTGTATCAATCACACTCAGTTGACAATAAGGTATGTTTTTCAAAAGACCCGGAGGATGGAAACTTGATCAGTGTAAGAGACTGTTCCTGTCTGTCATTTTCCTGTATACATTGGTAGTGTAAAAATCTGCACTTCTTCAGATCTAAACGTCTAAAAAATGGATTATCTGTTGGCTAGTTTCAGAAGTAAACTGAATACTAGTATCTATGGTGTTAATGTACGTAAAGAAGTTGTGTAACGTATCCATTCCAAATGCCAAAAATATCATCAATGTATCTCACCCAAAACACAAAACAATTTCTCCAAACAGGATGACTGAAAATGTTGTAATATTCAAATGTTTACATGAAACAGTTGGCGTATGTGGGGGAGATGGTGGACCCAATTGAAGTGACCAAGACTTGTTGGAAAAAATGTAGACCATACTGAAATATGTGTTCTCAGAGATAAAAATCAATAGTAACAAAATTAATTCCTTAACTGCCCCAATGTGTTGGTCTTGTAATGAAAACAATTCAACTCACTCAATCCCCAAATTGTGGGCAATAGATGTGCAGAGTGATTTAACGTCAATGGTAAACAAGATATATGTAGAATTGCTGCGGACATTTGCTAAGAGTTGTAAAAAATTGGTAGTATCCCTTACATAGGTGCTGGTTTTTTGAACTAGTGGCTGCAAAAAGAAATCAATATATTGACCTAGTGGCTGCAAACTGATGTTCATGGAAAACACGATGGGTCTCCCTGGTGGATTAACAGGGTCCTCATGGATCTTAGGGAGGACATACAAATGTGATACTGTTGGATGCTGAGTAAACATTAATTTTTTGGTGTGATGATTAATCCATTTGTTTTCTTCTGCAAATCTTAAAATGGTAGTTAACCCTTCCTGTATTCTCTCTGTGGAGTCATGATCCAGTCTAACATAAGTGTCAATGTCACTATGTTGGAGTTCATATTCAGTCTTATATGAACATGTGTTCATCACCACTATACCTCCCACCTTGTCGACAGGGCATATAGTTATGCATGTGTTGCTATAAAGATCCTTAATGAAAGCCAACTCATGTGGTTTCATATTACAATACTTCGGTTTCTGCAAGGATAGCCTAGTCAGGTCCTTAAGTACCTGCTGATGAAACACTTTGATGGAAGGTACAGTAACTGGAGGCATACATTTGCTTCTGCTTCTGAATTCTCTCATCGCTTGCTTCGATGTATCTACTGCAGGTTCAACAAACCCTTGATTCTTGTAAAAAAACACTTTTAATTTCAGTTTCCTTATGAAGTGGAACAATTCCTCCTTACTCAGGAATAGTGATGTACCAAAGGTAGGAACATAACTTAGTCCCTTTTCTAAAATGTCTCTCTCATCTTGGGATAAAACCCTGTCAGAAATGTTAAACACTAAGTTGTTCTCTCTTGCTGTCTGGTGGTCATGCCTGTTTTCATGTTTCTTCCTCTTACCCCGCTGTGTCCTCTTCCTCCTCTGCCTCTGTCTAAAAAAACGAGTTCCTGTAGTAGCGAGAGATTTCTCAGTTACTGAGGAGGGACCAGAGGAGGTACTCGTACCTCCTAATGGGCCTGATCCAGTATCACTAGTGTCATTACTGATGTATGAGTCAGTATTTGGTGTGTCTGATGCCCCTTGTGGTTTGTGAGTACCTACAGACCCCTTATACTTATCCATACAAGTGTAAACCTCCTCATTGAGGTAATCATAAGTGTCTCTTCTAAATTTGCTGACCTTTTTATTCTTTAGTTCTTTTTTTATAATCCTCAAATTGTGTGTTAATATTGTTAATTATTTTGTATAGTTCTTCATTACCTAATTTTTCTTGTTCTGTGTTAATAATATGCAATTTTTTAGTAAATTCTTGTATGATCAATAGAATTAAGTGTAAAGAACATTTACTTAGGGTAGATTCCCAACGTCTTACAAATTCTTTATTCTCTTTGCATAACGTGGGCGCAATTGTATCCGTAAACCTCTGGGGATGTGTTGGTTCTTAAAGTACCTCCCCAATATTACTGCATGCAATTTCCTATTAATCTCTTTGCAGAGAGGCCGATTCATGGAATTAATGTGCGCTGAAATTTTCTGCGCAAGCGTGCGAATCGCAGTGCAAGTGCGAAAATCGCAGCAAAACCCGCGCACAGCGATTCATGGAAGTCCATTGCGTGTAAATCCCTGGATGTGCGCTAAAATTCTGCATGGCGCACGCTGGCGCAACAGCGTGCGCTTAGCGCACAGCGAAAGCGCACATACCGCAGCGCACACAACAAAAGTACGTGAAACAGGGGGCGTAACACGCGGAATGGGGAACAACGCGTGAAAATTTTGGCATCACGGGGGAAGTACAGGAGGCAAATGCGCGGAACGCCCACACGCGCGTCTGCAACGCATATTCATGGAATCGAACGGGGCTAATGCGTACGCCAAAAAAGACGCGCTAATCCAGAAACACGCACGCCAGCAGGAAGCAGACGTACGTGGACCCACGCAGCATAAAGGTGTGCACAAACAACAAACAAGCTCAGACGCCAAGATGAATATACCGTTCCTAGCAGCAGTGGTCGTGGGATACCGCAGGAGGAGGAGGAGGTTAGTCAGGCCCAGAATTTTTACACCCAGAACCAGCCTTTTTGGGATGCCTGAAGACCAGGTGTATGGGAGGTACAGGTTTCCACCTCACATAATACTCGACCTGGTGAGTGAGTGGGAGGATGACCTCACATCACCCACCCTGTGCTCCCAAGCACTCAGCCCCCTGGAGAAGGTCCTCAATGTACTGCACTTCTCGGCCACTGGATCATTTCACAGGCCACGCAGTCATGCTGCCTACACCAGGTGTTGGCCATCATGACTGCACGCCCATCAGTCCACAGGCACATACACCTGCCCAGAACACCTGCAGAAAGGCAGGCAGCTGTCCAGGATTTCTGTGGGGTGGCACAATTCCCCAAAGTGCTAGGTGCCATTGATTGAACCCATGTGGCTCTACGTTCCCCCCAGGGCATCTGAGCACATCTATAGAAACCGCAAGAACTGGCATTCCATCAATGTGCAGGTAGTATGTGATGCCAAGGGAATTATCACCTCAGTATATGCCAACTATCCAGGGTCCACCCATGACAGTTTCATTTACAGAATGTCAACCCTAAACTGGGACCTAGAAGCTGGGCGGCATGGCGATACATGGCTGCTTGGTGAGTATAAATGCCACTGCACATGCATGCATGTCAGATACTGAGTAATGTTACAACCCCACTAATGATACCCATCACCACCTCCCCAGGGGACAGTGCCTACCCTCTGAGCACCCACATGATGATGCCAATTCGGAACCCCACCATGCCACCCGAGGTAAGATACAACACAGCCCATATTGCAACCCGGGGCATAGTGGAGCGCACATTCGGAGTGCTCAAGTCACGCTTTCGCTCCCTTGACCGCTCCGGTGGGCAGCTGTTATATGCTCCCCCAGTAGTGTGCAGGATCATAGTGGCAGCATGTGTCCTGCACAACGTTGCAACACGCCGGGGTCTGCTGGTGGACATGGTGGTGCCCCTCATCCCCAACCACATGCACTCCCGTTGCGCATGGGAGGGAAGGACACGTGGTGAGGCAGCCCGTACGCAGCTGGTGGCTAATTAATTCACATAAAATCACACCCCTGTGGAGTGCACACAGCCCTGGCACATACCAGCTGACAATCAATGATGATGACATAAGGGACACTCAACTGTCACAACCATACCATCCTGAGATTGGTCACCTGGAAGTGTTACATTGTGTGCATCACTACCTACCCAAACACCACCAATGCTGTGTCATCAAAAGACATACACCTATGCTGCGAAATACATTACCCCCTTGCTAAATACAACATGAGAACAGTGCCATGTCACCCAACCCCTCCCCAGCTCCACCACCAAACACACCTTGGCATGTCATGCAATGTGAAAGCAAACAAAGCAATGCACAAGACCTGACACAAGTGTCACAAAGTACACTGTCCCTAATGGAAACTGCCCACACACAATATGCTCCCAGTAATGTATAACTAACAGCACACATTACCAAATACTTACCTCCAACACACCATGGAAAAATGCAAAAACATGACAGTACTAAGTTCAAGCAGTGGTAGTCTTACAACCTGAATACGCCAGCACATCAACCCCTTACAACTGTAGAGTGTTGCTGCCACGCAAATGTCTCAGTGTACTGCATACAACATTAACTGCATCTGCAAAGTAGACGGCCTTGTGAAGACATGAGGAAGGAACCTGCAGATTAGGAGGAAGACATGGATGCATAAGCACATATCAATACACCATGCAGTGTACAATACATCAACAATATCCACTAAGGATGTCTACACAGTATTGACTACAGACTGCCCACACAGCTCATGGGAGCCCAACGTCACTGTGTAATTCACTGTCACTTGGTCACACCCTTTGCAAGCCCATGGAAACAGAAAGCAGGAGGGGTGTGTGTCTCACAAGCCCAAGCATCTAACCCAAACTCAGGACAAGCCTGCATGTGCCCAGTCGGAATACAGTGGATGCCCACGGGAGCCACACAAGGCAACACACTGTAAAAAAAACAAAAATCAAAAATGGGCATGTGGGGGCTGGGGGGGGAGGCCACCCAGGAGGTTCGAGGACAGGGTGCACACCAACACCCACCTGCATGGATGTTGCGAAAAAAAAAATACCTCCTTGGGCTCATGGCCTGCACGGCTATGCCATTGTGGGCGAACTGCTGTCGCTCTGCTCACCCTCTGCTGCTGCATCAGGAGGCGGTGGCACTATGGGAGGCAGCCCATGCAAAGCCCTGGTATGGTCCTCCATGGCAGCAAGCATGCGGGTCTGGAGGTTTGATTCTGGAGGATTAAAGTGCGGAGATCCCCATGCAGCACATCACGGGTTGCCTGCATTTCTGCATGCATGGCCTCGCGCGATGCCCGGATCTCCTCGCGTGTTGCATGCAGCTCAGCTGAGAGCGAACGTGTGAGCTGCTCCAGCTGCTGTTCTGCCCTAACATTTCGGGAAGCCTCAAGTTCAAGCAGACTCTGCCTGAGGTTATGGAGTTCTACCCTCAGGGCTTCCCTGTTGCCCTGGGACTCCATTAATATGGATTCGCGCAGAGTCTCCAGTGCCGCCCGTCTGTCCCTGTTGGATGCCAATATGTCTTCCCTGTGTGATTGGCAAATGGAGTCTGTTGCCTGGTGTTGTTGCTCCATCTGCCATTCAGGGGGGATAATGGAAGTGGCCACCCTCTCCATTGCCTGAGCCATCATTTCTACTGATGCTGCCTGTTGGGTTGCCATAACGTACATGGAGTTTTCGCATACAGTATTGGCTGGTGGCGCACGGCCACCGCGTCGACGGGCACCACACCTGTTTGGGGCAAGACAATCTGCACCTTGCTGTGCTGGCACTGCCTGAGGCTGCAGGACTGCATTCCCCCTCTGATCTGCTGGCCCAGGAACAGGATCAGATGCTGTGGAGTGTGACCCTGCATCCGTAACCGCCAAAGGCGGACCTACCGACACTGACATCCCCATAGAGGGTTCTACCCCTGTTCCAGGTGGGTTGGACAGAACAGAATCTCTGCCAGAAACACTTACCTGCGACTCCACATAAGTCTCATCATCCGACTCAGAACCTGAATAGAGGTCTGGGGAGGTGCACCCAGAGGCACCCCTGGACAGTATGGTCTGCAATAACATTGGGTTTTCACCACACCACGTCCCCCACTGGTGCCCGGTCGTGCTTGAGATTCTTCCTGGGTCTGCACCATCTCCTCAACCTCAACAGCACCAAGTGTGTCATCACCTGCAAAAACATGAAAGACAACAAATGGAAACCGTCATGAGCACCATAGCACACACATAGGCCGTGACAAGCCAGAGATCCAGTACATGAATTACACATGTCCCACATGACTATAACCCTGCCATGCATGCAATGTCAAAGAGTTGGAAGTGGAGTCAAAAAGGCAGACACTGGGGAGAGCAAGATGGATATGCAACACATTTGCAGCATGTTGGGTAGCACTGGCATCACACATCAGGCTGTGAGTGGCATGTCCAATACACATACATGACACATGCCACCACACAGATGTCAAGTAGCATAGCCACAGTAAATTACAAAACTACAGCAATATGTCAGTGAATGAGTACTGTCACACATCCATGTCACATCGACATGATGCGAAGATTGATGCTGAATAGTGTTGCAAAATATGCATGTACCACACACTGAAACACATCCAGTGTCCAATAACATAGTCATTGTGGGCTGATCAATGGTTGGCCACTTTAAAATTACAGGAAATATCTGTCATCTTCCACATGCAAACAGGCCCTAATAAAAAATGTCTGCAGCCCAATACTCCATCGGCCTGAATGGTGTAATCATTAACATAACCAGGTAAAAGTAGTGGCCCAGTGTGGGCTGTAAACAATGACCGAAGCATATCACATATGTTGCAATAGGGCAGAATAATGCGTAGTAAAAATGGGATAGTGGAAACAATCAGCCTGAATGAACACTTACAAAATCTAAACAATGTAGTTGCAAGATGACAGTTCAAGGTAAAATGCACTAATGTGGGCGTAATTGGCAACTGTGGGCAGAAGTGATACAGTCATACCCAAATCCAAGGCACGTGAATGTATGGGAGGAAGCAAATTGGTGACCCATAACACTCAGGAGTACACACCCTCACCTGACACTCAATCAGAACCCGTCACCCAAACATACACATGGATTACACACACTCATGGGCACTCACCGGACAATGCGTCGTAATCAGGTAGTTCTCCCACACCTTGGATCTGTTCCTCTGTGACGAAGGTCCCAGCAACAGACTCATGTTCAGTGAGTTTGTTGTCCTCTTGTGGAGACCCACCGCCAGTCACCAGAGTAGTGGATTGATTTGAGGCCAGCTTGTTCTTTGCTCTGCGTTTCAGGTCATTCCACCGCTTGTAGCAATCATCAGCTGTGCGCCTCTCAAATCCAAGGGCACTTATGCGGTCTGCAATGGTCTGCCAGTGTGCCCTACGTTGACCAGGTGTGGTCTTGCACCCTGCAGTCACCAACATTTCGCGGCTATGTGTCGACACATAGGTCACAAGTGCATCAAGTTCGGGGTCATTAAAGCTAGGCTTCCTTGACGTGCCGGACTGTGTAGCCGTGTCTTGGGTCTCAGCCTGTAGTGCCAGAGCACCCTTCTTCCTCTTCTTCAAAGGTGGAGCATTGCACTGATGTTGTTGTGCGTATGGGAGTTGCAGTAAACAATTGTTCTGGGCAATTTGGGGTGAGAGGGGTAGGATACTAGATGGAATTCGTACCCTAGTGCTCTAGCAAGGCTGTCTGTGACCCCTGGGGGAAGAAGACAGGTCACGCAATGCACAGGCACCCCAAAAACAAAAAGTAACGTGCATGCAACCCCTCATAGACCACGTGCGTGGAAAAATGAACCCGCACTACACTGTGGCAGCCAGAAACACAAAAACAAGCGTACGCGTGTTACACGCAGCCTACAATGACCTCTGAAGGGGTACGCAACACACGGGGCAAGCACAGTTGGTATATGCGTGCGCGACTCACCGTCTGCCTGGAAAAAGAATGTGAAAAAACGCGCATGTTCGCGTAGGCAACACCCCCGCCAAAAGAAGAACTGTACGCTGTTTGAGGAAACAGGCCCAAAAAAAATAAAGAACGCTGTCAGAGGTAACAGGGAGTACAAACTTGAAACGCTGTGAAGTAATCGCGTGTGAACCGACAAGAAGTACAGAATTCACCCACTCGCTCTCCACGAAAAGCACGTACAAGGGAATGGAGTCCTACACATACTTTTTAAAGCGGCCCACACATACAGCGTCACTTACGCGTGTACGTGCTATGGCCCTTTCCTCCAATTACACGAGCTGACACTCGGACATGCAGTTTTTGGACGTGTACGATAAACATGCACCCGTGTTGATGGAAACGCCCGTGCGCGTCACGTCACTTACGCGAGTAGGCCCTTTCCTCGGATTACACGCATCCACACGCAGACGTGCAGTTTTTCCACGCGCACTGAATCACTATGCCCATGTCATGAGGGAAATGCCCATGCGAGTCACGTCACAGAAGGGTTTATGCGCTAAGGGCCTTTGGTCCAATGAAACCGCGTACGTGTGCTGACGCGCTTACGCGCGAAGGGCCTTTCGATGTTGAGGAGGACCCCGGATTTCAAGTGTCTTCCATGTGGCAGCGGTTGGGCCACACCATAGATGCGGAGCGGCTGCAGGTGGAAGAGGCACGGCTCGGGCGGAGAACTCCATGCAGAGGGCCCTGAGGCGGGCCGAGTGCCTAGAGGCAATTTGCAGGGAGTTGGAGGTGAACATGTCGTCGTCCCTGCGAACCCTCGGGGCCATGGAAGAGGACCGCCTCCAGGACATTGAGCGGGAGTTCGATGATGCCCTGGCCCGGGACATCAATAAGTGAGCCATCGGACTAGCCCGCTGCCATTGTAAATAGTTAGATAGTGTTAGGTTTCCTTTCTGTTTTTGTTTATTTTGGGCCGATTGGACAATGCACCACGTTTTTGTATATAATTCTTTATTAGGTAGTCTTTTTTGTAGGTTTCATTTCATTTGTTGTGCTCATGGACCCTGGATTGGTGATTTGTATATAGTTGAACAGTGGATTTATTATTATTTTTTTTCATTTCACCATGGAGCAATGGATTTCACTTATTTTTTTCCCTTGGCTTTGCTTTGTTGGACTGAGACTTTGGACACATTTTCATTTGGATTTCTTTGGATTCTGATTTCATATTTTTGATTATTTTCTGGACATGTTGCGTTTTATTTCTTCTTCACATTATTGTGTGTTTTCTTTTCATTACATTAATTTTGGGTTCAATACATTTTTGTTTCATACTTTGATGTGTGGTATTCTCTCATTGATTTCATGCATGTCATGATGTGGGTTATCACATTCACTTGCACCCATTGTGTGTGTGTGACGGACATGTGTTCATTTACATAATTACCATACGGGTTGTATCATGTAATGGGCATTTCTATGTGGGTGGATGCAATACTTGGTTGGGTCTTTGGGCTGGGGTGGCGTGGGGTGTGATGTGGCTGGCAATTAGGCCCATGATTGAAGATCGTCATGACGTGGGGGCAAGGGGACATGTGTGGGGGCCTGCTGGCAGGTGCCCCTGACTGCTGGGGGACATGAGTGGGGGCCTGCTGGCAGGTGCCCCTGACTGCTGGGGGGTGGGAGTGCTGGGGGACATGACTGGGGGCCTGCTGGCAGGTGCCCCTGACTTCTGGGGGGTGGGGTGCTGGGGGACATGAGTGGGGGCCTGCTGGCAGGTGCCCCTGACTGCTGGGGGTGGGAGTGGTGAGGGACATGAGTGGGACATGAGTGGGGGCCTGCTGGCAGGTGCACCTGACTGCTGGGTGGTGGAGGTGCTGAGGGACATGAGTGGGACATGAGTGGGGGCCTGCTGGCAGGTGCCCCTGACTGGTGGGGGGTGGGGGTGCTGGGTGACATGAGTGGGGCCTGCTGGCAGGTGCCCCTGACTGCTGGGGGACATGAGTGGGGGCCTGCCGGCAGGTGACCCTGACTGCTGGGGTGTGGGGGTGGTGAGGGACATGAGTGGGGCATGAGTGGGGGCCTGCTGGCAGGTGCCCCTGACTGCTGGGGGGTGGGGGTGCTGAGGGACATGAGTGGGATATGAGTGGGGGCCTGCTGGCAAGTGCCCCTGACTGCTGGGGGGTGGGGGTGCTGGGGGACATGAGTGGGGGCCTGCTGGCAGGTGCCCCTGACTGCTGGGGGCGTGGGGGTGCTGAGGGACATGAGTGGGACATGAGTGGGGGCCTGCTGGCAGGTGCCCCTGACTGCTGGGGTGGGGGTGCTGGGGGACATGAGTGGGGGCCTGCTGGCAGGTGCCCCTGACTGCTGGGGGTGCTGGGGGACATGAGTGGGGGCCTGCTGGCAGGTGCCCCTGACTGCTAGGGGGTGGGGGTGCTGGGGGACATGAGTTGGTGATCAGTAGTGCAAGGTGACATGTGGCTTGGGTGGGGAGGCATGCCCATGGTGGATGGGCTGCCTGCGGGACATGACCAGGGGTGCACGGTAGTCCCCTGTGGTGTGGGCTGCCTGCAGGGGCCATGGAGGGTGTAGAGGGAACACCTGGGAGGACCCACACTGCCAATTCACGTGTAGGACTCCCCGCGCACCCCCAAAAATCACGTACCCCACTCCCACAGCAAAATCATGTGTGAAACTTCCTGCGCACCCCAGGAATACACGTACCCCACTCGCACAGGGCCTATCGCATGTGAAAAGTCCCGCGCACCCCAGGAATACACGTACCCCCCTCGCACAGGGCCTATCACGTGTGAAACTTCCCGCGCACCCCAGGAATACACGTAGCCCACTCGCACAGGGCATTTTGCGTGTGATACTTCCCGCGCACCCCAGGAATACACGTACCCCACTCGCACAGGGCATTTCGCATGTGAAACTTCCCGCGCACCCCCGAAATACATGTACCCCGCTCCAATCGCATGTGAAACTTCCCGCGCACCCCAGGAATACACGCGCACAGGGCTTATCGCATGTGAAACTTCCCGTGCACCCCCGAAATACACGTTCCCCTCTCCAATCGCGTGTGAAACTTCCTGCGCACCCCAGGAATACACGTACCCCACTTGCACAGGGCATTTCGCATGTGAAACTTCCCGCGAACCCCTGTTATACACATACCCGCTCCAATCGCATGTGACACTCCCCATGCAGCGGGTACGTGTATTCGGAGGGGTGCGCGGGGAGTTTTACAGGCGTTTTCATGGTTGAGGGCTTGTGTGCCATGTATGGGATTTGTGCGCTGTGCATGGCGCACAGGGATGGGTTGGGGACGTAACTGGCGCTGCTGCAAGGTCGCTGCGCCACTAAGCACCACGGCTGGTTTTGGAAACTAAAATCCATGAATACACTGTGCGTGGAAATGGATTTTAGCACACGCGGCTGGTGCAGAAATTCGCACGCGCACTCTGTGCGCCAGCCGCGTGCGCCACTTGTGCGCTGAATTCTATGAATTACCCTCTAGATATTCTAATCTTTTGTAATGCATTGTTTACATATATGGTTGATTCATGTTGGCGTTATCTTCAAATATGTATTGTTACTGAAATACATGGTCGCCCTCAAGACAAATTTGTTGTCTCGAAATGCATTGGTGGCAAGGCCTTTTGTGAATGGACTCTGTACTCCTCTACGAATAAATATTGTATATCTTTGACCTCTGAAAGTAACGTTTTTAACTTTGAATATACAGGTATCCCTATGATTAATTTGCACATGTTGTTTATCTCGGCACGAGCACATTTGGTTGAACGTGGGGTTTTCCGAAATAGGTACTCAGAAAGATTTTTTGAAGCCTCCTGCAACACCCACTGTACCCGATGCTTGAGGTGTCCCCATGGAGCACCCCACCTAGCTGACTGGTATCGACATTAACTGTGTTCAGACACGGTCAACAGAGAGGGAACCCCCAAAGGAGATGGAAGGGATGTAACCACCACTGGATTCGACCCTACAGGACCTCTGGGATGAGATGCTCAAACCCCTGTGATTCTACCAGCCAGCATCAGTGCAGGTGAAAAAGCAGGGGCATCACGTGCAACCTGGCCTAGGGGACCAATAATACACAGGAGGATATAAAAGAAATCCTAATACAGCCTAATGCAGATCCATCCATGCCTGGAACAGGCAGCGACCAGAGACCGCCCTGTCCACGGACATGAGCGCCAATCCCTCAGCCAGCCGGCACCTGGCCCCAAGAGGGCGAGGTCCCAAGATGGATGGAGATGAGATCTTGCACTGTGGAAGCTGAACCCCACCCACTCCAGGGAGTTACAAAGGACGACCACCAGCTTCAGTAGCACTTCCCAGCTGGAGGCTCTGCAAAGACAGTCATCCAGAAGGCGAAAGACTGCATTCCCTGTGGACGAAAAGCCACCACCACAGGCCCTAATATACTTGAGAAGAACCCAGGTGCATTCTTTAGCCCAAATGGCAGGGCTTGGATTAATAGTGAAAGCTACCAACCACAAATGTCAGGATTGCTGAACGGCCCTCCAAAAGGAGACATGAGAGTATGCATCCTGCAGATCGGGAATACCGTGTGGATGCTACCCATCTCGAACCATCAAATGGCCACATACAGGTCCAACATTTTCAGGTCCAGGATAAGTCAGTACTCCCCAAAAGGCTTCAGAAACAGGAACACAAACGAGCAAAATCCCGGCCTTCCAGACCCTTCATAACTTGCCAGCCCACTACTTCGACCAGCAATACTTGTATGTTGATGTACATGGCCAGTCCTATGGACCTGCTCCTGGGCAGAGTGTGAAGAGCGTACCAGGCCTGCGAGGAGGAGACAAAGCCGACCCTGCAACCCCATCTCTACCACCCAGTTTAACCAGTCATCTGAAGACAAAGCCCCCCAGTCCTCTAGAAGAGCAGTAATCTGACCCCACCCACCCAGCTTCAGTATTTCAGAAAACACATAGGGGATGGCGTCTCTCTTGAGGCCTCTGGGATATGTGAAATTCCTATACACCAGCATGCCCAAAAACAGCTTCAAGCTGTTGAGTTCCACCACAACGCACAGTCTCAACTGAAGGACCAGACTGCGTCCAACCCAGCACCAGACACAGTCCTCTCAAACGGCATCGCCAACATGCACAAGGCACCGGCCTGCAATAGCCACTGCCACAAAGATTGCTATTAAGTACACTTCAGCATAGGTCAGATCGGAAAGCAACTCAATCTGCCCCCAACTGACCTCAAAGTCGTTTCTTACACATAAGAGCGATAGGGCGCAGCCAGTAAGGCAGGACGGAAGCCCGAATAGACCACATCCAGACCAGAGCCCCCTTTCTATCACAATCACTCACCCTTTTCTGGGGAGCTAGACATGGTAGTATGGAGCCTCCGCCACAGCCTGTGTGGGAGCCAACGCTGCACCTCACAGTGGGCAAAGCTGTGCCATGAACCATGGGACATTGGCCTTCTCCAAGGATCTACGATTCCCATAGAACCTCCTCCATCATCTCTTGGAAGGGAGGAATGTCAGACTTTAAGGCGAGTGAGAAATCGGGGAAGAGTGGGTTAACCCCAGTTGCACCCCCACTCCCACCGGCCCCTGCTCTGGGAATCCTAAGCATTCTGTCACCTGGATCTGAACCATGTCACAGATCCTTTACTCAGATACTGCACTTTATGATCCACCTCCTCCAGCAAGTAGAAGATGTAGAAGAAGGGGAGTCCCTCAACCCCTTCCTCCAGCAGGCAGAAACGCCCCAACCTGTCAATCATCCTGACAGAGGAACATGACACAGACCCTGTATGTGAAGCAGCATGGACCCCACACTGGGGATGCGTGTCATCCAGTGATGCCAGGGTTGCCGCATCACCCACACACACAGCATTGCAGGGTGGGCCGCATCACCCACACACACACAGCATTCCCCCAGCAACGTATCTAAACACACCGGGACAACAACTCCGGCGTCCCGGTGCAGTATTCAGGAAACCCGCCCACGTGATCTGGCCTCACGGCACGGCGTAATCCCAACCATCAGATGCCTCGGCCGTGCAGCTCTCCATACCTGAACACCCAAGCACAGCGATTCCATGCCCTGGGCTACAGGAAGAGGGTGCTCGGCACCGTGGCCTGCACTGATAGGTGCATTCTCCCTCCTTGCGCCCTCTGCATTGCAGAGGCCCATCAGGAGCCTCCACTGTCAACCTCCAAGCCTAACAGACAGATCAGGCAAGCTAAGCAGCCAAGCTACTCAGCAGAGACCCTGGCTTCGGGCAGGACAGTTAAAAAATGCAGGCATGGCGGGGTAAAGGCAATGTTATACTCCCAGGTATAGGTGAGGGGCAGGGAGAAAGAAGAAATAGAGGGCATCGGGAAAGAAGAAATAGAAAAAGGGTCCCTGTCGTGGAGGCTGGTGCCTCATAAGTAAGTGCTGGATGAGGAAGGTGGACGTGGGGCTAATGAGAATGATCAGACCTAGGACTAATTAGGGAGCACAGGCTTTCTGGGCTGGCCGAGACCGTAATTTTAGTTGTTAGAAAAGCTTGTGTTTATTACTGACACGTGTCACATAGTACACACAAACATGCAAAAGCTTAATTTGGTTAACAATCGCGCAGAATCTTCATATGGAGAAACTCAACGCTTTCTGGTGTCACCTTTCCGGTGCTTATTCGCGCCAATGAACGCTGATTGTGTGCAGACCGTACGTTTTCGTTCACTCGACGAATATTCAGCAGAACTGCAAAGCGTTTCAACCTATGGAAAGGCCGAACCGTCAGACAAGGGCATTGGACCTTTGATCCTTCGCCTTGTTTATTCTAGCACGATTATTGCTTATTTTTATCCGTGCAGACTTGCTTTCTTTCAAATGACTTGTGCATTGTTCAATTACTCAGTGTAGCCTTTTGAAACTGGGGACGTGGTGTTTGAGTTGTTTAATTATAATAGACGTACGCACACCGTGTAAAAATCAAAGAATGACGAATATGGATGGATTGAGCCAGAGACTCAGCTTGCTGCCAGCTATCACTGATTATGCAATAGCCCGGCATGGAGGTTCCATCAACATCCATGCAGGCGGAAATGTTGGAGCATTTGTGTGGCACAAATGAATGAAAATGGAGGGTGACGATCAATGTTCCCTCTAATTATTTTTCTCTATGTGCAGAACCGTTTGGCTGTTGTGCACACATTATTTTCCAAGTGTGCAACTGACTAATGAGGTAAGCCACTTTGTGTGCTACAGTCGCAGAAGAGAGTTTGAAAAGGAATTTCCTCTTCCCAGCCACTGCAATTCTTTAAAAATCTGACACTTTTTCCAAATACATGGGCTAAAATAAAATGTGATTATACAGAAAACTCAACCAGTCCAATACTTCAATATCTGGCACAGTACCTTGCGAACGTACTTCTGCGCAGAGAAAAATGTCGGCCTCATTACCAGTTTGGCGGTAAGTGGTAAAGTTGGCAGTAACTCCATTACCGCCAACTTTACCACTGCGCCAAATTCCGATTTCAGGCCTGGAGTCGAAGATTTGCCTCCAGGTAAATCCTCCAACTCAACGTCGAAATTTCCACTGCGGTAATTCCACCAAAAAGCCAATGGACTCAATATGAGTGGGGAATAACAGTAATTAGCTTGGGCGGTTTTCTGGCAGATTTATGTCGGGATACCGCCCAAAGTCATAATGAAGCCCTGTAGGTTTTATGCCACTGGAAAATCACTCATTTGTATTACAAAACACAAATATCTCTTAGTTGTGTTCCCAGATATCTCGTACAAACAATATTTATTCTTGAAGAAATGTTTCTTTGTATTCTGAGTTTTCAAAAAAAGGGAATTTTATTCTTG
Source organism: Ambystoma mexicanum (assembly GCF_040938575.1). Classification (NCBI taxonomy): domain Eukaryota; kingdom Metazoa; phylum Chordata; class Amphibia; order Caudata; family Ambystomatidae; genus Ambystoma; species Ambystoma mexicanum. Next base: position 829,475,670 of record NC_090936.1, read on the forward strand.
ATGCAATAATCTCGTGGTCAGCCGACATGTGTTTCGACCCAAGGGGTCTTTATCAAGGCTGGTGCGTTATTGTTCATTGACCGTTAGGTAGGTTGGATCTTGGTGGTGGATTGGGGTAAGTGGGTTCCACTCCTTGAATAGGCGGGCTTGTCAGCCAGTTAATGCTGCGAACGACCTCCTTGGCATTTGTGGCCCTCAAATATCTCTTGTCATAACTGATGTGGCCGTCAAGAAACAGAATAGATTTGCCGATGGATTAATGCCAATTAAAATCAATGTGTCAAAACATGCTGAAAGGAGTTCAAGGACACTTTAATGAAGTAATTCAAGAGTCAGGCTAACAAGCTTCTAATAATTCGTGGATCAGAATAACCGCACCTTAGAATATGATAATCGTAAATTCCTGTGCCTCTGCTTACTATCCACATTACGTTCTCCTGTGGGTAGTGATAACACCAGCCTTAGAGCTAAGAGACATGCATTTTTGCTCACTAAAAAAAGGAAATGTGCCTAACAAAAACGAGAAACAATGAACATTGCTTCAACCCACAAAGCTCCACTGATATTTTTTCCAAATTGGTGACCAGTAGAGCAGTGGCATTAATACCCGATCTCAAAAGGAATTTTATGGGGAAATAACATCTTTTAATAAGCAGAAAGTATCCTTATTGGCAAAGCTAATTACTTTTTTACTCCCTTTTTTACTCTGAAAAATCATTAGACTCCAAGTAGGGAGCAACATCTGATTAGAGCCCTGCTTGTACCCCTGACATAGGGAGTGAAATGATAAGGCACATAATAAAGTGTATAATTTTGCCATTCCTTCCACACCACAGCCTAGATAAAATTAAACAAGTGCCTTACTGAGGTTTATTATGGAGCCCTGTTGAAGAAAATCACACATATATGCCTTTTAAGTTAATTGCATCAATTCATCAGACATACAAATGATTTAGTGCCTTCTTCTATAACTATGGATCCCTCTTTTGTAATTCTTTGAGATCAGTTAAATAAGATGCAGAGAGATGCTAGAGATTGCACACACAGAACACATGGTTATATTGAAAAGCCCTCAGCAGTCGAGCATAGTAAAAAAGGAGGTGCTGTTGTCTAGATGGGTACTAGAATTTCCTGTCCTTTAGCAAACACGCAACACATTTCCTTCAGTGTACTGCTGAAACGTGTGACTTGGTCTTTAAAATGCGCGGCTTTGTTCATCACCCGCTTCCACCCATACCCTTCCCCGGCCCCTGTGCTTGCCACCAATACTAGTTGATAGAGCACTGTAAAAATCGAGGGATTGTAGCAGTAAACACTTACTGGGATATTTGCAGACCCACAATGCTTTGCAAGCAAGGCATATTTAACATATGATGTACATTTTAAGAATGTCATGACTCTCCATGTGCACAATTCTTTTTCAGTGCATACAAAATTGTTTGCAACATACCCCACCCTTATATCATTGTGTAGGATTACACAAGTGCTCAGTGAAACTGTTTTTGTATAGAAGTGAGTTACCATATAATGTGTGAAGGTCTATGCCCAAAGGAAACAATGCAAATTGTGTGAAAAGCATTCTAAAGTCTGAATATCTGGTGCCTTGATACTATGGACAATTAATCCCAGGCATAGTCCATACCCATTATCCCTTGTAGGCTAAGTAAATGATATTGCAATGTTGCTCTCTACTTATAGGGTAATGTCGGATAATGTTAGTAATACAAAAGTAGGAGAAGCTGAGCATCATATTTGTCTTTTCAACATATTTAGAGGGTAAATTCATATTTGAGTTTCATAATGTGTTAACTTACAAGGGGCCCGCTTCAAAGCACTTGTGTAACATATGTACAAAGAAGAGGAAGTGTAGGATTTGGTTACACATCCAAGTAGCCTGCTTACTTGCAGTCGGTATCCAATATTTGAGCTGGAAGTTACATTATATAGGGCCTCATTACACGGAAGGCGGTAATGGTTAACGGCCACCATTAATGGTAACGGTGACCGACCGTTAACCATTACCGCCTTACTACGAGGTCCCTTAGCGGGTTGGTGCTTTAACGCCTGCTTTTTGCAGGCGTTAAAAACCAACCCGCTAAGGGACCTCGGAGCTAATTACGGCACCGCAAAATTGCGGTGCCGTAATTAGCGCCTTCCCCATTCCCATAGAGCCCTATGGGGCAGAAATGGGAATGGGGAAGGGCAATGGCGGAAGGGGGATTTACCGCCCCTCCAACCTTGGAATGGGGCGGTAAATCCCCTTTCCGCCAAGGCGGTGCCGGTATTTTACCGGCATGAGCCATGGCGCTAATAGCGCCATGGCTCACCGCCTTCCGTGTAATGAGGCCCAAAGTGTGGGTGACGCTTTTGGTAAGGCACAATGAGTAACAGAAATTCTGGCGCGTGCACATTATTCATGTTACAACAAACATAAAACAAGTGGATGTAGGTACACGTCTGCTAACCTTTCACAGAGCCAAAAGGGGAAGAGTCAAGGTTGTCTGGTAGTATCTTAATGTACCCTCGGGCAGAAGTTAGAGTCATAAGGTAAAAGTGTGGAAGAGTCAGGTTTAGGAGTCAATGGGTGGGGAGGGAACATTTTTGGTTAATGTGTGCAGGCATATATTGGTTAGATTCTTCTGTTCCTGGAGCCAATTTTTCATATTCGTTTTTAACCTCTTGTGTTGTATTTTGCTGTTAGGGATTTTAGGTACATGGTAGTGTAATGCAAATTAGCAGAATATCAAGACTAGTTGCTTATTTTAAGAGAAAGAAAATTTCAGGTAATTGATGTGGCTTGTGCCTTATTAAATCTTTCTGAATAGGTGAGAATTGTCTGTGTGCGCTGCTAAAAATCTTCTCAGCGGCACCCAGAAGGAAGCTTGGCAAGCGCACATGCGCACAGCTTAGAGGGAACATTGGTGACGATGCATTAAAGCCTTATGCAAGCCTTTTACATATGTTTATTACCTCACAAGCCAACCATTTGCTGAATTCTAAGGCGTTTCATGAATTCCGACAAGCCAGGATTGGACCATTTTATCCCAAATGAAGGGATAATGCTGGTATGTATGTTGAGGTGTTTTATGATGCAATGCACAGTTCTTCTCCATGCAAGGCAGATTAGAAGATTGTTTACTTATTTAGGAACACAAACCAGGAGAGATCCTGAGAGTCAGAGGGACTGAGTGAATGGCAAGTACTGAATGAGTGAGAAGTACAGAAAGTGTAAAATACTGCACGAGTGATAAGTAGTAAACAAGTTTTTGAAAAGTAATGGACAAATGAGAACTACTCACAGAGTACGATGCTGCGTGAGGGAGAGGTAACGGGGAAGTAAAATGTCTTGGTGGGGAGAGTGGTGCTGGCGGATTGATTTGTATTTTCTTTTTTGCATTTTGTACTTAAGAACGAGGTGTCATTTAGAAACAGACATTTCTTACAGAGAGGAGAGGCAACCCCAGGGAAAGGTGTCGTTACATAAGAGCATTGCTAGATTGAATGATTTATACCTTGGTGGTGAAGGGGTAAGAGGAAAAACATCAACCAGTGGCGTGGACTGGAGGACATTGCAACACTTAACACTAAAACCGAATGCCTGAGGGCAGAATGCAGGAGAGGCGAGTTGGGCACTTAGTACAGATTGGAGGGCAGAAGGGTTTTTGTGGGGTTAGTGGGGTTCCTCCCATCTCTATGAGATGGAGTTTGAGCCTCATTTGGAAGAGCTTAATCGAAGAGATGGCTTTGCTGTCCGGAAGGAGAGGAGAGCATTCCAGTGGAGTTGGGAGGAGGGGTGTAGAGGAGGTCCCAGATATGGCCTGCACTCCAGCCACCCATTTTGAAATACCAGGAACATACTCGCCGAGATATGTGATGTGTGATGAACAAATAAACCAGCAGAGAGCCGCGCTAGGGCTTTGTCCAGTGCCCATCGGAAGAGCAATACCTGTTGAAGTGCCAATTACCAGACAACCATGGGCATCACGGTACCCATTGAGACAACGGTACCAACAGCTGAAACAACATGAAGACTACTTTCAACTGTCCCAGAAGAGACCCAAAGGATCTTAATCGAAGGTAAATGGTGACGACACGAGGGCCCGGACAGACGTACAGATGAACGAACAACAACCGAAAGATGACACACTAAGACGAAACACCATGGATAAAGATATCACAGACATAGGGCCTCATTACACGGAAGGTGGTAAGGGTTAACGGTCACCGGTAATGGTACCGGTGACCGTTAACCCTTACTGCCTTACTACAAGGTCCCTTTGCGGGTAGGTAATTTAACGCCTGCTGTTTAGGGACCAGGGTGCTAATTGCGGTACCGCAATTTGCGGCACCGTAATTAGCGCCTTCCCCATTTCTATAGAGCCCTATGGGGCAAAAATGGGAATGGGGAAGGGCAATGGGGGTAGTATTTTACTGGCATGGAACAAGGTGCTAATAGCACCTTGGTCCTCCGCCTACCGTGTAATGAGGCCCATAGAAGAAGAGACGATGTTGAAACATAAAGAAACGTAACCATAAAGCAGAATGAAAGTATGCAACCAGATAACGCCTGTACATAGACTTGTAACGCAAGAAGCTAAGAAAACAGTGCGGCTTGCTCTGCTTAAGTAGAAGAATAGAGCGGCAAGCGCCAAACTAAATATATCTACCTCAATGAAGCACATTATATAAGTGCAGTCCATTCTACATGAAAGCAGAATTAAGCCCAGGACGGTAGAGGCCAAATGGGCCAGGATTCCTATACCAGCACAAAGCCAGATGAAAGAGCAGAATCGAAACTTAGCAAGAAGCAGCTCATGCCTAGGAATTCGAGGTCAACCCAAGGAAGGGAGGAGAGCGGCAACTCCGAAGAATCGAAACTTAAGAGCATAGCAGCTTGCTCGTGAAGGTCAAGATAAGGAGGCCCAGGCAGGTGGCAACGCCGAAGAGAGAATCAAATACACAAATAGATTGAAAATGAAGCAGCTTCACGGTGTACAGACACGTGACCAGCCAAGCGCGAAGAGGTACCAACGTCTGATGTCACCCAAAAACAATAACTTTCCCTGATAAGCAGCTCTACATTTTCGAGGCCATCCTCAGCCAACTAATTGACACATAGCCCTAAAGTACTTATTGATGGAAGGGAGGCAGGGTGAATCTTGGGGCATGCCGCATCTGGGTGAATATTCTGCATGCTGCTAATTAAAGTGGAGATTTATGCTTGGGGGTGTAACTGACCCAATCACAATGGACCAAGTAATCTAGGGTCCTATAGTTAGTAGAACCAATGAGACATTGTACTTGTACTGACGTCTAGCATGAGTGATGTAGAGGGATTGGCGTAGACGCCCACCCGATAAGAGTTATCCAATCCCCACACTCTGTTACCATATACAGATATAGTACCTATACTTAAGTTACCTTTTCCAACCAATAGAATGAAGATTGCGGAAGTTGAAGCGAGACGGGCAATCGCATCACTGATGGTTTCCTAATGTTTCCCCGTTTTTTGTACTTGTCATTAAACTGACTTCCGTTTGCCAAACCATTTGAGGTGTCCTTATTGATTGGTGTTGGAGTAAGAGAATCCTGCACCCCATCCACCCCAGGGTGCAGCTATCTCAACAAAAGTTACTCGAGGGTGAGCTCTGATCCCATGATCCCGTCAGAGTTCGCTTGGTAGCAGAGGATGGTTTTGACCATCGATTATTGATTATTGATTAAAATAAGAGACCTATTGACCGTCGACACGCAGTAACTCTAGGTCTTCGGCAATATCACAAGTCCTTCGCCATTTGGCCGAGTAGACTGTGAAGCTTCCCATGGACAACGATAGTTTAAATCTGTCCAAAAAACTGCAGTGGGTCTGAAGGGACCAGTTTTATAAACAAACTCTTCCATTCCTACGCGCAGCGGAACAGATGAAAGACTAAAGGAGGCGGTAACGGAGGCAGTGATCCCGAGGATCCAGAGAGGAAACATGCGAGCGTTGAGTGAAACAAAAAATGGAATGCTTTGGCAAATGTCTTAGGAATTAGAACAAGCAAGAGAAAAGGTAACAGAGGGAGGTGGGAAAAAAATAGTCAGAAGTAGAGAAGACTATATATATAAAGGGATAATGACTTGAGAATAATTGAGATATTAAAGAATACAGGGTGGACACCTGAGATAGTAAAAGAATACCAGGGTGGACACCTGAGATACTAAAGAATACCGGGGTAGACACCCGAGAAGAGAGAGGATTTCAGGGTGGACACCTGAGAAGAGAAAGGATTTGCCTTATTCCTGCGCTTTAATATAGCGGTCAGAAGAAACGTGAACTCAGAACCCCACATAATAGGGGTCGACTAGACTACTACCACATTTGAAGACATCGTAAAAGGGGTTTTTAAACCCCATGTCGGGGTACAAATTAGATGCAGAGATATTTTTGTCCAGCTGGTGTCTGTCTAGTCTGTCAAGTGTCTGTCATACGTGTTATGTTGTATGTCACAAATTTTGTCTTGTATTGTATTGTTGAAATCAAATAGGGTTTTTATGCGATTCTATAGTTGAGAGGGAATCGCACCTGGATTGATATTCTTGAGTAAATTGGCGATAAAAAAATTTGGCGGGAAAAATTGGATTGGAGCTTGCAGTGTTTGGTGCTCGCTCATATTGTTGATAGTGTTAAATTGCATGGAAGCATTGACAAGTGGTGTTTGAGAGGAAAGTAGAACAGATTTAAGTATGTAAGAAATTACACCACTGGCACACTTATGTAAGCAACTACCAAAACATGCACCCAAGCTTAAGAAATATAGCACAGAGTTGGTTAAGGGTACCGGCACAAGATGTTTATGCTGTGGCCACAAAACGGGTCCTTATCCAAAGCAGTCTTACAGCATATGACGACTTACTTGCATTCCACATATACAAGAAAAAAAACTAGAGAAACGCCTTGCTGTTCTACAACTTTGGAAAATCTTCGAACAGTCGAAGGAAGAAGAGCCACCTGCGGACTGGATATTAAAAGTATACACGGAGGGGGGTGACACGCCTACCGCGCCACCTGCCCCGCCCAAAACAGAAACCGAGGGAAGTAAGCCTGAGGGACTCTACCCATTAAGAGAGCTTAAAGGAGACACAGGGTACAGCAACCCTGCATATGAGTCACCTACTTACAGTAGTGACGAAAACCAAGGGAAGGATCAGGACAAGATTCTTACTTCCGCAGTGCCGAGGGACAAGGAGAGACGAGATAATGAGAGGAAGGGTCAGGCACAGATAAGTGCATCTCTTGATAAGGAGAGAGAGGGAAAGAAATGGAAAGAAGGTGAAAGCAGAACTGATGAGAAAGCATTCGCAAAGGACGAATGGATGGGAGGAAAGATATTGTTGAAACTCGATGGGAAAGGAAGTGATGATGTGAGACCTAAAGAGAGGTTAGACGAGGCGCAGAAAAAAAGAGAAAGACAAGGAGTCAAGGGATGAAAGGATAAGACAGAAGGATAGACTGAGGCTTGAACAGCTATAGCTCGAAGAGCAAGTGAAACAACAGGGCAATGCACAGAATCACACAGTGCAGCAGCAAGCACAAGGCGTGCAGCAAGGTGCACAACAAGGGGTTCCACCCCTGAACATGGGGAATTTGCCACAAGGGCAATTTCGTACCACCGCAGTCGTCTCAGGGCACAAACTCCGGAAGGGGAGGTAGCCCAGAGAGTGGAGGGAATCCACAAGTGTACAGTGGGCCAAACTTATACATGAACTAGGACAGCTCACTGGGAACCCTGATGTGCTCTATCCTATCAGTGACACCAGACCCTAATAGGGAACCTACGGTGAATGTCATCATAGGGGGTAAAGAATATTCCTTCTAAGTTGACACGGGGGCAACACGCTCATGCATACGTGAAGGCAAGTTTTCCTTGTCCGGCGAGGCCATAGATACACAAAGTTTTACAGGAGCTCACAGTCGAGTTCCCTTTACAGACACACTCCCAGTCTCCGTAGGAGAGTGCGAAATGAATGTACCTTTATTGTATTCACGTCAGACCCCAGTAAACATTTTGGGTCAAGACTTAATCACAAAGTTGAACATGACAATTTTGTTCATGGAGGAGGGCATAGTATGCTCCACTCCAGGAATGCATTATTCAAACGTGTGCGAAATGATCAGGGCATACTCAGGGCATATAGCCATGAGAGCTATACCATTAGAGCCAGAAGTTTTTGCATATGGCATGCGTGTGCTCATGGCAGGATTGCCAGGCCTCACAGATAGGACCATGAGAACCCCCGATGAATTTTTATTCAGAACAAGAATACCAATGCATGAAGAAGAGCGACAAGTATTTCCCTTATACATACCGCTGCAGTGCGAGGGAAAGTAGCATTGGTTGAAGGCTACAATGATGAAGGCAGACAATGGTGCGCAATTATCGCCATTGAAGAAGGGTGTCGAGTGACTGACGTCACCGATGACGATCTGTTTGAAGAACAACCAAGCTCAGAAGAGACAAGGGTGGAAGTGAGTCTCATATTTTGGGTAAGAATGATCAAAAGAGAAGTGCCTCAGAGAATGATGTTGGCACTGGCACGTCCGGAATAGTTTGATGATGACATGGCCCAGGTGCCTGTCTCAGTATGGACTACAGACTAAATCACCAGATGGGAATTACTGCAAACCATCAACTCGACAATAAAAGGATTCAACGCAATCAAGGAAGAGTTAAGAACAATCCGACTGATGACTCTACAGAACAGATATGTGCTTGACATGATCACAGCGATGGATGGAGGAGTTTGTGCAAAAATCAGAGAATCATGTTGCACATTTATACCTTCTCATGACGAAGAAAATGGAACTTTAACAGAAGCCATAAGTATGCTGACAAACCTACAGAACCAGATGATTGATGAAACCGATGAAGTTGATGATGACAGCTGGTTTGGATCACTATTCTCATGGGTCCCACAATGGATGGCAGACATATTCAAGTTTCTGGGAGGCCCGCTACTGATGATACTATTAGGATTTTGTGTTATCAAGATAATTATCTCACAATGCCGGAAAACTGCGAAGAAAGCCATAGGGATGAAGATCATGATCAATGTCAAACCAGGATGGAAGCCCAGAGACCTGACTGATGAAGAAATAAGAGAATTTGTGAAGGCCAGCAAATATGCGCCAGAAGGAACAAAATTTGTGTATCCCAGGAAACGAAGAAAGTACAAAGGAAAATTGATTTATTGTAGCCCAAATGGACAATGCCAGCTAATGACCTGGACCAAAGATGAACATGTAAAAACAGTAGGAAGTTTGAAAGGAGTGATACAAATTTGGACTCCAAAGAGACACTCCTTCACACCATCATGTACGAACCCAGAAGATGAAGAAGAAATGAATACAGAAGAACTAAGTAAGATGAACCCAAAGGAGGAAGCAGAAGTGGTTGATGAACCGACCAGATTGGGGAGTGTAGAGGAGGTCCCAGATATGGCCTGCAGTCCAGCCACCCATTTTGAAATACCAGGAACATACTCGGCGAGATATGTGATGTGTGATGAGCAAATAAACCAGCAGAGAGCCGCGCTAGGGCTTTGTCCAGTGCCCATAGGAAGAGCAATACCTGTTGAAGTGCCAATTACCAGACAACCATGGGCAGCACGGTACCCATTGAGACAACCATACCAACAGCTGACACGACATGAAGACTACTTTCAAACTGTCCCAGAAGAGACCCAAAGGGCCTTAATCGAAGGTGAATGGTGATGACACGAGGGCCCGGACAGACGTACAGATGAACGAACAACAACCGAAAGATGACACACTAAGACGAAACACCATGGAAAAAGATATCACAGACATAGAAGAAGAGACGATGTCGAAACATAAAGAAACATAACCATAAAGCAGGATGAAAGTATGCAACCAGCTAACTCCTGTACATAGGCTTGTAACGCAAGAAGCTAAGAAAACAGTGCGGCTTGCTATGCTTAAATAGAAGAATAGAAAGCCCCGGTAAAGCCCCGCTTTGCCGCAGAACTCTGCTCGCTTTCCTTGGACTTTGTTTCTTACTGGATACTGCGCTTCACTACATCAACCAGAAGGCAGTGCTGTGGGCGGTACTATATAATTGTGAACGCGCACCGGAGAAAGCCCCGGTAAAGTCCCGCTTTGCCGCAGAACTCTGCTCGCTTTCCTTGGACTTTGTTTCTTACTGGATACTGCGCTTCAATACATCAACCAGAAGGTGATTGTTGAATACAACTATAACGCGACTCTTATGAACTCTTATGAACTTCTTTAGAATCCTTATATATTCAATCTAACACTGCTTTTTCATTTTCTGGGCAGTGCTGTGGGCGGTACTATATAATTGTGAGAAAGCCCCGGTAAAGTCCTGCTTTGCCGCTTCACTGCGGCGCTGAGGGCGGGGGTCAGGTGCAGACTTATTGAGTTTTGTGTTCAAGCCTGTCTCATACAAATAGTTGCCAGTTATTTCATCGCATCTGAGCTTAACCATAGCAAACCCGTTGTCCCTACAATCAAAGAAAGGGACTCCTATGCGCTTTTGCCCTTACACCCTGAAGTCAAGCATGCCTGACGCCGTAAACGTTGCACTAGCGACTGCGCTAGTCACTCCGAAACAGAAAAGATTGTCTCGCATTACAAAAAAAAATCAATCATCTTAACTCCAATTCCCAGAACTCCGCTGGCTAACAGAGACATACATACATTTTGCGGTAAGCGAAAATATTATATGTATGATGATCACTTTTACCTGTCTCAAGTGCCTGTAACAACGTTGTTGGTCCCAGTGAGTGAGGGTAACATAATTTGTCAGCCAACTGCTTTACAGGTGCCTGAACCAATTTTGCTGGCCCCAGTGAGCAATATAAGTTGTCAGCCAATTGTTTTGGATGCTACCATTTTAGCAAATGTTCCATCTGAATCTGAATGTCAAAATGGACGAAGTGTTACCAATAATGCTCGTATTCTTCCTACAGTTATGGAAGTTTTTGCCAATGTGTCTGGTTTGGCGGACATGTCCAACATCTCCATACATGCAATTGACGGCAATTTGAGCTTCTCCCATGAGGATTTTCCCACTGATGATGTTAATCCAAATCTAATGGGCTCTACCATTCACTCGATACATGATTCTTTCTTATTACCCACCCCAAGACGTTGCCTACCGCTTGAAACCTCGACTAACCCGACAGAGAACCTGGCACTAATTGAAATTACATTGGCTGCAATAAATAAGACTCTAGCCAGTTTGTACAAATTATTCGAATCTCTTGACTCGAAGATTTCTGCTCAGGCCTGTCAAATAAAACAAATTGTGGATGGACCGAAGCTTTTACCACCGACGACCTCGAGCTCTGGTAATATCATTGCCAGGGTCGACGTTGCGGTTGGATCGAATCTTCCGATGTCTGAACAAGGTGGGGGCAGGGAGAGGAATACCCAAGACTCTGTTTTACCTGCTTTTATTGATATCATCCGTCCTGTCTAGTCCCCTTGTCCTGATGCCATCACTGTTGATGACTCCTGGATCAATCTAGACAACAGCCCCAAAAAAAAAATACCCGGGCTATTAGACAGCCCACTATCATCACAGCTGACCCTCAAAAAGTGTCAAAACAATTGGTAACAGCCCAAACAAGTCAAAAGCCAAAACTTTGCCGAGGATAAACATATGTAGAGAGCGTAGAAATCAGCGCTCTCCTTCCATCCTACCAGCAATTTGTCCTCCTTCCTCATCAATAACCACCTCCTCAACCGTGGGATCAGAAAGCTTCCCAATCCCCTCTTTCTTACCTTCCGTAAGACCGGATTCCGCTCCTGTGCGTGTGCTTTTGTGCCAACCATCGGAATATGCTCCACTTACGGAGATCATAAACTTAATTGACGTCCCGATATCTGATATCCAGACGCATTCTCAACTGTCTCAACCTAATGTAACTAGCTCTGTGACTAATAAATGTGGCCCTATTCCACCAGCTTGTTCCACCTCTGACCTTTCCTCAGATAATCTTGACATCCAAGAGCAAGCCTCTTCCATAAAAGCGGCTGTTGAGGCCTACCTTACTGAGCGTGCCGCTGTCTATTCGTCTGCTATTGTACCAACAAACCCTGAACTTGACACAAATAGATTCCCAAGTAACTCTAACACTAATATAATAGCTGCTAAGCCTAACCATGATCCCTTACATCAGGCGCAGCATGCTTGGCATAACAACAAATTTGGCTCAGAATCAAGGTCGATATTGAAACAAGACGACCCATCAATAACATCTGCAAACAAAAAGACAGCGACACGCAACGGCCCAAAGTCATTTAAAAACTTTCTCTAATTGTCACTCTCTAATTCTTAAATGTAGAGATGCCCCTCATGCCCAATATGACTTATGTAGAACAAGCATTTTGAACATTTTTGGGGATGTGAAGAACTTGCAGGACATTGCCTCTAGTGACATCGACCAAGTCGAATTTGTCTGTGACCAAAATCTTGCAATAGTCGCTTATGGATCAAATCTGGGCTGGTTTTAAACTCAATCTGGAAGCAGAAGATGGAACTGTTTAAAATGGGATTCCTGATTGCTCAGGATCCTGAACGCCTTATAGCAGAAGCTCAAGAGCGTCATCAGTCGCAGCCCACAATAGGTCCTTCTAAATTTCTCCCAGTCTGCACTTGCTCCTATTGTGGTCCTGCAGTGATTCCCCATCAGCCTAAATCTGTCACCTACCAAGCATAACCATTAATGAATCTCGCTCTGGAAAACTATTCATTAGCGTCCTGGAATACCAGAGGTCACGTACATCTTCAATGGTCCTCACTCTCAGATCTTAACAAATATGATATTGTGGCAATGCAAGAAACTTGGCTCACTCAAACTCCGGTTTGGGATGATCATGACATCACCCTTATACCGGCTTTAACAGCTGCAAGAGGACGTCCAACTTCTGGCCTTTTAGTTGCGGTAAGAACAAGCAAAGCATTACGAGTCACGACATGGGCATCCCCCAATAATTTTACATAGTTAGCTAAAGTCTGTAGTGCCACTCAAACGTTTGCTTTGCTAAATCTTTATCGCAATCCTCTGGACCTTACTGATGACACATTCTACAAAGATTTGACTTTGATGTTAGAATTGATATCATGTGATCAATGTGTACATGCAACAATTCTGGTAGGGGATTTAAATCTTAATTGCTTCACCCCAAAAACGAAATGTCAAAAACTTGAGAGTGAAAGATGGCTTAACTTTGCCAAAGATCACGGTCTGCACATGGCTAATGGTTCAATTGCAGGTGACATCCCCCCGAATTCGACTTGGGAGAGAGGGAAGTCCCATTCCATCATAGACTATGGCCCTCATTAAACGTTGTGCGGTAAAAAAAGGCATTTACCGGCATGGCGTTATTTGCGTCTCCGCCCTCGCAAGAGCCCGCAAATTGCGGACTATTACGAGTACGCGGACTCAAGCATAGCGCCATGCCGGTAATCCTCCTACCGCCATGTCGATAAAGCCCCCAAAAAGTCCATTAACGGATTCGACCAAAGTGCTAATAGCACCTCCGCCTTCTTACTGCATGCAAATTGCGGTCACCGCTATTAGCGGTCACCGCTATTAGCGGTCACCGTTAAAACGCGGAAGCGTCATCGCACAGGAACGGGAAAGAGCAAGGCGGCCATCTTTAAAAACACAATCCATTGCCATCCTACGCATCCAGGACACCTTTCCAGGAAACTCGGACAAAAATCCTTCCAGGACAGCCTAAAGATGCCCAAGGCCGTAAAAAAAATCAACTGAGCGGTTACGTAAGGAAAAATTCTGCAATGAGGAACTCATAATGCTGACCAAGACACTAGCGGCAAATGCAAATGTGGTCTTCAGCAATGACATGCGGCGGGAGACCATCCTCAAGAAGAAGGCCATCTGGGCAGAGGTTGCCAACAAGGTCCGTGAGTGGGAGGAGACCTATGCATCCACAATTGGAGTGGAATCCATAGAGGGTGTTGGAGAAATGGAGCATGGAGTGGCCTCTTCGTCCGATGGAGGTGAGTGTATACATCAAAAAATGCACAGTGAAGTGTGAGGGGCCCCCCAAATATGTGTCCATATTAATGCCGTGGATCCAGCCACAAACATACATGCACGCATCACCACATACACGTGCAACACAGACCCATTCATGCATGACCCACCCAACATCCCCATTACCTGAATCCACAATAAAGAGGCCCAAATGCATAGAGCGGCATGACGTAAGCATTCAGCATAAGGCAGGTTGAACCATAAATGATGAATATCCCCATTTCTTACCCCTACAGGATCACACACAGAAACTGAGGAGCCACACACTGTGACACCTGCTCCCTCATCCACCAGACAATCCAGGAGAGATGCCACAGGGGACACTGCCACAGCCTCAAGGGGAACCGGGAGGAGTGACCATGACCAGAGGGACAAAGGCAGCAGGAGCACCAGTTCCACGCAGCCTGAGGCCATGCCTGCTGCCATCTTAGCACCCACAGCAGTGTGTCTCCCTGCAAGTGAAACCAGCATGGAGGGCACGCACTCTGCTGCCACCAGTTCAACTGGTGAGGCAGCAGCCACTGCCCCACTTTCGGGCGAGGAGGAAGCACATGGCATTGTGGATCAACGCCAGACCCCCAGCCCAACACGCTCCATTCTGGCAAGCCCAAGGTTGTCATCAGGTCCGGGTAGCCATGGAGGATCAGCCACCCCCACCCTGGAAGGGGCATGGAGCCCCCAGGTGTCCTCACCTGATACCAGTGCCATGGATCAAGGCGCAGCAGTCATCCCACCAGCACCTAGCATGCAACATGACCTCTCATCCATCATCCAGAGGCAGGCAGAGATCACTGGGCTAGTAGGGCAGCATGTGGCTGAGGCAGGCCGTCTGAGGGAGGACCTCAGTCTGTATGCACGGCAGAATCTGAATCAGGATCTGCAATGAAATGGCCCAACTCAGGCAGGCCATGATCCGTATAGCGGACGCGATTGAGCGCCGATGCCCACTCACAACACAGGATGAACTGGGCACCACCTCCTCTGGGTGTTCCCGGCAAACTAGCCCCCTGCGCCGGTCTCTGCGCATCCTGAGGCGCACCACATCCCAACCACCAAATGGCGGAGGAGGCACTGACAATTAGGGCCAGCAAGGACTAGGTGGCACATGTGGAGAAGGACACGTACACACCATGAGACTCACATGGGGGTGTTGTGGGGGGAGGGGGGTAAGGGTGTTCTTGGGAGTGTTGTGGGGGGAGGGGGTAAGGGTGTTCTTGGGAGTGTTGTGGGGGGAGGGGGGTAAGGGTGTTCTTGGGAGTGTTGTGGGGGAGGGGGGTAAAGTCGTTTGCACAGTTGGGGCCATGCACTTAATTTTTGTCTTTTGTTCACAATACACTGTTGAAAAGTTGAAACACAGGCTTGGTATTCATCATTGTATGTGTTTACTGTATTGGGGAGATGGTTCTTTGTGGGAGTGAACACATGCATCAGGGCAGTAATACCCATCTGCATCCATAATAGTTATACCTTGGATGTCATGGAATCTGATACATCAGATGCTGACGCACATTGTGTCCCTCCTGGACATTGCCACTTGCATGTCCTTGCGGGCCTTTTGACCCATCCTCATCACCATCCACATCATCCTCATCTGGCGCTTGCATATATGGTGGCATAGGCACATTCCGTCTGATGAAAATTTAGTCCGGCATCACACATGCCATGGTTGTCTTCGACACTTTGTCATGGCCGTACAGGAGAGCCTCACCCGGCACGCTTAGGCACCGGAGCTGTGTGTTGGAGAGGCCGAATGCCTGCTCCATCATGACGCAGGTACGGGTATGTGCAATATTGTTGTCCTCTTCCTGCTGGTTCTGGGGGTTTCCATACAGGGGTTAGATGCTACCTCTTCAGGGGATAGCCGACTCTGCCTGTATGGGGTGAACAATGGGTACCTGTTACCGGCCACCCTGCTGTGGACTGTACATGTCACACATGTCTTCTTTGCATTGTGATTGGAAGTCACAACTGACAGCATGCATGCAGACAATCTGCATGACTGCAATGTACAAAGCTGGGCTCAACCATGCAAGTTGACATGCCCGAAACATGCCTCCGCAAGTAATGGAAATGTCCTGGCTAAGGCCAGGCCTCAGGTGTCCTTGGGCCCGGGCAAATTTTGTACCGCTATGCCAGTGCGCTGCCATTCCTACATCCATGTTGCTGTGCTGCGGGGCAACACTTCAGTGGTGCTATGGGTTTGTGGTCAGGTGCCATGGCTAGGGGTGATTCCTTTGCATGCATTCTAGGGCACATTGCGGTAATGATGTTGTGCTGCCCAAATTCTGTATGACTGTCCTGAGGGCAAGATGATGATTTGTGTATTATGTGATGTGGCATGATGTGAAATGTGGGTGTGGATGGATGTGTCGTCTTTGAAATGTTGGAATGTATGCAATTTTGTGCATCTTCGCATTTCATGTGGGGTCTTATCAAGTACATTGTGAAGTCCCCCAATGGACATTGAAGTACATCTGTCTGACCATTTGTCCCACGCACGCCAGACAATTCACAGTTGGTGTATCGTTCTCTCCCCCCCCAATCACACCGCCCTGTGCATGGCCTGCTACTCACCAAGTTGCCACGATCGTTGGCCAGCTTGTCGCTCCATGTTGCTTGGTATGGTGAGTTCTGCAGGACCATTGAATCATGCGTTGATCCGGGATGTCTGGCACAACAATGTGTGATTGTCTTGTTTGCATCACATGCCATTTGGAAAATGATTGGGTGAAATTATTTCCTGTTTCTGTGGACTACTTCATTGTGATGTGGGACCACCAATTCCACATGGGTACAGTTGCTGGCCCCGATGCTACTTGGGATGGTTGCAAGTGAATACATGCATAATTTGGTGTTTGCAATCTCCTGGGCAGCCCGTGGCAGGAATATGTGTTCATGTCCAAGCTTCAGGAGGGCATTGTGTACCTGGTTCAGCGTGCATGGGAATACTGGTTGTGAGATGCCATGCTTCTGCCACACATTTTGCTGCTGCGAGCCTGTGGCCAGGGAGTGGAGCGCAGTCAACACCTGCACTAGAGGGGGGATTGCAGTTCTGATGTCTATGAGTCTCACGCTGTCGTCATGTATCTTATCCACGATGATGGTGATGGTATCCCAGTGCAGACGGTACAGGGTTTGTATGTGCTCAGGTGTCTGCTACAATGAACTGGCTTGGATCCTGGAGATTGGTGGCTGGCTCTGCGGTATTTCTGGGTGCCCTGGTTGTGCTTGCTGCGCCTGTCTTGCCCTACTCTCCTCCTCCTCCTTCTGCGTCTCCTCTGTGCTGCCTGTTGTTGGTGCTGCCGCACTGCAATCATGTGCTCCAGCCTATGTAATGCTGGCAGTATTGGAAGCATTTTTTTGTGGGAAGGGGTGTGGGAAGGGGTGTGGTGTGCTCTTTTGTGCTGCCACAGTCTCCATCGCCTCTACCTGTGCTGGATGTGTCCACCTGTGGCAGGTGGAAACACGGCTCAGGTCTCTTAACGGGTGGTTCACGGTGCCGGTATTTGCGCCATGCCGGTAAGGGGTTTTTGGGTCTTTCCGATGCCGCTATTGCCATGTCTGCCTAGCTTGTGATGGGATGCTATTAGCGCCATGCCGCCATTTCCGACCTGGGGGTCGCGCGCCCACGGACTTGCCGCTATTAGTGTCACCGTACTTACCGGTGGCGCTAATAGCGGCAAGTCCGCGTCGTAATTAGATAGGGAATTTAGCGGTACCGGTAATCGTTTACCGGTACCGTTATTCCCTTACCGCCTACCGTGTAGTGAGGCCCTATTATGTCTTTGTTACTAATAGTCTCTTTCACAGAGCCATTAAATTTAACATCTTGCCTCAAACACTCAGTGATCATCACTTGTTGGTATTTGAGTGGCAGTGGAATCATGAGCCCACGATGTTAAATCAATGCTGGTCTAAACAAGTTTTAAGTGTAAATGCTGCCAAAACGTGCTTCAAGTGGACTGATGATTCTCTGCATGCACTTAATCTTGCCACTCAAGGATTTCTTCTCTCCAAGCACAACTTTTATGCAGACATCCTTCCTTCTTTTGGCGTATTACACAATGGTAAGCCCCCAACTGCGATGGCACATAAACATCAAACTGATCACATATTACAACAAGCCAAACGCACTTTTAGAAAAGATCTGAGGGCTACACTCAAACTACCAATGAGTGAACGCTTATATAGCCGCCAAAAAATCAAATGTCAATATCGGAACTGGTGCCGTGCAAGAAAGGCGACTCTTTAGCAGCAGGATGGCAAAGCCTTTCTATGCGCTGCAAGTAACAAAAACTCCGCCCAAATTTGGTCACTGCTCAAAAGTGTGGCAATCCACTCGCAAGTTGATCTTCAATTATGTGGCGTCTCTGAATCTCAGTGGCTTGCCCACTTCTTGAAATTATATGCTGACACGAAATTTGTTGATTTTGTCTATTCCCCATCATCCACAGACCATTGGAATCTGGAATGTTCCCCTTCCATAATCGAAGATCTAATAAAGAAATCTTCGTCATCACCTGCAGCCGGGCCCGATGGTCTAAACAATCTAATGTTCAAACAGAACACGTCAAAATGGGCGGTGATACTGAACAATCTATTTCAACATATCATTTGGTCTAAATGCATCCCTGTCTCATGGCAATCTTCTTTACTTGTACCTATCTTTAAGTAGGGTGATAAGGAATCCCCCATGAGTTACCGTCCAATTGCCCTACTTGATGCCCCAGGGAAGATCTTTGCTCGACTTGTCTTGAGAGACTTTACCCTGTGGACCGAGAGCAGCAACCGAAGAGATCCCAGTCAAACTGGATTTGTGGCTGGGTTGGGCACTTCCATCAATTTATTTACTCTTCACGCATTAAAAGCCCAAGCGCAATTTGCAAGACTATCTTTATACTTTGCGTTTGTTGACTTACATACAGCTTTTGATTCGGTATCTAGAATTAAGTTGATGGAAAAATTGCAGTCAGCTGGCTGTCCTGCCACTTTATGTGACACCATACATGCCTTACATTCCTCGACCACGGTGATGGTCCGATTATCGATTTCTGGTTTATTGTCCAACCCAATACCAACATACAGAGGGTTGAAACAGGGCTGTGTGCTAGCTTCTGCCATTTTCAATTTCTTTATTCATGATGTAAAGCAAGCGTTTCTTCATGTAGCCTCGGATTCCCCAAAAATGAATGGTTCTGTCATCAAAGCCTTATGGTATGCAGATGACCTGGTGTTGGTCTCAAAAACCCCAATAGGTCTACAAAAATTGCTTACAGCGCTACATGCTTATATGAAAACGAATGAGCTAATCATCAACCTAAATAAAACACAAGTTGTCATCTACACTCCTAAATCTTCTAGGAAAACTCGTTTTACTTGGAAAATTGATAATAGCACTGTGGAGGTGGTTCCAACATACTGCTACTTGGGAATATTGATTGATGGCCCTGGCCAGAGAACCTGGCACTAATTGAAATTACATTGGCTGCAATAAATACGACTCTAGCCAGTTTGTACAAATTATTCGAATCTCTTGACTCGAAGATTTCTGCTCAGGCCTGTCAAATAAAACAAATTGTGGATGGACCGAAGCTTTTACCACCGACGACCTCGAGCTCTGGTAATATCATTGCCAGGGTCGACGTTGCGGTTGGATCGGATCTTCCGATGTCTGAACAAAGTGGGGGCAGTGGGAGGAATACCCAAGACTCTGTTTTACCTGCTTTTATTGATATCATCCGTCCTGTCTCGTCCCCTTGTCCTGATGCCATCACTGTTGATGACTCCTGGATCAATCTAGACAACAGCCCCAAAAAAAAATACCCGGGCTATTAGACAGCCCACTATCATCACAGCTGACCCTCAAAAAGTGTCAAAACAATTGGTAACAGCCCAAACAAGTCAAAAGCCAAAACTTTGCCGAGGATAAACATATGTAGAGAGCGTAGAAATCAGCGCTCTCCTTCCATCCTACCAGCAATTTGTCCTCCTTCCTCATCAATAACCACCTCCTCAACCGTGGGATCAGAAAGCTTCCCAATCCCCTCTTTCTTACCTTCCGTAAGACCGGATTCCGCTCCTGTGCGTGTGCTTTTGTGCCAACCATCGGAATATGCTCCACTTACGGAGATCATAAACTTAATTGACGTCCCGATATCTGATATCCAGACGCATTCTCAACCGTCTCAACCTAATGTAACTAGCTCTGTGACTAATAAATGTGGCCCTATTCCACCAGCTTGTTCCACCTCTGACCTTTCCTCAGATAATCTTGACATCCAAGAGCAAGCCTCTTCCATAAAAGCGGCTGTTGAGGCCTACCTTACTGAGCGTGCCGCTGTCTATTCGTCTGCTATTGTACCAACAAACTCTGAACTTGACACAAATAGATTCCCAAGTAACTCTAACACTAATATAATAGCTGCTAAGCCTAACCATGATCCCTTACATCAGGCGCAGCATGCTTGGCATAACAACAAATTTGGCTCAGAATCAAGGTCCATATTGAGACAAGACGACCCATCAATAACATCTGCAAACAAAAAGACAGCGACACGCAACGGCCCAAAGTCATTTCAAAACTTTCTCTAATTGTCACTCTCTAATTCTTAAATGTAGAGATGCCCCTCATGCCCAATATGACTTATGTAGAACAAGCATTTTGAACATTTTTGGGGATGTGAAGAACTTGCAGGACATTGCCTCTAGTGACATCGACCAAGTCGAATTTGTCTGTGACCAAAATCTTGCAATAGTACGCTTATGGATCAAATCTGGGCTGGTTTTAAACTCAATCTGGAAGCAGAAGATGGAACTGTTTAAAATGGGATTCCTGATTGCTCAGGATCCTGAACGCCTTATAGCAGAAGCTCAAGAGCGTCATCAGTCGCAGCCCACAATTGGTCCTTCTAAATGTCTCCCAGTCTGCACTTGCTCCTATTGTGGTCCTGCAGTGATTCCCCATCAGCCTAAATCTGTCACCTACCAAGCATAACCATTAATGAATCTCGCTCTGGAAAACTATTCATTAGCGTCCTGGAATACCAGAGGTCACGTACATCTTCAATGGTCCTCACTCTCAGAGCTTAACAAATATGATATTGTGGCAATGCAAGAAACTTGGCTCACTCAAACTCCGGTTTGGGATGATCATGATATCACCCTTATACCGGCTTTAACAGCTGCAAGAGGACGTCCAACTTCTGGCCTTTTAGTTGCGGTAAGAACTAGCAAAGCATTACGAGTCACGACATGGGCATCCCCCAATAATTTTACATAGTTAGCTAAAGTCTGTAGTGCCACTCAAACGTTTGCTTTGCTAAATCTTTATCGCAATCCTCTGGACCTTACTGATGACACATTCTACAAAGATTTGACTTTGATGTTAGAATTGATATCATGTGATCAATGTGTACATGCAACAATTCTGGTAGGGGATTTAAATCTTAATTGCTTCACCCCAAAAACGAAATGTCAAAAACTTGAGAGTGAAAGATGGCTTAACTTTGCCAAAGATCACGGTCTGCACATGGCTAATGGTTCAATTGCAGGTGACATCCCCCCGAATTCGACTTGGGAGAGAGGGAAGTCCCATTCCATCATAGACTATGGCCCTCATTACACGTTGTGCGGTAAAAAAAGGCATTTACCAGCATGGCGTTATTTGCGTCTCCGCCCTCGCAAGAGCCCGCAAATTGCGGACTAGTACGAGTACGAGGACTCAAGCATAGCGCCATGCCGGTAATCCTCCTACCGCCATGTCGATAAAGCCCCCAAAAAGTCCATTAACGGATTCAACCAAAGTGCTAATAGCACCTCCACCTTCTTACTGCATGCAAATTGTGGTCACCGATATTAGCGGTCACAGCTATTAGCGGTCACCGTTAAAACGCGGAAGCGGAAACAGCGTCATCGCACAGGAACGGGAAAGAGCACGGCGGCCATCTTTAAAAACACAATCCATTGCCATCCTACGCATCCAGGACACCTTTCCAAGAAACTCGGACAAAAATCCTTCCAGGACAGCCTAAAGATGCCCAAGGCCGTAAAAAAAATCAACTGAGCGGTTACGTAAGGAAAAATTCTGCAATGAGGAACTCATAATGCTGACCAAGACACTAGCGGCAAATGCAAATGTGGTCTTCAGCAATGACATGCGGCGGGAGACCATCCTCAAGAAGAAGGCCATCTGGGCAGAGGTTGCCAACAAGGTCCGTGAGTGGGAGGAGACCTATGCATCCACAATTGGAGTGGAATCCATAGAGGGTGTTGGAGAAATGGAGCATGGAGTGGCCTCTTCGTCCGATGGAGGTGAGTGTATACATCAAAAAATGCACAGTGAAGTGTGAGGGGCCCCCCAAATATGTGTCCATATTAATGCCGTGGATCCAACCACAAACATACATGCACGCATCACCACATACACGTGCAACACAGACCCATTCATGCATGACCCACCCAACATCCCCATTACCTGAATCCACAATAAAGAGGCCCAAATGCATAGAGCGGCATGACGTAAGCATTCAGCATAAGGCAGGTCGAACCATAAATGATGAATATCCCCATTTCTCACCCCTACAGGATCACACACAGAAACTGAGGAGCCACACACTGTGACACCTGCTCCCTCATCCACCAGAAAATCCAGGAGAGATGCCACAGGGGACACCGCCACAGCCTCAAGGGGAACCGGGAGGAGTGACCATGACCAGAGGGACAAAGGCAGCAGGAGCACCAGTTCCACGCAGCCTGAGGCCATGCCTGCTGCCATCTTAGCACCCACAGCAGTGTGTCTCCCTGCAAGTGAAACCAGCATGGAGGGCACGCACTCTGCTGCCACCAGTTCAACTGGTGAGGCAGCAGCCACTGCCCCACTTTCGGACAAGGAGGAAGCACATGTCATTGTGGATCAACGCCAGACCCCCAGCCCAACACACTCCATTCTGGCAAGCCCAAGGTTGTCATCAGGTCCGGGTAGCCATGGAGGATCAGCCACCCCCACCCTGGAAGGGGCATGGAGCCCCCAGGTGTCCTCACCTGATACCAGTGCCATGGATCAAGGCGCAGCAGTCATCCCACCAGCACCTAGCATGCAACATGACCTCTCATCCATCATCCAGAGGCAGGCAGAGATCACTGGGCTAGTAGGGCAGCATGTGGCTGAGGCAGGCCATCTGAGGGAGGACCTCAGTATGTATGCACAGCAGACAAGGGAGGGCATGCACGAACAGGATCTGCAATGAAATGGCCCAACTCAGGCAGGCCATGATCCGTATAGCGGACGCGATTGAGCGCCGATGCCCACTCACAACACAGGATGAACTGGGCACCACCTCCTCTGGGTGTTCCCGGCAAACTAGCCCCCTGCGCCGGTCTCTGCGCAACCTGAGGCGCACCACATCCCAACCACCAAATGGCGGAGGAGGCACTGACAATTAGGGCCAGCAAGGACTAGGTGGCACATGTGGAGAAGGACACGTACACACCATGAGACTCACATGGGGGTGTTGTGGGGGGAGGGGGGTAAGGGTGTTCTTGGGAGTGTTGTGGGGGGAGGGGGTAAGGGTGTTCTTGGGAGTGTTGTGGGGGGAGGGGGGTAAGGGTGTTCTTGGGAGTGTTGTGGGGGAGGGGGGTAAAGTCGTTTGCACAGTTGGGGCCATGCACTTAATTTTTGTCTTTTGTTCACAATACACTGTTGAAAAGTTGAAACACAGGCTTGGTATTCATCATTGTATGTGTGTACTGTATTGGGGAGATGGTTCTTTGTGGGACTGACCACATGCATCAGGGCAGTAATACCCATCTGCATCCATAATAGTTATACCTTGGATGTCATGGAATCTGATACATCAGATGCTGACGCACATTGTGTCCCTCCTGGACATTGCCACTTGCATGTCCTTGCGGGCCTTTTGACCCATCCTCATCACCATCCACATCATCCTCATCTGGCGCTTGCATATCAGGTGGCATAGGCACATTCCGTCTGATGAAAATTTAGTCCGGCATCACACATGCCATGGTTATCTTCGACACTTTGTCATGGCCGTACAGGAGAGCCTCACCCGGCACGCTTAGGCACCGGAGCTGTGTGTTGGAGAGGCCGAATGCCTGCTCCATCATGACGCAGGTACGGGTATGTGCAATATTGTTGTCCTCTTCCTGCTGGTTCTGGGGGTTTCCATACAGGGGTTAGATGCTACCTCTTCAGGGGATAGCCGACTCTGCCTGTATGGGGTGAACAATGGGTACCTGTTACCGGCCACCCTGCTGTGGACTGTACATGTCACACATGTCTTCTTTGCATTGTGATTGGAAGTCATAACTGATAGCATGCATGCAGACAATCTGTATGACTGCAATGTACAAAGCTGGGCTCAACCATGCAAGTTGACATGCCCGAAACATGCCTCCGCAAGTAATGGAAATGTCCTGGCTGAGGCCAGGCCTCAGGTGTCCTTGGGCCGGGCAAATTTTGTACCGCTATGCCAGTGCGCTGCCATTCCTACATCCATGTTGCTGTGCTGCGGGGCATCACTTCAGTGGTGCTATGGGTTTGTGGTCAGGTGCCATGGCTAGGGGTGATTCCTTTGCATGCATTCTAGGGCTCATTGCGGTAATGATGTTGTGCTGCCCAAATTCTGTATGACTGTCCTGAGGGCAAGATGATGATTTGTGTATTATATGGTGTGGCATGATGTGAAATGTGGGTGTGGATGGATGTGTCATCTTTGAAATGTTGGAATGTATGCAATTTTGTGCATCTTCGCATTTCATGTGGGGTCTTATCAAGTACATTGTGAAGTCCCCCAATGGACATTGAAGTACATCTGTCTGACCATTTGTCCCACGCACGCCAGACAATTCACAGTTGGTGTATCGTTCTCTCCCCCCCAATCACACCGCCCTGTGCATGGCCTGCTACTCACCAAGTTGCCACGATCGTTGGCCAGCTTGTCGCTCCATGTTGCTTGGTATGGTTGAGTTCTGCAGGACCATTGAATCATGCGTTGATCCGGGATGTCTGGCACAACAATGTGTGATTGTCTTGTTTGCATCACATGCCATTTGGAAAATGATTGGGTGAAATTATTTCCTGTTTCTGTGGACTACTTCATTGTGATGTGGGACCACCAATTCCACATGGGTACAGTTGCTGGCCCCGATGCTACTTGGGATGGTTGCAAGTGAATACATGCATAATTTGGTGTTTGCAATCTCCTGGGCAGACCGTGGCAGGAATATGTGTTCATGTCCAAGCTTCAGGAGGGCATTGTGTACCTGGTTCGGCGTGCATGGGAATACTGGTTGTGAGATGCCATGCTTCTGCCACACATTATGCTGCTGCGAGCCTGTGGCCAGGGAGTGGAGCGCAGTCAACACCTGCACTAGAGGGGGGATTGCAGTTCTGATGTCTATGAGTCTCACGCTGTCGTCATGTATCTTATCCACGATGATGGTGATGGTATCCCAGTGCAGACGGTACAGGGTTTGTATGTGCTCAGGTGTCTGGTACAATGAACTGGCTTGGATCCTGGAGATTGGTGGCTGGCTCTGTGGTATTTCTGGGTGCCCTGGTTGTGCTTGCTGCGCCTGTCTTGCCCTACTCTCCTCCTCCTCCTTCTGCGTCTCCTCTGTGCTGCCTGTTGTTGGTGCTGCCGCACTGCAATCATGTCCTCCAGCCTATGTAATGCTGGCAGTATTGGAAGCATTTTTGTGTGGGAAGGGGTGTGGGAAGGGGTGTGGTGTGCTCTTTTGTGCTGCCACAGTCTCCATCGCCTCTACCTGTGCTGGATGTGTCCACCAGTGGCAGGTGGAAACACGGCTCAGGTCTCTTAACGGGTGGTTCACGATGCCGGTATTTGCGCCATGCCGGTAAGGGGTTTTTGGGTCTTTCCGATGCCGCTATTGCCATGTCTGCCTAGCTTGTGATGGGATGCTATTAGCGCCATGCCGCCATTTCCGACCTGGGGGTCGCGCGCCCACGTATTTGCCGCTATTAGTCTCACCGTACTTACCGGTGGCGCTAATAGTGGCAAGTCCGGGTCGTAATTAGATAGGGAATTTAGCGGTAGCGGTAATCGTTTACCGGTACCGTTATTCCCTTACCGCCTACCGTGTAGTGAGGCCCTATTATGTCTTTGATACTAATAGTCTCTTTCACAGAGCCATTAAATTTAACATCTTGCCTCAAACACTCAGTGATCATCACTTGTTGGTATTTGAGTGGCAGCGGAATCATGAGCCCACGATGTTAAATCAATGCTGGTCTAAACACGTTTTAAGTGTAAATGCTGCCAAAACGTGCTTCAAGTGGACTGATGATTCTCTGCATGCACTTAATCTTGCCACTCAGGGATTTCTTCTCTCCAAGCACAACTTTTATGCAGACATCCTTCCTTCTTTTGGCGTATTACACAATGGTAAGCCCCCAACTGCGATGGCACATAAACATCAAACTGATCACATATTACAACAAGCCAAACGCACTTTTAGAAAAGATCTGAGGGCTACACTCAAACTACCAATGAGTGAACGCTTATATAGCCGCCAAAAAATCAAATGTCAATATCGGAACTGGTGCCGTGCAAGAAAGGCGACTCTTTAGCAGCAGGATGGCAAAGCCTTTCTATGCGCTGCAAGTAACAAAAACTCCGCCCAAATTTGGTCACTGCTCAAAAGTGTGACAATCCACTCGCAAGTTGATCTTCAATTATGTGGCGTCTCTGAATCTCAGTGGCTTGCCCACTTCTTGAAATTATATGCTGACACGAAATTTGTTGATTTTGTCTATTCCCCATCATCCACAGACCATTGGAATCTGGAATGTTCCCCTTCCATAATCGAAGATCTAATAAAGAAATCTTCATCATCACCTGCAGCCGGGCCCAATGGTCTAAACAATCTAATGTTCAAACAGAACACGTCAAAATGGGCGGTGATACTGAACAATCTATTTCAACATATCATTCGGTCTAAATGCATCCCTGTCTCATGGCAATCTTCTTTACTTGTACCTATCTTTAAGTAGGGTGATAGGGAATCCCCCATGAGTTACCGTCCAATTGCCCTACTTGATGCCCCAGGGAAGATCTTTGCTCGACTTGTCTTGAGAGACTTTACCCTGTGGACCGAGAGCAGCAACCGAAGAGGTCCCAGTCAAACTGGATTTGTGGCTGGGTTGGGCACTTCCATCAATTTACTTACTCTTCACGCATTAAAAGCCCAAGCGCAATTTGCAAGACTATCTTTATACTTTGCGTTTGTTGACTTACATACAGCTTTTGATTCGGTATCTAGAATTAAGTTGATGGAAAAATTGCAGTCAGCTGGCTGTCCTGCCACTTTATGTGACACCATACATGCCTTACATTCCTCGACCACGGTGATGGTCCGATTATCGATTTCTGGTTTATTGTCCAACCCAATACCAACATACAGAGGGTTGAAACAGGGCTGTGTGCTAGCTTCTGCCATTTTCAATTTCTTTATTCATGATGTAAAGCAAGCGTTTCTTCATGTAGCCTCGGATTCCCCAAAAATGAATGGTTCTGTCATCAAAGCCTTATGGTATGCAGATGACCTGGTGTTGGTCTCAAAAACCCCGATAGGTCTACAAAAATTGCTTACAGCGCTACATGCTTATATGAAAACGAATGAGCTAATCATCAACCTAAATAAAACACAAGTTGTCATCTACACTCCTAAATCTTCTAAGAAAACTCGTTTTACTTGGAAAATTGATAATAGCACTGTGGAGGTGGTTCCAACATACTGCTACTTGGGAATATTGATTGATGGCCCTGCCTCCATTGACTCGCACTCAAGATCTATAGATCATAAGATCATGTCTGCCATTTCGCAAACAAAGCTAATTTTGTATAAATTCGGCAAATTTACGATCAGACCAGCCATTACCTATTGGAGGCAAAAAGTCCTGCCGACAATTCTATATATGGCCTCGAAACGAAAAAGATTGTTTCTTATAGCCGTTTACAGAAATTAGAGGCGAAATATTGGCGAGGCGTCCTAAAACTACCGCAATGTGTGCCAGGTCTTTGGCTAAGACTTGAACTAGGTCTTACATCTTTGAGTGCGGAATATCACTGGAGACTGTGCGCTCTATTTCGTAAATGCTTGACAGGTGTAAATTCGAATAATATACTGGCAATTGTATCTTCCTACATATTAACATCTAAACACCCTTTTGTTAAGGACTGGACTTCACAGATCTATGACATTTTAGCCAGAGCTGAGATCTCGTTGGAAACTCATATTACCAATCCCATTAGAGCGAAGGAGAAATTGTTTAGATCAGATTGGCTCGACACGAGATTGATGTGTCTATTTTACAGAGATTTTAAGAGCCTGGCTTTTGAACACAAAAAACTTAAAGTTCTTGCACCTTACTTGAATCAGTGTCCCTCCCCACAAGTGAGAACATCCATACTGCGTTTGCGATTCAATCTGTTTCCTACCCGGGATGTTCTGGTTAGAAGAAAGTTGTTGCCTGCTGAAGCAAATTACTGTACCTTTTGCCATGCCATTCGTGAAACCTTGAGACAAATTATAACCGAATGTCCGGGGGTGAACGTATTGAGAAGGAAACATTTCAAGTCGCATATGCCTTACTTCAGCCTTGTTCCCCCGGATTCTCGGTGGTCTGTGGTATTATCCACCAAATCAGTGAGCATTCGTATTGCCACCCATAACGTCTTGCAGGCTATTAATGCAAAATTTGCTCCTGAGTCCCTGCTGGATTAGAACAATAGATATTCGCCCAGTGGGTTGGTGTATCTTAATATATTAGAAACCATGATGTTGCTACGGACTACAAATTTCATTCCAGGTCAAACCTTGTGATTGACCAAATGTTTATGAGACTTATTTTATGCCAACAAATATCTGAGTGGAAATTATAAATTGTATTTATCTAAGCTTAGGTAGGTTTATTTTACCTCCATTTCTATTCTCATTTTAATATGCTCCATAGTTTTCTTTTTTTTCTTTTTTTAATTTAGTCTCACACAATGATTTGGTTAACCTTAGCATTTCCGGTTGATTTGCACTTCTGTCTCTTTTGTCGTGAATATCATATGTTACATTTTAATTAGTATTATGCATATTCTGCCTTTGAGTAACTTCCACACTTCTATTATTTTAGCATTACTAATTTTTTGTATTTTTATGTAAATATTTCTGTTTGAATATTGAAAAAGTTGATATTTTCAGCTGTATTCAATAAAGAAAAAAAAAGAAGAATAGAGTGGCAAGCGCCAACTAAATAGATCTACCTCAATGAAGAACATTAAATAAGTGCAGTCGACTCTACATGAAATCAGAATTAAACCCAGGACGGTAGGGGCCAAACGGGCCAGGATTCATATACCAGCACAAAGCCAGACGAAAGAGCAGAATCGAAACTTAGCAAGAAGCAGCTCATGCCTAGGAATTCGAGGTCAACCTAAGGAAGGGAGGAGAGCGGCAACTCCGAAGAATCGAAACTTAAGAGCATAGCAGCCTGCCCGTGAAGGTCGAGATAAGGAGGCCCAGGCAGCTGGTAAGGCCGAAGAGAGAATCAAATACGCAAATAGATGGAAAATGAAGCAGCTTCACGGTGTACAGACATGTGACCAGCCAAGCGCGAAGAGGTACCAACGTCTGATGTCACCCAAAACCAGAGGATGCCATAACTTTCCCTGATAAGAAGCTACAGTTTCGAGGCCATCCTCAGCCAACTAATTGACACATAGCCCAAAAGTACTGATTGATGGAAGGGAGGCAGGGTGAATCTTGGGGCATGCCGCATCTGGGTAAGCATTCTGCATGCTGCTAATTAAAGTGGAGATTTATGCTTGGGGGTGTAACTGACCCAATCACAATGGACCAAGTAATCTGGGGTCCTATAATTAGTAGAACCAATGAGACGTCGTACTTGCAGTGACGTCTAGCATGAGTGATGTAGAGGGATGGGCGTAGACGCCCACCCAATAAGAGTTATCCAATCCCCACACCCTGTTACATATACAGATATAGTACCTATATTTAAGTTACCTTTTCCAACCAATAGACTTGCATGACAATCTTTCGAGTGTTACACGTCAATGATGATGACTTTTGCCTATAAGAATTGTTGTCTGAATGAAGATTGCGGAAGTTGAAGCGAGACGGGCGATCGCATCACTGATGATTTCCTAATGTTTCCCCGTTTTTTGTACTTGTCATTAAACAGACTTCCCTTTGCCAAACCATTTGAGTTGTCCTTATTGATTGGTGTTGGAGTAAGAGAATCCTGCACCCCATCCACCTCAGGGTGCAGCTATCTCGTCTAAAGGTACTCGAGGGTGAGCTCTAATCCCATGGGCCCGTCAAAGGTCGCTCCGCCCTCTTGTACAGGGAAAGGAGCGAGAGGATGTATTGGTTTAGAAAACTGATAGGTTGTGAAGAGAAGAGGAGTAGAGAGTTTGAAAGGGAATGCCCAGGCAAATGCATTCAGTGTGGTAGTGGGGCACAAGACAATGGATGGATTTGTAAACGAGTAGCGATTTTGCAAGGAGAGTCATTTAGCATTTAATGACAGGTAGAGGTGAAGAGGATTAAAGTAGGTTACACTGTTTGCTTGTTGCAAGGTTGAGGACTTTGTTGAGGGGAGCAAAGAAATAGAGGGGTAGAAAATAGGCTCATGCAGTAGTCCGGTTTGCTGAGCTAAAGAGTAGAGATAAGGATTTTAGTTGAGTGGTGTGTGACGTGTGAACAGACTTTTCTAATGTTTCTTAGGTTGAGACTGGCTGCGCTGTCAAAGAAAACCCCAAGGTTGTGAGCCATTGGTGAGGAAGTGTGGAGGTCACAGGGAAAGAAATGTGAGAGCAGGGTTGGTGTTGGACGCAGGGAGAAAGATAACTTCCATCTTTGAAAAGTTTAGCATGAGGTAGTCTAGAGCCACCATCCAGTGGTGGATGGCAGTTTTGCAGATGGTTATGCATTCTGAGATTGCAGCGGTGAAGAAGGGGAAGAAACATTTCGGAGTATTGTCAGGGAAGATGTGATAGTTAAAGCCAAAGGAGGAAATTTGTTTACTGAGAGGATGAGATGTGCAAGATGAAGGTGAGTTGGCCTCGGACTGATATTTGAGGAACACCAACTGGAAGAAGGGTTGAAGAGGAAGTGCTGAAGTAACATGAGACAGAGAAGCAGTGGTCAGACAGTTAGGAAAACACCCAGTTAAGTGCAGTGTCCTTGAAGCAAAGGAGGGACTGGGTTGGAAAGAGGGGTGATGATACACAGTGTCAAATAAACTGTACTTTGGGTGCCTTGGCAGGGGAAGTGGTGGAGTTCTTTGGCCTTACTCAATGAGACCCTTCAAGGATGGACCCCCTTTGGAAGAAGTAGTCACTGGGATGTCAATGGCAAGGAGAAAGAAGGAACCAAGCAGGCAACACTTTCGGTCTTTGCAGTGGTCTCCATTGGCCGATCATCACTCTGACTGTGGATGTCCCACAAAGGTGAAACTTGAAGATAAGACCCTGGGTGGCCTTGGATGACTTTCCATGGTGACGGGTTCAGTGGCAAAATAGATGTCGGATTTCAGGATTTCACGGTTTACTGGCTTTCAGTTCTTCAGTGCTGCAGCCACAGCACTGACTTCAGGATGGCTTCTGGCAACCTGGACGCGACCACTGGACTGGACTATGGACCCTCACCAAGTCTGGGCACTTGGGACACCTTCTTTGGATTTTGGTGGTGGGAAACCCACCAGCAGACACTCCATTGTAGGCAGTGACCCTGGACCTTTTCTGGCGCAGACAAGTGAACTGGTGTAGTGGCAGGGATGCCCCTTGAGGTATTCTTTAGAGATTTGGAACATTCGTCATACCTCCAGGCTTTAAGCAGCGCTATGCCAGGGTACCCCCCCACTTGTGGATGGTACTCAGCAACGGGGCTTCCAGCTTCAAGAGTTTCAGACACTCTTCTTCTGGACCCACGAAGATCCCTTCACCGGATGGCAGGCACACAGGACTGGCTTCCAGGACACTTCAGGAGAAGAGCAGCAGTTGCACGATGATCACTCATAGCTCGGTAAGGGTTTGCCTATACAGGTCCTCTATGGTTCAGTCCTTGAGTCAGCACAGCAGTCTTTGCATTTGGTGAAGAGATGCAGTCACAGACCTCTTACTCCAACTGGACACCAGGATGCAAGCTTAAGATTACTTCAGATTCAGGTTTCTTGTTACAGATTTTGAGAAGGAGGTGAGTGCGAGGCCCCCTGTTAAATGAAACACTTACCATTCACCCAGGCTGAGCCAGGCTCACCCAGCCAATCACACACAAGTGCATTCATGCAGGCAACACCCAATCAGGCTCACAGGTATTCAGGCTATTCACCAGAAACCATACACCCACAAAAACAATGTGGATTGGGGGCTACCCCCCAGCCTTTTAGTGCACCACTCTGCATTAATTCCAGTTTCAGTCAGGGCTGGCTCAGGCATTGTGTCACACAACCAAGACAAGACACTCACAACACAGAATGCATATTGACTACCCACTCCATTCAGATAGGTGCCACCCCAAGGGTGTACCCACAACGAGCAGTTCCTGGGAGGGCTCCAGCAAGTCTGGCAGGAGGCAGTCCCAGAGCCATATATGGTCCTTTCACCCAACAACCATTCAGGGTAAGGGAACAGAGCCAAGGCTTCTCAGGACTTTGAGAATCAAGGGGGTAAGGCAAAGGAAACCAAGAGGCCACCAGTGGCCATCTTGCATTTGTGCAATAATCCATTGATTCCTATGGCAGGGCCTGGGTATCCCAATAATGGAGGATACCTAGAGCCACTGCCATAACAGCAGGTAGCCACCAGCCCATACCCTACTCTGTGGGCAACACACTTGTGCCCAAAAACATTGGTGTCATAAGGTTACTCCCATGGGTACTGTTCACCAAGAAAGAAATGAAGAGCTGCACTGCCCGGTGGCCAAACTGGACTCCTGTGCAGAAAATAAGCAGAACACACAGAGTAGGGAGATATAGGACAAGGACAAAGGGGCCCTGTCCCTCCAATGCCATTTGCATTATCATGACTCTTCCCTGGTCTGTGATCAGTAGTGAAGCCTGGCCCTTGCAGGCTAATGGACCACCTGAGCAGTTTAGGGTGTTTACTATTCATCTGCAAAAGCCACTTTATCGGCTTATGGTCAGTTTGGACCATGACGGTAGACCCAGTAAGGTAAGGTCTAAAACACCCAAAGCTCCAAACTATATTAAAACATTCATTTTCAACTGTGACCCACCTATGTTCTCTATCTTTGAGATGCCTACTAGGAAAATCATGGTATGTTCTCTTGCTTTGTTATCCAACTGGGACAAGACAGCTACAATCCTCTGTCACTAGCATACGCTTTTACAATAAAGGGTTTTCTGTTGTCAGGAGCACACAACACAAGTGCCCCAACAGACTTTCCCTCAAGCGATCAAATGCCCTCTGGCAGTTTTCAGTCAAATCAACCTTCTTAGATTGCTTGGGTGATGTCAGAGCTGTCAGAGGGGCAGCTATGGTGCCATAGTCTTCCATGAGGTTTCTGTAGTACCCAGTGAGGCCCAGAAAGGCTCTCATCTTGGTTTGATTAGTGGGAGTCTCCCAGACATGTACATCGTATATCTTACTAGGGAGAGGTGACATTTGACCCCCTCCTACCTTATGACCAGGGTACGTGACCTTCTCCCGGGCCATCTGGAACTTGGTAGCCTTGATAGTGAGGTTGGCCCTTTTCATGGCCTGAAACACTTTATCTAAGTGAGTCAAATGCTCTTCCCAGGTGGAGCTGTAGACAGCAATGTCATCTAGATAGGCCACACAGAAGTCCTCTAGTCCACTGAGGGCATGATAGACTAATCTTTGGAAATTTGCAGGTGCATTCTTCAGCCCAAATGGCATGACTCTAAACTTGTAGAACCCCTTACGGGTTTATAAAGCCATTTTCTACTTGGCCTGGCCAGTCAGAGCTATTTGCCAATAGCCTAATGTGAGGTCAACAGTGCTTACAAACTTGGCAGCACCTACGGTGTCCACAAGTTCATCAGCCCTGGGCAGTGGGTGAGCATCAGTCTTGGTGTCTGGATTGACTCTTCTGTAGTCCACACAGAATCTCTAATCTTTGGTACCTGACTGAGAACTGGCCTTGGGAACAAGGACCACAGGGTTTGACCATGGACTGGTTGAGGTGTCAATGACACCCAGATCAACATCTTGGCAACCTCTGCCTGGATGCGATTCTTCACAGTGTCCGACATCCTGTAGCATCTGCTTTTGACAGGTACACTGTCACCAGTGTCAATTCCATGCCTGCACCATGTGGAGAGGCCTGGTGCCAGTGAGAACAGAGAGGCATACTGCTGGAGCAGAGTCCTGCAGGCCCTCTGCTGCTCTGGTGTCAGATCTGGAGAGAGATGCACTCCCTCCATTGAGCCATCCTGAGGGTTGCTATGCAGCAGGTCAGGAAGGGGCTTACTCTCATCCTCCTCTTGCCCTGAAGCCAACAGAAGACATGAGACTTCCTCTCTTCTGTGGAAAAGCTTGAGCCTGCTATCCTGGAAAACCTGAGGGACTACCCCAGTGATACCCATGTCAACCACATAGTTGACTTCACCCATCTTGGTATCTAGTCTACTTGTGAGGCATTAAGGTCATGCCAGTACTTGTTCATGTCTTGGCTAGCCTTGGGATTTTCTGATGCCTGGCCAATCATCTGTGCCATCCTTCTTCTGGGGCCTAACCCATAGTCCCCCAAATACTTGGCAGGACCTGGAGGTGTGGCTTCCAATCCTTCTCTAACTAAGGCAAGGGGCCCGCTCACTGGATGTCCAAAGAGGATATCAACAGGGCTGAAACCAACACCCCCTTGAGGCACCTCTCTATAGGAAAACAGCAGGCATAGTAGGAGGAGATCCCATTTCTGCCTTAGGGGCTCTTCCAAAGCACCCAACATGCCTTTGAGAGTTTTGTTAAATCTCTCAACCAGACCCTTGATCTGAGGGTGGTAGGATATAGAGAACGTGTAAGTTACACCACACTTCTTCCACAGTTCTTGTATGTGACTAGACATGAAGTTGGATTCCCCTGTCAGAGATAAGCTCTTTAGGGATACCACTCTGGTAAAAATGCCCAGGAGAGCCCTGGCAACCACCTTGCCAGTTGTGGTCCAGAAGGTACCTGGTGGCATGGTCTACCAATACCAGGATGCACCTGTGTCCACGGATGTAGGAGGGCCTAACTGACAATGGCGATGCCTACCCTCTCAAATGATGTGCCAACCATTGGCAAAGGTTGCAGTGGGGCAATGACACTGCCTCCAGTATTGCCAGACAACAGCCAAGTAGGGTAGGTCCTGTAGTGACTCTCCACTTCTACTCCCATCCTGTGCCAGAAGAAGTTGGCTGAGAGCCATTGCTAGGTCTTCTTAGTGCCAAGATGACCATCTAAGGGCACCTCATGTGGCAACTGCAGAAGGAAATTCCTGTAGACCTGGGATATAACCAACCTCTTGACTGCTGCGGGTGGTGGCACAGTGGGCTCACTATTAAGGAGCTCACCCGCCCAATAAATCTTGAAAGACCTAGGTACTTTACATTGTGCCTGGGCATGGGCCTGTCTTCTCAGACCCTCAAGAGAGTGGCACTCTTTGATGCTTGCAAAAATCCCCACTAGTGGGCCCATCTTCAGCCAGCAGGCATTGAAGGTCAGGGTGATCCTCTGGGTCGAGTATTCCATAGGTAGTGACATAAAGAGAGTCCTCTGCCTCTTCTCCCTCAGGAGGTGAGTTTAGGGTCACCACTGGGTTCAGTTCATCAGGAACTTGGTCCACAGTGTACACTGCTGGGGGAGCAGGCAGAGGAAGCCGCCCTTCTTCAGAAAGGTGGCCTTCTTGCTCATCCTTCTTGCCTTGGATTTCCCCTGTAGCTTGGGTAACTGACTATCAGTCAGAGTCTGTTTGGCCTGTGACCTAGTGAATGCAGCAGGAGCCCGGAATTGCCCATCAGAAAACAACCCCAAATAAGCTAGATCAATTTCAAACAACGCATTGACAGGAACGTTGACTTGTACAATTACATACATCTTGGCCATCTTGTCATCAATCTGGATGGTGACTAAGGCTACATGGGCAAGTTTGGGAGGCCCCCCAGCTAACCTGGTGGTTCCAGTGGAGCACCTACATTAGTCCTCTGGCCTGAGCAGGGCCCTGTCCACAACTGCCATGCTAGCCTCACTGCCTGTCAAGCCAGTGTAAGGCTGGCCATTAATGAGTACACTTCTCAAAAATCTCTGGGTATGCAATGGGATATTATCCAGCACTTCTGAGTACTGATCCCAGGACACAAGTGAAATTAAGGAAATATGTGCAGGAGCACCAAAGGTAATTCCTGGAGATGAGGTGAGGACAATGGCCTCCACATCTCCGTCGGCATCAGAGGCTGTCTCCTTTCACTGCAGCTGCCTGTTGCAGAGCCTCTTCTCCCTCACGAGTCATCTAGAGCTGCAGGACATCAACGGCCTTCATCATTCAAGGTAAGCCCACTTGGGGCATGATGCAGATAGAGGGGCGCGTGCTACCCATTTCAAAGTGCTACATGCTTGATTTCTACAGTTGCACAATTGGCAAGATTTATGCAATGTGAGTGCCATCAATCTTGTGATTTTCCTACATGGGCCATACTTATTGTGGGAATCACCACCTTCCAAAATGGCCACCCATACTCACAAGCTTTTGTGCTGCCATGAATGGCTGCAGCACCTTTCATCTGATCCAATCCTGGAGCCGGCAGGTGAACGCTGGCCCCAACTAAAGCCCACTTTTAAGGCCCCTGTCTGTGCCTGTCCGGGCCTTGGAGGGCCCCTATTTCCTCCCTCACAGAAGCTCCCACCTCATGGAACAGTCCCCCAGCATGCAACCTCCTGGAGCCTTGTTCTCCCATTACAGAGCACTTGTGAGTTATGCTCCGACTACCTAATGTCTATCCACTATTTCTCCAGTGGTGATTCAAGCTGTGCCAAAACCAATTGTTCTGCCTTTCCGCCTGTGCCTTCTATACCTCCTTTCTACTGCATTTGGGTGCTGTTTGGGTCATTTCAAATCTATGTGTGGTTAACAACTGTACACCCACAGCCCCATTTTTGTGTTGCATTTGTTTGCTGTTTGGGCAATTCTGAATCTAGGTGTCTTTAACAATCTGTAGACCTGCCCTTTTTGCACTGCATTTGTGTGCTGTTTGGGCAATTTCAAATCTAGCTGTGTTTAACAACTGTACACTCCCAATTGTGTGCCCTAGTGTCTCTACTGCACCTGTTTTGCTCACCTTCTTCGGCTACTAGGCTGCCTGGTGAGTTTGTGCGTGTGCCATGCAGTCTCGAGTTCTATCCTCCATCCTTTTCTCTCTCCCACCCCTATCTCGCCTATCTATTCTAACTGCTTTACTATCACCTATCCTCCTCTCACAAAGTTTCTGAAGAAAAAAAGTTTAAAAAAGATTTCCTGACTACCAACCCTGGTCTACCCATTGCAGACACCTACGTCAGCGCAACTTATAGACAGATTGTCACTAATATCCTCTTTTCTGTCCCCTCTCCAGATCTCTGGATCCCTCATCTTATCTCTACTCTCTCGCCTTTCCTATCCTCACCTACTAATAGTGGCACTTAATGGGAAGTACTCTTGGTAGGCTTCTCATCATCCAGGTGTATCATTAATGTCTATTGCACTGGCACTATCATGGCTCAGGGACCTCAATCCAACCTTCTCCTCTTTGACCAGCGCCTGCCTTCCCTCATCAACTTCCTGCCTGCACCTGCTACACCTCCCTCCTATCTCCCTGTCCCTCTTCCCCCTCCTCTGACTGGTGGACGACCACGCCCCTGTACCCCTCCTCGTAAAACCGAAAGGCGGAGACCTGCTGCATCTAACTATGCCTAATGCTCGCTCAGCTAGCATACACTCTGCTGACATCCGACTATTCCTTGAAGACATTGACTTTGATATCCTCGCTCTTACAGAGACGTGGTTCAATGCCAGCTCAGTCACTGCTTTGACTCCCTTCTCCCCGATGGCTACAAAATCATCTGTAAGCCTTGCCATAACCGTTCCCTGGGTGGGTTCCTTCTTCCCTCGTACCAACCTAGCCGTACTCCTCTTTCTAAAGCCTGGTATGGAAGGTTTTCATCTCTCCCACCTCCTCCCTGACCATTGCCACGATCTATAGGCCACCTGGCTATGTCACCCTGTTCCTCTCTGAATGGGCAGATTTCTCCTCCTTTCTCCTGACATCTACCTCTAAACTCCTTCTTCTGGGTGACCTCAACATCCACCTTGACTCCACAAGCATGGCACCCACTCCCTTTCATGACCTGTGAACTTTGTTTCCCTCTCCATTCTCCCCTCTTGTCCTACCCACTCTTCTGGACACACTCTTGATGCTTTTATCCACACAGATCTTCGCTCTCCACTCACCACTCCGCTCTCCTGGTCAGACAATTCTCTCCTCTCATCCCACCTGGGCCCTTTCAACTGTCTGACCGCACCTCCCCCAGCTCTGCCTACCTCATTCACGGACATCCGCCCTATGAAACGAGTGTCAGTTGCTGCCTTTGCATCCACCTTCAACCCACCCTCTCCTCTCACAGCAGACTCTACCTCTGACTGTGCTCTCAGCAACCTCCATCTCACCATCTCTAACACTCTCGACATTCTTGCCCCAGTCATGAGGATCCACTTGATACACACCACCAAGTGTAATACCTGGTACGACTCCGATCTAGCTGACCTGAAGCGCAAGTGCAGAGCTGCAGAACGGAAGTGGCAGACCACAGGCTCACCCTCCAACAAACTGGCCTGTCACCTTCTCCAAAGGCAATATCGTCACAACATTCATTTTAATAAGAGGGCCCACATCCAGTGTCTGGAGCATACAAGAACACGGCTGAACTCTTTGGAACCTTCAAGCAACTAGCCAATCCATCTGCAGTCTCCACCTCACCTCTTCCCTCACAGGCCCTTTGCACTGCACTGACCGCTCACTTCACTGCAAAAATGCAGGACATTCTGAGCACTCTTTCTTCCTCCCTTCCCCCCCTCCTCCCATTCCCTTGGCTTCCCAACCTCCCTCAGCCTTTCTCTCCTCCTTCTCTCCTTTCACATTGGACAAGGTCACTAGGGTTGTCTGCTCTACGAAGGTCTCCTCCAAACAGGTCTCCCTGTGGTCTTCCAGAACTATTTAGGACAACATTGGCTCCCGTGCCCCTGCACTTGCTGATTGGTGCAATGACTCTCATGCTGCTGGGTTCTTCCCCTCTTCCCTCAAGCACTCTTGTGTGCCCCCTCCTGAAAAAGTCTTCCACCGACTCCTCGTGTCTGGCTAACTACCGCCCCATCTCTATCACTCCCTTCCTTGGGAAACTCCTGGAGTCAAAGTGGGAAATAATTTAAAGCTAATTCACACGTGTAAAACTCTTCAAAATGTCAATTCGCAGCAAACTTTTCCTTAAGCGATTTTTGATATAACGGTCAATCGCACTGTGTTGTAGAGATAGCTAAGGATGTTAGGTACAAGTGGGAGTTAAAATGTTGCTTCTATCTTAAAAACTGAGGGAGTTATAAATGTTTTAGTGAGAGGTGATTTTTAAAAATAAAGACAGGAATTTGAACAAAGACTTCAGTTTAGAATCAGAAAATATGGCTTATGCTTTTAATCAAGGCTAGAGCGTTTGGGCTAGGCAACCAAGTCGGGACAAAGTAAGCTCTGAGACTGATTCATGACTCCAGTAACAGATCCCCATCACCTTCCCCAGCGGCACCAGTCCAAAGACTCAAAGTGGGATTTATGGATCAGAGTTTACATAAGTAAGACGACTATGAACATGGCGCTTTAGCAACTAGACAGAATGGGATAGCACTAAATATTTTGACACTGTTACTGGTTATGAAAGTAGGGATAGTTCAAAGGTTAGAATGGAACAAGATAATGCAAGGTATACAATAGTTCTCTAGCATCCTATCAATACTCACAATCCACTGGGATTTAAGATTTTTTGCACAGTCACTGTTTTGGTCAATGGATTGGGTCTATCAAGGAAGGACAGCACGTCAGGCGCGGACTGGATCAGCTAGGCCGGTCACCGTCACTGCACAGGATCTGCCCTTCTTGTTTCTGGGTATTCAAATCAGCGGGATAGCAAGTTCATCAGGCAAGCCTTATGGTAGCAAGCCACATAGTTTCAGGATGCTAGTTCAAGATGCTTTCTCACACCACAGCGCTACACTGGGTTGTAAGAATAAGTTTGAGGATTGAGGCCTTGCTGAAAATGGTTCAGCTATTGCTTGGCCTAATTCTTGGTATCTGGATCTGGAAGGATGTTAAAGGCTGGATGTTGAATGCTGGAACAAAGTGCTTCGCTGGAATCAGAAGGGTCAGTGTATCCCTATGTGCTGTCAGCTGTCTCTATTTATCCTTTCAAACAACATCACAAAAATGGGTGTATGGGCGGTTTAACTAAGCTTGCCCCTGTGAACTGGGATTAGATCAGGGCCTCATCTCCGCCTTGCATCTGAGTGATTGGATCAAGGACGGATGATGTCACATTTATGGGTTGGCTTTTACAGTCCTTAGAAACCTCCCCTAGACACTAGTATCACAATCGAATGTTGTCCTAAATACATATTTATACATTGGTAACCGCTACAAAAATCACACACAAAAATTCCACATTTTATGTAGTATCTGTTCATCAAAATCCCGCAGCTGTGAGACCTTGTTTCACCTTTCTGCAGAATTTTGTCCATTTCACCATGAATACAATTTCCCACCTTTCTGCAGATTTCCACAAATATGTATGTTTACCATAGGGATGTATGTGTAAAGTTTAACAATTCTAGCATTAATACAGTTTACATAAAACCACATATATTGTCATTCCAGTCCAAAATGTTCCACAGTTCCACTACGTCTTTAAATGTAAAGCCGAAATTTAGACTAACAAATCTGTCCTTTTTATATTTTTCACCATTTCTGATAGCAAGTTATGAGTCTCTAAAGAAATGTTCATTATATATTCTTAGCAGCAAATGTTCATTCTTTTGTCTGTCTCTGGAGCAAGGAGTAGCCCCCAGCTTTTCTGGATTTCCTTCTAGGAGCAGTTTACAACCTTTTCACATGTCCATTTCCTGGCCTGGAGGATCTGCCATTGTTCATTCCTTGGTTGTAGACAAAAGTCTGGCCTAACCCACAATTATCATATGTCAGTGAATTTCCGCTGAGAGGATTTCTCTCCCCCTGGGGAAACCTATTTTTACACTTCTTGCAGGCCCAGCCAGGCTAACTTATTCTTAGTTTCTTGACATAAAATCCAGCAGAAACCAAACTTGTTGCATCAAATAACATAG
Organism: Ambystoma mexicanum; assembly: GCF_040938575.1. Classification (NCBI taxonomy): domain Eukaryota; kingdom Metazoa; phylum Chordata; class Amphibia; order Caudata; family Ambystomatidae; genus Ambystoma; species Ambystoma mexicanum. The sequence goes on from NC_090936.1 coordinate 829,517,190, forward strand.
ATAAATTACATTCTTAGCTTTAAACCTGTGGAATCAAAAACAACTGAGATCTGTATTCCCTTTAGCACCAATCCTTTTATGTTTGCTAATCCGACAGACTTTTAGTTTAGATAACTTTGAAGTTTCATCAGGACAGCCCATCTGACAGGGCTGTCATTCACCGATAGCCAAGTATGCTGCACACAGATTTTGACAGGGGCTGTCATTCACAGGCAATCCAGTTTTTCTGAGAAAATGTTTTGCTCCTCACATTTTAGGACTTTGTACATTCACAGTGCTTCATTAGATTAAAGGAATTTCAGTGCCAAGCAAGATTTTGAGTGTTAAAACAGTATTATGTACAGGCCTTTTTGGAGTTTTCGCAGCAAAATAAATGTAATTTACAGGCACATTTTTGAGTTTCATTTGCAAAGCGCTGCTTCTCCCTCTGTAGACTATGTTTGCTTGCCATGGAGCCCACTGGCACATTTTCTGCAGTGTGTGCTCTATTCCACCACACATGCACCATGGGTGGCAGGTTGTGCAGCCATCTTTTTATGTGTTGATAAACACGGTTTTGGAGGTTTTTGGTGCGCACAAGAGTTTTGCCGCCATTGTTGCTGTTTCTTGCACCATAAATAGCAGAGTGATGCCGCATAGTGTAGCAAAGTCGATCAATACTTCCCACACTTCCTCAATCTACCCTTTTCCTCTCTCCGTACCCTTCAGATTGTTCAGAATAGGGCTGCAAGACTTATCCTTGGCCTCAAACCCAGGGACTTTATCTCTCCAGCCCTAAAAACCCTCCACTGGCTCCCGGTTGCTGCAAGGATCAAATTGAAATCCCTCTGCATCATCCAATATGCTGTCTAGGACCGAGGGTCAATCTATTTACAGATTGCTCTCACCAAATACTTTTCTTCCAGATCTTTACACTCTGCCGGCTCCAACTCTCTGTGTGACAGGCATATTTCTAGGCAGCGAGTTGGTGAAAGATCTCTCCCCAGCTGGCTCCCTCCTCTGGAACACCCTCTCCCTTCCTCTCCATCTTGAGCCAGATCACCTCAAATTCTGGAAGCTCCTCAAGACTTTCCTCTTTACTTCCTCCTTCCCCCTCTCACTCCCATGCTAATACCCCACAGTCACTGAGATTGGTGGCCTGGGAGCTTATGTGTCCTTCTGGGTCCTGGCCTTCTGCCCAATCACCCTCAGCCTTCTGCACCATCCCAGCACTTGCCTTTGGGCACCCATTGGCATGTGTTCTCAAAGGATTGTGCTTATTACTGTCAGGTGATCACTCTGTACCAAGCGATCTCTGCCAGGCACTTGTCCCGGGAGGATAGCTCAGCGGCAGCGTGCGCGTCTTGGAAGCAAGACGACACGAAGCAACAACAGGTTCGATCCCCGGGTCCGCGCTTAAACCTCTTGGTGTTTAAGCGCCTTATAAATACGTAACTAAGACAAAAAAAAAAAAACGCAATTACGCAACTAAGAAAAACAAGCTATTCCTGTAACAGCGCCTCGATGCCTGCGGGCTGTGTGAGCGCTTTATAAATGTAAAAAATAAATAAATAAAAATAAATAAATAAATAAATAATGTTGCACAAAATTGACTCCTCTGCACTTCCCTCTGTGTAACGCCTAGCACTTACCCCCTTCCCTGTTCCCTTCTCTCTCTCCCTCTGCACTTGCACGTTCTGAATGCTCACATGGTCTAATAGGACCACTCTTTTCCTGTTCATCAGTTTATTCCTATTGCCTTTGTTCCCATGTTCCCTCCCCTTCCCCCATGGGTGCTTTGAAACACAATTTCTTGATGTATAAGTGCTTTACAAATGCATGATAAATAAATAAACACTTGGGGTTACCCTTCCTGTGATCCTTGACCCCACAACCCCAGCATGTATCTGGTGTGTGAGGAACTGAATTAGGATCACTGGGAGTCTACTTTACAGCAGGATCACCACTACTCTTACTCCTACCTCCATTAGACTTATCCCCACTAGATCTTTGGAACTTAGAAGTGGGAGGTTGTGGTTTATTCGACTGGGGATGCTTTTTGGACTCCTCAGGTTTCTGAAAGGTCCCCTTTTCTTTGTTCTTGTCTTTCCCACTGGGATCCTTAGCAGACACCCTGTGGGAGACCCATTTGTCAGGCAGCATGGCCCACTTAAGGGGATCTAAAATGTTCTGGTCAGCAATGTACTGACGCAGAGCTGGTGAACAACCTTCAGACAAATGCTCAAAAAACAAGAGGTGACATAATTCAACAAACCTTTTGACCTTGTATCCATAAATCCACCCACTCATGTTCATATGAGCAGCACTTACACAGTCAACCCAAGACACACTCTTTTCTTAAATTCCCTGAACCACTTGAGGTACTTTGTAGGTGGCTTGCCAAACTTGGAAATCAAAGCAGCTTGCATACCCTCCTACTGGCCTCTTTCTTAAACACTGAGCTTCAGAATACAGCTATAACCAGTCGGAGGTACTCTACTCAATAAACACAGCCCAATTTCTATTGTCAACATCTTGGATACCACAAGCCATCTCAAATGCCTCTATCCATTGGAGGGTATCAGATCCCTCCACATACATACAAACCAATTATTTCATAAACTTGGTAGCAGGAGACCTGAAACTCTCGAACAATCTAACAGAAGTTTCAACCTTAGCTTTCTCCAGCTGGAGTCTTTGATGTTCAGTGCCTCTATCTTTGAGTATTACTTGTGCCAATTCCTCCGTTTTCAACTCAGCTTCTGTTTCCAACTTTGTGTACTGAAAGGCAGACATTTCTCTTTGTAGCTCCAATTTTAAAAGTTCAAGTTTTAGGACATCCCCCTGAAGAGCAATGCTGGATTTGGGAATAGAAGTGGCGGGAGAGGTGGCAATCCCAGCAGTAGATCCAGTGATTTCCCCACGGGAAAGGTCCCCATCAGAGCCCCCCCCCCATTTATCAGGAGTATCACAATCAGTCTGGTGATCCACAAGGTCAGCTATAAGCTCTACCCTAGACTTATCCTCAAAGTCTATTTCTTTAAACTCACAAGCATTCTGTGGAGCTTATAATCTGAGCCTGGTCATTTTACAATTTGCAACAGATTCCATTGTTTGTAGTGATGTTTTTCGAGTATATACCACTAGAACCTTAAATTACCAAAAGTGTAAATATTTTGTAGTAGCAATATTAAACAGCGGGGGCCTCATCAGCGGTTGGCCGGTATCCCGGCGCAATCGCTGTTAGCGTTACTGCAACTCGCCCACCGTAATTTGCGGGAGATCCCGATTTGCAGTGGGGCGGTAAATCACCATTATCATGGGGGATTCTTGGCACTATCAGCGCTAGCGCAATTAGCGGGACGCAATTAGCACTGCACAATTAGTTCTGGCCAATTTGCGCTGTCCGAATAGCGTCGTAAACGGGCGGAAAGGAGTGATGTTCATCTCCAGCAAAAAGATGGAGGTAAAACTCCCACTTTCTGCCCAACTTGAGAATGGGCAGAGCGGTACATGCAGCGGTAATTGCGTTACTGCTGCATTTTACTGCTCCGCCAACTTGTGATGAGGCCCTGAGTCTTAAAACCAAGGCTCTCAATTGGAAACTAGCCAGGCTGAAACACTCAGGGGTTGATGCAGGCTGGTTCTTAAGTACAGTGACTCCCCATGCCCCCACAAAGGAATGTTCACACACTATGTTATATGCTAACAGTCTTTTTATTAGTACCATCACAGTTTAGATAAATAAGGATCAAGTAAATATATACATCAATAAATAACACACTCTGTACTCAGGTAAGACTATCCTAATAATGATAAATATATACACATCTATGTAGTACCACAATATACTTCAGATTCAATGTAGAATGCAACAACTGCGGGCAGTTATTAATATATTAATAACCATAGGCATCATAAAGCATTGGATAATGGCATATATATATATACTGTAGAAAGGCAGATTAGATTAGGAACATGGGCAGAATGATTTCTTTAAAGTAGATAGGCAATACTGTGTGAGGATCCCCAACTTGTATAGGAAAAGTCAAGCTGTAATTTAACTTGTATATTACAGCCCAGTCCAAATATGTTCAATAATGCTTTGCCTCTTTTTCCACAGAACCTACCACCCCAAAGTACCTGAGAAGCCACAGAACAGAATCCATGGCGAAGCTGGCACCGCTGGATGATTCCTTAGGATAGAAGATGCTCTTTCTCTTCACAGTACTTTGGGTACCTTGGTAGGGAAAGTGGTGGAGTTTCTTGGACTTACTCGATGAGACCCCTCAAAGATGGACCCCCTTTGGAAGAAGGGATCACTGGGATGTCAATGGCAAGAAGAAAGAAGGAACCAAGCAGTATCAGAAAGGCCACACGTTCAGGCTTCACAGTGGTCTCCATTGGTGGTTTGTTACTCTGGATATGGATGCCACACAAAGGTGGAACTTGCTGTGGACCTTGATAAGGCTTGGTTGAGGAGCATCTTGGTTGAGGAGCATAAGACCGTGGGTGGCCTTAGATAACATTTGTGTCGATGGGTGCAGTGGCAAAAGTAGGTGTCAGGTTTGGGGATTTCACGGTTGACTGCCTTTCGGTTCTTCAGTGCTGCAGCCACAACACAGACCTCAGGGTGGCTTCTGGTGACCTGGACCTAACCACTTTAATGGACTATGGACCCTCACCAAGTGTGGGCACTCGCGATGTCTTTTTTGTATTTTGGTTGCGGGAAGCCTACCGGCAGACACTCCACTGCAGGCAGCGACCCTGGACTTTATCCGGAATGCGGACAAGTGGACGGATGTCATGGCAGCGATGCCTCTTGAAGTATTCTTTAGAGATATGGAACTTTTGCAGCTCCGGTGTCAAGCAGCACTGTGTCAGGGTACCCCCTCTTCTGGGCGATACACATCAACCTGGCTTCCAGCAGTCACAAACACTCTCCCGGACACTGGGCAACAATGACAAACCTCTTAACTTCAAGAGGTTCAGGCACTCCTCTTCTGGACCCACGGAGATCCCTTCTCCAAACAGCAGGAACACAAGACTGGCTTCCAGGACACTATGGGTGAAGAGCAGAAGTTGCATGATGTTCCCTCATAGCTCGGCAAGAGCACACCTATCCATGTCCTCTCTGGTTTAGTCCTTAAATCAGCACAGCAGTTTTCAGATTAGGTGAAGAGATGCAGTCGCAAACTTCTTCCTCCAACTGGACTCCAAGTTACAAGCCTAAGAATACTTTAGCTTCAGCTTCAGGTTTCTTGTCACACCTTCTGACAAGGAGGCGAGTGTCAGGCCCCCTGTTATGCTAAACACTCCCCATTCACTCAGGCTCAGCCAGGTTCAGCCAGCCAATCACACAAATGTGCATTCATGCAATCAGCACCCAATCAGGCTCAAAGGCATTCAGGCTATTCACCAGGCAACCACAGCACAGGGCTGGTTCAGGCATTGGGTCACACAACCAAAACCAGAAACTCACAACACAGAATGCATATGGACTACTCACTCAATTCAGGTAAGATCCACCCCAAGGGTGTACCCACAACAAGCCCCCCCATGAGAAAGCTCCAACGAGTCTGGCAGGATGCAGCCCCAGAACCATACACAGTCCTTCCAACAACTATTCAGGGAAAGAGAACACAGCCAGGGCTTCCCAGGACTTTGAGATACAAGAAGGTAAGGCAAAGGAAATCAAGAGGCCACCAGTGGCCATCTTGCCTTTGTGTCGGAATCCATTGATTCCTATGGCAGGGCCTGGGTATCTCAAAAATGGAGGCTACCTAGCGCCACTGTCACTTCAGCATGTAGCTGCCACCAGCCCATACCCTGTTCTGTGGGAAACATACATGTGCCCAAAAACATACACTAAGGTACAAGGCTGTACCCCTACCTATGGTTCCCTAAGGGTATCCCATGGGTACTGTTCAGCAAGATACAAATGAAGAGCTGCACTGCCAGGGGTCCAAACTGGACTCCTGTGCAGAAAATAAGCAGAATACACAGAATAAGGAGGTATATGGCAAGGACAAGGAAGCCCTGTCCCTCCAATGCATTTCCAGCATAACACTTGCTCCAACAGCAGGTCACTTCTTAGGTTGTGTGAGCCCCATTCCAGAGACTCAGGGACAAGATGGGTTCATTTCTCCAGGCTCCAAAACTTGGGGGAGGGAGGACTGACACACAACTGCAGAGGTCCTTCAACACAGTGAGGTCCTGGGTACCACTGTGGCTGGCTGAGGGGCAGGTCCTGTTCAGCAGAAGATCACGCCCAATGGTGCCTGGAGATGGTAAGGGAAATATCTCACCTCTGCCTTGGGACCTCTGCCTTCACCTCACAACTGGAAGACTCTGGGAAGGACTGCTCTCCCTGCAAGGTCCAACAAAATCTTCTTAAGTGTTGCTCCAAAGGAGTATTGGGAGACCCCTTCCTTTATAAGAAAAGGTCTCCATGTCATTGGACTAAAGCTAGCCTACTCCAGGGGTCCAATCCATGCTCTTAAAATTAGCAGACTTTGCCCTTCTGGTGTCACACCCAAAAAGCTTTGCCAGAGGAAATGGTGGGCCTAGGAAAGAGAAAGCAAGGCAGAGATATTCAAGATGGTGGAAGTCTCCTCCGCATGAACAGAGTTCACCTGATTAGTTTAATCCCCCTTCTCTCTAAGAACACAGGCGATAAAAAATGCAGCTCCATGGTATGAGGCCTTGCTCTTTTTCAATGGATGTGCCCTTTGATTCATGTTCCCAGGCAATATCCTGTGGAGTGGCTGTCCCTGGAGAAGATTGTTACCTGCTCTTACAAAGGAACAAAGAGAGGCAATCCCACGAGGCTACATTCCTGCCAGTAGCGCAGGGTCTAGCCTGTCTGAGGGAATACACATAACACTTCCACAGCTTATCTGGCCCACAGAGCTGTTACATGGGCAAAACCAATTAAATGTGTCTGGGAAAACTCTGAGAGATGCTGGCCACCATACCCTAATTAAGATATTACTTATTTTTACAGTTTAGCATGCCACTAGGACAAGATCTTCAGAGTAATGCAATTTTTGGAACAGGGGTGCATATTTTAAATTCAGCCCCTGTGCTGCAGAGACTTGTGACCGCTGAACCTTTGCTATGCCACAGGTAGAGCAGGTGCTGCAAAACCGGATACTGATGCAGCGGGGCACAAGTACACACTATGCCTTTGGCATAGACCTTATGAAAGGGGAAGCTGATTAGCAGAGATGTATTATTTAATAAAAAATAAAAAAGTCAGGGCTTTCACAACTTTGCCAAATTGAAATGTGTAACACTGAGCATGGAATGGGAAAGAGCCGGTGGTAGTGAATGATAGTGGGGCATTCAGAAAGTAGCAGGTACTGAAAATGGGTGTGGATCAAGTGAGACGAATTTAGGGAGTTAAGTTCTGAGAATGTGAGGTATTGAGTGTGTGAGTTATTGAGGAAGTGTGGGTCTGAGCAAATGAATGGTCTTGCAAGACAGGGGCTCTAAGAGTTAGGAACTGAGCAGCTCAGAGCCGCTTAGAGAAGGGGTTAGTGAGAGAAATGCACTGAGAGAATGAGGTTCTGGGACCGTAGGCTCCTGGATGATTGAGAGATGCTGAGAGACTGAGAGGTACTCTGAGAAAGAGAAGTGCTAGATCAGACATACTGAAAGTGAAGTAGTTAATGCGTGAGAGGTACTGAGGGAACGGGAGGAAATGATAAAGTAGGAGAATGGTCAAGTATGAGGTAATGAATCTGGTAGAGGTGATGAGAGAGTGGGGTACTGAGCCAGAGTGTGGTGCTGTATGAGTAACATGCACTGAAAGATTGGGTGTGCTGAGCAAATGAGACCATTTAAAGAGTGAGGTTCAGAAATACTGCGGTACTTAGAGTGAGGAACTGAGCAAATGAGCAAATGAGAGGCAAGGAAAGGATGAAATATACTAAGAGTGAGGTATTGAGCGAATTAAAGGTTCTGAGAGAATGGGGTACTCAGAAAGTGGGGATAGTGAGTGAGAGGTACTGGTAGGGGGAGATCTCAAGCAACTGAAAGGTTCTTGATAATTGAGATACTAAGTGTAGGATACTAAGTGAGTGACAAATACTAAGACATTGAGGTACTCAGCAATACCGAGAAGTGATATTTGTTACAAACATCTATTTTTCATTTGAAATGCTCATTTTTGCAATGATGATGTAATGGTTACGAAATGCACCATCTTATATTCTCAGCAAAAGTAGATAAAACATGGGCATGACATTGGTCCAGCTTTTGTAGCCTTACTCTGGTCAGACACATGTTTTTACACTCCTTACATATTCCACAAAGTATTAGCACTAAGGCAAAGTTTGCCCTATTTCTAAAAACACTGGGATATATTTGAAAACCATTGCACCGTGTCAAGTGCAGTTTGGCATTGCATAAGCATGTGCAAAAATGCTGTGAAAATGTATTTTTTGCACTAGGGCAATTGTTGCCCTGACCATTATAAAATGCCAAACTACACTTGTCATGGTGCAACGGTTTTCTAACATGGCCCAGTGTTTTTAGAAACAAGGCAAACTTTGCCCTAGTGCTAATACCGTGCACACTTTGCACGCGTTCAAAGTTTCTGTAACCCGACCCCTGGTGTACGTTGTTCAGTGTCTTCAGGAAGGCAGGGCTACTCTCTGCTAAACCAGCAGAGTTCACGTGTAATGCCTGAGTAATAGCTAGTCCCTTTGATTGAACTCCGCGTCTGGCACTGTTCCTGCTGACTGACATTGTTTGTGTTGACAGGCCAAAAGGGGTATCTGCAGATCTGCATATCTGCGACCTGAAATCAGCGCGCAGGAGAAGAGCGTGCCATGTTTATAATTCAATTTCCAACGACTGCATATGGTCTGCAGAGAGAACAAAAAAAAAAACGACCAGGTCATGGGCCCCTGCACACTAACATCCGAATCTGCACACATGAAAAGAATTGTGCTCAGGGCCCGTCCTAGGACTTGCGGGGGCCCGGGCAGTTAAAGATGTGCACGGCCCTCTAATTTCCACATGTAGGGACATCAGTGACATCACATACAATTAAGTCACAGATTAATACTCAAAGGAATACTAGGAAGTTGCATTAAAAAAAGTTGCCAGAATTAAGCCACGAGACAAATAAACTTTTCAATGTCAACACATGAATGATCACTGTTTATTATAGCGCGGTGGGCGCTGCACTATAGTTAAATTCCATAGAAAACCCGAAAATGTACTTTCTAATAACTTTTGACTTGCAGGATGCATTTAGCTGATATTTTGCAAACAAAATGTTTGAGACGGCCCCCCAGAATGAACATTTTGAGAAAGATTAGTTACAAAATAAGCATTTAATTGTTCCCATGGTGCTTTGCAACAGAGGCTTTTAAGAAATGAAAAAGCTACCGTTACTTTTTGCTCGATGCAAGCGATTATTGCGATAATTACCGTGATAATGAGAAAATAAAAAGTGATAGAAAATCTATTTGGAGGTGGATAATGGATGAAATCACATCAGGCTAGAGGTGGGGAGGGGGAAAGAGGACATCATGTGAACTTGGGGAGCCAGTAACTGCACAAACGTTTTTTTCATTAGCACGTTAATACCCAGATAAATACTGCAGTAATAACAGGGGAGGTGGGGGTGCATCACAGATTAAACCCATCCGTTATCGCAGTCATTATAGCGCGATTACCCCAATAATTACACAGTAATTATGGGGGGAATTAAACGGATGAACCAAAAATAAATAGCAGACATCTGTTGTGATCACATCTACTAGACAGGGGGAAATTGGTCTGTGTGCCAGTGGCCCTGGTCAGTGGGCCACAAATAAACCCATTAGTGCAACATGTGCATCCACCACGGATGGCCGTGGTCACTGGCCATGGCCAAAGGCAATGACAAGTGGGCTTGAAAGAAACCTAGTGTATACAAATAAACAGCCAAAGGCCATGGCTAGTGGGCCCAAGGAAACGTATAGGTGCAACATGTACAGTGGCCATGACCGAAGGCCATGGCTAGTGGGCACTAAAGAAACCTATTGGTGCAATATGTACAGGCCATGGCTAGTGGCCCTTGAATAAACTGTGGTATAACCAAACCGTTGAAATTCAATGAAAAAACTTTAGTTGAGGGAGAGTTAAGGTGATCATATTTAACACAACAAACCCTTGAAATTCAGCGGATATGGGAAGTGATGATCATCTTAACTCGGCGTCCCCCCTGTTGCAAAGCCCATGAGCACATACATAACTGATGGGATTTACAATGACAAACAAAATTAGAGGGTAACAAGATAGCTCAGTGGGTTGAGCGCTCGCTGCTGAGATCTGTGTGTGATCTGCAGGTCGCAGGTTCCAATGCTGGCTAGGCCAATTCAGCCTTTCATCCTTCTGAGGTCAATAAATGAGTACCAACTCTGGCTGGGTGATATTGGATGTATATGTGTTCTATGTAAAGCGCTTAGGCGCAAGCGCCACATATGTAACACATTATTAGATCCTAGGGGTCATCAACGGGGGAATACCAAGTTAAGATGATCACTTTCCACATCTGCTGAAGTTTGAGAGGTTTGTTCCATTAGATCTGATCACTGTAACTGTCCCTTAACACATTTTTTTCAATGTGTATATATATATATATATATATATATATATATATATATATATATATATATATATATATATATATTCACTAACAAAAACATTGTTAAAGGGATGTTATGGTTAAGTTGCACTAGCACAAACCTATGAAATTCAATGGAAAAACGTTACAGGGACGTTATGGTTACAGGTAAAACTGAAAAAAAAACGAAATTCGACAGTTATGGTAAGCTAAGCAACCATAACTCGTGCCACTAGTGTGCACTGCAAGGACTAACACTCATGACATCACATGTGCATTTAGTTTTAATAGGAAGCCTCCACAAGGGATTGTTATTGTAATGGTGGCAGAAAACTATCAAAGATTATTGGAAGAACTATCATGAGAGAAGTAGGTCATGGAGGAATGCATTGCTATACACACCATTGTATTACACACTTCTTTACTATACATGAAGTAACTCATGTGCAAACGTAGTCATTGTCTGCACCTTGCCTCATTGAAATGTAACCTTCAAAACCTTTCCATGTTACATAGTGAAATCATGAATGCATTTGTTTTAGAGTGTCGGGTACTGTGAAACATGTAAAAAGTAGCTACCATTGCCTTTATAGCAACATAATTGCACTTCTGCACAGAAACCATGAAGACACCACAATGCATACAAACATGACCATATACAAGGGAATTAAAGTAAGCTAAAAAGGAGCAGTATTACCCGAAACTGTTCACAACATAACTGATTATCTTCATGCACAGAAACCAGTGCTGTGTTTTACGCTTTCCTTTTCCCCTATATGTATATGTATCATATGATACGAGTGAACCGTAAGGAAAGTAGTGTAAGAACATATGAGAAGGGTGCTGTACACAAATATAGAAACTTTTTAATTGTTTGTTCCTGACTGTTAGTGAAGAAAAGCACCTGCCCTACTTATGGTAGTGAACAAAACAGAGGGAGGCACACATGTGATGTCATGAGTGATGTCATGAATGCGATTTGTGATGGCATCTTTGATGTCATGGGTGTTAGTCCTTGCAGAGCACACTGGTGGCACTAGTTATGGTTGGTTAGCTTACCATAACTGTCACATTTCGGGGGGGGTTTGGTTTTACCTGTAACCATAACATCCCTGTAACAATGTTTTCCCATTGAATTTCATAGGTTTTTGCTAGTACAACTTAACCATAACGTCCCTTTAACAATGTTTGTGTTAGTGAATGTCATAGGTTTTTAGTAGGGCACTGTAAGCAGAACGTTGCTTTAGCCTAGTGTTGTCTGTAAAGAGGATAGGTATTTAGTACGGCAACATAACCATCCTGTTAACAATGGTTTGTTACTGATTCCTTGGCTGCCCTCATGAGTAACATGTGGAAAGGGCAAATTGTCTGGTGTATGTATCCATTTGCCCTACCCCTTACTTTTCTGAATAGTGTTGGTGTATCGTACCAATTACAGATGTGCATAGTAAATGTTGTTAAGTGTGTCAGTAGGCTCTCTCTTTGTGTTAACAGTGCATGATAAATCTGTAGTACACTACTGGCCGAGATGACTACAGATGAGCAATATGGACATTTCCTAGGGAGACTGCACCTGGTTGGCGTATGTGCAATCACACTGCAAGTATCTGTACGACTCCATTAGCGACTGAATGTCTGCATCTTCTAATGCACTTTAAAGTAGTTGTGGAAGCGCACGTGTTTCCGTTCCACACCTAGACCCATGCATACGTCATACACTGTATGCTGGTAACACCGCCCCTATCGCCAGCTCTACGGATTCATGCAGTAGGCTACCGCATTTAAAGTATGGCTGACGACTTTGTGGGTGGCTCTGCAAACCTACCAATGTGCGGCTAAAGTACTCATAACGGTATAACGGCCACTGTAGACAATGAACAGCAACCTGCAGTGTCACGTGGGTGTGCCTAATGTCACATTACTTTGATTTATCTGCTGCTTGCCTTTCTATGACTTGTGAAACAGATACATTGTGTCTGCACTCAGTGTGACGGAAAGTATGAATGTCGCCTGCCGATCGTACAGTTCAAGAAAACATGTAACTGCAGGTGGGACGCTTTGTAGTAAGTCTGCAAAATGGCAAAGCTGGTGCACCTTCCTCACGCACATACTAGTGCAGGTAAAGGTAAGTAAGGAAACAGCAGAATATGCAGAGCGCAAACAATCTTAGTGGTGGTTAGAAAAGCCCTGTAGCTGCATGGGTCACACAGAATAAATGGCTTCCTGCTGCATGTAATGAAGCTGCGTTTCGCATTGGTGTAAACATTCTTGTATTCCACAATGTATGTATATGTGGGAATGCTACCCCTAACACTAATGGCCTAGCATAAAGTGTTTGTACTGCATGTGACGACAACTGAAATGAAAGCACAAGAGACCAGTGGGCAGGTTACCGCCCTTCCAACAATTACATAGGGTACTTTCATGTACTGCATTTGCCACATGTGCTGAGGGCAACAAGAGGGGCACTCCTGTAGGGCAGCGGAGCTGTAAAACAACCTTTGAAAACCCTATTCCACGCTACAGACCCTTACCCGGCAAAGGACATTGTATTGTGCATGTACTGCAACACACTGCTGTACAGAGGGAAGGTACTTGGAAGTGCGTGGGAACCATCCTTATGGGAGCATTACAATGACTGCCGCCTATGTAGGTGAGGGCCACCCAATAATTTCGTCTCCCAGCATGCCCCTATAGTATCCAGGCAGGTGCTGTCCCTTCTGTACCGGACCTTTCCTGCCGTTCCTTCTGTGGCATGTGTGAGAACACCATAATAAATGAAAATGAACTGGGAAAGGAAAAAAGATAAATAAAGAAAGCATCTTTCACAGATCAACAACGGAATTGCCAATGCACGCAGTGTGGCAAACACTGTAGTTCAATCGGTTAGAAAGGGGGTCACTGTACAAAGAGGTTTCTTTATGTGTTGCAGAGCGTTTTCAAACGAGTCAGTGCGCAACACTTAAAAAAAAATCACTACTTTCAAGAAGAGCACCAAGCTAATTTAGATGGGGTGTGCAGAAATCGGGATGGCTGGCATAGTAAGATGTACGTTATAGCTGGGGAAAAGTATTTGTGCTGTGAAACGTCATATTCCAATGGGCAAAGTATACCATTGGCACATGTCGAACAAAGGCACAAATACACTTCTTTGCAATGTACCACGCTGTCTGCATTCACATCCCAAATAGAAAATGACTCTGCCACATCGGTGGCTGCATAATGCAATAGAAACTTATGCAAGAGATTGGAAACAAGTGCAGGAACTAGGCAAGTGCCTCCTTCCTCACAAATGCACTGAAACACGTGTAACATGCTGTGCAATGTTCTCTGCACAATGTACAACAATAATATCGGCATGATTGCGTCTCACCAAATTGTCACAAAGAGAAGCCACAATTAGGCACTTCATTGTAGCTACTCCATAGCACTACAGTGTTATGACTCTTCAGGGTATACTTTCAAACAGTGAAATATATCAATTGTAAGTTTTAAGAGGTTCACTGAACCCTAACCTGTAGATGAGGTAAATGGCTAAGGAAGAATAGCGGGGTGCCTTCCCAGCTCCACCTGTGATCCTTATGTAGTGAGACAGGGTCCGAGGTAAAGTTGGGGAAACGCTCCTGGGGAAGAAAACCCAAATGTGAATCAGGATGGAGGTCCTGATGTGGAGTTCCCTATCTTTACACGTGGTGCTGAGTTATACAATATGTTGTGGTATTCTGGCTCCAGGGACATAAAGGGAAAGAGAAACCTTCTTAGTAAGAGCGCTTTATAATATCAAGGGATATTCAAGAAAGAGTGGCAATAATACACAACCAGGAATGCTGTCTTTGGACTTACTAGGAGCATAAACTCCTTTGCTTTGAATCGATGGGTGGTGCACGTGTTGCGCAAAGTAGGAAGTCTTGGGATGCTTGGATGTACGAGAGATGAGGCAGTCCAGACTCGTGTGGAGAAGGAAAATGGTTGTCTTGGAGAGAGTCAGCAGTTATTGAAATGCTAATGCGAGTTATTCAGAAAAAAGCATCTGCAAAGTGGGTTTCCAGAAAGAATTTCCTAATAAACGTAGTGTTGGTTTTCACACTGCGTTTAAGGTTTTGAGTTTGTTTCCCTCATTTCTCCCAATAAGGAAATGCAATATAAAGCCCGGAGAAGGTTGTGCATTAGAGACACACCGCCTCTCCGCCGTGAGCCCCGTATAAATAAATATATTGCGTTGCAGCTGTCAATGACCCATCGAGAGCGGAGACTGTAAGGGTCTGGAGAATTGCTCTGATGCGGTCGTCAAAGTAAATAGAGTGAAGGGGAAGTGCTGAGCGAGCCTTGGTGGCGCCGTGAGCTTCTCGAGGTAAAGTGCAGGGAGAAAATGAAAGCATGGAAGATTGGCAAAAAGAAAGGAGAGAGCACTTACTTCACTCGTAGGTCCCAGGGTATCACAGAGTTAAGTTTGAAGTAACGCGCCGTCCTGGGTTTGAAGAGAAGTATAAATAGGAGGAGTTTGAAGCAACCATCTTGGAATCGACTAGACCCATAAAGGTGTTTGGTAAGTGCAGTGCAATGGAGCCGCCATTTTGGGGAGGGATAGTTTAGTATTACCGATGTATTTTCCACCTTTTCCATAGGGAATATCTATGTATGACACACATGCGCATTATAGATTGCAAAATGAGTAGCCACTGCACAGTGTTTTCCATTCACTTTCAGTCAATGTATGTCGGAATCCCCTAAATCCTGCACGCTATGCCTCATGAAACACACAGCCATAACCGCACCCTCTGCATTTCTGTTGACAAACACACCATGCAGCATAGTCTGTCCGTAAGCACCACACCCACAAACTTTATTGCCCAATACCGTAGCTATGGTCGTCATCTGCAAAAGGGGTATATGTAACACGTGCCACCCTGCATCTATCGCGATATTCGTGGACTTTTTGTGCTGGGCATGCGCGACAGTGGGGGAATAACTTTCAACCAGGGGAGCGGACCTCTTTAGTTGTGGTGGCTTTTAATATAACCTTTTTTTTTTAAGTTGCTTCCCTAGAAGCACTTTTTTTGTGGTTTTCATACGTAAATGTGTGTTTTCAACGTCAGCTCACATTCTTACAATAGGGTCTTCAATAGGGTCTTCAGTGCAGTGTGTAGATTGTGAAACAACATTTCAGTGCCACTGTTCAACAAAGACATGCCATTTGCCTTGAAAAGGTGTATGTATCGCGAACCAATGTTCTCATTCTCACAGAAGAACATCTCAGCAGCACTCAAGAACTCACATGCTTCTATTGATGAGACCTCTTCCGACCTCTGGCTGGCAACAGGAATCATTGGAATACTTCCGCACTATTCTCGGGGGTATAGAAAAGCACCTTGGTAGTAGGAGAAATGTGCTGCACTGCTTTCATCATAATCTTCATTTGACGGAACATACGGGAACAAGGCATGTAACCCAAAAAGAAGGCTGCAAAGTGCACAATCACAACATGTACAGTCGCCGAAGAGGCAACGTGTCGACATTCTACAAGCAGTCTGCCAAAACAGCACACTTCAACACAACACCACAAAGTGTCCACTCCCTCCAAACCGAAATTTCCAGACAAGTCTTTCTTGGAGGGCATACACGCACAGATCTTCCACAAAGCCATCACCCATGACGAAAACTGTGCGTCTTGCCATGTTTGCCAACTGCAGTACACAAAGTAATGGAAAAGTGAATGCTGCCATTTCCTGTGACGCACACCCAGAGCACCTGATTGGCCAAAGGCCATAGTCCCATTTCCATTGGCCAGCATGCTGAGAAGCACAGAATGTGGCACGCGCCTTTCTCAAAGTACTGCGAGGGCCACGCCCCAGTAAAGCAGGAGGAGTCCTTCCTATTGGCACATTTTCCTGTGATGCACACCCTGAGCACCACATGATAGGACAATCGCTACAGTCTCATTTCCATAGGCCAGCATGGTGAGAAGCACCGAATGTGGCACATGCGGGTCCCCAAGTACATCGAGGGCCGGGCCTGAGTGATGCAGGAGTCCCTCTTCCTATTGCCGCACACCCTAAGCATCTAATTGGACAATCCCCACAGTTCCATTTCATGGCCGCCACCCGCAAAATCCCTGCATGTTGTTTTCGTGCTGCGTGCAGGTGTGGGGAAATAACTTGCAACCAGGGTAAGGGGAGTTCGTGGTAAGGGGCGGCTCTTAAAAGAGCCTGTTTGTTTTTGTTTTTTTAGATGCTTCAACAGAAACACCTTTTTTGTTTTTTTATTAGCTTTTGTGTTTTCTTGTGCTCACATTAGCACAGTAAACTCTTCACCGCATCCTGTAGACGAGCAAATAAAACTTCATTGCCAATGGGTGACAACAAAATGCCCTTTTCTTGGGGGGGGAGGGTGGCAGGGTAATCAATGTCAAATTGGGTAAGGGATTCGGTGTTCCATCATACATGTAACGGTTTCTTTCCTTGACGTGCGTGCAAGCAACTTTTTTGTATTTTCTCTTCATATGTGTTTCTTTTTGCCTCTCCTCACATGTTTACCACATTCTGGTCAATGCTTCTTCCACAGTGCAAAAGAAAATGGTATTGCCAATGGCGCTCAAATAAATGCCATTTCTAGGGAACCACTGCATATTTTGCAACCTCATGATCTCATAGTGCGTGGAGAACATGCCAGCAGTCTGCATGAATTCCCGCATAATTCTGTTTATAGCAGACCTTCCGACCTCTGGCTGGGGACAAACTACACCATCATGGACCCATACTCCTCTTGGTGTTATCCATGGGAAAACGACATTGGCAGTATAAAAATATGCATCACAGCGGTCAGCAACCTCTTCAGGTGATGGAGTAATCGTCCACGCGACACGTAACCCAAATGTAGACTTCCACAGTGCACCACGACAAAGTCAACGTTCGTGACGAACGCCACATATCTGCAAAGGCGAACCATCCCACCAAAACTGCAGTCACCCCGACAGGACCAGAAATCGCCCACTCCTTCCAAACCGAAATTACCAGCAATGCCTCTTTGCACACAACACCTGTGCAGATGGCACACAAAGGTATCACCAATGATAAGCACTGTGTGTCTCTCCATATCGACCACCCTCAAGACACAGTATTGGGACGAAATGGTACCACCCCTTCCTGTGAACCACACCCTAAACTCCTAATTGCCTATTTCCCACAATTCCATTTCCCTTTCCACCCTGCTCATAATGGCAGGATGTGGCACGTGTGCTTTCCCATCTACAGTGAGAGCCATGACCCAGTAAAGCACACACAATGCTTCCTTCCTTTGCGAGGGCATTTTTGCAGCACTCCCCCCATTGGGTGCTGTCAAATTTTCAAACATGCATACAGCAATCACATACAAAACATCTGCATTGCACACAGTCATTTCTATACACCACTCCATATTTACCGTTAAACACTCTCAGTACACGTTCCGTTTGATTGCAAAGCCCCTCAATCACAAACATCTGTTAAAGAATGCACGATTGCAGCATCCACAAAGATCCTACGACGCACCCAGCACACCTTTGTCCATGCACACAACAGTGCAGCCCTTTCCACACCCACCACAACACTATACATCCAAGCAAGCGACCATGTGGGCACCTAACATTATGCACAAACATAACATACGTAGCGGCACTTCTACCCAATTACCCCACACCATAAAACACCCATTCACAAAAATGTGTCACACTTAGCAGAATCCACAAACATACCACAGCCTGCACCACCACTACGCACAGCCATTCACAAAGTATTGTGTCACTGGCAACCTATGCACAACAGCTTCACAACATTTGGCCTACTTCAATAAATCTGCACACAGCAGAGTAACCAACCACGTGTAAGCTGCACTTCAACCATACCCACTTCGATACTCACACTACGTACATATGCACCATGTGGCCATACTACACAACTTCTCACTGCACCATCTCCTGCCACACACCAAATACTGTAGCATGTTGCAACTATCACCACAACCACGGAACGCACAATACAAGCTTTGCAACTCCCTTGTGGTGCTGTAGCACATCGACAATGTGCTCCACACCCATTCTCCAAAGATCACCACCCTGTGCCTCATGCATTGTCAAACCTGCATTGCTCCAGTGGGTGTACTCCTTGCACACATTCCCCGCACCGTTATGGAACCATGCATGTCAGCATATCACCAACTACCACTGCACTCCTAACCAACCTCCACACCGCAATAGACATCCACAGCGTTACATGCAACAGTTACCATAATGTATAGACATTGCACTGTCTCCGGCACCCCTACCCCCTTTCATTCACATACTATTGTCTTACCCACTTTCACTCAGAAAGTATTGTGTCACTGCTAACTTAACGACAAAATGTTTAAAACATTGCCCATACTGCAAGCATTGTGCACACAGCACACTATCCAAGCACATATAAGCTGCCCTTCAACCATACCCGCTACCATACTGACAGTATGCAAACACTGCACCCAGTGCCCACACTGCGTGACTTTTCACTGCAGCATCTCCAACCACAGTGCACTGCCATGGAGCTATGCACCAACAAATTGCAACAGTTACCACAATATACAAACAAAACACTCTCTCCTGCACCCCTGTGCACTTTCAATCACATACTATGGGCGTACCCACTTCCATTCACAAAGTATCGCCACACTCTAACTGATGCACAGTCAAAAATGCATTACTGCCGTTGGTGTCCTCAAGACCTACAGCCTGATCAGGACTTGGCCATTACCGCCGGCAGTATTACCGCCGGCGGTAATAGCCCTACCGCTGAACTCCCCGGCGCCAATAGCACCGGATCACGAGTTCGGCGGTAAAGTAATTCCCTATTCCCCATTGAGCCAATTCGGGAATGCCCCATTCCCCATTGGGCTCAATGGGGAATTTTCGCGTTCTTACCGCCGGCGGTAAGAGCTGGGGCGAAATCCGCCAAAGCCCTGATTCAACAGACACTTAAATCTGGCGGTATTAGCGCTACCGCCGGATTTAAGGGTTACCGCTGAAGTCGTGATCAGGCCCCTAGGCTACGGCGTTTGGCCATGCACCCAATAGTCTAGGCCTTGAACACACCCACGGCAATGTAATGCCACCATGCATGTCACCATGTCAACAACTACGACAATCCACATACACACCACTGCCACCAGCACACATACTCAAACTGCACCTCCATGGAGCTATGCAGCAACAAATTGCAACAGTTAACATAACGCCCATGTGGGCAGGTAACATTATGCACAAACGTAACATACGTAGGTAGCATCACTTCACCCTAACTCCCCTACACCATAAAACACCCATTCACAAAAACAGGTCGCAATTAGCAGAATCCACAAACATACCACAGCCTCCACCACCCCTACCCACAGACATTCACAAAGTATTGTGTTACTAACCACAACATTTTCACAACATTGTGCATACTTCAACAAATCTGCACACAGCATAGGCCTTGAAAACACCCACAGCAACGTAATGCCACCATGTATGTCACCATGTCACCAGCTACGACCCTCCACATACACACCACTGCCACCAGCACTCCTACCAATCTGCACACCGCCATGGAGCTATGCAGCAACAAATTGCAACAGTTAACATAATGTACAAACAAAACACTCTCTCCTGCACCCCTGTGCACTTTCATTCACATACTATGGGCGTATCAAATTCCATTCACAAAGTACTGTGTCACTGCCAACCTACCCACATTCTGTTCACAACACTGGCCCTACTGCAACCAATCTGCACACACCACACAATACAAGCACCACCCTCTACCGGATGCAGAGTCAAACATGCGTTCCTGCGGTGGGTATGTTGCGGCCCTGCGCTCTTGAGTGCATGCCCTACAGCCTACAGCCTACGACCTTCGGCCATTCACCAATAGTCTAACCCTTCCACAGACCCACCGCACCTTCATTCACCCATGCATGCCAGCATGTACCCAACTACTGCATTCCATCCACAGCGCACAGCCACCCATGCTTCCACCCAACCTATGTCATGTGAAATTCACTCCCCTTCTGCAATTGACCTGCCACCACTCACCACGAAAAGAGGTTGCTGCAAACAGGTCACGATAGAAGCTATGGGGCCATTACGACAGCTGCCTCCAATCACCACACAAAGTACTCACCTACATATGTCACATAAAGCACTTCTCACTCCCCCACCGGTTCCCTCCCTTATTGCCGACAACACATTGTGTGCAGTACATTTTCCAGACCCTTCAGCCGCTGCACTGTCCTCTGATACACCATGGCGGCTTTCCCAAAAGACGCACAGCACGCTTCCCTCCAGCCAACCACCGGCTGCATCCAAACTTCTCTGACAGCACGCCTTACTGCAAGCCAATGACACGTCTGTCTGCGAAGCAAACAGGGAAATGGGTCAGCGGAGCGGAACCAGATATCATACATTTTTTGTGACGCGCATTTCAGTATTTTGCAAACATATTACTGATCTGATCTCCACCAAACACACAAACGCACGCTTTCTGACCCAAGCCCCCGCACCTGCTGCAAATTTGGTGAAAATCCATCCAGCCATTTGGCATGTAGCCATGCACAAAGTTTTGCCCATTCAGTCTTTGGAAAAAAAAATGTGGTAACACACCTATAACTACCTCCCCCCCCGCACGAAACCTCGTCCAACTTGGCAAAATAATTCAGAGCAGACTATATACTTTTTTTGCAAAGTTTGGTGAGGATTCGTCCAGGGGGAGCGAAGTTATAAGCCACAGAAAAAGTGCTCTTTCTATGAGTTTAGCAACTTAACCATAACTACACGCCCGCTACCGCGGGCCGTTTAATATATATATTCACTGAAAAAACGTTGTTAAAAGGGACGTTATGGTTAAGTTGCACTAATAAAAACCTATGAAATTCAATGAAAACACTTTTTTAAAGGGACGTTAAGGTTACAAGTAAAACCGAAGAACAAAATTCACCAGTAGTGGTAAACTAAGCAACCATATCTCGTGCCACCACTGGGCGCTGCTAAGACTTACACCAATGACATCACAAATGTAATTTATGACATCACTGATGACATCACATATCTGGGCCACTTGTTTTTGTTCACTGATATATGTAGGCCAGGTAGTTTTGTTCACTAACAGTCAGAATAGCTATGTATCTAGACGTTAACCTTGTTGTATGTTCTTAAAGTACTTTCCTTAGGTTTTGGTCTCAGCTCATGGTGCACATACATGGGTCAATAAGCAGGCCTCAAACACACAATATATTAGTGTACATGAAGATAAACTTTAATGTTATTGACATTGTCTGATAATGCTCTTTCTTTCTCCCTTATTTTAGTTTCCCTGTATGTACCTCTGATTTGTATGCATTGTGTGTCTTCATACGCATTGTTTCTACTAGCAAAAGTGTGTAGTTAGTCTTGAATTGTTAGCAAGTTATTACGTGTTTAACATTATTCTGATGAGGTAGCATTCATTATTTTACTATCCAAAATTGCAAGATTATAAATAGTGTACTTCTATGGTGCATGCTGCAGATATTGCCTATGATTATGTATGATTAGGTTCCTGTATTAACAACAACACTCCAATATAATGTTTTGTTTAGATGAGTACATTTGTTAATAGATTAAGTATTTCATGATAGGTCTCCTGATCACCCCTGACATCTTGTTACCAACATTATAAACACAACCCTTGTAGGGACTTTTCATCAAAATTAATTTCATATGGGGCGTGGCCTGCACGCGAACGATGTGGACGTGAGCCCGCTCAGCTCCCGCAAGCGCCAAATAAATCCTGCATTAACATCCTGATTCTGGTGGATTACGAATCAACCAAGCTCCTCGATCGACTCAGTAGGGCGGAGGGCGCTGCCCAACGAAATTTAAGATCTCCATCTGGCCAGGCGACCGATTAATTCGGTAGAACGCCGAGGGATGGAGCCCCGGCACCCAGACGCCTAAAATGGCCACCACCGCCTGACTGCAGCGCCCTACCAACTCCTGGAAATCGCTGCGACTTTCTGCTGCGTAAAAGAAAGGAAGCAATAGAGGCTGCCCCGGACAACAGACACCCACTCACCAGAGACCTGTTGGGAATCGGAGGGTGCCCCCGAGGCAAACCCCCTGCCAGGGCCACGCAAGCCAAGAGGAAAAGGGTAAAAGACCAAAACCCCCGCCGAGAGAACACTCTGACAGTGCTGATACGCACACCTCCCCAGCACCTCCTTTGATCACACGCAGCGAGTGAGCCGGGTCCCCGCGGCAGCCACAGCCGTGCGCTGTCTCTCCGGCGATGGCCCGGCTCGACGCAGAAGGGCCTACATGGGGAGAAGGTCATCCGGCACCCGTGGAACAGGGAAAGGTGGGTCTGGAGCTGCTGAGAAACTGCAACACACGGCAAGTAAGGGCCCCCCCCGCTGAACTATCCTCCTGGTTGGACCTGGTGGTGGCATCCCTGGGTCCGGCCTCGGGTGAGAAGCGGAAGAGAAAAGATCGGAGCTGGAGGGAAGACCACCCCCTCCCATTCCGGGGAAACACATGGGAGTGGTGGGGCTCCATAAATACCAACTGGCGAAAAGAGGACTAACAAGCAGTGTGGAGTCCGAGCTGAAAGGCCCTGTCGCGAACTACTACCACTGCCATTGAACTGTGAACGCTTTGAGCACCACTTAGCCTGCCACAGTATAAGGCCATACACAGCACCTCTTTGGGCAATTCCGCGGGGTGCCGCCACCGAGACATACAACGCTACCCCATAGAAGCAGCGGCGCATACCCCAGCGGACCTCCCGGGAGAAAGTAAAAGAAAGAGGAGGGAGAGCTGTCGTTCCCCGCCACTCTTGGCCCGAGAAAATTGACACTACGGGCACGCCCGTTCCGGTTCACGGACAGCCCCACACCAATCACAACCATCATAAAGATGGGCAAAGACAGACAAAAGAAGACTTCCACTCAGAGTAGTATGGACCAATTTGCGGTCGCCACCACTCTAGCCCTGACAAACCAGCCAGCACAATCGAATTCCCCCACGGGGGAAGAAGCTCTTTCACTATGAGATGTGATGGCGGTTATTAGCAGTTCCCGCTCCTCAATGGAGATTAAAATGGATAGCATAGCGGCGGATGTCTCCTTCTTGCGCCACGACCTACAGAAGCTGACTTCAAGAACTGGGGAAGCGGAACACTGTATCTCAGAGGCAGAGGACAACATTAACGGGATCAACAGACAGCTATCAAAAGCCTTAAACCGCCTCAAAACCATAGAATCAAGGGTGGACGAGGGAGAGGGAAGGTCTTGCCGCAACAATGTGCGTATTCTTGCACTACCGGAGGGAGAAGAGGGACAATGCATGTAACTATTCCTTGAACAATGGCTTATGGACACCTACGAACCCCACTCCTTCTCAAAATGCTTCTCGGTGGAAAGAGCCCATAGGATGCCCTCGGGCAAAAGGTTCCCAGGTGCACCACCCTGAACAATAATCACTCGATTTCTAAACTAACGCGACAGGGGCGCTCTCCTGCAGATGTCACGCTCACGAGGGACGATCACCCATAATGGCTCGAGGATCGCAATATTCCCTGATTATACCCGAGAAGTACAGCGGGCACGACAATCGTTTGAACCGCTTAAGAAACAGCTGGCACACATGAACATAAAATACGGTCTGCTCTTCCCGGCACAACTCAAGATTTATCACAAGGGAACCACAGTACACTTCTCTGACCCACAGGAGGCCTGGAAATGGGCAGAGGCCCATATCGAGGGTGACTGGACCATGGGCCCAAGGAGACAGAAAGGAAGACCCCGAACTGGACCAAGACGGGCCTCCCTGAGGAGGGATCCAGAATTGGCGGGACAGGACGCCCTACCTCAAAACAACTACACGCCGGTCCTGGGCCTCTGGTCCCATCACACAAAATAATCAACCAAGAATGACTAACAGCTGGCACAGGAGAAGGGACTCCGGGATGGGCTCCCAGCAGCCCCCCGGTAGGAATCCCCACTCTTCTTGAGCTCTATTTAAAGGTTTAGATTTTGAGCTGACACCCTAAGTTTTGAGTATCAGCAATGTTGGGACGACAGGTACTTCGAGTTGGGGTGGAGTATAGGGAGGGGGAGGGAATGGAAAGTTTGCAGGGTATTTTGCAGGGTACTTTGTTGTTTCAGGACTACCGCATGTTCATAAGACAATTTATTCACTACCCCTCACAGGGACTGCCTCGTATCACTCCACACAGGAACCTCACCCCCACAACACATGTTAAAGGAATATTGCCCCTCTTTTGGGGGCACAACACCCTGAAAACCTCTACCACCCGCTATAAATGACATCCACACAAGCCCAAGCACTACCTACACAACGTTCCAGGTCTCTTAAGGTGCTCACCTGGAATGTGAATGGCATGGGTTCTGGTATCAAAAGGCACCTCATTATGCAATTCTTGAATAGACACTCCCCCGACATGGCCCTGATAACTGAGACACATCTAGCAGGTTCGAAATATGCCTTCTTCCAGAGAACCAATTATCGGACCGCATTCCATACAGGGTGCACAATGGGATTCAGAGGCACCCTTATTCTTATACACAAACGTACCCTGTTCATTCCGCAGACGATAGAACAGGACCCTAGGGGTCGATACGTGTTCATCCTGGGAACGCTCTGAGGTGAGAAGCTAGCTATCACTTCAATCTACTCTCCACCAGGGCTGGGGCAGGAACTGCTAAACGACCTTACCGCTCTTATTGGGAAACATCGACCAGATATGTACATCCTAGGGGGAGACTTTAATGACGCAATGTGCAACAACACAAACCGCACCCACCTTAGGAACAGGAATCCAGACACCCCTACAAAGTTGGCTAATTTCACATCGGCTTTAGGCCTCCTGGATGTATGGCGGGCACTACACCCTGGAACTAGAGAATACTCGTTCCACTCGGGAGCACACGGCTCCATGTCCAGGCTGGACTACTTCTTCCTCCCGAACACCGACCTTTACCGGGTAATGTCTGCAGAGATGCTTCCTTGAGGCATCTCGGATCACTCGCCACTGTCAATGGAACTGAGTATGCAGGGTGTCCTCCCCCCTAGAACATGGAGATTGAATAATTACTACCTTGGGTTCCCCCGAACTGATTGATCGCCTAACCGATGTGTCCAACGAATACTTCGAACTCAACGAGGACACAGTAGATAGCCCTGTGACAGTGTGAGAAGCCTACAAATCAGTGCTGAGGGGAGAGGTGATCTCCTGGACGGCAAACAAAAAGAAAGAACGGCTCCAAAAAATAGTAGAAGCCGAAGGGGAAGTGAACACATGGGAGAATAAACACATTCTTGACCCCACCCCCGAGACTCACGGGTCCCTTATACGCGCCCAAGAGCGCCTCTGGAATAGGGTGATGGACAACGCCAAGCAGGCCCACTGGCACTCCAAAGCAAGAATATATGAACTTGGGGACAAAGCAGGCAAAATGCTTGCCTGGCTTGAGAAAAGAGATGAGGGACAACGCCATGTCCGGGAAATAGTTATTCCACATGACAAGAGGTGCCAATCGGACCCCAAAATAGCGGAGGCCTTTGCCGAGTTCTATGCGGACCTATACCATGGCCCAACTCTCCCGCTTGACCCATCTCTCCTAGATAACGTCACACTCCCAACCCTCTCAGCACAACAAAAGGAACAATTGGACGCCGCTCTATCGGACACAGAAATCACAGAAACCATAGCACAATTACAGACAGGGAAAACACCGGGTCCAAACGGATTCCCAGTAGAAACCTGGCAAAAACTAGGTGGAGACAAAATAGCGCCCCCCCCTTTCGTAGAATGTTCCTCCGCGCCCCTGAGCAGGGGGCCCTTCCACCATATTTATGTAGGGCAACCAGAGTAGTCATTCCCAAGCCAGATAAACCGCCTGAGCAATGTGCATCCTATAGGCCCATATCTCTGATTAACAGCGAAGGCAAAGTTCTTGCCAAGCTCCTAGCCAACCGGTTACAATTGGTCGCACCCACCCTGGTCCACCCGGACCAATGCGGCTTTATGCCACATAAGTCGACCCGAATGAATCTGCAACGTCTCCGTCTGGCAATAGAGCGCGCCCCTATTATAGACGGACCATTGGCCCTACTGGCAATAGATTTTGAGAAGGCGTTCGACTCGATCCAATGGGATAGCCTCTGGGAAGTCATGCGGCATATGGGATTTGGGGAGACCTCTCTGGGATGGGTGTGATTGTTATACACCAACATCCAGGCAGAAGTGAAGGTCAATGGGTGTCTATCCCGATCCTTCCCTCTTGGTAGGGGCACCCGACAAGGTTGCCCACTGTCCCCCCTACTCTTCGCACTCGCGATAGAGCCGCTTGCTTTGTGGCTTTGCCAGAACGTAGACTGGATAGGGTTCAGATGGCCGGAGGGATACGAGGACCGGACATCCCTATATGCAGACGACCTCCTGATATACCTGGGGGACCCAACGCGATCCTGCCCCAGAGTGATGCAGATGCTTATCCGCTTCGGCGGGTTTAGTGGACTGCGAATCAACTGGGGGAAATCCGTTTTCTTTCCGGTAAAAGGTGGGGAACAGGCCATCCCTCATGATTGCCCATACCGGGTGGAACGACAGGGCTTATGATACCTGGGAATCTGGATATCCAGGGACCTGACGGGGTACATAGAACACAATCTCCAACAGATTATGAACCAGTTTATTAACGATGTTCAACATTGGTAACTCCTCGCCCTGACTCTTATGGGCAGAGCCGCACTTTTCAAAATGATGACTCTCCCAATATTTCTCTACATCCTGCAAAATGCCCCTCTCAAGAGCCCAAACTCGGAATTCGATCAGGTAGAGACACTCCTCAGAGAACTCATGTGGGGTGGAAACCAACCACGCATCGCATCAGCCACGCTCCAGAGGTCGATATGGGAGGGGGGATAGGGGTACCCCGCCTCCAAACCTACTATTGGGCTTCACAATTAGCAGTGGTTAACGACCTCCTCCATGGGGACCGGGACCTGCCCCACATACGGGCCAAGATAGCCAGCATTCACAACGTAGACCCACTTAGTCTCCTATTTCAACCCCCTCCGATACCCTCTCAACACACAACCACAACTCACAGTCTGGAAACAGGCACATAAGTTTGTAGGATGGAAAAACAAAATTACTACCACACAACCCCTATGGCAAAACAGTAAACTGACCGAAATAGAGAAACTCGAGCCATGGCCCATATGGGTTCGGGCGGGAATCCTGAAGGTTGGGGATATTCTTACAGATGGGAAACGGGCCACATTTGACACTCTGCGATCGCAATTCCAAAACCCAAATACAGAGCAATATCACTATATGCGATTGGCCCACGTCCTGAAAACCCACATACCAGCAGACACTATTGTGCCGGAATACACTCCTATAGAACGTAACATGCTGCCCGCATATATCCCTTCCAAATGCACTTCCATCCTATACAATGCTATATCATCCTTTGCAACCCCTGAATTGAACAGTCTAAAGGCGAAATGGGAAGTAGATGTGGGGGAAATAGACCCAGAGGACTGGGTACAAGTGCTCATGCATCCCTGTGAGATCGCTATCTCCTCCAGGCTCCGCCTGGTACAGCTGAAAATACTCCATCTAGTATATTATCCCAGGACACGCTTGTACGGCTGGAAACGAGCCCCAAACCCAAACTGTCTTCGATGTGGAGAAGAAGTAGGTACCTTCATACACATTCTATGGACATGCCCCCGGATACAGGCCTTTTGGACTGCATGTTGTAACGAACTCACTAGAGTCCTGACCCGGACCATACTACTGGACCCAAGGGCTTTACTCCTAGGTATACCCATCGAAATAGATGTTAATAAATGGGAGAAACTGCTTCTACACACAGCAATGGGGCTGATCAAACACAACATAGCGCAGAAATGGGGAACTCCAGAACCCCCGACACTGGACGAATGGATAACGGACATGGACACATGCGCCATGATGGAGCGCAGGATCTACAATGCAAGGGGCTGCCCCAACAAAGCCTCGAAAATATGGGAAAGATGGGAAGAGGGAGTGACTTAGGACTCTCTGCCACATGTGATACGAGCACGAACAATATATATAAGTACTCATGTAAAGGCTCTCTGGAGATGGACAATATATGTAATACCTTTTGATAGTGAATGAAAAATGATAGTCCCTATGTTGATTTTGTTTTGTTGTTTGTTGTCTTAAAACAATAAAAAATGTTTTATCAAAAAAGAAAACATGAATTTCATATGTCATGTCATCAATGACATTTGTGATGTCATCTTTGATGTCCTGGGTGTTAGTCTTAGCAGTGCACAGTGGCCCCGCAAGGTGACTGGCGAAAATCTGGGTTTTTTCGATGTTACTTGTAACCTTAATGTCCCTTTAACAAAGATTGTTCAGGGAATTTCATGGGTTTTTACCAGTGCATGCTAATTTCCTACAAATTAATAATATCATACTTACCCCAATATAGCAAAATGTTTATCCAATTTACAAAGTTTCACCTTAAAACTCTGCCATTTCCCACCTTCTTTTTGCAACTTTTTCCACTGTTTTTGTGTCCATCGACGTTTGCGAACATCTAACGTCATTGCAGACTTTCCGGACAGTGTCACGTGACCGTGCGCACGCACGCGACATGATGGCGTGTTGGTGAACGCGTCCGCACATCGTGATCGGGTCCGTGCTTTGTGGACAGTTCGGAACTGCATTTTCTATTGATCTAGGAACTTTCAAATTCAAAATGTTCCCCTTGTACAGCTCCTACACCTATTCTTACTCATTATCCATTAACAATCTAGTAGAGAGCACATACTTGGAAGAATATTAGCACAATTTCTATTTATCTTAAAAATGGCATCAGCTATTGTCATCCCTCCTCCCCAAGAGCCACCACCACCAGTTGGAGGGCCTACACAACGGAAGAAGTGCAATACTTCAAAAGACAATGAAGAGGACCAAGAAGATGATCCTTTCTTCTGTTCCTTTCTTAGCAAGTAGTAGGCTGTCTTCCTCCACCTCATCTTCCTCAACCAGTACTGTAACCACACAGCCTACTTCTGTGGGACATAAAATCCCAACAGCTACCTTGCAAGCAATAAAAGAGGCTGTTGATCCATATCTTTTGAAGACAACAGCCCTCTGTACATACTGCAACAAACCATTCTGCAGGGGGGAGCAATTTCAAAGTGCTTTTGAAGCTGAAATCAAGGAGCATGAGAAACACTGCTCCATACCTTAGAAGTAATGCAAGTGCAACATTTTCCCCTGTCCACGTACCCTCCATATTAGTGCTTGGTGCCTCTTTGTTCATTTTCCTCCCCAACTTATATTCTAACATCTCCTGCAAAAAAAAAAAAAAAGTTCCTGTAGGAACAGTTAAAAAATATAACTAAAAAAATAAATCTTATAGACTCCATCTACTTTACATTTCTCAGTAAAGTACATAGACTCAATAAGATTTTCCAACATGTCCATTAGCATTTTGTGTTATGCTAATGGGAATATTGTGGCGTTCATCTCCCATTCCAGGCATTGGAACAACCGATAACGGCCCGCCATCCCAAGTTATTGGCCCATGCGAAGCGAGGCTGGATAACAAGGGCTCCAGACTGTTATCTCCATTCCACCCCCTACAGTAGGGGATGAAGGCCATTAGCACCCCTGGTTGCCAAAGTGGTAATCTTAGGTGCTAAAACATAGGATGTTTCTTCCTACATCGGGACACACGTGGCATCCCACTGTAGGAAGGAAAATCCTTTTCCAAGATGGTTACCATGGAAAGGGAAGGGGGGCCGCGTACAAAGCCCCTCTTCCCTTTCCATAGCAGCCTGCAGAAGGAAAAGCGAGACACCTATGACCATATTACCACAAGCACATTTTTCTTTCCCTTTCAAACGTATCCCAATTTTGAAACACCTAACCGGTCCCTGGTGGACATGGCCACTTTATCCCCATTGGTCATCCCTCATGGTCATGGCCAGTAACCAGATTGTCGGTGTAATGGCCTTATGCCATGACCTGGACAATCTGGCCACTGCCCATGGCCACAGGCAGTCACCAAAGGTATATCACTATTTTTTGTACCTACATTATGACACTTGTCAAAAAATAAAACACAGCCACATTTGTAAAATCATGCTTTCAGGTCCTTGCCAATACTCCTTACACGAGTTTGCTGTAAATCCGACCATGTTTGATTTTTTCAAGTGTCCAAATGTACGTACATACAATAGTCATATAACTTAGCCCCCACTCGCCAAAATCCATTCAGACTTTGCACAAATATTCAAGGCTGTGCCTCTAAACTTACTGACAATTGTTGTCCATATTCGTCCAATGGCAACAAAGTTATAAGCCATTTAAAAATGTTGAAACCCCCCATCTAATTTAGCCCCCTCTTGATAAAATCCCACCAAACATTGCACAAAACATGTCTATCTAGATCTAAAATCTTTTGCAAACATTTGTGCAGATTCATCAAATGGCACCACATTTATAAGCCTTTACAATATTTGGAGAGCCCCCTCTAATTTTTCCCCCTCATTAAAAAAAATCACTAAACTTCGCAAACACATTTATTGCTAGATCTATAATCGTTTTGCAAACGTTTGTGCAGATTCATCAAATGGCACCACATGTATATGCCTTTACAATATTTTGGACCCCCCCCTCTAATTTTGTCCCCTCTTGACAAAACAGCACCACACTTTCCTAAAGCTTTCATGCAGCTTCATTGAGTGGCGCCAAAGTTATAAAACGTCCAAAAACTGCTTTTCACCAACCCTGTAATGCACAAATAAGCATAGATGCCCCAGAACATCAAAGATGTTCATGAACATTACAGGGCTGTTGCCGGACTGTTTGCAGACATTGGAGAAGAACAAAGCCTGTTTTTTGGCTCTTCAAGGCCATGTCCCATCCCATCCTTATCACCCCTCACTTGCCCTGAGATTGTTTCATTAGTTTGACAAGTGCAATGTTGTGTTTTTTCAAATGTTTTTACAGCGATGTCTGAACACCGGCCATTGTCTGCGAATCCATCATGGCGGGCATTTCCAAAAATCTGACGCACCTCGCATTTTTATTGACCAATCAGCGGGCGCGTCCGATGACCGTGGACCTAATGTTGCCCTCTAGACCAATTGGAGGCCCATTGGAGGCCCGATCAGGGAAGTGAGTCTGCAGACCGAACACAGATATCACTAATATTTTTTACCTACTTGTTGGTTGTTTTAAAACAAACTACTGGATGGATTTACACCAAATGTACAAAAGCATGCCTTCGGGACCAAGCCACTGCTTCTGCTGCAAATTTTGCAAAAATCCATCTAGCAGTTTGGGCTCTAGGTGTGAGCACATTTTGTTCCATTGCGTCTATGGGAAAAACCGAACATTTTGGGACCCCCCCTATAACTTTGTGCCCCTCCCCCCCTTCACAAAACCTCACCAAACTTCACAAGATTGATCTGACGGGGTCATATACTTTTTTGTGCAAAGTTTCATAAGGATTTGTCAGGGGGGGGGGCAAAGTTATAAGCCAGCCAAAAAATGCTCTTCCCATGGGCTGAGAAACTTAACCATAACTATAGGGCTGAAAAAGCGTTGTTAAAGGGCTGTTATGTTTAAGTTGCACTAATAAAAATCTATGAAATTCATTGGAAGAAACTTTGTTAAAAGGACGTTATGGTTGCAAGGTAAAATCAAAATCCAATGAAAATCGCCAGTTACGGTAAGCTATGCAAACATAACTCGCACCACCACCATGCACTGCTAACACTAACACCCAGGACACCTAAACTCTTCTTGCAAACTTGGATGGAGATTCGTCAAACGGCACCAAATTTTTAAACTGTTCAAACATTTTGGTACCCTCTTGTCAAAAAGGCAACAAACTTTACAAAATGCATTGAAAGTTGGATCTACAATTATATTGCAATATTTCATGCAGTTTCATTGAATGGTAACAAAGTTAGAAGTCACCCAAAAACTGCTCTTCACCGACCCTGTAATGCAGAAATATGCATGGATGTGCTCGAACATTTGTCAAGTTTGCGAACATCACAGCAATGTTCCCATACATTTGAGATGTTCTCGGACATCAGAGAAGAAAAAAACACCCGATTTTGAGCTTTTTCTGGTCATATTCCATCCGATCCTCACCTCCTCAGAGATTGCTTCATTAGTTTGACAAGTGTAATGTGTTTTTAATATGTATTTACTGCGATGTCCGTGGACTAAGGGTGCAGTTTGTGAATCCAGCATGGCGCCCGTTTCAAACATTTTGGCACACCTAACAATTTTAATTGTCCAATCAGTGGCTGCGTACCATGCCCGTGAACATCATGCAGCTCCATGATTGGCCCAGAGGCGTCCGCTGCACCGAATCAGGAAGTGAGTACGTGGACTGGGCGCAAATATCACATATTCTTTTACTTAAATTTAGGTCATTTTTTAAAAATCTACTGGACAGATTAATACCAAATTTGCAAATGCATGCTTTTGGGACCAGGTTGCCACTCCTCAGACAAGTTTGGTGCAAATCTGTTCAGCGGTTTGGGCTGTAGCGGCAAGCAACATTTATTTTCCATTCGTGTCTATACAGATTTCAGAGGTTTTGGGACCCCCTATAACTTTCCCCCCTTGACAAAACCGTACCAACTTTGCAGAATAATTCAGAGGTGGCCATATACTGCTTTTGCAAAGTTTCGTGCAAATTCGTCAGACGGCGGCAAAGTTATAGGCTGTCCAAACACTGATCTTCCTATGGGTTGAGCAACTTAACCAAAACTGCAGGGCCGCTACTGCAGGGTCTGTAATATATATATGTGGGTCAATATCATCAGTAAGGCTTTTCTGTAGTAGCAGACAGTTTGAGGCGATTCATTTCTAGAGACTTCTAATTTTGTCAGATAAGGCACACACTTTGGTTAAGCGGCATAGCTGGGATTTGAAACCAATCTGCAACTTGGGCATTTGAAAACCTATCTTCCCAGCTGTAGTTTGTTGAAATATTGTCTGTCACAGGTCTTTTTGCAACTTTGGTTTAAAAACCCCACCTGACTTTGGAAGGCAGTGCATTAAAACTATGACTGTGTTTTGCTTACTAAAGTAAGCTGTTGTTTTTGCAGCAGTTCCATTGTTTTTATTTTTATTTTGTATATTTTTCCTCACATTGTCCAAAGTAGCAATATGCCATTAATTCTGAAACTACAGATCAGATGAGAATTATGGTAGATTTCAAAAGAAATGTCTCTCTAAGCAATGCATGATTTGGTTATTTTTAAAACAGAAGGCAAGCTACATCCCTAAACACCACATGTCTAACCTTTGGTAATGTTCTTTCTGGCTGACACAGTAATTCCTCCCACAGATTCCTAATTCTTTGAAATATCTGATTTGATGGTGTCGGCACCAGAAACAATTTCACAGTTACCAAGTGAGGCCATACAGCTCCTTCCACTTCCTCTTCCTCACCTCAGCTCCCCCTTGTGCTGAGATTTCATCACAGCCATGTATGGAAGGAGGCATCAGCGCCATTTTCTCAGTTCTGCCTTTATCCTCTTCGGAAAGTCAAATGAGCAGCAGAATCGAAGGGAAATCTTGGTTACTCTTGAATATTTTGTTTTCCTCCCTTCCATTAAGGAGAGTTACGTTAGTTAGGCAGGTGAGAGGGCAACGAGGAATTGGTGGGAGGAATTAATGTGTCCATCAGAAAGAACATCACCAGATGTAATTTGTATTACAGAATCGTAATCTTTCGAAAGACTATGCTAGCTGTTTTGCAGCCAAAGAAGAAGGTGTCTGGAACAGTGTATTGAGAGTGAAAGGTTTTGAAGGACTGATTTTTCCACCAAGACATCATCCTTAAACATTGAATCTAGTAAGTAGCAGTTCAAAAAGGAATGTAAAGAAGCCAAAGTCTCCACTAAGCAAATATCTGGGCCAACATCACTCCCACACACCTCGTAGTGTGAGCTTTAGCTCTGAGGTACTTGCTTATTAAAAAAACAGTACCACAAGAAGATGCAGAGACGCACTTAGCATGAGATTGTTTTGATATGGCTTTCATTTTTTGGGACCAGAATAACCTACAAACAGCTGATTGTCTATCTGAGATCCTTTGTTCTGGGTAGAAAACATTTTAATGTTCTCTTGGGGGGCAGTCTGTGTATCCTTTCCTCTGCCTTTGATGGGTGAGGAGGCAGAAAAGGTCTGGCAAATTATTTATTTTGCGATAAGTGGAACACTTACCAGCCATGGCAAAAATTACCTACTTTATCTTTGCTAAACTGAATAAATTCAGTAGCACTAAACAAGACTTGAAGGCCACCTTAAAAGACAAAAGTCTGAACAAGCATATATGCAGCAGCTCAAAAGAACAATCCATCAACAAAGGTATTCGTGAGACCCTTTAGAAACTGAAGAATCATGAGTACTGTAAAAAAGGATGCCTCTTCAGGAATCCGCTTAAAAACAGAAAGTGCCACTAAATAATCTTTAACCAATTTACATTCAGTGAGGTTTTGGACAAATAGCAACAACTTCAATATTCTGTCTGTGGAGCAAGACAACAGGCCGGTCTCTCTATCCCAGCATCAACTCTCAAATGTCTGCAGCAACATGCATATATGGACACGGTGGATGGGTGTCTTGAAGAGAGCATCACACCAATAACTTTCTCTGAAAGATCTCATTTCTACATCAAGGCATGAATAATGAGATTCGTGGCATTGGGGTGTAGTACCCTGCAGCTTCATTGTGCTAGTACATTATCCCTCCAAAGGATCTTCCAGAGAGAAGTTAGCAGCACGTCCAGCATGACTGGATACCATGCCCAGTTCAGAGTGATCAAAATCATGGTTTACCTGCGCAGGTTCAACTTCCTCAGCACCAAAGAAATCAACAGAAACTGTGGGGGTTGGGAGGGGTACATACACAGGGTTAAACTCCCAGGGTATCACCAGTGCATTGCCAAGAGACTTTCCTGTGGAAGCTTCCTGGAGTAAAAGGACTCGCACTTCTTGTTCAAGCCGGTTGTGAATAGGTCAACTGGGTGTCTTCCCCATTTGGTGATGATCTCCTCCACAATTTCCCCATTTAGCTTCCACTAATGTGACACCCGTGAGAGCTGACTCAGCACCTCCGTCCGAGTGTTCAGACTGCTGGTGAAGTGCAATTCTGTTAATTTCTGGATCTCCCAAAAACAGAAGAGCATAGGCTCAATGCACATTTTGAACAGTCCCACACTGCCAATCTTGTTGATGTAGTGTATGGCAGTGGTGTGGTATGTGAGGGCCTGGATAGGTGAACCCCTGATAGATGAAAGGAAGGATTGCAATGCCATACAAACTGCCCTGTGTTATGGTAAACTGATGTGGAACGAGTTTGCCAGGCCTTCCTATAGACTGATCACTGAAGGATCCTGCAGATGAGCTCCCCGTCCCTTCAGGGATGGATCCGTAACTATGGTGATTGACGTCAATGGTTGCTGGAATGGTGGCCCCCCTCTGAAAGAGGTTGCTCATGAATGCCCACAAGACAGGTCTTAAGAGACCTATGTGAGACCTGGATAATGTCCTCATGTCCCGATTGAACTGTGACAACTGGCTTCTCAAGGACCACTGCTGGGAGTCGCCCTTTTGGTTTGAAGAGCGCCACTGGGGTCTGAATGCTCGTCACTCAGCCTAGAGGCAGGAAGGCCTTGCCTTGCTCTGTATTCAGAACAGCCTCTTTAAACTGCATACATTTATAGGGGGGCCAGAAAGGACTTTTTTAGGATGATGGTGAAACATAAGCTATGAAAAAGATTGCATGTTCTCCCTAGGTTGTGTAAGGCTCCCTCTTTCATTCTGGCTCACAGGAGCCAGCTGTTGAGGTAAGGAAAAACATGTACCTTCTTCCTGTGCAGATGGTCTACCAACATTGGCATGACCATCATGAATACTCTCAGGTCTGATGTAAGGCCAAATGGGAGCACTGTGCATTGGCAATTACTTCTTGCAACTATGAAACAAAGGTGTTGCCAATGTTGTGTGTGGATAGTGACATGGAAGTAAGCATCCTGTAGGTCCAAAGAAACCAGCCAGTCCTGAAGTTCCAAGGCCTGCAGGATCTGCCCCAGGGTAACCAGTTTGTCCTGGTCCTTTGGAAGGACCTTGTTGAGGAGTATCAGTCCTCCATCCTTCTTTGGAATCAGGAAGTAATGGGAAAACAGGTCTTTCGCAACTTCCACTGCTGGGGAAAAGTCTCATCTCTTGCTTCATCAGAAGCTGAGCTAGTCCCTCCAAGCGGTACAGGAGGAGGAGCTCAAAGGAAGACAGGGGCAGGGGGGGGGGTGTTGTGAGGATTTATCCAAGAAAGGCAGCCAATATTCTTGGTTTACCATCTGCAGTATCCATCTGTCTGTAGTCATTTAATGCCATACTGCTCTGGCGAGCCAAATTCTGCCCCCTGCAAGAAACCCATGGAATGGAGAAGAGAGCAATTTAAAGACGTTTTGGTGTTTGAGTTCCCGATGGTCTTGAACCTGAAGCTTTTAGATAGTGATGTCCCTGCCTCTGGAGCGTCTAAATAAATCATTCTTCTGTAAAGGTTGATGGCAGTGCATGAATCCCCAACATTTTGGTGGAAAGGATTAGGCTCTAAATCTCCCTAATACAAAAGCAGTAGTGGGAGTTGAAACAGTAAGAGCCAATGACCTAGCAGTCTGATAGGATTTCTGCAGGCTTTCATCTGTCTTTGTACCAAATAAATTGGTTTGTATATTAATTGTACATTTAGCTGACCTCATCCATTAATGTCCATGTATGACCATAGCCATGCCTATAGATCTTTCTACACAGTTAGTAGTATCTAGGTCAACCTTTAGTATGTTCCATGCCATGACCTTGATATCTGGTATTAACTGCATTAATGTGCAATGCGTTTCCAGGGGCGGTGAGTTCCTGCAGAATCTGCTGTCTCCCAAAGCCATTACGTCTATCTCTCCAAAGTGAAAGTAGCATTTACTGTTACCACTAGACTTGAAATAACTAAGATTTTACAACCCAAATCATTTAACTTTTTAGATTCCCTGTCAGGTGGAACTGGCAGAAATGCCGTAGATTTGGAACCTCTGGTCATGGGCTGAATACCAAAGCTGTCAGCAGATGTGCGGAGGGTTAACTATTGAGATTGACCTGGCCTAGCCATGTGCTTTTGTGCAAATATCCTTGTGCACAATAGCGAGGGATGCTGGCTTGTCCCATGCCAGTCTAAGAGTAGCCACTAAAGCTCTACTGAAGGCAGAAAGGTTACCTTTGTGCAGTTTGTGCTTTCGAATATCAGTAATGTTAAAGCCTCTTTCGAAGGTACCAGAAAACGGTTCCATAGAACAATGACATGTATGTACATACATTTAAGTTACTTTGCCCGCAGGTGTGAATACAGGGGCATGAATTTCTCCTCTATGGTCATGCGATTAAAATGTAGGCTAAAATGAATTGCTTCAGAATTCTGCAGTTTTGGGTCTGAAAAACAATTTTATCAATCTAGAATACACAGGATGTCAGTCCACTCACCCAAGATAGGCAAATGGTTTTGTGATGTTCTAATACAAGGGTGAGTGCACCTCCTACTTCCCTTCTAAACTGAATAATTGTTGTGCAATATCAAAAGTGAGATATGGGTGGGGGTGCTGCTGAGCAGCAGGAGGAATGGCGGGCTGAGTTAGAGCTCCGTCCCGGGTAACATCCGAAAACAAGAAATATCCTTCTGTGTGCCATCAAAGACTCAGCGAGGGGAGGAAGGCGACAGCTGGGGGTGTTTGCTGTGTACTGGCTCGAAACAGCTTTGATTGAGGGTGCTCCGCCGGAGTTAGAGGCGGCGGTAGAGGCACTCAGAGCAAAGGATTCCACCCATGAGGCGCTTCCGACAGGTGCAGAGAGCCTAATAAACTGAGCCCGGTGTGGTGGAGGCCAGGGGCGTTGCTAGGGGGGGGCTAAGGGGGCTATAGCCCCTGATCTTTTGGTTGTAGCCCCGGATAGAATCTCAGGAGCTACAGCCAAAAGACTAGCTAGCCCCTAGTCCCAACAGTTCCGACATCAGCTTAGCCCCGGGTCTTTTCCAGACCTAGCAACTCCCCTGGTGGAGGCTGAGAAGGGGGGGAGCCGAAGTTCCCTAACTGTCTGCATGAACCACCCCATGTCGAGGCAGTATCTTAGCAGACTGGTGGTCCTTCAGAGCGGCACGTGAGAAGTGGGACACACGCCTGGTGCTCCCTGTGCAGCAGAGTGCGGAGAACTGGGAGGAGCCTGGTGAAGTGAACAGACTGCCGACGACTGCACTGGACTCTGGCAAGTGGCAAGAGTGCTGCATGCCCTCCCAGTGAGCAGGGGGAAGCAGACAAGACCCCGTGTTCTTTTTCTGAACTGAGACACCCCCCCACGATCCATATCCTCATCACTGCATCAGAACAGCTGTGGCTGACGGACGAGGCCCGGGCAGGTGATCCAAACACTGCGGCCCGCGGTGAGCCTGCAGGACCAGACTGGACTTGCAAATCCTGGTGAAAAAGGTGGCTGAGCAGACCACTGTGGGACAGGCTAAGGCATATAAGGCACATCTGAATGCCGCACACACCCGAGTAAAAGTTAGAGGTGGTTGCACATGCAGGCTCAAGACTGGCGGACAAACCTGTCCTACACTGCTAACACAAGCTGAGAAGGGTGGCCTGTTGAACTTGGGGCAATACCCCACTCGGAGTGCGCAGGAGGAGGCCGGCTTGCTACATGTAAGAGGCGCAGAATGGGCCCCGCCGCGCTGTGGGCACAGAGGTGAGGAGTGTGGAGGGACATTGGCAGACCTCTAATCTGAATCAGTTGACCAGCGTTCACCTCATTGGGGAGCGGACCAAGGAAACGCCTCAGGCTCCACTCCTTGAAGTGTGAGTTGCAAGAGGTAGATTGTTTAACATCAGGTTAGCACAAGGCCTACACAACATAAGATATGTTTTTGTCAAGCCGGAATGGTGAATGCCTTGAGTGTCAACGGGTGACTTTGTATGAAAGGGATACAGTGAGGCAAATCATAATGAAACCTACTACAAAACACATCCTGGGACAAGCTAATATGTGTGGGTGATTGGGGTCACATTGCACACAGCACTTGGCTGAGAATATGAGATCAGGACGTCATAGGGAGACGACATGACACAGGGTGCGAGGAAGAAGCGAGGCCCCATGGACTCCTTTACCAACAACCCGGCGAGGACCCCCAAGGGCTCAAGATCTAGGGCAGAGTGAAGATCCGGGAGTGTGCCTGTCAACAACTATTAAGATCAGCTCATGGTGGCTATGCAGACTGGTTTTATGTTGGTCAATGTTAAACTGGATGATTAGTGGCAACCATGGGCCCACTGAAATCCAAGCTTGAAAAAGAAAGCGGCTGCATCACTGAGGCAAAAACAAGGATTGGTGAGGTTGAGGACATGGTGGGCCAACATGAGAAAGCTATATTGACTTTGCAGTCTGAACAGGCGTAGATCCGGGGTAAGTGTGATGATCTTGAGTCGCGCTCACATTGCAATAATGTGCGCACAGTAGCAGTGCCAGAGGCAGCAAGCACGGGGGCAATGGAGCCATTCATGGAAATCTGCTGTGGGCCCTGTTGAGCAGCGGATTCTGCCCGCATTTTTAGGTGGAACGAGCGCATCGCACCCTCACCCCAGTCCCCAAGCCAGGGGTCCCTCCTGGCACAATAATTGCAAGAATGCTAAACGACAGGGATAGAGACCTTGTCCTAAGGCTGTCCAGAGAGAAAGGCATGCGCCGATATGAGGCCAGCAACGTGCACATTTACCCTGACTTTGCCGTCGGGGTTCAGATACAACATAGATCATATGACCCAGTGAAAAGACTACGCAGGGCCAGACAGATTCCGTATGCCCTTATATTCCGAGCTAAATTACGGATACAAAACGGAGGCCGCGCACATTTCTTCGAAAGTACATCAGATGCTATGGTCTATGTGGAGGCATCCTTTTCACCCCTGACATGGGAGCAGAGAAATTACTGCAGCCCCGGCCTGAGTGGGGAGAGGCAAACCAGACGATCCGGCGGACTGAACTTGTCACTTGTAAGCCAAAAACTTTGTTGGAGGTGATAACAGATGGTACACAGAACTAATGTTTGGAACATGCTGGGCTGGGACATCTGAGCTGCCATAGGCACGTTTTTGCTGTTCGCAGCGCACCCCGGGAGATTTCCATTGGTGTTATGGGGCATCAGGCTGGGGTCGATGGTGAGGGAGGGAAGAGTGGGAGTTATCAGGGTAGGGGTGGTTATGTTAAAGGAAATGGTTAGGCAGATGCGTTGCTGGCAGAGCGGTAAGGGAATTACCCTCAGGTAATGTTGGGCTGGCAGGTGTGCTTTATAAGATCCATTGGAGAATACAGGTAATGTTATAAAATGTATGACCTGGAATGTCCGGGGCCTTGCCATCAAAGCAAGGAAGATTCTAGCATACTTGGACTGTCATTGGCCCAGGGTGGTAATGCTGCAGGAAATGCATATTCTAGGGTCATTGAATAGAGAATTTGCATCCAGACAGGGTGTCAGCGATACTACACTGAGCCCTCGACACAGGCCAGGGGGTGCTCACTTTGATACATCGAGCGCTGTGCTTTCAGGAGAAAAAAAGGAGCATAGATCAGCAGGGTCTCTATGCGATTGAATGTGGGACACTTTTGGGCACGGGCTGGTATTGGTGAACACCTATGGTCCCAATATAGATGACCGCGGTTTTTATGGGGACATAGCCCAGATAGTCACGAGAGGGGCAGATACCGCAAAAATATGGGGAGGAGACTTCAACCTAGTGCTGAATAGTTTGTGGGACCGGTCTAGAACAACTCAACGAGGGTAGTCCAAGGCGGCGTGTATGGTCGCCCAGCTTACGAATCGAAATTGAACTGGTGGATGTGGAGAGACCGCAACCCGGGCGTGGCAGAATATACTGATTACTCATCGGTCCAAGTCGCTCAGTCCAGGATAGATTACTGGTGACTGTCCAATACATGGGTAACATGGTGCAGGAGTGTGAGATCCATACAAGGACCCTTTCCGACCATTCGCCAGTTGTACTGACATTTATATGGGAAGGGTTCAAATGCACTGAATCCATTGTGGAGGATGGCCCCCATGTGATGCAGCATGCCAAATTGCGGCTCTCGCTACAAGACAAAACTGAGGGCTTCTTCGAGAGGAACGAGGGGTCGGTACTTCATTATGCCACAGTGTGGGAATCCTTCAAGGATTGTATGCGGGGCAAATTGATGTCCACAACCACTGGGATTTTGAGGGAGGTCTGGCGACAGATGAATGAGGTCGAAGTAAGTTTAAGACGACAGGAGAACGAATACAGTACCACACAAGACAGAGCATTGTTGGTTTGCTGAAGGGTAACCTGCTAAAATTCGAGACCTTGCAGACCAAGAGGTCCAGTACATGGTGAAACCAACACTAGCATGCAGGTATGGAGAAGCAAACAGACCAAGACCCTTCCTAGCTGGGGTGGTTCGGGGCAAAAGAGGGATGCAGCATATCACCAGGATTATGGGACGGGCGTGGAGTATGTTGACCACGGACAAGGGCATCAATGGGGAATCCTGCAATTACTACAAGTCCCTATATGCCAATATAAATAAATGCTCAGACGGAGAGCTGGCAAGATATGTTGCTGATATTACTCTTGCAAGGATAACACCAGAGGCATGTGTGTTACGCTCACCTGGCTCCCACAGAGGCGTCGATCTGAACTGGACAGTTGCGGTCTCCACCAATGTGACGCGTAGGGCCGAGATGACGGACTGGACTGGCCCACCTAGCTTCGTTTGCTTGGACCGTAGGAATATTCTTCTGCAAATGGAGAAAGGGGATTAACCACCCGTGGAGTTGAGCGTAAATCCCCCCACCCCTGCTGCTGTTCTCCCCACAGATCACCTTTGATGTCCCCTCTTATAGTCTCACCTGATGGTTTGAAAAGATGAGCTCTCCATCCTGCATTGAGCGCAGGGGCGCGTTGATAACCAGTTGCTTCACTGGCTCAAAGGAATTGGTGAGTTCCAGAACATTGACTCCGAAAAGTATGTAGTTCGTAAGAGTTCACATGTCCGACTTTCACTCTTGTCCGATTCCTTGCAGTTTGCAGCTTGACCCCAGCGAAGGGTTCCTCGTGGTAGCTGCCGAAGTCCAGGTAAGGATTTGGCTTATCCTACACAGTTCAATATAATAAGGCCAGAATGTAACCTGTTGCTTGCTCCCTTATTCAGGTGTGGAGAGAAAATATGCAGCTCGGGGAATAATGCCTCCAGCGGTAAAATTAGGTAAGTCTATTGTGGTGAGAAGAGTTCCCGTTGTTTGTCCCTTTGTCTCACCTTGTTGTCCTTTTGTTCCCCTTAGGGGACGGGGTACAGCGAGGATGCAATGGAGACTGCGCCGACCCGTGAAGAGGAATAGTACCCCCGGCGGTAATCAGGTAAGTCTATGGGGGTAGTTACTATTGCCTCTGTTTATTCCCTTGGCTCACCTTTGCTGTTCTTGTGTTCCCCTTAGGTGCCAGAGTGCGGCGGAAACGTGCAGAAGGATGGAGTGGATCGCAAGGATCCTGCGAAGGCCGGTGAGTTCAGCGCGGCGCTGCAGCAGGCGAGGTGGCGTGCGTAAAATGCTTCTTTCTTCCAGCTCGAAGGCGCGGTGGATCCGGAATTCAGGTAAGGATCAAAGGTTTTGCTCTTATTCTAACCTCTTCTCCTTCTGTTCCTCCCTTTTTCTAGGAGCTGCAGACTCGAGGCGGGCGTGGCAGGAGACTGGATGCCGGCTTGCAGACACGGTGAGCGTTACGCTGCTGGATGCAGAATAACGTGAAGTGTGTGCTGCTCTTTGGGCGTGGTTTAAATAGCCTCAAAAGTAGTCCCAGGTAAGTATTCCTCCCCAGCCCCACCCGAGTAAAAAATAGTCCCTAGGTAAAAAGTCCCTTCCAAGACTCATTTGGCTTGGAGCTCTGCAGCATAGGCTGCATCTGGTAAGCTTGCAGCATGGTCTGCATCAGGTAAGTTCTACTCTATGAGCCTGGCGCCATAGGTGCCAGGACCGCACCCAAACAGCCCCTAGCGGGGGTTTTTGGGCTTGCTCAAAATAACGTGATGCCTGCTTCCGGGGTTGCTGGACCTGGTCTGGTTCCCCAGGGGCAGGCATCATGACAGCGTGCTGCCTTGGAGGTGCCTATCACGGCCGAAGAGGTTATGGATCCAATAACAACGCTGGTCTCCGGGAAGGCCCCGGGGTCCGACGGCCTGGGTATTGAATTATACGTAGAACTGGGGTCGTTACTGGCGCCCAGAATGGTGAGGCTGTGGGAGGAGTCGTTGGAAGCCAGGTGGTTGCCACCAATGCTTTGTGAGGCAATCATAATGGTTCTACTTAAGGGAAACAGACCGCCACAGGACATGGCCTCTTATAGGC
This sequence comes from Ambystoma mexicanum, assembly GCF_040938575.1. Classification (NCBI taxonomy): domain Eukaryota; kingdom Metazoa; phylum Chordata; class Amphibia; order Caudata; family Ambystomatidae; genus Ambystoma; species Ambystoma mexicanum. The sequence goes on from NC_090936.1 coordinate 829,561,352, forward strand.
CACCATCATTACTCAAGACAGATGAAAAATATTTGCGAAGGTGCTGCCCACTAGACTGCTGCCGTACATGTGAATGCTTGTTCATTAAGACCAATCTGGATTTTTTCCAGAACGTTCGACCGCGCTCAACCTCCAGAGGCTCTTTGGCATTATATCTCAGATCAATCAGTGGGACAGGGCAGTTGCAGCTATCCTTGACACGGAAAAGGCTTTCGATTCTGTATCATGGAAGTTTTTGTTCAGAGTGCTTAGACATATGGGGCTCGGTGAATATTAATCATGTGTGTGCGGCTTCTATACAGTGACCCAGTGGCCAGGGTGTGCACCAGTAAAATATTGTTGGTGGCTTTCCGACTGGGGCGTGGGACACAACAAGGGTGTCCGCTGTCCCCATTGTTGCTTGCTCTAATGATTGAGCCTCTGGCATGCCTGATGCGTGGGCGACATGGCCATCGGGGGATCCGAATAGCAGGGCCAGCACAAATCATTTTGTTGTATGGGATCCAGAACGGAACATGGGACTAATACTAGAGGAGGTTCGTACATTTACATATTACTCTGGCTACAAAATAAATGATGCCAAGTTGAAGTTGGTCCCGTTGACTGACAGCAAGCCGGAGCCAAACGATTTGCTGTTCTTCTGATGGGTACCTGATGGGTTTAAATAATTGGGTGTACTGATATCTCGATCACGCCGTTCCCTGTATGAGGATAACCATGAGGTTTAACTGGATGCTTTGCCCACTAAGTTACAATTATGGGCTTGATCGCCAATGTCACTGTATGGGAGGCTGTCTTTGCTCAAGATAGCGGTGGTTCCTAAACTGCTGTATTACTTTAGTAACATCCCAATATGGCCCGGAAGACAGTGCCTTACGAATTATACTACATTGCCGCGCAGGCGCAATATGCCGCAAACTGGTATGCCAAGTCCCTTATTCCAATACATTGTGCCCAGGAAACCTGTATTGCGGCACCAGAAAATCTGTGTTTGGTCATTCTCAGTGACCGGCACACTGACTCCTGTACCTTCGACCCAGTTCATACGGCAGTGAATGCGTGGTCAAGGTTGTTTAAGAGATTGGGGATCACTGCCCCATATTGTGGAGCGATACCACTATGGAAATGCCAGGGACAATCGCCAACATTTCAATATTGATATTCAGAGGTTGTGGGATGACAATGAGTGCATGTGTATGCAACATTTATTCCCAGAAGGGTGGTTTGTGATGCAAGAGGAGTTTAAGGCAAAGTTAGGGGATAGTCCCATCAAAACAATGCAATACTATAGGGTAAGGGCTGCGGCCCATCTTCGATGGTCGTCATTCCCGCTGGGACCAGACACAAATGAATGTCTGGAGACAGTGGTGTCCGGCGGAGACTGCAAACAATTGGTGTTCAGGTTATACTGCATGTGCCAAGAAGGGCAACCGGCAGAAAACTGGGCACGGCAGAAGTGGAAGTTAGATCTAAACATGGAAATACAGGATGAACAGTGGCAAACGTGGTGTCAGCTGACTAGGGATGGGTCACTAAATGTGAGGTTCTACCCGATACAATTCAAGATCCTGAAACAACTCCACTATACACCAATGCGCATTTCTAAATTTGCCCCAAATACTAATGACGAAAGTTTAAAGTGTGGAAGGGAGAGGGCAGATTCATTTCATATTTACTGGGGATCCCCACAGATCACACAGTTCTGTCAGGAAGTGGCAGATGTACTGTATTATATAGTGCAGATACCCCAGTGCTGTCTCCACGAGAATATCACCGTGGGGATATCAGGAAGGTACCAGTGCTGAAATATAGATTTGTCAATCTGAGTTGTGTAATTGCCCAAACATGTATTTTGAAATATTGGAAATCTAAATCTGCCCCAAATGGGACAGAATGGTTAAAAGCTTTAACATTCATCAATGACAGGGAGGAGGCATACACTGCAATTGTGGTATCGAAATGCAGGCCTATAAACATCTGGGGACCCTTCTGGGACTATCTTGCATGCATAAACAATAGGCGGAGAATGATGAAGGAGAGGGACACAAATGCACTATGATGTTTAAGTGACTGAGTTATCCAGAAAAGAACTGTTAAGTTAAACTAAGATAACCAATGCAGTTCTTATGTGTTATATCCCGATTGTGCTGTATCGAACTGCTGTGCTCTGTAACGTGTCTGCCAACTGTCAAATAAAGTTTTTTTTTTAAAAAGTGAAATAAGGGTATTTTAATATTGGGAGTATTTTACATGGAAATGGCATTAGGATGGCCAACTCCCTTTCACCTATCCATTAACCTCTTTATATTTATCACTTTCACAGATTACACACTATCAAGCATTTCTTCATTAGGCTCTGGTGTGGGATCCTTGAACCACAGACCAATGTGGACTATATCTGTGAAAATGCTTAGGATACTTTATTAAATATCACTTATAAATTCCACATTCTCCGCGTTGGGAAGCGTTCCCTATTTTACACAGCACACACAGTACAGAAAAAGCATTTTGGCATGTATTTACATGTAATCTCAGCTTCAAGTACAATGAAAAATCAGTATGTAACTCACACAATCAAACTACAATATTCTATTCTCTTTCTGTGAACAAGAGTCAACACCAGCGATCTGTGGGCAGAAATGCTATGTTTTCAATATGCAGTCAAATTTCACAAGACTGTACATAGAATGGGAAGCACTGTGGCATTTTACACAAAATATCAAGATTGTTCTATTTGGAATAAGCGCCCCTTGGTGGAAAAGCGCTCCCAATTCCCTAGCACGCCACAGACTTTGCAATGAGGCTGTGGGTTTTGTCAAATTATATTCAGCAGTTTTCAACTCACTTTCAATATTTCCTTTAAAGTGCAGAGTCAGAATGGGCTCTCATGATTTTTCAAAAGAACTCCCAGTCAGGCTCTCCTCCGTCTTTGAAAGCAAGCCTGCCTCAGGCTAAGTTGTTTACAATTCCCTCATGTAATGACTGTCATCTCCAGATAATATCCATATTCAGCATTCATCCAATATGAACAGGTGGAGTTATTTCCTGCAGCTTTTAATTCCATAGTTTTAAAATTGTGACAAATCAAGGAAATTCACCCATACTCCCCAAGCGGATCCCATCCCTGTGATGTAAGGGAGTGTGATGGATCAGAAGGAAGACACTAACTCTTTGAGGACATTTCCATGATGTATTCATTAAAGAATACCTATAATGCAGAGGTGTCCCTATGTCTATGGGGTGTTCCCTGCCTACTAAACTAACTAAGGTGCTCATCAGCCATCTTGAATGTCCACCCACTGCTGGCGCCCATCTATGGATGACCCCTGTAAACGTAGTGTGAAGTGCATGTGTGTGTTGGTATGGTGACTACTCCATGATTCATTGCCCGTCTATGCGTATGGGTGATGGTACGATACATGTGGTATTTGTGTCCCCTGTGTACATGTGGCTTTGCGTCAAACAGTTGTTGGGGGTGTCAGTGCACATGCAGTGGTGGTGTGGAACATGTGGCTTGGTGCAAGTGCACAGGTCGCAGATGTGGCATGGTGGTATTCTCACTTTGGTGGTTACAGGCACGTCCATGTGATTGGGGGGTGTTTTCTGTGGAGTCTGCGATATGTGTTCCAGTGCTGGTGTTGTGTATCATGTGGTATGATGATGTGTATTTGATGTGTATGTATTTTCTGTGAACGTTTGCGTACGATTCTGTTTGGGGCATTTGCGCTATGACGTATCCTTCGTGCTGTAAAGTGATATTGTGTATTTACAATGGACCTGGGCCATGGCCTGTGTGCATACATGTTGTGTTGCCTTTCAGCCAGTTTCCTTGGATTGTTCAGGCTCTGTGTGTGTGTCTGAGACACATATATGGCTGGGTGCACATAGGTGGTGTGGTTGCCATGGAAGTCTGTGCCTGCTGCTGTGCCTTGTAGGCCATTGCATACTTCCTCTGTGTGGGATCAGGCTCACAGTCTTATCCTCTCTGGGCATCAGGTGCAACCCGGGGCCTGGTGGTTCTCCTACGGAAGCGTGGGTCAGGTGGTACTTGGTGTACTTCAGTTTGACCCTCCGCTTCTCATCCAACCACTTCTTTTTTAGTTGCTCCCAGGTGTGTTGCTCGATGCCCAGGGCATTGACCTGCTCCATGAGCCTTAGCCAGTGTGATTGCTGCTGGCTCCATGTGATGCAATGTCCAGGCTTCCTGAGCATGCAGGTTCTGCGGCTGTGGATGAACTCCCCCATCAGGTCCACCTCACCTTTGGTGAGGTTCATCTTGTGCCGGACCTCCTTAGCAGCTTCCAATTTACTGGACACCACAACGACCTATGCAGTGATTGTGGCCACTTGTGTGTTGCTATAGGTAATGTTTGTGTGGAGCTGTAGGCGTTTCACTCTGATTGGGATGTGTGCGTCATTCACATGTGTGGTACTGGCCATGAGGGCTGTGTCGCTTGGGTGTGTGCACAGGTGTTGGGGCTGTCATATTACATGGGGTGGGTCTTATTGCTAGTGTGCACCTTGTTTGCTGATTGAGGGAGCCAAATGTTCTTGATGATGTCGCATGTGTTTTGAGGTTGGTATGTGCATTTTGTATGTTTCTGTGCTGTGCTGGTATGTGGTTGTGTGATGTGTGTATTCTGTGGGTGCTGTGTCGGTCTTGAATTGGGTTAGCTATGTTGACCTTGTCGGTGCAGTCATGGTTTATATGTGACATCTGGACTATTTTCCACCATACCATAGTGTAATGTCCAGCATGTAATGTGCACCTGTCGGTGGCATCTGGTGATTTGGGACGTGTCTGTGTTTGTTGAATTTGTCAGTGGATGCATCTTTCCACTGGTGGGGTGTCATTGGGAGTGTCCGATCATTTGTGCGAGTGTAGTGCACTTCGCAGGTAAATGTGTGGATTTGCGTGGTAACAGCAGGGCTGTTTGGTGAAAGTGTGTGGGTGCTTGGGAAAAACATTTGCGGGTGGTATGTGCACATGTTCGTCATGTTTTACTTCTGTTTCCATGGCACGTTGACTTAGGCAGGCGTGTGTTATGCTGTCAGTAGTTATGTGGGGTATTTTTGGTCGTATGTGCTTTTTTATGTGCAATCAGACCTGACTTACCACCTATTTTGTGCACAGTGTGGGACCCGCTGAATAATTTCTGTATCCATCTTAGTGAATTTGTTGATTTGGACGTGACTTACACTGCACGCATGACTAAATGGCTTTTCACATAACTTACACACAAAAAGGTCGAAGTTAGCAAATCAGGCCCATATATGTTCCTAATTGAACATGTTTTCACCAGTGCAAGTTGATTTGCTGTTGATTAGTGTTATGCTCCCAACATCTCATGGCTTTTATTCAGTATAACAGTACATATTCTACATGAGAATGTCTCAAATCCAGAATATTCGGTATGCCACTACAAGTTATAGCAATTCTTCAATGTATACTGTTTATCATTCTGCTCAGAGTACAAACTTTCAATGGTATTGTATTTTATTATACAACTAAAAAAAACTTAAATTACTAATGGTGGTTGTCAAGTCTATAACACTCTTTCTCCTTTATGACACCTTTCAGGATAAAATGTTCAGTGTTTGCTAGCTGCATTTATGTATATTACAATGATTTATGTAAAGTTGGCACTATTGTACAGTTGTTTTACAGTTCAGTTGTGCTATGTATCTTTATTGAAAAGTGAATATCCTATGTGTCAATATTAGATCCAAACGTATGTTTCTTTTATTGAATATTTTAGTGAACTTATCTATGGCTATGCTGGTGGTATTTATTTTGGGCAGAGATCTTTTCTATTCAAGGTTTGCAACAGAAAGTGTGAGGATTTGGGATTGTGTAGAGTCTTGAAAGTGTTGTCTGAGGCTTGAACAGTCATAATTGTTTGCATTTCCAAGTGTTCAAAAGGTGTGCATCTGATTGGATGGTTGGGTTGTTCTGGAAGTTTACAAGCAAACATTGAGGCATGGTGTAACGCTATGTTAGCTGTTTTGTATGTGTTTGTAATTGTTCTATGTTGTTTGTGTTTATGAGAACTAAGTGGGTACCACCAATGTGGTGTCGCTAATACATGGTAAGAGCATGTGGTGTATGCATGTGTTTTTTTGTTTCACACAATAATGGAGGCATGTTATGATGATGTGTGAATTGTCTATTGTATGGTGGCATACTTTTTATTTACTATTTGCTTCCATGGTTTTGATATGTTGGTGTAGATGCTTTTGTTTTCCATGCAGTATATTCCTCATTTTGTTATGTTACTCTGGCAGAATATTTCTGAGTTAATTCCGGGCAACCATTTTTCAGTGAGTTATATTTCGTAATGGTATATGTTTTTCAGCTATGCTTATGTATTTTTTTATATTTGCCAGCTGTGTTGGTGTGTTGTCGTGTATGTGTTGTCAAAGAGTCAAAGATAGTTTTTAGCCGTATATTCCTCTTTTTGTTCCTCGTCTCTGACCAAAGTGTGCATGCCTGGATGAGAGAGAGAGAAAGAGAGAGAGAGAGAGAGAAAGGGAGAGTGTGTGTGTGTGTGAGTGTTTTGGGGGTGCAGATGTTGCTGTGCATTTTGTGAAATATTTGTAATTCAGCTGTATATGTTCCATGTCATTGTGTCCCTTCGACCCTCTTGCACATGTATGGTTGCCCTACTGAATGTTTGGTATGGCATTTCATTCTACGTGTGTGGTATTCTGTATGTTTTATTCTGTTTGTATTTCCATGCCTACTACGACTGTCAGGAAATAGCAAAAGTATTTTTGGCCCTTAAAAGTGAATCTCGAATTTGGCTGTTGCAATTATCAACATTTTTATAGTTGACGTTTGTGTCAAACATTACGAACATCAAAGCAGGTGATTTTGAAATGTCGTACAAACAGCTTCATTTCATCCATCTATTTTTGCAGGAAAATGAAACTTCAACAAATTCTAAAAGGAGTGTTCATATTTGGCCAGATCAGTGGACTGCCAAATGTGGTCAACTTTCATGGATATGAACACACATTATAGTGGGAAGTATTTTAACATGTTCCTACGTAAAGTTCAATGTAACCTTAACTAATAGTTGGATTTTTAATTTCAAGGGAGTATGTTTAATCAGCTCTCTTGGGTATCTACGAGACCTTAGTTTGCCACAGATTCCAGATGACTTTCTGCAGCAATCATGCCATATAATGTGGCTACCACTGCCTGAAGGGGTCTACCAATATTGTTATTACTTACTCACTGAAAGGGGGAGTTGCCATGTAACTGCATTTGTAGTCCTTTAATCCCATTTGGCAACATGGATTGAACAAAAGGTGTCTTTATCAGTCTTGCAAGCAAGTGAACAGCTGACTGACTACAAGAAGTGCACTATATATACGAAAACTAATATAATATACCTTTTGACATAGTACTGTGACAAGTGACAAGTAAGCAAGACAAGCATTCTTGTCCTAATAGAATAGAAAGGGTACAAAGATAGAATGCAGATTTCTGAAAATGTGCACAATCATTATGTTGTGTGCAAGAACTTCCATTGGGTGGGACGTAATTCGGGCAAACCTTAACAACCCATCCCCATACAAGTTTCATGCAATGGACCTGGGTTACCTTACTTTAATGGTCTCCAGTGCCATAATCTCATTCCCAGCCGGAGTGACAAGAAAAAAGCTGTTTTCTAACAATAACCCATTTTATTTAAAATGGACCACAAAGTAATGGGAAGGTGGCTCCCCACGTTTAATACAAGAGAACTGCACCGGAAACACTATTTCCGCAGAATAAATCACAATCAAAATAACATAGTTTGCCAATCCTATAATTCAATAAACAATGCAATGCTGTTTTGAATACTCATGCAAAACACAAACCCTTATATCAATAGGTGGATGTTTACTATGAATAATACCTTAATTAACATTACATCTAAAAAGACAACATCAGACAATCAAAGCATAATTTCAATCATTCTGCCTTTGAAAGCTTTTAGAAAATAAGGTAAATTGCTTTTGAGATGTCACACAATCACGAGATTAGGAAATTAAAATATTAAAAAAGAATCAACATGTTGCTCAATTATTGGTCTCAAGAGTTCACTTAAGACCCAACACCTTAATGTATGTCTTGCTGTAAATTTCGATGTAGTTGAAATGAATAGTTTTAAAATTACATTTGATTTCTTAGGAAAAAAAGGAGGATTATTATTATAAGGGTATTTATTGAGCGCAGACCTAGTTTTGGGAAACAACAGAGTTTAATCTAGCCCACCCAGAGGTGTCTATTCAAATTCCGTTTCCCGTTCCCCTTTGTCCATCCCCTTTTCTAGTCCATTAAATACTAAGAAATATGCATTTGGGACTTGTATTTAGAGTATGGTCATCACAGGGTCAAAATGTCTTTTGGTCACTGTTAATCCATAAAATGTGTTGTTCATTTTAACTCACATACCCAGATTTAACAGTGCTCCTGTGAAAAGCAGTGTTATTAATGAGTTCTACTTGACAAAGACTGATACACCCTAAACTATATTAGATTATGTGGGGGTGCAACTTTAAAATATTCTTTAAGGGCACCGGATCACTTACTTGTAAGCTTCACTGAGTTGCAAGACTGTGCACGGGCTGGACACTACTGGCACTCTCTAGCAAATCCCTCCCAACTACCTAGATCAACAAGGCCTCCAGCTAGTCTCAAAAAACAACTCTACAATTAGGCATTCCTGGTTTAGCTCCAAAGTACTTGATGCCCCCTTGTACAATCGTAGGTTGGAATTGACACCCCAAAATTGCTTTATTACCCCTATTACAGGATGGCTGGTTTCTTTTGTCTGTTGGAATCAATCTTTTCCTTCACAAGATCCCTGGCATTCTTTTTGGTTCATCTGTCTTCTTGCTCTGGAGGTTTACCTATAATATTCCAATTTCTTTTAACTGCATATGGTTAGCCTGTATAAGGATCATAAACCACCCCTGAGGAGACTTTTCTGATGACATTATTTTCTACTGGATTCATATTTACATTGGATGCTTGGCGTGTAAGGCACTTCCAGAAAGTACACCCCTAAAAACTCTTAGTTGATTGGAGTGTGAGAATCATGTGGGATTTACTGGTGATATCACACGTTCCATTTATTCTTCCTCTCAGTAAAATCACATCACTGAGAGGACAATTTTACAATAAGGTCACTAAAACTTCACACCTTAAACAGTATCAAATTGTACATTTCAACATGGGCTGTTTTCTGACATGGAATTTAAATTAGGATTTGTGAAACATGAATGGAGTTATTAAAGTCTTCTTCACATATTAAAATATGAATGAATCACTATAAAACTAACATATTTTAGAAGTTCTACTTCTGCAGGTCAAAATGATAGAAGCATTCACAACTCTTTGGAAAATCATATTCAAAATGTCCGCTTTGAAACATATCCTGCAGTTTGATTTCTTCTTTTCAGCCCATTTCAGCTCAAAGGCTGGAAAGCATTTTTAAACGCACAAGTTACATGTCTGTTTTTTTCAAGATAAGATACATACATTTTCTTAGTTATGAGAACTCCTTCACTACTATCCCAGGTACAAATAGCAGGATTCCTCAAACATCAAAGTTGTAACAATATCCTTTCTGAATGAGTGACGAATCACGAGAATTTGTCCTGTCTCCCCAAGGGGGACCCCCTTTCTCCGGTGAGGCTAGGGAGGTGAGGCCGCTTCACAACACCCTCCATAGGAGTGAGGGAAGTGGGACCGCAACAGGAGAGACTCCCCCCTTTGGGGACAAGGACTCATGTTCCTCTGAGGAACTCCCAAAAGGATATTCCATTTTAAATCCCTCTGAAACATCATGCCAAGATGTCTATAGTGAGAAAACAGCTATCTGTTAATGTAAGCAAGAAGCAGTGCATGTCCCTTTCCAGGGAGAATTCCATTTAACTACGACGAAGAAGCTGACCCTGGGAGAGATACCACAACGAGCGGAGAGAGAGATGTGAATGTCAGCCAGGGTGTCCCATCGCAGAGTAGTATCAGAGAGGGGAGGAGACTCTGAGATGTAGGAAATCTGTGAGTTTCGAAACTGCTCGCAGTCCGCAGGCAGAACACTGGACGCGCCGCATCATGGGAACAAGAGACAGAGAGACATTGAGTGGTGGTGTAACCACAGAAATTCCATGGTGCATCTGTGGTACCAGAAATGACACTGAAACAACTATGCCGCCTGACATCTGAAGAATCGGAGGTCCATCGAGGAGAATACAGAGGATGGCATAATTAAGGAGGCAAAGAAGCCGTGCAGGTCCAAAGCATAGCAAACGCTGAATGCAGAGAGAACCCAGTGGCATAATCCCTGAGAAGAATAGGTAAAGGGGAACACGGGAGATCCTGGATGCAACCAAGAGATCATTATGGGACTATTCATATTCTTCCCAGTCAAGTTAATGAAAGTATAACTTGGGACGCAAGAGATCATACTCGTCCCACTTAAGTTAAGGAATGTATAACTTGGGAAGCCGGAGAATTGAAGGACGAGAGTGTGAGAAACCTGAGAATCCTAAAGATTAAAAGAGAGACAAGAAGCACATGTGAAATTCCTGGTGAAAAAGGGGAGGGGATTCATATGTCTAAAGACAGAGACTGTAAAAAGGAAGAATATTATGGTTTAAGTATAAGAGAAGAGCAACTAAAGAAAGAGTTGTAAAGGGTGGATATCATTACCACAAGAGAAGGGAAAATTACCCCTTTATGATAAATTCAGAAAGGGGTGTAAAAAGCCTACATAGATAATTAAGACAAAGCAAGATACAGGTATAAGATCAAAGAGATCTGAGCAGAAGAGGAAACAAAAGTCAAACACAATTCTGAAAGAGTTACCCAAACTGATTAATGGAGTCACAAAAGACTATAAATCACTCATTAAGGCTGAGTGATCCTTAATCACTCATTAATCATCCCTTTGAGGTGGAGAGGCAGGAGCACTTCTCCCTCTGCCGCAGGAGCAACTATTCCGAGTTCACTGTTCACTGTCGAGCAGCCGCTGCAGCCTGCAGTAGCATTGTGATCCTCGTGTGCATTGAACTACTTCTTGGCCTCAACATTGATGAAACAGTGAGACCACACCGCATCTAAATATATACTAAATGCAGCAGTAGCACCGTAGCATTTCTATTTTTTAAAAATTTGATTTTATTAGGTTTTAACACATAACAGTTCTCTCAATGAGAAAAGAGAAAAAAGAAAAGGTTACATATGCATCCATAGTCATTACACAGGTGGGAGTAATTCGAATATACAGTGCTTAGTTCGTTTCAATAGATCCAACAGAATAACAATGGAAATAACCAACATAATTTTCTCGTTCTCTTTATTCTTTTACACATTCCCCCCTCCCCCCACCCGTCACGGACTAAGAAATCGTGTTACCAAGGAGTTATGTTTTCATGATCATGTGCTCGTTGTCGCAGGCTGAAACCATTTCGATGTGGTGTGTTCAAGGACTCGCCATAAGGAGGGTGTCTTGTCATGATTCTACTAGTGCCTGAGAGGTAGCGTGGAAGCGGACAAAGCAGGTAGAGGGCAGGGCTGGACTGGGAACTAAAAGAGGCCCTGGAAATAATTACTGGGGACCAAAAGAGGCCCTGGAAATAAAGTTCAAAGTGGCCCATATGACACATTTTCAGCAAGCCCAGTGCTTTTCCTATGAGAAAATTTGGAAATACCACAGAAAAGAGGCCTAGGGTGCAGAGGCCCACCGGGAAATCTCCAGAGTTCCCTATAGGTCAGTCCACCTCTGGTAGAGGGGGAATAGTACTCAAGAGGAGCAGGACCCAGTCTGGCCCTATAGACAATGGACCCTATCACCATGTGGGGTTGGATGTCTGTTTGATGTGTGTTTGCTTAGGAAATCTGACCACAATACTTCACACTGTGTTGCCCTGCCGTGGAGTGATGCGGTAATTTTCTCCATGGTACATATGTTCATTGCAACATTGATCCATTCATTCTCGGTCGGGGTCGTAATTGATTTCCATTTGGTGGCAAGTAATGCCCGAGCAGCGAGCAACAGATGTGGGGCTAGACCTTGGACTCTCTGCCACTCGTCCTCTATTTTCTCGAGACCGAACAGAACAAGATGGGTGTCCGCCGTTCTTTGAATCCCATCCAGGTGTCTAATCCACCCCAAGACCTCATCCCAATAGATCTTAATCTTAGGACATCCCCACCACATGTGCCAATAGTCTGCGACTTGTCCACATTCACGCCAACAGAGGGGGGAGGATGATTGATACATTTTGGATAGTTTATAAGGGTCATACTGCCAGCGGTGCAAGAGTTTGATGGAATGGAGTTTATATTGGCACGATATGGAAGGGCGTGTTGCCATGCAGCAAATTTTATTACACACGTCTTCATCAATTTTCGACCCCATGTCATTCCCCCAACGTGCTCTGAGGTTATGTGTGTTCCCTCTACCCGCCTCCACTAGTAATTTGTACATGGCGGAAATCAGGCCCTTCCCGTCAGTCTTAGAGTCCAACAGTTTTTCGAAGGGGGTGAGCTCCCTACTCAGTTTTTCCTTCCATGCTGCCTTTGTTAAGACCCCTTTGATCTGTAAGTAGTGGAAGGTGTACAGCACGCCTATATTTAGGGCCTCTGTTAGCTCTGGGAGAGTGATAAAGGAATCGCTTCGGAGAAGCTGGCCCACCCTTTCTAGTCCTGCTTCGTACCACACCTGGAATCTTTCAACATTGGGGATATGGTTATTTATGCCCAGGGACCATAGGTGGCTCAGTGGAGACGGCCATGTTGTGATTTCTCTCATCTCTGGACCCTCCCTCCATATTTCCCATATGGTGGCAAAGAGCGGATGCTCCTTCGTCCTCCTCAACACTCTCTTTTGTGGGGCTCATAGCCACTCCGAGAGTGTTGCTGGGTCTAAATAGTGGTTGTCCATTGCTATCCACTGTGGTTCTTTTTGATTATGTAAATGAGGGACGAGTACCCGTAATTGGGCAGCGACATAATACTTCTTGAGGTCTGGCAGGCCTACCCCTCCTTTATCTTTGGGCAACGTTAATGTGTTGTAGGCGATCCTGGCTTTTTTCCCACACCACAGAAATTCCAGGGTCGCTTTTCTAACCTCGGTGAAGTATTGCTCCGGTATTTTAATGGGAAGCATCTGAAAGGGGTAGAGAAACCTCGGGAGACAGGTCATTTTAATGGCGTTAAGCCGGCCAAGCCACCAGATTGTTAATTTGTCCCCCCTGGCCAGATCCGCATGGAATTTGGCAAGTAGCTGTGGAAAGTTTGCTTCATAAAGAGTGTCTATTTGTTTCGTAATTAGAATCCCTAAATATCGCATGGTGTCATGCTCAAGCGTCAGTCCAAGGGAGGGATATAGCTCGGGGAATGGATCTTTCAGGATTGACCAAATGCATGAGTATACAATGCCAACTTGTACTCTGTGTGTCCCAGGTGCATCCCTTCTATACTGGTGTCCGTTCTCATCTTGTGTGCTAATGGTTCAAGCGATAAAGCAAACAAGATGGCTGACAGTGGGCATCCCTGTTGGGTACCCCGCTTCAATTGAAACCACCTAGAATATACCCCGTTTACAAATACCGAAGCTGTAGGCATCGAATAGACCGCCTGGATTCCCTTTCTAAGCTTGCGGCCCATCTCAATTTTGCGAATGACTCCCATTAGGAAGTCCCAATCTACCCTATAAAATGCTTTTTCTGCGTCGATGGAAAATAGTAAGGGATCATTGTTCAGGTTGTGGGAGGCATGTACCAAGTGCAGGGTCTTGCGCATGGTGTCTGCACCCTGGCGGCTCAGTATAAAGCCCACCTGGTCAGGGTGGATGAGGTGGGGCATGTATGATTCAATTCTAGCTGCCAAGACCCTTGTGTATATCTTTGCATCTATGTGGAGTAGGGAGATGGGACGATATGATCCGCATTTTTTGGGATCTCTCCCTTCTTTTGGGATGACCATTATGAGTGCTTTGACAAATGAATCCGGAAGTTTCCCCGTCTCCAGGATCTCATTAAATAGTTTCGCTAGAAAGGGTGTGAGCTGTGTGGCAAATGTCTTGTAAAAACCTGCAGTATACCCGTCTTCACCTGGGGATTTACCTAGTGTTAGTCGTTTGATGTTCTCCTGAATCTCCTCCTCAGTTATGGGGGTGTCCAGGGTCTCAGACTCAATGTATGTCAGTTTGGGCATATTGATATCAGCTAGATAGGATCGAATGCTAGACGGGTCCGGTTCCGTCTCTGGGGTGTACAGGGCTTCATAGAAGTCTGCAAAGGCTTCGGGGATGGTGGTCCTACTTATGACTGTGTTGGGTCCGCCATCAACTATCTCCTGCACTCTACGTTCAGCCTGCTGTGCTCGTAGCCTGGCCGACGCCAACGTGTCTCCTTTGTCTCCTTTCTCATAAAATTTTTATCTTAGGAAAAGAAATTTGCCAGCTGTTTGGTCGTGTACTAGGAGACGGAGTTCCTCCCTTTTTTTCCTTGCTTCACTGACTTTTTCATGGTCTATTACGTCCCCTTCCTTTGCCTCGTTATCTAGTTGGGCGATTTCTGTAGGGAGTCTATTTTCAATCAGGGTTCTTTCTCTCTTTTTATTGGCTCCCTCCCTCATAAGGACCCCCCTCCAGGTCGCCTTGCCCACATCCCAGACCCCCTGTGTAGAGACCTCCCCAGTATTGTTCAATCGAAAGTAATCAGCAATTTCTGTTTCCATCTACGACTTAAAAACAGGGTCTTTCCATAGGGTCTCGTTGCATCTTCATTTTCCACCTCTAACTGGTAGGGATTCCCATATTATATCGGCGGTCACCATGTTATGGTCAGACCATGTGATCAGTGTGATTTCTGTGTGTGAGGCCGTATCGCATAGATCTCTTGAGAGGTAGAGGTGGTCAATGCGGGTGAGTGTGTTGTGTGGGTCTGAAAAAAAAAGTGTAAGCCCTCGTCGTGGGGTACATTCATCTCCACACAGTCAGTCCATACAGTTCCATCATTACCCTGAATTGAGCATGGTCACTTCCAAGTTTATCACATGTTTCTGGGTTACCGGGTTTCCAATTTAACGTGGAATCTGCCCATGTATTAAAATCTCCTCCAAGGATGATATGACCTGTTGGTTCTAGCATGATTTTGGGGATAGTTTTGGAGAGGGATCTAACCTGCCCTACGTTGGGGGTGTAACTACTGGCGATCGTAGTGGACACATTCCCAATGGTCCCTGAAACAAGCAAGGCTCGGCCTTCTGCATCTGACCAAACCTTTGTAGTCTTGAAGTCTATCCCCTTCTTAATGATTATTCCCACTCCCCCTCTCTTTAATGGTCCAGAGCCCCAGAACTCAATCCTCGGATCGCCTCCCCAGGACCGCCCTCTCTTCACCCATCATATATTTGGTCTCCTGCAATAAAAGGAAATCGATATTTGATCTGCGGAACTCTCTAAAGACAAGTGATCTCTTGGTCGGTGAATTAAGACCTTTGACGTTCAGCGTTCCCACCCTTATGGCACCCCTGCTATATGGTTCAGCGGTCATCGTAACAACGAAATCTGAGACCATACATACTCTCTGACCATTTCAGCCCGCTTCCTCAGTGTTTAAACAACCACGTAATCATTACACTGTTCATAGTTCTTAAATTTACCCTTGATTTGACACGTGCCTTTGTCCGCCTTCCCCATCCCCCCTCCCTTCCTTCTTCCTGAGTTCGGTGGCGTCCGATCGAGCCTAGTTAAACGCACTAGCCCGAACCGAACCACCAGTGGAGACCATTACCTCACGGTCCCCTTGTAAAATAAACATCAAAATAAGTAATGAGCCCCCGGTAACCTCCCACCAGAGCGAGCACATTTCTGCAAGATAAGTGGAGGTCTCAATCACGTTACACCAATAGACACCTGTGTTTTCCCCTTATCAAGTGTCAATTCAAGCAAAGAGTACCATACTTGTCGAGGATCAACTGCCCCCTTCCGGGGAGCCATTTACCCTGCGATATTTCCTCGAGCCTTTCACCTTCTTCCTCTTCGGGCCCTGTATCTGCCATTCCCTCCCGTCCTTGGGGTCATGGTCACGGGATTCCTCCCGGTCCTGCGGGCCTAGTAAGTCAGATATGCAAGCCTTGATTTGTTGCTCATAGCTCAACCTGATCCTTGTGCCTTCATGTTCGAAAGAAAGAGAAAAGGGGTGTCCCCATCTGTAGCGTGTGTCAGGAGATTTAAGCCATGTCGTAAGTGGTTTACACATTTTCCTCAGGGCTAAGGTCAGGGAGGAGAGGTCCTGGTAGATCGTTATTTGAGATTCATTTAGGCAGATGGTGCTTCCACTCTTTGACTTTTCCAACACTCTCATCCTATCCTGATAACGGTGAAATCTTGCCAGAACTGATCTCGGGCCTCCAGGTGGGCCTCCCGCTCTGTGAATGCGCTCTGTGTTGGGTTCATCAATGTTGTCGTCCGCAGCCAGGAGCTTGATGTCGTGAAGGGTCGTTTTTAGGTCCTCTTATGTTTCCCCTTCTTTCTCGGGAATCCCAAAAAAACGTAGATTGTTTCTCCTTTCGCAATTCTCCAAATCATCCATCTTAAGTTTAAACTCCTGCTCTATTTGTTCTAGCTCAATTATTCTGTGGGCCAGCTGTGTTTCCAAGACGTCGATTGAGGCCTGGTTGTTTTCAACACCTTCAACTCTATCCTTTATGTTGTCAAGGTGCTGTGTAAGTTTATCAATCTTTCCTCCTATATTGGCTCCCATGTTCCTTATTTCCGCCAGTAGGTCTGCTATGTCTCCTTTTGTGGCGGCGGTTTCTGTATCTGTGATTGGCGATGTGGCCATTTTGGGGCAGACGTCAATTCGGGGTATGGAACCGTATGCGTATATGGCAAGTTTCTGTCGGGCATTCATGCGCCTGATGTTGTAGTTTCAACGTGTCGGACAGTGCCGCTGCTAGTCTGCCTGTTACCACAGAGGAGGCACACGCCCCAAGTTTACCTATTTCGTGTTTTTACTTTCCGTCTGAGACAGACCGTTTTAAAAGTGTCTCCAAGGGCCTTGCCCTCTGTGAGGCAGCTGCGTCCGTTATTACAGTCTGGGTAAGGCCCTTATTATCTGGCGGGTAAACAGAGGGGGCTACAACGGCAGTCACTTACCTCTCTTGGGCCACGGAGAGCGCGAGCACCCCGCCGCGTGCGTCCCAGGTCCCCGGTCGCACCCCAGTCCGGCGGCGGGCCCGCCTCGTTTGGTCCTTCAGGGGGAGGCGATCTGGTCCTGCCGCAAAGGTTTGTTTCAGCGGAAGAGGAAGCACGGGGTCCGCGTCTCTGTTTTCTTCTCGGGGTGCCCGGCGGCGCATCGCTTCCAAAGTTCTCCCCGCTCCTTTCTCCACTATTGCGGTATAACGACTGCTCCGCCGGGTCCTCCCATCCAGGAGTGGCGTGGTGTGGACGTGGGGTCCCAGCCTTCAGCGTGCGTTCCACTGGGTGTTGCTCCCAGCAGGCCAAGAGTTCCGGGCAGAGTCGAGGCCGATTCTAGTTTCGTTTTCACCTTCAGAGTTTCACGACGATATTTGCTGGAAGCCGGGCCCTTTTCACCCGGGATTTCCTCCGTACGTGGCAAGTACCTTCACAGAACTTCGTCTCGAGTTTCCACCCAAGGGGGTGGGGGGTCCAAAAAAGGGGGCTCAATCTGTTTTTTCGGGACCTCAGGACAGGAGCTCAAGCAGGAGAGGATCTCATCCGCACGCCCCCTGGTGGCCACCCCACCGTAGCATTTCTAACCATTTATGTCTGCGATGTGCTTTTATCTTCGTTTCTGAATGACCTCATGATTCCAAGATGGCCGGCGCAATGCGGCCCCATAGCACGGCTGTTGTCTCGTTGCTAGGCAAATGAGAACTTTTTCCTCCAATCCTAACCACTGGCAGGCGGAAGCCGGCCCACAGAGGAAGGCCTAGGAGAAAGCCGCTGTTTGCCCCTGTGGAGAGCAGAAGCATCATCCCTTCGAGTTGGAGAGGGCAGGAGCCCTTCTCCCTCCACCGCAGGAGCAACTATTCCGAGTTCCCTGTTCATTGGCAGTGACCGCTGCAGCCTGCAGTAGCATTGCGATCGTCGTGTGCATTGAACTACTCCTTGTCCTCAACATTGATGAAACAGTGAGGCCACCCTGTCAGTCTAGAAAAATGGATACCTCTACTGTGTGACCGCAAACGTATTTTGATGGCCGTGGGCCAACCGTCTCATGCACGATGTGACAGAATATAGGTTTCCGAGTTTGCCAATGAACGGCCCTTTTGATGTAACAAGAATCGCCATTTTGTTTTCCAACCATTGCTCATTGCTTTCTGTTCTTATTGCTTCGCAGTACATTTTCTGCTTACACTCCTCGACTGTAAAACATTGTTGTCTGCACGTAAAAGGACAAGGCCGCAGGGCCGCGAGGATAACAAGAGTTTGTTGAAACACAACATAGGCAGGAAGAATGCCCGGCTCCCTCCCGAATGTAGCCTTGAAGCAAAGCTGCAGGGCATTTAATCATTTTGCAGCTGCCAGCCAATCTCATTATATGGTAGAATATGTTAGAATAAAGCAGCTAAAGGCTTGAATTATGGTCTTCTTACGGCCCCCCTTTGCTGAGCCCCTTTGCTGAGCCCCGTTAGAGCGTGTCGGCTCCCAGGACACGAATAGCACCTCATAGATAGCAAGGTCTAGAATGCAACTCTCCCCCGTATGTAGCTCGCTTACAAGAACAGAAGCGCTGTGTTCTGTTCAACAACTGAAAGATGCCTCTGCACTCACAAATTGCAAATTGTTACTAGAATAGATGTTTGAAGGTGTCATAGTTGTCGAAAACATCCATCATCACACCAAGTTCAAAGAAACCCAATAAAGGGGGGTGTTAAACATGTCATAGCTGATTGTTTGATATGCATTTTGTATATATGTAATTGATGTACGTAATTCACTCTCTTGCGTCCCTCGAGGTCTAGAGATACACGTTGCGGGGCGTGAGACCGAGTTGGCCAACTGAGACATTTGCTTTGCAATAAACTCTAGCTTTGGGAATACAACCTCATGTCTGGCGTATCTATCGTGTGTGGTGACTCGCCTTGTTTCCATAGACGAAAGGGACCCCTAGGGGCCCCTTTCAAGATGGCGCCCGAATAGGGACCCACCCCCACATGTTCCATCGCAAACGTAATTGAGTAAGGTGGAGAACGGCGAGGACGGCACGATCAAGCCGGGATCAAGAGGTGTTCGGGGCGCCCTGTAGAAGTGATGAGAGACTCCTTTGCAGATCTGCACACATCTGATCCCTGATCGACGTTCCTGGCTAGAGAACAAGGAGGCGAGGGTCCCGAAACGAGGCGGAAGCCAAGAAACGCAGACACAACGTCATTTGGTGCATCAGTATACAGACGACTTGATTTATCAGGTGAGTCATTCCCCGATTCAAAGTAATCCCGATATTGGTTGAGAGTTGACTTTGCAAAATCAAACATCCTAGGTAAGGTTGATTAACCAGGGGAAGGTTGAAACGTGCCTGGGGTATTGTCTACCCTAGCAGGGTTTTTCCGCTGTGGTAGACAATCTTTGGAAGATGGCCAAATTGTACCACCTGGGGGAACGCCGGGGTATGAGATGTATGTGAAGTATGAAGTGAGTGCGATAATATTCTGTGAGACTTGGCATAGGCAAACCAGAAAGCAACAAGACCATCAGTGGCCGATTAATGGTAGTTTTGAGATAGCGAGATTAGATCACTTGGAAAGGGTGTTGATAAGAAAGAAAGCGCATCCTGCAGCATTTGAAACCATTAAAGACTGGAGAAGGGAAGCAATGCTCCGATTTAGAAGTAGAGCGAAGCATGTGCACAGGCATAAATCGAAAGGAGAAGTAGCAGAAGAGAAAGAAGCGGAGGAGTGGACTGAGAGTCTAAGAAGGGCAGGTAGGCGTGACCAGTTGAATATAGAAAAAATATACCCACAACGAGAATTACACATAGCAGATGAATTGATAGAAAACATATTGACCCATACAAAACAAGGCCCAAAATCAGAAGTGAGGCCAGACACGTCAGTAACTATTGCCCAAACCCCGCCCGTAGCCCAAGCTCTCCCTCCGGTAGCTCAAGCCCTACCACAGCCACAGACCGCACACGTAATACTTCCTATTAGCCAACCAGGCCCACAACAGACACTCCCTGTTCCCATTGTCCCATCCGCACCTCCCGCCTCAGACACAGACTCGATACCGTCCGTTCATCCCGGGGTTGAAGTTGAAACCACGGGGGCGAGAGGCGGGACTGAACAATGGGGATGCACGAGGGTAACTCGCAGCGCGATCAGCAATGAAAGGAAGGTGGAATTAAATTGCAGCAACAGGCAGAGATGTATGGGAATGATGGGACGGCAGCATTGGCCTTGATGTATGACTTCCGAAGAAGCAACGAAAGACAGGCAGTGTTGGAATGCATGGGTGAATATTTGGTGGAGAGATGGAAACAGTTAATTGGGAAATTACCACTGCAGCGATTGTTAGATTTGAATGCATTAGCATGCTCTAGGGAGAGGGATGAAGAAGTGAGAGAACATGTATAGGGACTTTTTGAACTTAAAGATGAATTAGATAATGATTATGCCGAAATGTTTACTACACCTGGGTACAGGAGTAGGGATATCGGGAGACATAGGAAGGGAACTGTAGAGCCGTATATACAAAGACGACATTCAATGTCATCAGTACAGAGGGGCGACAAGTTAAAAGTATGTATACGAGAAGCGTTTAGATGGATGTTGGATCCTAGTATCCCCACAATGGAGATACATGAGATATTTGATTAATATTCCATGCCCATGAAAAGAAAAGCACTGCAGTTGATGGCTGAACATTTATCAGACAAAGATATAAAAAACGATAAGGTCAGCCCACCCGAAATAATGGCAGTATATAAAAGAGCACTAGAGCGAGGGACAGGAGAAACAGCCCTATCGCTTGACCTGGGAATATTGTTACACATGAGAGAAGGGGGAGGGACAGTAAGTGGGGCATTTCCTATGAGAGAGGTCCCACCTACCTTTGTGCCCAAAGTAGAGGTTCCCACAGCAGGCAATGTAGCGGTGCAGGTAACGCCAGCCCATTATACCGCCCAATATGTGCATGTCCCCTTTTCCAGACAGGAGGTGAACAACATAAAGCAGACGATTTCTAATATAAGAAAGAATCCTGCAGGGTTTTACAAGGAAGTAGAGTCCTGCCTGCAATCATCCGTGCTTACCATGGGTGACATAGACCTAATATTCCCAGTGATCCTGCCAACAGACATATGGAAACAAATAAGAAAGGTGGATGACACAACGACCTTTGGCGCCACATGGGCGGATTTGATAATAGAAGACAGGAATAAAGCGGTTGGAGGAACACCAGGACCGAACCTGGTAGCATTACCAGCACGCATAGTACAGATATTAAAAGAAATTGTCCCAGAGAAAAGAATTCAATGGGACAAATTGACTGCATGTGTACAAGGCAAGGATGAGTTAGCTACAGATTATTTTAACAGATTTTAAGAAGTATTTACAGACTTCAGTGGGCAGGATGTGGGCTCGGAAGCGGGGAAGAGGTTATTTGTTCACAAATATGTGAGGGGTTTAAAACTTCCAGTCCAGGATCTAATAATGACATCAGAGAGTGCATGGCAAGCAAAAACGCTGGGTGAAGTATTACACATGGCCCAATATTATGAGCACAGAGTAACTGTGGAAAAAGAGAAAGAGGAGAAGGATAGGGTAAATCTGACAACACAGGTACTACTACAGCAAGTAGTAGGGCACAAAAGAGGGAGAGGGAACGCACAAGGAAGGAGTAATTTGAATATGCATGGGGGAACAGTGGGACCAAATCAGTGTGCGTATTGTAAGGAGGAAGGACACTGGCGAGCGCAATGTCCGCATCTGCAGAATAGAAATGGGTCTAGTCAGAGGAGACAGCATAGAGGACACCAAGGAGCGAATGGACCAAATAGGAATAGTATGCAGCAGCACCACAATAATGGAGGTAATCAAAACCAAGCCCAAAACCAAAATGCCCCTAACCAGAGTCAGGGACAGCAAAACCAACAGTATGGAAACCAGAGTGGGGTAAATAGAGGAAAGAGTGGGAATGTTTTCGATACACAGCCAAACACGTATTACAGTAACAGCAATGATTACACATCGGACAATGTGTTATTTCCCCAATAGGACAGCCCAGGACAGGGGTCGAAACCAGTGTCTATTCCCGTGAATCAGAGAGGACCCTACGTAGAAATGAGAGTCGGGAATGAGGAGCACCGCTTTCTTGTAGATCCAGGAGCGCAAAAGTGTTCAATACACCACCACTTGGTTCCGGATGTACCACTGTCAGGGCAAAAGAATGTTTCCGTGGGGTTCGCAGGTAGACCAGTCATAAACCCAGTGTCCCAACCAGTCCCAGTCACTATAGGACCATTCACTGAACACTGTCCTTTCCTTTTAACAGAAAATTGTGGGGAGAACCTGTTGGGATTAAATTTGTTGAAAAAATTAGTTTCCGTTATACATTGCACGGCAGACGCGGTGTTTCTAACGATTTGGCCACAAGATGGCCCTGTGTCAGAATTCATGTCTCAAACTTTACCAGGGGAACTAAGTAAAGTGCCAACCTGTATATGGGCAATGCATGACAACGATGTAGGATGCTTGAAAATAGAGCCAGTAAAGATCATTTTGAAAGAGGGTGTTACCCTACCGTGAATTCCCCAACACAGAATTTTGGCTGAAGGTGAGAAAGGATTGAAGAGTATTGTTAAAGATTTGGTGAAATTAGGGGTAATTGAAGAAATTACAGGCAGTACATGCAACAGCCCGATTCTTCCAGTTTATAAAAAAGGATGCCATGAAGTACCATACCGTTTTATAATTGATTTGCGCACGCTAAACAAGGTAGTAGATCCACAATTTCCTTTAGTGCCAGATGTCACTACAATATTGCCAATGATACCTGTTTCAGCAGAATATTTTAGTGTAGTTGATCTGAAAAATGCGTTCTTCAGCATTCCAGTGGACAAGGACAGCAGATATTTGTTCGCTTTCACATTAGGAGGACGATCATTTACATTCATGCGGATTCCGCAAGGTTACACGGAAAGTCTGAGTATTTACAGTAGAGCATTAAAAGAGCAGTTAGACATGCCAGACTTACCAGTGGGTTGCGTACTCTTGGAATACATAGATGATCTATTGTTAGCTGCTGAAACAGAGGAGATTTGTATAGAAAGCACTGTATTGCTATTGTCACACCTAGCGGCACATGGCCATAAAGCTAGTTTGAAGAAATTTCAATATAATCGAAAGGAGGTGGCCTGTTTGGGCTACCTACTTTCGAAAGAAGGGAGAAGGCTAACGCCGGAACGCATAGAAAGTATTTCTTGTATGCCTATTTCAAAGACAGAGAAAGGAGTCAGAGCCAAAATAGGCATGGCTTCATATTGCCGACAATGGATTGGTAATTTTGCATTAATTGTGAAACCGATGGTGAATTTGACTAGAAAGGATGCGGTTATGCCTTTACAGTATGTCAGAAAGCATTTGATCAATTAAAAACTGCATTATGTTCGGCTCCAGTTTTGGGCTTGCCGAATTATGAGAAGGTTTTTAGACTGTTTGTGTGTGAAAGTGAAGGATGTGCATTGGCGGTTTTGACACAGGAACAAGGTGGAAGAAATAGGCCATGCGGCTATTTTTCTTCTGCGCTGGACACTGTAGCGCGCGCCCTACCACGATGTTTGCGATCTGTCGCGGCGGCTGCTGCGTCAGTGAAACAAACAAAAGGGTTGGTATTGGGGTACACTTTAATTCTGATGGTGCCACATGCCATAGCCGTTCTATTAAATAGGACACAGACGCAACACCTCACCTCTGCTAGATTGACAAGATATGAGATTATCTTGTTCGCGCCCCATATCCAAATTATGAGGTGTAGCGCTTTGAATCCTGCAGAATTAATGCCACTACCCATAAAAGAAATTGGGGAGAATGAATCACCCCCCCACGATTGCTTAATGGTCACTGAGGAAGAAACCAAGGGGAGAGTTGATTTAAGTGATACCCCACAGAAAGAGCCAGATGGAGAGTTATTTTGTGACAGCTCATGTTTAAAATTACCTGACGGCACGACAACTGCCGCATATGCTATCACTACCCTAGAGAGCGTTGTAGAGAGCAAAAGAATCCCCTACGATTCGGCACTAGCCGCAGAGATAATAGGATTAACCAGAGCCTGCGAGATTTCTGAAAATTTGAATGTGAATATATATACTGATAGTCAGTATGCTTTTGGAATGGTTCATAACTTTGGTGGACTCTGGGCTGAGAGGGGGTTTTTGACATCACATGGTGCCAGAATTCAACATGGCCCTTTGATTGTAAGATTGCTGTCTGCACTCACGCTTCCAAAACGCCTGGCAATAGTGAAATGCGAGGCACACAAAAAAGGTAACATGCAAAGTAGGAGAGGGAAACGCGTTTGCAGACAGAATTGCGAAACAAACTGCCACTGATTTAAATACCAAAATGAGGACGGTTCAGACTGAGGAAGTACCCTGTATGATAGAAAATGGAGTTGCCACTGTCAAAGAAATGCAGGCCGAAGCTACGGCTGATGAAATACAAGGGTGGGCAGAGGGCTCTGCTGAGTTAGATCTGGAAGGTTGTTGGGTGGACAAGGGAACTAGAAACTGGATGTTGCCAAATTACTTTGTGACTGCAATGGTCACAATGGCCCACAGCCCTACCCACATCTGTGCGAAAAAGATAATACAGCACCCATCTACAGTATGGCAGAATGTAAACATAAAGAAGAATGCAGAGAGGTTGGTGCAGAACTGTATCACGTGTTTACAACACAATGTAGGAAAGGGAACAGTGACTCCAATAGGCAGTTTTGGCCCGCCCTCTATGCCGTTTGAGGTGATCCACTTTGATTTCATAGATATGGAGAGATGCCAAAATTTAAAGTACGTCTTAGTGGTGATCTGTGCGTTCAGTAAGTGGGTGGAGGCATATCCCTTAAAGGACTGCACAGCAATGAGCACGGCAAAAGTAATGCTTAAAGAATATTTTTCCCGTTTTGGCTTGCCCCGTGTCTTATGGTCTGATAATGGCCCGCATTTTGTGGGTGCAGTGGTGTTACAGATATGTGCGGGTCTTCAGATCGATAAGAGATTCCATAGTTCAAGGCATCCGAGTTCGGCCGGTCTTGTGGAGAGGCACAATGGGATTCTCAAATCAAAGATCAGTAAAATATGTGCGGGAAGCAAGTTGAGTTGGGTGGATGCATTACCAAGCTCTATTATGCATGCGTACGTCTGTACAGGCTAAAACTGGGCTCTCCCCGTACGAAATCGTAATGGGGAGGCCAGAAAATGTTTGGTGCGCACCTCAGCCAAAATGACTTAGAGAGGTAGAACATCCTGTGCTTAGTAGCTAACCAAGACACAAATGAGATGAAAACAGTAAAAGAGTTGATAGCTATAGATATTGATGAAGATGATGAGGTTTACGATAGCATGCACAATTCAGACATAAGTACTTTAGACTCATCATCATTAGAGGAGGTTTCAATAAATAGATGAGACGTTTGGCATACGGCCAAAGGAGGGTTTGTCAGTCTAGAAAAATGGATACCTCTACTGTGTGACCGCAAACGTATTTTGAGGGCCGTGGGCCAACCGTCTCATGCACGATGTGACAGAATATAGGTTTCCGAGTTTGCCAATGAACAGCCATTTTGATGTAACAAGAATCGCCATTTTGTTTTCTAACCATTGCTCATTGCTTTCTGTTCTTATTGCTTCGCAGTACATGTTCTGCTTACACTGCTCGACTGTAAAACATTGTTGCCTGCACGTAAAAGGACAAGGCTGCAGGGCCGCGAGGATAACAAGAGTTCGTTGAAACACAATGTAGGCAGCGCCAGGAAGAATGCCTGGTTCCCTCCCGAATGTAGCCTTGAAGCAAAGCTGCAGGGCATTTAATCATTTCGCAGCTGCCAGCCAATCTCGTTATATGGTAGAATATGTTAGAATAAAGCAGCTAAAGGCTTGAATTATGCTCTTCTTACGGCCCCCCTTTGCTGAGCCCCACAAGAGCGTGTCGGCTCCCAGGACACGAATAGCACCTCATAGATAGCAAGGTCTGGAATGCAACTATCCCCCCGTATGTAGCTCGCTTCCAAGAACAGAAGCGCTGTGTTCTGTTCAACAACTGAAAGATGCCTCCGCACTCACAAATTGCAAATTGTTAATAGAATAGATGTTTGAAGGTGTCATAGTTGTCGAAAATGTCCATCATCACACCAAGTTCAATGAAACCCAATAAAGGGGGGTGTTAAACATGTGATAGCTGATTGTTTGATATGCATCTTGTATATATGTAACTGATGTACGTAATTCACTCTCTTGCGTCCCTCGAGGTCGAGAGATACACGGCGCGGGGCGTGAGACCGAGTTGGCCAACTGAGACTTTTGCTTTGCAATAAACCCTAGCTTTGGAAATACATCCTCATGTCTGGCGTATCTATCGTGTGTGGTGACTCGCCTTGTTTCCATAGACGTAAGGGACCCCTAGGGGCCCCTTTCAACACTGCATCTAAATATATCCTAAATGCTGCCGTAGCACCGTAGCATTTCTTAACATTTTCGTATGTGACATGCTTTTATCTTCATTTCTGAATGACTGCATGATTCCAAGATGGCCGGCGCAATGCAGCCCCATAGCAAGGCTCTTGTCTCGTTGCTAGGCAACTGAGACCTTTTTCCTCCAAACCTAACCACCAAAAGGCGAAAGCCGCCCCACAGAAGAAGGCCTAAGAGAAAGGCCCTGTTTGCCCCTGTTCGCCAGGGAGAGCCAAGTCCTATCCCTATCAGGTGAGCGCCCTCGCTCTCTTTCACCGACGCTTCACGCTGCACAGTATTAACGTATCTGACATAGTACTAGCATCTCCCTCCATACCTGCGACGCTCCTTCGCCTTATTCTATGCCAGCAGTGCGGCTACCCATGAGCCCGCCAGCTTAACTGACGACCATCCGCGTAATCAATATAAAAATAATGTAACACCAGGGCAAGCTGCTCCTTTTCGTACTCTTCATACTCTGTGACACTGCAACATGCCTGACTGCCCACTCTCCATTTCCGTTCTGTGTAAAGCCATCTAGTGTCTAGTCAGCAGAGCATACCGGCTAAGTCCACCTTTCCGACCAACACTGATTGGGCCCTTTTGAACTGTCTACTTTGGAACTAACTTGGTCCTTACCAAAGTGAAGGGTAAGGTGCTTACAGTCTGTACCTACCCAATGAACATTTGCCTTATGCCGTGGCTACATCCTAGTCACTGATGTCACCATCCATCACAAAACTCCACTGCCCGATATGAAAACAGTTCTGCCTAAGACTTGCTTGTCGGCCCACCGCCGAAGTCTGAACCAATGATCTCCGATCATATTACAGTGTAATTCGTTGATAACTACCTTCATAAATGTCCACCTTTTTTTGCTTGTTACAACTCTTTTGGTGGTTCCATATATGTACTAATAGGCTTATACCAGATTTGCCTAGACTTGATGTTTGATATATCTGTATGCATGCTGGCAACAATTATTGTGCCTAGTACTAATATTGACTACTATAGGACCTGATTTGGGGATGCTAGCCACAGCTACCTTTCATAACAGTTGTACCTTTCAGTAACTGCCACATATGTATCTTGCATTTTTATTATCCATCTACCCCGGGAAGCCTAGCACGACCCGTGCGCAGTGAAGGTCAGTGAACTATTGTAGTTCACCTATCTGTTAATTACTATGCTTGCCCCTACCATTTATACTAGTGCTAGAGTGCTGATCATTTATTTAAATGCTATTTTCGTATTATCTGCTGGCACCATCTGTCAATTAAAAACCCAGCATTCATTCACCATAAATCCTTCCCAAACAAATAGAAAACTTGTCACCATGTCAACTCAAGACAACAGCGTGAACTGGATTAAGCCCACTTATTTCCGGCCACATCTGAATATCCCATGTAGAATCAAGCCTACCCTATTCCTGCCCCCATTGACCACACCAACGCCTATCACCTTTCAAGACACGGACACTTCTAACATCCACCACAACCATGTTGTCATCCCTCCAGGAACAACACCCAGCAGACCATCCATCACCCCATGTCTCCAAGTGCCTCCCCCACATTGAGGCCTAACCTCCCCTGCCTTACATCGATCAGAAATGCTAGACTTGGCTCGAGACTGGGCAAAAGGGACATACTACAAAGAGCCTACCACAGGGTCCCAAGAAAGCCCCACCCAAAATCCAAAAAGATAGCAATAAAACTAATAAGACATATATGATAACTGACTCCAAACCCCATAGTAACACCCCTACAGTCTGGGGTGGGGGGAGGGGGACTGATCAAAGCCAGATCCCTGGTTGCTCATGCAGCAGACATTGCTGATTTGATAATTGATAAAAATTGGACTTCCTAGCTAAAACAGAAACTGGCTACATGCAGCTGCAGGCCCATCCCTTCTTATCGCTACTCCAGACAACTATACAATCCTGAGATCCGACAGAGAATCCTCTAGAGGCGGCAGGATTGCCTTTATCACCAAATCTACTCTGGGACTTAGAATATCTACACAGCCCCCAGTCTTGTCATGCGAACTTCTGACAGTTAAACTGCCCCTCAGAAACTCCCGTACCATAACAGCGCTCTTAATCCACAGACCTCCTGGACCTATCGGTTCCTTTGAGGAAGATATCATCACCTTACTGTCTACAAATACAAAGCCATCTTCACAGATCTTAATATTAGGAGACTTTAATCTTGGATTCAACGACCCCAATGATCTACCCGCCTTCACTCTAGCGAATTCCTTAGCAGAACTAGGCCTCACTCAAAGAGTTTTTCACCCTACGCATGAAAAAGGAAGAACTCTAGACTGGGTAGCTGAACTCAACTGCGTAACAACTACAACCTCAATCGAACCGAACCCATGGACTGACCATCTTTTACTCACCTTCAATATCCAAAACTGCACACTCCCCAATAAAAATAACATTATAGCCCCACCCATTCTGACTAGGAACAAATGGAATATCACATTGGACAACCTTAGGCCCCATCTCCAACCTATACTAAACCATCTGCCTACATCCTCTGATCCGGCAGCGTTAGTGGAACTTTACAACAATACCATCACCCAGGCCCTTGACAAAATCGCACAGCTAAAACTGCGCAAAGGAAAACCCAAAGCACACCTCAACACCTTGTTCACTCCCAAACTCAAAGCCTTGCAAAATGAAAAAATAAAATGGGAAACCACCTGGAAAAACAACCCCACTCCAGTCAACAAAAATAAACCTGCTCAAAATCACATCCAATTACAAAGCAGAAAACATACTAGCTAAACGTAACACCTATAACGACAGGATCGAGAAAGCCAGTTCCAGCACCGAGAACTCTTTGTCATCCTAAGAGAACTGGAGTCTCCCACCCCCCTTACAGGCAACTGCAACAAGGATAAAAGAAAAGCTGGTGCACCAAAATCCAAGATGCACTAGCTAACAAGATCTCTCTTCTCCAAAACAAAATAGCGTAACCTTCCGACTCAAGTCAGCACCTTGAAACCCCGTCCCAACCCCCCTAAACACACAAAGCAATTTAAATTCACCCAAGTGTCCACCCGAGAAGTGGAAAAGATCATAGCATCTCTCAAACCTTCCAAATGCCTGGGAGATATCTGCCCGGCATCCACTACCAAAGAACCTGCCAGTGAACTAGCTCCTTTCATCACCACCCTTATCAACACATCCTTCCGTACCTGCACTGTCCCCACCAACCTAAAAAATGTGTTGGTACTCCCAATGGTAAAGAAACCAACCCTGACCCGAGGATCCCCACAAACTACAGACCGATCACAACAGTCCCCTTTCTATTGAAGATCATTGATAAAGCAGCCTACATCCAGGTACAATCGTATCTGGAGACCAACAGGCTACTAGGACTTCGTCAATCTGGCTTCAGACCCCAACATGGCACTGAAACAGCCTTGATTGACCTGAAGAACCAGATAGATGATCTGAAAGATAAAGGGAAACCTGCCCTCTACTACTAGATTTGTCAGCTGCTTTTGATCTGGTTGATCATAAGGTGCTCTTCAAACTCTTAACAGCAGCCCATTTCTCCACAGAAGCCACGGCATGGATCCAATCTTTCTTGAATAACAGATCCATAAGAGTCTTCTCACCATCGGCAGCAGCTGATCCTATCCCCACAACATGCGGCGTCCCGCAGGGCTCATGCGTTTCACCTACAATGTATAATGTGTTTACCAAACCATTGTTTGATGACCTAGATGATCTGGGTGTCACCTACACTAACTACGCAGATGACACCCAGATCCTGATACCTCCCAGAGGCGACTAGGACAAAGATATGGCACTGGTTAGCAAAATCTATCTCATCATTCAGGCCTGGATGGCCTCACACGGCCTGTGCCTGAATGACGAGAAGACTGAGTTACTGCTTCTAGGCACACCAGCCATGCAGAAGAAACTAAGCAACCACTACCTCTCTTTCAATATCGATGGCAATGACATCAAGGTGGCTAAGGAGGCAAAAACCTTGGGGTTTTACTTAGATTCTGTCTTGAGCCTGCATAAACAAGTCAGTGCAACGGCATCAGCGACAGCCTACACCTGTAGGCTGATCCATGCCTGTAAACACTTTCTGTCCACAGAAAGCTGCATTACGCTGGCCAGAGCACAAATACTTTCAAAACTTGATTATTGTAATGCACTGTACCTAGGAGCAAGCAAATACATTGTCAAGAAACTCCAAATACTCCAGAATAATGCACTTAGAACAGCCTTAAGCATTCCCAGAAGACATCATATCTCAGAGGTCAGACGGCGTAACAACTGGCTCTCCATCCAGGACAGAATACAACTCAAAACAGTCTCCCTGACTTACAAATATCTTAACAACTCAGCCCCTCAATAACTCATGGCCAAATTCATCAGAAATAACTCCATACGGCCTACTAGGACATCCAACTCCTTTTGCCTAAGAGTCCCCAGGTACAAATTGAAAAAAGCAGGTGGCAGTAGCTTCCCTGTCATGGCTGCACAACTTTGGACCTCCCTACCCACATCCTTAAGAGCTGACCAATCCTTCTACAACTTCAGGAAAAATACCAAACTATGGATCATCTCCAAAGACCTACCACAACCTTAGTTAACTTTAACTAGGACCTGCAGCAACATGTGCATATTTTTCTGTACCTTGATATTTTTTCTGTACCTTGTAATTAACTTGCTGTATATATCCCTATGTATTTTGATGTAAGGAAGCATTATGTGACCCAATCCCATTTCTGTAACTTGTCCTTAATGTAACCGGGAAACTGTATGTAAATGTATGTATATGTAACTAAGAAACTGAAAATTCCTGTAATGCGCCCAGATACCCCTGGGTTGGGAGCGTTTTATAAATAAATAAATAAATAAACAAACAAACAAGGAGAATAAAGAAGAAGTTTGCCTGAAGCAAAGCCCAAGAGAAGGAGCTCATTTTCCTGCATTTAGTTATTAAGAATAGTGGTAGGGTCAGTTAGGGTTTGTTTTGTCTGTGGACAGATTCTTTTTGGACCTTCACAGATGCCTGATGAGCACCTTACTTAGTTTATTAGGTAGGGAACACCCCATATTGTAGGGAAAGTTAGGTCTTTATTTAATTCTTTAATAAACACCATTCTGAAATGTCCTCTGAGTCTGCATCCTTCTTCTGACCAGCCACAATGGCCACTGGATAATCCATAGGGTTTAACCTACAAAGCACCACCGAAATGTTAATTCCTCCAGACGAAACATGCCTAATTCCCATGGGATTAACATTAACTCCTCCTAAAGGGCCATATATAAGACTATCTCAAAATATGGGTTAAGTTGAAGATATGGTCTGGACGTCATGGCAGGATCCTGACTATCTAGGAGATGTTAAAGTCCTCCTACACAATTATGGAAATAACCCATATACAGTGAAAGAGGAGGAGAAAGTTGACCAAGATATACTGGAAAATCATTATTCCCTATACCCCAAGAAGTAATGCTCCAACATGAAGCAGACAGGGGATCCAAAGGATTGGGGAAGCAGACCTTTCAGAAAAGAAAAACCTTCTCAAGAGACCTGAAGAGGGCAACCCCCTACATGACTTGATATGATATATGATATGGCATTTATAACACGCCTATACACAATTGTGACTTGTCGCTCGCACAGAGGAATGATCCTATCCTCGCAGAGGACTTTGCGAAAGTAGTCACGGAAGAAGGACAAAGTCACAATGGTCCCTTCTTTTAATTAAAAAAAAAACATACTGTATCTTGGCGATGAAACACCAGAGGGAGTATCTTGCACCCAACTGAGAGTCCCACAAAGCCATAGATGGATTGTCTTAGAAATGGCTCACTTCCATCTGACTGCCGCCCATCATGGAGTAGGGAAAACCCAAAGCCAGATAACACCAAGATTGCATTGGCCAGGAGTATTTGCAGATATAAAGAATTTCATGTTGACATGTCAGATCTGTCAAAAGACTGCAACCACTCCAACACCCACAGCTCCATTGCAATCATTGGCCATCGTTGATATCCCATTTTCAAGGACAGCAATGGATATAGTGGGTCCATTAGAGACATCTAAACTAGGGAATCATGTTATCCTCTTAGTAGTGGAATTTGCCACTCATTATCCAGAAGCCTTCTCTCTGTGTAACGACACTGTGCAACAAATACTAAAGGATTTACTTTCTTTTCGCTCCAGAGTAGGGTTAACAAAAGTGATCCTCACGTACCAGGGTACCACTTGTATGTCCCGTTTGGTGCAGGAGGTAAAAGAAAAGCTTAACATTAAAACGTTAAGAACCTCTGTGTATCATCCCCAAACTGACACATTAGTGGAGCATTTTAATCAAATGTTAAAAGGAATACTGCATAAATTGGTAGAGGCTGACAGGAAAAACTGGGATGTAATGATACCATTGGCATTATTTGCAGTAAGGAAAACACCTCACACTTCCCTGGCATAGCCCCATTTTGAATTCCTTTATGGCAGGTTACACTGAGACTTATTAGATATGTTGAAGGAAACATGGGAAGAGAAAGGAGAAGCCACCCTACCAATCTTTCAAACCACCCAGAAACTACAATCTTATATGGCCAATGTAAGAGAAATTGAGTGAAAACACCTGGGACAAGCCCAAGAACATCAACAGGCTAATTATAACAAACTTGCAATAACCCATAGTTTCTCCATCGGACGATCAGTATTGCTTCTCCTACCACTTCGGAAAACAAAATGGTCTCCAGGTAGTATGGACCCTATAAAACACTAGAATGGAAAGGCCCATTGGACTATCTGATTTCAAAACTAGAAAGAAGACATAAGACTCATGTCTATCAGGTGAACTTACTAAAGGATTGGAGAGTAGATCACAGTGAGAGCACCACGGTTACTATGGCTGCTCTCCTTACAGACGCTGATAAGGAGAAAACCTGTTTCCCCCAATCTTTCCCAACATCCAGACCTTAGGGACTTACTGGCCCAGTTTCCAGAGGTATTTGTAGAACATCCAGGCCGGGTTACTAATTTCTTTCATTTTATTAGAAACCCTCTAGAAAAAGCTATTAGTTTGAAGCCCTACCAAATCCAGAAGCGAGAAAGAAAATAATCGAGAATTAGGTAGAAGAGATACTAACGGCAGGTATTATAGAGATGTCAGAAATTCCCTGGTCTTCACCCATTATTTTGGTTGCAAAATCAGGCCCATTCTGGCATTTTTGCATTGATTTCAAGAAGCTCAACTCCATTTCTATATTTAATAACTACCCAATGCACAGAATATATGATCTGACTGAAAAGTTGGGCTTGGCTAAATATATTTCGACTATAGATCTGAGTAATCCTTCTCCCTTCTTGGATGAATGTGCTTGTCACGGAAGGAAGCCACAGTTACCGCTAGGAAACAGCAGTTCCGTGGCCCCTTTTCCGGAATCAAGCCGGAGGAAGGGAAAAACCCAATCGGGAAGAAAAAACCCTTCGTAGTACTTGAGTTCACTTCTTTTTCCTCGCCGTAGGTGTTGGTGAAGGCTGACCAGGAAGTGAACGAGCAGGATGGCTTGAAGATCGGGCAGCGTCTCTGAAGGAGGAAATGAAGGAAACAACACTGGCAGAAGGGACCTCCAGAAGGCAAGCCAAGGACAGGTGAGTCCGCCCAGTATCTCCGAAAGAGGGAGCCGAATCTGGTAAGGAAAGGAAGAGAGGGCAGAGAGAAGTCTGGGAAGTACAGCCAGGAGGCAGAGAGAAGGGAGAAAGAAACAGGTAAGAAGGAAAAAGGTAGGTCCGATGAAAATAAAGAACTGGACCTAACGAAAAGCACTCAAGAACGCTCAAAGGGAAGCATCAGAAAAACACCTTGCGGGAAGAGCGAAGTGTTGGACAGTGGCGCGAGGAAAGGCTGCAGCAAAGCTAGGAGTGCCAAGCCTCGGGAGCGCATAAACCCGGAAGAGTCTTCCGAAGCGGGTTGCAACGCAGAGTCTGCTGGGAAAGAGGAAGTTTTTAAACTCCCGTCAGACACTGCCCACAAGAATGGCCGAGAATGATGACCATAGAAAGAGGACTAAAACACACCACTGCTGTGCCGCCACCTGTAACGCGGAAGAATCCGCCAATCGCGGCGGCGGCGGATGACAAAATTCTTCCTATTGTGATAAAATCTGAAAAACATTTACATTATATCATGGTTTTATGTCACTTTTCAATGTATCATATTATTATAAAGATTTGTTTTGTCTGTCATGATTTGTATGGCGCTTATTTACCTGGTGAGGTTCCAGGATGGAAAATGTGTAAAAGCTTGTCTAGCCCACCACTCTTGTGTAGCCGTAGGAGGCGAACATGTACCCTGTTAAACAAAAGTGTGCTCATGTTCAGGATCTCTCATAAAAACCTCTCTAATGCACCTATAGCTGAATGACTCGTAGCTGTCTCAAGTCTCCTACCTCGTTTGAGATGTTGCCGCTATGATCTGTGTGAGGCTCACTGCCGCTAGTCTGTGGTTGCTGGTCTTAGACATTGGTCATGAATCCCATTCTGAATTTTTATTTAAATATGTGCAATTCAGTAATTGTAAGCCGCCCACGTGTTCATCCTAACAACTTCTGTGTCTTTAATAGTGGCGTAAGTCCACAGGCAACATGCCACGGGTGAAAAGATGACCTAATGTACGTACAATGTAGTCATCAATGCTATTTCGTTTGTGGGCGTCTGCGACCGTCATGAGCAGTTCTGCAGTACGGTACCATTGCTATGACATCTCGTGAACGGGAACGCTTACGTATGTTCTTAGATGTAAACAATTCACGTAATGTGCATTCGCTTGTGGTTCTCCCCAATGCACTGTCCCGAGCGAAGGTGCTCAAGGATGACCTCATTGTTAAAAGAAAATCGTAAAATGCTGTTATTTAAACATTGTGAGCCATAGATGGTTACCAGCATTTTACATGTTTTTGTAAAGAACAGCATTTTACGAATTTTTGTTTAACGATGGGGTCAACCTTGAGTGCCTTTGGTCGGATCAGTGCATTGGGAAGAACCACAAGCGCATTGGGAAGAACCTGTAAGTGACTTCAATCCAGCAATCCAACTAAGTCAATGCCTAGTCTGGGATGCCCAATGGAAGACCTTATTAATATATGTTTAAGTCAAATTCTTTGAATCTGGATGATAAACCCTTATATAACGCCCTTCTCTTTGAATCCCCATGAACTCACTGAGCCAAGAAGTATGTTTGTTTTGCAAATTAAAAGATTTATTTGAGGAATAAAACAATATATATATAGCACACTTTTATGAATAAATTAATATTTGATAGCACACTTAGGAATATAATAGTGATCAACAATTGATAATAATACATTAGCACAATTCTTTAATCACTTAGGAGTTAGTATAGAAAGAATAAGGTAGCAGAGAATGCTTTGTATGGTTTCAAGGAAATGTAAGATGGGAAAGAATGCAACACAGAATTATACTTGATGTTAATTCAATCAGAAGATAATATAATCACTTTTTCCCCCTGTGACTACTCACTCCCCCCCTATGCAATATGGAGAGATGGAAAGGAGGGCACACAGGTTTCCAGAATACAATCAAATGCAGTTCAGTTCCAGTTCCCCCCAGCAAGCTTAGAGAAAACCTGTATGATTTTAAACAGGCAAAATACTTTTAAATGTGATTGCAATGAAGTGAAATATATGCTTAAAATGATTTTTAATTCACTAAAGGAGATTCAGGGTAGGTGATAGTTACTTTAGATTGGTACAGGTCAACACTAGCAATGATTCATGAATGATTATCAGATTGAAAACGAAATTCAGCAGCTGCAAGCAAAAGACAGCAATTTTGACAGGTGGTGAAATGGAGCAAATTTTTTCAATTCGCTGCACTTTTTCCGCGTGCGTATATCGCGATTACGGAAAAACTATAAGGAGTTGGAATGTTCAAAAGATACGGATGTTTTTGTGGAGATAGATTTTCAGAATGACAGATGGTGCTTTTACAGATTTGAAATCACAGAATGGACACACGATTTCTATGCAGTTCTGAACAGGTTGAAATGGTTTGAATAAGATTATTTTTAAACTAAGAGATTGGTTCTGTACAGTTCTAGGCTGGATACTCACTCCTAGTTTTGGACTGGAATGGGCCTTGGACTCGCCACCGGATGGTCTCTGGCACTGGTTCTGCTCACAGCTCTGCTTTCTGGGTCTGGATCTGGTTCTGGCACAGGGTTCAAGCCAGAAGCAAAAGAGCTCGCCTGGCTGTTGAAAGATTGGGTTAGGTTGCTAGATGCTGCAGGCCTCTGAAAAGGATTCAGCTTCTGGATCAGGCCTCTGTTTCAGGTTCTAGAGCTTGGTTCTAGAGTCTGGTCTCTGGATCTATCTGGAGTCTCTGTCTGAATAATATCTGGATCTAGAGTTTTCCGGCAAAGTGCTTTGCAAGAAATCAGTTGAAGTGGAAAATGAGTGTCCCTATCTGGGTCTCAGTGGTTCTTTTTATGTGTTTCCAAAGGGGGTGTGGAGGCTGACTTTCTATGCCCAACCGTCTGAGGATCCTGATGGGTTAAAGGATTTACTGTCCTCTGACTGGAGAAAGGAGTAGTGAGTCAGAATGAGTCAGAGTGATGCTATGTTTATGGCTTGGCTGAAGTCCCTCCCCTTTGCTTTTACTTAGAGAAACAATTATTCATAATCAAACATGTTTCCAAGATGCACAAGTTGTTGAGAATACATGTACACATCACAGATTAATTAATACAGGGGTCTGTTCAAACCTGATCTTTCTAAGAGCTTGGGTTCAGAAATGACCACTTATTCGCGATTTTAGTGGGTTTTGCAATATTGGTTTTGCACCAAATCTTACACAGAGGTACACACCCTCTCTGCGCATATTACTGTAAGTTTTCATTTTTCTAGTATAAACACAGTGTCTACAATATTAATAATTACAGGGCTTGGCCTCAGAACATCCCACAGCGTCCAACTTAGTCTTGAACTGGGAGTGCATTTTTCATTTTAAGACTCTCAAAGTTGTACATTTCTGTCAGCTTGGAACACTTTGTAAATTGCAATTTAATAAAACATATATTTGCTCTCAATTGAATTCACCCATAGGTTTATCTCCGCCCCCAGAAGCTTGCCTCTGATTCAGAGGTCACATGTCTTGCTTCTCCCAGAGCAGTGTTGACAGTTACACCCAAAATCAGCATATTCTATTAAATTGAAAAAGTCTATTGTCTTGTTTTTCCTGCCAGAAGAGCATCAGTCCAGGGTGCCACTCTCCATATGATTAGCAGGACCATGCGATTTCCTGCCTTCTGGTGTAGAGGCCTGAGAAGAGTAGGTGTGAAGGGTTCTCATAGAAAAGCAAGCCTTTTGAAGTCTTAGCTACAGCAGGTTACTGTTCTGATCAGAGTTCCTTATGGAAAAAAATATAACATTATAAACCGAAAATGAGCAACATATCTTGAATCAAGTCTTTTTCCACATTAAATCAATGTGTGGCACTCTATATGGCATTTTGATAGACTTCTCTGCTTTGTCTTATTTAGCTTCTGCAAGACAGCTCTCCTGTCAGGATTAGGAATCGCCAGCACCTGTCAGTGGCGAGCACCAGTATTGCACCCATTTTTGACAGCTGTCTTTAAATCAAATGTCTTTAACATGGAATTTTGTCCTAATAACATATGATTCTTGCTGACATTGTACTGATGTGAATTCTTGCAGTAGAGTAATGTAGAACACCCAACAAGAAGTTGTATCCTTTTGGTTGTTTTGTGAGCCATGATTTAAGCAATTTTGACGATCAAGAAAATGAATTCCCAAACAGCTCTGGGTTGCTTTTGGCAATCAGTATTGCTATTTCCAAGTGCTTTCAGGCTACTGTGTGGGTATCCCAGTGGTGGTTTTAGGCAGTGATCTCCTGTGTTCACTGACATGGCAAAAGTGGGTGGCAGCCTATTTTTCAGATATTTACTGCACATCTTTTGATGATCTGTGGCGAGCAGCATGCTTTCCGGCAACCATTATGATGTTTCCGCTGCCAGTAATGCACAGTTCTGTTGTAGGGCTTGGATGAGTGGGTTAAAACATCCCACAAACCACAAGCGAAGACAAAGAAGCCTGTGATTCTGCCTAATAATAGCAGAGAGCATGCACATTCACCACCAAGCACTGTAGATCACAAGGGACTAAATCAGGTGACCCCAACACTCACAAATATGGGACTCACCTTGAGGATGCCAAGAAAAAGGGCCCTTAACACAAACAAGGACATTCAGCTTTGCGGGCTGCCTTTGCAATTCTGCATTAGTCCTGTGAGGAGGAAGTGGACAGGGCTTAGCCCGCTGCCTGTAACCTTTGCCAGGTAAGGAAGGCAAGGCCTGATTGGTCAGGGACAGAGAACCAATCCAGAGTGGGGGAGGGGATGAGAGGAGATCACAGAAAGTATAGATTATTCGGGTGAGATCAGGGGAGGAATATGTGGAAGGCCAAGAGGCCCGAAGGATGGAGGAAGAAGTAGCAGATTGTGAAATGATTTCTGGATAAGGGGAGGTATTGACTAGTGAAGGAAAATGTTACTGCATTATGAGTGTGCATGAAAGGGCAAGTGTTATAAGAAGGAGAGTAGGGAGTGAATGTGTACTGAACGAGAGAGGGGTGTCTGAGTTAGAGGGGGTGGAGTAGTAGTGTTGTTGGGAGTAATATTGTAGAGGGAGGGGAGGTAGCAGAGGGAGGAGGAGTGGTAGAGTAAGTAGTGTGGAGAAAAGAGTAGTGTGGAATAGGGAGTAGTTGCGAGTTGGCAGCTGTAGTAGTTGAATCACAACAAAAGATGGAGGTGACACATGGAATGTACGAGAGACATTGGAGGGGACGATGCACAGAGTAATGGTGGGTGGGCAAAAAGGAGTGCAGCTGAGAAACAAAGAGATGAAGAGGAGAAAATGGGTGTGAGAGGAAAATACTGGATCAAGCAATGTGCCTGCTAACTAACAACTGGCTAGAGCATGGGAAAGTAGGAAGTCCCTGAGGGAGTTTAGTGAGATAAAGCAAAGGGCCTTTTGGTTAACATCTCAGCTTATTTCACAGTCTAGCATACTGAGGGCAAAACAATCTCCATTTACTAACCTGGGGATAAGGATGTCTGAGTTGACACGAGAGAGAGACTAGGCATTTTTATGTGCATGGTTGTTGTAATTGTCAGCAGGAAATCTGAGGAAAGTTCCATCAGAACTCAGACCCATGCTTGCAACTTCCAATGCAGCGCTACTATCACTACCTCTGCCTTCTCTCTGCGGATCTTCGCTAAAGTCTTCGCAGCGTCATGAATGGAGGGAAAGTGAAATGCACTGTGCCCGACCAAGACTGCAGAAATGCACCTGCACCCAGAGCTTCCGGGTCCAGTCTCCAGCTGAAAAACCTGCCTAATGGTCTGTTCAATCTGGCTGTGACAGTTCTATGTCCAGCGGACCCCGAAAAGCTGCAGTTTTTTGCCAAGATGCCTCTGTGCAGCATCCAGTCGCTGGAGTCGTTCAGATAGTGGGAATTCCAATCTGCCACTACATTTTAAAACCCCGGGAGGTATTCTGCTGTCACTGAAATTCTGTCTATGCATTAGTGGCAACAATTTGATCAGTTCTACTAACATCTTGGATCTGGTACCTCCAAGGTGATTGATACATCTTACTGCCGAGATGTTGTCCATCCTGAGGAGGATGCAACACTGCCTTGTCTTTCGCGAAGGCCTTCACTGCAAAGGAGTCAGCTAATAGCCTAGACAGTTGACATACAGGTCTAGCTCTCCCTGCAATCATTTGCCCGTCTCTAGTGGACTGCATCTTGCACCCCAGGTGGCCCTGCTTGTGTCCGACTCTATAACCAATTCTGGAATGTCTCCATATATTGCACGTCCATTCCAGGCCTGCATGTTTTGAAGCCACCATTCTAATTATGACCTTCCCTCTTGGTCTAAGGGTACTAGCTGATGATAACCCAGACCTTCCTGGAGGTGCTGGATCTCCAGCTGCTTTAAAGCCCTGTAGTGCAGGGCTCCTAGAAATATTGCTTGGATGGAGGTCACTAGCAAGCCTACAATCCTTGCTGGAGTAGCCCGCAATTCTTTCTTCATTGCTCTCATCTTGGGTGCTGGGAGCTCCAAGGTCACCTTTGTGGTGTCCACTGCGAACCACAGAAACTCTATGTGCTGTCTAGTTGCCAGTACGGACCTCTCTAGATTGAAAAGGAAACCCAGAGACATTCCGAGATC
Organism: Ambystoma mexicanum; assembly: GCF_040938575.1. Classification (NCBI taxonomy): domain Eukaryota; kingdom Metazoa; phylum Chordata; class Amphibia; order Caudata; family Ambystomatidae; genus Ambystoma; species Ambystoma mexicanum. Next base: position 829,602,325 of record NC_090936.1, read on the forward strand.
CGACGCCCATTGTACTTGTTTCAGTAGCAACTGTTTGTTCACCGCTAGTATAAGAATGTTGTCCAGATGAGCTATGATTCTCATACCTCTCTCCGTCATGGCTGATGTTACCAGTTTCATAATCTTCGTGAATGCCCAAGGAGCTGAGGCAAGCCCAAATGGAATGCACTTGAACTGCCATGTCTGTTCTTTTTATAGAAAGCACAGATACATGCAGTGGTCGCTGGTGACCAGAATTGTCAGATAAGCATCCTTTAAATCCAACCTCACTAACCATTCTCCCTTCCAGAGTATGTCTGAAATGCCTGTAGACTAGCCATCCATTCAGTTCCTTCAGATTAATGACAGGTTGCACCTTGTCTTGCCAGTGCACTAGGACTACGCTGCTGATGAATGTGGGGGGAAAAGCCTGTTGCCGCTAGCAGTTGCAGCTCCTCCTCTAGTTGCCTGTTCTCTGCTTGTGATGGTGCATGAGCTCTGGGTCAAGCCCACTGCCAGGGCTCACAGATAAACTACAGCCTGAAGCCTGCTACTGTCTGCACCAGCCAGGCATCGCTGGAAAGCTTTTGCCAATTTTTAAAGAATGATCTCGCTCTGCCCCACACTTGTGGATAGCATGCTATTGCTGCTCTCACCTCGTTGAGCATGTTTGTGCCTGATGTAGCCTAGTTCTCTGTGTCCTCGGGTACCACGCCCCTGGGCTGGGAAGAACAAGTTATATTGACACAACTCCCAGTATTGGGCTCTCTTCTCTGAGTTTGAAATCGACCAGATGTACAACCTCTACTGCGGCTGGTCCCTGAAAAAACTTGGCTGGGAAAAATGTGCTTAATGAGGGACTGTGCCTTCTCTAGGGCCGTGTATGTGCCCATGAATCTTCCCATTTCCGTGGCGAACGCCTCGCCGAACAACAGCCCTTGAGCTGCTTCTCCCGCTTCGTACGAAGCTAAATCTCCCAGCTTGGGTTCAATCTTCAGCAACAACTCCTTCATTCGGATGAAAGGGTGCAGTTTGCATCGCCTAATAGGCACACCGCTCCCTGAGCCCAGTTAGCCAGTTTATCTGCTTCCACCGGCTCCCCGGTGTCTCTGACTCGCTCCACTAGATCCATCATTTTCAAGATCAGCCCTGCTAGGTCTAACATTTTCCCTTGACAGCCTGCCAAGCCCAATCCATGCCCTTCCTGACATCCTTTGATGCTTTGGAGGCAAACGTTATCATCCTCTGGTCCAATTCCAGGATTTCCACAACCTTTCCTCAGAGTTCCGGTCAAGGGTCTTCCGGTCGCATGCAGAAACTTATCTCATTTTCCATTGGTTTGCGCAATTTCTGCGCCATGTATAACAACACCCTTGGAGATGGGAGCCAGTCATTAGATATCTGGCGCACTATGATCTCTGGGTGGAACATGTCTGTTAGCTCCTCCTTGGGCTCCTCCATGTTCTTTTCTATTCCTCTTACCGCCTTTCGATATTCTGGAGGAATGTGAATCGACCATATTCTGCGCCCCTGGGGATGTGGGTAGGAGGCTTGGAACAGTCGATATCTGCATAAAAGCATCTCTCAGCTTGTCAAAAGCATAGACAGCCTCTGGAGTCTTTCTTTTACACTCCTCTTGACCCAGGGCAGTAGAAGAGAATTTCCTCGTCTGGGTCTGTTCTCTCCCCTGAAGCGCTTCTTCCTTGCAAAGCTGGCCTGGGGATGTGCTGTCATTACTTCCAGAGTCCTTCTTACTCAACCATCCCCCATCAAACCCTCTAGTGCTTCCAACCTATCTTGCAGGGATTACACCCCTTGGGCTACACCATTGGTGAGGGAGTCGCCTAGGACCCTCCTAAAGCGTAGAGTGAGGTCTGTATCTTCCTAAGGGAACACTTGTTCCTGGCTATCATCACTCCAGCGTTCAGACTCCATTTTATGAGTCTCAATTATATATATATATATGTGCCTGGGTACCTGAACTCGGCATATTGTGTGGCACGTCCTCCAGAACTGGAGGTCTCTATGCGAGGGGATGATATTATTTAACATGCCCAGGCTTCTGTCCTTATATGCGCAACCTTTATTCTGTGGGCTGCCCAGCTTCTAGAGCATAAACTTGCTGCAGCCTAATAATGCAATGTCATGTGCTCATGCTGCTGCTGCACTCTCTGTGCAGTCTTTAATGTGCGGGCCATTCTGTATGTAGAGCCTGAATCGCTATAGCCCAATCGTGAGGGACGAGAAGCTGAAAGCCGCCTCGTCCCTGTCTTGAACACAAGATCGGAAGCTTTCTTCAGAAGCATTGCAGCGTTGTAGGGCGCAATTGCTTCCAATGCCCGTTATGACATCCTCCATATGGGTGGGCTCTGCTGCCCGAAGTTGTGAGCGTGCACACCGATACGCTCCCTTCCAGAGGTCTACGTACGGTTGCAGAGCTCAGATAGGCTTTTATGAGCCGGGGGCCCTAATGTGAGTTCAATACTCACTGGTCCAGCTCATGCCCTTGCCGACACGCTAGCACTGCACTCCCATGTAGCACTGCTCGGGCTCGCAAAACCAACATCACGCTGAGCGCAAGAATGGCACTGAGAGTTCTAAGATAATGGATACTGACAGTAAATGCACTCTAATCGGCCACACAGAATCATACCATTCTAAATAAAGATTTGCAACTGCAAAAAGACATCAGATTATGCTTATGTTAAAAGGAGCAAACAAAAGGGTGTACTTAACACTGTGAAGAGCAGAAAAAGAAGAGGAAAGGACCTGTGCAGGAAGTGTCTAATAGGGCCCTGGGGAAAGGAAGTGGACCAAGGAACTACCATATGCAGAGGATTGATGGGATGCGTAGTTAGTTCAGTTTTATTGTGTTTTTGGTTATTAAAAGAATGGTTTTGAAAATTAAAGATTTGAATCTGCTGAAGAGTGGAATAAAAGAAGTTAAAGCATAACTCTCGCCTCCGGTCTAGACATCGAATAATTTTTCATGCAACAATTCGATTAATGAAAGCTATACATTTAGCAACTGTAAAGCTTTGTACATGTGTCATCCATGGAGGAACTCGTGCGGATGGAAAGAGAGTGGGGTGCTGGGGTGATATTTGTTTGTTGTCAATTGTTTTTTGAGTTTGATATAGTGCAAAGATGCAACATTTTGGCTGCTTGCAAGTGCTTTAAGACCTTGTGCTGGTACATTGTATTTTTATGGATCCAATGGCACTGGAATCTTGCTTGCCATTTCACGTACTATATATAATACAGGAATTTGGTCAAGCAATGATTTTTCTTTTTGCAAATAAACATTGTTTTAGGTACTTTGACAGTTGACTGCCACAAAACCTTATTAGGCTAATGCAACATTTATTTTTCAAGCTTTCGAGGTAACCCATGCCACTCCTTATTGGTAATTTCATACAGCTAAGACAGACTGGCTCGTGAGAGGGAAAATGCATTACATGCTGCACTATGCTTTTTGCTCCCCCCCCTACAAAATCTTGCATGTTTGTGCATTTTGTGTCAGACCAGATGAAATCAGGCAAATGCAAGCTCTGCTGCATCTGGACTCCTCAGAATTCCTTTAGTTGTAAAATGTAGCCGTTATTGTTACCTGATTTCATGAGAACTCCGTATTCTTTGGAGGATGAGTCAGTCAGTGTTTTGCTTTCAAAGTATGCTTAACGATCATTGTCGTGCCCCTCAATGGACCACCTGTGTGTTAGTCTGCCTATCGCTGATCATCAACAAACTGTCCAGCAGTGTTCGACTACCAGAGGGTCCTAGTGGTTAACCAATGTGCTACTACTATTTCAGCCGCATGCTTCTCATTCTCCCAAGCTTAAAATCTTGCGATGGCAACACATTTTGAACTTTCCACACAAATATTGACATTGGCATAAAACGACAATTTGAAGCGTTCGTCGTTCAAGGCAGCTCTTTTTTTCTTTCTCAAATGTTGGCAGTCACCGCGAGACTGCACTACAGTGCAGCAACGTGGCCATTGGTATGAAATGAGATATTCAAACTGCCATGGGTTAGATTGGCCCCAATGTGGGCATTCCTGTGTACTGGACTTGGAATGATCCAAAAATGCGTACTTGGCGCAAACATGCCTGGGGCCAGATTACAGAAACTTTGCACCAGTGCAAGTGCAAAGTTGCCGGGTATTAGCACGAGGGCAAAGTTTGCCCTATTTTTAAAAACAGTGGCACACACTAGAAAACGACTGCACCATCAAATGGCAGTTTGGCATATTAAAAGCACCAGGGCAAAAATTGCCCTATTGCAAAATAGATACATTTGTGATGCATTTTTGCATCAGGGCAAAGTTTTCCCTAGTGCTAATACAATTATTTCCAAATAAGGTTAGAATCTGTGATATGCCAACACTTTATTATTATTGATGACACTGTAGCTTTTAAGCCACACAACCCCAAAATCTTGTGTCAGTAGTTAAAGAGTCATGAACCACTGTCCCCCACGTAACTACTGTGGTTGCGGTATTTAAATTAAGTAACTTGACCCCATGCTGTTGATTCTTGGATCAATGCCATAAATAGTAATTAGAAGATCTTTTGAAGATGGCTGCTGTCTAGCACCCCTGTGGATTACTGCACATGCGAGATATGCAGTTGAGTTACATTTAGCAGAAGACAAAACACAGGGTGAAAGTACTCAACCAACCTTTGAGTTTGTACTTTGACCGCACATCGCTCAGGCTTGTAACTATCGCCCCAGGCTGGTAATGCCACTCTCCTGGGGTTCTATTGCTTCAGAAGACTACAAACTAAGGGGTCATTCAGAGTTGGGCAGATTTTTTCAATACCGTTGAAGAAAGTTACCAGCTCAGTCGGTGGTATTTCTGAAAATCCACACTACTCAAAGTTTACCACCAGCAGAGGTCGTATTTCTGTTATACCTCCGTGGGAATTTCAGAAACACCACCTCCGATGGCGATAATGTAAAAAGATTGTTTTAACTTTTTTTCAGCCATTTTCAGCATCAGCGTGAAGTGAGAAATTGATTATGTACAGTAGTGGATCATATCACGACTGTTGAATTTCTTTTTGCACAAAAGGGTCAATTCAGGCCCTTTCATGCAATATCTATAGGCACAGTAGATAGAGGAGGCAATCAGAGATGCCCATCTATTTACACCCTGCAACATGACCCTTTGTAAACTTTTTCACTCTATTGAAGGGATGCACCTGTGGTTTGGTTTTGGAACAGTAAAAAGATTTAAAAAATGTGGGCCAGTTTGTATTTTTTATCCCCACCATCAAGGTGGAGGTAGAAATAGGTGGCTGCTCTGAAAATGTCTGCCTAAAATATCACTGCCAATATGCCCATGCAATACCACTGATAGTACTTAATCAAACTCTGATGATTTTGCTGTTACCACCCACATCTGAATGAACCCCCTAAGTCTGTGATGGTTTTTCATGGATTTGTCCAGAACACCTGTCTATTATGTGAGCAACAAAAGACACATGCAAATCAACACCAGATTCAGATATATAGATACAAAGTCACAGGAACACATACATCCTTCCACCTATAATTTACACTGTTGCAAACACACTCAAACACATTAGCCCAGTCACAGAAGCACACACTCCACCTTATTTGAAAACACACATATATATAATGGGACACTCTTGCTCCCTCTCCATCTCCATGTCCAAAGTGTATTCCCCTTGCAGTTCTCTCTGATTCTGTGAGTTGAAATATGCAGCCGACTTTCCAAGAAACATCAACTGGGGAGCACAAAAACAGCCAAATCCCCTCCCCCCTTGCAATATGCATTATCCAAGTTCAGACCCCATAGTCCTATTACCAGCAAGACCCTGGACACAGCTTCTTGTTGTGTCTTGCAGAGACTGAGTGGAAAATCAAGGTGGTCTACTGTCTAACTGAAAGCCAGGGCAACGGAAGGTGGTGAGAGGCAAGGCATGGACATGGTGTGATGGACAATGAAAGGGCGTGAGTGGCAAGGAATTGGTCACTGAGTAATGTGGGAAAGGGTAGGTGGTGCGTGCAAGGTAAGGGAAGGGGATTGGGTTAATTGTTAAAGGATGGAGCAACAGGGGGACATAGGTCTGAAAATGAATTATAGGAAAGGGGGCATTGTGAATGTGGTGCACGGGAAGGATAACAGTGGATAATGGGGAAGGAAAATAGGGTAAATGAGATGTGAGATGAAAGTATACATTGAGGCATACTTGCTTTGTGAACATATGTTTCAATTACTACTTCTCATATATATATGTATATTTTGTTTAATTAAGTGTGATATTGGTTAGACATTTATTTCAACTTTATATATATATATATTAAATATATACTATACATATAAAAACACATGTCCAGATACAATTCAGAAATTCATCACATAGCAAACATAATATTTCATCCAATTAGAACCATGCTAAATTAGACATTATAACAGGGAATATTAGCATTAATTTCTATAAAATAAATTCATTTTGATACAAAATACTTAATTCATGCCCCGTTGCAAACATTCTATACAAACATGTTTCAATACATGGCTTCTATGATTTTTGTGATCTCCTTCCAGATAGGATATGCTGATAAAGTAATGACTAAGGATCCGGCTCCTTGTAGCGTACTCCAGAACTGATCTGATTCACACTCCAAAGCAGTGTGTACAAATGTGCCGTAGCTGAATTTATAATTATCTTGCAATCTACTACATTGTGTGAAGGTATGTCTGCTAGTTTCGACCTTGTTACCACAGTGTCGGAAGAGCCTTTCCTCTTTCATCATATCCTTCCAACCATCAGTGTAGTCCAAAGTAGAGAGCATATTTAAGAGCAAATAACTAATAAAGCACCTTTACTCACTACTGCATGGCTTCAATAAGTAAGAACACAGTGTGCCTCGTAGAAAAACTCTGAGTGGTGTATTCTTTATATCTCTTCTTCCTTTCTAACTTACTCAAATTTTGTGAATGGTCCCATATCATGGTATTCTCTTTTTCTATTGCTTAAGAAAAGTGGATAAGTACGTTCAGTAGGTAACATCAAATCAATGGAATCTAGAAAGGTAGTCACTGTACCCTCTAAGTCCTCAAATAATGGGTTCAATATGTATTGATTATTGTTTTTAGTGAACGTCTGCAAAAGGGAGCATCCCTCAGTTCCAGCTTTCCAGCTATGCATAACATAACATAGAATTCTGCTCTATGCATCAGCCAGCTAGCCCGAAGGGATACCATGCCTAGATCACAGCAGGGAGCCTCCACCACCAGTACTGTCTGAGGGACTCCAAGGATAGATCGCAACAATTTACCTTCAAGTCTATCCAACCAGACTACAGTGCCCGAATGGAGGGTCTTGAGGCCATAAAGAATGCAAGGAACAATGCCATCCCTCTATTTTCTGCCCTCCCTTTCTACTGATAAAATGTTTGATAACAATCCATTTTTCCATCACTTTCTGGCATACATAGTTTCCTATCCGGAGATATTGCAAGTGGATGCCAATCGGAATACTGAGGTAAATGTATGTTTTCACCACTTGCAGTCTCTCTTTCCCCAACCTCTAGCTATATTTAGTACTATGATGTTTCTTACTAGAAACCATAACCTTGGTTTTAGAGGTGTTGTTCTTCATATTATTATTGATAGGATTGGTGGCAAGTACCTCGATAGAGTGTTGCAGACCTATTGGGGTTAGGTTCAATAGAATAGTATCATCGGCATATGCCGTCCATGATACCGCAACATTACCTATTTGAGGGGGGAAGTTCTGCGCTACTCTTATAGCTATATCTAGATCTGCTGTATAAAGGTTGAATAACAAGGGCGAAAGGGCACAGGCTTGCTTCAACCCCAGATTTACTTTAATGGGGGAGGAGAGTGGGCCTTCTGAGTCTAATTGGATGGAGATAGTATTGTCCGTATATAAGTGAAGCAAGTCAGGATCTATGCCCCAAGACATGCGTTTATCCTAGAGAATGGGTTGGGAGACCCTATCAAATGCAAAAGATTAATCTATAAGGCATAGATAGAGTCTCCTACATGGACGGCGTGTAGTTTCTGCAATTAGATAATTTAACGCCCAGGTGTTATGAGAAGTGTTGCAGCCTTGTCTAAAGCCGGTCTGATAAGGGGTAGCAAATCCTGTCTTTTAACCCATATATTCAGTTTTTCCAGAATAAGTCCTACAAACCTTTTACAACAAGAGTTAATCATTGCTAATTTTCTGTATGCTGCAGGAACGCTCCTGTCAGCCTGCCTAAATACAGGAATAATGATCGACTCTTTCCAGCTATTAGGGATGATGACTGTATCCAAAATACTCGCAAAAACGATTGCCTACACCTGTGCCCAATACTCAGGGCTACAGTTATTACTGCATTTGCTAATCTGTCTGGTCCTGGGGCTTGTGAAGCCTTAAGTTTATTTACCCTAGATCGCCCTCCACCCCGAGTGGACGGAGGGGTCGCAGTAATGTTTAAATCTACTTTGATGGCCACTCAACTCTGCTGTCCTCACTCCTTGGCAATGGAAGCTTTACTGTTGAGGTGTGTGCTGTCTCCTGACTTGACCTGTCATTTTCTGTTGATCTACCGTCACCCAGGTCCTCAAACTGGGTTCCTCGAACCTTCAGTTGATCTGGTGGCTGATCTCCATTTGATACACACACATCTTGTGGTTCTTGGGGATCTTAACCTAAAATTCAATGTACCTAGGGTGCCGGCGCTTGATTTATTTTTCACTGATTTGTTGGACCTTGATCTTCCACAATTTGTACTTGGTCCCACCCATATGGGTTATACCGTGGACTTGGTATTGGCTAGCGAATCATTGTTACCTGTTCAGTCATGCCAGTTCTGTGGTCCAACCATTGTTTGGTGACCTGTAACTTTAAAATTGGTCGGGCACCTGTAAGGACTCCACTGCTACAGGTATGGTCAAGTTGCTGGCGTTCTGCTGATCTTTCAGCCTTGGTTACACTTGTTAAAGCTAAGTGCCAAGTGGCTCCTGCTATTTTTCTTTCTACTTTGTCTGGTCTGCTCTTGGAAGCTACAGATGCTATTGTACCTCGACGGCTTATTCAACTACGTCGACTACCCTCAGAATCTTGGTTGACTGAACATCTCAAAGCAGCTCGTCTAAAACTCAAACAGGCAGATCACGAAAATGGCATATTGCGTATGACTGTAACCTCAGAGCTGATTATAAAGCATGCTCAGTAGAATACTTCTCAGCTATAAAAGCAGCTAAGAAATCATTTTTTGTCCATAAAATTGAGGCTGCTCTTTGCCAGCCCAAAGCTCTTTTTGCAGCAGTCAAATCATTGTCTTGGTCAGACAAGTTTTCTCCTATGATAAATACTTCTCAGAACCGCTGTGACACCATGTCTCAGTTCTTTGTGTCTAAAATTGAGGCCATTCGCAATAACATTCTTGTGTCTGTGTCAGCACTTGCTCCTGACAGGCAACAGATAGGCCTGAGAAACCCAGCTACAGTGGAAAAATGTTATTTTCCACTCTTTACTGAGGAGATGGCATGCACTGCCATACAACGTATGAAGTCTGGCTCTCCTCTTGATGTGGTACCGTTAGTTATTATGAAAGAGGTCTCCCAGGATCTGTTAATGAAATTCATGTCGGCCATAAATGTCTTGTGTCAGTCGGGGGTTATTCCGTCAGAATTGAAGATCGCTACCGTTATTCCCCTTCTGCAAAAACCCTCCTTGGATCCATCCCTCCTCTCCAGTTTCAGTCCTATCTCTTTGCTTCCTTTCTCTATTAAGCCGTTGGAATCTCTGGTTTCTCCTCTTCTGTGCTCTTTTCTGGAATCTTCTAAATTTCTTGACTCTGCCCAATCAGGCTTTAGGCCTGGTCGGGGCACCGAAAGTGTATTGGTTTCGGTTCTTGGTGACATGGCTAGACTGGTTGATGCAGGTGGGGTGGGTGCCCTGATTCTCTTAGATCTGTCAGCGGCATTTGACACCGTAGACCACCCCACCTTGCTCACTCGCCTGTCTCCAAATGGCATCTCGGGCCAGATGTTGGCCTGGTTTTCTTCTTTCTTGGCCGACCGCACTCAGGTGCTCTCTCTTCTTTTCTCTCAGGTGCCTGCCGCCTTTCCTGCGGGGTCCCGCAGGGCTCTGCCTTGTCACCCATTCTCTTCAACATTTACATCTGGCCTTTGATCTGTCTCATCCGCTCCCTTGGCGTCAGGTGCTATTCATATGCTGACAACACCCAGATCCTGATACGGTTAGATCTTGATCGGACTGAGGTGTCATCATGCCTTTATCAGTGCCCGACTGCGGTTGGTGAGTGGGTGAGTCGAAATTGGTTGAAGCTGCATGGGGACAAGACGGAGGTGATGGTGGTAGTAGCCCCTCCAGATCCCTATCTTTTGGTGTCTTCTTTTTGGCCTCCTTCTCTGGGCGCTCTTCCTGTTCCCGTCACCAAGGTGAGGAATCTGGGAGCAATCCTTTCATCCAATCTCTCTATGAATGACCAAGTGTCTAAAATTGTCTGCAGTATCACAGCTGGCCATTTTCACCTCAAAACTCTAAAGAAGGTGCTTCCTATGTTATCAGTGATTCTCCATCCCCCGGTAGTTGCAGCCTTGGCGTTGAGCAGACTCAATTACTGCAATGCCTTATATCTTGCACAGCCCAAGGGCATTATTCAGCAGCTCCAGCGCCTACAGAACCTAGCTGTCCGGGTGGCTACAGGATCCCCTGATGGGGCCCATATTTCTCCTGTGTTACATACTCTTCATTGGCTTCCAGTCATGCAGCGGATTAAGTTTAAGGCACTTTGCATTGTGCATCGGGTGCTGCAGGGACAGGGGGCCGAGTACCTCCAGTCTAAATGTATCCGGTATCTCCCCACCCGCCCCCTGCGTTCAGCCTCCACTGGCCTGCTACTAGTTCCGGCGTTTCATAGGTTACACATTGGAGGACGTGCCTTTCAGTCATCGCAGCTCAAATGTGGTACGACTTACCTTTCACAGTAAGAAAATGTGTCTAACCATCTGTCGTTCAGGAAAGCGCTCAAAACATGTCTGTTTTAGCTCTCCTGCTGTTAGCTTCTGTTTTGTTGACCTCCCTCTCTAGCGCCAAGAAACCTCCGGGTGAATGTTGCGCTGTAAAATTACATTAGCATAACATTCTCATCAGGATGTCCATCTCGTCAAATACCTCTTTACTCAAACCTCCCTGATAAAGGTAATGAGCCATGATATCAGTCTCGAGACAAGGAGACTACTGGTTGGATATATGCACTGCCCAAGTCCCTTCAGGTATTGGGTTCCCCCTGCCAGGAACGTTCTATAATTATACCAGAATTTCCAGTGGTAGTTCATCTTTAACAATTTAAAGACGAAACACCAATTGGTATTGTTCAAACTACTTTTATGGTGTCGCAAACAATTTTATATTTGGTTCTTAAGTTGATGCAACATCTGCTTTTTTTTCCCTGAGACTTAAAAGAAAACTTTTTTGAACTATTTTTATTTTCCTATGAAATTCCCTCTTTCTTTTAGCTATTTTGGTGTCATAGAGATCAAGTCCATTCCTCCTCTGAACACTTCCGCCTTTATTTATCTGGATGCGCGCAATAATGCCACGCACCAAATTACCAGCATTCCACACAAGTATTTCCATCAGTTTCCCAATGGGGATGGCATTTCCCATTAATTCTATATTAAATGCATTTATATTAATAGAATTCCAAATCAGTCTATTCCCTGTAGCGTTCATTTACACATTACTAACTAATTTGCGTGACAATTTCGCTTGGTCATAGTTTAAGGTCCAAGTTAACATAGCAAGGTCACTCATCCCATTATTGGTCACCTCTATAGGAGATGATACACTTCTGATTGATGGGTTGGCAAATATATAGTCCAGGTGAGAGCCAACCTTTCCATTTGAGCAAGTGTAGAACTCATCACCTCCCTTCACACTTGCCATCTCCATGAAACCCAGATCAAAAATCTGTTAAGAATTCCAAGCATTTTTTGTCCATTCCTCTGGTGCTCTTTCAGTGTTCTCTGACTCTCTTATTTGTTTGATTATACTACAAGTCTCCCAGCATTACAACATTCTTCCTGTTCATAGAACAGCGCCTTTGTTTTACTGTGTTCATTATTTAACTTTGGATTCTGAAAGTATGTGCTCTCCCTGGCGCATCATACAAATTGATAATCAAAATTTCCTAAAGAGGTGGAGGCAAACCTCTGACTATCACACTCATTACAAAAGCAGAGGGAAGCCCCAACTTAAAATTGGTTAGATTGAAGTGTGTCCGAACTCCAATGCATAGACCCCCCTACTGGTCTCTCTCATTCAGGAGGGATCGCCAATTGGTATATAATTTCAAAACCATTGATCATGATGTCTCTGGTGGAGAACAATTCTTGGAAAGCAAAAATGGCTCTGTATGGGAGTTATTAAGGACCTATTTCAGGACATAGAAAAAAGCAGAAGCCCCCCTTGTTCCACGATAGAAGTCTGTATTTGTGGGTTCATCAGTATCATGGGAGTTTATCTCCCAACACTTCTGGAACCCATCGCTCTATCCGATTCTGCTTTTGCTTAACACGTTTTGACTTCACAATACATGATATACATGATAAAAGGCTAGATCTCTCAGTCACATGTCCGGTTTGAGTCACAGTAGGCTTCTTTAGAATGGGTTGTAATATTTCTGTGGAGGATGAAGCCGAACAGGTTTTAAGGCTTATGATTAAATTGAAACCCAAACTTTGTATTAGTTCAAAATGTGCACACAATCATTCTACAACCAAAGGAGACAAAAACTCCACCAGTGCCCATTTTCCTGGGCTATCCACTTAAGGGAGTTCTACATCTTCGATGTCTGCTGTGGCAATTGGTTTTAAAGAAGGGATTTGTTTTAAACAGTTTAATAAGTAGCTTCTGTTTACAAAGGGATGTCCACCGTGGGCTTGATTTCAATGAATTACACCCATTCACCAACTGGTTTTGCCTCTGGGCCTTGTTCCATTTTACTCACTCTACTTCTTCTACCCAAGGTGGATCCTGGGCATTTAAAATTGCTGGCCCAAACACTGTGATCCCTGGGTTGAAATGCTGATTGATTCACAGATGAACTTGCCATTTCCTCTCGTCCCAGTGCCTCATTTTGGTTTACTTCCTTAAGATGCACCCAGTTATCTAGTGTTCCTCTTGTTTAGGGTGGGTATAGTAAGTTAGGTGTCACTGCTTCAGGTCTTACACATTTGCTTTCCCTAATTTGTGTTGATAGGTAAGTAGTTCTACTTGTTTCTGCCAAGGATATATTTAAATTTCGTTTCTCTTTAGCTTTGTTTGCCTTTGTATTAATCTGAGCTTTACTACTTATTATTTGTTTTGTAGAGAAGGAGCTAAGTATTCCCACCTCAACCATCTCGCCCACAGCACCTGCATGTTGGATGCCCGAGTGTGAAACAGGTGCGGTACCTGTGAAAATACTGATACCTAGGAGAATCTGGGAGGCAAGGTTCCCATTGAAGAACCCATACCTGCATATGAGACAATATGATGGTCGTCTGAATGAAATCCCGGAAGAAACAGGACGGTTGAATGACGAAGATGAATGGTGACATCATGCAGAGCAAAGCTGACGTGTAGAGAAGAGATGCAGAGACCAGAGAATGCAGGCAATTCTATAAGGCATCAAGAAAGTATTGAGATAAATGACATCTTGGGATCAAGATTAAGAAGCTTATGCTGCAGATATAATGAAGAGATCAAGCTATTTTTACACGTGTACACATGCAAAGAAACGCAAGCAGATGAAGTATTCTTAAAGGCTAGCTTTTATAGTGAATAGATTGCGGCATGCGCCAGCATGTACATTCATATATATATATATATATATATATATATATATATATATATATTGGAGTCAGTAAAAGATGGGTGTTCCCATTACGTACGATAGCAGTGCTTAGCAAAAAGAAGGAAGGCCGTTTTTCATTCTGTGGCAGTTAAAAAACAAGTCAATTATAGGCAAAAACTCAGAAAGGCGAGGTTGGATGAGCCAAGAAGCCAAGGCCACATCAGACTGGGTTGAGGTGACATTGGATACAAATCATGCGAAAGAATGATGCTTCCTGTTCAGTAGGCATGGAAAAAACAAGAAGACATCAGAGGTCTATTAAAGAATAGTGTTTTAATACACAAAGCTCAATTTTGTGATCTTTATTCACTTGGGGAGAAGAAGTTGGACGAGCATGATGGTCACACCTACGCATAAAGGCAGAGCGTGCCTTCACTCCCATGAATTCCCCAGAACAAAGAACATGTTCTAGGCCGAGTTCAAAGAACTAATTGACAGTGGACCACTGAAGTGATGATGGATGGATATGCTAATTGTTGGAAGCTCTGGTTAAGACTAGCTTATCAGCACTTGGACTTTCAGCATGCGTACTGCCAAAGCAGGTTGCGAAGGGACTAACAGAGGTTGGAATGTAACCATTGACAGACGACCGCATGATCAAGAGCCCTACAGTTGTGTAACCAATTAGACGTTGTATATTTAGTAACGTTTATAGTGACATATTTTTGGGAAAGGGCTTAGTTGCCCCACCTGATGTTAAGAAACAAATCATTTTCTTCCACTGCCCTAAACGAGTGTGGATTGTATACTTAGATGATCCTTGCAGAACCTATCACACTCACCATTAGGTTTTTGTAGTTTGCCACTAGTTTACCACCTAGGATGACGTTAGTAATACGCAGGTTAAACGTTTCACCTATGATGATTTTTTACTATAAAAATGTAATTTTTTATGAAATGCTTTGAGAAGTCTCGAGAGAGATCCTGATGAGGGATGTCTGTTGATGTCTGTTATACTCCCTGTTTTAGATAACTGATATTAAAACAGTATCTTTTGCCAACTACCTGAGTTGTTTCTATTATTGATGTCTGAGTAAACTCTGCATCCACCGTCAATCTCTAGGGTATTGCTAACCCATCTTAAAGGGCTGGGAGTGACCCCGGGTCACGTGGAAGCAGAGATTTTATGGTTAGATATACACATCGAGAAAAGTACGCTTTGGGGTCCCGGCGATATCACACGACCTCTGCCATGCGGCTGAAAGGATGTGAAGCTCCCTGTAGATAGCGGTTTTAGAGTAAAGTAAGACTTGTACAAGCTAGGGTAAAACGGGTTCCCCGGTTTCCACTAAATCCCCTCCCGGTGTCTACAGGAAGCTGAACGAACAGAAGGTTGAAAGAGGATACTGAAGAGGCGTGCGATCTCGAGAGTCGGAAGTTGAAAAAACACAAATGTTGAGTAAAAATTGAGTGAGAAGGCAAAAGAGTGAATGGGCAGTGGGTAAAGAGAACGATAAGGGAAAAAAGATGTAACAGAGGGATGTAGGGATGACGTAACTTGAGAAACAATGAGCGTTAAATATGTGTAAAAATTCACTTGAGGAGAGTCCAAAACATTAATTGAGTATCGTGAGGAGGAGCCATTATAAAAAGTATGCCCATTGCCTGCATTTTAAAGAATGTAACAGAAGGAACAGCACCTAAAATCCCATAGAGGAAGACGTAAGAGATGGGTTCGAGTAAAGGCGAACCTAAGGAGGTCTGTTTAAACTCTATTGCAGTATTTTAGGAGTGAAATAAGTCTTATGATAGAAGACAAAATGTAGGTAGCTGACCGAGCATGTTTGTTTGTCTGTTTGTTGTATGTGATTGTGTAATGATAACGAATTAGTGGATGAAGTTGAGAGAAATAAAGAGGAGAAACAAGAGTTCAAAGTACTAAGCGTGTATTTAAAATGACTTTGTACTGATTTTTTTTTTTAGCAGATTAAAGCAAAAAATGTGATCAATAGAGGGTTTTGAGCCTGCGATGATTGGTGCACGCTCATATTATGTTATTTTTCATTGAATAAGTAATGTTGAAATTTGCAAAGAGTAAACGGTGAGTATAGACAGTCAAAGAGTAACGTGTCAAAAATGGAGGATATTACTCCTCTTATACATTGCTGTAAAACACACACCCAAGCTTAGAGAGGACAATGAGGAATGGGGTAAAGGAATCAAAGACGAAAAATGCATGTCACAACCACAAGAGCGATTGCCAGTGAAGGCAGTTCTGCAGTACATGATGACATATTTGCATGATGCATATGCAAGAAAAAAGTTAGAGAAGTGACTAGCGAGCTAGTGCTCTTAAAATATATATATCAGGAGGAGAAAGATGAGCTGCCTCCTAGTAATCAAATATTTAGGGGGTAATTCATAGAATTTAGCGCACAAGTGGCGCACGCGGCTGGTGCACAGTGTGCGCGTGTGATTTTCTGCGCCAGCTGCGTGCACTAAAATCCATTTCCGCGCACAGCGTATTCATGGATTGCAGCTACCAAAACCAGCCGTGGCGCAGCGACCCTGCAGCAGCGCCAGTTACGCCCCCTAGAACGCCCCTCACGCAAGGAAAAGCCATCAAAATCCCCAATCCAGCGCAAAGGGCTGCGATAACCCTGGAACAGTATACAGGGCCGCCACACAGCACACGGCAAGCGGGGAACGTGTATTCCTGGGGTGCCCGGGAAGTTTCACACGCGATTGGCCCTGTGCGAGTGGGGTACATGTATAACTGGGGTGCGCGGGAAGTCTCACACGCGATTGGATCCAGGTAGGTGTATTTCGGGGGTGTGTGGGAAGTTTCACACGCGATTGGAGCGGGGTATGTGTATTTCAGGGGTTTGTGGGAAGTTTCAACACGCGAAGGGCCCAGTGCGAGTGGGGTACGTGTATAACTGGGGTTCGCGGGAACTTTCACACGCGATTTCGCCGTCAGAGCGGGGTATGTGTATCCAGTGGGGTGCGCAGGGAGTCCCACACGTGAATTGGCAGTGTGGGTCCTCCCAGGTGTGCCCTCCACCCCATCCAAGGGCCCTGCAGGCAATCCACAACACAGGGGACTACCCTGCACCCCTGGGCATGCCCCCCAGCCAGCACACATGTCACCTTCCACTAATGATCACCAACTCATGTCCCCCTGCACCCCCCACCCCCCAGCAGTGAGGGGCACCTGCCAGCAGGCCCCCACTCATGTCCCCCTGCACCCCCACCCCCCAGCAGTGAGGGGCACCTGCCAGCAGGCCCCCACTCATGTCCCCCTACACAAAATAAAGAAGCACAATCATGGCCCACTTCAACACCAAAAAACCACATCACGCCACCCCATTCTTGAGACGCAATGATTTCCCAATCCACCCCACACTGACATGCCTATCTCAAGACACAAACCAAAAGTCAACTATGTACATCAACACATGTCCGTCACACAGATACACTGGTTGGCATTGATTGTGTAAACCCACATTTTCACATGCATCAACCCAATGAGCGAATCCCACACATGGAACTAAAATATGAAAATGTATTATGTACAAAAATAAATAAATGAAATGAAATCATACAAAAATAGCACACATGAAATGAAAAGCATGTGCAAAAGATGAGTGAATGAAAATTATAACCAATGCAAAAAAAATTGAAAGAAAAACAGTCCAAACTCTCCCTCCACCAACGCGAATCCAAAGCAAAGGTAAAAAAGAAATTCCATTGCTTCATGTCCATAATGAAAAAAAAATCAAAATAATCCATGATCAAACTATTCACAATCCATTGTCTAAAAGAAAAATCTATGAATCCATGTGCAAAATCAAAAAAACATATCAAATCAATCCATTGTCCAACTATGTAAAGGGTCCATGAGCCCGACCAAACAAATGAAACCTACCTAAGAAACTACCTAACAATAAAACTATATACAAATGTGTGTGGCATTGTCCATTGACCACAAAAGGAAAAGGAAAAGGAAACCTAACTCTAAAAACTATTTACAATGGCAGCGGGCTAGTCCAACGGCTCACTTCCCGATTTCCCGGGCCAGGGCATCATCGAACTCCTGCTCGATGTCCGGGAGGCGGTCCTCTTCCATGGCCCTGAGGGTTCGCAGAGACGATGACATGTGGACCTCCAGGTCCCTGCGAATTGCCTCGAGGCACTCGGCCCACCTCAGAGCCCTACGCATGGAGTTCTCCGCCCTGACCATTGTGAGCTGTGCCTCTTCTGCCCGCTGCCGCTCCGCATCTATAGCATGGCCTAACCGCTGCCACACGGAAGACACTTCCAGTCCTGGGTCCTCCGGCCCTCTGGCCGATGCCTGCCCCTCCGATGTTGAAGACCCCGAGCCATCATGGCTCCCACCTTGTTGCTGTTGTGCCTCTGCCTGTGCCCTGGCTCTTGCTGCCTGCACATCCTCCTCCGGATGGGGTGCAGTTGTTGAGGTGGCCACCCCTGCGGGACGTCCGACTCCCGATTGTGGCAGGGATGTGTCCTCCACCAGGCTGGCCGCAGGGTCAGAGGCAGCTCCACAGGGTACCCAGGTGATACATGGGTGGGAAGATGGCATGGAGGATGACTGGCACATAGGGGGTTCAGGTGAGGAGGGGGTCGCAAGAAAGTCCAGCACACAGAGGAATCCAGCACTGGTGACCCGTCCCAGCAGGTCAACGCGGTCAAAGAGGCACCCAAGATGATGTGCAGTCTCTTCACGAAAAGACCGCAGATCAACTCGCATGCCCGGTTGACGCAACGCTATCCCGGTCAGGACAGGCTCAACATGGTCCCAGATAGCCACGTCCGCAGGGAGAGGAAGGCCAGTTGTTGTGCGCTCATCCCCTCCCTGAAAACGGGTCTGGACGTAGGCATCCCTGCTGGTGCCAGATGATGCAGTGACAGGATCAGGGACAGGATTGCACACAGGCACCTCCGCAGCATCCTGTGCTGTCTCCTGTCCCTGGTCCTGCACTGCACCACTAGCACCAGTGGAATCCCCACCTCCAGACCCCATGTGTGTCCCTTCCACGCCCTCCTCCTCCACCAAACCGCCCACCAACCTGGATGACTCCATGCCATCTTCCTCCGTCGGACCCTGTGGGGTCTCAGCTGCCCCTTCTGCTGCCGAGGAGTCCCACCTCCAACCTCCGCCTCTTGGACTTGCCCTCAGCAGCTGCGGCCTGGGATGCGGCACCAGACTCCTCACTCCACGACGAGATGACTATCTTGGAGGGGAGCCGGGCCTTGCGTCTCCGGCTGGTGCGATCCCTGCCGCTGTGCTCCACATCACCCTCTCCGCCCTCTTCATCAGTTGACGCTGCAGACAGGGAGAGATAAAACACAGGCATCAGGGCACTGTACATTGGACTGATACACATATGTGTCATGCCTGCTGGACATATCTCTGGACCAGGAACGACCTCTCCATACAAAATGAGTTACGCCCATAGAACCACTAGACCATTCTACTCGAAATGGAGGTTGTTCGATGCATTGCCCGGAAAACGACGTCTACATTTTTCACGTTGTTAAAATTCACGTGACTTAGTTCCGTCACATGTATCACGGCAGTGCGTACATAAGCAGCGTGGAAACGCCGATCGCTGCTTCTGATTAAGTCAATTTTGGTGTTTTGTAGCTGAACTCCTGACCTGCGTTCTCGAATTCTCTTCAGCAACTTCTTTGGCCTTTTTTGAGCGTGTTTTCCTCCACACGCTAATTCCTGGAGCCGTGTATCCTGTTTGCGTGCCAAATCTCCACGCGGACGCTGTCTGCAAGCACGGCTGTCCTGAGCTGCGTGTATCCTGTTCGCGTGCCAAATCTCCACGCGGACGCTGTCTGCAAGCGCAGCTGTCCTGAGCTGTGTGTATCCTGTTCACGTGCCAAATCTCCACGCGGACGCCGTCTGCAAGCGCGGCTGTCCTGAGCTGCGTGTACCCTGTTCGCGTGCCAAATCTCCACGCGGACGCCGTCTGCAAGCGCGGCTGTCCTGAGCTGCGTGTATCCTGTTTGCGTGCCAAATCTCCACGTGGAAGCTGTCTGCAAGCGCGGCGGTCCTGAGCTGCGTGTATCCTGTTCGCGTGCCAAATCTCCACACGCGGACGCTGTTTTCAAGCGCGGCTGCCCTGGGCTGTGTGTATCCTGTTTGCTTGCTAAATCTTCACGCGGAAACGCTGTCTCCAAGCGCGGCTGGCCTGGCTGCGTGTACACTGTCGCGTGCAATCCTGCACGTGGTTTTCTGAACTTCTTTGAACCATTAGTGCCTGTGACAGTTAACAGGTGAAAATCTAATTTTGTTCTTTGTGGGAAAGAAAGTATTTCATGAACTATTGGAAGTTGATTGTGCACAGTACTTTGGACGCTATCCTGTGGTGCACCAACCCGGTAACTAGCGTGAGCCTCGTGCCGTTCGGGATAAGTCTCCCTTACTAATCTGCCCCTCCTTTATCGTTGTTTCTACTCCTGGTTTTCTTCATGAGACTTTCCTTGAATTCTTCAGTTTGGCCTTAAGGTTAGTGTTTCGAATTAATGCTAATACTGTGCTATCATAGTGATTTGAGTTTGGGACAGTTTCTTATGATACTTTATCTATCCTAGGCATATCTTACGATACAATTACCCACGTCCTTTCCAGTGATCCATCTCTCTGCCTGTTTTATCAGTCAGAGAGTTGTATCATTTGGAAGGTCTAATTTGACCTACCTACAATCAAGTTGTGTGAAAAGGATCCGGAAGAGCCCTACCAATTGTATCCTTTTTTGGTTACCGTATCCTTTTCAATTGATACATTGGTGATTTATGACACATAACAGTTGTACATGAGTGGCATTGTCAAACTTCAGACACGGCATCACACTCCACGACACACATGTAATTTTTACTCACACACATGAGCATTTCCACAGCAATATTGCACCAGGCAGCACCATCCATACACATACAACAGCATGTACAGACGAAGGTGAGCCTGATATCACATGAAACACTGGGAGTGCACTAGACAGACATGCACACACGCCACCACACTTACATGCATGTCTATATCTACTCCAACTGTCGCAGTGATGAGATCGCCATACATGTCACATCTGACATTCAGCCTTCTACATATCAGTGCCACGTGCATCCATGTTGCATCACAGTTGCACACTTGTCAAATACACACACATGCACATGTACACAGTGCAGATACATGCATTATGAACCACCAACCATGCCACAACCATGCCAATGTACATACACAGAAATTCAAACATGTGTGCTCCCACACCTGCATTTGCCCAGCATGCTTACCAACACATACACCATCAATGTGTCTCACACCTGAGAGGACTCACATGTTGCAGCCTCACGCCCATGTTCATACACATCCCTACATGGCCCGACAAAAACACGTGTGCAACCTGCACACTACTGGCACACCACGACACGCACAGTGTCCAATCACCATGCATTTACACTTACCGCTCGACTCCAGACGGGTCTGCCTCTCAAGGATCTGGACGTAGAGCGCTGGGCATATGCGTTCCAGGACCCTCATTTGGTGGTCCGACAGCTGGCCCCGGCGCCCCTTGGTATCCACTGCCTTCGAGAGGCGCCGGGCCTTGTTGAGGGTCCTGGACCTGAAGTCCTCTCAGCGCTTCTTGACATGATGTAAATCGCGGACTGCCACCCCCTCCGCGTTGATGGCAGTCACGATGTCCATCCAGATCCTGGTCCGTCCTTCATAGTCGGCGCGCAAAATTCCAAAGAAGCCCCAGGACTTGCTCCACCAGGACACCAACTTCCCTGGCACTGAAGCTGGTGGCCCTCTGCCTCTCTGGCTGGGGGTTGCCAGTGGTGCCAGATGGTATTGTGCCTGACAAGGCAACCCCAGAGGCAGGAGTGGGTGGGCAACTGGGTCCTGGGGCTGGGCTGTGGAGCGATGGAATCCCAGTCGGGCGTCTTCGGTTCCAGCAGGGGTGGTCACAGCAACTGCACCCCTGGCTGACGTGCAGGCAGCAAATATCAGGGCACGTGGGCAGCAGGCAGTCAGGCAGCAGCAGCAGATGGCAGGTGGGAGCGTGCTCCGGGGTCTGGGGGGCAGTAAATCGGCCTACTGGGCAGGAGCCTGGTCTTCCATGTGTTTTCGCATGGCCAGCTTGATACGGAGTGTTTTGGCACGTGAAAAAATTGCACATCAGCGTGTAATTGGAGGAAAGGCCCTTAGCGCGTAAGCGTGTCAGCACACGTACCTGTTTTCATTGGACCAAAGTCCCTTAGCACGTAAGTGACGTTACGCGTGTGGGCGTTTCCCATAACACGGGTGCATACTGATTCAGCACGTGAGAAAACTGCATGTCACCGTGCTATTGGAGGAAAGGGCCATAGCGCGTATGACGCGCAAGGGCGTTTCCCCTCAACACGGGTGCATGTTCATCATACACGTGCAAAAAAAGCACGTCTGAGTGTCAGCTCGTGTAATTGGAGGAAAGGGCCTTAGCGTATACACGCGTAAGAGACGTAGTGCGTGTGGGCCGGTTTAAAAGGTATGTGTAGGATGCAATTTACTTGAACGTACTTTTCGTGGAGAGCGAGTGGGTGAATTCTGTACTTCTTGTCGGTTCACACGCGATTACTTCACAGCGTTTCTAGTTCGTACTCCCTGTTACCTCTGACAGCTTTTTTCTGATTTTTTGTTGGGCGTGTTTCTCAAACAGCGTTCATTTCTTCTTTTGTCCTGTCTCCTCAGACAGCGTACAATTCTTCTTTTGGCGGGGGTGTTGCCAACGCGCACACAGGCGTATTTTTCACGTTCTTTTTCCAGGCAGACAGTGAGTCGCGCACGTATTTAACAACTATGCTTGCCCCGTGTGTCGCGTACCCCTTCAGAGGTCATTGTAGGCTGCGTGTATTACGCGTACGCTTATTTTTGTGTTTCTGGGTGCCACAGCATAGTGCGGGTTCATTATTTCACACACGTGGTCTACGAGGGGTTGCGTGCACATTATTTTTTGATTTTGGGCTGCCTGTGCGTTGCGAGACCCGTCATCTTCCCCCAGGGGTCACAGACAGCCTTGTTAGAGCACTAGGGTACGAATTCCATCTAGTACCCTACCCCTTTCACCCCCAATTGCCCAGCACAATTGTTTGCTGCAACTCCCATACGCACAACATCAGTGCCATGGTTGGGAGGCGATAAAGCGGTAAGGGAGGCAAAGGTGGCCGACCTTCAAAAGGTGGCTGTGGTGGGCATGGTAGAGGACGTGGCCGGGATTTGCAGGGTGCCCCTATACCCCCATGTGTGGAGGACCAATCAGGTAACCCATGCACCCCCCATGGTTGAAGGAAACATGGCTGACACCATCCCAGCTCAGCCCTGGTTGGACCAGCCCATTGTGGCACCTGAACTGGCACAGGATGACTCCCAGGCTGACTTCTAGGTCAGCAGGTCTAGGCCACGTGTGGCAGTGCAAGTTGTTGTCACCAAGTCACGTGGATCTGGGGCAGCTATGTCATCTACTGCCCCAAGTAGGCAGGGTGGGGAGGCTGCAGGGGCAGCTGCAGCTCCATCCGCCCCAGCTCTGACTCTCCCAGCCAGGACAGCGTCAGTCCAGATCCATCAAACTGACGTTCCCCCTGCCAACATCACCCTGCAACCAATGCCTGCACCAAGACCTATGGTAATTGTGCATTCGCGCACTCCCAGTACCCAGTCCACCTGCGCTTCTGCCCCTACTGACCAGAGCGGCGTAAGCCACTCAGGCTCCGCTTCACCTTTGAAGAAGAGGAAGAAGGGTGCTCTGGCACAACAGGCTGAGACCCCAGACATGGCTACACACTCGGCACGTCAAGGAAGCCTAGCTTTAATGACCCGGAACTTGATGCACTTGTGACCTATGTGTTGGCACATAGCCGCGAAATGTTGGTGACTGCAGGGTGCAAGACCACACCTGATCAACGTAGGGCACACTGGCAGACCATCGTGCCCTTGGATTTGTGAGGCGCACAGCTGATGATTGCTACAAGCGGTGGAATGACCTGAAACGCAGAGCAAAGAAGAAGCTGGCCTCAAATCATGCTGCTACTCTGGAGACTGGCGGTGGGTCTTCACAAGAGGACAACAAACTCACTGAACATGAGTCTGTTGCTGGGACCTTGTCACAGAGGAACAGATACAAGGTGTGGGAGATCTACCTGATTATGAAGCATTGTCCGGTGAGTGGCCATGCGTGTGTGTGTAATCCATGTGTATGTTGTTTGGGTGACGGGTTCTGATTCAGTGCCAGGTGAGGGTGTTTACTCCTGAGTGTTATGGGTCACCCATTTGCTTCCTCCCATACATTCACGTGCCTTGGATTTGGGTATGACTGTATCCCTTCTGCCCACAGTTGCCAATTAGGCACACATTAGTGCACTTTACCTTGAACTGTCATCTTGCAACTACATAGTTCACATTTTGTAAGTGTTCATTCAGGCTGATTGTTTCCACTCTCCCCTTTTTGGTAGACATTTTTCGGCACTATTGCGACATATGTGCTATGGTCATTGTTCACAGCCCACACTGGGGCACTATTTTCACATGGTTATGTTAATGATTAGACCATTCAGGCCGATTGAGTCTTGGCCTGCAGAACATTTTCATAAGGGCCTGTTTGCATGTGGAAGATGACAGGTGTTTCCTGTGATGTCAAAGGGACCAACCATTGATCAGCCCACAATGACTGTGTTATTGGACACTGGATGTGTTTCAGTGTATGGCACATGCATATTTTGCAACACTATTCAGCATCAATCTTCGCATCATGTCGATGTGACATGGATGTGTGACATTACTCATTCACTGATATATTGTGTAGTTTTGTAATTTTCCGTGGCTATGCTACATGACATCTGTGTGGTGGCATGTGTCATGTATGTGTATGGACATGCACTCACAGCCTGATGTGTGATGCCAGTGCGTCCCAACATGCTGCAATTGTGTTGCATATCCATATTGCTCTCCCCAGTGTCTGCCTTTTTGACTCCACTTCCAACTCTTTGACAGTGCATGCATGGCAGGGTTATAGTCATGTGGGACATGTGTAATTCATGTACTGGATCTCTGGCTTGTCATGTCCTATGTGTGTGCTATGGTGCTCATGCCCGTTTCCATTTGTTGTCTTTCATGTTTTTGCAGATGATGACGCACTTGGAGATGGTGCAGACCCAGGAGGAATCTCAGGCACGACCGGGCACCAGTGGGGGACGTGGTGTGGTGGTGGGTGTAAACCCAATGTTACTGCAGACCATACTGTCCAGGGGTGCCTCTGGGTGCACCTCCCCAGGCGTCTATTCAGGTGCTGAGTCAGATGATGAGACTTATGTGCAGTCGCAGGTAAGTGTTTCTGGCAGGGATTCTGTTCTGTCCAACCCAACTGGACCAGGAGTAGAACCCTCTATGGGGATGTCAGAGTTGGTAGGTCAGCCTTTGGTGGTTACGGATGCAGGGTCACACTCCATAGCATCTGACCCTGTTCCTGGGCCAGCAGATCAGAGGGGGAATGCAGTCCTGCAGCCTCAGGCAGTGCCAGCACTGAAAGGTGCAGATCGCCTTGCCCCAAACAGGTGTGGTGCCCGTCGACGCGGTGGCCGTGCCCCACCAGGCAATACTGAATGGGAAAACTCCATTTACGGTATGGCAACCCAACAGGCAGCATCAGTAGAAATGATGGCTCAGGCAATGGAGAGGGTGGCCACTTCCATTATCCCCCCTGAAAGGCAGATGGAGCAACAACAGCAGGCAACAGACTCCATTTGCCAATCACACAGGGAAGATATGTTGGCGTCCAACAGGAACAGACGGGCGGCACTGGAGACTCTGCGCAAATCCATATCAATTGAGTCCCAGGGCCACAGGGAAGCCCTGAGGGTAGAACTACATAACCTCAGGCAGACTCTGGTTGCACTTGAGGCTTCCAGTAATTTAAGGGCAGAACAGGAGCTGGCGCAGCTCACACGTTCGCTCCCAGCTGAGCTGCATGCAACACGTGAGGAGATCCGGGCATCACGCGAGGCCATGCGTGCAGAAATGCAGGCAAACCGTGATGTGCTGCATGGGGATCTCCGTACTTTAATCCTCCAGAATCAGACCTTCCAGACCTGCATGCTTGCTGCCATGGAGGACCATACCAGGGCTTTGCGTGGGCTGCCTCCAATAGTGCCACCACCTCCTGATGCAGCAGCAGAGGATGAGCAGAGCAACAGCAGTACTCCCACAATGGCATAGCCGTGCAGGCCATGAGCCCAAGGAGGTTTGTTTTTTTTTTTTTTTACAACATCCACACAGGTGGGTGTTGGTGTGCACCCTGTCCTCGAACTTCCTGGGTGGCCTCACCCACTCCCCCTGGCCCCCACATGGCCATTTTTGATTTTTGTTTTTTTTTTTTCAGTGTGTTGCCTTGTGTGGCTCCCGTGGGCATCCACTGTATTCCGGCTGGGCACATGCAGGCTTGTCCTGAGTTTGGGTTAGATGCTTGGGTTCGTGAGACACACACGCCTCCTGCTTCCCGTTTCCATGGGCTTGCAAAGGGTGTGACCAAGTGACAATGAATTACACAGTGACGTTGGGCCCCCATGAGCTATGTGAGCAGTCTGTAGTCAATACTGTGTAGACATCCCTAGTGGATATTGTTGTTGTATTGTAAACTGCAGGGTGTATTGATATGTGCTTGTGCATCCATGTCTTCCTCCTAATCTGCAGGTTCCTTCCTCATGTCTTCACAAGGCCATCTACTTTGCAGATGCAGCTCATGTTGTATGCAGTACACTGAGACATTTGTGTGGCAGCAACACTGTACAGTTGGAAGGGGTCGATGTGGTGGCATATTCAGGTAGTAAGACTACGACTATTTTAACTTAGTACTGTCATGTTTTTGCTATTTTTGATGTTGTGTTGCTGCATTGTATTGTTGGTAAGTATTTGGTCATGTGTGTTGTTAGGTATACATTACTGGGAGCATATTGTGTGTGGGCATTTTCCATTGGGGCAGTGTACTTTGTGACACTTGTGTCAGGTTTTGTGCATTTCTTTGTTTGCTTTCACATTGCATGACATGCCATGGTGTGTTGGGTGGCGGAGCTTGGGGGGCGGGGGAGGTTGGGTGACTTGGCGCTGTTTTCATGTTGTATTTTGCAAGGGGGTAATGAATTTAACAGCATAGATGTATGTCTTTTGATGACACAGCATTGGTGGTGTTTGTGTAGGTAGGGATGCACACAATGTAACACTTCCAGGCGACCAATCTCAGGCTGGTATGGTTGTGACAGTTGACTGTCCCTTATGTCATCATCATCGATTGTCAGCTGCTATGTACCAGGGCTGTGTGCACTCCACAGGGGTGTGATTTTATGTGAAGTAATTAGCCGCCAGCTGCGTACGGGCTGCCTCACCACGTGCCCTTTCCCCTCCCATGCGCAGCGGGCGTGCATGTGGTTGGGGATGTGGGGGCACCACCATGTCCACCGGCAGGCCCCGGCATGTTGCAACGTTGTGCAGGACACATGCTGCCACTATGATCCTGCACACTACTGGGGGAGCGTATAGCAGCTGCCCACCAGAGTGGTCAAGGGAGCGAAAGTGTGACTTGAGCACTCTGAATGTGCGCTCCACTATGCCCCTGGTTGCAATATGGCATGTGTTGTATCTTACCTCGGGTGGCGTGGTGGGGTTCCGAATTGGCGTCATCATGTGGGTGCTCAGAGGGTAGGCACTGTCCCCTGGGGAGGTGGTGATGGGTATCATTTGTGGGGTTGTGACATTACTCAGTATGTGACATGCATGCATTATACTCACCAAGCAGCCATGTATCGCCATGCCGCCCAGCTTCTAGGTCCCGGTTTAGGGTTGACATTCTGTAAATGAAACTGTTGTGGGTGGACCCTGGATAGTTGGCATATACTGAGGTGATGATTCCCTTGGCATCACATACTACCTGCACGTTGATGGAATGCCAGTGCTTGTGGTTTCTATAGATGTGCTCAGATGCCCTGGGGGGGACATAGAGCCACATGGGTGCAATCAATGGCACCTAGCACTTTGGGGAATTGTGCCACCCCGTAGAAATCCTGGACGGCAGCCCGTCTTTCTGCAGGTGTTCTGGGCAGGTATATGTGCCTGCGGACTGATGGGCGTGCAGTCATGATGGCCAATACCTGGTGTAGGCAGCGTGAGTGCATGGCCTGTGACAACCCCCCCCACTATAGCACTTGTCTGCTGAAATGATCCAGTGGCCAAGAAGTGCAGTACATTGAGGACCTTCTCCAGGGGCAGGGGGCTGAGTGCTTGGGAGGACAGGGTGGGTGATGTGAGGTCATCCTCCCACTCACTCACCAAGTCGAGTATTATGTGAGGTGGAAACCTGTACCTCCCATACACCTGGTCATCAGGCATCCCAAAAAGGCTGGTTCTGGGTGTAAAATCTCTGGGCCTGACTATCCTCCTCCTCCTCCTGCGGTATCCCATGACCACTGCTGCTAGGAATGGTATATTCATCCTGCCGTCTGAGCTTGTTTGTTGTTTGCGCGCACTTTTATGCTGCGCGGGTCCACGTACGCCTGCTTCCTGCTGGCGTACGTGTTTCTGGATTAGTGCATCTTTTTTGGCGCACACGTTAGCCCCGTTCGATTCCATGAATATTTGTTTTGAACGTGCGTGTGGGCGTTCCGCTCATTTGCCTCTTGTACTTCCTCCGTGCAACCCACATTTTCACGCGTTGTTCCCTATTCCGTGTGTTACGCCCCCTGTTCCGCCTACTTTTGTTGTGTGCGCCGGGCTATGTGCGCTTTCGCTGTGCGTGTAGCGCATGCTGTTTGGAGACGTGTGCCCCAGTGTGCGCCACGCAGATTTTTTGTTCATATCCAGGGATTGACACGTGCACGGACTTCCATGAATCGCTGTGCGCGGGTTTCGCTGTGATTTTCGCACTTGCGCTGCGATTCGCAGGCTTTCGCACGCTTGCGCCGAAAATTTCAGCGCACATTAATTCCATGAATGGGCCTGTTAATGTATGCACAGAGGGGGGTGAGTAGCCTGAAGCAGACAGTGATATTAAGAAAAATGACGGGCTGTACCCATTATGGAGCTGAAGGCAATAATAAGATATAGCAAGCCAGCGTAATGAGTCTCCTGCGCAAAGCAGCGACCAGGGCCTGGAGAGAGATACTTAGAGTGAGATGTAATCTTTAAGGGTCCCAAGGGACAAGGAGAGATGTGAAGAGAAGAGGAGTGAATAGCTGAGAATATTTCTAAAAATAGGACGAGAAATAAAGAGATGTTAAGAAGGAAAAAGACAAACTGATGGGTTAGTGAACAAATGAATGGTTGATCAGAGTTTGCACAGACTCAATGGTAAGAGCATGGAGGACATGAGAGCACACAGCATTGATTGTATGGCAAAGGAAGTAATGAATCCTAAATCCAGCAGTAACAAGGGAAGGCTTATAAGAGCTCTTTCCGACACACGAGTTGATAATAGGTCCGTCCAGAGCAAATTTGGAGGATGAGCCAAACTCGAAAAGCATTGGAGACGCGATCGATAAAGTCTATCATGATAAAGAATGATCGACTCAAGAGTACGTGACTAAATCGACCTTAAAATAGCAGTCCCACGGTCAAAGGGGGGACTCGCCATTATATGTGAGCAGGTTAAGGCCATTGCCCAACAGAAGGCAATGCAGGACCATTGTCCCTGCAATGAGCAGGCAAACAATAGGTGACAAATGTGAGCTTTTGGGATTTCATAGTCCTTTTGTTTAAAGAAAGGAGAAGATGACACCACATTGAAAAATATGTGTTGCCACACATGCAAAGTCTCCCTCAATTTCCGGTTCCGCTGCATGCAGTACAAACTTTTGAATAGGTTATATTATACCCCTCACAGACTCAATAGGTTCACCCGACACTCAAATCACAATTGCCCGAGGTACCACCCCGAAGAGGCCGATCATATACATATGTTTTGGTCATTTAACAAAATCCATGACTTTTGGAAAAAGATCTTACAGGCACTCTCTGAGATTGCGGGTACTACTATTGACCCGGATCCAAACGGGGCCCTGTTTTGGGATGTGGGAATGCATTGGGAATAGAAATATGCTGACATTTCTAAGTGTATATTGTATGGTGGCCAAAAAATGTATTCTCCAATGCTGGAAGCATCCCTCCCCCGACTTTTGCAATGTGGTTAAATAAACTCACTTGGACTCAAGCGTGCAAAGAAGAATACATAAACTCACTACCTTCGCACTCTCGCCTGAAGAATGTATGGACTGAATTCAGCACCTACCACTCCAACCAATCTGACAGCAATCCTTGCTCACCTGAACAGTGCTTATCTGGAACATAGGCTTATCCCAGAATGGGTACACAGGCAGCAACCCTGTAAAGGTGTAACACATCCCAC
Source organism: Ambystoma mexicanum (assembly GCF_040938575.1). Taxonomy (NCBI): domain Eukaryota; kingdom Metazoa; phylum Chordata; class Amphibia; order Caudata; family Ambystomatidae; genus Ambystoma; species Ambystoma mexicanum. The sequence continues at coordinate 829,632,612 of NC_090936.1, forward strand.
AGTCACCAACCAAATGATAATGTGCAAATTGTCTGTATGAATGCACTGTAAAACATAACTGAACATGTAAGCTGTAAGCTTCTGCCAATAAATGAACGTTTTTTTTTAAAGAAAGGAGAAGGGGGTCAGGTCCATAGCAATTAGCATACATATCGCAGATTAATAAACAGAGGCAGTTGACCAAGGTAAAAATTGGATTTATACCAGGAAAACAAAAAGGGGGAAACTTTTGAGGTAGGAGCTTCCAAATTGATTAGGGAAACGTATAGAGTACTTGAGATACGAAGAAAAGAGAGATGAAAAGATCTCCGCCTGTAGGGTGGACATGTGGTATGATAGAACACTTCTTTGGTATATGAAGAGGTTAAGGATTTATGCAGAATAACCAGTTTTTTTGAAAGAGGGACTGAAAAAACGAACCTGCATATTAGCAGTAGAATGAAGATGGGTTTGCTCAGAATCAGAAGGTGCAGCAGACAAGTGCCGAGAGTGCAGCAAAGCCTTCAGACGTAGTAGTCATGTATGTAGACATGAAAGAGCATAAATATGGGGTTGGTATGCCCATGTATAGGAGGAGAGACATGTCTGGGTCATTTTTTAGTTGTATTTAAGGCACACATAAGTTCACATATTTGGGTAAGATTAAATGACAAAATTAAGTATGACCATTTTTATTTTTTATTAAAGGCACAGAATGTTTTTTATTAGGAATGTAGTATTTAAACATGAATTAATGTATTATGGCATGCATTATAGGGATAGCCATATGAGGAGTATTGATAGAATTAAAACAGTGTATTGTACAGGGTAAATATTGATTTTTGTATATTTTAAAAGTATTTTAGATCCAATAGTATGAGGTTCTCTTTAGTACGAACACAGTTTAACGACTGTCACCTTTCCTATTGAGACGGCTGCCAGTATAGTAAGGGATGTTTTTTGATGTTAGTTATTGAACATGCATTATTCGCCACGTAGAAAGAGCCTAAAGGCACGTTGACATTTCAGAAGGCTTTTGCTTGTGGGGTGGTCATATTCAGTATAGCAATTAAAAGGATCGGGTGTAGAGTAATGAACCCTGCCATGTTTATATTGAAATTACTGGAAGAGGGTGAGCACACATATGATTGGGTTGGAAGCTTTATCCCGAGGGTGAAGGGAAATGAATTGGTGGTTGGGGAAACTTTTTTACTGATTGATGTTTTTTTTAGAAACAATAAATGGGCAAGGATATATGGGATCCGCTGTGGTACAGCACATGGCCAATGGAGAGATTTTGAAGTAGTGTCAAGTAGCACGACTACCGTCTCACTTTTCGGCACAGGCTACAGAATTACTGGTGCTGATTGTCGCGCTCAAGAATTATGCAGACCAGGAAGTAACGTGTACAGTGCTCCACCTTTGTGACATCAACGGTGCACGTAGGAATGGCATATTGAAAAAGGAGGGGCTACCTCAGAGAGGACGGCTCTCCAGTGCGGCACGTAATCTTATTGGACAGACTTAGTAGAGCACTACAACTCCCAATAGCCATTGCAGTCATAAAATGCACAGCTCGCACTAAACGGGTAGATTTTAGTTCATGTGGAAATTAAAAGAGTAGAGGAAAAAAGTAAATGGGCCTCATTCCGAGGCTGGCGCTATCCATGGAGTAAATAGCACCATGGTAAGCAACCATGGAGCTATTTACTCCATGGAAATCCGGCATGGAGGGACCGGTAATTCCCCATTCACCATACCGGTTCCCCATCCCCATTCCTGCCCCCATAGGGCTCAATGGGAATGGGGAAGGAGTAAATTACGGCACCGTAAATTACGGTGCCGTAATTTACTCCAAGGTCCCTTTGCGGGTTGGATTTTTAACGCCTGCTAAAAGCAGGCGTTAAATGCCAACCCGCAAAAGGCAACTCGGAATATGATGGTAAGTGTTAACGGTCACCGTTGCCATTAACGGTGACCGTTAACCCTTACCGCCAGCCTCGAAATGAGGCCCAATGTGTTGTATGTATGTGAGTTGAAATGTTTAAAAGTAGATGAAAGTATGATGATGAGTATGTTGAATTATTGTGATAAATTTCTAGATTTTAATGAGTAAGGACTTAAGGAGAAGCACCTCAAGATAAGAAAGACTTGTGGACGCGGAGAGGGTGTTCTTTAAACCCCTCTAAGGCATTGTGGCAACAAGACAGTACTGGTAAACCAGTGATGCTTGTAGCCTTATTAAGGGTGGCGTTGGAATAGCTACACTACCCTGTGCGTTATTAGAAAGAACCTTACCGCAATGAGTGTGTAGGAATGGTTTGGTTCTACATATAATAGAATATGTTGCATTTTGTATAGTAAAGTTTTTTGTGATTAAAAGGATTATTATTGGGCACACGTTATGCACAATTACCAAGTTATATTGAGATTTAATGGTGATCATGAGGGTATGTCCTTTTTGAGGTATATTGAGTTACCGTAGCCAAGAACCCGTAGCACAAAGAATGTTCCCTAAATGGAGAATATGGGAATTATTAAGATTGGAGAAAGAACCTTATTTTGTGTTGAAGTAAAAATCTGTGGATACATAAGATTGTTGCTTAAGAAAAGGCAATCAAACGACAAGGGTGTGGGGCAGCACAGAATACAGAAAGAGATGTTGCTAGAGCCAGAGATGCAGAGCTTTCAGTTTCCAAACTTTTTCCCAGAAATAAGAGCATAGACTCACAAACTTTGTTGAAGAGGTGGCACGATCGTTCCAGCAGCCCCTTCATAGTGAAAGACATTATACCATCTGCAGTCACAGTGTAAGGCAGATGTGCCTGGACATTCCTTGATAAATGTAAAGATCCAGGCTTAAGAATCCACAGCACACCCACACCCATCGGAAGCAAGCATCAGAAGTAAGCATCGGGGAAGAACCACAGCACTTTCAGGCTAAATGGATGGTGAGGAAGAAGGACGCATAAGCAGTCAAGTAAAGGCAAAGAGTTAATTGAACTGTGGCTTATTTCGAGACAATCTTTTAGTTACTGAAAATAAGAGAGTTAAGGGAAGATATTTGTTCTTGAGCCACAGGAGCTTGTTGATATTGAACTGAGGCACCCTTAAGCCTTGAGTAAACGGAAGAGTATGCCAGATTTAGAATTCTTGTTCGACAATTGGAAAAGTGATCTGTATCCCGATTCCTTTCTTACTGACTTTCTCTTTGAAGTTGCCTATGGTGATGCCCAATGACAACGTTTCACAGATCATTCTTGCTTTTCTCGAGTTTGTATTGCACGCATACACTGCGCTGGTGGGGAGAACTACTAGCATTCCTATTTTCCAGCAAAATCCTAAGAATGGCCCAATTGTGAGAAGATTGCTTACAGTTATCACTGAACAAATCCTTCAGCTTCCTGAGTACAGTGGGGAAAACACACATGCCCCTGTCACCGGACAATGCGCATAGACTGGTCAGCCTAGTTTTCTACTACTTGATTGAAGAATGTCCACATCTTTTTGGGACACATCTTGTGTCAGAACTTTGCTTAGAAACCCAAGAAAAAATGCAGAGCTCAATCGAATATTGAGAGACATAATACACCAAGTGAATGAAAAAAATGCAGTTTTTACTTTTTCTTTTTTTGGACTGGAGTATAAAACATTTTAAAAAATCAGTTTTTAAGTTTTGTCATGTCTGTTTTTTATTTTATTTTACAGATTTAATTTTGACTTGACTCTGAAAGAACCTTAAGGACTGAATGAGACTGTCGAGGAAGAAGATTAAAAGGTTCACTGATCTAGGAACTTTAGTTTCATGCTGAAAGAAAAATCTTCATGTCATCCAGTCTAAAGCAGATTCGTGGCATTGATTGGGAATTGGTGTATGTCACTGAAATAATCCTGCCAGCTGAAGTAAACTGAGGACATCCCGAATGAGACTTTTTGAGGAAGAGATCCAGAGCCTACTGGCTGTAGTCTTCTACTTCTTGCTGGAGAGGCATCCACATTTCATATGGCGAAAGGATGACTCTTTTCTATGCATCAGGAACCCTGGTAAACCTCCTGAGATCAGCTATCTGCTTGAAGAACTTCTTGAGAAGATTAAGATATTACCAGAGTATTGCATGATATTGCCCCATTAAAAATACTTTTTCTTTCCTTAAATGTAATAATGGGAGGCACCAGTAGCAACTTCATCATGGCAGATCACGAGAGACGTCCACATTGTGCACGAAGCTCATGGTGCAAGTTTTGGTACATGTGTGTTATCTATACCTGCATTATATTCATAGTGGTATTGCTTTCACTTACAATACGCACAGCAATTTGTTTAGAAACGCATGAAGTAAAGATTCCTATGCATCCTCCTTTGCATGCGAAGGGTACAAATGTAGCAACTACTAGGCAACCGAGACCTAAGGTTATTATCCCTACTTTAAAGATGCATATGAAAGCACATGTCCCTGTAATAGATAAACCTGAGTTACGTGTTGGAGAGGTCACGTATGGAGATTATAGGAGACTCTCTATGGCCCTCACATGCTGCTGCTATGAAATGGCATCAAAGTAGACAAAGGCTTTTAGAATGTTCTCCTACACAGGCAGCACATGTGAATAGGTTTTGTCCACTGATGAATGTTTCTATGATAGGTCCAGTAAGAAGAACCTATGTTGACACACTTCATGACATGATTACAGAGGCTCATAAGAGAAAAATGAGGTGCAAAAGAAATGCTAGAGAGAAGAATTATGAGCTAAATGATTCGCTGGACAGTACAGCACATTTGGGGAATAATCTTTGGTATCAGCATATGAAAGAAGTGGGAAAAAGAACCGCGAAGGGGGAATGCTTTGTATGTGCACTCCTGCCTTATAGCATGGGGAAGTCTAAGATGTTCATAGCTATTGAAATTGATGTCCAGACAGCACATTGTCTATCACACATAGCACTCTGCAGAACAAGAGACCAGTTCATGGGTCGAGATGCCTATCTCAAATGGGCAACTGAAGAGACAGATCCAGAAGAAGATGATTATATACAAGATACCAAGACAAGAAATAAGGCACAGACGAAGAACCTTGTGATCAGATATGGAAAATCTGGAGTGAAAGGAGCAGAAATCAGACAAGAAGCAAACAGAAAACTTGAGGTTTCAGGAGAATCTGCAGAAGAAAGTCATAGATGGAAGAGCAGATTCCAAATGCACATTTGGGGATCCATGCTATCACCAGATGGATGGGCAGATGGAGTGGTGATCTGCAGAGTCTGGGTGGTCATTGGTCATTATCAGCCACCTTTGACATTGTACAGAATGGATGTAAACTATTATGGCCAGGACTTTCTAAACTACTGACTTGGGTCAAAGACAGAGGAGGACCCTTGCATATAGTGCCTTTGGAAAGTTCGAAGCTGTGCGTCAGAAAAAATGGCACAAGAAAAGTTGGAGATAATCAAAAATGTGGGCAAATCTTTGATGTACCAGGAATGAAACTTGGAACAGCAGTGATCATGGATCATTATTGGGCTTGTGACCTGAACATTGACAGTTTCACGAAAGCAGATGCTCATCTGAGGAAGAAGAGATCTGTGGAGCTGATTCATCAAATGAAGAGAGAGAACTTCTTCTCTGCCAAGTCAATAGAAGCTTTTGACTCTACCCTGTATGAACAAAGACTGTTTAGCCAGACTTCATCAGTGTTCACGATCATTTTCATGCCGAGTATCCTGGTTGGAGCAAATACTAAATGGTTACAGATAAGCAGATGGGAATTACTGCAGACGATCAATACAACTGTAAAGGGATTCAATGCTATCAAGGAGGAGCTGAGAGCCAGAAGACTGATGACTCTTCAGAATAGATACGTCTTGGACATGATCACAGCTATGGATGGCGGTGTTTGTGCGAAAATTGGAGAATCATGTTGCACATTCACACCTTCTCATGATGACGAGAATGGCACCCTGACTGAGGCCATATGGATGTTAACGAAGCTACACATCCAGATGATAGACAAAGGGGAAGACATTGTCGATGGCAGTGGGTTTGGATCACTTTTTTCTTGGATTCCACAATGGATGGCAGACATGTTCCAATTCCTTGGAACCCTGATCGGGTTAGTGTTGCTGGGATTTTGTGTGATCAAGATAATAATCACACAATGCAAAAAGACAGCAATGAAAGCCATAGGGATGAAGATCATGATTGATGTTGAACCTACACGGAAGGCCAAAGATCTAACAGATGATGAGATCAGAGACTTTGTGAAGGCCATTATCCATGCACCTGAGGTAATGAAATTCCTGTATTCAAAGAACCATAAGAAGTATGAGGGAAGATGGATCTATTGCAGTCCAAGTGGACAGTGCACAATCATGAATTGGAATAAAGTTGAGCATGTCAAATCAGCTGGATGCCTGAAGGGAGTCATAAAGATATGGGTCCCAAAGAAATAGTTTTTCAGGAAAGGATGTCTAGACATGAAGACTGAGGGAAGAGTGGTCGATGAATCACCCAGACGGGGGAGTGTAGAGAAGGAGCTAAGTACCCCCACCTCAACCATCTCGCCCACAGCCTCTGTATGTTGGATGCCAGAGTGTGAAACACGTACAGTACCAGTGAAAATAACGATACCTAGGAGAACTTGGGAGGGAGGGTTCTCATTGAGGAAACCATACCTCCATACGAGACAATATGAAGGTCTGAATGAAATGGCGGAAGAAAAAGGACAGTTGAATTGACGAGGATGAATGGTGATGTCATGCAGAGCAAAGCTGACGTGTATAGAAGAGATGCAGAGACTAGAGAATGCAGGCAATTCTATAAGGCATCAATAACGTGACTTAAAGTGACTTAAAGGCATCAATAAAGTATCGAGATAAATGACATCTTGGGATCAAGATGAAGAAGCTCATGCCGCAGACATAATGAAGAGATCAAGCTATTTTTACATGTGTACACATGCAAAGAAACGCAAGCAGATGAAGTATTCTTAAAGGCTAGCTTTTATAGTGAATAGATTGCGGCATGCGCCAACACGTACATTCATATATATATTGGAGTCAGTAAAAGATGGATGTTCCTACTACGTACGAAAACAGAGCTGAGCAAAAAGAAGGAAGGCCGTTTTTCATTCTGTCGCAGTTAGAAAACAAGTGAATTATAGGCAAAAACTCAGAAAGACAAGGTTGGATGAGCCAAGAAGCCAAGGCCATATCAGACTGGGGTGAGCTGACATTGGATACAAATCGCGTGAAAGAGCAAAGCTTCCTGTTCAGTAGGCATGGACAAAAACAAGAAGACGTCAGAGGTCTATTAAAGAATAGTGTTGTAATACACTGAAAGCTCAATTTCGTGGTCTTCATTCACGTGGGGAGAAGTTGGACGAGCATGATGGTCACACCTACGTATGAAGGCAGAGCGTGCTTTCACTCCCCTGAATTCCCCAGAACAAAGAACATTTTCAAGGCCGAGTTCAAAGACCTAATTGACAGTGGACCACTGAGGTGATGATGTATGGATATGCTAATTGGTGGGAAGCTATGGTTAAGACTAGTTCATCGGCACCTGGACTTTCAGCCTGCGTAATGCCAAAGTAGGTTGGGAAGGGACTGATGGAGGTTCGAAAGTAACCAATGATAGAGGACAGCATGATCAAGGGTCCTATAGTTGTGTAGCCAATTAGACGTTGTATATTTAGTGACGTTCATTGTGACATTTTTTTGGGGAAGGGCTTAGTTGCTCCACCTGTTAAGAAACAAATCATTTTCTTCTACTGCCCTAAACGAGTATGGATCGTATACTTAGATGATCCTTGTAGAACCTATCACACTCACCATTAGGTTTTTGTAGTTTGCCACGTAGCATGACGTTAGTAATACGCAGGTTAAACATCACCTATGATGATTTTTTAGTATAAGAATGTAATTTTTTATGAAATGCTTTGAGAGGTCTCGAGAGAGATCATGATAAGGGATGTCTGTTGATGTCCGTTGTGCTCCCCGATTTAGATAATTGATATTAAAACAGTATCTTTTGACAACTACCTGAGTTGTTTCTATTATTGATGTCTGAGTAAACTCTGCATCCACCGACCATCTCTAAGGTATTGCTAACCCATCTTGAAGGGCTGGCAGTAACCCTGGTTCCGTTTATTCCCTCTCCCTCTCCTTTTGTCTAGTTTTGAGGATTTGCTCATCCTCTCTGTATAATTTTCCATCAGGTTGGGTGATATCAATGCGATCGATTCCTCTATCAGGGGCATAACAAAAGAGATCTCTGGAATTTCTGGTGGTGGCACATTGGGGGTCATTATGAGTACGGTGGTAAGGGGTTAACGGCGCCGGTAAGGATGCCGGTGCCGTTAACCCCTTACCACCGCATTATGAGGTTCCCTCGCGGGACCCGCTCAGAACGTCTGGTCAGACCAGATGTCCTTTGCGGGTCCCGCAAGGGGACCAGGGAGCTAATAACAGGCCAGTTATTAATGGGCCCTTTATTAGCTCCCTCTCCATTCCTATTGAGCCCTATGGGGGCTCGAATGGGGATGGGTATTTTGAATGGGGACTTACTGGGTCCTCCAAGGTTGGAATGACCCGGTAAATCCCCATTTAAAGAACCCGGACACGAGTTTGGAGGCAGCCATGGCGCTAATAGCACCATGGCTACCTCCAAACTCGTAATGACCCCCATTGTCTTCTATTGGTCGCTCGCTTCCCTTCTTATGATCTTTTGTGACTCCTTTGTGGTCCCCATCTCAGACTTTGTTGCGAGCATGGCATAGATGAAGGGAAAGAGTAGCAATCCCAAGACATGTTATTTGTGTTCTTTAACTCAGGGGGTTCACTCTGGGCCACAATGATGTCAACCACTCTTGCAAGGATGATTTTAAGTTCTTTCTGCTCCTTAGCCATGGTTCGGCATAGCGCAAAGAATGCTTCTACTGTGGCTGCCACCGAGCTCAGATTAGCGGTGGTTAGCTCATCCAAATTAATTATCGAGTTAGAATGTATTGTAGACTCTGTATCACTAACCTTAGTTGCCATGGAGTCAGAATCTCTTAGTCTAGACAAATCTGGTGATGCTGTCAAATTAGAGAATTCCTGCTAGGGGCGCAATTCACAGGCTTAACAACTGTGCCTCTGATGGAACCCCTTTGTAGATTGAGGCAATGGTTCAATAAGGAATTATTATTATCGATGACAGGAGAACTATGTATATTAACAGGATCATTATTAATTCGTAGCCGTGACACAGTCAGTAAGGCTTCTCCTCTTCCCTGGGTTAACTTATTCACAATGTTTATTGGAAAAAACCCATTGATCTTAGATGGAACGCCCGGCTCGCTTTCTCCCGCCAACCTCTTTAGTGAGTTACTAGGCGACTTTATTGCTTCAATTGATGCCGGACAATGTGTTATGCTCTTAGGTTTTGTTATTGTGTTTGCTACTCCGCAACATGAGGCTGGACCCGTTTGTTGATTTCATGTTTAAGGGGAGAGTCTGAAAGCATCAACACAAAATTATGTGTTTCCCTCTCAGAACCAGAATATAAATGCAAATGCGGGAAGTCACTCACCGAGCGGTCGTCTTTCAGTGAGTGCCAGTGCCTTCGTTCTTCTTGTAGGTGTGTTGGGAAGGAACCAGGGTCCTCCCTAAGCGCTTTAGAGTTAGGCAAGACATCTTCAAGTCACTATAATGGACTAGGGGGGAGGAGGGGCACTGGGAAGGGTTTCTCATGCAAGCATACTCACATACACATAGACATAGTCGAGCACTGAAGAAGGTCCTTATTGTCTAGTATAGGCACAATTAACTATTAGCTGGATAGATTTGTAATGTCAGATCCTAGGCATTGTAAAAGCTTAGTTAGTGCTGTAGAGGATTCGAACTCCCCCTCCTCCCCTGAAGGAATGCGGCCTGTGAGATTTAAATAGACCACAGGTGCCTAACTGTGTGTGGTGTTCTTCACTATGGCCATTACAAACTGACTCACCAGGTGTCCACTTTCTTTCAAGGGTCCATGCATGTTAAAAATAGGGCTCGCATGTTTGGTGCAGCAAAGTGCATTTAGAGATAAAATATGAGTCTCAATTGTGGAGGAAACTTAAGGACCCAGATCAGACCCTCCAGTTTATAGCGATTTTGCGATCCCGCAAAATGCAGAGAAAACGGCCGTTTTGCACAAAATGCTGCGAAAACTGCCGTTTAGTGCAAAAACAGCATCTTTGCCAGGTTCTCAACTTTTTTTTTTTTTTACACAAGAAATGAAATGCACCAACCCATCTCATCACTTTCTCCCTAAAAAAAGAAAAGTGCAGCCCAATCCACAAGGGACACATGAATGGGCACATTTTATATGCGCGCCCATTCAGATGGCCTTTTTCACCTCCTTGATCAAATAAAGTGGCGTTTCTGCCAATTTAAAAGTGCATCCCTCATTTCGAAGCAAGATGCACTTTTAAATGTGCAGAAATTGTAGGCAACCCTACGCGCACAGGATGTGGGGCTGCCACTGCATGACAGGGTCTTTCCTGACCCTGTCATGCATTTCTTTTAAGGTATGAACCGCTGCTGTGTCACTTGCATTTCTGTTCCTCAAACAGGATAAAAATGCATTTTTTGGGGTCGCATTTTACAGTGGCAGGTCCCTGGAGGGCCTGTCCCTGTGAAAGGCGCTGGGAGCTTGCAGAACACTGTCAGGAAAGCGATTCTATTCAAAGTACTGCCCATTTTGATGACAAAAATCGATCAAATGGTACATTTTGACCTATTTCATCCAGTGCTATTCGATCGATTTTTATAAATACCGAACATGTGTTGCGGGGGTGTCACCCGCTCCCCATTTTCAGCATTTTTGGTCTAGGGTGGTTGCAGGAGTGGTTTCCCCTTTTTCCCTAAAATTGGAGGCAGGGACAGAAAAAAAAGAATATACCGAAAAAAGGACCCTGCGGAGTCGGATCTGACCCACGCTAGAGGGATGGATCTGGCACCGCAGGGATGCAGGGAAGCGGCAGCAACCAAGCAGTTAAGTAGGGGAGGGGTGGTGGTGAAAGGTACATTTTGGGTTCTTTGGCTGAAGTGCTAATCAATTTGCAGCGAAATTGACTACGGCCAAATTCTGCCGCAAATAATTACACTTCGGTCAAACAACCCAGAACACCATTTAAGGCAGCTGGCCAGCACACAATTGCGCTACAGCTCAAGCCTTTTTTTAAATGCCCTATTTTTTGATGATCTGGGTCAAAATCTACATTTAAAAAAAATAAAAAAATGGTTACACTATGAGAGAGAGGGAGAGTGATGGGTGAGATGTGAAGTGATAGGCAGGAAAGCAGAGGGAGAGCAGTGGGTCAGAGGAGGAAGCGCTGCACAAGAGAGCAGAGGAAGCAGTGATGCGGTGGGCCAGAAATCTGAGCGCGAGCAGACGTACAGAAAGTAGAGGGAGCATGTGGTCAGTGAGCCAGAAAGCAGAGAGGAAGCGGTTGGCCAGAAAGAGGCAGTGAGCTGCAGATTGGGAAAAAGGATGAGGGAAGCGTGCGATACAATGGGAGAAAGGATGCAAGATGCAGAAGCAGCACAAAAGAATGAAGGACTGTATATTGCGGGAGGAATTGTAGAGTGTAAGGTGTGAGTTGGGAGTATGATTTGGAGTGTGGCATGGACTGGGCAATGCAAATTGTGACTTGACAGTGTGACATAGCACGTGAGTATTTGTATGACAGAGGGAGAGGTTAAGGAATGCAAGTTGTGATGGGGAGTTGGTGAGTTGTGTGTTTGTGAGAGAGGTGTGTGGGTGTTTGGGGATTGGAGAACATAGAAGGGGAATATTTTCAGCATTACAACTGATAATGATCAATTTAGTTAATACTATTAAATAGGCATGCATGTGCTGGCGGCCAAGCTCTGGAACACGCTTCCGGCCGCCCTCAAATTTGAACCCTCCTTCCAACTATTTAAGAGTAATACTAAACACTGGCTCCACGAACAGGATCTTGCTGTGCAGCAGTCATCAGCCTAGCTATACCTGAATGATCTCTTTGCACCTATTGTATGAGCTGATATACTCATGTTAACCTTGCCTTAACCCAATAATGTGTATTGCCCTCACTGCTTACTGTAACCTACGATCAAGTTTGTCTACTTTTATGTAATGCTTTTTTCTCTATAAAGACATGTGCCCAGATGCCCTGGGCCAGGAGCGCTTTACAAATTAATAAAATACAAAATACAAATGTAGAACAGCATGCCCTGACAAAACCGCTGACAATGAAGAAAGAAGGCTTTTAGCATCCCTATTATGAAAAAAAGACGGATTGGGATGAAGTCATGATCCAGCTCCAGTGACATCACCATGGCAAGCTGGACCTATATAAACCCCTGCTTGAGACCACTTTGGCAGGTAGGAACGGGATAAGGGACAGGAGAAGAACGTTCAGGCAGCAGAGCCCTTTGCTACCATCCACATTTGCAAGATTAAACGTATAATGCATACAAGATCACCGTTAGCCTTTTTTTTCCCTAGTGGGGTGTATTGATTCTGGTGTGAGCATAATTAGGGACACCCTTACATGTGTTTCTTCCTGGCAGAATGAAGGGGATTCAGTGGGCAGGAAGCTACAAGAATGCAACGGCCTCAACTGCCACAACTGCCCGTTTTAGCCCTTTTCAGCATTTCATGCCAAGATCCGTTTTTGAAGGGGAACTGAGGTTGCTGCCTCCCCACCGACACCACACCTCACAAAAACATTAGAAGGACTTCCTGTAGTTCTGCAAGTTGTTCGAAGCGGTGAATAAAAAGTTCTTTAGAGCGGGTACCATCATGGTAATGAAATGTTTTTTAGACTATACTAGCACTTTACTATTGAATATGTATATATTGTAGAATTTGTGTTTTTATCATGGCTATATGATGCACTTGCACTTTATTACATGATGAGGAGGGAGAGAGAGAGAGAGAGAGAGAGAGAGAGAGAGAGAGAGAGAGAGAGAGAGAGAGAGAGAGAGAAAAATCCCTTACTCTTACATGATACACTGGTACCAGAATTCTATTGTATGTACCTAATACCTTGAGATAAGATAAAACGACGAAAGTTTTAATGTAATGTCTTTTACATCTCTGAATGAAAAGAAAAGCATATTGACATCACTGTATGAGAATGCAGCCTAGATTTGCACTATATATTAGCACTTTAGCAGGTTATGTATATATAATGGATTTTATATATTTTTACACGTCATTCCCACTTGGGGATTACTTAGTACCATTTTGACTTGCTGTCAATGTTAAAATGTCCAATCGCAAAGCACTGAACATATGGATGTTGTTCAGGGGTGTAAATGAATAATATAAAGACATTTTGAAAATAAATGATGTAGCCTTATGAAACGTTGCTCTTTAAACATCTTAAAGCAACGTAATAATATTGGTACACACCAATCAAGTTTGGGGCAAGCATTTAATATAATGTGCATATACTTTACAAGACCGATGTGGTCCTCTTAAAAATGGCCGACAGAATTTTAAACCATCAAGCCTAAATCGCCTTTTTTTTTTTTTTTATTTGTTTATTTGTGTTTGACGCTCCTAACAAGTAGGAGAGTCTTTACAAAATAGAGAGAAATACAGTCCAATATATTGAGAGAGACAAAACATAAAGTGCCTTCGAACATCGAGCATTACATGATGTAAACATAGAGAAGGAATAAAACAAACAAAGACCATCGTTCAAATAAAATTACAGACCATGAATTCCTATGACATATTGCTGGACGAAGAAAAGAAAAGAAAGGGGAAGCAAAGAAAATAGAAGATAAAAATATCTCCTCGTTAAAATGGGCATGGATCATCGATCATATACAGGTTTGCAAAAGGTAGAGAAAAGCGAATGCATGATTCAAGAATTATTCATATAGCAATCTTTTTCCAATTCTCTTACAATTACATTACATAATTTCGTTAAAGCATATATGAGCGGTTTGTGGTTGCCTTGCATCAATCTAGCCCAAAGGAAAGGCAGGCAATCAGTAAAATTGATATCTACAAATTCCATGAATAAAATCGTTCTTTGATTCTTAAAATGGGGACAGTATAAAATCAAATGTTTTAATGTTTCAGTGGTTGCAGTGCACATAGGAAATCTGCAATGAGGGCTCGACGCATACAACTTATGCCCAACCCATTTTACTACTCTTTCTTTGGTAAACAAATTAAATTTAAACCAGAGAAACATCTTCTGGGTAGAATTACAGGGAAAGAGCTCAATATAATCATATCTGGGGATACGTTTGCGTGTGAACAAGTGATATTCCTTGTAAAGTTTGTATGAACTCATGCTGTCGAGAGAGGTACACCAATCGAGTTCAAACAGTTTTTTTTTGGCATATCCTGGTCTGTAGTGAACGTCATCCACGGTGATGTTGGCCATCTTAAGTATAGCAGCCATTTTTGTCACATAGAGAGCCATAGAAGATGTGGGCAGCAGATTAATGGTACGATTCAACTCAACATATAAGGAGTTCGCTCTAGGATGTTCAATCTTAGCGAAATTGGTTAGAAGTCGCCATTTCCATCGAGTGGAAAGAGGGACTAAACCTAACTCATGCCTCAAGATTACATTGGGTAGGGATAACGGAAGCGACATGGCACGTTTCAGGGCAGTTCCTTGCAATTGATCCAGAATTTGGCCCATCTCCTCCATACATATGTCGAGAGAGTACAGAATTACACTTTCAATTTTTAGAGTTAGAAATTCGATGAGGGGAGTTAGTGAAAACTTACAGTATTTCGCGTAAATTACCTTCAATTGTGAGATCAGGGGTCTGATCTTTTTTTTTAGTAGGTCAGTCCACATTAAGGTAGAATTTTTCTCTGTTAAGTAATAGCCCAGATAAATCGTTTCAGTAATGAGAGGGATAGGAGTCTGCATGATGTGCCATTGCGACTTGCCAGTTCGCTTCCGAACACCAAATTGCATTACTGCTGTTTTGGCAGGGTTGGGGGTCAAATTGTGTGCTAATGCAAATTCCTCAAATAGCCGTAATTTGAGTTGAAGGCCTGACGGAGTGGGGTCAAATAAGATAATATCATCTGCAAAGGCAAGCCATTTGAGCCGGATCAAGCCAATTTTAACAGAAAAGAGATTTTTTGCATCCCAGCCTTTATCGAGATCGGAGAGGTATAAATTAAAGAGGGTAGCAGCGAGGTTACAACCTTGCTTTAGGCATACCTCTGTACTGATAGGTTTAGTAATATGCCCCTCTGAAGTGAGCTTAATTCTGTAAGAGGTGTTAGTGTGTAAGGCTTTGAGCCAATAGATAAAGACAGATGGAATGCCCATATGAATCAGTTTTGCCCATAGTAAGTCCCGAATCACTGTGTCGAAGGCTGAGAACATGTCAATGAGAGCAATGTAAACAGGATTGGATGTAAGTTTCTTAGCTTCTGCGATGGAAAATGCCATCATCATGGCATTAAGCGAGGTAGACATACCTTTCCTAAAGCCAGTTTGGTATTTGGAGTAAAGTCCAAGTACTTCGATGTGATTCTCCAAGTCATGAAGAAGAAGGGAGCCGAATAGTTTGGCCGCAGTGTCGATTAAGGCAATAGGTCGATAATTCTGCGATAACGTTGCATCTCCTTTTTTGAAGATCGGAATGATATTGGCAGTTAGCCATGAGACAGGAATAGCTCCTGTATTAAGGATAGATTGAAACTTAGTGTGTAAGATACAGGCCCACATATCTGGGTCATCTTTGTATAGACAAGGAGGCAGGCCATCAGGGCCAGATGATTTAGAATAATTAAGATTAGATATCGCCCACTTAATGTCAGCGATGGTCCAAGCCAACCGTGGCAGGTCATAATATCTTAGAGCAGACGACGTTATGTTCAAAAATCGCACGGGGATCTTGAATTTGTGACTGATATATTCATACCAGGTAGCTTCCGATATAACATTCGGCAAAGTGAACGATGCTTGCGAGGTATTGGTCTTAATCGGTCGCCATATAGTTTGAGTATCATGAGATACAATGGCTCTAACAAGTTTACAATTTATTTCATTGTGTCTTATTAATCTTATCTGCTTCAAACTAAGTTTGTATGCTGACACAATCGAGTTACGCCGCACGAGATATCGTTCACGCGGAAGGCCAGTCGATTTTTTCAAAGCTCTAAGAGCCCTGTTTTTCTCCCGCTTCTGTACTTTGCATAAAGGGTCAAAGAAGTGACGATTTGTAGTATCGGTTTTTTTCTTTATGCTAAAATGTGTTAGGGCAGCATGCGTTATTTCGACATATCGCTGCTCAAGTACAGTCGTGGGTATTCGTTCCGCGGTGTTCCATCGTGCTATAGTTGACTTTACAAATTGAGTAAATTGCTTGCACAGATGCATAGACCATCTGATAGAAGTCGTAGGACGATCTACTTCGCACAATGCCGTAGCATAGTCAACTCCAGTAATGGGAATGTCGAATTTCAAGTTGCCTGATAGTACAGCGTGGTCGCCGAAAGGCAACATGGAGATTCCTAGTGGAGATGATCGTAGAAGCAAATTGTGGCTAACAAATATGAAGTCAATTGTAGACCTTTTTCCATCCCTTGACCAAGTGGTCCAATTTGACGGATCAGCTGGTGGAATAAGATCTAGATCCCAATCTTTTAAGAAGGTCCTCCATGTATTACCTCTAGTTTTTGAAAGTAGGTTTCTAGGAGATCGACCAGATTCATTGGGGGTTCTACAATCGCAGTTAAAATCACCACCGAGGATGATTTCGATATTATCGTATTCGTGAGTTATGAATTCTAAACAGTTCTCAACTGCCTCAATCATCACATCAATTGGGGTAGTAGACGGATTCCAATAAATGGTCATGACAATTAAATGGCGATAATTATAGCTGTTAGTTTCCAGTAATATTGCAAGAAGATTATTATTGCGCCAGACAATTTTTGAGTTAAATATGAGAGCGTTGTCTATAGCTATCATAATACCTCCAGATGGACGCCCGGTAGGAGCTCGCATAGCAGGAATATAATACGTTGAGTAATCTGGCAAAGCAATGGAAGTGGTTCGCATAGTCTCCTGAAACATGAGTATTGATGGACGACTAAGGCAATCAAGGGTTGAGTGCCATTTCATAAGGTTAAGGTAGCCACAAGAATTCCACGATTGAAAAGAGAGTCGAGTTTTGGAGGACGGCTATGAAATGGGGGAGCAGTCCGTAGTTTTTACGAGGGAATTAAGCATGGGGACGAGCCATTGTAGGTCATGAGAGATGCCTACTTTAAGCAGAAGCTCGGTGATTACATCATTAGCTGCACCATGATTTTGAGCCTGTGATGGAGCGTGTAATTGCGGGCTCAAAGCTTGAGGGCATTTGAATTCAATAAATTTGGTAGCCTCTTGTTCATTTTCCAATAAGTTCAAAGTGATGCCTTCTTCATAGATACCCTCCTTATTGGACCATAGATATTGCTTTACTGCCTCTGAAGCTAGTTGGATTACGGCACGATAATTGTTATCCGTGGCTAATGACACTCTCAGAATATCTGCCGATTTAAACATCCGTAGTTGTGGGATGCGATTGAATAGTGCCAAGATAAAGGCACGATTAATCCGGTTCTTACCAAGTAAATCGCTTTTCCCATCAAATCCTAATAAATGGTGCTTTTCTAGGATGATTTGTTCATTAGTGACAGTTGACTGGACACGAGATTTTGGGAGGGGATCAAAGGCGATTTCCCTGTCGGGGCCATGGTAAGAAATTACATTGGCAGAATTAGGTTGCGATGATCTTTCATGGAGTTCTTTCCTAAGAATGTCTAAGATTTCATGATGGGATAACATGGTATTAGTACGAGAATCAGAGTTGCAGTTTTCTGTTAGAAAGTCCTGTTTCAAGGTGCGGGTAGGGACAAGAGATGGAGAAATAGAGCGTTGTGGCTGATCGTTCGAAGACAGCATAGAAGGTTCCATAGCAAGTTGAGGAGCCAACGATGTTACCTTTCCTAGTCCGTTACCGAACGTCCCAGGGCTCGATCGACTGGGGAGATCAATATTGTCGAGCAAGATAGGATAGTGATTAGAATCATTGCTCGCTTGGTTAAGTGCAGGTATTATCACCTTAACGCTGCTAGATTGTAAGTTAGTAGAGCGTGCAGGTATTAATTGCACGAGGGGTGATCTAGAAGAGTTTGGTGCGTTGTCCCGAGCCACGACATCGTTCATTGGGTTACTAATGATGAAAGATGATGAACTGGAGGTATTTGGTGCAGTGTCCCAAGCCTTTACATTGTTCCTAGGATTACTAGTGTTGGCATTTCCCTTGGTGCCAGAGAATGATGCACATACTTCACTATAAGTTCTGGGAATGGAACTAGATGGACGATCAGCAAGTACGATTTCATCATGTCGAGTGGTACGATTCCTCCCGCAGACCGGGAAGTAGGTAGCCAGGTTAGATTTAGTTCCTACTAGTGGTGATGATACTTGACCTTCGAGCAGTGAATTAAATGGTTTTGCCTTATTATTTTTCGTTGTAAGTTTTAGGGTGGATGTTTCAATCGAGTCAATTTGCTCTTTTTCGACTCGATTAATATCAGGAGTGGTCGCTCTAGCGTCAACAGTTAGGGGAATTCTAACAGATAGCCCAATCATCTCACAAGAATGAACAGCCACAGGACTTGCAGAGGAATCTGATGTTATGGGTGGGCATAGGGCTGCTTGACTTTCTTTCGAAAGTTGATTCAGGTCAATATGATCCTCAACAATTAATGGTTCAACAGCGATCTTAATGTTCGAATCAATTACAGGATTGGATTCTTTTATGTGAGTGTTCTTATTTCTTTTAGCATTTCTTTTGACAGCTCTTTGATGAAGTTTCTTAGCTCTCCGCGACATGAAACCAGCATCAGTACCACTGGAAGCAGGAGCCAGAGGTTCAGATTGCATATCTTCAAGAGCTGTCAGAAGAACAGAGGGGCTGTCAGGGCCATTCAAAGATGTTGGAACTTCAGATGAAAATAGAGCTATTAGCGTATTCATTTTCTCTATGGTAGATTTCATGTCGCAGGAAGAATTGTGACATTTGCACGAGGTAGAATCTAGTGGGGTTTGCAAGGGTGTAACAGCCGGAACGGGAGTCCCGTCTAGGCAGCATTGAATGCTTTTATTTTTCATAAGTGAATTAATAACAGGTGGATGGGTCGTAGGACATGCATTGTGAAAATTTTTAAGCGTTTCAGCTGCAACAATGAAGCCTTCGATCCGATCCATCTTTGAAGATATCAGTGATTGCGTTGACTTGATCTCCCTCAGTGCAAGATGGGTCAAATCATGACCTTTATCCAAGAGATCTAAGATACGGATAATCACTGGAAACGAGTAGGGAGAGTATTGAGATTGGTTCTCCTCACAGGAGTTCCGGGTTTGATGATCAACAGGTGGTACTGAGGAAGGGTCCGCTTTGTTATCTAAAACAGTGGATTCAGGTGTAAGCATTATGTGAGGAAAGGAGAGTTTTTTATTAATAACCTTGGCCAAATCAGCACTCATATCCAAGCAAGTTTCGGGGTCGTGAGGCGCATGAGATTGAAATCGCCTTTTCACTTTTCACTTTTGGTGTGTAAATAGACTCCCAACACAGGGAGGAGTTACTGTGAGCCAGCCACAGGAGTGTGGCGAAATGCGTCAGTCGGCCTCTCTGGCATGAAAACATTTTGGGAAGCTGTTTTTTTAAATTGCTTTGTAAAAAGAAAGCTTTTTCTACCTTTAAAAGCTTTGTTCAGCAGTTTTGTTTTGAGTGCCTTTCACCCGTTTTTTTGGCAATATTTGCCGCGTTCTGGCGAAACCAAACCTCTGTGATGGGAGTGCAGCTCTACAAAAAAAAAAGGTTCTGTGCCTCTGTAATTGCGAAATATACATATACATATATATGTTATATATATCAAATACACACGTTTACAAACAGTCAGAGATGGTTAACTAACTGCATGTGTGAAACCAGAAAAATGCCCAAGCGCTCAAGACCAAACTGTGTTTCTATTAGTCCTTTTTATTAACGTTAAAAAAGTGCATCATACAAGGTATTAAAAACAGTACAACACCAATCAAGGCAGACCAGGTGTCATGCACACTCACACAATCATGTGGTAAACGCCACGCGTTCCGCTCGACACTCGAGCTTCCTCAGGCAAGTTATATTTCCATTTGTTCGCTCCCGTTTTTATTGGGAATGAAACTGAATGGCAGGCTCCGCCTCCTTGAACTCGTGTCATGTGACTAACGTGATGTTCTAACCATCACACACTCTATAGCGCATTCAGTAATGCAAAGCACCATATTGGAATGTCTTAAACTCGTAAGTCTACCAATTGACGCTCATATGGATAAAGTGTAAATAACTAATAATACCCAACATACACCAAAGAGTGAAAGGTAAAACCTCTGCCCGTCATTTAATTTGATTCATTAATGACATAATCATAATAACGAGAGTTTCTTGCGCTAATGTGCTTTTTAATTTCGTGATTGCTGCAGTGTCCTGGAATAAATTCCTATCACATTGGCAATTATACCCCAAAATCAGTGAGTGTTGTATAGAAAAGCAGCAGTTACCAGCACTCAGCCAATATGCCTGGCAATCCAAGGCTGCCAATATTTAATTATAGCCATACCTCACTGGGTTACTTCCATATTGCGCACTTAGTGTAATGATCGACTATGTGATTTACTTCACTCTTGTAAAGCTCTAATCAGCATTAATTCTTATCACTGCCACCCTAATGGGCGGTCACTATTCAATGTTATGCATAATACCTTTTTCAGCCCTACATATGAAGTGCTGAATATTCGTAAAATGAGAACAGACATATAATACATCTACAAAATACACTGAATACATATACTAAATAGATTGTCAACATTATTTGCCTCAGTATGCATTCGAATAATAGGTGTCCCCATAGTAGAAACACTGGTGCTTTGAAAACCAGATTTATTGAACTATGTACTAGTTTAGCCCTTGAATAACAACTTTGCAGAAAGCACGTTTTTTTTGTTTCTAATACTGAGCATTGAATAGGAGAACATGAAGGCTGCTGCAATGCTTCCTGAAGTGGAAAGTGTGGAATGAGGACGACAGGGCTCAACATGCTACTTGGAATGCATGATCAAGAAAGACCAGTCTAATCTTAGAACATGGCCACGTCTCTAGGAGAACAGAGACATTAAATATGTGCTCAATTTGCAATTTATAGTATTGACTAAGACGTTTTGGTCGAAACTCGTGTCGGCTCAGCTTTGACCTGTTTTTACTTACTAAATAAAGTAACAGCAATAAAGATGCCTTTACACCAATAATTATCATTGTCAGAATTTGAGGATGCAGTGGGACTTGCACATGTACATAGCAAACAAATCTTCAGATTTCTCTGTATTTGTTTTTATTTTGCTTTTAGAATACTTAAGACACTCAATGGGGTGCAGAAATTAGTGATAATGCCACTATGGGGACACATTGGGGGGACACCGGGTGTTTAGAAATCTATGTGCTGTTTTCCTGTCTAGCTTCTTTCATTTCCTTCGTGGGCCGTTCTACAGTTTACCCTCTAATTATTCTCCCCTCTAAAAGATTTTCATTCCCCTTTATTCCTTCCTGACACCACCTCTACATGTTTTCACTTATATATTTTCGCCTGTTTAGCATGCTAGCATCCGTTGTACGTTTTCAGTCCTGCATTTCATCCTGGCCTCTTTCCATTGCGCAATCCCTGATACTTAATGACCTTCTTTCCCATGTTACACTGCATCCCACTTCTAATCTTTCCTTTCCCCTTTCAAACATTCTCTTTCCCTTGCACTTTTTTCTCTGTCCCATTTCTATGTCTTACATTTTCCTTGACCATCTGACAGCAATACAAGACGCCTCTGTTGCAAGTAAACCCTCTTTCTACGGCTTGGGGTGAAAGGGGTTCAGGGTACCCAGTCTCGTAATATAGGGGTGTGACCCCCATCCTCTTGCACCACGTTCAAACTCCAAATAAAAAGGCATTCTACGTGTGCATTGACACGCAGAATCTTCACGAACGTGCATTATTGTAACAGAATCACGATAATGTACATTTGTCTGAGCCAGTGGCTTGCTTATAAAAAGTGGGGGCGGGGGTGCATGGGCAATGTGTGGAGTCTGTGTACCTGTAGGGTGATGCAAAAGTAAGAGGATAATCGGGTGAAAGTGGGTATCTGGAACCCCATTAAAAAAATCAAATTCGAATCAGGATTCTGCACTAAAAATGTTCCGTTGGAGATTTGAACATGATTCCAACAGCCAAGGAGGGCATGTGGCAGGGCAACAATAATGACACGGAGAATGGGGATCGGATTAATTATGCGGTCGCCGAATTGTGCATGCTCCTGCAAAATTATCTGACATGTTGCAAGTTGTGGCTGTCAGCGGGTTTGTTAACAAACGACGGGTCCCTCAATTCCCCAGTCATTCATAAGTGCCAAACAGCAGGACGACAGTGTTTTGGTTTTGTTTCTACTAGTTATATTACGAAGAATGAAAACCACTGGAATAAAAAGATGCCGCCTAATTGCTGTTGCCATGTGATTGCGCATTTTGCAGAATACGCCGCGCTCATGAAACGCCGCACTTGCCGTGCTCGGGCCATGTCCTCTCTTCCATGAACGGCGAAAGCGGACCATACCCCCGCAGAGCGGGAACCGCGCACAGTTACAAGAAGAGACCATCACACACAGGCCAATTACAACGTCCACGTAAAACGAAGGAAGACAAACACGGGCTCCAACAAAAACACACAAAAAGAAAAAATGCGCTTATGAATATTCACCCTAACATTTTTCACTTGATATTTTCATTGTCAACTAGTTCTGCTGAGTCGTGTGAGCCTCCTTGGCCTGATCCCCATCCATGCCTCTATCCGTCGTCTAATATACATAATTCTACATAATTAAATAATGCACAAAAGATCGAATGACAACGAAACGAGAAGGCACAGAAGGCTCTCCGAGAGTTTTAGACAATTACTGTATTCGTCGCAGGGTGAGGTCGTAATTCGATCGCACGTGTTCGCGTGCGTCTACTATTTGAAAGGTGCCCCCTTGCTGTTAATGAAGACAGGGCCCCCTCTGTTTATATTAAGACGTTCCCAATGAAGGCGTATTACTTTACACAGGAGTGTGCGTTTCCAGCATGGCGCCGCCCTTCCAAACTTCAAGAGTGTAGCGTGTGCCGATGGCGTCATCGGTTGAAAGGATGAGATCTTATCTCCATCTGAAGAGAATGCGTCCATATTCCGATGAAACAGAAAATTCCACTCTCAGGACAAAAACAAGTCCAGCCTACCAGACTAATACCCAAAGCGCTGATCATCCGAAAAGGGGCTCCCTTTCGCTCTCTCCCTGGTTACATACCAATGACAGCCTGGTAGCTCAGTGGGTTAAGTGGTCGCTCTGAAATCTTGACCGGTCAGAGCTTCGGGTCTTGGGGCTTTTTCAGCCTTTCATCATTTCGATATGCGCCGATTGCCGTCAAAGTGCGTGAAAAGAGAGCCTGTCATTTAAAACTCTGTAAAACTGCTGCTGCTCCGAGAACAAAACAAAAAGCTATCTATTAATGTACCATTTCCCTTCACTGGATTGTGTCGGTATAAACACGGGAGACACACCCTTAAACCAACCGTAGAACAGAGTGGAGTATAAAAACCATGTGGAAGCAAACGTGTTGCTGGAGTTAGAAAGAGATCCGATAGAATATATAGCTTGAATCGCATTTATAAAGGTATCGATATATGTATACGGGAGGATAGCTCAGGGGCAACGTGCTGCCTTGGAAACAAGAAGACACAGAGCAACACAGGCCCAATCCCCGGTCCGCGCTTAGAAACCTCTGGGTATTATTAAGCGCGTTATAAATAACCTATCATATCATAGCAGGGTTCATATGAGAACGTACATTCTTGCTTCTTCCTCATCTGTATTGGATACATTTAAATATGGATGGCAACTGGGCCTCCCGGTATTACTGGAAGGGGGGTTGTGCGGAGGAGAGGTTGAAATAAGTACGTCTGGAAAACCCATCTTTGGCCACATTTAGTAACTATTCCGAGTTTCCGAACGGGATGGTGTGGTCAGTGACGGACGCAACGCAAACTTCGCCACTTGTCCAAATCCTTCCACCGCAGGCAAATAGAGTGCAGCACCTGTCGTTTATTCCACTTTGACACGATCGTTTCAAAGCCGTATTTAAAATAAAAGAATGTAAAACATTTAGAAAGCCCACCCTGGCTCAAAGGCAGCTCGGCGCTGTAGAAGGCGAACACCCGCCATTTTAACAACAAATCATGAATACACTATGATATGATAGGTTATTTATAACGGCTTAATACCCAGAGGTTTCTAAGCGCGGACCCGGGGATCGAACCCGTGTTGCTCAATCTCACAATAACCCCATGAAAAGTAACATTTGATAATGTAACTAGTATCCTGAGAAAACCTCGCAACATTAAAATATGTGCTAATTGGCGGATTGCTTACTTGTAATATCCACGAAGTAGTCCTCTTGCCGTTCCATTGAAGTGTAGTAATGATGTTATTTTTTTTCAAATGTTAGGTTAAGAATAGATGGGGCTTTGTGGCTGAGCTATTGCTGACCCATGCCCCGAAAATATGCCTCGAGCATTAGTCGCCCTGTTTGCGAGCAAAGGTTCAGAAAAGGATGACCTCCTCAAGCATAGACGTAACATACATTGACCCAGAAGCATTAAGCAAACCGGATATGAAGCCATGATTGCGGTGCCACATTATGGCAAACTACGTCAGTGGCGGGGGTGGGGGCGTGGTAGTTAAATGAGGCTCCTTTGCACAGTGGCTCGCAACAATTCGAAAAGGTGCAGCACCAAAGCAGGGTCATGACACGTGGGACGTGATCCACATCCCTTTGGGCCCAGGGCTGGTGGTGGGGCTAAAGTGTGAAACACACGATTTCAAAGGCTTACCCAATAACACGTCAAAACATATTTAGTACATGGTTTAAGAGCATGTACACAGTAACCGCCTTGTTTGGGGTTTACATTTAGTGCTGGCTGTTGGTATAGCATATGTGTCCCCTTGTAGTCTCAATGTCTCCGAGAGCTGCCAAGTGTTGGAAGTTGCCTGAACAATATATTCCAAGCATGCCCCTTTTAAGTTAGGAGTGCCCAAAGCAAATTCTGACTTCTGTACACAAACATCTGCTAGCATTGGCAGTGTACAGCATTTCCATGCGGCTTCCGTACAAATACCATTATGAGGTTTTCCGCAACGAAATATGCCACTAAAAAACATTGTAAAACTGCTAAGATTGTGAGTGATGAAGAGATGGATAGGGGCCGTGAGCGATGGTGGAGAGTGATTGCACATGCCGAATTTTCTGCAGCTGGAGAACTGCCACTGCACCTTGAACGTAATTGTAATTGGTTATTTATTAAGCGCGGACCCGGGAATCAAACCCGTGTTGTTCTGCGTTGTCCTGCTTCCAAGACGAGCGGGTTGCATCTGAGATGTCCTGGCAGTCTTGTTTAATTTGTGTAAAACTCAATCCCTTAACCTTACTTGTGCATACACTGGGACATTTTTTCATGTGTTTGAGGACCCCATAGGTGCGCACTCGATTAACTATGGTTGTTCCCCTGTGATCACTGATCTATGACCAAGGGTTGTGTGTGATATGCAGCATGGTTTAGTGGAAACATAATCATGACAAAGAAAACGTATCTATTGGTCTAGTTAATATTGAGGTTATATTTAAAAACATGATGTGGCCACAGGTTTTGCTCACCAAATAATTGTAGACACTAAACTACTGGAAAAACAAAAGAGAGGAGAATGAAACAAGAGTAAATAGGAAATTAAAAAAAAGTATGACTTCCAAGGTTATACTGAAACTGTTAACTTTGCGATATATACTTTTCAGGGGTTCAGCACATCAATGATTGCAAATTGAATTTTCCTCTCTGGGCTGATTTCGCACAATAAATATGAGCATCAACACTCATTACCCCGCCATCCACTGATTTTTGGCCCAGTCACCACTTGATAAGGTGCATTGCTCCTCTTCAGCAGTGGAGGCAGCAAGGGGGCTTGGGATCTTGGTTGGGCATTTCCATTATACATTATACCAGTTCAGTGGTGCCTGTAGATCTTTTTGTTGGAGGGGTGTGAATCTTTTCCCTGAATTTGTGTGAGGCCAAGAGTAGGCAGGGAGCCCAAACCAATGACAGTGATTCAAGGGGGCTCTCTCCCCGATATATTGTTTTCCAAATAATGGGTTCAAATGGTGCATTTTACAGGGCAATTTTTTGGTTTAACAACTATGTAAAAATCCATACAATGTACAATTGTTTCAGAGAAAAAATCCAATAGATTCAAGCTAACCTTTACATTTTGGACTGTATACAAGCATTAGTGGCTATGGTTCACACGACCTGACATTAGCTTTTACAGTGGCAAACCAAATTGCCTAATACTGAGCCTTAGTTCTAATAAATGACATTTCTCAACGAGCAAGCCACAGCTCTAGAATTTAAATCTCTCTAGCGCTTCTGTGCTGACTGAGCATATGCCAAGGAATAGCTGTCCCTCGGAATGCTGACACGCCGCACGTCCGCTCCACCAAAACTCGCATGTGCGATGAGCAGTGTCTTCACCTCAGACCCAACACACATGCGCAAAGAGTAGTATTTTAGGTCCAACTATAAATAACCTATCATATTATAACTGTCTCACAATATACCGGCCTGTAAGCCAGGACCCTCAATCTCCATTCCACACAATCCGGAGGAAACAACTATGCCATCGTTAAACTGCCTCACAGCTGCGTCAGCCCAACCTTAACTAGAATAGGCCTGGCCAACCCTGAGTACCGCTTGGTACTGTGTTCTCAATGATGCCGCAAAACTCCCCTAGTATCCGAGCACCCTCTCACTTTTCTCATGAAGGACTAGCGGAACAGAATCACACCAGTCCACACAAGCTGGGGGACACTAACTCAAGCCCCAACCACCTGGCATGTTAAGGATAGTCAAGCACGCCAATGCAATGGGGACGTATAAAGAATATGCAACGGTACGCAATGAAAAGACCCTAACTATCTGGTATAGCGCCCAATCTCAAAGGGTTCATCCATCACCCTTCACTATACCCACAGTGCACGGGATTGTCCCATGATAGAACCAACCAATGCGCCAGACAATAACCTGGTAACCCCACAATATGCAGGGTGGTTACTCATGTAGCTACCCTTACACGCCAATCACCAGCATGATACAATGGCTTCTATGGGGGACCAACCAACAAGCCAACACTGGACACACAGGTTTTGAGGTTTTGGTAGAATCAACAAGTTATGCACTAGCACCGTCACCAGCACTCATAGTTCTCCAACTCAACTCTGGTTTTCTTCACAGCAAACAGCCTTACCGAGCCATGGTAAAATACTTACAGACCACGGTCCGAAGACGTGGCACATTAACAAGCAAACCCTAGGTAAGGGTAACATTGAACAAATACTACCTCACACACTCAAAGGAGGCATTGTATGTACTATTACGATTACCTTAGACTACACTCTAACCAACCCAATTACCTCTTTTCCTTCGCTCTCCTTCCCACGGTACAGTTAATTCACTCTCATGCTACCAATGAACTACGTATATGCTAACAGATGTGCTAAATCTTGCTTGCAACATCTAAATACAAACACATGTATTATAAACTAATGTACTGCAATCATGGTCACTTTTTTATCACCTTCACTATGCTTCACCTACTCACTAATACACCTGTCTGTACATAAACCAGCCTTGAAAATACTCTGAGGGGTTGAAACACGTGTCGGCTGACCACTTTGAACACAAAATAAACATCACATAACTAAAACTAAGTCAGTAGATATGAAATCTATCTAAAACCAGCGCAAGTTATACGGGTACAAACAAGCTACTTTCAATTGCTGTCTGGGATTTAACTAAGATGTGGAACATATATCCAAATGCACTGGGGCTATGGTACTCACATTTGGTTTGCCTTCAGAATGCCCGTGGCAGGTAGGGACACGAACAGCTCCAAGCAACTCCACCAGGTAAGGTCTTCCTTTCTGCGTGCCCACCTCCTCCCAACTCCTTCTCAGGCCATCTGGTTCCATCTTGGGAAAAGCTTCTGTATTTTGCTCCCTTTGGAAAAAGTCTTTTAAAGGAGGATTTTCATCAGCTAAATCTAGGTAGCGCACCCGTCAGCTTGTCTCTTGTCAGACAGGCTCTCTTACTTGGCTACTTTCCCCCAAAACTCTCTCAACTTCCTATGTGTTTAACTTTTAACTACTCAAAAACGCCACCGGTGCAGAATCATTTAATGGGACATATTCAGATTGCACAGAGCCTCCTCTTTTCCTTGATTGGCCCAATGTGTTTTGCCATATCGTAAGTGGATGAATTTGACATCGGGTTAGCCCTCAGATCAAATTGGACTGAAATACGTCTTTCCCTCATAATTCCGCATATTGAATTGTGCTATTGCTGAGGCCAATACATTTAGTATTACAATACAATTCTGCATTCAGAGACATCCATCAGGTTTCTATGGCCGCAGGCAGTATATAGTTATTAAAATATGTGAATTCATGCATGTATTTTAATATATCCTGTTTATATGTATGTGATCGGGCCACTTTGCTGAATTTAAATGGAGTCTTGGTTTTTCAATCAACGAAAGGGTTGAAAAGTTACAGCTGATAATGAAAATTAATATGTTTGTGTTTTACTCACATTTCCTTATGCAAATTTATATTACATGTCTTGTTGGAGATTTTGAATTACAGAAAATAGGTGCTGAATATATATCCTTAGAATCAAGGATTAATTTACTAGTGTTTTTCATGAAACAGAAACATAATGGATGAGTCCTTATTGTTCTGCTAGGTGAAGACTCAGGGCCTCATCACGAGTTTGGTGGTAGTCCTTACAGGCAGTGGAAAGGCTGTTACCACCGCATGTAAGGGTCTGTCCAAACATGAGTCTGGCAGCATTTACCCCCAGCTCCAAGCTGGGGTAAATATGCTGGAAACACAAATATAGTTGGGTTTATCCCATTCGGATACCGCCCAACTCGTGTTGAGGCCCTCAGGGTTTTATGTATATATCTGCTTCTCTAAAGTCACCATTACTGGCTAGCCGTGCATCCTGAATGCTGATTTCGCTTTCTCCATAAAATCAACAGGCACACAGATTTTAACTTATTCAAATATCTGGCTGGCAGTTAACTGTATTTTGTTGGTATTTTAAAACAATACATTTTGTTTGCAGTACAAGCATCTATACCTATTCAACTCTGTTAATGGCTTATTCGCTGATTAATGATGGAATCTATTGTACAGAAAGGTGACATCCATGGTCCTTGTCATGAGAGATAGGCCCTGGTTAAACACATCTCGGGTTTACCTAGAGTCCAACTAAATTAAACCGGTTAAAGGTAACATGTAAAAGGGAAAAGAAAAGTATTTGTGTAATTCTTAATCATAACAACAATTTAATAAATGTAGGCCTTGTCAATTCCTACCTTCTCCAAAAATATTAAAAAACAAATTTGTAGAAGTCTGCATATTTTTCATATACGTGGTTGCATAAACAGAAACTCCCTTTGCAACATGCAATTTCATTTTGTTATCAACACATTCCTATCGTATTTGATATTATGTTACATCATATGGATATACATGGTTTTTGAAAATGCCCCATGTTTAATCAAACATATTACATTTATTCAAATAGCTCGTAATAAGACAAAGCAAAGAGCTTCACTCATTCCACTGTGGGGTAGTGCTCTGTCCAGCCCAAGCCACATAAGTGGCTGGCAGTGAAAAGGGAGGAAATGAATGCTGGTTCTGCTGCAGTCCATCCGGTGCACTAGAACATCTGATGCACTGACTGGTTGGTGAGTATATATAACCTCCTGTGAAATCTAGTGATATGGGCAGGTCTGCGGCTACAGGAACTCAATTCTAGGAAATAGCCTGCGAGGTCACTAGCAGAGGAGTTTGAATGAAGGCCATTTTGTCCCTAACGTATGAAATCTGCCCCATTTTAACCGATCATTTTTGTAAATAACATGAACTGAATCACTTCTAAGGACTCCCAATGTTTGCAGATAAGACACAAAGGGGATCATTTTCCAATCCTGGATCGGTTAAGTGAGGCATAAAACCAAGCAGTAAGTATTGCATGCCTCACTTTACCGATCCATGTCATTTATGCCACATTTTTCAGATGAAGGATACAGAAGGGCAAATGGACTTCCTCCTCTACTTAATGTCTGCAAAACCACTTTGTTTCATACCAAAAAAATATTTTCATAGTGGTGTAAAACCAATGGATTCCTAAGCGAATCTGCCAGTTTCCTGCACCTGCTAAAAGCAGGTAGATCCATGGGAATCCATTGTAAATGCTAGCTGCCATGATTGCTTCCACTCATTTATAATTAGGCTTCTGCCACTCTGTGGGTCAGGTGGCCAGTTACAGTACTGACTGTAAGCATCAGCAGTGCAGGCTGTCAGAAACTTTGGAACAAAACGAATGGCCTAAAATAAAGTGAGTTGAAAAAGGTCTTCCTAAAAGAGCAAGAGAGGCATGAGTCACCAGTTAGGACATTCGTCGGAAAACTTGGCCTCGTGCTCACTATTATGACAAAAGGATGTCCCTGGAAACATGCAAGATCAAAAAAGATGTGCACGTACATGCAATACTATTTCCAAGGTTTTCTCTATTTTTCAACAATAATGACAGACTGATTCAAAACAGATTTGGGCAAAACCTAGTTGCGCAGGGCTTGGGTCTTACGGTAGAACTTAATCGACTGCTGCTTGGGTGGGACCAGGCTGGCCCATAGTCTGTAACTAGCAAATGATCAGAATTACACCCTTCACCATGCGCTGGTCTATGATTATTTCTGAGATTATATCTATAGTATTTGATATATTTCAACAAAGCTAGAAGCATCAAATCAAGGAGGTACAAACAGTTGAGTGCATTCCTCAAATCTGTGTGCATTTGATTTGTTGCACCTATTTGGTTTGTCTCTCGTCCACAGAAGTACACATAGATCTAGTATCTCCAAGGTCTCCTATACATATGAAGTGGGAGAATGGAAGACCAGGCTCCCGTCCTTCACCTCTCGCGCTTGGCCTAGAGGGTCACGACCCAGACACCCGCCACGAGAAGAGTTTGTCCATTTACCAGACGA
Organism: Ambystoma mexicanum; assembly: GCF_040938575.1. Taxonomy (NCBI): domain Eukaryota; kingdom Metazoa; phylum Chordata; class Amphibia; order Caudata; family Ambystomatidae; genus Ambystoma; species Ambystoma mexicanum. The sequence continues at coordinate 829,663,875 of NC_090936.1, forward strand.
CCAAATACCCTGGTACAGCAACATACGGACGTGTCCATCTGCCTGCCCAACAGCCCGCACTGGCCATGCCGACACCTGCGGCACGGACCAACTAGACTAAAATCTACACGTCGTTAGAGATGCCATGACGACCTAGACAACGGGAAGCACATCTGTACAAATATACACACTGGACATTCCCACACCGATCTACACGAAGAATATACTCAGTGCTATGACGTAGGCGACAGGCATATTCACGGACGTGCATCCTTATTATTTTTACATAGGCTTTCAGAATGCAGAAACGCAAGACGCGTCATGAACTCATCTACAAAGCTTGCTCACGCTTCTCTTGAAACCAGTTACCACCATAAGAAATATAATGAAGACACGATACTGGTCATGGAACTATATGCTACTATAACCTAAAGCACCTATGCACCAAACGGACCACTTATGCACCAGGCCCAAGTAGGCCTCAAACAAGAGCTCCCGTGGACATTAACAGAGCAAGAGTCTGGTTGCTGATCCTGCAGAATGGGCCCGGTGAAACAACCAGCCAAGGTCGCAATGTTGCAAACCCACATTCCAAGAACAAAGCATCAAAGGCACGATGTTGCAACCTCGCACTCCGCGCACCAACGTTAAGGTCACACCTACAAATTAAACCAGACACACAGTGGAAAAGCAATATTAATTGTGCAGAATTCTGCCTCAAACACGGTCCCTCCCCACGTGACCAAGCCGAACCTGACGAGATGCCAAACCCAGGAGAGAAAAGGCGTCTGGATCCCTCGCTACGAGACACAGGCAGATACACTTGAAAGGCTCAATGGACATCTGCGACAGTGGGAGCGGTCAGCCTTCCAACTATGAATAAATCCTCACATTGTCTGCACGTACCCATAGTGAAACATTGTTGCAATTGCAGGTACAGCTGGGAACAGCGGTGGTCCCAGGCTGGGAAGCACACGGGCGCACCAATCAGAACATGGGGCTCTTATCACTGACGCCAGTAATATTAACCAATCCTCAGGAGTCTTCATGTAACAATTTTCATGTATCTAATTGTAGGGACAACCCAGATATATCACCGGACTACCCTTTGTCCACTAACATTGTCCTCTATATGTGTGCTATACTAACCCTACCACTCGAGCAACCAATTAAGAGTGGCGATAGGTTTTTTTGTTAACTTTCTGAAGTGACGCAAATAGCGCGTCATAATACAGTAAAAAGGGCCTGCGAGCCCCATGCTTGCGTGTGTGTCAGGACGGACGCGTACGCTCCTTGACCCATCCCTGCCGTTTTGTCTAATAAACAGCAGAGTCACCTTGCTCCTTGTGTGTGTCTCATACTCTATCTCATCTGGGATACACGGGAGGAGTTGGGGCCTCCCTGCCTGGAGGTCTGCGGACGGCCTGGCCGACCCCGGCAGAATTTCCCCCCGACAAGTTGGAGGCACTGCTGAGATCTGTTTAAGATCGACTTTTTATTTTTTACTTTTTCCAGGCACTCCCGTTGCGAGGAGGCCCGGCGGCGCGGCCCCCTCTGCCGTTGCCCCCTTCTGAGGACTACAGGACCATCGCGGAGCTGCGAGAAGACCGGACAGCGCAATCCGGATATTGGCCCTCGGGAGCCGGTTGAGAAGTATCCCGCCCGCGGTTGGCGAGTGTCCAGACGTGGTCCAGACGAGGGGAGGTGGCGAGCCGCTTGGAGGGGTGCACGCAGTCGAGCGGCCCTGCATCGAGAGAACTTGGTGAGCATGACACGCACAACAAGCAATGCGAAATTGTGAGGGAGGGGGGAGGAAGTAAATAAGGGAGGTGTTGTACAGATGCACGGCGAAGGTCTAACAACTTAGTGTTGCCAATGGAATGAATGGTAGCGAAACGAGTGCGAGAGCAGTCGGCTACGTTACGCGAAAGAGGGAGGGCGGAGCACGAAAACATCACGTGCGGCCGCTCGTAAGGCACTGATTGGCCTAAGTCGTGACTACGTGTAAGGGTGGGGGTGTGTGTGGTTTCCTACGATTTGGCATTTATTGATCAATGAGTAGACGAGGATCCCTATTGTTCGAGCAAGAAACTCGATAGGTAGATGACGATTCCCTGTAGGCGGTGGCTAGTTGCCTAGTTGCCCAATACGGAAGATAATTGGCTGGTTAAGCCCTCCTGTTGAGGGGCGTATCACACGCGAGGCGACGCAGCGTGCGCAGTCCGATTATATTATTGATTTGATTACCTTGTTCCAGGAGTGACAGGAAGACAGCTGTAGGGTTAGCGGGGGTAGATTGCAAGTGTATTTGAACTTAAAGAACATAATAAGAATGTACCAGTAGCTCGAAGAGATCGGTGACGTCACCAGTAGGGATTTAATAGGATATCGCGAACACAAGGAACTTTGGTTTTGGGAGTGGTGGGGAAGAGAAATATGATAAGGGAGCGGACACAGAGATAAACGATAAACGAGTGGATCGGGAAAAGGAGAAGGGGAAAGGGGCGTGGCTGCAAATATACACACTGGACATTCCCACACCGATCTACACGAAGAATATACTCAGTGCTATGACGTAGGCGACATGCATATTCACGGACGTTCACGGAGAACGCCGGCCACGGCAATTGTAAAAGGGGGAGGAGAACGGGGAAACAGGACGACTGTATAAGAGCGTCGTAAAGGGTACGCAGCCGCAGGGGGCTGCGTGCGCTTCGGCCGCAGGGGGCCGTAAGGGTGTAGTAACAGAAGGGAATCGACAAATGTAAAACCATACATAAAGGATTGTCGTAAGTCCCCATACTTACAGGGCCAGTTAAACAATATAAGGTTGTATATTGTAAACTACTAGTGAAGGGAAGGATAACAAGTGGAGCGCCACTATGTCATACGGGACGGGGTCGGGAGGGTGGGGGAACACCCTCACTACACCACTACAACACATATGCACCACACTGCCACCCCATAGGGAGAAATTAATCAAGTACAGCATAGAGTGGACCCAGGGGACGGATAACAAAATGTTAACACCATGGCCGCCTAATGGGAGTTTCGATCCATATGCCCAACATTCACTGCTAAACCATCTGCACAATACATACAAGGGGAAGAAGTTGGCAAACCATGTGGAGGTGTTTAACTTATGGAGGATGTTCCAGGGGTCCCGACCAGGACAAAATGGAATGTTCACTATGGGGGAAACACCGGAAGAAAAGGAGATTAAGAAAGAAGGAGAGGATGGGAAACAGGGGAGCAAAAGCACAAAGAATACGGGGAACGGAGGAGAGGGAGGAGAAAAGATTGTTAAATCAGACGACATAAAAAAGGAACCGAACAACGAGATACCCATAACACCGGGAGTGAAAACGGAGGGAGGAGGGTTGTACCCTTTAAGAGAATTAGGAGAAATAGAAGGACAGTTAAGGGCGGCTGAAGGATACTCGAACCCGGCATACAGCCCTCCACCATATGTGGCTCATAGGAAGATGCCAGTGGGGGAGGGGAGGATTGGAGAAGAGCAGACTGTAGAGATAGGAAATGATGAGTGGGTAGCTGCACAGATATTATTAAAATTACGAGGTTCACTAACTGGAGAAGAGAGGGAGGTAGTAAAGAGAACAGACGAGGATAGTGCAAGAGAGAGTGAAATGAGGGGGGAGGAGCTATTACGGCAAAAGGAAGAGATTTTAGAGGAAAGATTAGCAAAGCTAAGGGATGAGCAGAATGAATTGATCAAACAGCTTGAGAGGGAGGAAAGAGAGAGTGAGGAAAAGGAAAGAAGGTAAGAACGAATTGGAAAATTTAAGGGAATGAAATGAGGAGCAAAGGAGAGAAGCTGAAAGGGTAAAAGCCGCGGCAGACAGGGTATCAAGAGTAGTGTTGAGAGAGAAGAAGAAGGAAGAAGAAGAAAGAGAAAAGGAAATGGCAATATGGAAGAGGAGGGTACTATCAGAGACAGCTAAGAAATATGAAGAGGGGAAAGTAATAGAAAGTATAGTAGAGAGAGAAAGAGTGAAATGGGAAAGGAAGAAAGAGAATGAAAGAATATTGGAACAGATGAGCAACGAAGTGATGGAGGAATTGAAAAGGAAAAGGGAGGAAAATAGTAGGGAAATGGAGGAGAGAAGTGAAGGGGAAAGAGAAGGGAGGAGTAGGGAGAGTGAAAGATGGGGGGATGTATATAGAAGTAGAGAAGTAGCAACAACATCAGCACTAGGGGGAGCAGTTGGTAACAAAGGAAAAGGAGAAATAGACCTAATAGACTTAGAGACAGTAACAATAAAAGGGAAAAAGGCAGAGTGGGGGGTGCCATTTATGAATGATTTTTGCAGTGAGGAAGAAGAAGGAGTGGAGAGAGAAGGAAGAAAGAGTGAAAGGGAAAGCTTAGATAAGCTATACCTCACTCGAACAAACATAGACTCGCCATGGATCAGTAGGAGAAGGGAGGACCTGGAGAGAAGTGAGGAGGGAGTGCAAGGACTAGTGGAAGGACAAACCCATGAAACCACACCATCCCCATCTCCATCACGCTCTCCCCCATCGCACCCTACATGCTCAACCACCGTACGCTCGCTGCGCAGAATAAAGCTCGCGCCCTTCATGGACGAACTGACACCCTATGCATGTCGGCTTAGAGACCTCCCTAGTCGCAGGCAGGACAGACAAACAAACACGCCCACATTAAATACAGGAAATGACGAAAGGGGAAAGGATGGAGAAGGAGCTAGGAGCAGGGGTAATAAGGACGGAATTGAAGAGGTAAAGGAACCGGAAGAAGAGGAGGGGTGTGAGGACTCGATATTATGGAACATAAAAGGTGACACAAGACACAACTTAATGCCACTGTTGGAGAGAGGAGGGGTTAGACCACAGTACGTCCCTTGGAAGCATACGGATAAAGAAAATATAAAATGTAGGCTCCCATCACTAAGTGGAGGTGCGGGTAAGTGGATATATGAAATGGAAAAACACACCGCAGGACAGAAACTAGCAGTAGGAGATGTAAAAGGCCTGTTAATATCAATATTAGGGGATAGAGCGGATGACATTTGGAAGAGAGCGGGATTCCATGGGGTAACAATAACAAACACATCGCATGATGGGGCACCATTTGCAAACTGCAGACATGCGTTATGGCAGGCACTGAGAGTACAGTACCCAGACACATCAGACATAGGAGCAATTACTTCCCGTAAGATGCGTGAGAATGAGGATCCTGTTGATTATATCCAGGATATCCAAGAGAAGTGGCACATGGAAACTAGAGAACAATGGGACAAAACACCAGCCATATTTTATCATATACTAGTACAAGGGCTCCCAGAAGGAGTTCAGAAACAACTAAAGAAAGTAGTGGGAATGGAAGCAAAACCATGGCCAGAAATACAACTGACTATAGTACATCACTGCAGGACATGGCAAGGAAAAATGAAACAAAAGGAAGAGGACAGGAAAACAGAAGAGGCTAAACTAGTACAGAAAAAACTTACTAAATACACAATGGAAGGGGCACTAATAACTACGCCCACACCAATGGCCCAAAGCCCCACACAAGTAGTGGCTGCACAAGATCCTGCTCAAAGAGCACCTCCACAGACTATAACACAACAAGTCCCGCCACTGCAATTACACGCACCAAACATGGGAGGAGGGTACCCAATGCATGGAGCTGGGTATTATAGTTATAATAGGGGGAGAGGAGGATTTATGAGAGGGAGAGGATACGGATACAATGCCCAACAGCAGGTGGGAGGACTTAGAAATTCCTACCCCACAGGGCAACCAGTATACCAGGACAACACAGGGAGCTTCCCATGGCAAAGCAGGGAACCACCCGTGTGTTGGAGTTGTGGGTTATTAGGACACATGTCACGTACGTGTAGGGTCAGGCCAGGAACACCAGCATGGAATGAACAGACACAACCTAGGACCTCACAAGAACAGCAGGGCATACAACAACAGCAGACGTTACGACAAGGAAGTGACCCACAACAACAACAAATAACACAACAACAGCCACTGCCACAACAACAAGTAGCGCTAACACAGCAACCCCAAACTCAACAAACGCAATTGGGTAGGGTGACGGTCTTGGGACACAACCCTTACACAGGGAATGGCCAATCATTGTACCCACAATAGGACAGCCCACAGACGGCCTTGGTGTGTCCCATCCTGTCAGTAACACCTAATAGTGCGGAGGAGCCACGCATAGAGGTAACGATAGGTGACAAAAAATTATCATTCCTTGTTGACACCAGGGCAACCCGGTCTTGCATAAGGGAAGGTAAATTTAAGATGTCAGGCGAAGCCATGAACACCCAAGGATTTTCTGGGGCTAAAGGGTTGGTTCCATTTACTGATAACGTTCCCTTATCTATTGGAGATTATGATCTGTCGGTTCCACTTTTATATTATAGTGCCTCACCAGTGAATATACTGGGGAGGGACATAATGAACAGGTTGAATATGACGATCTCCTTTACAGAGGATGGCATAATTTGCTCTACTCCAGGGATTAACATGCTCGCAGCACGACAGATTATGCAAGCATACTGTGGACAGACAGCGATTAGGGCGGAGCCAGTAGATGGCGAGCTATTCCAGTATGGAACAGACATGGCGTTTGCATGGATGCCAGGGATAGAAGGGACGATATGGAGGAGGCCAGCAGCCTATCTGTTCCGACCAGAAACACCTGTTAATGAACCAGAAGGAAAGGTGTTTGTAATGGACATTGAGAGCATTATTGCAACAGCTGATTATATTGCTGTACATGCCCAAGATAAAGAAGGGAGAGCATGGAGGGCAGTGATAGCACTAGCAGAAGGATGTAGGCTGACCCAGGTGTCAGATGAGGAGCTGTTCTCAGAAGAAAAGGAAGAAGGTGAAATGGTGTTCATGATGAGTGTAGAAATATGGCTAAGAGTGGCTGGCTCACAAACAAGTAGCACAGAAAATTGCAATGGCACTTGAGGCACCCGCATGCACCCCAGTCCCCTTCTTTAAGGAGGATATGTCAAAGGTGCCCAAATCATTATGGACTATTAGCCCTTATGACGTGGGATGCATAAAAAGCATAGGGGGTGTAAGGATAAAATTGAAAAAGGGTGCCATACTACCAAGAGTGAAACAGTGCCCACTGTCAAAAGAGGCAGATGAGGGCATATATGAAACCATAACTGCCCTTATAAACAATGGCATATTGGTCCCCTCAGAGTCACCATGTAACACGGCTGTGTACCCAGTGCGCAAGGCTAAAGGGGGGTCTTGGCGCTTCATACAGGACCTCAGGCCCTTGAACAACATAGCAGAAGCAGAGTATCCAGTAACAGCAAACCCGGCCACAATATTGTGTGGCATTCCAGTAGAAGCATCACGGTTTACAGTGATTGACCTTAAACATGCTTTTTTCTCAATACCATTACACCCAGACTCACAGGATTTGACAAGCTTCACTTACCGAAATACAAAGTGGAAACATACCAGATTGCCACAGGGGTATTGTGAATCACCCTCCATTTTCAACAGAGTAATACAGATGGATTTGGGTAACGTTGAAGTGGAAAGCACAGTGTTACAGTATGTGGATGACATAATAATTTGCAGTACAAACGAAAGTAAATGCAGAGAGGACTCCTTAAAAATGTTGACGATATTGGCTGAAAAAGGGTACAAGGTAGACATGGATAAGATACAATACTGTCAGGAACAGGTACTTTACATTGGCCAACTGATATCCCAACATGGAAGAAAGATTGCACCACAAAGAGCACAGGCCATTTCAAGCACTCAAATGCCACAGACTGTGAGAGAATTGCAGCAATTTCTGGGGCTGTGCAACTACTGTAGAGCATGGGTATTTGATTACAGTTCATACATAGGACCCCTGCTTGAGGGTTTGAGAGAAGCCAATAAAGGGGAGAAAAAGTTGAGGTGGACTATGGAAATGAGGGAGGCCTTTGATGAATTGAAAGACGCGATATCAACTGCTCCGGTACTGGCATCCCCAGACTATGAGCGACGATTTTTTATATTTTCACATTGCGACTCAGCAGTGATGAAAGCAGTATTGGCCCAAAAAACGAGCATGGGCTATAAACCAGTAGCATTTTACAGCGGTCACTTAGACCCTGTGATGTTAGGTCACTTCCCTTGCGAACAAGGTCTCGCTGCAGCTGCTTTTGCAGTGGAAAAAGCATCAGCAATAACCATGGGGTGTCCAACTACACTGTTTGTGGAACATGCACTATTTGCAATATTGAATAAACCTAAGTCCACACTAACAACGCAGAGGGCATCAGGTTATGAGATCATTTTGTCTAGAGCTGAACTAGCAATTGTTAGATGTAGCACGGTTAACCCTGCAAGGTTCCTAGCAGAAGTAATTGAGGAGGGAGATTACGCCCATGACTGCACCCAAATAACTGAAATGTACTCGTGTACTAGAAAAGTTGAAGAAAACGCACTAGAGGGAGGTGAGCTTTTGTTTATTGATGGGTCATCAACTATTGATCAAGGAGATGGGATACGGAGGACTGGGGCAGCAGTGGTAAAAATGATGGAGGCGCCGGTGTGTGTGGCTATGAAATGTGTACAATTACCACAGCATTATTCTGCTCAAGCCGCGGAACTGGTTGCACTGATATTGGCATTGAAGGAAAGTTTTGACAAGCGAGTAACCATATACTCCGACAGTGCATATGTTACATCCACTGTCCACTCAGGGCTATCAAAATGGAGAAGAAGAGGGTTTAGGAGAGCTGATGGCACTCCAGTGCAACATGCCCTCTTATTGGCTGAACTGATTGAAGTTATAAACGACCCCCAAGAACTAGCCCTAGTAAAATGCACCGCACACACCAATGGTGAAGATCACGTCTCAAAAGGGAATGCAGCAGCAGACGCACATGCGAAATATGCTGCATACTTTGGTGAGATATGGAACCCCACAGACTCACAGAGAGGGAGAGGGAGGGGAATGGCTAGGGAGATGTTGATAAAAGAAGGGTACACCCATCTCCCAGCCACACAGATTATGGAACTACAAGCGGCTGCACCAATGGCCGAAAAAGAAATATGGGTAAAAAGAGGATGTACAATGTCACCAACCGACGCACTATGGCGCCAGGATGGCACTGGGAAAGTTGTAATACCGTTGGCACTTTTAAACACCGCCCTGAGCAAATTACATCACCCAGCCCATACAGGCAAGGAAATAATTGCAGCACGAATTAGAGAAGATTGGTTCTGTCCCGAGTTAAATTCTCATGTGTTGAATTTTATCAGCAATTGTCTCAAATGTCAGCAGTTTACGGCCGGTCATACCTTAAAGGTGATAAGAGGTACCATACCCCGGCCAGAGGGACCTTTTCGGCACCTTCACATTGACTATGTTGATATGATCAACATATGTCAAGGTAATAGGTATATGATTGTAGTAGTATGTCCATTCTCTAGGTGGATTGAAGCAGGGCCCTGTTCACACCCAGATGCATTTAGAGCAGCCAAATTCCTAGTAAGGGAGGTCTTCCCCAGGTGGGGAGTGTGCGAGGTGTTAAGGTCAGACAATGGCCCACATTTCGCAAACGAAATGTTCCAGCATATCACATCCTTGCTGAGCATAAAACATAAATTTGCATGTGCATACCACCCACAGGCTAACGGTGTATGTGAACGCCTGAATGGCCTATTGAAGGAGGCAATTGCAAAAATACAACAAACAACAAAGAAAAGCTGGTTGTATTGCCTTCCATTAGCCCTATTTGAATTGAGGAATAGGCCAGGGTCCGACCACCACCTCACCCCTCACGAGGTGGTTACTGGACGTCAAATGCGCCTTCCCCTAACGCCAACGTCAAGGGCATTTACTGACCACGAAAGTTCAGCAAGTGTGTTAGGTGATGAAATGTATCAATATGTGTCTTCTTTGATTACCAGTGTTGTGTTTGTGTCTCAACAGCTCGAGCGCACACGGGGCGGGTCTACCAGCAATCAAGAAGAAGGCGCCAGTACAGAATTGGAAAAGGAGAACTTGTGCAAACTTGCCAAAGGTGACCACGTGCTACTTCGCAATTTCAATAGAAAGTGGAACGATAAGCGGTTCACTGGCCCCCATCTGGTAGAGGACGTATCAACAAGAGCAGTAAAACTAAAAGACAAGCGTGCCTGGAACCACCTACATGATGTAAAGATCTACAAACTGCAGACCCGCCCCAGCGCCAACGACAGGTCCAGTGGAAGAGCAGCAACAACATCCCCGACAGAGGAAGGAAGCTCTACCACGGACAACGACCCAATTGTTCCCCTACCGTGTCACTACCCAGCTTCCCCGGAGACAATAACTGACGAAGAAAGGGGTGATCCCCATACTGCCCACCCCATGGTCACACGCTCAAAGAGTAAAAATACTTCCGCCATCTGAGCCCAAACCCCCCGCCCATTGACCCCCAAGTATAGTTATAACTGAACTGAAAGACATTGCCTCACAAATACACATGTAAACACGTGAATGTTCTCTTTTTCTCTCGCACATACAGGAACTGCGTATTATTGTATTGTTAAGATAATAGCTTACTAACAAGTTCACTGCCCAGGTGTAGATGGTACTCCCAGACGATAACTACCCAGAAGAATTGTCACACCAATTTGTATACGAAATAAAAAGGCCAACGTACCTAAAAAGAAGTGGTGTGCGTGTCTACTACACAGCATTCCTCTTGGCCATAGAATATACCATGCCCCACCTCCGCCCGTACTTGCCGATCCTAAGAGACAGATCACTTAGAGTAGCGTGGGAACAGCTCTTCGCCTGGGCACTGAATGACTATTTGATAGAGAGAGCTTAAAGGAAACAAACAACTAACATTTAATAACAAGTATTTTGAGAATTTTCAGGCGGGCAACTTTAACGTCGCAAGAATACGCTGCCAGGACTGCAGCAAGGTAAGAGAAAAATGCCGGTGAGATTAGCATATGTAATAAAAGTAATAGGGATTTTGATGATCACCGGGTTCTTGGCTGCCTCTGTATGGCAGTACAGCTATGCTATTAATTTTATTGCTGCACCTAAACCTAATATACCCCCGTCCCCTGCTGCAACAGGTGTTACGTCAGGTGATAGTAGTAACCTTGCACCCAAGCAAAATAGAGTTAAACGCAGCACATACTCAGACAATAAAGGTATTGATAATTATATACAAGATTCAGCACACATCACAAACAACATATGGTACCAACACATGACCCGCATTGGTAAGTAGACAACTGAGGACAGCTGCTACGTTTGCTCATTAATACCATACGCCATGAGTGCTTCACGAACATTTGTTGCCACAGAAATTGATGAAAAGACAGCACGGTGCATAATATACTTGGCACTGTTCCAAACGAAAGGAAGATTTCAAGGGACGGTAGTGCACATGACATGGAAAACACGAGACTCATATCCATATGAAAACAACTTCCTCAAGACCTATTTGAGTTACCACAAGAGCAGTTTACATGCTGAAGCATTCAGATACATAACAAGTGGCCCTGCAAAAGGAGAAACAAAGAAAGTAACACTGCAGTATCTACCATGTGATTGGTACGCCACTGAAGTTCCGGGTAAACAAGGATGTTGGGAGAGGCAGCTGGTGACGATAACAGGAAAGGTGTATCTGGACAACAGCTGGGAGATAGGAGTGATTGGCAGCAACATGATAACAAAAGAAACTATCTCAACTATCGAGGCACACAATCACCGATGTTGGACGACGTGGATCAAGTATGTACCAATGCTCACGTGGGTAGAAACAGATGAAGACCCAATAACAATACTACCATTGACTGCGCCCAAGGTATGCTACCAGCATAAAGGAGAGGTGGACGTAGGATATAACACCAATTGTGCAAGTGTGATGGAGTTACCTGAGGGGGGAGCAGGAACAGCAGTAATAATGGACCATTATTGGGCCTGTGGAGAAAAGGCATACTATACACTGCCCCCCCTGTGGAATGGTGTGTGCACAATGGTGCACGTCAATGTACCATCACTAGTGGTACCTAAGAAGCATGTCAATGTGGCGAACTTTCCCAAAATGGATGAAGGGGACAAGAGGAAAAAGAGATCTGCACCACTTCAGGAGGAGCAAGGGAACAGGACCAACAGCAATGATACTGTCCTAAATAGAAGAAAAAGACAAGGCGAGCCACTGACAGGAAATTACCTGTGGGGAAGGTCGGAAACGGCACTAACCTCCATACCGCCAGAACACAGACTATTCAGCAGAGCAGCAATGTTCTTCTCCTCAATAATACACCCGGGACTGCAGGCTTATGCAAACGCGAAATGGCTCCAAATAACTAGATGGGAACTAATGATGACCATCAATTCTACAGTAAATGGGTTTAACGCAATAAAAGAGGAGCTGCGAGCTATAAGGATGGTAGCACTCCAGAACAGATATGTATTGGACCTTCTCACAGCGATGGAAGGAGGAGTTTGTGCAAAGATAGGACAATCATGCTGCACGTTCATACCTGCCAACGATGCTGATAATGGTACACTGACGGAAGCAGTTTCACAATTGGCCCAGATGCACTCCAAAATGATGGATGAAAGTAACGGTGTAAACAAGGATAAGAGCTGGTTTTCAATATTATGGTCATGGATGCCATCCTGGCTGTCAGATGGACTGAAAATAATAGTGGGTTGTACTATTTTGGCTGGAGCTACGCTGATCATAATTAGATTTTGGAAGGCCCGGAAGGCACGTACCACTGACGAGTTGCTCGAAATGGTGGGAATGCACCCCTTGATGCCAGCAGATGACGGCCAACATACAGGTGTGATAATACAGGAGAGGGAGAAGTTGCGCACCCAAATCATCACCAACCATCTAGACCCACCATCAGTGAAGATCGAGAACCCAAGAAACCCCAGGAGTTACATAGGGAAATGGGTATACTGTACTCCTGGAGGAACCTGTGAATATATGTATTGGTCATTTGAAGATCATGTAAACCATTATGGACATCTAGGAGGAATAACTAAGATATGGCGAGTAAGAGGAGATAACGAGAAGGATATGTTTGTGGTCGACAAGTCGACCAGAGGGGGGACTGAAGTGGGAGAATGGAAGACCAGGCTCCCGTCCTTCACCTCTCGCGCTTGGCCTAGAGGGTCACGACCCAGACACCCGCCACGAGAAGAGTTTGTCCATTTACCAGACGACCAAATACCCTGGTACAGGAACATACGGATGTGTCCATCTGCCTGCCCAACAGCCCGCACTGGCCATGCCGACACCTGCGGCACGGACCAACTAGACTAAAATCTACACGTCGTTAGAGATGCCATGACGACCTAGACAACGGGAAGCACATCTGTACAAATATACACACTGGACATTCCCACACCGATCTACACAAAGAATATACTCAGTGCTATGACGTAGGCGAAAGGCATATTCACGGACGTGCATCCTTATTATTTTTACATAGGCTTTCAGAATGCAGAAACGCAAGACGCGTCATGAACTCATCTACAAAGCTTGCTCACGCTTCTCTTGAAACCAGTTACCACCATAAGAAATATAATGAAGACACGATACTGGTCATGGAACTATATGCTACTATAACCTAAAGCACCTATGCACCAAACGGACCACTTATGCACCAGGCCCAAGTAGGCCTCAAACAAGAGCTCCCGTGGACATTAACAGAGCAAGAGTCTGGTTGCTGATCCTGCAGAATGGGCCCGGTGAAACAACCAGCCAAGGTCGCAATGTTGCAAACCCACATTCCAAGAACAAAGCATCAAAGGCACGATGTTGCAACCTCGCACTCCGCGCACCAACGTTAAGGTCACACCTACAAATTAAACCAGACACACAGTGGAAAAGCAATATTAATTGTGCAGAATTCTGCCTCAAACACGGTCCCTCCCCATGTGACCAAGCCGAACCTGACGAGATGCCAAACCCAGGAGAGAAAAGGCATCTGGATCCCTCGCTACGAGACACAGGCAGATACACTTGAAAGGCTCAATGGACATCTGCGACAGTGGGAGCGGTCAGCCTTCCAACTATGAATAAATCCTCACATTGTCTGCACGTACCCATAGTGAAACATTGTTGCAATTGCAGGTACACCGAGAGCTGGGAACAGCGGTGGTCCCAGGCTGGGAAGCTCACGGGCGCACCAATCAGAACATGGGGCTCTTATCACTGACGCCAGTAATATTAACCAATCCTCAGGAGTCTTCATGTAACAATTTTCATGTATCTAATTGTAGGGACAACCCAGATATATCACCTGACTACCCTTTGTCCACTAACATTGTCCTCTATATGTGTGCTATACTAACCCTACCACTCGAGCAACCAATTAAGAGTGGCGATAGGTTTTTTTGTTAACTTTCTGAAGTGACGCAAATAGCGCGTCATAATACAGTAAAAAGGGCCTGCGAGCCCCATGCTTGCGTGTGTGTCAGGACGGACGCGTACGCTCCTTGACCCATCCCTGCCGTTTTGTCTAATAAACAGCAGAGTCACCTTGCTCCTTGTGTGTGTCTCATACTCTATCTCATCTGGGATACACGGGAGGAGTTGGGGCCTCCCTGCCTGGAGGTCTGCGGACGGCCCGGCCGACCCCGGCAGAATTTCCCCCCGACACATAGGTCAAGTTTCTCCCCAATCTCATTGGGAGTACAATAGTAATACCACTAAATCTAAAAATTCTCCCTGTGTACAATTTTGTCAATCAACATATGTAAAATTGTTGCACTTATTTGCTCATAAGCCTATATATCATGATTGTTTGCCCATTAGCCAACATGTGTTTTGATCCAGTAAAGGTCCTTATCTAGGCTGGGATATAAAATACATGGAAATAGTTGGGTGCTTGGATAGCCTGTTGGCAGTGACTTTTGCTAATTCTCTCCTGCATTCAAGGGAGACTCTGCTGTAATCTGGTGCTTTATCAAATGCGTAATGTGTCTCATTAGTATTATTATTAGATGGTTGATCCCATTTCTTTAAGCATTCAACCTCCTTTTATAATCCATAATGGGTATTGAGAGGCTCCACAGTTAGCAGCAACTTTCCTGATGTGCCGGACCGTGTCCCTTTGCAAAATAATAATAATAAGTATTAATGAGCTCCTGCCTATTTGTGTTCACCCGCCTAGAGGTTTGGGCACATGCCTTTTTCAGCTCTTGCACAAACTCTCTAGGTCCTTGATCTTCCCCACACTGCAGGTTGTAAGCTGCCTTGTGGACCTCCTGACGGTTCCTGTGGATGGAGAAATGTTTTAAGGTAGCCGCCTTATAGGTGGGCCATCTCTGGTGATCTTGATCCTCCAGCCCTGCAAAGAAGATGAAGTATTCTGGGGCGAATGTCCATTAGACGAACTCCATGGAATTTTGATCATTTTTTATGCCAAAAGACATCTTCATTTGGTCATACAGTTCTAGATGCTCCCATAATTGGCATTCTTGTGATATGGTGTCATAAAGCTCTTGATGGCCTTTATTTGCCGAATTGGGTCTTTCACAAGACCTCTCTTCTGTTTGGCAGCCTTCCTTTTCTGCTGCACCTGAGTCCACTCACCCTCTGACTCAGAGTTGCTACTATTGGTGGTCCACTCCCTGTCCTCTAGGCACTCCCTACCTCCATGAGACTGGGAATTCCTCCCAGAATGACGGGTTCTGGTCTGTTCTCCCCTGTGGTGCTGTGGGCTCTCTGGGTCACTTCCCTTGGACTCCCCTTTATACACAGGGGAGAACTCATCTTTCTCCTCCCCTCTTCTGGATATGGTGGAGAATTCCACCCACCTCCCTGAATGTGTGAAGGTTTTTAAAATACTCTTTTGAGGCCTGGACTCTGGTTCTTCTCTGTCTGCAAAGAGAACCAGATGGTCCCTTTGTAACTTGTGTTTCTGACAGTCTAACTCCCTGATCTAATCATCATAGGAGCCCTCATGGTCAGAAGTACATTCTAGGGTCTTTTTAAATATGAATAAAGATGAATATCCGCCAATGTCTGATATGGACTGGCCTTCCGGCTCAGTTGGACTAGGCCTGGTTGAGTCCAGCTGCCTCATGTTTCCCTGTTCTTGCAAACTGGCAGGCATGAAGTTAGCATATGATGTGGTGAGTTCACTTGAGGTCCCTGGTAGAGGACATCACTCCGTGATTGGAGGGTGCCTTTCCATGCTCTAACTGGCTGGGGTGCCTCAAAGCCTGTTTGTATTTGGCCATCTCCTTTTCCAATCTCTCCAATTTGTTTTTCTCAGCCCCTATCTCTTGGTGATATATAGAGGCCTGAGTTTTCAACTCTGCTATCAAGGCTTGAGTAGCTTCTAGTACTTTGTTTTGTGCCACTACTTGGTCACCGAGTCCCTTGTTTTCCTCACAAACAGACTCATTTTCGTTCTGTGAGGCTTGTGTTGTCTGGGCATATTCAGACCTCTTCTTTTGCAGGAGACTAATCTACTCCATTTGTGCACTTTTGGCCTGTGTTGCCTGCTCTATTTCAACCTCTACTTGCCTCACATGTTCCCTTAACTTTTCATTTTCTATCCTCATGCCAGTCAGTCAGTTCCTGAGAACATAAACCAATTTTCTCCATGTCTGTTCTTAACTGACACACTTCCTGACAAAGGGTGCTTTTCTCCTGACACAATTTGCTATTCTCTTCCCTGAGGTGTTCTCTCTGTCGTTTCAGAGCGTTCTGAATTTGGCTCCCCTGATCAAACCTGGGAATTGACCTCCCTAATGATCAACTGGCTATTCTCATCTTTCAGTTGCTTAATCTGCGTTTGAAATGCAAACAGTTCCTCTAAACAGGCCCTATTGTGCACAACTTACTCACTTAATTTTTGTTGACTCGCTCTCAAATTTTCCACACCATCTTGATACTCCTCTTTCAGTGCAGAAAATTGCGCCTCACGCTCTAAATTCGCTTGCTGCTGTGTCACTTACTCATCTTTTAGCTGATGAATAATGTTTTCTAATTTGAACTCTGAATTTTAGCTGTATTGCACTTTTTCCTCTAATTGCTCCAATTTTCTCTGTGCTTGATCCAGAAGCTCAGATTGGTTTTGCACAGAGGCTACACTCTCCTGGTATCTTTCTTCCATGATCATCATATGGAAGTACATATATGCTGTGAGCTGAGCCATTTTAATTTGCTCATCTATGGTGGTCTGTGTCATATAAAAAGTCTGTCAGGGCCTTTATGTAACAGCCCATTATCCTGCCTTGTATCAATATTTACAGATGTAACCGCCTACATCATTCTAGATTGCCACATTTTATGCTCCTGTTCTACCCATTCACCCTTAATAAACAATTTGGATAGAAGGTGCTTCTCCAAGCCACGAGTTGGTGGTAGATCTCTTTCTTCTGCTGGGGCCTCCCTCTAGAACAGCCTCCCTGCCTCCATGAAACTTGAGGGGAACCATCTCTGGTTCTAGAAGCACCTTCCCCTTTGCTTCTGCTTTCTCTCCTCCTCTTCCCTGCTGAACTCCTGGCTCACCTGCACTGCCTCCCTGGCAACCCCCACACTTGAGGACTGCTTTCTGTATTCCTACAGTCCCCTACCAGCACTTGGCACCTGATGTCTGCACCTTTTACTTATTGCTTTTATTTATTCTATTTATTTTACGGTCGATCCCATGTACTGCACTGCCACCTTCCCCCTCCCCTCTGCAGTTCTCCCCTTGCCCTGCACTTGCGCGGCCTCAATGTCACCAGGCCTAGTAAGATCGTTGTCTGTTTTCCCTCTGTTCCCCCTCCCTTGCTTCGTCGCACCTTGAAACACTTCTGTATAGGCACTTCATAAATGCCATATTATATCTTCCTGACAATATTGATTTCTACTGCGCTCACTATGAAATGTGTTCTGCACCTTCTATGCTCTCTATGCAATGGCAAAATCTGAACCCTGTTCCTGCTTAGTTTTTACTCACAATGACAATTCAAATGGATACTTATCTACACACACCTCCCCGAAACCCAGGGTACAGGTCTGAATGATGCCACAACTTTCCAGCCACTGAAATGCAATTACACCTAATTGAATAGTCTGCTGCTAATGCACTGTCACAAGTGGAAACTCTCTACCAATCCCAGACGAGCCCTCGTAATTTTGTCGCGTTTTGTTACGCAGTCAAACTCAACTCAGGGAGTGACTTTCCCCCAATGGATGTGGCACACAACAAATCACTATGATTTTGATTCAGGTTCTATTTGGTGAGGCCTCCAGCCCGTCTCGCACACAATCCCAACAAATACCCGGTGCCACAATGGACTAGGAACCAAGCTGGTGTGTATTTAAAATATATATATTTATTAATTTATCTCAACCAAATATCAGAAATAGATTAACATCTAGACAGCCCACTCCAAATCGACTAACCTCTACAAAGAATCTATCACCAATGTCCGTAACTCCTAGCACACAGTACACATAACAACATTGCCATGCTTAATACTTACCTATGCTACAATAAAGATGTCATCACCACCTTGTATATCTGCTTTTCTGTATTCTGTAATGTATATGCTAAAGTGTAACTGTACCTGTTGAAGTACTCACTTGTAACCAATTTCTTAAGCTGCAGCGCCTAGACGCCTCTGGGCTATGTGCACTCTATAAATGTCAAAATGAATAAATAAATCAGCCACCAATGCTGTGGCAACACAAGAACAAAATGACTTCCATGCAGGCACCAACACAGAGATGTGCAGTCACAATGATTTCCTTTTAAATCACCCACCAATACAGAAAAAAAAAATTCAACACACACAGTGATTTCAGATTTGGGTCAAAATAGTGTTCTTCCAGAAACCCTCACCCTCCAAACATCAACTAGACTTAACTCCTCTGAATGGAAGGACCCTGGCAGAGAGTGGGAACAAAATGGCAAAATCAGTTTGGGGGTTTAATCAAAGAGACAATATGAAAGAAATAAAAGCAAAGGGAAATTCATTTTGCCACACCGAAAAACAACAGGCAGGGCTTTGAGGTTTTGGTCAGAGCACAATGCGTACACAGGGGCAATTTTTTAATGCACCTTGCATATGCAAAAGCACTACTAGACTTCCCCTTCTGATTTAAACTGAGGGGGCATCAATGCAGACCTTTCTGCACCCTACGCACTCACGTGGAAACAGGGTTTTGGGATTAATTATTTTGGCAAATATTTATTTCTATACTGGTTCAAAACACACTGTGAAAAAATTGTTGGTTTTGAATGCCAACAATACCCTTCCTGTGATCACTATAGGGGAATTAATTGATTTACTTCAATTAAATATGCTAGGGATCTACACAGACAAGCAAGATTTTTCTATGGGGAAAAAACTAATACAATGCTCGAAAAATATAGGGCCTACACAATGTATGGCTTCAGGGAAGTTCTACTTCATTGATTTTTGATTTGATTTGATTTATTTATATCGCGCACCTGACGAAAGTAATCGTATCTGAGCGCTGATGTCAAAAACACGAAAGCAACAAGGCTTCCTCAGAGCTAAAGTCAAGGCAGAAACAACCATACACCATTCAATAGTTATACCAGATGATATTCTTTCAGCAGAAAAGATAGGTCTTTACAGCTTTACGGAATGCCGTGAGGGTTTTCATTTCTCGGATAGTTCTCGGAAGGTTGATCCAGAGTCTTGGTCCATAGACACTGAATCTTCTGTCCCCTTTGCTTACACATCTAGACCGTGGTACTTTCAATAAGTTCTTGTCACTAGAACGTAGATGGCGAGCTGGGATGTAGGACAGGAATTTATCCGACAGATAACTCGGAGCTGACTGGTTCTTACAGGAGAGGCCTTGGACTGGGCATCAGGGAACATCAGGGCACCGCTGGGACAGCAAGGGGCCAGTGAAGGATCTCCTTTGAATCCTCCAAGGGGTCCCAATCAGTTTTTATGTCTGCTGATTCCTGTCTCCAATGCAACGTTTAGGCCTCTCTGCTGGGGTGTTTCTCGGCAGATTTCAGCAGCAGGAATACATGGAAAAAGTAGAAGATCTCCAGTTCTGATGCAAACTGGTGTATTTATAGGGCAAATTACATCACTATCTTGTCATGATTCTCGGGAAAGGGATTGGCTGGTTTTCACTACCCTCCTCCCACCTGTGTGTTAATAGGACAAGGGGATGGGGGAGTGATTTGGTGCAGCTTTTGGAGCTTGCCTTGTGTTCAAAACATCCTATTCTGACCCTCACACTGAACAAAACAACACAAGGTGCAAGGAAATGTCTTTGTCTGGATGTTGGCCAAAAAGTGTTCAAAACCAAAAACATAAAGGATGACTCCAATGAAAATGTTCTCCAGGGTAAAGACCGTTAGATCCAGCGGTTGTTCCCCTTCCCCTGGATTCTTAGTTCAACTAAAAATACCAATTTAGCAAATAGTTCCTTTGTGTCTTCACTGGACTCACAAAGTACTTATTTAAACAAATACATCCTGCAACAGTATTTCTGTAGTATTTCTGATACTTTGTAGACCACATGGTATGCCACTCTGCCATGAATCTTCATACAATTTCAACTGCCTGGTGTACTCACCTTCCAGGACATTTCTTAAGGTTTCTCAGTTCACCTGGTATACTCCCCTAAATCTTCATACAACTTCAGATGCATTGTATTCTCGCCTTTCAGGACATTTCTTATGCATTTCAAAGTTCTTTAGTTAGCACAGTTCCTCGATTATACCACATCAGCATATACCGTGAGGTGCTTGGTATATTGATCTATGGCAATCTTTATTCAATCTTCTCCCCACATTGGCATCTCATGTATCTATACTTGTTTGGGGTTTTCTTTCATATGTTGTTGTGTCTGCATTCAAAATGTCTTCTTGTTGAGTATTGAGTTTATACTTTGTCTTGTCTTCATTCAAACAAACTTGGTTTTTGAGCTTTGCCTTGACTGCATTCAAACATATTTCTTATTAGGTGCTGAATTAATGCTTTGCGCTGACTGCATTTTAAAAACCTTTGTCCATTTTCTATGTCAGTAATATTGTAGCATTCAAACACTTGATGTTGTGCTTATTGGAATGCCCCGGGGTACCCAGCTGCTTTGGGCATGGAAGGAGAAGGTAGGTTTTCTGTCGATCTCTTCCCTTTCCAACAACACCTACCTTGAAGTATTGCTGGGCGTGGATCGCTTGATCTGTGCCCATCAATGCCACTAGAGGACCAGAGATTTCTTTTTGAAGTGGGGGGCGGTTACTATTTAAGCGGCCCTTCCCCTCTGGCACCAAAAGCATGGGCCATAACATTTAGCCCACCCTGGGGGCAGTTGGGCAGCTAATGTGCCCATCTGCACCTAGGGAAGGGGCAAACAAAACTAACAAAAACATCAAATGTGTTTTGTTATTGGTGGGGTTGTTGTTGGGGGTGGGGGGGCACACTAGACCACCAGGGATTTTTAAAAATGAAAGAGGGGTGTCCACCAGGGATGGGTTTTCTGAAAGAGGGAGATGCCCTCTCCCCCTGGAGCCCCAAAAGGACGGGGCATGCCATTTAGTCCTCCCTAGGGGCAGATTGCTAGTGTATTCTGGCAATCTGCCCCTAGGAAGAGGCAGTGTGATTTCATGGGCGGTGGGGATCACTAGACCACCAGGTATGGCTTCTATGAAAGGGGTGGGGGTGGCACTCTCCTACTCCTGCCCCAAATGGTTAGGGCATGTAATGTAATCTTTATTTATTTTTTTGCCTTTGAGCGGACTCCGACCCTAAAAAAGGATGTTGAACTCTAATGCACAAGTGTAGCCTATACACTCCTAATGTAGAGTTTCAGACCATCAAAATTCAAGCGGCGACTGAGGTGTTTATACCCTTTAATATAACCCAGTGGTCTGCCTCTCTCACAAACTCTATGATCTAACATTGTTTTGTGCTGCGTATTTATCTTAGCTTTTTTTGGGTTGCCACTTTTCTTATATATTGTGTTTGGCCATATTGCTTTGTTCCGGGCTCACTTGGTTTTACTGTTGCCTTACGGGCAATTTATAGGAACCTTATTGTTCTTTTCTATTGGCCCTCAAATTCTGGTACAAACCCTAAGTATGCCGAATTTGAGGAGTGGTTTTCGTCAAGGCAAAGGTGCAAGTGAATGTGAGTGGAATGCAAAGGGTTTCCATATGCTGACAACCAATTGGCACGAAGAGGCTCCGAAGGACCCTACCTATGTTTAAAAACACTATGCCAACACCAGAGAATACATAACACAATGTGGTCGAGTTGGGATTGACAAACGTAGAGTGTTTGCAGGAGTGCTTGTCTGCACCACCTATCATGGTTACTAGAAAGGTGGTAAGATTCCACACATCTATCCTCCACCACTCAGGGCCTGTCAGTAAGGACAATAGCTCTCCTGCACCAAATAACCGGACTTTGATGTTTTTGGGAAAGAATTCTAGTACCCTGTCAAATCAAATCTCAGGCTCCCCTTCGAATTAAATTCCCTGCTCTCCCAAGGTGTTTGCATTTGGTAACTCGTGTGGTGGTATCCCTCCTATGCCCGGGCCTCAATCACAGCTGGAGGCTGGGGGGCTTTTTGGGCCTACAAACCCCAGGTGAGGTGGGGGAGGGAAAGACCTATGGCATAGAACAGGATTGCTCTCTCATGGAGGACTCTTTTCACTTTGCTGCAACAGCTACTAGGGAGCTCTTGAAACATATTACAGATATGGATATGACCTCTATTCGTGAGGATTCAGGCACAACAAGAGGCTACAGACTATTGCCTGGAGTATTTGTTACCCTAGTGACTGATAAAATCAACCCTTTGGGAGGGCTGGCAATAGAGACCAGGACTTGTGCAAATGGAAAAGCATTGAATAATTTGGGGAAATCCTGTGACAAGGTAATGGGTTGTTGTTATGTTCTGATTCCCCCATATGTGCCCAGGGACCGCATAAAACATCCAAAAAGATTGAGGAAAGTCTGGAGAAACACATAGCGACCATAGCTAGACTCAGCCCAGGTAAAGTGAGTGAGGGTTTCTTATCATCACCCCAGACACAGGGTGAGTCCACCAACGAACACAGGGATATAAATGGCTCACCGGGAATGTGGCATCTAAACCATGGGTGGGCTCCAAATTGTCTACAAATCAAGACTGCATTACATCTAGGGGTTCCTTGGGCATTCCATCCCAAGACTTAGTATATTCGTTAATAGCAAACCTGCATATTAGTCTTAATCTTGCCCTAAAAACCTTGACCAAGACGCAAGACAACCTGTGCAGGGTATTAACTGGCCAGCAGACTGCATTTAACGAACTAACGCACTGTGTGGCTTTTTATGGAAGGATTTGTTAGGGGGATGGTCCCTCAGTGTGAACAAACAACACAATTTAAGGACTATCTAGTGGAGAACATCCAAAGAATCACCAACCTAGATACAAAGGTGACACTAATGCTCACACAGTTGTATACATTGGAGAAAACCCAGCAGGATACATCTAAGGTTTTAGCCAAGGGTATGAGGGTTAAGAATGTAAAAACATGTACACCACTGGTTGCGGTATCTAGTACTAATAGCGTGAATGAGTCACTGGCTGCAAATTCTCCCGATAGCCCTTCAGCACTCGTGGAGGCAGCGGCCTGTCTTGAAAAATCGCAGGCTAAAAACCATTCACTTGAACCTTTGCAGGATGTATCAGGTCCAATAACTATTCACGACAACTCCATGGACCTACATAGTAGACAGTTGATTTCAATGGGTAAAACATGCAAAAGCAAACAGAATCATATTAAAAAAACAAAACTTATGCTGGCTGCTGAGTTGAAAGGGCGTAATTCAAATTTAAAAGGTGTATGCCAAATATCAGGGACAGAGAAAATAATGGACTTAGACCAGTCTGTGAGTCAAGAGGCAGAGTTTGTATCTGGGACCTCTGTAAGGGGATCGGTTGCTACCGAGAATCTACCGGCAACATATACACTGTCATGTGTAGCTGGTCAGAATGTTGTGGCTGATGCCCCTGGCAGACAACTAGCATCAACCTCAGGTGCTATAATGGGTAGAGAAGTCTCGAGGAATATAGCATTTAGTCGACCAGCAAAGGACCATGGTTTAGGATTTCCTGATCGTTTGCAAACAAAGCAAAATAAGATTACCTCTTATGGCAAGGTCATGAGTACTACCCATGCTCGTGTAACGTGTCCACAGACTCTTGAGAATCTGACACGCCACAGCGGCAGACATAGGATCGCTGCCAATCAGGGTAGCACTGTACCCGTACCTTTGTTGAATACTCTATGCGCCTTGAAGAGATGTCGGATAGGCAGGTGATGCAACCAGGCATACTGGCCTGGGAGGTAGAATCTGCTAACCCTGTACAACCAGCCATTGAAATAGGTAAGGATTAGCTGATTCGATGTGCCTCTAAAATCTTGGGTTGGGTTGCAAAGAATTCATCTGATAACCCAACTAGGTTAAATAGATCTACAGTATTGGTAATCTTTCAAAAGATCCCACATTTGATGTCTATTACAACTGACAATATTGATGGTATTTCATTGCCTATAGTGGACAACCAACACATGGTTAATTACCTCCACTCAGAAATAGTGGCAAGTACGGCCTAGGAACAGAGAGAGAATCTCTCATTCCTGGGCTATGAAATTATGTCATTGAAAAGCTCGGATGCAGCTAAAATATTCTTAGGTTTCAAAGCAACAGAAACCCCAAAACAAGAAGAAATCAAGGCAACCAATTACCATGTTTCAAGGGGGCCTGGGATGTGAAGTCACTAATAGCAACCATCTTTGGAAATGTGCAGGATTGGTCATGGGTTCAACCCGCCATCAAAACCTTTGTGACCATCTGACAAGGCATGGGCCAACCCTGACAACATTAAGGTTGAGCTGATTTCCTGGAATGTGTGTGGAGGCACTAATGTATTCAAATTTATTGATAAACCTATTAATGAAGGACTGCTACATATTTACATGTTTCAGGAAACCATGCTCACGACTCCTTTTGAACTTGCTGGTTTTCATACTATTACCAGCCTAGCAGTAAACAAGGTACTGGGACGACCGAGGGGAGGCATGGCACTGGCCATATATCGTAATCTCAGGATTGAATGGGAATTGGTCTTTCAAAATGATTGGTTGCTGGCGATCAAGCTACTTTTGAGGTCTGGACAATTGCCTCTATTACTAGTTAATATGTATTGGAATCTGCTTAGAGTCTCTTTCAAGACAATCCAGCACTTCCTGGTTGACATCTTCCAAGCATAGTTTGAGGAGGGCCATGAGAACAGAATAAACTTATGAGCCATGAGAACAGAATAAACTTATGGGGGGACTTTAATTCCAACTGGGCTCAGGGTTCTCTTTGGAACGCTTCCAAAGCTACCGCCTCCAAATTTCAATGTAATGTTGAACAGGGTATGTGCTGGCATTGTTTTCTTGGTGAATGGGATATGTATCTCTTGGACTGCTGTCCTTCTTCTAATTGTTTCTCGTATACCTGTAAAAGAGGAGATAAAAACATCCAGGATCAATTATTTCTGCATCTCTAACAACACTAGGCCTGAACGTGCTTACCTGAACCTCATTAATCCTGATTTGGGTGACCATATACTCCTGTCTTTTCCTTTTTGACTCTTCCCTTCCCCATCTGCGATCGTAGACCAGATTTAGTAGGCCTAACCGAGGCTGGGGGGAGGGGAGGGCGTGTCTTTAATTGGAATGGAAAGACGTTGGTGAAACTGAGCCAGCTATTGACCAATTCCTTGTCAAGTTTGAGCCCTTACTCCCATTACTTGGGAGCGATCAGTGATTGTTCTAAACTGCCATAGCAAACTATCATGGCCTCTGTCAAAAGCGTTAGTCTTGAAGATTTCTCTGCTTCTGGTGCCATTACAACATACCTGCCAAATAGCAGAATCTTGCAGTCCAAGACCCTTAAATGAAAGAAACTCACTGTGTTAAAAAAGCAGTGCCTCAGTATGGAACACTATTGGGTTGCTAAGAAAAAAATCTACCTAACACATACATATTTGGTGAAATCCCTTAGGATTGAATCGTACTTACCTATTCAACAGACAACGTTGCACCAACTTTGTAAAGGCAGGGAAAATAAATGTTGGGCTACCATTAATCGCACTCTATGTCTTAAAGGCAAGGGTACCAAGTCCCCAATAAAAGAAACATCCAGGGTTGACTATTATGTTAAGAAATATTCTCTGCCTGAAAGCTTTCAAGATTCCCACAACCTTGACCTAGGCCCTATTGGTATTGATTCTTGCCCATGGGACACAGTTGACATAATTCGGGCCATTAGTAGATTGAAGCCTTTGCGTGCCCTGGGCACCGATGGCATTCCACCATTTGTCGTGAAAGAAGCTCTGCACACCTGGGCAGAGATACTCAAACCTACATACGATCACATTTATCTGACCCATGCTATTCCTGTTTCCTGGACTCAATCCATCATTACCCCCATTTTTAAAAAGGGTGATTCTCAGGACCCTAATAACTATAGGCTGAATGCCCTCATCGATGCCACCAGCAAAGTCTTTGCTATACTGCTCTTGAGGGACCTTAACCAGGTTGTTAAATGATCTAAACTGTTAAGTAGATTCCAGGTAGGGTTTAGGCAGGACATCAGAACTTCCATTAACACCACCATTATGGCCCACCTACAACATAATATTCATCATGCACAAGTAGGGGAAGTAGATTTAACTTCTTTGGATATGTCTAGCGCCTTCGACTGCGTTGTTAGATCTAGGTTGTGGTATAAACTTCTGGACATGAGTGTGCCTAGAAAATTGGTACAGCTACTTGCTCTTCTCCACACAAATACAACACTGCGAATACGCTTGACTAATGAGGGGTCCTTGTCGAGAGTGGTAAAATCCTATGTAGGCTTGAAACAGGGATGCACCTTGGCCTCGATACCTTTCAATTTGTATGTTAGATATTTTCAGGGTCTGTGGCAGGGGCCCTCCATCCCCTATATCTCATCAGAAAGGTTGGGCAGCATTAGGTCAGACTGGCTAGCCTTTGCCAATGACTTAATACTCTTTGACAGAACATCTAGGGTCCTACAATGTAAGATGAATCTCTTTTTTCCCCCGAATATGCACTAGCTAATAATCTTTCACCCAACCCCTTTAAATCTAAGGTGATAGTTTTTTTAAAGGACACCAAAGTGAAAGCTAGGCACTGAGCCATGGGACCTGAAAGAGTAAAACAGGTGCTCTCAGTGACATACTTTGGCTACAATCTTACTAACAAGGCTACTGTGGAAGCATGGAAAATCTTTCTCTACGCTAAGATGAGAAAACCCCCCCAAATGAAATGTTTGTTGTCTCGACTGTGTACATTTTCTATTCTACCAATATGTCATTTCTATCTAGCCAAGATAGAAACTGTGATCCTCTATGGCCCAGACGTGTGTCTTCATGATCTGGGCAACCTGCTTAACATCATACAAGGCAAGTTGTGGAAGGAGGTTTTGGGCCTATCTTTGGCTATATCTAACACAGTCATTAGACACAAACTATGCTTATCCTCTCTGAAGGCTCGTTGTATGTGGAAACAACTTACGACATTCAAGAAAATCATTGATCCTCACGAGAATTCTCTCTAAGAGGATTTAAACAAAGTTATGAAGGAGGAATCTGTTGTCTCACTAAAGTCCTTTAGAGTGAGGATGCATAATACACTATGTGCTATCGGGGTGTCCCAGTTAGACCTGACACTGCGACCAGGGGTCGTTAAAAGTTGTCTGTTTAGGGCTGATTGGGCCGAGACTATTGATAGCATTGGGACCTATGCTACTATTGGAGATTACTCACGTTAAACTCATTGTAGAGAATGCATTCCACAGTACTTGCAACACTTTCCCTGCGACAAGATGCGTGCAAACTATATGCGCTTCAGGTTGAACCAGTTTCACTTAAGAGAAAGGACTACGTACTGGAAGGACCATCTTCTTAGTAGACATCCATCATTAAATTGTAGATTCTGTGGTAATTCGTACACAGTAGAAACACGGAAACATTGGGTCAATGCATGTGCACACTTTGTCATTAGTAGGTCGTCCTATTTTAAGGGCAAAAGTGGTAACAACTCTGAAGTGTCAACGGACATGCTTTGGTGCAGACTAATTTTGGGGACAATTGTTTCTTTAATTTTAGCTTTGAACAATGTCTTGCTTATTATTTTAAACAAACTGAAAGCTAATGTATGATTTTATGTTCAAATGTATGAACTCTGGGAATTGCATGTAATCTGTTTTGTGCTGTTTTTTTTTTTACATATGTTGTTCCTGTAAACCACAAATGCATCAATAAAAAAATAAAATAAAGGGGTGGGGTTGGCACTCTCCCACTCCTTCCCCAAATGGATAGGGCATGTAATGTAGCCCTCCCTGGGGGAAGGTTGGCAGTGTAATCTGCCAATCTGCCCCTAGGAAGGGACACATTTGTTTTTCCTGGAGGTGGCCAGTCACTAGAGCACCAGGGATGGATGTTTATGAAAGGGGTAGTGGCCCTCTCCCCCTCCTGCACCAAATGGATGGGGCATGTCATTTAGCCCTCCCTAGGAGCAGCTTGCTAGTGTAATCTGGCAATCTGCCATTAGGGAAAGGAATTATGTTTGTACTGGAGGTTGGGGGGTCACTATACCACCATGCTTGTATGAAATGGATGGAGGTTGGGGGGGGTCACTATACCACCATGCTTGTATGAAATGGATGGAGCATGTGATGTAGACCTCCCTTGGGGCAAATTGGCAGTGTAATCTGCCCATCTGTCTCTATGAAGCGACAAATGGGTTTTTTACTAGGCGGTGGGGGTCACTAGACCACCAGGGATGAGGGTGGCCACAAATAGAAGGATACTGGCTGCTTTGCAGGAAAACCAAGTGCGTTGCTGGGTGAGGATCGCTGGGCCCGCACCCAGCAAGGGCACTACACATTGGTGTGGTGCTTACTTCCTGTGCACAGTTAACCCATAGACCTAGGGCCATTTAAGACGTGGTAGCAATACTTAGAGATAGACAGGGATGCAGAATTTTTTCAAACATCAATAATCAAAACCGACTCAGGAAGTTGGCAAAACTTGGCCTGTTTTATTTGCAATTGTCTAAAACAGGGAGTTAAAACGGACATCAACGGACGTTCGCTCGATTTCTCTTAGCACATATTATAAAAAAACAACTTTTATAGTCAAAACTCATCATAAGCGATGTCACACTACATGGCAAACTACAAAAACCTACTTGGGGATGTGATAGGATTACAGGGAACATCTCAGTATACGTTCCATACTGACGGGAGAAAGTGATTGGGCCTCTACTGCCAGGTGGGCAATTAAGCCCATCCCAAGTTCACGTCATATTTTGTGTCACACTAATACTCGACACTCTGTTGGTTATACAAACTATAGGGATCTTTGATACATGGCCCTCTACCATTGTTTTGGCACCCTTGTACCCTTCTGCACTATTCCACATGCTAGCAGCACAAAGTCTACCATACCAGGTGCAGGGAGGGTCGACGTGATCATGCCTCCCTTCCAAATAGCCCAACATCTATCATCACTCTTGCAGTCTGCCAGTCAATTAAGGCTTTGAACTGGGCCCTGCAGAAGCTCTCTGCGCCTGAGAATTAAAGGGAGTATCTTCTTGGTTTCGGTGTAGTTCGACCCAATGTCAATTTTGATCTGACCATGTGACATGGAGACTGCATTTTCAAGCTCTTTGCAGCATTTAATTCTATTAAATGATAAACCTTTGACACCTTCAGTGTTTTTCCATTCCACCTCAAACAGAAGTTTGTTTTTTTCCTACGTTCATGTAACTACTGGATGGACAACCAGGCTGACAGTGGCCTCGGCTTCTTGGTCCTGGACCAGCCAAGCCTTTCTTGAATTTCTCTTTCACCATAAGTCATTTTCCAACTGCGGCACACTGAAAAACCTTTCCAATCACAGGGTTTCAAGCCTTGCATAAAGTGCACTCTGGAATATCCAGGTTCTATACATTCCTATGTATTATACATTGGTGCATCGCCGCAACTATTCAGTATGTAGCCAGCCTTAAGATCACTTTGTCTACTTGCATTAATGCGTCTGTACAAGTGTAAACTGATTTGCATTTTCTTCAGCATTTCTGTATCATGAGCATCTTCATCTCGAGCCCAAAATGTTCCTAATTGTTACCACCTCTTCTTCAGATCTTATAAACAAATGTCTTTGTTCTTTTATCTCATGCATCTTTTCTAGGTGCGTCAGCTCTGCGCCGCATTACGTCACCAGTCTTCTCTTTCACTTATTTTCACACTTCCTCCGGGACTTTGTCCAACAGGGCATTATTTCTCTGTGAATGCATTTCTCAATGGATACCTTGTTTCCAGGATTCTCTGCTGTACATGCATTCTCACTGGTACTGCACGTGTCGCAGGTTCCCACCATATAGGCAACATGGGGGCGGAGCTTTTGGTGGGAGTACTTGACTCCACCTCTACACTTCCTCCTCCCTTGGGCGATTCATCAACCACTCTCTGATCAATCTTCACATCAAGACATCCTCGTCTGAAGAAATGCTTCTTTGGGGCCCATATCTTTACAACTCCTTTTAGGCATCCTGCTGACTTCACATGCTCATTAACACTCCAGGTCATAAGCATGCATTGTCCATTGGGACTTCAATAGATCCATCTCCCCACATACTTCTTGTGGTTCTTTGGATAAAGGAACTTTGTTCCCTCAAGTGCATGGATGCTGGCCTTTACATAGTCTCTGATTTCTTCATTTGTCAGTTCTTTCATTTTGAATCCTGATTCGACATCAATTACAATCTTCTTTCCTACTGCTTTCTTTGCAGTCTTCTTACATTGTGTGATTATTATCCTTATCACACAGAACCCAAACATGATCATCACCAACAGGGCTCAAAGTAACTTGAAAATGTTCACCATCCATTGTGGAACCCACGAGAATACTGACCCAAACCAGCTGTCATCACCAATGTCTTCTACTTCATCCTCCATCTTGACGTGTAGATTTGTCAGCAACATTATGACCTCTGTCAAGGTGCCATTCTTGCCATCATGAGAAGGTATGAACGTACAACATGATTTTCCGATTTTGGCACAAACACCTACATCGATAGCTCTGACCATGTTGTATATGAGGGTAAGAAAATTGCAACTCCGGAGTCATACTTAGTTAAGTTTTCAGATCCTAGAAGGAGGATTGCATATCTGAGATTTCGTTTCAATGTCCTGTCGACAGGGGAAATTCTAGAAATTCGCTCAGGTACCTCACTGAGACTTCCTGTTGTTTCTGCCATAGTATCGAAACATCTGAGTCATTGAAGCACTTACTATTGAAGTGTCAGGCGCTAACCCCCCAATGTCTAGCAGCATTTGGTAAATTTGTTCACGATCCATCAAGGGTTGAAGTCGAAGACCTCTGGTGGAATATGCTATATGGCAAATTGAATGCATTGAAATTGGCCGTAGTAAAATTCTTGCATGAAGCCTGTAATCTGTCTTCAGTTAACACCAATAATGGTATGTTAAATGTAAATGGATTCAACGAAGGTCCTGTGTTTAATGTGCTTTTTTTTGTTTCTTTTATGAGGTATTCATAAATTCATGATAATATGATCTAGGTTTAAGCATTTGAGGAGGTGCCGTACAAACTGACTGTAAAATTGTTTTTAATCGCCTGTTTTTAATTAATCTGAGAATGTTTATCTTCCTTTGTATAAAACAATTATTTTGTGTTTTCTTTTGTAAAGGTTTATAGTGTATAAACCAAACGCAAAATAAAAAATAAAAAAAATAGCTCTGATCATGTCCATGACATAGCTGTTCTGTAGAGTCATCAGTCTTATGGCTCTCAGCTCCTCCTTAATAGCATTGAATCCCTTTATGGTGGTGTTAATTGTCTGCAAAAGCTCCAACCTGGTTATTTGTAAGCATTTAGTATTTGCTGCCGTCTGGATGCTAGGCATAAAGATTGTCGTAAATATTGATGATATTTGACTGAACAATCAGTGCCCATATGGAATGACATCAAACGCATCTATCAACTTGGCTGAGAAATAGTTCTCACTCTTCATTCGATTGAGGAGCTCAGTAGATCTCTTCTTCCTCATGTGAGCATTTGCTTTGGGAAATTCACCAATGTTCAGGTCACTCTTCGCGATCACCAGTGCTGGAACATGGACAATCACTATATAACATAGTCCTCCTCAATCTCTGGGCAGCTTCATGTAATCTCTGGATCCACAGGCCCAGTAGTGATCTATTATCACTGCTGTCCCGTCCTTCATTCCTGGCACATCAAAGATTCGTCAACATTGCTGATTCTCTCCAACTTTTCTTGTGCCATTGTTTCTGAAGCACAGTTCTGCACTAGCCAAAGGCACTATCTGCCATAGACTGCCTTTGTCTTTGACCTATGTCAACAACTTCGCCAGCCTCGGCCATAGAAGTTTACATCCATTTTCCGCTTGTTCGATAACTGGTTTATGATGACCAGTTACTGCTACAGCTCTGCTTATGACTACACCTTCTTCCCATCCGCCTGGAGACAGCCTCTTTCCTTACATCTTTGAACCTCTTCATCAGTTTTTCCTTTACAATTGAGTATTCTGTTGACTTCCCATTTGATTCCTCCTACCTTCATACCAGGCTGTTTGTATCTTAGCACATGATTCTTGGTGTATGGTCTCGCTCTTGTCTTCAAATCTTGGACATAGTCATTTTACTGGGTGCTGGCCATCTGTTAACCATATCAAAGACGCTGTTCGGCATTGGAATTTACCTTTTGTTAGGCAGAGTACAAGGTGAGTAAGGCAATGAGCTGTTTGAACATCTATTTCAATAGCTATGAATATTTTAGACTTATTCGTAGCATAAGGCAGGAGTGCACATACTTAGCAATCCTCCTCAGAAGTCCTCTTTCCCACCGCTTTCATGTGCTGATACCACATGTTGTTCCCCAAATGTGCTGTACTGTCCACATAATTGTTTAATTCATAATCATCCTCCCTTGCACTTCTCTTAGGTCTCTGTTTCATTCTTGCCAAACGATTCACCCTATAATGACCATAAAGTAAATAAAAAACGGATCTCCCTCCAAAGGGAAGGTTTGGATTTTTTGTCACATGCATAGGTACCTTTGCATGAACTACCGGAGTAAACACAATCATGTAAGGCTTTGGCTGTGTCATAATGTCTAGTTCTGCCAAGGTAACTGGAGTGGGAAGAATCAAAGGGACCAATTATTTCTTGGGACCAATTAAATACACAGTGTGAATTAACAGAATCAGAAAAACAATGATAAACGTAGAACAGGTATATATTATGCACGAATACATGAGGCTTCACCATTGACGCTCACTTTCTGGACCTGCAACATGCTCTATGGACCACATATTTATTTGCATGTGATTACTTTCTAAGGAAGAAAAAACTCTTTCTATTCACGCAAACTCGTCAGATGCTCTGGTAGTTGCTGAATCTGTTCAATGATTTCCACAAGTAACTGGCTGATTGCTGGACGGTTAATAGGATCTCGCATGAATACAAAAGTGTTGGTATCTCGCCAAACAAGGTAGGGATGAACTTGAAGCCAATGGTAAAAGATCATAGTAAGTAATTTGTGGGCATCGTCGTTAGACAGGACCATCCGTACCTTCAGTTAGATGCTCAGGTAATAGTCTGATCTGCATCATTATAGCTGCCATTAGGTGTCTAATAGTCGGGACATTCTTAGGTTCCTGGAGAAAAGTTTGTATGTCAGTGCCCCTTCCAACAAGAGCAGGGTAAGCTCTGAGTATAAATATGAAGACAGCAAGAAGTAGTCTGTGTATCTTCCCATCAGTAAGTTCATAGGCACCTCCAAAGAGACATTCAGTGAGAAATGAGTCAGAGAACTGCTCCCTCTTCCAGTCGTCGAACACAAAATCCAAGTCTGTCATATTTTGCTTACTTCCGCACTCCACAGTCCAATGTCAGCAAAGCTCCTGTGACTCAAGAACAATAGCTTTTTTCACTCCTTGCGTAGCAGCTACAAAGAGTGTCTCAGGGGACCCACAGTCCAAATGTACACTTTCGTCTGTCTACTGGACAGTCTCTGCGCCCTTCTTCCTCGTCATCGATCGAGTCTGCACATGCTGAACTTCTTCTCCTTGCCTTGCTTCCAAATGGGTTGGGGGGTGCTGCAGCCTCTCCAGCGTAGACTTTCACGTCTCCTTGGTGTTCCAAGCTTGTCTCCCTAGGACCTTAACTGCTGACAGAGTAATGTCGCCACTACAAAAGGGCAGCTGAAACGGGGCTTGTGCCACTTTCGTGTAAAGTTTCTGATTGAAACCTCATCTCCAGCAAATATTTTAACTAAACATAGTTCTTTAGCTGTGGTTGCTGTAGGGTCTTCATCTGAGTTCTGAGACCGACACCCTGTCCGCTTGACTTCATCTGAAATGACAGAGATACTAGCCGTCATACATGTTAAGTAGGCACATAGCTCATCACCGAACAATTCTGCAGTTGTCTGGGCATCACTTTTAGTCATCGATGGAGGAGTTAGAGGCGTTCTCATTCGCCTCCCTGTGACTGACTCGTGGGGTGTGTGGTGGTAGTCAGAGCCGGGCTGATTTCGTAATGCATATAATGCAAGGGACAGGCAGTGCAGCCATCCCTTTTTTAGTGTCAGTTTTAACTTGGCTATCATCTCTTTGAGGAGACCTTTGCGTCTCTCATATATCCCATTCACTTACGGGTGATAAGCATAAGAAAACTTGTGTTTTATACCAAGCAATAAGCTAATTTGCTCAAACACCTCATTCACAAAATGGGGGCCATTATCTGATCTCAGCACCTCACATACTCCCCATTTGGGAAATACTTCTCAAACTAAGAACTTTGCTGCGCAAGTGGCGTCAGGATGTGTGCATGGGCCGGCCTCGATCCACCTTGAGAAGGGGCACACCACCACTATCATATACCTATATCTATTACAAATCTGCAGCATATCGACATAATCAATATGTAAATGCTGAAAAGGACCATTTGGTTGAGGAATTACTTCTCTGACTGTTCACAGCACGTGCCCAGCAGTAAAAGTTTGGCATACGTTGCAATTTACTACATAAAAAGCAATGTGTTCTAACAGTTTTGGTACGAAGAAGTCCTCTGCAATTATTGCTGCTAGGCTCTCCCTAGTGACATGCACAGGGTAGTGTAGCTGTTCTAACGCAACCCTTAATAAGGCTACATGCATCACTGGTTTACAAGTGCTTTCTTGTCGTCACAGTGCATCGGAAGGGGAGAGAGAACACCCCCTCCGTGTCCACATTTTTTTCTCTTCCTGTGGGGCTTCACCCTGAATTTCTATTAGCTGCATTTGCGATAAGTGATTAAAACTTTCATTCACAGCCATCATCACAACAATTTTCTCTTTCACATCAGATGTACCAAAACTCATTATGTCAGATGAATATGCAACCCTTTTTGCCTCTTTGTTCGCAGCTTGGTTCCGCATGAAATAAAGTTTGTTCTCTTAGTGTGTGCTGCGCACTTAACTATTGCAATGGCTACTAGGAGTTAGTGCTTTAAAAAGCCTGTCCAATAATGCGGTGTGTTGCACTGGGGTGCCATCCGCTCTGAGGTTCCCCTCCTTTTCCAATGTACTAGCCCTGCGTGCACAGTTGACGTCACATAGGTGGAGTCACTGTACACTGTTACTTCCTGGTCTGTGTGTTTTTCGAGCATGACAATCAGCGCCACTAATTCTGCAGCCTGTGCAGAAAAATGATATAGTAGTCTTGCACTCATTATAACTTCAAATTCCCCATCAGCCTTGTGCTTCACTACAGCAGCACCTGAATGCGTTTCTCCATCAGTTTGATTGATACCTGAAGTACCACCAATAAAGGCAATCTCCCCTGCTGCTAGAGCATTCTCCTTTACCCTCAGGATCTCGTTGTAGAATTCCTCATAATTTGAGCAATCATGTACTTGTTCATCAGTGGTTCAGCTACAAACGTGGCAGGGTTCACCGTTTTACACCAGACTATTTTGATCACTGGATTTGAAAAGACCACCTCGTAAGCAGAGTCTCTTTGAGATGTCAGTGTACACTTAGGTTTCTCCAAAACAGCAAACAAAGCATGCTCAGCAAATAAAGTCATGGAACACTCCATTAATATGCTGGCAGATTTCTCAATAGCGAACGCGGCTGCAGCCAACGATTTTTTGCAAGGGAAGTGACCCCTCATTACTGGGTCTAAAATCCCACTATAGTATGCTAAGGTTTGTACCCCAAGGTAGTTCTCTGCGTGAGCACTGCTGTCATTACTGTCCCATTTGTGTGCGAAAATAAAAAGAACTCCTCAGACTAATTGGGAATTCCTAAAACTGGAGCTGTGCACATTGCCTTTTTTAATTCATCAAACCCCTCCTCCATTTCCTCAGTACATTCGATTTTTTCCTGATTCACGTGTGCCTTTTTCAAGGCCTGCAAATAGGGCCTTGTGTATAAATTATGATCAAATACCCATGCTCTAACATAATTACACAGTCCTAGAAACTGTTGCATTTGCTTTATCGTGTGCGGTTTTGAGGTTTCCAAAATCGACTCAGCTCTTTCAGGCTTAACCTTCTTTCCTTCATGTGAGATTAACTGCCCTATGTACAACACCTCTTCTTGGCAATGCTGCAATTTCTCTTTGTCCACTTTATATAATTTCTCTGTTAGAATAATCATTAGCTGAATCAAGTCACATTTGTACTCTTCTTCTGATGTGCTATATACCAAAAAATCATCTACGTATTGCAGCACAACACTTGGCAAATCAATATTGCTTAGGTCCATCTGCAGGACACTATTGAAAATCGATGGAGACTCACAATACCCTTGGGGCAAATGTGTACATTTCAGCTTAGTCTGACGAAACGTAAATCAGGGACGTCATTTGGGAGTCGCCAGAGGTCGCATGTGCGACCTCTGAGGTCTCCCTTGCGACCTCTAAAAAAATAAAAAATAATAATAATTCTTTTTTTTTTTGCAATGCAATGCAAGCTACTGGGCTGTGGCCAGCACCATGTGGCTCTTTAATTCTGGAGTCGCTAGCTTTCTTGTTCAGGCCCCTTAAAAAGAGATGAAAAATAAGAACATGAGGGCCACAAGTCTAACACTTTCAGCACTGAACCTAAATAAGAAAGAATAGGAATGCCAAAACATGTGTCTTTCTGGAATTCTATGCAATAATTGCTAGACTCATTAAAGGTTTATTTCAGGCACACTTCAGGGAATGAGTCACTGATTTAGTCTGTTCTCAAACGCCTCAACTCAGCCTTTCATCCTTCTGAGGTCGATAATGGGTACCAACACAGGTTGGGTGATATTGGGTGTATATTTCTTCTATGTAAAGCGCTTAAGCTTAAGTGCTATATAATAACACATCATTATCCTTTGGTCATGGACTTCTGCTTGCAATCACAGTAATTTGGTAATATGGGCCTATACACACTGATCTTAATGATACATATGGCGATCCATTCAGGTATGAAATGTACATCACATTATAGTGATATCATAACCATATTTTTCGTAGTGTACAATGCTATGTGATGCCACTTCCTGTTTTGTCAAAGGGTGAAAAGTCATGTTCCATCGCTTCCCACGATATCACTTTGGGGTGGGGTCAAATGACATCCCTTCCTGTGATGCCATCAGGGGTCAAGGGTCTTGTGATGTCACTTCCGCTACCCCTGGCATTTTGGTGAAATGACGTCCCTGACGTAAATGACGTAAGGTCTTGGGAATCTTCATGCAACGGGATTGAGAAAAACGCATTTTTCAAGTCAATTACTGTGAAATATTGTGCCTCAACCGGGATACTACATAGGATTGTTGCCAAATTTGGAACTAGAGGAAATTCCGCCTCTACAATCTGGTTAACTGGCCTCATGTCCTGAATTAAATGCCACAACCCCTTTTTTGATAGGGTACACTGCAGTATTGCATAGTGACTCTGACGTCACTAAGATGTATTGATACATCATGGCTGATATAGTGCCTCATTACAAGTTTGGAGGTAGCCATGGTGCTATTAGCGCCATGGCTGCCTCCAAACCCATGTTCGGGTCCGGGTAGTCAGAACGAGGACTTACCGGGTCATTCCAACCTTGGAGGACCCGGTAAGCCCCATTCTGAAAACCATTCCCCATTCCCATTCGAGCCCCCATAGGGAGTTTTTAGCTCCCTGGCCCCTTAGCGGCTCCCGCTAAGGGCGGCTGGTAAAACCAGCCAGCCTTATTGGGACCCGCTAAGGGACCTCGGAATGCGGCGGTAGGGGTTAATGGCACTGGCATCCTTACCGGTGCCATTAACCCCCTACCGCCGTACTCGTAATGAGGCCCATAGTCTTGAAAATTCCCTCATCTGCTTCTCGAGACATGGGATACTGCCTTGCTCGAGGTAAAATCGCTCCTGGTTTCAACTTAATCTTAGCTTCTCTGTGAGGGAGAATTCTCCAAATGTGCTAATTTCCCTTATCTTTCGAGGCCCCCAGCCACTTTGCTGGATTTCTAGGATTTGATTTTTTACCTGGGAAGAGTGTGAGCCTTTTTTTCCCACTCTTCCATGTATTTTGTGTGTGTCTTACTTTTGTGTTCTTTGGTAATGGAGTTTTTAAAACAACCTCCATGGCATCATCTTTTTCTGTGCGTCACACAGCTCCCTCAGTGCAGACCCCTCAAGGCTGGAATACCTTCCCTTGGTCTGACTACTTTCTCCCAGGGCATGTAAAGTTAAATTGACTTTACTAGTCTCTTTAAATTTACTGACCCAGCACACCATATCTTACTATAGAGTGCTGGAGGGGTTGCTTAGCTTCCCCTGAGTCAAAACACTCATGTAACAGTAAAATGTTACCTTTTCCTATTTTAAATGGCTGGTGGCAGTGGTTTAGATCAACTACCGTGATTTTTCGCGACCACTAACAACGGTAGCTCAAAAGCCTTCTTGTGTTTGTCTCTGTGCGCCAAACCAGGTTTGGTCCCTTTGTTCGTGCCCTTTGGCGGGCTTCTGTGCTGAACCCCTCCTCTGGTGCCAGAGTGTCTGGGTGGACAGGATGTGAAGGAGGTGCCCAAAACTCC
The DNA here is from genome assembly GCF_040938575.1 of Ambystoma mexicanum. Taxonomy (NCBI): domain Eukaryota; kingdom Metazoa; phylum Chordata; class Amphibia; order Caudata; family Ambystomatidae; genus Ambystoma; species Ambystoma mexicanum. Next base: position 829,703,011 of record NC_090936.1, read on the forward strand.
CTGTGCTTAGTCTCCTAGGAGACCTGAATGCACTCTGGTGTGATTGGCCGGCTGGCTGTTCGGCAAGGACAGCCACCCTGCACTGTGCGTGACAGCCAGGCTGAATGAATGGGGGGGGGGACTGTTTAAAATCAGGTCTCTGGGACTTGGAAAGCAGAGTCGACCACTGGAACAAAAGAACCAAAGAGGAGAGGAAGGAAGAGGACTGCTGCAACTCCTGGATGACCGGTGAAGCCCTGCTGCAGGGCCGAATTACCTGAAACACTGATGACAGAGAAGCCCTTCAAGGTTAACTTCTTCCCTTGAGTTTGGTGGGAACAACCAACTCGCAAGCCACCTGGACACGTCCTATTGTGGTCGGATTTTCTTCAGAGTGCTGTTGAAAACCAGATAGCCAGAGGGAAGGAAACTGACACCTTAAAGGCACTCATACCTTAAACTGACGCCTTGCTACAGCTTTTGGCCTCTTCCCTGGGCAGTGCAGGAACCTCCCAATGTCCTCCTACTTGTCCCCATGACTGAAGCTCAGGACCAGCGAGATCTGCTCGAACTGCCAGGAACAACTGCCTCAGCTACAGCTTTCTTCATTTAAAAGGTCCAGAAATCTTTTTGGCCATCGAGAAAGTGTGTGAAACTTTCCTCAACTACGAAGGCCTGTCCTTTCCTAAATATTCATCAAACTTTTCGCCTAGCCAAATCCTTAAAAAATCTGTGGCAAAGACTTAACCGTAACATACCAGAACTGTGCTATCCTATGCAAGAGACTCTGAACCATTGACTTTGGCCCAGGCCTATTGAGAAGAATTGCTGGTTGTATTTAACTGAAAACCTTTGCCCTGCCTATGAATGTATTTGGGATGTCTACTCTTATAACCTTGTCTTTTCCCTCCCTTCTTAAGTATCTGAAGTGCCGTTTTGCTCACATTTCATTTTTGAGCTAAACCTGACCAATTACTTACCGGTTGGATTTTTGTGGTGTATTATTGTGTGATACTGAGCTGCTTGTGCTAGTGTAATGTTTAATAAATGATTGAGTAATTAAATGTATATTCTTTTACTAAGAAACCTTGAGTATGTGTTTACTTGAATCACTGCATTGGTTGGTCCTTTGTGTAACTTGTTCTACTGCTCACTTGAACTCTTGAGATAAGTCTGACTGGTCAGCCATCGCTACCACTTTACTGTGTAGTACAGGCAATTCCAAGGGAAAAACCCCTCCCCCCTCTTCGTCCATGGCTATCTGTGGCCTGAACATAAATTCATCAGGTATTCTCATAAACTTGCCCTCTATACTGGGTAGCCGCGTTAACAAAATGCGTACCCTATAGTGAAAAACCTCTGGTTTTAATGGTGCTCCTCGCAAAGCTATTTATCCTGTATATGCCATGATAAATTCACCTACGTTTAAATAGTGTATTCCTGGTGTTGAACACACTATGCCTTCATCAGAGAAAGAAATCGTCATACTTCACCATTAAATCTCTGCCCAGTATATCAACTGGTGTCTGTCTTGAATACAACAATGGGACTGACATGTCACATTCTCCTATAGAGACTTGCAATTTCCCAGTAAAAGGAACTCTACGTGTAGCTCCAGAGAACCCTTGAGCATTCATGGCATTACCCAATAATGAAAATGTTCCCTCTCATATACATGAGCAAATCGCCCCAGTGTCTACTAAAAAAGAAAAGGATTTGCCTCCTATGGTAACGTCAACCCTTGGTTCCTCTTTAGGATTGGGCGTCACTGATAGTACTGAACACATCAAGTCACCCTGAGAGCTGTGCTATTGTGGGTACATATTTATTCCCGTGCCTAAAAGGATTCCCTCCCATGACTGACAATGACACCCCCACTATAAAAGTCAATAACTGCCCAGTGTTTGCGCTCTGCTGTCTCTGCATGGGTGCTGCAGTGACTGCCCTTGCAGCAGATTCAATGGTGCTTGCTGTGATTGCAAAGCCTTCTGTGTTGTGGTACCTGTGCTTGATACACTGTCTGATCTTGGGCGAACCCCTCCTTACTAAGTGGGCTATATGCTGGAGGATATGCTGTTCCCCCTCTTGAGAATTGCCCATTTTGCACATATCCTTGGCTGCCACATGTTTGCGCGATGTGCCCTGTCATTCTACATGTCCAACATACAGGAGGGAATCTCCTAACTTGCCCTCCCTGCATGTTTTGACTATCATTTTGCATATTCTGAAACCCGCCTTGGTTATTCTGAAAGTTTCTCTGATTATTCTGGAACCTCCTCTTCCGTGGAAGCCTCCTCTGCCTCTCGGCATAAACCTGTTCTCTCCTTGATCGGAATGCCGTTCGTTATTCACCTGCAGCATACCTGATACTTGCTGTGACCCTGGCCCTTCTCCACTAGTCAGCATAGCCCCTTCGATAGAATACTTCGACAGCTTTTTTTGTACTAACTTAGCTTCCTCGAGCTTCCTAGCATTAGCATCCTCTCTCTTTCAATTTTTCTCTTGCAAAAATCGGCAATGGTGCACAATGGTCAGCTGTATGTTTGGCCATGGTTTTGCCTCCATAGCCACCAGTTTCTTGAGGTGTCTCTGTACCTGATCAGGCATCCCCTGACATAATATATGATGAAATACAGGTATAGATTTTCCCCACGGCTCCTGAGTTTCCAAAGACCACTGCTCTTAATAATTCTGAATATTAGCAAGCGTATCCTCCACTTCCTGCATCTTACGTGCCATGATAGCTACCATATCCGATGTATCAGGATACTGTACTCTAAGCGCTTTCCAGTCTGCCGCTCAACAATTATTAAACGGTGCGCCATTGTGCGCTGTGTTCTGTGCTGTGAAACTTGCGTATCCTGCTCTCGTCCAAATGTCATCAGCCCTCTCCCCAAGGATAGCTGCTAGAAGACCCTTAATATCCCCTATAGCTAACGTGTTTCCTCCTGTTATTTTCTCTAATTCATAAATCCATTTTCTGGCACCCAAAGTCAGACTAAGGAGCTTACACCGTAAGTTATCCTTATCCATCTGGGGCCATGGGATATACTGCAGTCTGGCCCCTCCTTTTTCTAACAAGGGAAACTGTAAAATCCCAAAATCGCAATCGGCTTCCATTGTCTGCCTATCCATAGTAGGGACAATGGTTCCTGATCACCTTCTTCCTGGTAATGACCTTAGTCTGCTCACGTATGGTGGAGAATCCCCCTCTCACTATGGGATTGCCCTTTAGATCAGTTTGCGCATGCCATAGGCTCTGGCGTTCTGTCTTTTGGTAGGTCCACATCTGACAATCTAACTTCCTTGTCTTTTTGAAAACACCCCTCGGGACCGCACGCACCACCCTCCTCCCCACGGAAGGTTTCTTCCTGTCTTTTTGCTTCCCTTCTTTCATTTGCCCTACACACCTTGTCATCTCTGCGTCTTTGTATTCTTTTGTCTCTTGATTTCTGTTCTTCCTCTTCTTTTCTTCTCTTTTCTAGCCTGTTTAGTTCTTCGATTGCTCTCTGCCTGGTGTCATATGTTCTTTGCTCTTTCGGTCTTTCTTCCTTTCTTAACTGCTCTTCCTGATACATTTGCTCTTGTCTTAGTCTGCTCTTCTTTTTAGCCTCGTCTTCTCTCAATGGTTTTCTCTTTCCCTGTCTTTTTTATCCTGCTCGTCTTGATCTTCCTCTTACCATACTTCCACAATGCTCTTCCCATCAAGTTTGAGCACCCATCCATTCGCTCAGTATCAGCGCTATCTCGTCAGCTTTATCCTTTCCATCTCTTAATTTCTCCTTCTATATCTAGAGTCATACTCGGCCGTTCACTTCTCTCTTTGTCCTGTGGGACTGTAGAATTCACATCCCTTTCTGGAGTTTTTTCTGGACTCTTGTCACTACTATACGCAGGTGGCTCATGCGTCGGATTACTGTATCCTGCCGCTGCTTTAAGCTCCCTTAATGGATACACTCCCTCGTCTTTTGTGCTATCACCATTTACTTCAGGTGCGGTTGACAGTGGAAGTGAGCACCACAGTAAGTGTGCATTGAGCAATTTGAAGGAATGAACATTGTGACTTCCCCCCTATGCTCAGAGGCACAAGCTGAAGATAGGAGCAGTCCAGTTTGGTTTGGTTTTTGTTGGGCTGACACTGATAATCAACGTGTTTTTTTTCCATTTATAGGTCTAGTACAGTTGAAGCTTCTGCTTTGTTATGTAAGTAGTGAATCCACTCTTTTTCAACATTTTATATTATATGGGGGGGTGGATTGTTAGTGTGGGGGGTCCTTGGAGGAAAAACCTGTAACGCAGGGTTGCCAGAACTCGAGGATGGTTGGGGGTGATGTCCCCGTCCTTTGGTGCCTATCTCCCATGTTGGTCGACCATCCTCCAAATCCAGCAGTGGTCCCAGTGAGCCCTCCCAGGGGCAAAGCTGTAATGTAGGCCACCCAGAGGTCCAGGAAAGTCGGGGGTGATGTCCCTGGCCTTCTGTGCCCGTCTCATATGTGGGTCAATCGTCCCCAAGTTCAGTGAAACACTTGTGTATAGGCGCGTTACAAATGCCATATCATATCATATCATATCATATCATAGTGGTCCCAGGGAGCCACAGCAGGGTCCTCATTGCTTCCTGGAAGGGAAAGATGTAACGCAGCCCAGACAGAGCTGTAGAATGGTTGGGGATTATGGCCCTGTCTTTGGGCGCCTGTCTTCCTTGTTGGTCGATAGCCCCCAAGTTCAGCAGCGGTCCCCGGGAGCTCGACAGGGTCCCCATCCCTTCTCAGAGTGAAGAGCTGTAACGCAGCTTAGCCAGAGCTTCAGGATGGTCGGGGGTGATGGCCCCAGTCTTGTGCGCCTGTCTCCCTTGTTGATTGACTGTCCCCAGGTTCAGTAGTGGTCCCAGGGAGCCCCAGTAGGGTCCCTTTTCCTCCATGCAGGGAAAGGCTGTAACAAAGGTCTGCCAGAACTCCAGGATGGTTGGGGTAATGTCCCGGCCAGTGGTGCCTGTCTCCCATTTTGGTGGTGCGTCCCCAAGTCCAGTGGCGGTCCCAGTGAGCCCCAGCATGTCCCCATCCGTTCTCAGGGGGCAAAGCTGTAACACAGGCCACACAAAGGTCCTGGACAGTCGTGGGTGATGTCTCTGGCCTTGGGCCCCCGTCTGCCATGTGGGTCAACCGTCCCCAAGTCCAGCAGTGATCCCAGGGAGCCGCGGCAGGGTCTCCATTCCTTCAATGGGGAAAAGCTGTAATGCAACCCAGCCAGAGCTCCAGGATGATGGTTTGGGGTAATGTCCCCAGCCTTTGGTGCTCATCTCCCATGTTGGTAGACCATCCCCAAGTCCAGTGGCTGTCCCAGTGAGCCCGGCAGGGTCCCCATTCCTTCCTGGGGGGAAAGTTGTAACGCAAACCAGCCAGAGCTCCAGGATGGTTGAGGGTGATGTCCCCAGCCTTTGGTGCCCATCTCCCATGTTGGTGGACCATCCCAAGTCCAGCGGCTGTCCCAGTGAGCCCCGGCAGGGTCCCCATCCTTTCCTAGAGGGAAAAACTGTAACACAGGCCACCCAGAGCACCAGAACAGTCTGGGATGATGGGCCCGGCCTTGGATGCTTATATCCCATGTGGGCTGACCATCCCCAAGTCCAGCGGCAGTCCTAGGGAGCCCCAGCACGGTCCCAATCACTCCTCAGTGAAAAGCTGTAACGCAGGCCACCCAGAGGTCCAGGATAGTGAGGAGTGATCTCCATGGCCTTGGGTGCCTATCTCCCATGTGGGTGAACCATCCTCAAGTCCAGCAGCGGACCCAGGGTGCCTCGTCAGGGTCCCCATTCTTTCCTGGAGGGGAAAGCTGTAACGCTGCCCAGCCAGAGGTCTGGGATGGTCGGGGGTGATATGCTTTGCATTGGGCACCTGTCTCCCTTGTTGGTCGACATCCCCCAATTTCAGCAGTGGTCCCAGGGAGCCTCATCAGGGTCCCCATCCCTTCTCTAAGTGAAGAGCTGTAACGCAGCCTAGACAGAGCATCAGGATGGTCGGGGATTATGGTCCCGCCCTTGGCCACCTGTTTCCCTTGTTGGACAGTCCCCAAGTGCAGCAGCAGACCCAGGGACCCCTGGCAGGGTGCCCATCCCTCCCTGGAGGGAAAACCTGTAACACAAGCCAGTCAGAACTGCAGGATGGTTGGGGGTGATGTCCCCGGCCTTTGGTGCCTCTGTTCCATGTTGGTGGACCATCCCCAAGTCCAGTTGGAGGTGATGTCCCTGGCCTTGGGCGCCCGTCTTCCATGTCGGTCGACCGTCCCCAAGTCGAGCAGCAGTCCCAGGGATCGCCAGCAGGGTCCTCATTCTTTCCTGAGGGGGAAAGCTGTAAGACAGCCCACCCAGAGATCTATGATGGTGGAGGGTGATGGCCCTGGCCTTCGGCACCTGTCTCCCTTGTTGGTCGACCATCCCCAAGTCCAGCGGTCATCCTAGTGAACCCTGGCAGGGTCCCCATCCTTTCCCGGAGGGAAAAGCTGTAATGCAGGGCGCCCAGAGGGCCAGGACAGTCTGGGTAAATGGGCCCAGCCTTGGGTACCTGGATCCCATGTGGGTCGACCATCCCCAAGTCAAGCGGCAGTCCTAGGGAGCCTCAGCAGGGACCCCATCCCTGCGCAGGGAAAAGATGTAACACAGGCCACCCAGAGGTCTAGGACAGTGGGGGATGATGTCCCTGGCCTTGGGTGCCTGTCTCGCTTGTTGGTTGACCACCCCCAAGTTCAGCAGAGGTTCTGGAAAGTTGGGGTGATGCCCTTGGCCTTGGTTGCCCGTCTCCCATGTGAGTTAATCATCCCCAAGTCCAGCGGCGGTCCCAGGGAGCCCTGGCAGGGTCCCCATCCCTTCTCCGAGTGAAGAGCTGTAACGCAGCCTAGCCAAAGCTTCAGGTTGGTTGGGGGTCATGGCCCCGGGCTTGTGCACCTGTCTCCCTTGTTGATCAACCGTCCCTAAGTTCAGCGGTGGTCCATGGAGGGAACACCTGTAACGCAGGCCTGCCAGAAAACCAGGAGTGTCAGGGGGTCATGTCCCCGGCCTGTGGTGCTTGTCTACCATGTTGGTGGTCCATGCCCAAGTCCTGCAGCGGTCCCAGTGAGCCCCGGCAGGGTCCCTATCCTTTCCCAGGGGGCAAAGCTGTAACGCAGGCTACCCAGAGGTTCTGGAAAGTTGGGGGGTGATGCCCTTGGCCTTGGGTGCCCGTCTCCCATGTGGGTTAATCATCCCCAAGTCCAGCGGCGGTCCCAAGTAGTCTAAGCAGGGTCCCCATTCCTGGGAGGAAAGATGTAACAGAGCCCAACCAGAACTATGGGATGGTGGAGGGTGATGGCCCGGGCCTTGGGCACCTGTTTCCCTTGTTGGTTGACCATCCCCAAGCTCGGCTATGGGCTCAGGGAGTCCTGGCAGGGTCCTTCCCTCCCTCGAGGGAAAACCTGTAATGCAGGCCTGCCAGAACTCCAGGACGGTTGGGGGTGATATCTGCGGTCTTTGGTTCCCATCTCCCATGTTGTTTGACCATCCCCAAGTCCAGCGGCTGTCCCAGTGAACCCCAGCATGGTCTCCCTACTTTCCCAGAGGGAAAATCTGTAATGCAGGCCATCCAGAGGGCCATGACAGTCTGGGGTGATGGGCCCGGTCTTGGGTGCCTGATTCCCATGTGGGTCGACCATTCCCAAGTCCAGCGGCAGTCCTAGGGAGCCCCAGCAGGTTCCCCATCCATCCGGAGGGAAAAGCTGTAATGCAGGCCACCCCGAGGTCCAGGACAGTGGGTGGTGATGTACTTAGCCTTGGGTGCTTTCTCCCAGGTGGATCGACAATCCGCAAGTCCAGTGGCGGTCACAGGGTGCCCCGGCAGGGTCCCCATTCTTTCCTGGAGGGGAAATGATATGATATTTTATTTATATCGCACTCGTACACAGGTGTTTCAGAGTGCGAAAGGTGGTCCATCCCTAAAAAAGCTGTAACGCAGCCCAGCTACAGTTCTAGGATGGTCAGGGTGATGTCCCTGGCTTGGGGCGCCTGTCTCACTTGTTGGTCGACCGTCCCCAAGTTCAGCAGCGGTCCCAAGAAGGGCTGGCAGGGTCCCCATCCCTTCTCTGAGTGAAGAGCTGAAACGCAGCCTAGCCAAAGCTTCAATATGGTTAGGGGCGATGGCCTCAGGTTTGTGCGCCTGTCTCCCTTGTTGATCGACCAACCCCAAGTTCAGCGTTGGTCCCAGTTAGCCACAGCATGGTCCCCATCCCTCCCTGGCAGGAAAATCTGTAACGCAGGGCTGCCAGAACTCCAGGACAGTCAGGGGTTGATGTCCCCGGCCTGTTGTGCTTGTCTCCCATGTTGGTGGTCCATGCCCAAGTCCAGCAGCGGTCCCAGTGGGCCCCAGCAGGGTCCCCATCATTTCCTAGGGGGCAAAGCTGTAACGCAGGCCACCCAGAGGTCCTGGACAGTCGGGGGTGATGTCCTTGGGTGCTGTCTCCCATGTCGGTGAATCGTCCCCAAGTCCCGCGGTGGTCACAGGGAGTTCCTACCTGGGGGGCAAAGCTGTAACGCAGCACAGCCAGAAATCTGGGATGGTGGAGGCTGATAGCCCTGGCCTTGAACGCCTGTCTCCCTTTTTGGTCAACCATCCCCAGGTTCAGCTGCGGTCTTAGGGTGCCCCAGCAGGGTCCCCATTATTTCCTGAAGGGGAAAGCTGTAAGGCTTCCCAGTCAGAGGTCTAGGGTGGTCGGAGGTGATGTGACTGGTCTTGGACACCCGTCTCCCTAGTTGGTCAACCACTCCAAGTTCAGCAGCAGTCCCAGGGAGCCCCGGGAGGGTCCCCATCCATTCTCTGAGTGAAGAGCTGTAACGCAGCATAGCCACAGCTTCAGGATGGTCGGGGCCTATGGTCCTGCCCTTGGCCGCCTATTTCCCTTGTTGGATGATGGTCCCCAAGTGCAGCGGTGGTCCCAGGGACCCCCGGGAGGGGGCCCATCCCTCCTTGGAGGACAAAGCTGTAAGGCAGGCCAGCCAGAACTTCAGGATGGTTGGGGGTGATGTCCCCAGACTTTGGTGCCGTCTCCCATGTTGGTGGACCATCCCCAAGTCCAGCGGCGGTCCCATGGAGCCCCGGCAGGGTTCTCATCCTTTCCCAGGGGGGAAAAGCTGTAATGCAGGCTACCCAGAGGTCCTGGACAGTCTGGGGAGATGTCCCTGGCCTTGGGCGCCCGTCTCCCATGTGGGGTGACCATCCAGAAGTCCAGTGGTGTTCCCAAGGAGCCCCAGCAGGGACCCAATTCCTTGCGGGAGAGGAAAGCTGTCACACAGCTCTGCCAGAGCTCTAGGGTGGAGGAGGGTGGTGGCCCCGGCCTTGGCCGCCGTTCTCCCTTGTTGGTCGACTGCCCCCAAGTTCAGCAGCAGTCACAGGGAGCCACGACAGGGTCCGCATCCCTTTTCTGAGTGAAGAGCTGTTACTCAGCCTAGCCAGAGCTTTAGGATGGTCGGGGTGATGGCCCGGGCTTGTGCACCTGTCTCCTTTGCTGATCGACTATCCTCAAGTTCAGTGCTGGTCCCAGGGAGCCACAGCAGGGTCCCCATCCCTCCCAGGAGGGGAAACTGGTAAAGTAGGCCTGCCAGAACTCCTGGACGGTCGGGGGGGTGATGTCCCTGGCCTGTGGTGCCTGTCTCCCATGTTGGTGGTCCATCCCCAAGTCCAGCAGTGGTCCCGGTGATCCCCGCCAGGATGCCCATCCTTTACCCATGGGGCAAAGCTGTAACGCAGACCACCCAGAGGTCCAGGACAGTCTGGGGCGATGTCCCTGGCCTTGGGCGCCAGTCTCCCATGTGGGGTGACCATCCCCAAGTCCAGCAGCATTCCCAAGGAGCCCCAGCAGGGTCCCCATTCCTTGCGGGAGAGGAAAGCTGTAACACAGCCCCACCAGAGCTCTAGGGTGGAGGAGGGTGGTGGCCCCGGCTTTGGGCACCGTTCTCCCTTGTTGGTCGACTGCCCCCAAGTTCAGCAGCGGTCACAGGGAGCCACGACAGGGTCCCCATCCCTTTTCTGAGTGAAGAGCTGTAACTCAGCCTAGCCAGAGCTTCAGGACGGTCAGGGTGATGGCCTGGGCTTGTTCGCCTGTCTCCCTTGTTGATCGACTATCCGCAAGTTCAGCAGTGGTCCTAGGAGCCACCGCAGGGTCCCCATCCCTCTCAGGAGGGGAAACCAGTATCGCAGGCCTGCCAGAACTCCTGGATGGTCGGGGGGTGATGTCCCTGGCCTGTGGTGCCTGTCTCCCATGTTGGCAGTCCATCCCAAGTCCAGCAGTGGCCTCAGTGAGCCCCGGCAGGATGCCCATCCTTTCCCACGGGGCAAAGCCGTAACCCAGACCACCCAGAGGTCCCGGAGAGTCGGGGTGATGTCCCTGGCATTGGGTGCCCATCTCCCATCTGGGTGGACCGACCCCAAGTCAAGCGGCAGACCCAGGGGGCCCTGCAGGGTACCCATTAGAGTGTGAGCCTTTTTCCCACTCTCACCTGTATTTTGCCATGTGTATGTTTACTGTTTGTGTGATTTTGGGCTCTGGAGCACACCACTCCACAAGCCCCACTGTTTGTGTGTGTTACACAGCACCTTCAGTGCAGTGACACAGGGTTGTCTTTTAGACTTCCCACTGACTCAATTTTTCTGGGGCTGACTACTTCCCCCAGAAACATGTAAAGTTGCCATTAACTTTATCTAGTCACTTTAAAACTGCAGACCCAGTACACCCCATCTTACATGGAGTATTGGAAAGGGTTAACTCCTACACCTTTTTGTCTGTGCCTCGCTGAGCTTTGTTTTGCTCTTTTAACATTTAGACTTGGCTGGTGGCAGTGGTATCTACCCTAACTTTTCTATTGCGATTATATTATATAAATGTGGTATTGTTCCAGGCTATTGTGGTATCCTCGAACTTAAACCCGCTTGCCCAAATACTTTTTATTTCGGCTCCGGTTGGGATTAGTCGCCATTTCTTTTTGTTAAAGTCCTCCTTGTGTTTTACTTTGCGCGGCAAACCAGGTTTGCCTTCTTTGTTCACCGTCTTTTGGCGGGCTTCTGCCGAGAAGCCCTCCTCTTGGCGCCTGGGTGTCTAGGTGGTCTGAATGTGAGGGAGGGGTGTAGCCCCCCCTGCACAGGGTCTCCATGGAGACCCAAGTCGCGCTTTGTCATGATTGGCTGAGGTGGTTGTCCGGGCCGGACAACCCCCCTGCTGGGTGATTGACAGCCAGGCTGTGTGAATGGGGGATTTTCGCATAAAAGGCAGGACTCTTGGGCTGGAAGTCAGAGTCGCCACTGGAACTGCAAGGAACCAAAGAGAAGCGGAGAAGAAGACGGCTGCTGCAACCCCAAGACCCGGTGAAGCCCTGCTGCATTCCTGAGCTATCTACCCTTCAACGACCAGAGAAGATCCAGTCTGGAGTCTTCTTCCCTTGACCCTGGTGGGGTCAACCAGCTCATCTTCCACAGCCAAATGATCCCCTTCGTGGTCAGAATCTCTGCACTCTGCTGTATTGGTCCGGATAGCCATCTGAAGAGCCTCTGATGTTTTAAAGGAGCACACTTTTTATTCACCGTCGCTGCTGCTGGCCTCATCCCTGGGTAGTGCAGATTGGTCCAGACGTCCTCCTTCTTGTCACCACGACTGAAGCTCCAGGAACCGTGAGTCTGCAGGAAACTACCAGGAAGAACTGCTGTGGCACTAGCTTCTTCAAGGAATAAGGTACTGTGTCCGACTTCGAGGAACTAGGGTGAACCCTTTTCTCCTCACTAAAGGCTTGTCCTTTTCTTCCTTCCTTCTTATAACTTTTGCCTCCTCTTCTGACAATATCTAAGTACTCCTGGCAACCTTCAATCATAAACTATCTGACTATGTGATCCTCGACAACAGGAACCCTGTTCAACCTAACACTGGCAAAGGCCTATTGACTTTTATCTTTGGGTTAGAAAGTGTTCTCTGATTCTGTCTGCCTTGATAAAAGTATTGCCTATGATTTTTGCCCCCAACTCTCATGTGGTAACTCAGGTACTAAGTTTGTTTTTACCCCGGTAACATTTCTTCCCGTGCATACGCGTATCTTTAGTAAGACCGAACTGTCATTACTGTCAAAAAGTGATCGCATATGTATTCCCGGTAACGTCTTTTGTTTCATAACACCGGTCTGTCAAATCGTAAGGTACTTACCTTGAGTTGTTCTGCACTATGGGAATTGGTTGTGTGTAGTGTATTTGAAGTGTGGTTTTATTTTTTACTAGAAATGAAGTGTTTTGTGAACAGATGGTTTAAAAATATATGTACTTATATCTTTTAACCAGAAACCTTGAGTCAGTGTTTGCTTGAGTCACAGTAATTGTAGTCCTTTGTGTAATCTTCACTACTGCTCATTTGCTCTTGAGATAAGTCTGGCTGGTCAGTCACTGTTATCACTCTTTCTGTGTAGTACAGGCTTGTACCAAAGGTGAACTTGTATTACCACTTGTAGTCTTAACTCTGTGCAGTGGTCCCTAGGGGCACCGCAGAGGATTCTGCCTAACACCCTGGCCTTGGGCGCCTGTCTCCCTTGTTGGTCAACCATCCCCAGGTTCAGCTGCGGGCTCAGAGTGCCCCAGCAGGGTCCCGATTCCTTCCTGAAGGGGAAAGCTGTAAGGCTGTTCAGCCAGAGGTCTGGGGTGGTTGGGGGTGATGTGGCTGACCTTGGACGCCCGTCTCCCTAGTTGGTCGACGACTCCAGATTCAGCAGCAGTCCCAGGGAGCCCCAGGTCGGTCCCCATCCATTCTCTGAGTGAAGAGCTGTAACACAGCAGTGCCAGAGCTTCATGATGGTTGGGGCCTGTGGTCCTGCCCTTGGCCACCTGTTTCCCTTGTTGGATGATGGTCCCCAAGTGCAGCGGTGGTCCCAGGGACTACCGGCAGGGTGCCCATCCCTCCTTTGGTGCCTGTCTCCCATGTTGGTGGACCATCCCCAAGTCCAGCGGAGGTCCCAGTGAGCCCCGGCAGGGTTCCCATCCTTTCCCAGGGGGGGGCAAAGTTGTAATGCTGGCTACCCAGAGGTCCAGGACAGTCTGCAGTGATGTCCCTGGCTTTGGGCGCCCATCTCCCATGTGGGGTGACCATCCCCAAGTCCAGTCGCATTCCCAAGGAGCCCTGGCAGGGTCCCCATTCCTTGCGGGAGAGGAAAGCTGTAACACAGCCCCGCCAGAGCTCTAGGGTGGAGGAAGGGGGTGGCCCCGGCCTTGGGCGCCATTCTCCCTTGTTGGTCAACTGCCCCCAAGTTCAGCTGCTGTTTTAGGGAGTCCTGGCAGGGTCCCCATCCCTCCCTAGAGGGAAAACCTGTAACGCAATCCTGCCAGAACTCCAAGATGGTTCGCGGTGATGGTCCTGGCCTTGGGTACCTGCCTCCCTTGTTGGTCGACCGTCCCCAGTTTCAGCAGCGGTCTCAGGGAGTCCTGGCAGGGTCCCTCCCAGGAGGAGAAACCGGTAACGCAGGCCTGCCAGAACTCCTGGATGGTCGGGGGTGCTGTCCCTGGCCTTTGGTGCCTGTCTCCCATGTTGGTGGTCCATCCCCAAGTCCAGTAGCGGTCCCAGTGAGCTCCGGCAGGATGCCCATCCTTTCCCAGAGGGCAAAGCTGTAACTGAGACCCCCCAGAGGTCCCTGACAGTCGGGGGTGATGTCCCTGGCCTTGGGCACCCGTCTCCCATGTGGGTGGACCGACCCAAAGTCAAGCGGCAGAACCAGGGGGCCCTGGCAGGGTCACCATTCTTTCCTGGAGGAGAAAGCTGTAATGCAGCCCAGGCAGAGCTCTAGGATGGTGGAGGGTGATGGCTCTGGCCTTGGAGCCTGTCTCCCTTGTTGGCCGAATGTCCCCAAGTTCAGCTGCTGTTTTAGGGAGTACTGGCAGGGTCCCCTTCCCTCCCTAGAGGGAAAACCTGTAACGCAGGCCTGCCAGAACTCCAGGATGGTCGGCGGTGATGGTCCCACCTTGGGCACCTGTCTCCCATGTAGGTTGACTGTCCCCAGGTTCAGCAGCGTTCTCAGGGAGTCCTGGCCAGGTCCCCATCCCTCCTTGGAGGGGAAGCCTGCAACACAGGCCAGCCAGAACTCAAGGATGGTCGGGGGGTGATGTCCCCGGCCTTTGGTGCCCGTCTCCCATGTTAGTCGACCATCCCAAAGTCCAGCGCTGTCCCAGTGAGCCCCGGAAGGGTCCCCATCTTTTCCCTGAGGGAAAAGGTGTAACGCAGGCCACCCAGAGGGCCAGGACAGTTGGGGGGATGGGCCCGGCCTTGGGTGCCTGTTTTCCATGTGGGTCGACCATCCCCAAATGCAGCGGTCCTAGGGAGCCCCAGTAGGGTGCCCTTCCCTCAACAGAGGGAGAAGCTGTTACATAAGCCACCCAGAGGCCCAGGACAGTGAGGGGTGATGTTCCTGCCCTTGGGCGCCTGTCTCCCATGTGGGTTGGCCATCCCCAATTCCAGCGGGGGTCCCAAGGTGCCCCAGCAGGGTCTACATTTCTTAATGGAGGGGAAAGCTGTAACGCTTCCCAGCCAGAGGTCTAGGATGACTGGGATGATGTCCTTAGTCTTGGGCCTGTCTCTCTTGTTGGTCGGCTGCCTGCAAGTTCAAGTCTGGTCCCAGGAATCCTTTCAGGGTCTCCATCCCTTCTCTGAGTGAAGAGCTGTAACGCAGCCTAGCCAGAGCTTCAGGATGGTCGGGGTGAAGGCCCTGCGCTTGTGCACCTGTCTCCCTTGTTGATAGATTGTCCACAAGTTCAGCGGTGGACCCAGGGAGCCACGGTAGGGTCCCCATCTCTCCCTGGAGGGAAGACCTGTAACTCAGGCCTGCCAGAATTCCAGGCTGGTGGGGGATGAAGGCCCCGGCCTGCGGTGCCTGTCTCCGATGTTGGTGGTCCATCCCCATGTCAAGCGGTGGTCCCAGTGAGCCCTCTAGGGTTCCAATCCTTTCCCAGAGGGCAAAGCTATAATGCAGGCCACCCAGAGGTCCCAAGCAGTCGGGGGTGTTATCCCTGGCTTGGACACCCCACTCCTGTGTGGGTCAACTGTCCCCAAGTCCAGCGGCTGACCCAGGGAGTCCCGGGACGGTCCCCATCCTTTCCCGGGGGGGGAAGCTGTAACGCAGGCAGCTCAGAGGGCCAGGACAGTCAGGGGTGATGGGCCTGGCCTTGGGATGCTGTTTCCCATGTGGGTCGAACATCTCCAAGTGCAGCAGCAGTCCTAGGAAGCCCCAGCAGGGTCCCCTTCCCTCCACAGAGAGGAAAGCTGTAACGCAGGCCACCCAGAGGTCCAGGACAGTGGGTGTGATGTTCCTGGCCTTAGGTGCCTGCCTCCCATGAGGGTCGACCATCCCCAAGTTCAGTGATGATCACAGGGTTCCCATGCCGCTTTGGAGGGAAAACCTGTAACACAGGCCTGCCAGAACTCTAGGATGGTTGGGGGTGATGTCCCCGGCCTTTGATGCCCATCTCCCATGTTGCTCGACCAACCCCAAATCCAGCAGCGGTCCTAGGGAGCCCCAGCAGGGTCCCCTTCCCTCCACACAGGGAAAAGCTGCAACGCAGGCCACCCAGGTGTCCAGGACAGTGGGGGGTGATGTTCTTGGTCTTCGGTGCCTGTTTCCCATGATGGTCGATCACCCTCAAGTTCAGCAGCGGTCCCAGGGAGACCCGGTAGGGTCCCCATTCCTTTTCTGAGTGAAGAGCTGTATCGCAGCCTAGCCAGAGCTTCAGGATGGTTAGGGTGATGGCCCTGGGCTTGTGCACCTGTCTGCCTTGTTGATCAACTGTCCCTAAGTTCAGCAGTGGTGCCAGGGAGCCATGGCAGGGTCCCCATCCCTCCCTGGAGGGAAAACCTGTAACGCAGACCAGCCAGAACTCTAGGTTGGTTGGGGGTGATGTCCCCGGCCTTTGGTGCCTGTCTCCCATGTTGGTGGACCATCTCTAAGTCCAGCAGCGGTCCCAGTGAGCCCCGGAAGGGTCCCCATCCTTTCCTATGGGGCATAGCTGTAACGCAGGCAACCCAAGGTCCAGGACTGCCGGGGGTGATGTCCCTGGCCTTGGGCGCGCAGCTCCCATTCCGGTCGACCGCCCACCAAGTCCAGCAGCGGTCCCAGGGAGCCCTGGCAGGGTCCCCATTCCTTTCTGGAGGGAAAATCTGTAACGTAGCCCAGCCAGAGCTCTAGTATGGTGGCGAGCGATGACCCCGGCCTTGGGCACCTGTCTCCCTTGTTGGTCGGCTGTACCCAAGCGACAGTCTCAGGGAGTCCTGGCAAGGTCCCCACCCCCCCTAGGATGGGAAACCTACAGTGCAGGCCTGCCAGAACTCCAGGATGGTTGAGGGTGATGCCTCTGGCCTTTGGTGCCTGTCTCCCATGTTAGTTGACCATCCCCATGTCCAGCAGCCGTCCCAGTGAGCCCTGGCAGGGTCCCCATCCTTTCCCAGAGCAAAAAGCTTTAACGCACAGAGGGCCAGAACAGTCAGGGTGATGGGCCTGGCCTTGGGTGCCTGTTTCCCATGTGGGTCGACCACCCCAAGGCCAGCAGCGTTCCTAGGGAGTCCCGGCAGGGTCCCCATCCCTCCACAGAGGGAAAAGCTGTAACGCAGCCGAGCCAGAGCTTTAGGATGGTGGAAGGTCATGGCTCCAACCTTGGGCGCCTGTCTCCAAGTGCAGCAACGTTACAGCATTTAGAAGGGATGGGGACCTTGCTGGGGCTCCCTGGGATTGTCGCTGAACTTGGGGATGGTTGACCAACATGGGAGACAGGTGCCCAAGGCCAGGGACAGCATCCACATCTGTCCTGGAGCTTTGGCCAAAGCTCTCACAATGAAACTGTCCAAAACTGTATCAATATGTGATGATTGGCACGCAGTCTGTCATGGTGCCTATTTTGACAGAGCATACAATACGCACTTGCTGTGGAGCTCATCTCCTCTGTCAGAATAATCCACCTACCAAAATGTGTGCAAGTTGTTGAACAGTTTTATTATATGTGCATGCACTGTGGTGGAAAGGTAGGAGACAGGTTGGACTGGTGCCATCCGCTCTTGGAGGAGGTGTGGAAGATCTTGGGGCACTGTGTGAAGTGTACTGTGGTAAGGAGTGTTGTGTTGTCTGTGGTGTAAAGAAGGCAGGTGGGTGGATTTTGGGAGAATTATGTGTATTGTGCAGTGCCCTAAGCAGTGCTAGGCATGGAGACTTCACTGAGCCATAGTCTTCCTTTCTGTCAGAATCTCTCTCCCATTTACCTTCCCTGATACCTCAGTATCACTGTGTAGTATGTGCAACTTTCCTTACCAACTTGCAGTACAAATGGTGGGCCGCAGGAACAGAAACCTTCATTGATTACAATTGTGCCATCACAACTGTGCCATTGGCACAAAGTGACATAATGTGTCCTTCACCTCTTTCCCAGAAAAGTATGTGTCAATTACATAATGACCTACTGTTCTCTCACATGTGAAGCACATGTAAGATTGGGTGAAGTGTGCGTCTGGTATTGTTGTAAGAGACATGTGCTAAAGCACTTGCTGTGCTAATGGATAAACTGTACGTCTGGCCCTATTCATGTTGGTTTTTCATGTTTCCATTTTCTAGTGAGGATGAGGGTTGTATGGATTACACCTGAAGGGCTGCAGCACATTTCACAGGCCCAAGCACATCTGGGTTTCAGAGGCATGGTGTGTCATTGCACTGGTTTGGTGTCGGGGGAATGTGCCTTCACCAGCTCATAGGAGTCATCTGCGATGCCCAGGCAAAAGGAGATGTTCCACCTCCTTTCCTGATAGTGGTGCATCTGGGAGGAAATTATATGGCTTCTATGGGACGGAGAGGGGTACAGGAGCTACTGATGGCTGAACTGGAGAGGATTTCGCTAAGGTTCCCAAACACTGTGGTTCCTTGGTCGCAAATGGTTCCAAGGAGGGACTGGAGAACTCCTGAGAAGGAAAAGGCCATCATCTCCTCTGTGAGGAAACTTAATGGTGAGCTGGCAAGACTGACCAAGGACAATGACAGAATTCGGACAATTCACCATGGCTTTATCAAAGGTGACCTGATGTTTCACTGAGTCGGAGCGCTCCTTTCTTAGAGAGTCATGGGTTTTTTCATTGAGGACATAATGAACTTTGCCCAGACGTTATGTTGGGGTAGGAGATCCCAATAATTGATGGACAATTTGCACACAGGAATACCACTCTTTAAGGAATTATACAATGTGGGCACACTAGCATGCAGTACAATCCGCAGTAACCACAAAGGCTTCCCCTGTCATGCCTGCTAGATCCCCTGTCCTCACCAGAACCGAGCCTCCTGCCACTTCACAGATAAAACGTTCCTCATCTGCCTATAGCACGGCTGCCAGGCCATTCATTACTTGTTGGAAGCTATCCAGGAGGTTGCTAGGGTGACTATGTGGATCTCCAGGATGCCGCGCAGTAACGCAGCGCTCCAAGGCTCATCACGGTCACGTGACATGGAATGCTGCACATCACATTTGAGCCGCGCCTTAAGAAGCTATTTAAATTGTTCTTGTTCGGCACTCAGGTGCTTCTATTTGTTGTTTCAGCCCAAAGCTCTGTCCTTGTTTTGCTACGCTGCCTGGCTGTTCCACGTGATCTTCTGTTGCCGTCCTGGTTTGTTAAACGGACTTCTCTACTGTCTCCGCCCATGGTACCTATTGTCTCGCTCTCCTACTGACTATGGCTTGAACTTGGACTGACTGCTCTTTTCGGAATCGTCACGTCTTTGCCTGCACGTTGCTGACTTTGGACTGCCACATGGATTCCTTCCTTCATCTCCTGCTCCGGGGCTGCATTGTTTAAACTGTACGCAGAACGTGTTCTGCTCCTTCTAGGTTACGTTCTGTACTGTGCATAGCCCCTCAGCACCGGACTCATTACTGAACGCTTTACCTTGCTGTGTAGGCATCAGTGCTCCTGAATCACCTCGAGGATCCATTTCCATTCTGAACTTCTACCTCATTTCTCCCAAACACCCGGACTCCATTAACCCCTTTGTTAACAAGTGCACTGGACATTTCTTGATGCTCTGCTGCAGCCCTCAACGTGTGCACCAACCCGACACTAGTGTTTCCCTCATGCCACACTGTTCCTAGTCCTTCACTAATCCTCCCTTCCTTGTTATCAACATGCCCCTTGACACCATCCTCTGGACAAGTAACTAGGACCATCAAACCTCCCTTACGGTGAGAGAGCTATTAGTGAAGGTGCATTACCAAACTCGGGGAAAAGGGAAGGGGGAGGAGGGAGTCGGGGGTGTCTCACTATTCTCCTTACTCGACTTGCCTTCCTAGGGAGAACCAAGAAGGTGGTACACTACCACCCTGGAAGGTCTAGATCCCCTTACACCCAGGTTAGTCAAGCATAACCAAGGGTCTGCTTATTGTCTCCTTAAGGATCGCTACTGATCTGTGCCTCTCTATTCGAGCCTGGTGTTTTCCTGTTGTCATAGATTCCTTGGCCTTTCAAATGTTTTGCTTCTCTAGCTTTTCCTATTGTTAGTAGCTAGTGAAGTGTATCATTGGGAAGGTCTTTATTTGATATAAGAGATACAGACTGTTCTGGAGTCCGGATCTTATTCACTACCAGGGCAAGTGAGGTACCCAATACTTCAGCCAGAGGTCTTGCCTTCATCCCTGGTGAGTCATTCCTTATCTCCTGTTTTGAAGTTTGTGACAAGTTGGGACATCCCCAGACAACTTGTGTGTAAGAAGCTGGACAAGGGAGCATGTATGGCATTGCGGCAGGATGAACTGTTGGCAGTAAAAGTCTGCCACTGAAGGGATGTGCACATGCTAAGTACTATTCATGATATGCTATGGCATTTATAACGCGCCTATACACAAGTGTTTCAAAGCGCGAAAGTACTTCACTTGTCACTGTACAGGGGCAGGCTCAGCAAGTGCAGAAGCCCAAGTGCATTCTGGATTACAAGTACATGGGTGAAGTAGATAAAGCAGATCAATTAATTGAGCCATACCAGGCAGCACACAAGTCTTGCATGTGGTACAGGAAGTTGGCCGTACACATTATACATGTAGCTATGTACAATGCTTGTTTTGAATACTGTGCAGCTGCTCCACAAAACAAACTGTCATTTTTGAACTTTGAAAAAGAAGTTGTAAAATCGCTGACCATTGTTCATGTACCAACTCCCTCCTTTCCAGAAGTAGAAGATGTAGCCAGATTAAAAGGATGCCACTTTGCTGATTATATTCCTGCCACGCCCATGAAGAAACAAGCACACAGAAAATGTAAGGTGTGTACAAAATAAGGAAGGAGGAGGGATACCTGGGTGTACTGTCCTCAATGCCCTTCCATGTAAGCCCTGTGCCTACAGCCTTGTTTTCTTTTGTATCATACAAAGGAAAAATATTGGGAGATTGACTGATTTCCTGGAATACCCATCATTCCTAGATAGGGACCCATAGGCTCTCAATTCGTGCATGCCTTAGAAAGGAATGCCACTCCTGCTCTCTGCACTGGAGTCGTGCCTTCAATAAGTATGCAACACCATTCTGACTAACTTCACGTTGGCATGCCTTGACAAGCAATGCTATTCCTGCCCCCTCCACTTCAGGCCTGCCTTGGAAAGGAACGCCACTCCGACACCTTCCACTTGAGGCCTGCCTTAGAAAGAAATGTCAATCTAGCTCCCTCTACTCGAGGCGTGCCTTAGACAAGAAAGAAACACCATTCTGGTTCCCTCCGCTTGAGGCGTACCTTAGAAAGGAATTGTATAGGGGTGCCAAATCCCCCCGCCCCCTCAACTGAGTACAGATAACATGATAGGCACATCAATGGTTCCATTATTGCAGCAATCAGGATTATAGTGCCTTTTATTAAAGGTAAAAAGTAAACTGGCGCTGCACATATCTGGGTAAAAATGACCCAGGAAGTGAAGGGTGCTTTAAAGATTACACACACATATCATAAGTGTATACAATTATATTATGAATAAGAGATAAAAAGTGAGAAATGCTTAAATAAATAATTTATGTCACTTTGAAGGAATAAATACAGTAGGCAGAATGGATACCTCGGGCACAAAATATTGTCTAGTGTTAAGGACAGATGTGGAAAACACTGACTCATGCCGATAAAGCAACAGAAACCGACACATGAAATGGTCTTTGGCATGCTCTTGCAGTAGATAATTGAGTCTGGGAGGTTAATCTTTGAACTTGGCAGGAAAAGCAGACAAAGGCAAGGGAAACTACCAATTTGAACAGACCAGCTGCATTATTTGGCATCATAAAATAGAGGCTATTCATTTCTCTATGGTATATGGGCTAACTGACTTGGTGTTAACACTGATATAGTATTGTTTCGTCCTCATTGTATATGTTGGCCTATGCCCAGTCGCTCTGCGAGAAAATCCGCATTGCAAGGTCGTAACCTTAAGTTAATTGAGCCTCAATTTTAGGTCAAAGCTGCCATTTTAGTTATTCGTGCAAAGTCACCCCGTGGCCTAAAATGGCCGACCTGTGTTCTCTTATTCTAACTTAACCTCTTCAACCTTTGTAGGAGAGTTAATGTCCAACCTGCCTGCAGGCTACATGTTAGGGTCATGTAGACCTTGTCGTTTGTTGACCTCGGGATCAGGGGATTACTTGAATCGGTGATGTTAACCTACAAGTATATAAGAACAATAACACTGTTAAAACATGTTATGCGAAACATCTGTTTGACTTGCATTAAAGCAATGTGTACAGAGTGTAAAGTTAAACCCAGAGAATAATAGTGCTTGTTAGTAAATGTATTAAAGGGTAAAACCGCATGCACGAGATATGTAAATTAGGAATAAACCTGGCGCGACCCGAGCCCAGTACATGATTAACTTGTAGGAGGCTGGACATCGTTATGAAGAAATTGTATAAATACGCTGATGTCCAGCTAGCAATTCCTGTTCACTGCTCACATTGAACCTGCTGGTGGTCTCTGTGATGTACTGTCGGCCAAATAGCTATTTGTGCACTTTGTTTTGTAAACTGTACAGTATTGCAATAACGATTCTGGGAATCTTTACAAGCCCGTGTTGGTGTATTTCTCTTTGCATGGTGTAAAAGCCTTAATATTGTATTTTCTGATTCCACATTGGCAGGACCTCGAAAAGTAGATAAAGGATTGACAGTGATGTGATTAAAATTGTTTTTGGCAGTCTATGGGTCAGACAGCAAGTGTTAATGCCAAGTATGCTAATGTAGGCTTGGGGTGCACCAGATAAGTCACCCAATCACAAGTAAAGTGAGTTTTTCTTTTTACAAACAGAACCTTCTAGAAGCATTCTTTGACCAAGTAGTCATGTGTATGAGGATGTTGCATCATCCAAATAAGCCTATATAAGCAGGTTGAAGGCAAAATGCGCTGTGTGCTTTTCCAGACTAACGTGTAACCTCATCTAATACAGACTGCTGTGCTTTTCTCCTGTCTTTGCCTCAAGAAGTATTCATAGCTGCCAGAAGCTTGATAATGAGAAGAAGACCCCCTGTTCAGAATTCCACTTCAGCTCCCTCTACTCGAGGTGTGCCTTGGACAAGAAGGGAACACTATTCTGGTTCACCCCTTAGGTGAGCCTTGGCAAGGCATGCTAGTGCAGCTCCCTCCACTTGAGGCCTGCCTTAGAAAGAAACATCAGTCAAGCTCCCTCCGCTTGAGGTGTGCCTCGGAAAGGAATGCAATTCAGGCTCCATCCATTTGAGGCCTGCCTTAGAAAGAAACGTCAGTCCAGCTCCCTCCACTTGAGGCGTGCCTTGGACAAGAAGGGAACACCATTCTAGTTCACTCCATTTGGCGTGCCTTGGCAAGCAATGCTTGTTGTGCTCCCTCCAATCGAGACGTGGCTTGGAAAAGAATGTGATTCCAGCTCCTTCCACTTGAGGTGTGCCTTAGAAAGTAACGTCAGTCCAGCTCGCTCCACTGCAGACATGCCTTGGACAAGAAGGAGACAACATTCTGGTTCACTCCTCTTTGGCGTGCCTTGGCAAGCAATGCTAGTGGTGCTCCACCATTCGAGGTGTGCCTTGGAAAGGAACACGATTCCGGCTCCTTCCACTTGAGGCGTGCCTTAGAAAGTTACATCAGTCCAGCTCCCTCCACTGGAGACGTGCCGTGGACAAGAAGGGACCACCATTCTGGTTCACTCATCTTTGACATGCCTTGGCAAGCAATTCTACTCCACCTCCCTGCACTCGAGGCTTGCCTTGGGAAGGAATGAGATTTGCGCTCCTTCGACTTGAGGCATGCCTTAGAAAGGAACACCATTCAGGTTCATTCAACTTGAGGCGTGCCATGGCAAGCAATGGTAGTCCAGCTCCCTCCACTTGTGGTGTGCTTTAGAAAGAAAAGCCAGTCCCGCTCCCTCCACTCAAGGGGTGTGATGGACAATACGTGAACACCATTTTGGTTCCCTCCACTCAAGGCGTGTCTTTCAAAATCCGTAAACGCCACTTTGGGTCCCTGCCTTGAGGGCTAACGGTAATTAAAAGAGTAACTGGACACCATGTATACGGTGGCGGTGTGTCTTGTATACCTTGTACCACCCTGCCATGATTTATTTTACTACAGTGAAGGTCATGTTTTGTGTGACTGAAATGTCTTCTGTTGGAATGACTTGGATATGATTGGTGTGTGAGTGAGGTAAAGCTGCATTGTACATGCAGATGTGATTTCTGTGAATGCACTATGCCATCACTGGAGAAATGATTAGCATGTTAGTGGATATGTATTTAGTGTGCGTATGTTTGCAGATATGAATGGTTGAATGCTGGCATACTTGCTATGCGTGTACTTGAAGATGGTGTGAAAGATATTACCTGGAGACCAGGTAGCCAAGTGAGCGGATGTCCACTTGCTATGAGTGTGCAGATACAGTTGGTGACACGTTACAGATGAATACAGGCAGAGTTGATAAGCAAGTACGTGAAATGGTGTGCCAGACATGTCCTGGAGACAAGGGTGCCATGTGAGCAGATGCCCACTTGCAATGCGTGCGCAGATACGGTTGGTGTCACATGACATTTGAATGTTGACACAGTTGATATGCAAGTCCATGAAGTTGGTGTGAAAGATATCGCCTGGAGACAAGGTTGCAATGTGAGCGGATGTCCACTTGCTATAAGTGTGCAAATACGGTTGCTCTGGAGCTATTGATTTGGTAGTAGTGCGACTGCTGAAATGGATGGTTACTGACTGCAGACACAAAAGGTGTATAAACGCCAGTATAACGGTTGGTGCCTTGACGCAGCTTTACTTTTCAGAAG
This sequence comes from Ambystoma mexicanum, assembly GCF_040938575.1. NCBI lineage: Eukaryota > Metazoa > Chordata > Amphibia > Caudata > Ambystomatidae > Ambystoma > Ambystoma mexicanum. The sequence goes on from NC_090936.1 coordinate 829,727,304, forward strand.
AACTTTGTTTCCTGTGCCAAACCAACCACACATGTCCTGTTGCACTGCAAACTGTATTTATGAGGAGAGTGAGCAAAGGTGCCTGTGAAAGGACTTGAACAGGAAAATCAGGGTGGCAGTGGGTACTACACAGTTATTCTTGTATTCGCAGAGCACTTGGCATATAACTGATTTACCCATTTTCGGCCAGGTGAGGACATCCATGCATATGAGATCTGGCTTTCATTGGGACATATGTGGAAACCTTTGAAGGTAGGACATGTGTTGTTGGCAGCGTGTTTCAGTAGTTTCCTGGTGGCAAATGTCTGATAATTGTGTTTCTTTTCCTAAATTTTGAACTTTGCCGGGGCTTGTGGGTAATACATTCTAGGGTGATTCGCACAAGCCAGACCTTTGTGGATTCCCACAGGTGTCTTCTTTGCAGAAATGCACGGGTTCCCTGTTTTCCTTGGTGGCTGAGACACCCCAGGCCCAAATCTGTAGGTTTTCCACAAGAGCAAAATCCTAAAAATGTATAATCATGAAACCCTTTGTGACAGCAATAGTTTAGCCTTTTCCCTTTGCGTCCAGGTAGGTGCACCCACACATGTGAGGTACTGTTTTCATCGGGACACCTCTGGGAAGGCTGTAAGGTTGGACATGTGTTGCTGGCAGCAGTTCTCGGTGGTTTCCTGGTGGCAAATGTCTGAAAATTGTGGTTTCTTTCCTACATTTTGGACTTTGCTAGGGCTTGTGGGTAATAGATCCTAGGGCGATTCGCACTAGCCAGACCTCTCTGGACTCCCACGGGTATCTAGTGTAGAGGTGGAGCCAAGTACCCACACCCAAAGCTCCTTCCCCATGCTGCCTATATGTTGGGAGCGTGCAGTACCGGTGAACATACTGATACCGAAAATGATCTTGGAAGTAAGATTCCCATTGAGGAAGCCATACAAGCATTCACGACAGTATGATGCCTATTTTAATGAAATCCCGGAAGAAGAGTGAAAGCTGAGCAAAAGAGAAGCCGGGTGATGTCATACAGAGCAGAGCTGACATACTCAGAAGAAGAGGCTGAAGAATATAGACACTCTATAGAAATAAAGGAGGAGGTGTTAAAGATGAGCAACATTTCAGCCTCGAGATTAAGATGCGCATGCTACAGAAATTATGAAAAAGATATCTGGTCATTTTACTAATGTAGAAATGCAGTAATGCAAGTAGACAAAGTATTTTTAAAGGCTGGCTATGTAGTGAATAGATTGCAGTGATTTGCCAACATATATGCATATGTATGGACTATGGATGATTCCACAACACATTTTAGCACAGCTAGATCCAGTGAAAAGAAAGGCTTTCAGTGTGTAGCAGTTGGAAAAGCAATAGACATTCATAGGTGAATTGAAGGGAGGCTTGGCTGGGCCAGCACCAGGAAGTCAAGGCCACCGTGAACCTGAATGTTCATGCAGTACTTACAGAACGTATGAAAAGAACAAACTTCTGTCTTGGATGAGGAGTGAGAACATTGAAGACGTCAGAAGTTCATCATTTAATAGTATTTTAAATATAGAAAGACTCTGAAACATGGTCTGCAGTCACGTGGATGGATGAAAATAGATACTGAGTTGAGCTGTATCAAAATTAAGAGCCAGCATATGCCCATACTCCCTTTTATTCTCAGGCACAGAGAACATTTCCAAGGCCAAGTTCAAAGCCTTATTTGACTGGCAGACTGCAAGAGTGATGATTGATGACAGGCTAATTGGTGGGAAGCTATGTGTTATGACCAGCCCACCAGCACCTGGATGTTAGCCTGTGTGATGCTTGCATAGGTGGAATATTACAGAGAGGTACATGGGTGCCAACCAATAATAGAGGGACACGTAGTAGAGAGCCCTATAGTTTGAATAACCAATGGGGCGTTGTGTATTTCATGACGTTCATAGTGACTTGCACTAGAGGAGGGCTTAGTTGCCCCACCTGGTGATAGAGACCCAATCACCTTCCCAACAAGTATGAAACATATACCTAGAGGTTCCCTGTAATCCTATCACATCCCCAAGTGTGTTTTTGTAGTTTGCAACGTAGATTGACGTCAATGATGATGAATTTTTAGTATATAAACTGTTTTTTTATGAAATGCATTGAGTGAAAAGATCAAGGAAGTTCTTTGATGTTCGTTATACTCCCTGTTTCAGATAATTGATATTAAAACAGACGCACTTTGCCAACTTCCTGAGTCAGTTTGATTATTGATGTTTGAGTATATTCTGCATCCCCATCTATCTCAAAGTATTTTTACCTTGTCTTAAAGGGCTTGTGTAGGCACACAAGTTCACTTCTTTTCAGAAATGCATAGGTTTCCCTGTCTTCCTTGAGGGCTGCGACACCCCAGGCCCAAATCTGTAGGTTCTCCACAAGAGAAAAATCCTAAAAATGTGTACTCATGAAACGCTTCCTGATAGCAATAGTTTAGCCTTTTCCCTTTGCGTCCAGGTAGGTGCACCCACACATGTGAGGTACCGTTTTCATCGGAACACCTGTGGGAACGCTGGAAGGTAGGACATGTGTTGTTGGCAGCGTGTTTCGATGGTTTCCTGGTTGCAAATGTCTGCAAACTGTGTTTCTTTTCCTACATTTTTGAATTTGTCTTGGCTTGTGGGTAACACATTCCTTGACAATTCCCGCAAAGTCCGACCTCTGTGGATTCCCACGGATGTCTTCATTTTAGAAATGCATGGTGTTCCCTGTTTTCCTTGGTTGCTGTGACACCGCAGCCCAAATCTGTAGGTTGTCCCCAAGAGCAAAATCCTGAAAAATGTGCTCTCCCGAAACACTTTGGGATACCAGTGGTTTAGCCTTTTCCCCTTGTGCCCAGGTAGGTGCATCCACACATGTGAGGTACCGTTTCTGTTGGCGCACCTGTGGGAACGAGGACATGTGTTGTTGGCGGCGTGTTTTGGTGGTTTCGTGGTGGCAAATGTCTGAGAAGTGTGCTTTTTTCTGTACATTTTGGACTTTGCGGGGCTTATAGGTAACAAATTCTAGGGTGATTAGTGCAAGTCAGACCTCTGTGGATTTCTACGGGTGTCTTCTTTTCATAAATGCATGTGGTTCCCTCTTTTCCTTGGTGGCTGCGACACCCCAGGCCCAAATCTGTAGGTTATCCACAAGAGCAAACCCCTACATATGTGCACTCCCAAAACCCTTTGGGATACCAGTAGTGTTGCCTTTTCCCTTTGCGCCCAGGTAGGTGCATCCACACATGGGAGATACCGTTTTTGTTGCCACACCTGTGGGAACGAGGACATGTGTTGTTGGCGGCGTGTTTTGGTGGTTTCGTGGTGGCAAATGTCTGAGAAGTGTGCTTTTTTTCTGTACATTTTGGACTTTGCGGGGCTTATGGGTAACAAATTCTAGGGTGATTCGTGCAAGTCAGACCTCTGTGGATTTCCACAGGTTTCTTCTAGTCAGAAATGCATGGGGTTCCCCATTTTCCTTGGTGGCTGCGACACCCCAAGCCCAAATCTGTGGCTTGTCCACGAAGCCCAATACAGTCTTCCTCAGGGCATATGATGTACCAATGGGTTGGCCTTCTCCCTTTGCACCCATATAGGTGCACCCACACATGTGAGTTACAGTTTTCATTAGGATACCTGTGGCAATGTGGGAAGGTAGGACATCTGTTGTTATCTCTTGCTTTTCATAAAGTTTTCATACATTTGCTACCGCACTTTGTTACACAACCCTTTCATTTCCCAAGTGTAACCTACATTTAGTTGCTGCTTTAGGCACTGCACGCTTTTGTAACCTGCACAAGTCACCTACCCTTCAAAAGGTCTACCTGTGCTCTTTCAAAAAAGGTGTGCCTGCCATTCCTCACCACATTTGTTTTCCTTATTTACAAATGCCAAGTAGGTCTCTTTAGGCCATCAGCATATAAATCCTGTGTACCATGCCTCAGTTTTTGGCTTGTGGTATTGTTTTGTGAAACATTACGAAAAATGTGTGATTTCCTAACTAGAATAGTCGGAGAAAAGTAGTGCTGCATTGTTTTTCTCAATATTCACAGAATCCATTACCTTACAGGTCCAACCATGTCCAGGACATACCTTTTTTTCTTTCATTTTTCAAAATGTTCACCAAACTATGGGAATTTTACCTACATAGTTGTTGACTGACCTGCACAAATGACACTATCCTAAACTTGGAATGTTGTGAACTTTTCAGAATGTATGCCTTTCTGTCTTTGCATTCAGCTTTCCTACCACCACTCGTCCATTCCGTCCACGCATGTCCTATTTAAAAAAAAAAAAGGGAAAAAACACCCACCTCTCACAAAACTGATGGTAATTTATAAAAATATGTTTCTTTTATTTCCACTCAACTTGTTCCCGAAAGGCTGGAAAATGGTGAATTCATAACAGCAAACCATTTTTTCCAAGCTCTTACACGTAAGAAAACACAGGCTTCTTTGTACATCATTTTATTGGCATTTTCTGAAAAAACATATTTGCTTGTTTTTTTGTTATTTTCTCTCACCCCCATAAAGCAAACTAGGATTCCATGGTGGCGTTATGACCTCCTACATGTGGGAAGAAAAGGGGCCAAATCTGACCCAGATATCACATGTAACAGAAATGTTACAAGGGATTGAATGGCGACATACCAAAATCACCAAAAAAGGGTTCGGCACAGGGAGGGGAACCCATCAGCAGTTAAGGGGTTACATGTCCCACTCATTGCAGGTTTGGAAAAACAACTAGTCTGCATGTTGAACCTCAAGCACCTGTCAGTTGGCATAAACTCCCTTGTCCTCCTTCCTGTTTCAGTAGTTGGGTGGTTATGGGAGTTAGAGTCCATAGTGGTCTTAGAACTTTTAACTCGTGAATGGTTTTTCCTATGAACTTCACATGAAGGCACATTAGTGACAAAAGATGTGTATGAATTGTGATTGTTTGAGCCAAAGGTGGAGGCCGGGCTGGAATGACAAAAAGGCCATGAAGAACACAGGTCTCAGAGGTTCTTCGTCATAGGAAGGGGGGTATACCACACCTTGGCCAATGGAGTCAAAATAACTCCCCAGTAGTTGTCTCTTCCCATGTGACCCTCCCTCATACAGCTGCACCCAGGACCTGGAGCAGGTAGCTGCTGCAGTCCTCTGGCCACATGGGAGGAGGCCACAGGCAGGAAAACAGTGGCAAGTCCATCAGATTCATCACATGGTGAAGTATCCTCCCTCCGTCCTGTGACAGCATGTCAGGGGTTACTTATAGCTGAATTAGTTGGTCTTCTGATATCTAGACGAGGTCAGAATACCACGATTGGCGGGGCAATGCAGGTGTTAGCAGAATGAGGCAGCAGGGATACATTCTCATCATCTGTACTACTTTGCAAGTCACCGGTATTGGGGGAAATGCATAGGCAAATAGGCTGTTCTACGATATGGAGATAACACCCCCAAATGACCCCTCTTGGGTAAACCTGCTCAATAACTGCCTGTCTGTTTTGTCTGGCTGTAAATTAAGCCACCTGCGGTTGGGACCATCGTGTGAACACTTTCCGGGGTTGAGCATGCGGCAGGTCAGAAGTAGGTGAGATGAATCTGATGATGTCATCACTCCTTTCACAGAGGTAGCCTCTCCTCATTTGGCCTGGGGAAGGTGGCTGCTGCCTGATCTGGACCCTGGGGGAGGCTATGTGAGGGAGGACCACATGGGGGAGGTGATCCTCATGAGGGGGGATTGGGATCATCAGGTGAGACATGGTATACATTTGCCCCCTTTTGAGATGTCCCATCCATTGCCCATGCCTTAATGGCATACTGTGTTAATCACCCCAACATCCCACAGGACTTGCTGAATAAATCCCACAATATCCTGTAATGACATAGACTGACTATCAATCTCATGATTACGAGTCCTTTAAAGATACTGGGATGAGGCAGAGGAATGGAGTTAAGAAGATCTCTAGAGCATGCAAGCCAACTCTGCGCACTATTTGTTGGAAGGAGTGGCACTATGGCAGGAGCTCTGAATCCCCAACAGCTGATGAAGCCGAGGAAGCTGACAGTAGCAGGCGACTCCTGTTGGAAGGAGAAACGCTTTGACAAGAGCCCAACTGCATGCAAGGCCCGCAGGGAGAGGAATGTACAGAGTGCTGTGCGATGTGGAAGGTCTGCTGGTCCTTCTGAGAGGGAGAAGCAGAGAGCCGGAGTACTCGTGCTGGCCAAGCACTAACAGCAGAACTCTGCCTCCAGACCATGGAAGCCAACCAAAGAGCAGAGAAAGGACGGGACGCTCTCCCGACCTAACGGACTGTTACAACAACCATGGAAGCTTGCAAAGAATGCCAAAGTAGCTGCACATAACCGGTGAGCACAGCTGGAGAAGGTGGGACACCAGGGAACTTCACGGCAGGTGCCACGCACTGTGGGAAAGGGCAGCAAGCATAATAAACAAGATTGAGAAAGGTTCACTGACTAAGTGGATATCAAAAGCATGGAAAAGGCTGAGGCCTGCAGTTTAATATGAGTCTCAGACCCACACTCGAAATTAAAAGACTTACGAATTAAGTGAACTGTGCAAAAAAGTCCTGGCAGGGGAGTTTACCAGGCAAAGTCAACTGTGTGAAAAGAATCCTGATGATGACCCATGCCCTTGGGATTGTGAATTAAGTGAACTCTGCAAGAAATTCCAGGCAAGGGATTACACCAGGCAAAATCAATTGTGTGAAAATAATCCTGAGGCTGACCCATGCCATTGGGATTATGAATTAAATAAACTGTGTAAGAAAGTCCTGGCATAGGAGTATACTAGGCAAAGCAATTGTGTAAAACAAACCTTAAGGATGACCCATGCCCTTGGGATTGTGAATTGAATGAACTGTACTGTGAAGTGAATTGCAAATAACAGGAAGAGGAAGCTATCTTTTTATGCTCCAAATAACTTTGTTTCCTTTTTTAACTTTTGTTTTTATGGAAAGAAAACTGTGGAAGGGAGACATTCCCAGGAACCGAGAACACCATTTAAGTGAAAGCCTTTTTGTTGGAGTTAAACATTTTGTTGAATTTGGACACTTGAGCACTTTTCAAGCCAAATACATTACCCTTATCACCTTAGAATTCCTTTAAGAGTGTAAGGGTCAGAATAGGATTTTGGACAAAGGACATTTTGTTTTTGACATCTTGACATCGGACAGAGCCTTAGTTTTGGTTGAGGTATGGAACTACCTCTGAGAGCAGGGACACAGGAATTTTCCAACCCTCTTATTATTTGAATAAAATTCTATAACAATCAGCATGACTCCCCTGTATCCACATCTCATTTCTGGTTTATCACAAAAGTCACAGACTCTTTGATGAGATTATGAATTTCAGCTTTTTTATGAATTTGTTTAACATCCTGAGGTCAAGGATATTTTCCATCTGTTTTTTTTACAATAAAATTCCTTGAGTAGACCCCAGTGCCTTAGAGATCTTTTGTCACCTTTTTTGACAGCATGTTTCTACAGCATCTCTGGCACTTCTTATCGGAGCACTCTCATCTCTTAGATGAGATTATGCACAGTGTTTTATTTTAAGTAACTTAAAAAGGCCTATCTTTTCCTATCACTTTGGGTGGTACCTGTCTATGTTACTAAGGTGCTTGTTTGTCAGTCATGATTGTCCAAATAAACAAGTCTGCTGTCCAAAACTACCCTACCACTGTGAAAACCAACTTAAATCAGGAGAGTGACTCCCTTCTTCTCAGGGTACTCCTACTATCAATATATGTGTTCCTTGGTAGCATTGAATTCGCAAATAGTCTCTTGTGACTTAGTAGATCAATCTCTTTAGTTAATCAACTGCATTATCACATTTTCCTTTCCCTTTAGGAATCCCCTTTGAGATTTCTCATAGGATTCATATCTCTCATCGTTGCTGTTACTACATCTTGTCAAAGGATTACTGTTATGGTGGGGTTTACCTCCTGGACAATTGTATATCCAGTTCACTTGTGCAACTTCTCTTGATATAGTGCAATTGTTTAGTTCTCTCAAACTCTGGTTCACACTTTATTTCTCTCACATCATACTATTCTTGTACAAGGTATTTATTTATTTTCACCTTTTTGTAGGGTATTCCGTCCCACTGCTTTTCTCTTGATTTATTTAGCTTTTCAATGGTTCCTTCTCTAGTAGCAATAGGATGTAAGTTTATTTGTTTTTTAGTGTACCTTGTGCCTTAATTTTCACTGGGACAAGTTGTATTTGCAGTAGAACGATTCCCTGACTTTTGTAGTTTATGGCAAATCCAAGATGTTGTAGAGTCTCTTCCATACTTGAAATTGACTGGTTTGCTACAATTAGCGTGGATGCCCACACTAACCAGTTGTCTAAATACGGTTAGACATGGTGACCTTTTCTCCTGAGGGATGCTGCTATCAGTCCTAGGTACTTTGTAAATGTCAGAGTGGCTGAACTGATTCTGAAAGGGATAACCCGAAACTGGCAGTATTCGCATCCCACCAAAAGCTGTTCAGCAGCCGCACTCATTCTTGGTGTCTCTCAACCTACGAGACGCATATTTCCACATTCCAGTACACAAAAAGCCTGTTGGCTTCAGTTCCGTTTTCCATGTTTAGAGGAATTACTAGTACCTCCTTAGACCTTAGATGACTCTCAGAAAGCGTAGAGTGTAAAAACATGCACATTGTGCAGCAGGGTAGGTTGGGAGGGGCGATGAGGAATACGCGAGAGGAACATCCAATCAAAAGAACGTTACTAGGGGTAAGTAACTTGTTCATCGAATGGATTGTGTCCCCCACGTATTCCACATCTTTGATAGCCTCTCAAAGCAGTAATATTTTTGGAGGTGGGAAAATAATTTAGATCTGTCCTTAGCAGTTATCATGGACAGAGTGCAGGACAGCTTTCTCAAAAGGTCCCCTTTGAGTAGAAGTGTCCAGGAGTAATGTTTTACAAGTGCATGTGTATGGTAGACCAAGTGGCTGCGGCACAAATATCTTTAATTGGTACTCCGCTCCGAAGAGCGGAAGTACCACCCATGCCCCCCAGTTGAGTGAGCTCTTAGACCGTGTGGGGGATCTTTCCCAGCCAATCCATAGCATTTTTGGATAGCCAGAATAATCAATCTGGAAAGAGTGTGTTTTGTTATTGCTTAACCCAATTTATAACCTGTATATCTGATAAATAATTGGTCATCCTGGTGAATTTTTGACATTCGCGAGATCTAAAAACTGAGAGCCCTCCTTGGGTCCAATTCATGTAACCTCACTTCCTCCTTCCCAGGATGAGGAAGATGATAGAAAGTTGGTAAAACTATCTTTTGAGACAAATGGAGACTATTTCTGGCAGAAACAAAGGTCTTACTTTAAGAATAACCTTATCCTTATGAAACACTGTATATGGAGGTTTATAAAACCGTGCTTGCAATTCGCTCACCCTGCGGGTAGATGTGATTGCGACTAGCAAAACAGTTTTTAGTGTTAATAGTCTTAATGGACATGAATGCATGGGTTCAAAAGTAATGCATGTTAAGAATTTTAGTACAAGATTTAAATCCCAAACAGGGACCTGAAGGGGAGTAGGAGGAAACACATTAGTGATTCCTTTAAGAAACTGAAGGATTAAAGGGATTTTCAAGTATTAGGTATCCTCTGATTAACACTTGAAATTCGAAAGCGCTGCCAGATGGCCTTTTGTTGTTGTGATGTAGAGCCCCAGATTTGCTAAGTGAAGTAGAAAAGATAACACTGTGGTTGTATTCCACTGAAATGGATACACATTCTTATCCCTACACCAGCTGCTGCACTTGTTCCAACTACAGCGGTATAAGGATTTAGTTGCTGGCCTTCTGGCCGAAAGCAAAATCTCCATTAAGTCATCCAGGAGGTCCCAATCCTTGTACCTCAGCCTCTCAGAAACCACATGTGGAGACTGAGTTTTTTTTAACCTCTGGATGGAGAACCCGACCCTCCTCTCGCGACAGAAGGTCCTCTCTTTGTGGAAGACATAGCGGAGGGCAGATGGACATGTCCAGAAGGTCCGGTTACCATGTCTTCTTGGGCCAATCCGAGGGAATTAGGATCATGGATTTCCTGAACCATCTCAAACCTGATCACGCGATGAATGACGTGGATTGGAGGAAATGCATACAGAAGTGAAAACTCCCATTCCACCATGAACATGTTTTCTAGAGCTCCTCTTGGGCGAAATTCCCAGAGGCAGAATATCTTGCACTTCCGGTTGACACTGGTCGCAAACAGATCCACTTGAGGGGTTCCGAAAAGGTGAAGATCTCTTCAAGGACTTGCTGAGCTAGTTTCCACTCGTGGGAGACTGTGCTCTGCCTGCTCGGAGCGTCTGCCGCCGGTTCTCCGCTCCGGCTAGGTGAACGGATGATAGGAACATTCCTTCTTGAATTGCCCAGAACCACGCTGCATCGCCTCTCTGCACAGTGGTAGTGACTCTATGCCCCCTCTCTTGTTGAGGTAGTACACGGCCACTGTGTTCTTCATTATCAGGAAATGTTTTCTCCATACAGAGGGCAGAAAAACCTTCAGCGCAAGTCTGATTTCTCTTAGCTCCAAAAGATTGATGTGTAGTTTGGACTCCAATGGAGACTAACGACAGCTGATTGTCAAATCATTGGCATGCGCTCCCCAACCCATGAGTGAGGCATCCATCACTAGTGTTATCTCCAGCCATGGCTGCCAAAAGGTTCTCCTTTCAGAATGTTGTCCTGCAGGCCCACCACAGAAGGTCCTGTGCGACTCCGCTCAGAACCTGAAGGAGGTCTGACATCCTGCCTGAGAATTGGGACCACTGACTCCTGAGAGCCAATTGCAGGGATCTCATTCTCAGACGAGCCTCTGACACAAGGAAAATACAGGATGCCATGAGGACAAGCAACCTCAAATAATTGAAGGCCGAAAGAGGCTGGGCATGCTGAAAGTTGGTGACCATCTGCAGAATGTGATGAGTCCTCACCTCAGGTGGCAAGGCTTTTCCTGAGGAGGCATCCAGGACTGCTCCAATAAATTGGAGTCTTTGAGATGGTATCATATGTGACTTCTTGTAATTGAGGGAGAATCCCAGTTTGTAGAGAAAGTGGCAAGTCACATTGAGATGTTCCAGGGTTTGTTTGGGAGAACATGCCCTGATCAGCCAATCATCCAGGTGGGGGTAGACAGGAATCCCCCCTCTCTTGAGACTTGCTGCCACCACCACCATCAACTTGGTGAAAACCCTTAGGCGGAGGTTAGCCAAAATGGCAGAACTTGAAATTGATAATGAGAACCACAAACTGCGAACCTCAGGTACCTCCTGTGCTTGTGATGTATAGGCACATGAAAGTAAGCATCCTGAAGGTCCAATGACACAACCAGTCTTGGAGTTGGAGGACCTGAAGGATCAGAGAAAGGGAAACCATCTTCAACATGTCCTTCCTGAGGAACTTGTGGAAGTTTCTTAAGTCCAAGATGGGGCTTAATCCTCCGTCCTTTTTGGGGATAAGAAAATACAGGGAGTACCAACCCGTGTTCCTCTCAGTCCTAGGTACTAGTTCTGTTGCACCTTTGTCTAGCAGGATCAACATTTCCTGCATAAGGAGAGGATCTGGAATTTTCATTGACCTGTTCCCCGGTGGATGATCGTGAGGCCTTTTTACAAAAGAAAGGCAGTAACCCTGAGCTACCATTTCCAGTGTCCAAGCATCTGAAGGAATGTCTCACCACTCTTTCAGATACTGTGAGAGCCTGCCTACCACTGGGGCTTTGTGGATTAAGATGTCAGAGACATTTTGAGGCGGCTAAAGCAGCGGCTGAGGGCAAAGCTGCTGCTACTTGGGCTGATTTAGCACTGTGAATGCCTGAGGGAATCATCTTTGTCCTCTATGACTGGCTTGTCCTCTCCCTCTTCCAATTGAGGAGTAGAAACGAAAGGACTTACCCCTCCAAGATCATGGTAAGGGTTCTGTGTGGAAAATAGAGGTATGCGAGCAATCCCCTGATAAGTCTCACGAGATAGAAGCACTTTTATGTGATTGGGTTGACTTGTGGTTCCAGGGATAGTCAGTTGCCCATGAGTATTCCTAGCTTATTTACCACATTGGAAGTTTCCGGTTTTGTTCCCATGCACGTCAACCAGTCCAGTTGTGGGTTGGTTGCATTGCTTTCCGGGGTTGAGACCATTATTTCCATTTTGTCGGTGAGACAGTTGTTGAGGCTGTTGTTTGGTTACAGGCTCGTGATCATCTTCACAATTAGTTGTGTGTCGCCTGCGTAGTTGTAGGCGATTAATCTGTGGTAACTAATGATTTTCATAAAGGGGGACATGTAGATTTTGAAGAGTAGTGGGAGAGGCTGGATCCATGTGGAACTCAGTGAGGTATTCATTTTTATTATCCCTGCATTTATTTTCTTTGTTATGACTGCATTTATCAACCGTATCTACAATGCACAGTAATACAAAAGCTAATTCTAGCCGGTAGAACTTGCGTAAAGGGAAAGGCACCCCCTGGGATCAGATTAATCAACAAGCTCTCATTAAAAACGCTGCTGTGGCTCAGGATACACTGACAGGCAATATATCAGGTGCACAGGCTAGGCCAAACACAAAGGGGAAAATGACTGCTTTCTTTCACGCTGAGACTGTGGAGCCGACTCTGGAGGAGAGACTGAGAGCAGATTTTGCTGTAGTGTCAATTGATGTTACTCCCCCATCCACTATGGGGTTTGTGGAAGCAGATTGTTCTAATCTGGAGGACATTGATAACAACTAATTATTAGAGTTGTTACGCATTACAGCAAAGCATTACAGCAATTGCAGACCTGCTGGTTCCACTCAGCACGGCCAATAATGATGCTGCGGCTCCACAGTGGGTGGGGGGGGGGGGGGGGGTGAGTGGTGATTCTATAAAGGATCAGAAAAACAGGCTGTCAGCCTTCCCCAACCTTTTCCCTCAGTCTGATTTCATGGATGTGTCTGATGATGTGCACGCAAGAGTGGAGCCATTCACAGAGATTCAATCTTGTATGCTTACAATTCAGTTTGCAATGCAAATCGTACTGAAATTGTGGTAACATTCATGACAACATGAATTGTGCAACTCCTATGCAGATAACGTCTTCTAACATAGTCAATGTCCAAAAGACCTCATCTAACATTTAGAGAGCAAGTGTTACAAACACTCCTACAGTACCAGCCGGGGCAAGGGAATTTATTAACTCTAATGACAAGCCCCTTATGGCCATCTCAGTGGAGGATAACAACCCAGCATTATCTGAATCCTCTGAAATGTCTTAGTCATGCAAAAAACAAAGGTTACCTCAGCATCAGCGTGCGAGCCACAACATAGAGAAGCAAAATCAACCTAGCCAAGAGGTAGCCACTGGTAAGAAACTCTGCTCCTCACAGAAAAAAATCAAAGAAAATTTGGGGGAGGGAAGAGAGGGAAAGTCATGCTGAAGCTAGTAGCATCCCATAGACTGACTTGGCAAATCTGAAGAGGGAGGCTGATGACTCTGTAATTAATAGAGCCGGAGGCACAGAATATAGCTCTACACCAGAGCGGGTACAATCTGGTGCGATGATGATGCCTGAAGCTGTTCACTTAAATAAAAAGGGTAATAAGCATAACAACTGTGACAAAATAGATGGTAAGAAATTTACCATGAACAGATTAAACTAGAAAAACAAGACAAAAGGATAAATCGGTCATACTGATTACAGTTGTTACAAACAATTCCTCTTTTGCGATTCCTGGAGTCCGACGAGTTTGATTTTGTTGAACCGCTAGACTCGCTAAATCTATCAATTGGTATGATTTAATATGTCTTTATAACGCAGCTGTACACAAGTGTTTCTAGGTGCGACAAGACAATGGACGGAAGACAGAATGAGGACAAGACAAATTATCTTACTAGGCCTTGGGTCATTCAGATTGTGCAAGTGTGACGATGCAAAGTGCATCGGGAAGGGAGAGGAGGGAATTGCCAGGGAGAGGGAGGGGAAAGTGCAATCAGGGAAGCTTTGCTCTGAGTAAGTAGAGCCAGGGTAGCGCGGCTGTGCGTAAGGTCAAGGGGGCAGAGGACTGTAGAGGTTACAGTTACAGTCCCTAAGTGAGCCGTAGGCCTGGAGGCAGTGCAAGGGAGACTGATCATGAAGGAGCCTGGTACCCAGTGAGACTCTGAGGGTAGCAAGCAACCAGTCGGCACAGCAGACAGGTGGGTCAGCAGGGAAGGGAGAGAAAGAGAAAGCAGGGGAGAAAAGGAAGGACTTGAGCTAATTCCAGAACTTCAAGTGGCCGGGCTCAAGTTTGAGATGGGCAGGAAGGCCATTACAGAGGGAGGCACCTGCAGAGGAGAGAGATCTACCCCTCACTCTCTGCCTGGAGAAGCGCCTGACCATCAGAGAGTTCAAGGTAGCTGAACGAAGGGCTAAAGAAGCAAGGTATTTTGGAGGAGAGAGTTGGATGTAGTGGGGGCCCCGGCCCCAGAAAGCCTCATGGACAATGTAGAGGGATTTGAACTTGATCCTTGCAGCTACTGGGAGTCAGTGGAGAGATTTCAGGGCTGGGGAGATACGGTCCCTGGGCTTGAGGCCAAGGATAAGTCTTGCTGTCCTGTTCTGGATTAGTTGCAGAGGGTGGAGAGTAGAGGAAGGCAGATTGAGAAAGAAGCTGTTGCAGTAGTCCAGCCTAGAGATAACACGGGCTCTGGAGATAGTGAGCTTCTGGGGGAAAGTGAGAAAAGGAGGAATACCTCTGAGGAGGCGCAGCTGGTGGTGGGCCTTCTTGGCAAAGTCCGTGATGTGAGGGGAGAAGGAGAGAGAGCGGCCAGAGTGAGAGGGAAAGTGGGAGCAGGGGTCCCAATGAGAAGGATCTCAGTCTACTGGCATTTAAGCAGAGAACATTGGAGGCACAACATTCCTGAACCGCAGATAGACAGTCAGGTAAGAGTGTGAGAGGAGACGAGGCTGAGGGAAGCTTGAAAGAGAGCTGAGTGTCACCTGCATAACACTGACAGTTAGAGGAGAAGGTTGAGATCAGGGCCAAGTAGACATTGAAGAGCCAGATTGAGAGGATGGATCCCTGGGGAACACCACATGTAGAGAGAGAGCTGGGGAGAGAAAGCACCCAAGTTGGACCTGGGAGGGTCGATCCAGGAGGAAGGTGGTCAGCCACTCCAGGGCCTGATACGTGATGCCCAGGTTCTCACAGAGTTGATTGATCAGAATGCCGTGAGTGACCGTGTAAAAATCAGAGGAACGGCCTAGGAGGTTGAGGACAGAAGGAAGTGTGTATAACTGGGGAAGTGGTAACGGCCGAAAAAGTTAAACCATTCTCAAATTGTAGAATGTTATGTTGTGTACAGGGAACTGTAGTGGTGTTAAAAATAATTACTCTATTCCCAACATGCAAGTATTTGAAATTATACTCACATTTTAAGAAAGTAACAGAATATATTTGAATAAATCATAACAACTGTTGTAAACCCCTTAATTTAGGGGACATGTGTTTATTTACATGTATTATCAATGAAAATCAAATAAACACCATATATACACAAGAAAGAATCATTGTCATAATGTGTAATCAAGGAAAGTAGGCAATATTTAGAACCAGGTTTACCCACATCTGAGACAAAACATAGGTTCTGAAATAGGAATGAAAGACAATATTAAATTTACTAGGAGATTGCTTTCTTCATGGAAATCTTTCTGAAAAACAATTGGTTCTTAGTATAAAGAAAAAACCGAAGACAAAAGGTGATCATAAGTGATTTTTACTGATGCTGTAGTCTTCTAACAAAACTTAACAGGTTTGTAGTACAACCAGTGTTAGCACAACGGATTGTAATACAATCAAACCAAACAAAAATTATAACCAAGATTCAGTGCATTTTGTTCTGTAAATGCCGTTTGGTAACTGTAAACAAAATCATTGTGGTTAGGCAAAAAGACATCTGAAATGCTTTGTTCTTAAAGAGTACAGGGCCTAACTCTTTTGGTTTGATTAGTAAAGCAAAGTTCTGTTGTTTGTGGTGAAATCTTGCACATTAGTGGGGTGATGGCCAATCCTTGGTTGAGGACAGAAGGAAGACTGGAGTCATGATTACAGAGCAGATCTTTATGGGTGTTCAGGAGAGCAGTTTCCATGCCTCTGGCTGCTCTGAGGCCACACCGATGGTCATTGAGACAACCAACAGATTCATTATGGACAGTAAGCTGGACGATGGCCAGTTTTTCAGGAGTCTGCCAGGAAAGGAGTGATAGAAATCAGGCAATAGCTTGCCGGACAGGTAGGATCATCTCATCCAAAGGCTTTTTAAGGAAGGATGCACAAGGGAGTACTTGAGAAGAGTGGGGAAAGATCAAGTGGCAAAAGAGTGATTGCAGAAATACTCCAAGGCTGGAGCTAAGGTGTCAATGTGGTCCTTGATGGTTCTGGAGGAGAAGGGGAGCACCTGGTTGGATGACACTTTTCATTGATCGGACTTGTCTAGAAACATCACCAAGCACTGTCAGAGAGAAAGAGGAGGAGGAGGAGAGGGAGAGGCAGCCAGAGGAGGGTCGAAAGAGGTAGAGGGAGAGGAAGAGGAGAGTAAGGACAGGATGGCCTGAGTTTTGGTGGTGAAGTGAGAAGTCAGGGCCGTACAGAGTCCCTGGGAGGGGACGGAGGAGGTAGGGACTGTAGAAGGATTGGCCATCTCCTTGCAGATATGAAAGAGTTTGGCAATGTTGTTAGAGGCTGAAGAGACGCAGGCTTGGGTGTGTACTCTCTTCTTGGAGAGGACATAGAGTCTGTATTGCCTTTGGGATAGGCTGCAGGCCAGTTTTTCAGAGGATGCACCTGAAGCCCTCCACTTCCTCTCAGCACCCCTGCCCTTATGTTTCAGGGCAGCAAAGTCAGAGCCGTACCAAGAGTTACACTTGGAAGGAGGCTTAAGATGGATTCTCATGAGAGGGGCAAGGATTTCCAGAGTGTTGGAGATAGAAAGATGCATATTAGAGAGGGCTGGGCCAGAGTGTGAGTCAGCCGCAGGAGTAGGAGGAGCAGAGAAAGTAACAGCAAAGACATCCACTGACACACGCTTCATGGGCCATGTTGAAAATGAAATATTTATGCTACAGGAATGTTGGTTACTAACAAAATTGTACATAGATGGCTATGTTTTCCAGACCCTGGCTAGGAAGGGTGAACTCGGTAGATCCTTCGGGGGATTGTTAATTGGTGTAAGGCATTCATTACCCACCCACAGGGTAAATGTTGTACAATGCGAGGACAATATGTTAGCAATTGATGTGGGGGGGGCAATCCCAGAGATTGCTGGGTGGTTGCTTGTGATAAACATATACGACCTTCTGGGAGGTGCCTCAGAGGAGCCTATTTTTGACACCCACACTGAGCTGTTGGCGAGATGGATCATGGGAGACCTCATATTGCTAGGGGCGATTTAAATGCCTGATGTGTATGTGCCAATGAATATGTGGCGCGAAAAGTAAAAGTTCCATGAAGCAGAAAGTTACAAATGAGTAATGACGGGCATGGTGAAGCTTTTTAAATGAATGGGAGCTAAAAATGCTAAATGGCTGCATGGTGGATGATTGTCCAGGGCAATACTATCGGACAGTAGGCAACAAGAATGCCATGCTGTATGACTTTTTGGTTAACCACAAACTACTACCATTGGTGAAAAGTATGTCTATTCAGCCTAATAGCTCCAGTGATCATGCCACGCTCACTATTCCTATTTCCCTTAGTGAGACAGCTTATGGTCGGGGGGGAATCGGAGCACTTGGTGTCAATCACACAGGGAATCACATTCTTTGTTCCAGAGAGAATGTAAAGAGAGCTAACAAAGTATTGGCGACTTTGTTACTGAGTTGTATCAACAATTAACATCCTTAGACATTGATGAGATAGAGAATAGGTTGTTGCACAGTGGCTTGGCTTGAGTTTTCACTCTGACAGTCCCCCAGTTGATCTCCTGGGGATAATGGGGTATGAATACCTTTGATCTTCATTGTAGATCATGTAGACATCACTGTTTCTCTGCAGATACATTAGAGGTTTCTCCTCTGCATTAAGACAGCCAGTCACCCTCATCAGCTTTCACAAACAAACTCAAGATGGCCTTTATCACCTCCTTTTCCTAGGATCCGGATTCCTTCCATCTTCACTACCTTTCTACTCCTCATCAAGGCTGTGTCACATGCTCATTGCTCCTCCCATTGTGGGTTAAACCTCTCCTATCAGAGTCTCATCAATACCATCTGCCTGAGGCTGAGCATGCTCTCTTGTACCTTCCTGTACTCGCTGACTACTTCCTCACCATCCTCCTCCAGATGACTTCCCCCTGCCATCTCCTGTGTTTGTGCTACCAACTCCTCATGTATCCCTCCTACCACTTCCTGATACATATTCTCCCATCCCATCTATAGCCTCCTTCGCTCCTCTGTGCCCCTGTTAGGAAAGATTTCTCTTTACTACACCTTTCCTTCCATCTTTATGGAACCCCCAAACCTTCCCCTTTTATTTGGGAATCTGACCTGTACTTTTTGCAGTGCAGTGAAGCCTTAAGCTTCACTAAACTGGCCTTTGCTCATATGTTATGGGGAAACTGATATGTCCTTCGGCTGTCAGTACTGGGAAATCTTGTTTCCCGTAGTGGTTACTGTGTTACTACTTTTGGTTACTTTTGTATCACTTGTGGTAACTTTTTATCATTCTGCACAGCAGCTTACACTGGTGGTCGGTCAAAATCTCCAAAAAAAAATCTCGACTAACAATAAGGTCGAAAAAAAAAGACCGAAAAAAAAGTCGAATTTCTCTTTTTTTAAATATATATTTATTTTGGGGTCCGGGATTTTAAAAAAAATGGTAAAAAACCCCCCCATTTCGAATAAAAAACGTCATAAAAAAAATTCGACTTTATTTTTTTCGGCCTTTTTTTCGCGATTTCTTTTTTTTTAGATTTATTTTTTCCGTCTTATGACCATAAACCGCTTACACTGCAGTACAATGGGGTGCATTTTGGCTTTGCCCTAGACTAACACTCAGAGGATTTTTGGTTACTCTAGGTGTGCTAAAAGGATAGGCTGGGGGCAGCAGTGACTTTTCCCCACTTTTTGAAGATTTGCATTTTAGCTTTACCGCATTTGGCCACTAACTGTGGCTACATGGCCGTGCCATGTGATTTTTCACCTGTCCTTTATCACCCTGTCTCTCTATCATCTCCCTTGGGCTGCCCCCACTCTACCCCAAGCTTCTGTAACCCTGGTTACGAGCTAATGCTGTGAGGTTCCTGTGATCAGCCGGCTAGCTGACTCTCTCTCTGTCCATCTGTCCCTCTCACAGCCCCACTTAGTGATCTGTTAGGAGTTAGGGAATAGTGCCTTGCACTCGCGCTGTTGGAATTACCCATCAGTCACATACAGCCTTACTCCTATTTCTCCTTTATTTTCGTCTTACTCTATTTCAACATTTTGTCTCTCTGATCTTTCACTCCACCTTCCTACCTCCATCCTTAGATGTTACTTTCTCTCCCACTTACTAATACCTCTACTCTTACCACTACTACCTGCTTTCCTCCTACTGCTTCTCCACTACCAATTCTTTGTTACTACCATTCTTCCGCTACTACCTCTCGTCTGCTACTACCACTCCTTCTCTACTACCACTCTTCTGCAACTACTACTTCTCCACTACTATTACCACTTCCCTACTACTAGCACTCCTCTTCTACTACCACTATATCCCACAACCACTCACTCTACTACTATCTCCCTCGTCTCACTATCACTACATCCTACCACTACTCCACTCTCCTTTTAAAGCATGCAAACTCACTCCACAGACTGTTCCACCTATGGCAACTTTCAAACTTCACCCCCACGCCCTCCTGCTGGCCTCTTGGTCCTCCTCCGTCCACCTCTGACTCCACCTTTATAACCCACCAACTTCCTCTTCCTATGCCCTCCTTAAATGTTGCTGGCCCTGGCCAATCCATTTGCTTAGTTCTCAAGGGCGTGTGGGAAGGGCAGGGAAAATACCAAAAGGGGGCCCCAGACCCACCCCCTTGTTTCGCTATGGATTGCCAAGTTACTGACATGCTCCAAGCAGTCCATAATGGACTGCCTTTCCCTGAGTTTTTCCTGTTGGCCTTCTCTTTTTACCATTAGAAATCCCTGGTGGGCTAATGGGCTTTTTCAGCAGTGCTGTCCGTCCCTTGAGGACTCCACCCTTGCAAAGGCCATGTATGAAGATTAGCCAGTTTAAGTGGTTGGGATAGAGTTTGTAGTGTGAGAAACCAGAAGGTGTCTCATCCACTAGTCCCCACTGATTTTTCTCTCAGGTGGCCAGGACACGGTCATCGCCTTTGGATCCAGACCCTAGGGGTGGACCATTGTGGGAGGATCACCTGGGTGAGGGGTGCCCGGGGAGTGGGACACAGGATGGCGAGACAGGGTATCCCTCTTTCCTGTAACACCTTTACCCCATCCTATCAGATAGGCTACGTAGGAACTCTACTCCCCCCTGTCATGATTCCTGCCTCTCATGTCCCCAGCCATCCAAGATGTCAGGCTGGAGCCAGGCCACAATCACCTACATGGCCCTCAAGGGCCTCTCCATCCCTCCAAAGACCCACTTGGAGTCAGACTTGGCGCTTGTGGCACCAGACTCACTCACTCCCATAGGATAACATTGGGGATTGGACTTGTAGTGCATTGATGGGGAGAAGATGGATGCCCCCACATATTTCGGTTCCCAGAACTGCATGTGCAGTCTAGTCTTTTGGGTGTGGTTCAGCCCAGAGACACCTGGGATACACAGACTATTTAAGCCACTCCCAGGCTGAGAAACATGCTTTGTGTTTTCTGCACCTGCAGCGTGACACTCACCGTGTTCGGATCGGTCTCCAGTAGGACTGCATCTTTCTTCTGCGCTCAGCTCCTGCAAGAACAAGAACACCATTAGGAACAGCCTTACCTTACGGCGCTTCTGTCCATCATTCATCGCTCCTTCTGTTCTGTGGGCATCTTCGGCGGTGTCATTCCCATCTTGGCACACCGCTTCCTAAGGAAAAGGGAAAAGAACAAAAAAAAGGCATTAGTAAGCATTCAGAAAATCTTCGCTTATTTTTAAAGACTGTACGAGCTTCAAACGCTTACCAGAATCCCAACCGCTCTGGGGGAACTCTGTCTCCGGAACTTCTCATCCATCTGCAAGAGGGAAAAGACACTCCAGGTTAGTGCGGAAACATCCAGACGCACCGCATACCGCGCTTCCTCACTGCATTTCTTCTTCATAACTGGCATCCACGCCGAAAACGTCGCGGCACCTAAAAGACACAGAAAAAGAACTCAGTGCAATACAAATACGAAAGGGTCGCATCGCGCATCGCGATTATCATCTCAGCAGCACGTCGCCATCCCCAGATGCCGGCCATCATCTAAGGAAGGAAAGGAACAAAGTTAGAGAACTGTTCAAAAGACTCATTATACATACCTGTTGGACTCTTGCCAGTGAAGTAACTAGGCAGCAACGAGCCCGCATCAATCAACGCCCCCCTGCGCGGAAAGCAGGACGGAGAGCACACTTTCCAAGAAAACAAGGCCCAGTCTCCAGACGAGGAGACTCCAGGGAAGGGTTTGAGGTCGTAAGAGGTCAGAACAGGCTGAGTGACGTCCCTGTGGATACCAGGTGAGCGTTACACCCCCCACTCTTTTCCTACACAAACACTTTCACATGGACAGCCTGCTTTGGGAGAAAACAGACTAACACCCGAGCAGTATACCTGATGTGTCCCAAAACAATGGTCAGGCGAGGTTAGGAAATTACTGACCATCGCTCACACCTGACTTCCATTAAGCTTCACCACACGGATAAAAGGAGGAGCACTAAATCACACTCGGAGCGAGGCAAAGCACATGAGGAAACAGCATTTTTCAAGACGGCAGCTGAATGAGAGAAGAAAGACGGCAAAACAAGAGGGGTTTCAAGGAGGGAAGTTCCTTTGATCTCTCCGACAAGGAACCGTTACTTTCAAAAGCCCTCGAGATCAGAAAGCATAAGCCCAGGAAACCAGGATGAAGAATCCTGTATTGTGTGTCGACGATACTCGGGGTGCTCCCGCGTCAGTAATCAAGGCGGGGAGAAGCAGCAGCCGGAGTGGTACAATCCTTGGCTCCAAGAACAAAGCGGCATCAGTGAAATCAATACAGCCGGTGAGTTGGGGAGACCAATAAAAGACTGATTTGTGTTGAAGTCAAGGTTGCAAGCAGCAACATTGTATGGCGAGCACTGGAATGGACATTGTTAAAACGTGTGTGATAAAGACGCCAGTTAAGTTGAACTGCTGATGAGGGTTTGAACTTTGAAAAACAAGATACAATACCTTTGACAGAGTGGTCTGGCACTGCATGGGCGCTCATTCGAAGGTCTCTGTAAGGTATCCAGCTGAGAAGTGGCAGAAGTGAAAGTTAAAAGGTTGTATTAAGAAAAGAACTAAGAATTGTGACACAAAGTGTTCCTGCATCAGTTAAAGCAAAATCCAGTGCATAGTCGAAAGTCTTCGATTTAGATTTTGATACAGTATAGAAAGTTTGGACAATGAGATAAATTTGGTCCGAGCCCGGCGGAGGGAGACCAATTGAAGGATTTGTGATAAAGTGGGTCTGAGTCCAAGGAGGGGGACCTGGGGTGAACGATGAATCATCAGAGAAGTTGTGCATATGAGAATCCTGAGAAGAAAGGAACTTTGAATGTGTGTTTGTCGCACCAGGCCCTCTAAAATATGAGACTTTGAATGGCAAAGAGACTTTGGCACAGTAGGTCCTCATGCTGAGATTTTACACTGCATCCTCATGCTAGAAAAGCCAG
Organism: Ambystoma mexicanum; assembly: GCF_040938575.1. NCBI lineage: Eukaryota > Metazoa > Chordata > Amphibia > Caudata > Ambystomatidae > Ambystoma > Ambystoma mexicanum. The sequence goes on from NC_090936.1 coordinate 829,750,171, forward strand.
AGTATGTGCTAAGCTCGAGTGTGCCGCCTTGTCCCGTTCTGAAAACTAGGGGAAGGGAAGCTAACGGCTCAACTGTCCTGACATATCATTTCTTGAACACTTTTCTTTTGTATAACATTGTTTCCCACACCATTTGTATATAGAAGTAAGGATTGGCAATAGGTTTATTAGTATAGGCCTTTTATTTTGACAAGACACGACTAGGAATGCGTTATTACTATTTGATGGTCGTAGCTTGCTCCCATCTTTAGATTTAGTATTAGATAGCTGTTTTTCAAACCCAATTGAAATTCAATAAACACCCTTGGATTGTAGTCACTTGTGTCTGTCCTACTGTTTGATAACATGCCATCCTTACAGTAGTCACAAGGTCCGCTCTAATCTCAGTCCTTTTACTTCAGGAGTCTAGAAGTGCAGTTCCATGAAGTCCTTGCACAGTCTTGGGAATATTAAATTGGGAATCAGTATACTCCGTAGTGTAGACAACCCAGGCTTCTTAATTATACTCCTCTCATTCCTCTGAAAATAAGTCAGCCAGATACTCAGGTTTGGGTTCTTCCACCAGTTTTTGGGGGCTTTCTGCTGTGATGGAAGCTACCTTGCGTCGGCCTTGCAGAAAATAAATCCCTGGGTTTCTCGGAGCAAAACCTATCTAGTTGTCCTGGCTTCTCACATGCATAACATCTGATAGATTCCTGGCATATTGGGGTTCCCAGAAGGTGGCTATCCACTGGCATCACTTGTCTTAGCCATTGCCCCCGTGGGGTCAGCATACCAGAAGTTAATGTCCTTGTCAATTAACTTTCCTCCTTTGGTCGACTAGGTAGTTGTGGCTCATTTGGTTTCTACGGAAAAGCTCCTAGTTCTTGGAGGGATATAAAAATCTGGTGGGCATTATCGGTTTGTATGGCATTTTCAAGGGTGGGTTAATGCAATTGCCATACTACATTTTGTAAGCATGGGGGAACTGAGTCGACAAATTGTGCCAATATAACCATATCCTTCACTTCTTTCAAAGCCTTGATGGCAAACCATTTGTTTAAAAGGGCCCATACCCTATACAATATTTTTCTTGGGGTTTTTCCTTGCCTTAAGTGCAATTGGTAGAGCTTTACTCAGAAGTTCTTTCAGTACTGCCCTAAGTGCTCAAATATACCCCATTCTAAATCATCATACAATGTGTGCCTTTCAGGGTTCAAAGCATACAAAGTGTGGTGTTCTTCTTAGGTCAATGATGGTGTGAGATATAGCGGGTCCGTCTGTTGCGGTGCCACCCAGCCGTTTCAGCGACCATCTCAAAATTAACAAAGAAATCGACTGGATGTTCACCTGTGCCTAACTTCTAAAGAATGTTTAGGAGAACTGCTGGCTCTTCCCTCCTTTCAGTCATCACGGTTGGTAAAACTGCCATAATCTCCTGGTATTGTCAGCTTAATTGTAGTTGCCCATCAACCAATGCATGCAATAGGTCTTCTATTTTGGCCAATTTGTGCCATTGACAGGGAGTTGTTTATGCTCCCCAACAAAGGGAAAAAGGATTTATTTTTCTTCTACCCAGGTAGCCTCCCCCCACTGCCTGAAAAGGTTGCTTCAGGATAGTTTTCGTATCTGGTCCTTCTGCGTTTTCAGCTGGATTCTGTTCCCAGATGTCTCGTATGAGGTCCCTGGTCTCGCAGCACCTAACTGTCATGCTTCGAAAAAAGTGGTCTGAATTGATAGGTTCTTTGGCATTTTCCTCTCCAGGGCCTTTACTATTCTGAGATATAAACTATGGGTTGCAAATAGAATTTCCTCAATGATTTTGCCCCAAGAGCCGGTATGACCACTGCCCCCAATATGGGTAGCTTCAGATGTCAAATCTGTCCTCTTTGATATAGGCTGACCTCTGTATCGGGGTATACCCAATCCCACCTATGACATCACATGTGACAGGGATACACCAAAATAACTAACTCCAACACCTTTTGATGGTTCAGGGGTGTTTATTGTCAGATTTACAAGATCAGTAGGCTTGGTTGGAATTATGGTAATGTCAGGGATGCAAGGGGCTTTTGGTGATTGGCGCTAGGGCTGTCCCTCTCTCTCGTCTCCCTTGGGCTACCCTCACACAAACCTAGACATACGTAACCCTGATTAGTGCTAGGGCTTGGTAGCACCCACTGTCTTGTGGTACGAGCTAACACTGTTATGTTTCCCTGGAGCGCCAGCTAGCTGACTCTGTAGGGGTCTTACTATGTGTGCCTCTCCTAGTTCCCAGTAGGTGATCTGTTGGGAGTTAGGGATTATTGCCTTTCACTTGCTCTGTTGGAATTTCCGCCAGTCACGCACAGCTGAACCTTGCTCTCCTCCTTCTCTTCCTTCCTCTTCTATTTCAATCACATATCTTCCACTCTGCCTTCCTACCTCAACACATTTGATGCAACTTTCTCTTCCATTACTACCTCTTCTCTCTCCTCTTACTGCTACTACCACTTCTCTTCCTACTGCTGCTCCACTTCTCCCACTTCTCCACAACTGCTTTTTTGCTGGCAGTTTATCTGCTAATGCTGCTCCTCCGCTAATACCACTTTTCTACTACTACTGCTTCTCAACTATTACCACTCCACTACTACTACCACTGCTCTACTACTACAACTTCCCTTCTACTACCACTCCTCTTCTACTACCACTGCATAACACAACCACAATCTCTGGTAACTCCCTGTTCTCACCACCACTACTTCCTGCAACTACTCTGCTCTCTCCTCTTCAAGCATGCACACTCACTCTGAGGTACCCTTTCTCCTATGACAGCTTCCACACTTCACCACCACATCCTTCTGCTGGTCTCTTGGTCCTCCTCCTTCCACCTCAGACCTCACCTTTCTAACCCACCAACTTCCTCTTCCTATTGTCTCCTTAATTCTTCCTCCAACTCATGTGATTGGCTGCCAGGCCTTGCCAATCCACATTCCTAGTTCTCTGTGGTGTGTGGGAAGGGCAGGAAAAATTCCAGAAGGGGGCCCAAGCCCCCCCTTTTCTCTGCATGGCTTGCCGCTTTCCCGGCATGCAAAAAGCCACCCAGGATAGCCTGCCTTCCTCTGTGGCCGAGTTCTTCCAGCTGGCCTTCTCTTTGTAACATTGGAAACCCCTTGTGGACTAGTGGGCATTTCCTGCAGTGCTGTCCGTCCTTGCAGATCTCCCCGACACAGGACGCGGCCAGGGAACAACACACCACTGTGGTTGGCGGCCTTTCCCTCGCATCTCAAGGCAGCTGCTGAGCGTCTTCTGCAGTTGGTGGGACCCTCCTGCCGCCCAGGACAATCACCTCTCAAAAACTCTGGTGGGTTCGTCAAGCTGGCTTGTGACTTTGTCCTTCGCTCAGATGCTCCAACGCGTGTGACGGTCGGTGCGGCCCCCGTTGCTTGAGACCCATCAGCCGGACCATCGCATCATCGCATCACCCAGGTAATGCCACAAGGCTGGGGTTGCCCACACACATCCTGGCACTATAGCTAAGGGGCTTTGGGGTTAGGTCTCCCCCTTGTTTAACAAGGCCCAGACCCTGGCCTTATCACAAGGTGTACAAATGCTGGGAAGGAGTGATGATCTTCCCACCCACCTAGGTGATACTGAAGAAGAAATAACCACCAAGAGAGCACATCCAATGAACTGGGGAACGGGGTACACGTACAGGAGGGTGCGTTATCGCATTAGCACATGCAATGAAAGTTATATGGTAGATGCAGGAATAAACACCATCTTGGCAAGCAGCAGCCATCTTAGAAGTTAGGCCCAACCGCAGCAATTGTGTGTTAGTATTATGCCCCTTGCATGAGTGCTAACATCAACCCCACCCAGCCAGGTCTCACATAGTCCACAAAAGCCTCCATTGATCTAAGAAAGTTACAGGCCCTGAGAAGGGAGCATAGCGCCTCTTGGCACTACCACCCACGGGACAGATAGCAAACTCTTCCTGCCCCCACCGATTCCCACACGAGAAATACAGCTTTGCCATGCTTTCCTCCCATGACCCCCGAATGCCATGGCACCGTCCAAACTCAGACCACCGACCATAAAACTTTGCAGGCTTTGAGAACTCAAAATGTTCTGGTTAAGCAGCATGCGCCAAGCGGTACACCCCTTTTTGGCACTGCCATTTAGCTGTATGCTAATTTGGTGTAACCATTCTTCCGCAGCACCCATTTCTGCGCACCCTTTTCGACACAAAAGCCATTCCGGCTCTGTTATTTTGGCGTGAGGGATGTTTGGACATGGCTGGCATTGCAGCCACATCTAAAAGCCCTCATGCCAAATAAGATCACAGGTCTGCACTGCAACAAACCTCACTACCTCCCAGTTTCGTTGCTTTTCTTTTAATTCAATTAAATTAGTTACATTAAAAAAAACATTCAGCCTTGAACCCTGTTCCTCCAGAGTTCAAGGCCCAGCTTTTAACCATTATACCATATTGGCTTGGTGCTTTACAGGGACAAAGAAAGTCATACTTAGCCTATAATTTCATATGTTCAATGATAAAAGGCTAGGTATGAAACTTGTGAGAATCCAAACAACATCATAATTACAGCGTAATGGTTAAGTGTTGCGTCTCGAACTCAGGGTTCTCCGATGGCAGCGTTCAGCATGAATGTGATTTTTTTAAATTTCATTTTTTCTGTTTTATGATGTTGGCCAGAGATGGTGTAGTCCTCTTTTTGAATATATGTACATTGTAAAGGGGAATGTGTGGTGTGAGGGTGCTCATGTCATCTGAGAGGGTATGCACGCAATGTGTGTGTGTGTTTGATGGGAGAGTGTGTGTACATGGTGTGAAGGTGTGTGTGAGGGATTATGCGTTCAGGCTGCATTTGCTCCGTGAAGGCAAATGCTAGTGTGCGCATGTGTGTGCACCTGTGTCTGTGAGCATTGTGACACGTTGAGTGTGAGTTTTCAGTTTGAGTGTGTGTGTGTGGGTGTGTGTACATGTTTCCACGTAAATCTGAAGATGCACATCCAGTTCTTGGGTTTTTATTGAATTTTGTGACTTGTAGCTTTGTTTTGTCCATCAAGTGTCCTGTACTACAAGTCCCAAAACGCAAAGTAAAAAGGAAATCTGAATGATCATCTTCCATATAACAAGGTTAGTGCAGCATATAACAATATATACAACACATGTAACTTGGCTATATACATGATTTCTCCTGCACCTCTATTTGTTTGGGTTGAATGGCAGTAGGGGATCTGTAAGTTGTTGAAGGAGGAGGTACGTAATGTAGAATCAAAGGAGGGGGAAAAAGTAAACTACGTATTTTACAGCTGGGGAAAGTGAGAATAAGGGGCTGAGAGGAGTGGTGTCTACTGTGTGGCAAGCCCCTACCAAAGAAAGTCTTGTTTGGGCTTACTCATGTGCAATGGAAGACGGGCAACTATTATTAACCCATTAGTAGTGCAGCTCAAAAGACCTTCTTTAAATCATGCAGTGATTGGGTGAACATTTCCATGAAGGAGGCCACGTGGATCAAAGGCATACCTGTTAAGACTACATAGTCCAAAATACAGAATGTTTACCAAAATATACTGTTTTAAATAAAAAAGTCTTGAACCCTGATCTGCTAGAGTTCAAGGACGAGCATTCAACCACTACGCCACAATGGCTTAGTGCTTCACAGTGCATACATTTCATACTTAGCCTACAATTTAAAATGTCCAATTGTAAAAGGCTAAGTATGAAACTTGTGAGAATCCAAACAATCATTGTAGCATAATGGTTAAGTGCTGCGTCTCAAACTCCTGCAGGCCAGGGTTCTCGAAGGTTACTTTTTAGCAGATATGTGCTTTTATTTTGTTTTTTCATTTTTATAAACTTGTTGTGAGACGGTGCAATACTAGTTCCATACTGATTGTTTAAATTTTGCAGTTAATAAATGTGTTTCATGTTTAATATGTGTTCAATTCTGCAACTACGGTGTAATATATGTCCCATCCTGTTTTATAATGTTTCAGTAAATAAATGTTTTTCCAGTTTAATCCATATTAATAAATGCAAAGTGTCTGCAGGTTCATACCGCGCCAATTGCGACCTCTCGCGCCAAAACATGCTTGCGCTGTGAGGTCCCTGCACCCAACTGGCTGCCTCTAGCTGGGCATGCCCAAATGGGACCTGCACCAAAATGGTTGCGCCATATTGGCATGCGCCTAGCTGGCCGTGACAAAATGTCCTGTCCTGTGCTCAAAGCCCCTTGTTTTATGGCCGGTCTCTTGGTGACTGTTGTGCTACATTGCACGTCCTCACCTAACCACATTTAAGTGGCACGGAAACAGGGAAAAAAGGACCGGCTGCAAGAATAACATATGCCCAGGTACTTTCTGTACCCATAGGAAAAATCAAAGCTGGCACCCATGAATATATGCACAGTACTGCTTAGCTTCAAAGTGAGGAAGGGGCGGCCCCCTCAGGCCATGTTGCTCTAAGTGGTCTTGTAACTTTCTCTCACTTATTAGGCACCATGGCCTGAGGGGGCTGGCCTTTACCTCACTTTGAAGCTAAGCAGTGTTGATCCTGGTTACTGTATGGATGGGAGACCCAAGTCACCAGTGATTTTTCACCCGCGATGTCACTGTAGCTGTAAAAATATCAATTTTTTATTATGTATAAAAGATTGCAGGCTGTGAGAGCTCCCAATATTTTTATTTATTGTCCTATGCGATTAAATTATTTGCTGAAGGGCACACACTTTGATTAAGCACCGTGCTGCAAGCCCATTGTTTTATGGCTGCTCTCTTTGTGACTGTTGTCATACATCACACAGCAGTAACTAACCACACTTAGCACATAAAAGGGAAAGAAATGACAAGCTGCAAAAATAACACATGCCCAGCTACTTTTGCCCCCATAGCGAAAATCTAAAGCTGGCACCCATGAATATATGCACAGTAAGTGAACATATCTTAAAGTGAATTATACAAATGTAGTTCAATAGACCTACTCCTTAGACGAAAGTGCACAAGACAAAATAGATTTGGACTTTTACAAAAAGTAATGAACACCAGAAAAATAACCTGAGAGAGGAAATGTTCCAATAAATATGCTGACAAAGTATAAAAGGTGTGCACCTTTTGAACCCAGCAATCTGTCTTGAAATATTCCCTGGTAAACAAAATCCCAATACGAAACAAGTGCTTGTGGCATTGTGGGTAAGCGTCTTCACTGGGAACATGACGACCTGAGTAAAATCCTGGTAGCCAAATACTTGAGCAAGCTTGCTAACCTAAAAAAAAACCCATGTGTTACGTCTGCTCTCTGAAAAAAAGTTACGCTCTTCACCCACGTGTCCTTTACTTGTGCCCTGAAAAGCAGCCACATTCGGGAGACTAACTGCACCAGTGTCCAGGATTACAAACTCTCTTGCCAAATTGTGGGCAAATACTCATGACTTACTTGCCCCCTCATCATTTCCCCTCCTCACTGCCATGTCCGACTTTCAACTCGGCTTTATGAAGCTAACTTGAAAAGTACACATACCATAGTGTCACTCAAATATATAAATCCTTATAGAACTATGTTAGGCAAAAAGTGTACAATTGTGCCATTATTCCCTGTCCCCTCTTGAATGTGAGACTACAAATACCAGAAAACAATTCAGCAAAAGGCAAAAAAATGGTCTGAGTGCAAAACTTTCAAGGACTGACAAAAGCATGGTTTAAAAAGAAATAATGAGGATGTCGTGTGTTATGAGATATTTAAAAAGAACAAAACACACAGCATTCAGGACTATGGACTGTCTCCCACCCATGCAGTAACCAGGACCAACCCTACTTAGTTTCAAAGCAAGGAAGAATCCAGCCCCCTTAGGCCATGTTTCTTTAAGTGGTCTTGTAAGGTGGGCTCATTTATTAGGCAACACGGCCTTAGGGGGCTAACCCCGTCCTCGCTTTGTAGCTAAGCAGGGCTCATCCCAGTTACTGCCGGGATGGAAAACCCACTGTTGCTGTAAAAATATCTATTTTTTTCATTTTATTATTGACTGGGTGACTTCAAATACCAGAATGCAATTCAGCAAAAGGCAAAAAGGGTCTCTGAGTGTAAAACCTTCAAGGACTGACAGTAGCACGGTTTAAAAAAAAAATTCAGATGCCCTTTCGGTCACCCATCCATGCATTAACAGGGACTGACGCTGCTTAGATTCAAAGCGGTGTTCAGGAGGAGAGGAATTTACTGATGGGCCCATTGGTCAGCACTCACCCTCTAGAACTTGTAAGACAAGATAGCTGCACCATGTGAGGACAGGGGGTGCAGGACTCACATACTCCAGCACAACCCAATAAGGAAGACTCAGTGAGTTGGCAAAGGGAAGTCCGTTTAATGGCAAGCACATCAAACAGACAAACAAATGGGAATCAGCTGTAGTGCGATCAACTGTCTCGCTCCGACTTCCTCGAACTTCAGTTGAACAGCATTTCTTATAGACAATATTCGTCATCATTGATGTCTAACTCTACAAAAACTTGGCATGCAATCTAATTGGTTAGGAGAGGTAACATATATGGGTACTATATCTGTATATGATAATAGGGCAAGCGGATTGGATAACTCTTATCGGGTGGGCGTCTACGCCCTTCCCACTACATCACACGTGATTGACGTCACTACAAGTACGACCTCTCATTGGTTCTATTATCTAAAAGACTCCAGATAACTTGTTCCATTGTGATTGTTCAGGTTACACCCCTAGACATAAATCCACATTTTAATTAGCAGCATGCAGAATGGACACCTAAGGGTCTGGTGTACCAAGTTTCACCCTGCCTCCCTTCCATCAATCAGTCAGTCTCTTAGGGCTATGTGTCAATTAGTTGGCTGGGTTTGGCCTCGAGACTGTAGTCTCTTATCGGGAAAAGTTCTGGCATCCTGGTTTCTGGATGACATCAGGCGATGGTACCGCTACACGCTTGGCTGGTCACGTGTCTGTTCACCACGGGTCTGCTTCAGTTTTCAGCTTTTAATGTTTTTAATTCTGCTGGGCCTCTCTTATCTTGACCTTCACAGGTGAGCTGGTATGCTCCGAAGTTTGGTTCTTGCGAGTTGACGCTCTCCTCCCTTCTCTGGGTAACCTCGATTTCCCAGGCATGAGCCGCTCTCTGTTGAGTTTCGATTCCGCTCTTCTTCTCTGTTCTAGCTGTGTTGTGAAACTTGGCCTGCCAGGCCTCTGGCAGCCTGGGCCCATTTCTGCTTTAAAAAATGGAGTCGTACTCGTATATCGTGCCTCTTGAGGTAGCTATATAGTTGGCGCATGCCGCTTCTAATATTCTACTAAGCATTGCAAGCAGTATCGATTTCTTAGCATCTTGCGTTCCAAGCCTATTTACACACGGTTAATCAGGTTAGTTGCTTCCATCTTGTCTTGTAGCTCTGCTTCCTCATGTTTAAACACTGTCTCTCCTCTGTGTCCATTATATTTATTTAGTATTTACTTACGTTGGCGTGCTCTAGTCGATAGTAACTTTTTGTTCATTCACGAGTCTGTTCAGGCCCTTGTGCCATTTCCACTGGCCTTCCATTAGGGCTCTTGGGGTCTCTTCGTGGACCGTATGTAGGCACTCCTCATTTTGTATTGGCGGAAGGTAGGGCTGTTTGATAGGGTGCCGTGCTGCTCAGGGTTGTCTGGTTATGGGCGCTTCAACAGGTACGGATCTTCTAATGTATACTGGGCAGAGTCCTAGTGCAACTCTCTGTTGGTTCATTTGCTCCTCATACGTCACGTCCCTTGGCGAGTACCTTCCAGGTACCTCGAAAGGAGGGGCAGGGGTGCAAGTCATGTCTGGGACCTCCTTTACACTCCCCCCTCTGGTCGGTTCATCGACCACTTCTGCTTCATTCTCCATCTCTATTTCTTTTGATTCTTCAGTGTTTTGTTCATCGTCTTCAGGGTTGGCACATGATGGCGTGAACATGTGTGTCTTTGGAGTCCATATTTTTATCACACCTTTCAAACGCCCTGCTGTTTTGACATGTTCATCTTTGTTCCAGGTCATTAGCTGGCATTGTCCGTTTGGACTGCAATAGATCCATTTTCCTTCATACCTTCTTCGCTTTTTAGGATATGTGAATTTTGTTCCTTCTGGCGCAAATTTGCTGGCCTTCACGAAGTCTTTTATTTCTTCATCAGTCAGGTCTCTAGGCTTCCATCTTGGTTCAACATCGACCATTATGTTCATCCCTATGGCTTTCTTTGCAGTTTTCTGGCACTGTGAAATGATTATCTTGATAACACAGACTCCTAGCAATAGCATTGCTAGGAGAGCTCCCAGAAACTTGAATATATCTGCCAACCATTGCGGGACCCACGAGAATAGGTCTCCAAACCAGCTGTCATCGTCCTCTTCATCACTTTCATCGATCATCTTGTTAGGGTTCCATTTTCTTCATCATGTGATGGTACAAATGTGCAACATGATTCTCCGATTTTTGCGCAAACACCTCCATCCATCGCTGTGATCATGTCAAGCACATATATGTTTTGGAGGGTCATCAGTCTGATTGCTCTCAGCTCTTCTTTGATCGCGTTGAATCCTTGTATAGTGGTATTGATGGTCTGTAATAACTCCCATCTGGTTATCTGCAACCATTTAGCATTCACTCCAACTTGGATGTGGGGCAGGAGTAGTGTTGTGAATACTGTTGAGGTGAGGCTGAACAGCCTGTGTTCGTACGGGATAGCATGGAATGCCTCTTTTGATTTGGGAGAAAAGTAGTTTTCCCTCTTTATCCTGGATACCAGTTCTACAGACCTCCTTCTCTTTAGACGAGCATCTGCTTTCGGGAAACTGTCCAACTTCAAGTCATTCTTAGGGATCACTAGCACGTGGACATTCACTAGTGTGCATATGCCTCCCCAGTTCTTTGGCAACCTTATGTATGCCTTGGATCCTCACGCCCATTAATGTCCATAATAACTGCGGTTCCTTGTGTCATTCCTGGGGCTTCAAAGATTCTTCCGCAGTTTTGATTCTCTCCCATCTTCCTTGTGCCATTGTTTCTGAAGCATAGTTTCGGGCTCTCCAATGGCACTATATGCAGGGGTCCTCCTCTATCTTCGACCCATGTTAGTAACTTTACTAGCTTTGGCCACAGAGGTTTGCATAACCTCTGCAAATTCTCTATTGCTTCCTTGCAGGCTCCAAGGACCATCCATGCTCGGCAGATTACTACTCCGTCCTCCCATCCATCTGGGGAGACCACTGACCCCCACATCTGCATTTGGCCTCTGTTCTTCCAGATTTGAGCCTCTTCTGCAGTCTTCCCTCAAACGTTGAGTCTCGGGTTAACTTCCCATTTTATCCCTAATCCTTTGGTGCCAGGGTTCTCGTACCTGATCACATGATTTCTGGTGTGCGCTCGGTTCCTTGTTTTAATGTCCTGGACGTAGCCCTCTTCATCTGGGTAATCCTTTTCGTTGGCCCATATCAACGAGGCGTCTCTTCCCATAAATTGTCCTCTGGTGTTGCACATTGCTACATGTGACATACATTGTGCTGTAGGGCCATCAATTTCTACAGCCACGAAGATCTTGGATTTTCCCATGCTGTATGGTAGGAGAGCACAGACAAAGTATTCTCCTTCTCACTCCCTTCGTCCTACTTCTTTTATGTGCTGGTACCATATGTTGTTTCCGAGATGGGCTGTGCTGTCCAGGTAATCATTAAGTTCATTGTTATCTTCGTGTGGGCTTCTCTTGATTCTTAGCGTTCTTCTGTAGTTTGCTATGACTAAATCTCTAAATGCATCTGTGCTGCTCTTCCACTCTGGGTATCTCGATGGAGCTGGCTGCCTTGACAGCATCGCTGTGGTAGGAGAAGGGTCTGTTTTTTCTTTTCTTCCTCTTTGTATGTTGTCATAGACTTCCCCTAACCGCCACTGGCTCCCCAGTTCTTCAATGTGTGGTTGTGTCGTAGGTCTTTGTGCTTGTTCCCTGCTTTTGAGCTGGTGTGCTTGCTGTTATAGTCTCTATAGTCCTGCCTTTCAGCTCCTCGTGCAGTTTCTTTGCTCTGAATATCAATGGGAACAAGTAGTCTATTAGCATTTGTGTCTTCTCTGTGAATTCTCTTGTGGCCACTTCTGTTCTTTCTAGGGATTTTGCATTTCCCTTCTTTGGTATTTCCCTTGGCTTTTCATGGTCACTTCCACTATTCTCTAGAATTGAATGTTCGGCAGGCAGTCTATCCTTCTCTGTTGCCTTCGTTGGAGGCCTTGTAGCCATTGACACTTTCCCTTGTTTGAGTGCATTCTGTGTGTGGGTGCTTGCCGTGGTCAATGCTACATTATCATTCATTCTGTGCTGACCCGGTCTCTAGCCTTTTCTCTCATTCATCACCTCATGTGTATACGTATCACTGCTAATTACATTCAATTTTAAATCATTTGCTTCGTCATTAGCTTTTCTTGGAACTGTAATCACCATATAGGGTCTGGGTGCTTTCGTGGGATTCGTATGTTCATTATCTGGTGGGTGCACTGAAATTGGGGCACTTCGTGCACTAATGGAGAGAGCAGTGCTGATAGTCAATGACAGAAAGACAATGATAATTACCAAGCATATACACATGATAGATTTGTAAGACATCTGGCAGCATGTTCTCCCAGGAAAGCGGGGGCGCCCTCCTGCTGGGGGTAAAACTATGTTACTGCTCTGGGCCCCCATGTCAATCGAGTCCATAATAAATTATTTATTCTTTTCTTGCTCCGATCTCACAGTTCAAAAGTTTGTTATTACTAAAGTGTCGAGTGCTTTTCAAGTGTCCCCCCTCTTGTGGGTGATGACGATAGTCTCTGGGTATGCAGCACGGTTTCATTTGCTAGGCTATGGGAAAAGGTTAGGCTAGCAATTTTGATACATCACATTCATTTGAACTTATCGAATAGGTGAAGTCCCAATGCACGCCTCGAATTTGCTTCAGCCCTGAGGATATGCTGGAACTTGCTCAATGTGAAAGAATGAATAGGATGGAAGTACTAAAAAATCACACAAAAATAAAATGTTGAAAAATAAAAACAAAAATAAACACTAAAGTGAACATATGAAAAAATAGGAAAAAATGAGAAAAATGAAGAAAAAAGAAAATAAGACGGTGAAGTTCTTGTGTCTGCTCCTTTTGCTCGGTCTCTCGGCGACAAGTTGAAGAACAGTGTCTTTCTCCTTAATCTGCTTCACGGTGGACAGAGACAAAGAGGATAATAAAAATAGAAAAACAAATAAAAATAACCTAGGGACAAAATGTCGTAATCCTCGTTTTCTGTTCTTCTCGTTGTGTCCTCGGCGGACAGTCCTATTTTGGATCTTCTCCTTCCAAGGCTCTCCACAGCAGTGGATGACCATAATTACTTCTCAGTTGCGCTATGATGGCTCTCAGGAGCAAGTTTAGTTTTGCATTCTTTGCTGGGTCTCTGAGGAATGCGGGTACGTCAACATTGTTTGGTCTGCCCACTAATTCCGGAAAGTTCTCAATGAGGTGGAAGAAGACTTGGTATGCATATCTGCTGTCTTCTGGTGACAAAGACATTCGCTGTGATTTTCTAGTCTCTAGATCAGAGGCCTTTCTTTGCACTTTCCTGCTGCGTGGATCGCAACCACGTAGTTTAGTTTGTACCACACTTGGTTTAGGAATTCGTTGTTTCTGGGATCACTGATGAAGGTTAGGGTATCTGTGGTTCTCCCGACGATTCCTGGGCACTCCTCTATGATTCGGAAAAATAAGGTGCATGTCAGTTCATCGATGATCAATTGAGGTGGGAGCATTTGTCCTTATTCCCAGTACTCTGGCACTTCGGCAAAAGCCTCTGCAAGGACAGTCAGTAGTTGGCGTATTATCTTCCTGTTAGCTGGACCTTGAATGAAATCTGGGGTGCTGGTTTCTCTCCTTACAAGTGATGGATATGTTTCTAATACTAGCGGAACACAGGAAAGCACATCTTTTGTAATAGCTCTACTGGAGGATACCATAAATTCTGTGAACAAAAGTCTTTATATTGGATACTCCAGGATATCGTTTTGGTTCTCAGAAATGTCTTATTTGCAGTCTATCAGAGTCTTGATTCTCTGTACTACTGGGTCATGTCGTGCTTTCAAAAAGTTCATTTTATCAATGTTGTTGTGGCTTTGAACGTTCATATATGTAGCGTTACTGCTGCCGTGGATATGCAACTCTCTTCCTTTATTCTGTGACTTTGACTGCACAGAATGTCCATGTTATTGTCTCTTTATCATTTTTTTTTCACTTGGTTTGAGGAAATGTCTTGTTTTGAAAGCCACAATCTTACTGGATTCGCTTGCCGTTTGTGTTGCTGCTCATGCGTCCTTCTTCCTCACCATGGATCTTGTCTGCACGTGCGGAGGTTCTTCCCCATTGTCTGTAGATTCTTTGCAGTTAGATGTAGCTGGAGGGCTCTCTCCTATGTAGGGTTTAATGTCATTTAGGAAGATCCATGCCCTTCTGCCCTGCAGCTTGACTGCGGATGGGGTGCAGTCTTCTACGATGAACGGGCCATTAAATCTTGGCTCATCCCACCTTCTCCTAGTAAAGTTCCTCACCAACACGCTGTCACCAGGGAAGACGAGGGGTGCATGTACACCTTGCTCAGTGTATGCTTCAGCACTTCCTGTTGATGTTTCGTACTGCGCCGTCCCCCTTTCGCCGTCGCTGCAACTGGCCTGTAATGACAGAGGCACTGGATGTCATACAGTCAATGTACTTTTGCATCTCTGTTCCCAGAACCTCTCTAGTCGGCTGGGCATCACAACTAGCTCTATCTCGGGTGGTAAGCGGGGTCCTCATCCTTCTGCCTGTAACTATCTTGTGCGGCGTGAGATGATGGTCGGAGCCTGGTTGGTTCCGAAGTGCATACATTGCCAGTGCTAGGCAGTGCAGCCATCCGTTCTTTAATGTGAGCCATAACTTGGCTATCCTTTCCTTAAGCAAGCCGTTGATTCGTTCACATATCCCATTCCCCTCAGGATGATACGCCGACGAGAACTTGTGCTTTATACCAAGCAATGAACTAATCTGTTCGAAAACTGAGTTTACGAAGTGGGCCCCATTATCTGATCTCATTACCTTGCACACCCCCCATCTAGGGAACACTTCCCTTACCAGGAACTTGGCGGCACAGGTAGCGTCAGGGTGTGTACAGGGACCTGCTTCAATCCATCTGGAGAATGGAAACACCACCACAATTAAGTACCTGTACCCATTGCACATAATCGATATGTAGGTGCTGGAACGGTCCATTTGGTCTGGGAATGATCCCTCTCACTACTTTTAATGTGTGCCCAGCGGTGAACTGCTGGCAGATAATGCAGTTCACCATAAAAAATGCTACTTGCTCCGCTAAATTCGGTGTGAACCAGTCTTCCGCGAGCGTTACAGCTAGGTTTTCTTTTGACATGTGGATGGGGTAGTGAAGTTGTTCTAGCGCTACTTTTAGGAGGGTGACAGGCATTACTGGTTTACCAGTGCTGTATTGCCTCCACAGTCCAGCAGAGGGGTTCAAAGAACACCCTCGATGCTTCCAAAATTCTTCTCCTCCTGAGGTGCTCGCGCTACCATCATCCGCTCATGGGTACGTGCCACCTCCATGTCCATGATTGTTTCATTCTTGGATGCCTTGCGCTTGGTGTCCGCTTCATGATTTCCGCATGACACAAAATCGTCCCCTTGGTATGAGCGGCGCATTTCACGACCGCTATGGAGTTAGCCCCTCCTTTTCCAGCGCGCTAGACCTGTATGTACTGTGGACGTCACATAGGCGGAGTCACTGTATACCATAAATTCCTGGTCTGCATGATTCTCAATGGCGAGTATCAGTGCAAATAGTTCTGCAGCCTGTGCCGAATAATGAGATGGTGAGATGATTAGAGAAACCTAATTAAAAAAATCTTTTTTCATCTATGAAGCAGTTTTTAAGCAATCCCAAGTACCTCACAAGAGGGCGAACCCAAATTAAAAAATAAATATTTGACTACAATATCCCCCACAGAACTGAAAGTGAATGACGTCAGGTCTTGTGAGTCATGGTGCAATGGAATTGGGAAAAACGCATTTTTCAAATCAATCACCGTGAAATATTTTGCTTCAGTTGGTATATTGCATAATATTGTGGATGGATTAGGGACTAGAGGGAACTTGCCTTCAACTATGTCATTTAATGCTTGTAAATCTTGGATTAACCGCCAAGACCCTCCTTTTGATTTCTTGACAGGATAAATCACTGTGTTGCAAGGTGATTCTGACGTCACTAAGATGCCCTGTTCCATCATGGCGGAAATTGTCTTTGCGATCCCTTCATCCTCTTCTCTGGACATGGGATATTGTCATGCTCGTGGCAAAATTGCTCCTGGTTTCAGCTTAATCTTCACTTCACCTGCCCCCTTTAGGAGACCTACGTCATAAGGCCCTGCAGTCCATACTGCGGCAGGCACTTGGGCCATGTCGTCGTCAAAGTACTCTGGGCGTATCAGTGCCAACATCATTCTCTGTGGCACCTCCCGTTTGATCATTTTGACCCACAATATGAGACTCACTTCCACCCTTGTCTCTTCTAGGTCAGGGTGTTCTTCGAACAGATCGTCATCGGTGACGTCAGTCACTCGATACCCTTCTTCAATGGCAATAATCGCACACCATTGTCTGCCTTCATCGTCATTTTCTTCAACCAATACCACTTTTTTTCGCACTGCGGCAGATTGTATCATTAAGGGAAATACCTGTCCCTCCTCTTCGTGCATGGGTATTCTTGGTCTGAATAGAAACTCATCAGGGGTTTGAATAGTTTTGTCTGCAAGGCCTGGCAATCCCACCATAAGTACCCGCACACCATATGCGAAAACTACTGGTTCTAACGGTGCAGCCCTCATTGCTACACGTCCTGAGTATGCTCTGATCATTTCGCACACGTTTGAACAATGCATTCCTGGGGTGGAGCACACTATACCATTCTCGGTAAACAAGATGGTCATGTTTAATTTAGTCATCAGGCCCGACCCACAATATTTACTGGGGTCTGGCGTGAATATAATAGAGGTACATTAATTTCGCGCTCTCCCACTGAGACTTGGAGTGCGTCTGTAAAGGGAACTCTGCTATGAGCTCCAGTGAAACTCTGGGTATCTATGGCCTCGCCGGACAAGGAAAATTTCCCCTCACGTATGCACGAGCACGTTGCTCCCATGTGAACTAAGGAATATTCTTTGAACCCTATGGTGACATTCACCCTTGGTTCCCTGTTACGGTCTGGTGTCACTGATAGGATGAAACACATCAGAGTCTCCCGTGAGCTGTCCTATTTTATGTATAAGTTCGGTCCACTGTACACTTGTGGGTTTCCCCCATTTCCAGGGTTAATTCCCCCTCTGAGGTTATTGTCCTGAGCCATTTGCGGCCTTGCCTGCTGGGGTTGTCCCTGTGGCAAATTCCCAGTGCTCGGTGGTTGAACCGTTTGCTGTGCTCCTTGCTGCGCACCTGACGCCTGCGGCTGTACTGCGTAATTTTGTGTATGCCCTGCTGCGGGGCGGCAGGTCGATTCACCATGCCTGTCCCCATCCCTTGGCAGTTTTACCACATGCCTTGGCTTCTGCACATGCGCGCCACATGTCCTGTCACTCCACACAGCCAACACACTGGCGGTGGTCGGGCCATTTGTCCATCCGGCATAGCTGTACCACCCATTCGTGCATTCTGAAAGCCACCTTGAACATTCTGAAAACCTCCTTGGTTACCTCGAAACCCTCCCCGATTGCTCTGCCATCCTCTTCCTCCAAAACCCCTTCCCCTTGGGTAAAATCCTGTGTTACCCTGATTATTCTGCGATGGGTTAGTCGCCTGCTGTGTGCTTGGTTCGGCTGGGCTGGTGAGCATGGCTCCCTCGAGAGCATACTTCGAGAGCTTCTTTTGCACCACCTTTGTCTCCTCTCCCTTACGAGTTGCCTCCTTTTTCCGATTCTTTTCCTGCAGCAATCTACAATAGTGCGCGATTGTTAATTGTATTTTGGTCATGGTTTAGCTTCTATTCCTACCAATTTCTTAAGCTGTTTTTGCACCGGTTCTGGTAACCCTTGGCATAATATATGGTCAAATACAGGGGTAGATTTCGTCCAAGACTGATGTGTTTCGAGAACCCACACGTCTTGAAAATTCTGGATATAAATCAAGAGATCCTCACATTCTTTCATTTTTCGTGTCATTATAGCTCCCATATCAGAAGTGTCTGGATATAGCGTACGCAGCACCTTCCACACCGCTGCTCTACAATTATTAAATGGCGCTCCGTCATGGGAGGTGTTAGTTAGGGTTACCTTAGGGTAGCCTGCCCGTTTCCATACATCATCGGCTCTTTCACCAAGTATGGTGATTAGGAGGCCCTTTATGTCCCCTATAGCTAAGATGACACCCCCGTCATTTTCTCTAACTCATGTATCCACTTTCCAGCTCCCGATGTCAACATTGGAAGTTTATTTTTAAGGTTCTCTCTGTCCATGTGTGTCCATGGAATATATTGTGGTCTTCGTCCCCCCTTTTCTAGCAACGGGAATTGGAAAGCACAGTCCTCCTTCTCTTTCCCCATAGCTCTCTGGTCTACCGCCGGGGTGGCATTCCCACCTTGCCGTCTACCTGGCAATGTCCTTAATCTGTCTGCATAGGCAGGTGCTGACGCCCCCTCTGACCATGGGGTGTTTCTTCATGTCGGCTGGACTGTCCAGCGGACTTCGGTGCCCTACTTGTGAACCCGCTAGCATCTGACCATCGTACCCCTCGGTCCCTTGCGAGCCGTTTTTCGCACTGTCTCCCTTCTTCATGTGCCCCATTCTCCTTTTCCCCACCGGAGTCAGATCCTGAATACTCCCAGTTTACACAACTTCTTGCATCTCCTTCGTTCTGCCCAATCTCCAGCCTGTCTAGGGACAGTCCCCTGCTCCCACTACTTCAGGTGACATCCTCATTGTCATATAGCTGAGTGCTCTCTAAGCCTCATCCTCCCTTCCCCCTTGGGAAATTAGTTCCAGCCCCATCTCGTCATAGATTTTATCAATCGTTTCCCCGATGCTTCTGGTGTCGAAGTCATCATCAATATTTGTCTCGCTTGTACCTGGTACCGCATCGCTTGCAGGAAAGAATTCTTTTATGTCTTCCCATCCTACAACAGGATTGGGTTTTTTAACTTCCCGTTGCAAATATTCTAAATCACGTGCCCTCTGTCTATACTTGCGTTCTGCTTCCTCATCTGTTTCCTTTCGCTTCTTCGCTTCTTCTCTAGCCTTATCTACTTCCCTCATCCGTTCATTTCTACGTTCTTTTGCCCTTCTACTTTCCTCGTCTTCTCGCTTCTTTACCTTCTTTCATGCACTCTCATTTCTTCCTCTAGTTTTAGTATGTTCTGCCTGTACTTCTCATAGGCTGCGTATTGTGTGCGACTGAGCGGTATTCGTTGCTCTTCGCGATATAGTTGTTCCCGCCTTAACGTATCATTCTTTCTTACCCTCTCATCTCTTATTTCCTTTTCTTTCTCTTTTTCCTTTCTCTGCACCTCATCAGACTATTCCCTCGGTCTTATGTCATCACTACCTTTACCATCAGGTTTCAGCAATATCTGACCTCCCATCCACTCGTCCTTTGCGAATGCTAACTCGCTACTTCCTTTCTGCTTCTTTCCCTCTCTCGAGAGAGAGATGCACTACTCTGTGCCTAGTCCTTTCCTTCATCACTGCGTCTCTCCTTGTCCCTCAGGACCTTTCCTGCTCCTTTTCTTTGATGTCGTCACTACTGTATGTAGGAGATTCATATGCCGGGTTGCTGTACCCCGTGGCTGCCTTAAGCTCTCTTAGTGTGTAAATACCCTCTGACTTACTCCCTTCGATCACTGGCTCAGGGGGGGCAGGTGGTGCGGTAGGCGTCTCACCCCCCTCCTTACATACATTTAATATCCAGTCTGCGGGTGGTTCTTCCACCTTTGTTTCTTCAAACATTTTCCACAGTTCCAGCACAGCAAGACGTTTCTCTAGCTTCTTGCCGGTATATGTGGCATGTAGGAAGGTGGTCATGTTTTGTAAAACAGCCTTAGAGAGTGACCCGTTCTGGGGCCACGGCATAAACATCTTATTGGTGGTTCCCTTAACCCATTCCTGGCTATATTTCTTCAACTTTATTGCATGCTTGGGCAGTTGCTTGCATAGATGCGCAAGCAGGGTAACTTCATTCTTAATTTCGTCACCACAGTGATTATGCAAATCTATGACCTCTCAATAGTATGAGCGAGCACCAAGTACGCAAGCTCCAATACAATCTTTTCCTGCCAAATTTTATACCAACAATTTACTCAAAACTCATCAATTCAGTGGCGACTCCCTCTTAGTTACAGAATCGCGTAAAGCCAAGATGCATTTTAAACAATCACCAATACAATTATTTTATATTTGACATACAACAGAACACATATGACAGACGTTTGACGGACTAGACAGACACCAGCTGGTCATACGCATACCTGCCTTCAAATTAATACCCCGTCATGGGATGTGAACAAACCCCTTTAATGACGTCTTTAAACGTCATCGTAGCCTAATTGTCCTCCCACTGTGGGCTATGGGTTCACGTTCCTTCTGACCACTCTTTAAAGTGCAGGAACAAGGCAAATCCTTATGTTTTCTCTCGGTGCCCCCCGGTATTCTTTACGTTTTCTCTCGGGTGCCCTCCCGGTATTCTTTACGTTTTCTCTCTTATGCTCGAGTCATTAACCCCCTATATATATATATATATATATATATATACACACAGTCTTCTTCTACTTCTAGCTACTTTATTATTTTTCTTTTTCCTGACGCCCTCTGTTACCTTTCCCTTGCTGGCTCTAATGCCTACACGACACTTGCCAAAGTAACGAGTTTTATTGCTTCACTCACCTATCGCATCGTTTCCTCTCTGGAACTTCGGGATCATAGCCCCTTCCTCTTCCTGCTTTTAAGGTTTTCGTCTGATCCGCTGCCCATGGGAATGAGAAGGGATATGCTTGGAAAGGCGGGTTCCTTCAGACCCACTGCAGATTTTTGAAATTTTTACTCTATCATTGTCCACAGGGAGCTTCTCAGTCTACTCAGCCGGAATGGCGAAAGGACTCATGATCTTACCGAAGGCCTAGAGTTATTTTGTGCCTTCGATCTAAGGGTGTTTTATAACTATATCAATCGATAATCTATAATCGATGGCCGTAACCATCCTCACGCTACCAAGTGTTCAGGAGGAGAGGAATTTGCTGACGGGCCCATTGGTCAGCACTCACCCTCTAGAACTTGTAAGACAAGATAGCTGCACCATGTGAGGACAGGGGGTGCAGGACTCACATACTCCAGCACGACTCAATAAGGAAGACTCAGTAAGTCGGCAAAGGGAAGTCCGTTTAATGGCAAGCACATCAAACAGAGAAACAAATAGGAATCAGCTGTAGTGCGATCACCTGTCTCGCTCCGACTTCCCCGAACTTCAGTTGAACAGCATTTCTTATAGACGATATTCGTCATCATTGATGTCTAACTCTACAAAAACTTGGCATGCAATCTAATTGGTTAGGAAAGGTAACTTATATATAGGTACTATATCTGTATATGATAATAGGGCATGCAGATTGGATAACTTATCGGGTGGGCATCTACGCCCTTCCCACTACATCACACGTGATTGACGTCACTACAAGTACGACGTCTCATTGGTTCTACTATCTATAAGACTCCAGATAACTTGTTCCATTGTGATTGGTCAGGTTACACCCCTAGACATAAATCCACATTTTAATTAGCAACATGCAGAATGGACACCTAAGGGTCTGGTGTACCAAGTTTCACCCTGCCTCCCTTCCATCAATCAGTCTCTTAGGGCTATGTGTCAATTAGTTGGCTGGGATTGGCCTCGAGGCTGTAGTCTCTTATCGGGAAAAGTTATGGCATCCTGGGTTCTGGATGACATCAGACGATGGTACCTCTTCGCGCCTGGCTGGTCATGTGTCTGTTCACCATGGATCTGCTTAAGCTTCCAGCTTTTATTGTATTTAATTCTGCTTCAGCCCTACCACCTGCCTGGGCCTCTCTTATCTGTACCTTCACGGGCGAGCTGGTATGCTCCGAAGTTTGGTTCTTGCGAGTTGACGCTCTCCTCCCTTCTCTGGGTGACCTCGATTTCCCAGGCATGAGCCGCTCTCTTTTGAGTTTCGATTCCGCTCTTCCTCTCTGTTCTGGCTGAGTTGTGAAACTTGGCCTGCCAGGCCTCCGGCAGCCTGGGCCCATTTCTGCTTTACAAAATGGAGTCACACTCGTATATCGTGTCTCTTGAGGTAGCTATATAGTTGGCGCATGCCGCTTCTAATATTCTACTAAGCATTGCAAGCAGTATCGATTTCTTAGAAGCTTGCGTTCCAAGCCTATTTACACACGGTTCATCAGGTTGGTTGCTTCCATCTTGTGTCGTAGCTCTGTTTCCTCACGTTTTAATATTGTCTCTTCTCTGTGTCCATTATATTTATTTAGTATTTACTTACGTTGGCGTGCTCTAGTCGATAGTAACTTTTTGTTCATTCATGAGTCTGTTCAGGGCCTTGTGTCATTTCCACTGGCCTTCCATTAGGGCTCTTGGGGTCTCTTTGTGGACCATATGTAGGCACTCCTCATTTCGTATTGGTGGCAGTTATGGCTGTCTGATAGGGTACCGTGCTGCCTAGAGTTGTCTGGTTATGGGCACTTCAACAGGTACGGATCTTCTAATGTATACTGGGCAGAGTCCTAGTGCAAGTCTCTGTTGGTTCATTTGCTCCTCATACGTCACGTGCCTTGGCTAGTACCTTCCAGGTACCTCGAAATGAGGGGCAGGGGTGCAAGTCATGTCTGGGACCTCCTTTACAGTGGAACTGGACCTGCTTAGCTTCAAAGCCTCACTTACAAGGCCTTAAACAACCTAACCCCACCGTACCTCTCCAACAAATTCACTCTAAAATCCACATCCAGAACCAATAGATCAACCTACTCCTTATGCCCGCTAGTGCCCAGATTTGCCTTAAAAAGAGCAGGAGGCACTAGCTTCACTGTGCTAGCCTCCCAACTTTGGAACACCATACCACTCAAAATTAAAACCACTGAGTCCTTCCCGATCTTTAGGAAACTTGTTATTGGCTGAACAAAGAGTAGCATTTACCCGCATCTCTAATTTCTAACAGCCGCAACCTTACCTGTATTATATGAATATTGTTGTACTATGTAAATGTTTTTGTAAATTGATGTACTTTGTAAATGTAAATGCCTATCTTATGCCTGTAACCGTGTCCTTAAGCGCCCTTCTACCCACGGGTCCGGAGCGCTCTACAAATAAACTAAACAAACAAACAAACAAACAAAGCAAGGAAATGGCTGGCCCGTTTCTTTAAGTGGTCTTGTAAGTTTGGCTCATTTATTGGGCAACATGGCCTGTGGAGGATGGTCCCTTCCTCATTTATTGGGCAACATGGCCTGTGGAGGATGGTCCCTTCCTCACTTTGAAACTAAGCATGGTCTGTCCTGGTTACTTTATGTATGGGAGACCTGGATGGCAATCATGTCACTGGCCATGGCCCTTTGATTTTTCACCCCCTGACATCACTGTTGCCGTAAAAATAACTTTTTACAAACTGTAACTGCGGGTACTGAACTACACATACCCTCAGCTATCCGTAGTCCTTTATAGCCTCAGAAATAGCTGCGAATATCGGCAAACGGTCGGAAAACAATTTGCTTTCCTACCCTCAACTAGTGCCCCCCTCATCTGGGTCAGTCCCCCCAGCCCCCAGATGGCCTCCTCCCCTCCCTTTCCCCCCACAGCACACATTCTTTCTGTGACGCAATGTGCTTTGAGATGCTGGCTTTTCGAGGATACAGAAAGCTTTGTGTTGCAAACTCAGTCCCTAGACCAACTCTATCGCCCAAATTCCTCTTGGTGCCCTGTTCCCCCCTCTCCTCCAACCCTAACCTAATGGCATTTGCATGTTTTTGGCCTGCAAATAGCTTGTTTCCTGTGTTTCATTTTCCCATATCCTCGGCTATAACCTCGAATATCTCTCGCATCGAGAAAAAAACAAGATGGCGGCTGTTACATTTCTAAAAACACCCAGTTTTGGGTAAATCCCAGAGAGATAGCTATATATTTTTGAGACGGGGCACCCCATTCTCCATCAAATATTTTAAAAACTACTGCACAGAATAACCCCAAACCAGGCATGGATCGTGAGTCAACTCGTTGTGCCCAAGTTGTTTCAGACCTGGTCCAAATCCATCCAGCGGTTTGGGCTGTGAGCTTTGGCAAAAATTGACCTTGTTTGTCTACGGGAAAATGAACGGGAAGTAGGTCGCAGTTTTGGAAAACAATTTTATTTTGTCGTCTTAGTAACTTGTCTTTTTTAACAAATATTTACAAAACTATGCAGTCTGGGGGTGCACGCAAGTCCTTAATCAATTTCGAAATTTCGGTCAAATCCGTTACTTGAATCAAAAGTTATTAACAATAGAATCTTGAAAGGTTCCTATGGGAGTTCGACTCACCTTAATTATAGGGCGGCTATAATATGAGATACATTACTCACCGTAATCGTATTTCTGATGCTTGTATCTGCTTAGATTCACATGCTGTGCATAGGCCGACATCTAGTGGAAGCTGCAGAGTATTACAGTTTGTTTTTTGAAACTTGAAAATGGGCGTCGACACAGGGCGTGCCAGTAATACTATCCCTAGTGTGACGTCCACTGTACCCATGATCCCTCACGCGTCTAGGACCCTCAGCTTGTATTTTTTCTGACATGAGGTAGCACGAGGAGTAGCGTGAGTACAGATAATCCAAGCAGATAGATAGATAGATAAGACTACAAGCATCCATGCGCCTTCTCTCAGAGGGGAGGAAGGGTGGGTAGCATGTGAATCTAAGCAGATACAAGCATCAGAAATACGATTACGGTGAGTAATGTATCTCTTCTGAGGCTTGTGGAATCTGCTTAGATCACATGCTGTGCATAGATTAGCGAGCAGTGTTAGAAGAAGGAGGTGGGATGTGAGAAGGGTCATGAGCAAATACATGTCTTAGAACTGTTTGTCCCACTTGAGTATCTGTCTTGGAATGGGTGTCAATGCAGTAGTGCTGAGTAAAGGTGTGAATAGAGCTCCAAGTAGCTGCTTTGCAAATGGTGTCATGGGGTACATTTACAATGAAAGCCAGAGTGGCCCCAATGCCTCTTGTAGAGTGGGCTCTTGGCGTGAAAGACAAAGTTTTTTCAGAAAGGGAGTAACACAGCTGGATACAGTTAACAATCCACTTAGAGATGGCACCTTTAGAGACGCGATCCCCCTCTTTGCCTGTAGCTACGGAGACAAACAGTTGGTCTGTTTTCCTTAGCGGTCTGGTTTTGTTTACATAGTATAGGACCGCCCTACGCACATCTAGAGTGTGTAGTTTCACCTCAGCCGAGCTTTGTGGGTCTTGGAAGAAAGCCAGAAGCTTGATGGACTGGTTCACGTGGAATTTGGAAATAAACTTAGGTGAGAACCTAGGATGTGTACGTAAAACCAGTTTATCTTTATGAACTGTAAAGAAAGGATCCTGCATTGAAAGAGCCTGAATTTCACTGACCCTTCTTATCGATGTAATAGCTACTAAGAAGGCTGTCTTATAAGTCAGGTGTTTGAGACTGCTTTTATGCATGGGCTCGAATGGGGGGCCATGAGTTTATCTAGCACCACGTTAAGGTCTCATCCTGGTGGTGGGTTAGAAATTGGAGGGTGAAGTCTCTTTACTCCTTCCATGAAGGCTTTAACCACTGGTACTTTCCACCACGACACCTTGGAATGGGAGGTGGTGTATGCTGACAGAGCTGCCAGGTGTACCTTTAGTGAGTTAAAAACGAATCCTGCATCCAGCATGTGGAGCATGTATGTCACATTTGTGGAAGGAGTGCAATCAACAGGGTTGATTTGCTTATTCTGGCACCAGATAACAAATCTTCTCCATTTGTCAAAGTAGCAGTGCCTCGTGTTTGGCTTCCTAGACTCTTTTAGGATGTCCATACATCTCTGCGGCAAATTGAGATATCCAAACTCCATAACCTCAGGAGCCATGCTGCCAGGTTCATTGAGTTGGGTTGAGGATGCACTTTCTGACCCTGGTGCTGGGACAGTAGGTTGTACCAGGCTGGTGTTTGATGGGTTTGCACACCGCTAGTCTGCGTAAGTGTGGGAACCACGGTTGTCTCGCCCACATGGGAGCAACCAGGACAAGTGTCATCGATTCTCTGTTCATCTTGTTGACCACCTTCTTGATGATAGGTGTTGGTGCAAAAGCATACGCAAACATCCCTGACCAGTTCATCCACAGGGCGTTCCCCTGGGAGTCTGGTTGGGGGAACCTGGATGCGAATCCTGGGCACTGTCTGTTTTCGCTTGTGGCAAATAGGTCTATAGTGGGGAAACCCCACTGAGAGAATATATCTTCTACGATTTCTCTGTGTAGACACCATTCGTGTTCCTCTGGGAAGGGATCTCTGCTCAAAACGACCGCCAGAGAATTGAGATCCCCTGGAACATGTTGAGATGACAGGAAGATGTTCCGTCTGAGTGCCCATATCCAAGTTTTCTGGGCAAGCTTGGACAGATTTGGCAAACGAGTCCCTCCTTGCTTGTTCAGGTAAAACATGGCTGTAGTGCTGTCTGTCCGGATCTGCACTGACAGGTTCAACAGGTAGGGCTCGAATGCTTGAAGCGCTATGAATACTGCCAGAAGCTCTAGCAGGTTGATATGATTCCTGGCCACTGAGTGAGACCAGAGACCCTGAGCTGTGTGGTGGAGATGGTGAGCTCCCCACCCTGACAGGCATGCGTCTGTAGTGACTACTGCCTGTATTTCGGGATCGTAAAAGGGTTTCCTCTTGGACAGATTTTCTCTTGTCCACCATTGAAGACTTTGTACAAGTGTTGGCGAAACGACCAGTAGATCGTCCCACTGACCACTTGCCTGAAACCACTGTTTCGCCAACCATTCTTGCATGGGACGCATGCGCAGGCGCGCGTGGGGGATCAGGTAAATACATGACGCCATCATGCCCAGCAACCGCATTGCATTGCGTACCGTTATCTGGGGACCGGCCTGATATTGCGGAATTTGCAGCAGTATATTCCGAATTCTTTCCTCTGATGGAAAGGCCAACCCCTCTTGTGTGTTTAGGACAGCTCCTAGGAACTGTTTGGAGGTGCTTGGCACCATACTTGACTTTTTCTCGTTTATGGAGAAACCTAATTCGAAGAGGAGGTCGATCGTTCTTTGAATGTTTGTTCTGCAAATTTCTGGGGTCTCCCCTGTGATGAGCCAGTCGTCCAGATAAGGGTACACTGGGATTGCCTCCCTGCGTAGGTGTGCCGCCGCCACCGCCAGTACCTTGGTGAAAACCCTTGGAGCCGAGGCTATACCGAAGGGCAGTACCTTGAACTGGTAGTGCTGACTGTCCACCTTGAAGCGCAAGAATCTTCTGTGCGCTGGGAACATGGAAATATGAAAATAAGCATCTTTCATGTCCAATGTTGCCATGTAATCCCCCTTTTTTAGGAGGGGGATTAGCTCTTGGAGAGTAGTCATGCGAAATTTTTGGGGCTTGACATACTTGTTTGCAGGCCTTAAGTCCAATACTGGGCACATTGTCAAATCTTTTTTTGGCACAAGGAAGTAAGTTGAATAAATACCCTTGTTTACCTGGTGTCCTGGGACGAGTTCTATCGCATCCTTTGCTAGAAGATTGGCGACCTCTTCGAGGAGGATCTTCTGGTGGTCTAATGAGTGTACTCTTTGACGTGGAGGATGGTTTTGGGGACACTAACAGTTCTATGTAGTATCCTGCAGACAATGTGGACAGCACCCATCATCTGTCTGATGTGATCCCTTCCCAAGCTTGGGGGAAGTTGGTAATGCGTCCCCCTACTGGGGATGCGTAAGAAGGGACCCTGAACGGAACGTCACTGTTTTGGTGGAGGCGTGCCGCCGCCTCTACTGGGGCTGCCTCTACCCTTAACACGTCCTCTCTTATTACCCCTGCCATAACTCTGGGTAGACTGCTGGTTGTTGTTGTTCCATGGTGTACCCTGCCCCTGGGAATAGTTTGTTCCTCTCTGAGAATTTTGTCCGCGTGGGCGACGAAAATTGCCATTCCCTCTTTATTTGGGAGTTTGTTGGTTAATTGGCCTAGGGATTTGAGAGTCTCGTACTCATCCTTGGCATTTTTCAGGGCGTCCTCTACCGCCTTCCCAAACAGTAGATCTGTCTCCACCGGTTTGTCTATTAATGATGCTTGTGTTTCGGGTTTGAACCCAGATTGGCGTAACCAAGCATGTCTTTTGATAACGATGCTTTCTGCTATCAATCTGCCAGCGTTATCCGTGGCATCAAAGGTTGCTTTTAAGATGCAACCGGACATGGCTCTTCCCTCCGACGCAACCCATGCCAATTGGCCTTTTAAGGGTTCTGGGGCAGAGTCTACGAGCCACGACTTCCTCCCACTGGTGGCAGTTGTAACTCGCCAGTAGGGTAATGGAGTTGGCAATCCTAGCCTGGTAGGCGGAAGTGGAGGCTACTTTCCTACCCAAGCCATAAATCTTCTTGCTCTCCTTGTCGGGAGGAGCTTCGGACAATGACAGGGGTGTTCCCGCCCTCTTTTGTGTGTTCCTAACTACCAGGGAGTCCCTTTATGTACAGCGGGTCTGATTGGGCTGCCCTGAAAAGTTTCTCTATCCTGGGGTTTACCGCCCTGGTGAGGTTGGGATTTACAAGGGAAGGGTCTATCCTCCTTTGTATCGATTTAAGGATAGGGATGGCCTGGGCAACAGGTCTCCTTTCTCCCACTAATTCTTCGGCAAAGTCCCTCTCTTCCTGTGCTCCCTGGGTGTCAATGTGGAAGTGTTCTGCCGCTCTGGACAGAACTTCATTCAGGAGAGGTTGGTTGTCGACCGGGGAGTCGGTAACCGGGGGATCTTTGTCTACTGGGGAATCTACCCTGTAGGTTTCTGGGTCGTCCTCTTCCTCCTCTTGGTCCTCATCATCCCCATAGTAGCCCGTCCCAGATTGGTCTCCCAACATGCCCAAATCAGGATCCTCAATAAAGGGTGGATCCTCATTATATTGAGAGTAGGGCTGTATACAGAAAGGGTCCGAAGACTGTGTTGGTGCTGCAACCCGGGACTTCTTACTTGGGGGTATCAGGTCTCTACAACCAGAGGGTGAAGCCCAGTCAGCGGTATATTTGAGCGGAAGTGTACAGGTTTCTTGGCATAGAAATCTGCCAAAGACGACATCCTAGACATAACTCTGTCTATGTCGTCACTAGACCATTCCTTTGAGCTGGGAATGACTCTTTCTTGGGAGAGTTTCCCGGTCTTGTCCTGACTGGACCTATGTGTTTGTGCAGGGGTCTTTGAAATTACAGAGGACTGAGACTTGTCCGTCTGTTTTTGCCTGTCTGACTGCTTCTGAGGTGTGGAAGAAGGTACATAATGCTTCTTTAGTTGTTTTCCTCCCTCCCCGTGGGTGGAAGAGTGTTTACCCTGTTTATTCGCCCCTTCGGAGCCTTTTGACATCTGGCATCGAGGTTCAGGGGTAGTGTCCCTATCTCTAGAGTGTGGAGGTTGGGACTCGGGGACAGCCGTTAAACGGTCTGCTGACGCCGACTCCTGGAGTGCGGCCTGGGGATAGAGGTCAGCTTCGTCTTCCGACAATCGAACCTCCGTTACCTTAGGGAGCGAGGCACTCTTGGCAACAGTGGATGGCTGCCTGGAATCATGCGGTGATCTAGATCGAGAACGCCTAGAGGACACCGATTCGGAAGACCGTTCTCTGTGTGCCTCTTTCCGAGAACTCGACGTGCGCGTCGAGTCTCGGTGGGACTTATGTTTGGTGGAAGTGGTGTGGGTAGCGCTTGTGTCGCCGGGTGTTTTCCCCATAGCCACCCTGCCGGACGACCTTCCAAGGTCGGGGACTTGCGCTTGGCTTTCTCTCGACGCCACGTTGCCCTCGCCGTCCGAAAGCACGGCGTTGCTGCCATCGGTGAAGGCGCCCTCCGCTGCCATGGCCTCTTGCCGCCTTGATCGAACGGTCCTTTAGTGTTTTTGGTTTAAACCTACTACACGCTCTGCAGTTCGCCTCGGGGTGGTCCCTCGGCAAGCAGAGGTTGCACGTGGCGTGTCTGTCAACCCAAGGGTACTTACGGTTGCACTTGGGGCAAAATTGAAAAGGGGTACCCTCCATACGCACCTTGTGGCAGCGGGCTAATGATTGTAGGAATTTATATAGCAGATGTACCTATATATTAAAGAGTGTAGAGTATGTGCCTCTCCCTACTTGCAGGGCCGAGGCCAGAGGCCTTCCAAGGCCCGGCCCGAGGCCTGCCGAAGCCCAAGTCCGTTGTGCAGCTGTCGACGGTTGATTCCTTCTCCGGGCCGACGTCGAGTGTCGAACTTCAGTGGCTCGACGTTGGGGTGGAGAAAAGGGGAAATATTAAGATATTTTAGCAAAATTATGGCTAAGGCCAGGAACTCCGCGGGATGCTTCCGACCAGTATGGCGGAAAAAAACAATCTGAGGGTCCTAGACGCGTGAGGGATCATGGGTACAGTGGACGTCACACTAGGGATAGTATTACTGGCACGCCCTGTGTCGACGCCCATTTTCGAGTTTCAAAAAACAAACTGTTATACTCTGCAGCTTCCACTAGATGTCGGCCTATGCACAGCATGTGATCTAAGCAGATTCCACAAGCCTCAGAAATATATATACATACATACACAGCCACTTCCTTTCTCTTCACTCCGGTATCTTCTGGGATGCTGCAAAGTCAGGCTTGTTAGCCCCTACACACACTTGTATGCGGCGCAGGTGCATGGCACAGCCTTTTAGGTCCCTGGGCTTCCGTTAATGGTCTTCTGTGTCCCTGACATCTAGGTTGTGGGTATTAGACCATGAATGAGTGAACCACCTCCCTAACCAAGACTCAACTAGATTCAGACCTCAACCTCACCATAAACATCAAGACATCTGAAGCACTAACCACGCATACTGTGAATGCATGTGTAAGTCAATTATCTGAAACATATTGGGTCTTGCATAACACATTGATTCTTAATCGCAGATTTATATTTTCTGCATTTATTTATTAGGTTTATCAGGAGGATATTCAGCAAAAATGTATGAATATGTTGGTAACAAAATGTTGACTATAAATTCAATACAGAAAAATTGTATTTAGGATCTTACAGTAGCAGACACCACAATCAGGAATGTAGGATTAAATGCTACAAAGAGTCAGACAAAATCTAAATAAAAATAAAATAAAAAAAGTAATGATTTTAGGAATATTATGCTGAAGCTAAGGTGTAATTTTGAAGGGTTTTGTCCTCTTCTTGCCACCTCCCCATCCTCCGCTGAGCTGCACAGGATTATCCCGAAAGGAAATTCTCTCTTTTCGCACAGCCCCTCCATCTCTTTTGGTTGTTACAAGTGTGTCACCACCTATATACAGAAAACACAATACAAGAGATGTTAAAATCGACAATTGATTATGTACAAATGTAACTGTGTTTACTTGAAAACTTAATCAGACCTGCACACTTCAAATATTATGTTAAAAGAATTGTAGAAATCTAAAAACATGATGTAAAAAAGTAAGGGATAAGGCAGAACACAAATTCAAGAGTTGTTGATTCTGATGGTGGAAACTAAACCATTTGGGATATATATTTCATCAATGTTATGGCTGGGTTTAAAATGCATAAAATAAACCCTTCTACCTAAAATGTGACAGGGGAATTGGCCATTTCAGCTAACAAATTTCATATGCCACGTCACCAACCAACATATATCTCTGGAGATTCACTTCCAATTCAGAGCCAGCCACTGAGCAGTGCTATGTGGTGTGCTCATTATCTACAAAGCATGCCTTCTTGCTCCAGAATATTGCCTTTGTCTTGTAGGTCACCACTATTTAATAAATAGCTATCAACACAAGTGAGACAGCTCTTAAGGAAAAAGTCAACCACATACACGTTTCCCCCTTGATAAGGATCATCAGCGTGATACAGTCTCACATCCTTGCGAATGGAGCATTGGGTGATTGGAACATTAGTGGGGTTTACTAAACAAATATACCCCAATATGCAGTGGTCGAAGTGGGAGAGAGCAGTTGGGAGTGGTGCTCCTTTCCTTTTTTTTTTACATTTTGCTGTTCTTATACTTTTATTTTTAAAATAAAACATTCTATAATGTTTCGTTTTAAAATAAAAATGTAAGAAGAAGTTGAAACTTGCACTTCAGTGCACTGCACTAACATTCTCTTAAAACAATAGGTGTGTTTGTTTGGGGGTTTGGATTGTGCATGGGAGAGGGCGTGGCGATGGGGTTTGAGGGGATGGGGGCAGTCCAGCTGGAATTATAGTGCCACTACTTCTTTTTGTACACTTCGAACATCCCCAATATGCGATTTGCTGTAAGTACAAGTGAGCTTTAAATTAAAGGTATTCTCATGAATTATTTCAACCAACACAGGAAGACATGTTCCTTTCCATACTGGCAGGATAGTATCAATATATATGTCCCACAAGATCACTATCTTTTTCTAATGCAGTGGTTTATTTGCCCAATACATGGGTGGCTTCAAAGTACCTCATTACGAGCTTGCCATGGATGGCAGATATCTATAGAATTTTTCAGAAGAGAGATTTGTTTGTCGATTGTGCTAGAAATATTTCAAGCCGGTAGTATGATTCTTAGGGCCTCATTACGAGTCCGCCGGTCTGGACTTAATGCCACCGGTATAACCATACCAGCACCGTTACCGTGACCGACAAATTATGACCCATGATCCCGGAAATACCACCACCACAAACCGCCACCACGGAGTTAAGGGACCCATAAAATGCATCGCCAGGGAAACCCCTCAGTTACCGGCAACACCTAACACCATGGGCATTACGAGTACCATTGACATGGAAACACTGCCATGAAAATGGCGGAAAAACCGTGGCCACGGAAGCGGTATCGGCGCCACCGCGAACATGATGTTAAACAGTGCCTTGTGAGCTGAATCAGGCCACAGGTGCAGCAAATGAGCCCAGCTGGACCCAGCAGGCCACTGGGAGTCTACAAAAGGGCCACACCCAGGCCAACTCCAAACACAACTATGCAGGCAGCAGCTGCAGCAGCATAGGGACTGGGGCTATTGAACCTACAGGCAGCACTGCACATGGTGAGAGTAATTGTGCAGAGGATGATGAGGAGGCGGAGGAGGCGCAGGCGGCAGTTAGCAAACCCTGCACCAATGCCAAACCCAATTGTGCAGCCGGCACAACCCCGCAGTGCAGCCTGCAATAACCCGCATCAGGGCCTCACCCTGGAACCTGACCCCAGGACAGATCCACACATTATACCGGCTGGACTGTCCAACAATCATGTACATCACCACCATGATTGAGGACATCAGCAGCCACATTGGCATTTCGACCGCAATCCCCCCCTCCTGAAGGTGGTGTTGGTACTGCATTTTCTTGGCACCGGAACCTATCAGCACACAGTTGCTGAGCTGCACGGGCTCTCACAACCCTGTTTCTCTAAAATATTGGGAAAGGTACTGGATGCCCTACTGCGCCATGTGTCTGAACACATTGCCCTAACCTGTATCCTTGCACAGGTCATTGCCACCAAGTTGGCCTTCCATGCCATTGCGGCCATGCCAAATTGCATAGGTGCATTAGACTGCACCCACATAGAGCTGACAGTAGCACGTGCAATGGAGAATGGGTACTGCAATAGGAAACAGTACCACTCACTGAATGTACAGATGGTATGTGACGCTGGACAAGTGATAACACATTGCTGCGCATGTTTCCCGGGGTCAACACATGACTCAATGATCCTGCGGAATTCGACATTGCCACGCTACATGGGGTGTGTGTCTAGGGCAATGACCTGTGTGAGTGGGCTGCTACAACTGCACATGCATCACCCCCTGGCCCATGTAATGGACGGTCAGCATAACCCACACATCACAAAGCTACACATGATCGGTTGCCACAGTGTGCCGTACACCCCCTGCCAAATGAGACGCACAACCAATACTACCACAAGGACATACAACTTGAGCCACTCAATACAGCCACCCACACTATGCACCACTTCCCCCCAATGCACATGATGGCTGCACATGAGACATCCTGCAACAACCACATCATCACAGTCTATTGATTGACTCCTCCATGTGTGTACATCATTGCACAATGCCATACTTACCAACCACTATTGTCTGCAAGGGCAACTACATATGCACAGCAAGTCGTTGCGCAATGTCCAAATGCCAACGTTGACAACAATGACCCATGAATGGTAATCACCCACCGGTCTGACCACTGCTTGGCCCATATGGATGAATGAATGATGACACAAGATTGCGCTGCATCTGATCAAGACATGATACCACAAACACTGACATGTCCCACATGTTTGGATATGCACTCACGCCATGGCTGAGGACGCCTGTACGGAGGCCAAGGAACAGGCATGAAGAGGCGTACAACAGGGCACACGTCCACACACGGCATGATTGAGAGGACATTTGGCCTACTGATGGCCAGGTTCCGCTGCTTGAGCAGATCTGGCGGATCACTGCTCTACAACCAAGTGAAGACGGGTAAAATTGTGCTTGTGTGTGCCATGCTGCACAATATGTGCATGCGCAGGAACATTCCGCTGCCCCCAGACACAGAGGAGGATGATGGAGTTGAAGATGGGGATGGGGATGGCTCCACAACCCCCCGGGGGTGCACAAGATGGCCAACGAGCACAGTATACACTCATTCGCATTTACTTTTGAGAGACTGCACATTCACAGCATTGCATGGATATGACGTTGCCGGTGAATAAATGGATTGGCTGCAAATTAAATGACGGATGTCCACTCATTATGGATTTTTTCAAAGGTGTTGTATTATAAACAAAACAGGAAAGAAGGTGCATTGGGTAGGAAAGCTGTACACCCGTACCCACCCACCACCCAAACGTACCCACCCCCAAACAGGCCCCAAACTACTAACCCCCTAATGGACCTCCCCCGCCACCCAAACGTACCCACCCCCATACACTCATCGTGTCCCCGAATGTCATGTCTATCGCCATCCCCACATGGCACTTTTTGCGGGGACGCTTATGTGCAGGAGTGTCCTTGCTGGCGGGTCCAGTCAGCCGACTAGAGCGCCTCCGTGGGCTGCCATTGGCAGAGCTGGATGGGGTGGTGCTGGCTGAGGTGACTGCTGGTGTGACTATGGGCACACGTCCTTGAATCTCCTGCTGGGCAACCAACATTGACTCTACTATGCTGGATTGCACACTGTTTCCTTCCCTGACATGGCGTGCCAGGTTGACGATGGTGGTTGCAAATCGTCCAATGGCCCTGGAGAGCCGACGCACTGACGTCGCATTGCTCTCACGCTGCAGCCTCACCTCCTCCCGCTGATGCATGGCCTCTTCACGCTGCAGCCTGGCCTCCTCCAGCTGCCTTTCCACTAGCTGCGTCAGGGTGGCCTGTTGTTCATCAATGAGCTGCATGTGAGTACTGAGCTCAGCCATGGAGGGCGTTGGGGAGTGCATGGGGCTGTGCAGTGTTTGGGGGCTGAACTGTAGGTCATGGATGGATGACAGCTCATCCCTGTTGTCCCTCTCACCCTGCTGTACAACTTCGGCCTGCATGGCCGGGGTGCTGTCATCACTCGATGCAGCCTCCTAAGCAGTACAGATGGGCTGCAAGATGGCATCCGGGACCATGGTGGGTGCCTGCATGGGGATGGTGACCTCCGCTGGTGTGCCCGATGCAGCTGGTGCTTGTGTGCCAGAGCAGCTAGCATCATCCTCTTGGGTAGGAGTGCTGCGTTGGGCGCGTGCAGGTGGTGTAACGCTCACCTGGCTCCCACGGAGGCGCTGATCTGGTCTGGGTTGCTGTGGCCTCTTCAAGCGTGATGCGCAGAATTCGGACCACCGATTGAACAGGACCTCCAAATCTTGTTTGTCTGGCCCGTAGGAATATCCTTCTGCAGATGAGAAAGGGGATTAACTGTCTGCTGAATAGTGTGCTTGCTCTCCCCTTTCCCCCTTTGTTCTTCTCTGATTCCTCCAAAACCCCCGGTTTAAGCTCACCTTATGGTTTGGAAGGATGAACTCTCCATCCTGCTTCTGGTGCAGGGGCGCGCGTTCGTCCAGTTACTTCACTGGTTTTCAGAATGGCGCTGGCACATCCACTTGACTTTTCTGAGCGATACGCCGTAAGTATGAAGATGCAAAAGTTCAAGTGTGAGCCTCCTTTTATGTTGTTTTTTCTGTCCTTTATTTCAGGTGCAGAACAAAGGCGATGCGTTGAGGGGTTAAATTGCCGGTCAGGTGAGTTAGTGATGAGGGCGACCCCTCTAAATGTCTTTATAATTCCCCAGTAATGTCTTTTGTTCTTTCCCCATAGGGGCCGGGGTGCGGTAAAGATGCGGCGCCGACCCGAGATGTGGAATGGTTCACCAAGAAAATCCGGTAAGTAATATGGCTGAAAATTCGGCTTTCCTCTTGTGTTCCCTTGCTCACATTTTGTCTCTTCTTCTCTCCCCTAGGTGCAGAGATGTGGCGACCGGTGCTGAGAGCCGCGATGGAGCCGGGCAGCGTCTCGGGAACAGGTGAGTGAAGCGCGGCGCTGCAGCGAAAAACGCAGTGCTTTTAAATTGAAGTCTTCCTTCAGGAATGCTGGCGTGAAGATTCCGGATGCAGGTAAGAAGGTTGAATAAGTTCTTGGTTTTCACCTTTCTCTTCTCTGATTCCCTTACAGGTGTTCCAGGTTCGAGGCGGGCGTGGCTGGAGTCCAGGTGCAGGAGCAGACACGGTGAGCGTTCAGCTGCTGGGATGCAGAACAACGCGAAGCATGTATGGCTGTCCGGGGCTGGCTTAAATAGCTTTGGAAGAAGTTCCAGGTGAGTATTCTTCCACAGCCCCACCCAAGTAACAAAATAGTTCCTTCAGAAAAATAGTCCCTCCTAAGCCTCATTTGGCTTGGTTCTTCATGCAGCATGGTCTGCATCAGGTGAGTGTGCAGCATGGTCTGCTTCAGGTAAGTGCACCAAACACTTCCCCTTATGAGCCTGGCACCTATGGCGCCAAACTGATGCCCAACATGAGCCTGGCGCCAACGGCGCCAGGACATAGTCCAAAGAGCCCCTATAAAGGGCCGCTGGGCTTTTACCCGGGGGCGTGATGCCTGCTCCCGGGGGTGCTGGGCCTGACCTGGTGCTCCGGG
This sequence comes from Ambystoma mexicanum, assembly GCF_040938575.1. NCBI lineage: Eukaryota > Metazoa > Chordata > Amphibia > Caudata > Ambystomatidae > Ambystoma > Ambystoma mexicanum. The sequence goes on from NC_090936.1 coordinate 829,787,537, forward strand.
GGTAGGCATCATGACAGGTGGCCGCTGCGTCGCCTCTTGGCCGTCATCGCTGTCACTTGACATGGCTGTGGGGATACAGAGGGCATGCTGTTAGTTGTGTGATGTTACTTGATGTGACCATCACATGCATCAAACTGAACGATCTGTGACCACTTGCATGTACACACTTGTGACTATTGATGAACTCGGGTGTGTGCGTCTCTGCTTCCACTCAGGCACGCACTGTGTGCATGTCCTGGGGACATGCATTGGGGATGTGTTACTTGTCATCTGGGTGGTCAGTGGGTCCCATTGGGTCTCTCCTGCCCTGGCTGGGGTGGTGGTCAGTGGGTCCATTGTGTCACTCCTGCCCTGGCTGGGGGGGTGGCCAGTGGGTCCATTGGGTCACTCCTGCCCTGGCTGGGGGGGGTGGCCAGTGGGTCCATTGTGTTACTCCTGCCCTGGATGGGGGGGGGGGTGATCAGTGGGTCCATTGGGTCACTCCTGGGGTGCATTCACACTTATGGCTTTGTACTTTGTGCACTTACCGGCATCTGCAGGTGGGCTCACTCCTGCCTCTGCGTCTCCGATGCTGTGGATGCCCTCGTGGGACACTGCTGTTGTGCTCCTCCCACGATTGCAACTTGAGAGGGGATGCAGGGCCTCCACCGGTGCCAGTGCTGTGCTGGCAGTGTGCAGCGATGAGGTTGCGCACCCTGAGCCTGAGGTCATCCCACCTCTTATGGCAGTCCTTCACAGTGCGTGTCATCACACTGACCGCTGTGCACTTGCGTGCTGCCTCTGCCCAGACCTCCTTGCAGCGTTGCTGGGTAGCGTGCCACTGGTCTGCCCTAAAGAGCATATCTGCATGCTCGACAATGTGTTCCACCAGTACTGTCAGCTAAGCCTTACTGAAGCGCTGCTTTCGCTATCTGCGTGCTGGGATCCTGGATGCCATGGTGTTAGATGTATTCTCAGTCTCAGGGAGATGTTCTGACCTGTGGTGTCTGAGTATGGCAGTGGATTGTGCTTTATATAATGGCTGCCCCTCTGTTTAAGTTTTTTTTCTCGCAGTCATGGTATTTCCACTTCTGGTGATTCTGTGTCCGTGACAGCGGGGGCGGACACGGGTTTTGCCCCGTTTTTGGTGGCGGTATGTCCATGTGCATGGGTGTTTACATGATGGCGGTTACACTGTTTCTACCTCGGTGTGTTGCGCGCGACCCACATGCCGTAATCACCCGTTCATTCAGCAACCTTGCGGTCGCGGACAGTGTCACCTTCGTCACAGAATCACCAGATTCCGGGCTGGTGGACTCCTAATGAGGCCCTTAGTCTCACAACAGGTGAAGTCACATACTGATTTCGAAAATGTGCAGTGCTCCCTCAAACATTTTAGGTATGCCTGTGTTTCTATCCTTTATAACTGTTCTAGATCAACTACACAGATTTAATAAACACTACGGACCATGCTTGGGGTGAATGGTAGCATTCATAAAGTTCCAACCATCTTCACACCAGCCATAAATGTTAGGGTAACTATTTGTATGTTTCACTGGATGTGTTATGCCATTTGAGTTTTATTTCTGTATGAATTGAAAATATTCAAAACAGTGCCAACCTAGATATGTCTGGCAATAATATTCTCTTTTGACAAACCTGGTGCACTGTTATGAAAAAGTTTTCAATTTTTTGCATATTATAAATTCATACACATTTTCTTTACACTTTTTCAGATTTCCTGCCACTTTTTGCCTTCGGATTAATGTTATGTTTTTATAATCAGTTACATTTTCACTGTTTTCTAATAAATATACATATATATTAGTCTTTGTTACTGGCTAATTATTACGTTGGTGAAGCTCAGTGTTGGGCAAAACATGTCGGTTTAGCTATTAACGTTGAGTCTGTTTTATAATTCTGAGCCATTTTGTTTTGCCATACATTTTATGGATATTTTGTAACAAATAACACCTAATCTACAATGAAACTTACACTTTTTTGAATACCTGATGTTATTAAACCTACATTATACAATTTGTTTTGGGATCAGGGTTGTACACCTTTTAACCTCCAGTGCTCTCCTGCACCAGCAAATGTGGTTGTGTCCCCATTCTAAAACAGCTCCAATATATTACATTTGTTTTAATTAAACCAACATTTCAAACCATTAATTGTTTGCTGCCCGATTAGAGCAGATGGAAAACAGGCACAATACTAAGGTGGCTTGTATTGGACCAATTCCACAATGCTTTTGTGCGAGCAATGCGCCGATTCAACATTTGAATGCTATTGCCATGAAACAGCACCACAAGCCTTCCTCCTTTGTGCCTCTCACCAGTTGAATAGAGGAGAGCTGAATTGCAGTAGATTGTGGCGTTTGACCAACTCTAGCATTCATCAGGAGGGGATCCCAAGTGGCTCACCACACAGACAACTGTCATGTATTACACAGGTAGGTCGAGTTATGCTAGGAGTTCTATCGCTACACTTGCTGCTTTCATTTTATGCAAATAAACAGATGGTGCAGGGTACCACACAGTTGTCGTATGGTGGTGCCCAGTCATACTGATTTCATTTACATTATTAATAGTGACGCATGGATGACTTAATAAATGACAAAATACAATGGTGTAGATAAAAGGTTGGGCTGCTATCCAGAATGAAAAGATGCTTCCACAATTCAACCATTCGTTTGTGGATACACATTTTAAGGATATTAACTCAGCAGAAAACATAGCCTTATTGATTACATCAAGGAAGAACATGGGAATAAAGAACATTCTGCAAGTGAGATGTCTGCCGAAAATAGGGTGGGAGGGAGACTGTGGGCTGGGGTAAGTTGGCTTCTGCCGATAGGGACACAAGCCCATCAAGAAAGGGTCCCATTGTGAATGTGAGGCTAGAAAGCTGGTCATGGCTGAGTCAAGAGGACATGCTCTGAATCCAAGCAAGCAAGGATCATTGTTGACCTGAGGTAGAAGGGCTTGATCTGAAACCGAACCAGGAACATTTGGTGAGAATCGGAACCAGGAAGATGTACTAGGAGTGAGACCAGGGGTCTTATAGAGTTCCTGAGCCAGAAGCGCTTGTTGAGAACAGAATCAAGTGGGCTCATATATAACCTGAGCCTGGCTGACCCACTACAAATTCAAATCAGGGAGGAGCCTGTGGTGTGCTCTTGAGAAATGTAATTTCCATTTGAGAACCAGCCAAGCTGTTAGCAGGCATCAAACCAGAAAACACTGTCCTTTAACAGGTGCTCAAATAGGGACTGCAGCCCGACCTGGGACAGACGGAGAAGCTATCAACTTTCATCTGGAGATGAAGTGATCAAAACTACAGCATCTTTTATAAAAGAAATCCCAAGATTTACGGACTAGAGAAAACTGTGTATAGCTGTGTATGGCTGTGTATAATTTCTGCAAGTCTCAAACTTGCCATAAACCCTACAAACTAGTGCATTAGGACTTGGGATCACCCTCCTACTGTAGATGAGCACAATTCCCTGCTAACATACATCACATCTGTTTATTCTCTTTGACCCTCACAAGCTTTTATGGAGAAGTAGACTTGCTTAGATATATCCTTGCTCCAACCCCTATATTTTGCATTTCATCCCTTGGACTATGATATACATACAGTGTGTGATGAAGTCCACTGGCTGATTATAGGGACTTGGGGGGAGTGACCAAAGGGCGACAGGCATCTTCCCATTTCAGAGGATGATGGGCCTGGAGGTGGAAAGGCCTGGATCATCTGGTCACTCTCAATTAGGCCCCTCCATAAGGCAGGGAGAATCACAGGGAACACCATGGTGGCTGGCGCTTTAAGGCACACCCTATGAACAGCCTGGCTCAGGAAAATGCAACAACTCACTCTCCAGGAGACCTGTGGCCAGAGGATGAAGCACCCCTATTATTTTTCAAGGATCGTTTCAGCAACACTATCCCTCTAAGAATGTGGGTCCATAAAGCACCCTGTGTGTTGAATCACTGTCCTGTTGTGGAGCCAGCACAGACATCAGGGGATTGCAGCAGATTACTGTCCAACCTCGCATGTGGGTCTCTGCAGATCGCATTGATGAAAAACTCCCACAGAATGATTTTGCGGAAGACCTTGTATAGTGCTGACATCAGACACTTCACGTACAGAGCAGGAACTCAGAAAGCAGGCGAGTTTAGGACAAATTACCCTGTGTTCATTACCTTTCTCTGATACCAGTCTCAATGAAACTGCACAGCTCCAGTGGCTGCCTGCAGACATTAGCAAGGATGCATATACAATCACAGATGGTGGACCAGCCATTTAAAAACATTGTCTGCCTTCCCAGTAACTTAGTGAACCAATGTAAGCTCACTCCCCACATCAAATCCTACTGCCTGAATAACTTTCCATCACCAGGGCAGACCTTCACAGAGAGACCAGCAGAGGGGAGGGTTATCTTGCTATATATCACCTGTTTGAATGACAACAGGTGATACAATTAGAGCAGAAGTACTCACCATGGAAGACACCCAAGGATTCATAACCAGGGATCCTGCCTTGTGTGAACCTAGACAAAAAGGTCCAGGTCTCCTCACCAAGAGGGAGCCCTTCCCAGCTATACACCCCACTAACCTATAATAAGACAAGGCCAGATGAGTAAATCACTTGAAAGGGTGTGTGAATCTATCTCTCACGTGGAGACACCAGGCTGGAACAACAAGGAGGAGTCCCAATCAGGTTTGTAACACAAGAGCAAATATGCATAGCAGACAAAGACACATAAAGGAAGTATGCGACACTAACCTGAAGATAGAGAACTGAGATCTTCGGATAAAGTACCAGATATGATCCCTGCCTTGGTTTTCCACTAGGAGAAGATAAGAATAACACCCTCTAATTAAAAGTCAAGAGTTAGTCTTACCACACAGTGATGTCTGAGATGTCCAGAAAGTCTTATTCAATGAAGAGTAGGAGTAGGAGGGACAAGGAGCGGGAGCAACAAGGGAAGGAAGGTAAGTAAGGGTGCTAGATCCGGGCGGCAAGAGGGACGCACTAAAGTCAGTTTGCAGCACAGTGTAATACAGCGTAGCATCCACAGGTCTGTACCTGTTGCACCGCGTTGGAAATGCAGAAGTGGAATGACCGGGCAGGATTAAGGTAACCTGGAATGGGAATGGAGTGGATGATATATTAAGAATAGGGACACAGCCCCCAAGAATTGGATATTGTGTAAGATCCAACAAGTGCAGGGCACTGACAAGTTAGTCTGTGCTAGCTGAGTGGATCAGGCAGCAGTAACGAATGCAGGGACAGTCCAAATCAGAAACCGATGGGCAGACATGGAAGCAAAATCAGAAAGCGAATTAAATCCGGGAGGCAGTGCCGGGTTCGTCACCATGCTGACAGCGTCAGAAGAACAATTGATAAACTGTGGCGTAATCCATGAGGCAGGCTGAGGTCGGTAAACAGTAATAGCGGGTTACAGTGCAGAACAGAAACAGGTGCGGAGTCCACGTTTCAAAATAGGGTTGGCAACACGAAATCCTTAACGAAAGCAGCCTCACAGCATAACAAGGAAAGTCAAAGACTGGGAGCTTCAGAATCCAAACACAATTAGAAGCACCGCTTTGAACTCTGCTTCTTGCTTTATTCTTTCCTTCGATTCAGCGTTTATGCTCCAACTTTGACTGTGGTGTCACGTGACCGCGTGTGGCCGTGAACCGCAACACAGTCAAACCATGTCTGTGTGAAGCCCATCGTGACCATGACAACCTCCAGGGTACTTTCCAAGACCCAAATAAAGGATGTATCCTATGCCTGGAGCCAGATGGCATGAGACCATGTCGGGAAGCCGACAGAGACAGAGCGTGCAAACCGGGGAGCATGACAGTCCCATACCCCAAGGGCACCCCCACACCGCGGGAGGCATGGAAGCGTCTAATCAATTGCGGAGCATAGATGTTTTCGAGAGGTTCCCATGTTCGGTCTTCCGGACAATACCCTTTCCAGTCCACCAAATAGGACAGAACCCCAGCCCAGGATCGGATGTTAGGATATCCATGACCTCATACTCCTCCAAGTCACAGAGACGAACAGGAGCCGGACGGATCAGCAGACGCATGTCAGAAGGGCTAGGCTTGAGGAGGGAGACATGAAAGACTGGATGTACTCTCCAACGGGATGAAAGGGACAAGCGCACTGTCACAGGATTGATCAGGACAGACACCTTGAATGGACCCACATAGCGAGGGAGTAGAGCACGCTTGCCAGGTATCCTGAGGTGTTTGGTAGATAACCAGGCATGTGTACCCACTTGATAGTGCAGGACTGGTGAACGATGGGCAGCAGTGAATCGTTTCGCTCGAGCATTGGCACGCAAGAGATGGTTCCGGATATTCTTGTGTACTGTGATCAAATCACAGGCGCAGTCCTGTGTAGCAGGAATATCCGGGTGTTACGCCTCGGCAGGCATGGAGGAGGATTATAGCCCTTCGGAAGGGCATGCGTCACATTGCAAATCCATTCTAAGCCCACTGGCAACTGCCCTGGAAAATAGTGGCCTCGGCTCACTCCGCGGCGCCCTGCGGCGAGTTGAACTGCGATTCCCAGCATTCCGCCTCCCGCTCTCAGCAGATGGGCGATGATGCGTGAACCTCGGTTTCGTCCGGTTCCGCCTTTCCCCTTCCCGATTTAAACCGCACAACCGGGAAAGACGCTGCTTCTGATTAAAGTTGCATCCCGGTGTTTAGAAGTTCCGTCTTCGATCCTACTATATTTACCCGTGTACCAGACCTAATTCCTCCTTCACGGACTGCCTCTGCCTGCCGATTTTTGGAAAACTACTGACCCGTGTACCAGACCTATTTCCTCCTTCACGGTCTGCCTCTGCCTGCCGATTTTGGAAAACTACTGACCCGTGTACCAGACCTATTTCCTCCTTCACGGTCTGCCTCTGCCTGCCGATTTTGGAAAACTACTGACCCGTGTACCAGACCTCTTTTTGTCCCTCACGGACTGCCTTTGCCTGTCACCGAAACCATCACCTACAATTCTCCCATTTCATTGTGTCTCTTATGGTTGTTGTTCCCATCATCTCCACAATCAGACTTCCATTGGACATCCTCCAATAGTGCACAGGGACGCCTTGCAGAGAGTGCACCCACTCGACTCTAGCGCGGCCCTCGTTCCGCCCGGGTTTAGTTCCCCAACTAACCTTCCCCGTTTATTATTTTGCACTTCCGTTTTTGGACTCCTTTGGGATAACTCAGACTCAACAACAACATCCGTGGTAAGGGTTCTCTAATTTATGATTCTATACCTCGTAGCCTAGCGACAACTATCATTAGTATAGGTTACATTCTCCTTTCTTACTTATAGGTGGTTCCGGTTGCCTTAAACAAGGGGAGGGCATAGCTCAGGTACTACTAGAAAGAAGTATCAAGGGAAAGGATTCTTCTTAAAGTTCCAATTGCTCACCTCTTGTTTTTTCCTTTACAGCTGGGTTCTTGGCGGCGTGTCCTCCCCGCCCTTTTGAGCGATCAGTCCATCTGCCTGGTCCTACCCAGCAGAGGGTCATATCGTTAAAAAGGTCTTGTGCCCTCACAGAGAGGAGGCTAGGTTGGAGGCCCCGACCTAGCTCTTCAATCAATAGTGCAGTCCTGTGTCTTCCGGCCACCGATTGGTTTACTTCCCGTCCGGTGAGTAACACCGGGCTGGCAGAAGGGTCCAAAGGCAGGGTTCGGGGATGTTGGCCATGAAGGGCATAGAAGGGCAAAGAACCAGTGGAGGAGTGCATATGGTTATTGTAGGCAAATTCGGCTGAGTGTAGCCCAGCTAGCCATGTGTGTTGGTACTGCAGGCATGGGCAACAGAGATATTGCTCCAATGTACCATTGGTGTGCTCTGTTTGGCCGTCAGTTCGTGTACAATACGCATTCGAGAATCTGTCTTTCATCCGAAAGGAGGCACAGAGAGCCCTCCAGAAACATGTGGTAAACTGGGGTCATCTGACAGAGAACCAGGATTGAGGATAGTCCAAAGAAGCGGTATAAAAAGAAAGGAGGAATAAAAGGAAAAGATCAACCAAAATGGGGGCCGTAGGCAGTCCAGCACACAGGATGAACAGGGCCATTTTTGTAAAGTAATCGACCACCACCCAGATGGTGTTGAAGCCTTGGATGGTAGGTAAGTCAACTATAAAGTCCACTGACTCCATGTGCCAAGGATTGTGTGAGACAGGAAGCGGGTGCAATAACCCCATTGGGCGACGGGACTGGATTTACACTGAGCGCATGTGGAAAAAGACTAAACATAATACACCACGTCTCGATTCATGTAGGGCCACCAGCGCCACCTCCATAGGAGCTCCAAAACGTTCTTCCTGCCCGAGTGTGCTGTGACCAAGGAATCATGGCTCCACTGCAAGGCTCTGGTACGTGGTCCCCCAGGTGCTATATACAGCTTCCCTTGAATAAAGGGCAAACCTTTAACAACATCCAGGTTCAATTCTTGGAGTTCACCCGGACCTGGGCAACCCATTCCTGGAGAAAGGCGTTGATCAAGGAATGAGCAGAGCAACTGCATACAACATGCTCCGAAAGGACGGGAAGGCTTTTTGGAGAGGCATGCTTAGTGTCTGAATCTAGATGGGAAAGTGTGTCAGCCTTGGTATGTAAACGGGCAGGTCGGTATGTAATAATGAAATTGATCTGGGAAAAAAAGAAATGCCACCGAACCTGCCTTGCTGTCACGCACTTCATGGATTTGAAGGTTCCGATGATCCGAGAAAACAGTAACCGGGTGGCGATCCCCCAACAGGTGGTGCTGCCGTTCCATAAAGGCATCTTTTACGGTTAGTAGCTCGCGCTCAGTGACCGTGTAGTTTCTTTCATATGGCGACAATTTTTGGGGGCAAGTACCGACCGGGTGTACCTCACCCGTATCTTCACATCTCTTCACAACTCTAATGCCCCTACTGTGATACCTGATGCATCAGCCTCAACAAAGAATGGGGTGTTAGCATTGGGGTGTTGGCAAACAAGAGCTGCAGTGAATGCCTCCTTAAGAGCAGAAAATGCCGATTTAGCAGCCGGTGTCCAACAAAAGGGCATCTTGGAACTAGTCAATGCTGTAAGAGGCAAACTATAGAAGAGAAGGAGCGAATGAATCAATGGTAACAATGGGAAAAGCCCAAAAATGACTGTAGGGCTTTGGCCGTTGTAGGAGCCGGCCACTTCAAGATATCCTTGACCTTCCAGTAGTTCATGCACACACGGTGATCAGTCAGGAACTCAACTTCGTTAACAATAAAGACACACTTCTCTGCCTTGACGAAGAGATGGTTTTCTCTGAGTCTTTGGAGCACCGACCTGACGTGTGACACCTGTTCTTGATATGAGGGAATGTATATCAAAATATCATCCAGGTACACAATAACATACTGGTCAAGAATGTCCCTGAATAAGCCATTCATGAAATTTTGAAATGTAGCGGGGCCTTGCACAGGCCAAAGGGCATTACCAGGTATTCATAGAGCCCATACTGCGTCTAGAAGGCGGTCTTCCATTCGTCCCCCTCCCTGATGTGAACCAAGTTGCAGGCACCATGCAAATCAAGCTTAGTGAATACCACCAATAAAACCAACTGATCGAGGATGGACGGAAATCAAGGTAAAGGGTATTGGTTCTTCACTGTGATGCTATTGAGGGCCCTGTAGTCAATACAAGTCCCCGCCTTCATCGGGACAAAAAACAGTGGCGATGCTGCTGGAGACTGGGAAGGACGAATGACCCCCAACTGCAGGGCTTTGTCAATGTACTCCTTAAGGACCTTGTCCTCATGAAGGGTAAGAGAGTAAACTCTGCCAGTGGGGATCTTGGATCCGGGGATGAGGTTGATGGGGAAATCATAAGATCTGTGGGGTGGCAATTGTTCTACCTTCCTGTTATCAAAGACACTGAGGAATGAAAGGTATTCCGAGGGTATTGTAGAAGGAGGATTAGTGGATACCAAGTTGAAAGACGGTATCAGATCAAGAAGAGCCAGGAAGGGTGTACTACATATTTCCTTGTGTGACCAAAAACAATGTTCATTGCAATAAGCAGAAGGGAATTGTATCTGCTGTGCATCCCAGTCGATGGAAGGTTTATGCAGACGTAACCAAGACAGTCCCAGAATAAACTTGAACTGGGGTGCTGCTAGTAGATCAAAGATGATGTCTTCTGTGTGTCCCTCCGCAGTTGACATGTGTAGGGTTACTGTCCGTTTGGTAAACATGCCTGACACTAGAGCGGTGCCATCCACTGCCTTGACTGCCTCAGACACGGTTTTGGCCTCAATTGGGATGTCTTTCTCATGGGCATACTGCAAGTCCATATAGTTGTTGGTGGCTCCTGAATTGATAACCACCCTGGTCTGAATGCATACACCAGACGGTCCCCTAAGGGACACAGGCATCACCATTGGTGAAAAGGCAACAAGAGCGCAGGAGTCTGATGCATGCAAACCCGGCAAAGGGACCCCATCTATTGCCGGGCCCTGGAGGATCCCGCCTTCCACGTTTTTTTTTTTTTAGGGCAGGTCCTTAAGAAGTGCTCTGAAGAACCGCAGTACATATATAGGTTGTTCTTTCTTCTGTTCTCTCATTTGCTGGCAGTTAAGGGATACCGTGCGGCTCCAACCTGCATTGGTTCGACGTCCGTGTGTGGCAGGACTGAAGGCTCTGGCTGCAAAGGCATGTTTGGGAGGTGCTTTTTCTCTCCCTTATGTTCCGAGCTTCTGGCGTCTATTTGAAGGACCAGATCCAGTAATTCTGTGAATCCTCTGGGGACCACAGGAACCGTAGCTAAGGTGTCCTTCAATTCTACAAGAGCCCTTTGTAGAAGACAGCTGCCTTCTTATCCTCAGGCCAGTCTGTTTCGGCTGCAAGTTGATTGAACTTGGCCAAATACGACAGTAAAGGCAGTGTCCCTTGCCATAGACTGAGGAACTCGACGTCCGTGGCCTGTGTCTTATAACGGGGATCAAATACCCTATTCATAGCGGTAATCAAAGCATCACAGCCATATAATACATAAATGTTTGATTCCAACAGTGGATTGGCCCACGCAGCTGCTGTGCCACCAAGGTAGAAAAGCACAAAAGCGGCTTTAGAGGTGTAGTCCGGGAAAGACGCCGGACGACAAAGGAAATGGAGCTTGCACTGGTTGATAAATGTTCGGTAGGACTTTGGATCACCGGTAAACCTCTCAGGGGGGAACAGAGGGAACTGAGTGGAAATGAACACAGGCACCGGATCCTACCTTGGCAAGGGGTACCCGGAGGCGGAAGCTGATGCCGGGACCTTCTTCCTGGGAAGGAGAGCGCACCAGGTTCTGGAGGACATCAATCTGAAGACGGTAGGCCCCTCTGGCGCTACTCAAGCGCACCCGCATTTTGAGCCAGTTTCACGGCGATGTTGCTGATCACACCTGCGCCATCCCTTACAATTGGCCAGCTGCCCCTCCTGCATCTTGGGCACCCCTGATCTGCACTGGAGTGCATTGATTCTCCATTGTAAGCCACGAGGCTTATCTAACTCCAAGATGGCCGCCCGCTACCATCACAGCCTCCTATCCGGGCTCTCAGCACTGCGCGCGCTGTGATTGGCTCCCCACCAGCATCTACTGCCAATCACAAGCCGGCAGGCTGAGAGCCGGCCCACGCTTCAGGGGCACTCATTCCGAGGCACAGTGCCTGCCTTTCGCCATAGGATCGTCTCTTTTGGAGGAGCAGGAGCTCCCCCCACCTACTGCAGGAGCAGTGGGCAACTGGTGCACCCTGCCTGGAGAAAGGTAGGCCCCTCTGGCGCTACTTAAGCGCACCCGCATTTTGAGCCAGTTTCATGGCGATATTGCTGATCACACCTGCGCCATCCCTTACAATTGGCCAGCTGCCCCTCCTGCATCTTGGGCACCCCTGATCTGCACTGGAGTGCATTGATTCGCCATTGTAAGCCACGAGGCTTACCTCACTCCAAGATGGCCGCCCGCCACCATCACAGCCTCCTATCCGGCCTCTCAGCACTGCGCACGCTGTGATTGGCTCCCCACCAGCATCTACTGCCAATCACAAGCCGGCAGGCTGAGAGCCAGCCCACGCTTCAGGGGCACTCATTCCGAGGCACAGTGCCTGCCTTTCGCCTGTCCTGCGCCAATGAGCCTAGGGCACAGACCCCTACCTGACGATCCTCCGGCCCATTGGCCTTCCCATCCACCTACAGGGTAAGCGCACCCCTCTTTCTGAACAACCCCCAGAATTGCACACTCATTGAACCACACTAGCTGAAGCACCCAGCTTTCACTCATCCTAGGTCAATAACTTCGAACTCTTGCATGTATACAACTGCCTCACTGTAGCTCAAATGAAACTATTGCTGCACAACTGTACTGGTTCAAATGCCTTTCATCTGCCAAGCACAAAGTGATACTGCTTCACTGTCGAGTTTCAACATGCTTACAATGTTTGAACCCTAGCAGTAACTTGGAATCTAGCCAATGCCTATATATTGTTGCATTACTAGAACTGCCCTCTTTGCACCTTCAGTAGTAATTGGAATTTAGCCTATGCCTACATATTGTTGCATTACTAGAACTGCCCTCTTTGCACCTTCAGTAGTAATTGGAATTTAGCCTATGCCTACATATTGTTGCATTAATAGAACTGTCCTTTTTGCACCTTCAGTAGTAATTGGAATTTAGCCTATGCCTACATAATGTTGCATTACTAGAACTGCCCTCTTTGCACCTTCAGTAGTAATTGAAATTTAGCCTATGCCTACATATTGTTGCATAACTAGAACTGCCCTCTCTGCACTATAGCAGCCATTCCGAACTTAGCCTATGCCTACATATTGCTGCATTACTTGAATTGCCCTTTCTGCATTTTAGTAGCAATTCCTAACGTAGCCTAAGCCTACATGTTGTTGCACAATTAGATCTGCTCGCTTTGTAACTATTGGAGCAACCTCGATCCCAGGATTGTCGCTGCAATTACTGCAACTGTTCTGCCCTCCTTTGCACTCTGCTGTACTAACAACCAAACTGCCCACTCACTGCATAATTACAACTATGCTCCCTTGGCTCATGCTCACCATGCTCCCCTTTTGCATCATAAACAACAGCATTCCATCTAGTAGCAACAGTTATATACCATATAACAATAGACTAGCTAAATTAGGCTGCCCTAGACACCACCCCATCCCGTCCCACACCCTTCCTTCCTTCCCTCCCACCCTTCCCACACCTCACTCTCCAACACTCCACCACCATAATTAATGCCACACTAAATAATATCCTACCTAGCACCCTTAACATAATTAAAGCTGACCACATTGCCTTCACCCTTCACCACCCCAATCCACTGGCTCACCACCCCACAAGCAAGCCCACCCTCCAGGACCGCAATAACAGACTCGGCGCCAGACTACCCACCACACTTGGCAAGCTGCCTACCGCATCGGCGACCAAGTCCACAACTAAGGATAGCGTCAAGGCCACTAACACGTCACCCCTAAAAGGGGCTCTACTCAACGTTAGATCCCTAGTAGCCCACCCCACTGAAATTGCCGACATTATCCTTTCAGGAGACCTTGACTTCCTTGCCACCACAGAAACATGGCTACACGAAGCAGCAGGACCCTACCTCACTCTCGCTGCCCAATCATCTGCCAAAGAACTCTTCTCCATCCTGAAAGATTTAGAGAATCCGAATCCTCCAACCGATACCTGCATGAAGGACAAGGCATGGTGCACCAGCATCCAAAATGCATTAGCTAACAAAATCACTGGTCTTCAAAATAAAATAAAATCTAAAAGATTACAACTATCAAATAGCAACGCCGTCATACCTAGCGCACCCACACCTACTAGCAATACTTCCGGCTTTACATTTAAACCGGTTACCATACCTGAAATTCAAAAAATCATAGCATCCCTCAAACCCTCTAACTGTAAAGGGGACAGCTGCCCCGCACAGATCATCAAAGACGCGGAGCAAGACCTCGCCCCATTTATTTCCAAACTAGTAAACCTATCCTTCTCTACTAATTCTGTACCTAACAACCTAAAACAGTCTTGGGTTCTCCCCCTCCTGAAAAAACAATCTCTTGACCCAACCATTCCCACCAACTACAGGCCTATTACCACGGTCCCCTTCCTGCTAAAAATCCTCGACAGAGTTGCCTATCTGTAAATCCAGGATTACCTGGAGGCTAATCAACTGCTAGGCCTGCGTCAATCTGGCTTTCGCCCTCAACATGGAATGGAAACTGCCCTTGTTGACCTTAAAAGCCAGATTGATGACATCAAGGACAAAAATAAAGCAGCTATCCTACTCCTCTTAGACCTTTCAGCAGCCTTCGACCTGGTTGACCACAAAACACTCTACAACCACCTCTATTCTGCTGCCCACTTCTCCCCCCCCTGCTGTCATGTGGATTCAATCCTTCCTAGCCAACAGAACTATGAGGGTTTTTTCATCTATGGCTGCAACTGACCCCATCCCCATTACCTGTGGTGTCCCACAAGGCTCCTGCGTCTCCCCTACCCTCTATAACATCTTTACAAAACCCCTCTTTGATAAACTGGACCATCTGGGTGTCACCTACACCAACTACGCAGATGACACCCAGATACTCCTCACCATCTCTGGCAACTATAACACTGACGCTTCCAGGATTAACGAAATCTTCGCCATCATTCAGGCATGGATGGCCACACACGGCCTCTGTCTGAATGATGAGAAGACCGAGCTCCTCCTAGTCGGGTCCACTAATAATCTACAGAAACTCAGCCCCGATTACTCAAACTTCACCATAGATGGCAACATCATTCCAGTTGTGAAAAACGTGAAAACGTTAGGCTTCTACTTGGACGCAAATACCAACCTTGCCAAACAAGTTAACATGACTGCCTCAGCCACCGTCTACACGGGTAAACTAATCAGGGCCTGTAGACCATTTCTTTCTACAAACAGTTGCCTCATTCTGGCGAGAGCCCTTATACAATCAAAGCTTGACTACTGTAATAGCCTCTACCTTGGTGCCAACCAAGCCATAATCAAGAAACTTCAGATCCTCCAAAATAATGCGCTGAGAGCAGCACTAAATATTCCCAAGAGGGAGCACATTTCCCACACAAGAATTTCTTGCAAATGGTTATCCGTTCAGCAAAAAATTGACCTAAAAACCCTGTGCCTCACCTACAAAGCCTTAAACCACCTAGCCCCCAATACCTGACTAACAAACTCACTCTTAAACCCAACACAAGAGTCACCAGATCATCCAATACCCTCAGCCTCATTGTGCCCAGATTCACTGCCAAAAGAGCGGGAGGCTCGAGTTTCACGGTCCTCGCCCCTCAACTTTGGAATACGCTGCCACTGAATATTAAACTGGTCAAATCCTTCCAATTGTTTAGAAAACTAGTCATCAGCTGGCTACTGGAGAAGGTAACCCTTAGTTAGATTAAGCTTAGTTCTTATTGTATATATTGTACATACTCTGAAATGCTTCTTACTACCTGCCTGTACATACTATATATGGCATATTCCTGCCACATTTGTATAACCGCTTGTATACTGTAACTTTGTAACTTGTCCTAAGCGCCCATTTACCCCTGGGTCTGGAGCGCCATACTAAATAAAATAAACAAACAAACAAACAAACAAAGCATAGAGTTGTGAGCAGTAGTCATATCGCTCTTGAGTTTGTTGACTAATTGCGTCAAAGCCGCCAACGTGTCTGAGGTGTCCATTTTCAAGGCTTCTGAATTCTATCATGGTTTGAATGAGAACAGGTGATGCAATTAATGCAGAAGTACTCACCAGGGAAGTCACCCAAGGATTCATAACCAGGGATGATCTCTGCCTTGGTTTTCCACTAGGAGAAGATAAGAATAACACCCTCTAATTAGCCATAACCCAAAGGGACGGAAACAGCTACACTAACTACGTAATGCAGCAATGGTCAAGGGTTGGTTTTACCGTACAGTGATGTCTGAGATGTCCAGAATGTCTTATCCGATGAGGAGGAGTAGGAGGGACAAGGAGTGGGATCAACAAGGGATGTAAGGTTAGTAACGGTGCTAGACGCGGGCGCCGTAACCCAAATGGATGAAAACAGCTACACTAACTACGTAATTCAGCAAGAAGTCAAGGGTTGGTCTTACCGTACAGTGATGTCTGAGATGTCCAGAATGTCTTATCCGAGGAGGAGTAGGAGGTACAAGGGGTGGGATCAACAATGGACGGAAGGTTAGTAAGGGTGCTAGACCCGGGCGGCACGAGGGACGCACTAGCCAGTGGGAAGACATGTGATCCAACATATTTTGGTTTGCTTCAACCGTGGGCTTTTAAAATCCTTTAGAGGCTTCTTTAAAGGTATGTCTATCGCTCTCCTATTTAGATTGTTTCCATTTATAGAAACATTTATTTTTCTTTGATTTAAGACTCTGCAATTGTGGTGTAAACCAACTATTAGATCTTCTTTTTTTTATCAACTTTATTTAATAATTATACAAAACATAATACAACTGAGTAACAACAGAATGGGAACAAGCAAAAGATTAGTCCATATACATCAGTGCAACAAAATGCAAATTACTACTAAAGTAACAGCTATTCAAAACAAAATCCAAAAACATCCCCACCCTCCTATCTCATGGCAAGATGTGATAACACAAAACACAAAAAAAAAGGACAAAACATAAACCCCTACCAATCCCCAACCTCAATATCCACAAAATAAACCAAAGCCTACACCTCATCCAAATAAATCCCTGAATGGCCCCCATCTCTCCTCGTACTCAATTTCCCGATGTTGTCGAACTTCATTATTTGTTTTATGGCCATCAACAATGCTCTATCAATCCATTCCGAACAATCCCACATCTCCACACTTCGACTATCAGTTGAAAGGAAAATCACTGACAGAAAAGTACGAGGCAGTGTCATACTAGTTACCATATCAATGCGATCCAAAACTTCTCTCCAAAGGTCCAGCACTCTACTACACTCCCAGAGCATATGTAGATAGGTTCCTCTCAAGCCCCCACATCCCCAGCACAGATCTACATCAGCCAAGCCTCTCTCCTTCATTTTCACTGGTGTCCAATAAAGACGTTGGTGAATATACCTCACATTTAAATCAACCTTGGCCCTCACCGAAGCCCTCCAGCTATTATCCCACAAGCCATCAGAAAGATCAGTTTCCAATTCAGACACCCACTTCATTCGCAACTGACCCCAGGAACTCCTCATACAGTCCTGCAAAGGCATCAACCTAACATATGTAGAAACTGTCCTAGGAGACGTAGCAAAAATCTCACAAATCTGAGGTCTACCACTCAAAGGTCCGCTCAACATTTGCAATCTTTCCATCAGCAACCGAACCAAAAGCCCATATCTACCCACCTCTCTATTATGCAGACTATAACGATTAGCTAATTCTTCAAACGGAACCATCCTCCCCCCTCTCCATACATCCCCTATTTTCAGAATGCCCCTGTTAGCCCAGCCCCTCCAATTAAGCATTTTATTATTCATTTCTAAACCCGGATTCAGCCAAATAGAGGCCAAATCATACAAATACAAGGATTTCCCACACCCCAGAATCCAATTAACCAACACTGACTTAGAAATCACTAGAGTCTCCAATTTTGTACCAGAATTTGCCAACCTCCCATACGAATATAAACAGTCCAGGGAAAAGGGATGCAGCATTTCCTTTTCCATTAAAAGCCAATATGGGTCTGATCCCCGCCCTTCCTCAAAGTAATAAGAAACCTTCTTCAATAAAAATCCCCTACAATAATTCTCCAATACCGGATAACCAAAGCCCCCATCTTTAACTCTACGCACCAAAATAAATCGTGGAATTTTTGGCCTATTACCTTTTCCCCATAGGAAGTCCATAAAAATCCTATCAATGCTCCGGAGCACTCTTTTAGTAAATTTAAGGGGAAATGATTGAATAAAATACAGGACCTTTGGCAACAGCATCATCTTGATAGCATTGATTCTTGCCCAGATGCTTAGAGTCAATCTTTCCCATCTTTGTACATCCTTCAGCAGAATTTCTCTCAATTTGTCTACATTGTATTCTACCGTTCTCTTAATATCGCGCACCAAGTAGACTCCTAAATATTTCACCGAAACATCAGCCCATTGGCAATCCCAATCTAACAACCTCCCATTCACCGGGTTCATCTGAAGCGGGAAAACTACTGTTTTACCCCAGTTCACTTTATAGCCAGACAATTCTCCCACCTCTTGCAACATATTCCTCAATAAGGGTCCACCCACCTCCGGATTCCTCAAGACCACCGTCATATCGTCAGAATATGCTAGGACTTTCACCTCATCATTTCTCAACTTCCAACCACAGATATTCTGCTCCTGCCTAAGATAAGCCAACAACGGCTCCAGGACCAAATTAAACAAAATTGTCTTCTTTCCTTGTTACCCATTGTTGCACCCATGCAGGTGATGCTGGCTATCCCCTAAAGAAGTGGCTCAAATACCCCTGTACGGAACCCACAGAACAGGCACGAAGAGGAATACAATTGTGCACATACCCGTACCCGTGTGGTAATTGAGCAGACATTTGGTCTTTTGAAGACACGGCTCCAGTGCCTCAGCCAGTTGGGTGGGGCACTCCTGTACGGGCATGAGAAGGTGGCCAAGATCACCATGGCATGTGTCATGCTGCACAATATGTGTATCAGACGGAATGTGCCACTGCCCCCTGACAATGAACTGCAACCACCTGGTGAGGATGATGATGGGGATGAGGAGGGAGAAGATGGGGCTGCAGGTCATGCAGGTGGCAATGTCCAGGAGGGACGTGCTGTGCGCCAGCATCTGATAGACAAATATTTCTAATACACATGGATGAATAGTGTTCAGTGGATGTGGGTATTTGGGCACTGGATTTTGTGGTGAAATGTACACTGTGCCCTGTCCACCAGTAAAGCACATATACAGCATGAAATTGTCCACTCCTGTGATTTGTCATGTCACTAGTGTGTATTAAGTATTGTAAGTAAAAGAAGTGCATGGACCCAACAACACAAACACCCTTTCCCCCTCCCCCCACAACACTCCCAAAACCCCTTTCCCCCTCCCCCCACAACACTCCCAATTACCCTTTCCCCCTCTCCCCCCACAACACTCCCAAAAACCCTTTCCCCCCTAACCCCACAACACTCCCAAACATGGCTTGTACATCAGTGCTGCATAGCTGTACATGTGTCAGCAACATCTGGCTGGCCCTAGTTCCCATCCCCTCTGCCACCATTGGGGGTTTGAGAGATTGTGCGCCGCATAGCCCGCAAGGTCCTGCGCCGGGGGCTGGTCTGCCTTGAGCTGGCAGAGGAGGAGGTGCACGGTTGGTCCGGTGCCGGTGGGGGGTTCTGCCTGTCCATCGCGTCTGCTACGCGTGTGAGGACCTGCCTCACAAGTGACATTTCCTCACATAGCCGGTTGGTGCTGGCTTCTATGGCTTGTCTGATGCCCCTTGCATGCTCCCTGCACTCTTCCCTCGCAAGTGCAGCCTCGCCCACATGCTGGCCAACCAGAGCAGTGATGTCTTCCTGCCGCTGTCTGATGATGGCCATGTCATGGCCTCTGTGTCTGTGTTGTGCGGTGAGTGCCGCACCTTGTGGTATTTGTCCAGCATCGGGTGTTGTCACCGGTGGACTCCAGCACCCTGCCACAAATTCATACCCAGACTGCCCATGGCTGCTGGAATGTGATGTGGGCTCGGTTGTTTTGACTGCTGGGGGCTGGGTGTATGGTGTTTAATGGGCAAGTTACCAAGTGTCCTCCACATCGGACATGGGTGCCGTGGCAGCTGCCTCGCCGATGGAGCTATTGGCAGCGAACAGTGTCCCTTCCGCGGGTGGATCGTGCGTGGGGGGGGGAATGCTGGAGTGGTGCTGCAATTGGTTCAGGTGGACTTTCAAGTCTTGGTGACATGGGTGGCTTTGTGGGTTTGGCCCTCTGTGGGAGTGCACTCTTTCCAGTGCCCCTCGACATGCTGGCCATGTTGCCCGATTCCATTCAGCTGGCCTGTTTCTTAGCGGGTGGGGCCTGCGTCACAGTGTCCTGCTCATCGCTGTAAGTTTGTGAGGCTGTAGGGGACAAAGAGAGAGATGGCATTGGTGATTGGTCAATGTGCTTCATGCAGATGTTGTTGTTCCTGCTGTTCTATGCATTCGGACTTCATGTTTGGCCATACAGGTCGTTAGTCAGTTGGGTGGGTCATTCATGCATGAGTCTGGGTGACACGTGTCTGTAGTGCTGCATGCATGTGTCTGTGTCGAGATGTGCACCGCATATGGCAGGGTTGTGTGCATGTATGTTTGATGGCCCCATCCATGAGATGATTTCAGGGTCACATTTGGGGGATTACCTCATGTTTCACAGTGCAGTTTTTTGTGTGGACACTCACCTCCATCTGACGATGTCGGCACACCGCGCTCCATTTCGCCTACTCCCTCGATTGATTCGACCCCAATGGTGCTTGCACAAGTCTCCTCTCACTCCTGCAGTTTTATTGGGGACCGTCCACCGCCTCCTGTGCCCATGGCCAGCCTCCGGTTGGCAGCCAGGATGCTGCGTATATGGAGGCGTAGATCGTCCCACCGCTTCCGGACATCCTTCGCAGTGCGGGGGTTGGAGCCTACCGCACTGACTTTACGGGCCACCTCTGCCCAGATCTCCTTCTCGATTAGGGTGGGACGCCACATGTCATTGGCAAACACCACCTCTGCGTTGGCAGCAAGCGTGTCAGTTAGCATTGTCAGCTCTTCATTTGAAAAGCGCTCCTTGCGCTGGCGCTAGGCTCCTTTTTTTATGGCCTTGGGCCTTCTCAGTGGGTCTGTGGATGATTTTGGAAAGCTCTGGTGTGGCTGCAGGTCCTGGGGGCAGAGGATGGCAATGGATTGTGTTTTTAAAGATGGCCACCCTGCTCTTTCCCGTTCCTGTGAGATGAAGCTACTTCCGCTTCCGCTTATTTACGGTCACCGCTATTAGCGGTAACCGCTAATGCCGTGTTGTGGGAAGGCGGAAGTGCAATCAGCACTTGCCTCGGTGCCGCTAAGGGACTTTTCAGGGCCTTTTGCAGCATGGCGGTATGGCGCTAAGCTCGTGCCCGCGTACTTGTGATGCCACGCAATTAGCGGCCTGCTTCCTACACGGACACGTTATTAGCGCTATGCCGGTAAGGGCCGTAACCTACCGCCTACCATGAAATGAGGCCCACTGACTTACCACTGGAACAGTCGTAGGTGGATTATGTGTAGCAGTCCAGCACATTGCCATTAATGTGTGTAGGCTCTTTTTAAAAAAAAACTTTATTCATACATTTTAGTTTTACAGTTACAAAACAAAACTTGGACTGCCCAACTGCGGGTCAGTCAACTTGGGCCATGACATGGCGATTCTCCTGTGCACTAATACAAGCAGCACATTTGCTAGTTTCCTTATTATAGGTGCTAGGTGTTTTGTCATTCTGAGTAACTCTATTGTGGGGATGGGTATTAGTTCTTCTCCAATTATTGCTTCTATCTCTTGGAGAACCGGTGACCAGAACATGGTTATTGCTGGGCCGCTCCAGGCAAGATGGAGAAAGTCTGCTGCTGGCGCTCCGCATCTATCACACTTTGCTGCTGACTCTGGTCGATGCTTGCAACTTTTGGCTGGAGTGTAATATGTTTGGTTTAGATAGTTCAAATGGATGAGCTTAAAGCACGAGTTCAGTGCGACTTTTTGAGTCTGATGTAGTATGTACACCCATTCTTCATCTGTGATGGGATAGAGCTTTTTCCCACCTCTCTTTTGTGCGTGCTTTTTCCAGTGCTGTGTCGGTTAGGAGAGATCTGTATATTGATGAGACCAGCCTTCCCTCCCCTTGTGCCTGTATCACGCCGTGAAGTAGCTGCCAGGTTGGTGGTTGTTGTGGAAATGAAGGGAAGAAACCCTGGCTAGTATATCGCAGCCTAAAGTATATAAATGTGTCTAGAGAGGTGGTGCTGCCTCTCTCTTTAGCTTGTTGCGGTTTTATGAATGTCCCTTCGACGAATAGGTCACCAAGTGAGTGTATTTGTACCTTGTCGGCCCATTGGTGAAAAACCTTTTCAGCTGTGAGGGGTATCCCCGGTATAAATCTAATAGGAAGGAGGGGGGAGTATCTGGTTTGTACCTGTGTGTTGGCTCTTTAACCTGGCTGCTTAATCTTTTGTGCATCCTAGCCACAAATTCATATCTCCCATGATGACCGCTTTGGTGTTCGGTTTAAGGAAAGAGAGCAAACAATTTCTCAGGTGTGCCAGGTATTTTCTGGGTCAGTTCTAATCTTGAGGTGCAGTGTTTCACAGCCATCAATACAATATAAATCAATTTACCAAACATCTGTGTGGATTTAAAGATGGCAGCCACACCCCCCTCCATTTACCTTCTTCTCTATCCAGCCTAAAGATTTTATATCCACTAAGGATTGCCAGTGATAAGGTGGGCCCGGCTGCCTTAAAGAGCCAGGTCTCAGTAATGGCACATATGTCTAGATCTTAGTCAGATATATATGAAGCAATATCAGTAGCATGCTTTAGTAATGATCCTGTATTAAGTAACATGATTTTAAGCATTGAGCTGGTTGCTCTGCCAATATTCTGTGTAGGGTGGGAAAGGACAGGTTTGTTGTACATAGTAGTCTCTTCCCGATCACCAATGACACCAAGTATCATAGGCAGCATACTGTCCCTTTACTGACGTTGTGGTTCTAATGATATCCTGTCAGAGTTTTCCTCATTCAAGCTATCTGGCTGAGTGGGAGGAATTCTAGAAGTAGGGCTCTGTATAATTACCCTATGGGATTAACAGTACTGCCTAAAGGGTTTGAATCCTGTAAACAAGGAAGGACTGTCTCTGCTCGTTTCATATGGGCCATTGAAACAGGTTCCTGAAACTTGGCAGAGAATGGAGTCAATGTAACGCTACCAATATCCATGCTGCTTTTCGAGTAAGCAGAGAGTATCTTACCTAATCTGTCTGTAAGTCGACTAGCCAGCAGCGACCCAGAACTGACCGGAACAGACTTGCCTGACTCACCCGCCGGCGATCACGTGCCTGGTTCCAAATTAAAGAGTTAAGGAACAACAAAGCTGATGGGGGATGTAGATTTAGCAAAAAACAATCAACACGACTTTAAATGAGAACGCAATGATAAAACGATAAAACTTGAGAGCACAGCTACATACAGTGAGGGAAAGGTTTAAAAAGAAGGTAGGAAGCAGCAGTAGATTATTTCTAAAAATGAACATGGCAACAGAGTTACAATACTATTAAGCTGGGAGATGGGCAGCTTTTCCAGGAGTTTGCCCCGGAAAGGAGTGATGAGATCGGGAGATGGTAATCCAGAGAGGAAGGATCAGCCGAGGGTTTCTTTAGAAGTGGGTGCACAAGGGAGTGCTTGAGGGGGGACGGGAACGTTCCAGTGGCAAAGGAGTGATTACAGAAATCGACCAAGGCTGGAGCAAGGGTGTCGATGTGGTCCTTGGTGGTTCTGGATGAGCAGGGAGAACCTGCTTTGAAGAGACTTTCATAGATCAGACTTGTCTAGAAACTTCGTCAGGGGTGAAGAGGAGAAAGGAGGAGGAGAGACAGCCTCAGACGGGCCAGAAGTGGTAGAGGAGAAAGAAGAGGAGCTAGCGGAAGAGAGGGCAAACAGGATGTACTGAGTTTTAGTGGTGAAATGAGAAGCCAAGGCAGTCCAGAGGGCCTGGGAGGGAATAGGCGAGGTAGAGACTGCAGCAGGATTGGCCAGCTCCTTGCAGATTTTGAAAAGTTCAGCCGAGTTGTTAGGTGCCACAGAGATGCGGACTTTGGAGCAGTCGGCAGGCCAGTTTGTCAGGGGTGTGCCCGATGCCCTCAAATTCCTCTCTGCCACCCCACACTAGCGTTTAAGGGTGGCGATGTCGGAATTGTTCCAAGAGTTGCACTTGGATTTGGGCTTCAAGCGGATCCTTATGACAGGGACAAGGACATCCCAAGTGTTAGAGATAGAGAGATGAAGGTTAGAGAGGGCTGTGTTAGGGTGCGAGACAGCCAAAGGTGCAGGAGGAGAGAAAGTAGCAGCGAAAGCCTCAACTGACACACGCTTCATGGGTCGGATGACCGAGAAGGTAGGTGGCAGTGCTGGAGTCGGCTTGGTCGGAGGGCTATAGAGGGAGAGGTGGGAAGAAAGGAGAGAGTGATCACTCCAAGAGAGAGGAGTGGTGCGAGAGTCAGAGAAGGGGAGGTCTGAGGAGATCAAAACATCCAGAACATTGTTTGACTAAGACTGACTGGGACTGTTTCTTTATTAATTGATGGCCGAGATTACTCCCATCTTAGTTATAGGGCCAGACATGGGTTTTTCCAACCCCCTTGAATTTAACAATAAAGGTTTTGAAACTTGCAACTCTTGTGTCAGTGTCTACTTGTGATACTATGCCTTCCTCACACCTTACAGGGTAATTTGTTACTTCTTTACAACTCCAATTATACATTCTTAGTATTATTTTGTCATCCTTACGAATGGGGCGACTTTCTTTGGATCTCTAATGATGCCCTAGCTGCGTCCCACTTCTCCTGGTTCCCCCGGAAACTCTCTCTCTGTCAGTGCCAGTGGCGGGCCTTGGCGGCCGCTTCTGTGTGCTTTCTTGTTCCTCTCGCTTGTCAGATTCCCGGTTCCTCGTGTTGATACTAGTCTGCACTCATGCTCTGAAGCTTTCAACTCTTCCTGTACTGGTGATCTTGGCGTCGTTCTTCAGGTGTCCTGCCCACCATGCTGTACTTGTGGTCACGCCACCACTGGATAGCTCGTTCCCCTTTCATTCTTCACGATGCCTTTCTCGCATATGCACACAATGGACCTCTGTCATCTCATACTGGCATTCTCTGCCTCGTCGAAAGTCGCAGGCTCCGCAACTTGCCTTCCCTCCTCCTTCACAAGTCGTAACGATGTCAGGGGGCTTTGCTTGTGCTCCAGGCTCCCGTCCTTCTCTCCTACTCGTCCCAGTTAAAAGTATGTCTCTTGTTAAAGAGACATTTTCTTTTTCTTTTACAAATGGATTTCTCTTTGCATTGCCTTCATTCATCAGTAAAGATGCCACATTATTTGTTCCAACAGGTAGTCCAATGTATGCGGCTATGGCCGATGGTCCAGGAAGTTTGTCACAGCAACAGGAGTCCTTGTCCGAAAAGGGGGCGTCTTTCCCATTGAGGGCACACTCGCTTTGACCCCTGGGAAGGGATTAACCGAGTGGGTTCATCTCCCTAGCCTCACTGGGTGAGGCTCCCCCCTTGGGGACAAGGGACGTATACCCGCGATTTGTCACACTACCCGGACCCTACAGTTAATTGTAATTTTGTTATCCTGTGTTGAATGCCTTAATAAAACATTAAGTTCAATGACTCTAGTCTTGGTCTGAACTCTGATCCCTGTCACTTGTGACAGGTGTTGGATCACAGGACTTGGCTCACAAGGACCAACCCATTGAAGGGAACACGGAAACTGACAAGATGAACAAAAGCAGCCATATTTCACCTTTTAGCCCATACCCAAGCAGGACTTCACAGAGAATTATCTGACTCTTACAGCTCATGAACATTCCATAAGCCCTCTTCCCTCTTCTCAGATCAGTCCTATGGAGAAAAGTCTGAGCTTGCTTCACTATATGAATCATGCAAGGAGAATTCCACATCTGAGGGGGATGAAGCTCTGAGACCACAACCCAAGGAACTGTAGGTCACATGGAGCCAGATCTATTTACCAAGTTGGAGCCCAAATATCTTCAATGAACCGTTTTCACCCAAAGTTACCCCAACATAATGCCCACCTCCCAAAAGGCTAGACTACCACATAACTCAGCAGAAAGTGTAACCCCAAAATTGGAAGGCATGACCACAAAATGTTCATGTTCGCTTAGAAACTCTGGAGCCGAGAGAGGATATATAAAGAGGGTTCCTTTGAGGAAGATGAGATCCTTGAGAAAATACTGAAAGAATATTAGGGCACCTGAAAGTCAATGAGGAAATAAATACTGCTGTGACCAAACCTATACAAACTACTTAACCTCCTACCACTGTATAACAAAATGTTTATAAGGGGAAGACAAGGATCATTCTTTAAAAATGTTGAACACACGTCAGAAATTGTGTGGTGCAACAGATCACACTGGGGAAAGAATATTGTACTGTGCTGACAGGACAACTACATGCAGTTTACCAGGTTCCAACCGATGCTGCGAAAATCTCTACAATGATTTGAAGTTGGGAATTTTAAGACTACTAGGCCAGAGCCCAGAATACCAGACAAGAATTACAGGGGCTCCAACTTACATCTCCAGAGACTGCACATCAACGGCCATTTCAGATTCAGGATTGCCTAAATAAATGGGCAGAAGGCCTGCATCTAGAGCAAGTAGAAGACACCCTTATTCAGAGCAGTCCTTTAAAGGCCTGGTCTGCCATCCTGGATGTTGTTTATTTCCTGTTTGATACACGTGTTAGCCCACACAGCTCCTGATCCGGTGGCCTTGCTCTCTCTGACCCTCTGGGTGTAAGGAAGTATAACTGCAGCACTGTATGTAACTGCAGACATTGCCTCCAACAGACAAAAACAGTGGTACTTTGGTGCTATAACTATTTGGGCTATGTATTTTGCGTTGCTTAGGCAAATCTTGTCGGTACTCGTAGGTCCTTTTAGTGTCCAGGTGGGTCTGTTGGGCAGGTCGTTTGAGGAGATGGGTTAGATCTGAATACTGAAACCAGTGCCTCAGCAGAATGACAGGGCTCTGTTGATGGTCATCTAATGGATTTGGTGTGCTGTGAGTGGCAAGCACCCTTAAAGGGCTTGTCCCATTCCCACGTCATGAACCAGATTGCCATAAAAGCGACTGCAGTAGTGATCTCTATGTTCACAGGGAAAAGGAACAGGTTCCTTCCGGGACCTGGAATGGGTGTTTCACTATTTCCCAGATGGACAGAAGAGAGCCCGAGCCCTGGAATGTGCTCAAAATGCCAGACTGGTGTCTGTGTATTCTTGACTGATACTGCCCCATTTCAGTTTGCAAGGGATGGTTTACAAGGGTTCCTCCCCACCTGCCCACAGGACCCTTATCCTCTGGTTTGGGGGGGTGTCCAGCTATCTCAGTCACCACCTTGGAGGTCCCTACGGTCAGGCAGGAGACTTCGTTCACACCAGGAACATTCAGTTTCATTGATGGAATGATATAATCTGTGATTTACTTGTTCAATTTGAATGCACTTTATTATTTGAAAAGGGGAAAGCCTGTGTGATTTTATTCTGTATTTTATTTTGGGGGTTTTGTGGAAGATTCGGAATAAAGAAACAGATGATGAATCCATGCATGTCGGTGGTACTTATGAATTCAGGGCTACGGAGTTCCAGTGAAGGAGGTGAGACAGGAGAAGGAGCTGAAGCAATAAGAATCATGTGATGGGTGGAGAGATTGAGAAGTGTGCAGAACAGAGGATGTGCAATGGGAGTAATTGGTGGCAGCAACAGTGAGGCTAGGGGCAGAGTGGACTCACAGAAAATAAATTGGAAAACTAGTAGAAATCTGTAGAGAAACCACTTGTGCATAGAGAGCCAGCCTGCATGGAGGCGGGGGGGGGGGGGGTGGCTTAACAGTGGGGAAGGCTATGACGAGAGTGAATAGCAAAATAAGGGATTTTGTTGAGGAATAAAAAGAGTAGAAAGGGAGGCCCAAGAAAAGGCTAAATCAGTAGTCTAGTCATCAAAGTACCCAAGTGGAAAGTATACTTTTTGTGTAACGGTAGATGAGAATAGGAAGCCAGTTCAGGTTTAGCCTTGGACGAGTGTTGATGATACAGTCTTGGAGCTACATATTGCTGTGCAAGAGTACTCCAAGGTTGCAGGCTTTTGTGGAGGAGACATGGGGATTATGTGGAAAGGGTTTTGATGAGGGGAGGTGGGAAGGAGGGTTGCATTTGCGGTAGGGAGATACGTGTTTTTGGTCAAAGTGTGACAGAATCCTATCTGTGAGGGTATAGAAGTCTGAGTTGTTTTATTTTTATCAATGCAATGATGCAGGTAATTCTGTCTCTGGAAGGGAGCTCTGCAAATCAGGCTCAATGTCATAATGATCCATGTCAAAAAGTATAGTGCACACATTTATCTTGCTGTGATTGCCTACTCATATCCCCGACAACTGCCTTGCAGTGACAACAGAGCAGGTTCAAATGTCACATGCGCATTCTTGAACACAGCTGATGGAATCCAAAGTTCCAATAGGCAGAGGAGGATTTTTAACTGCAACAATTCTGGCTCAAATCATCATCATTGTGTGCCTCCCTTAGTCTGGGCACAGTTCGTAAAAACTAAATATAAGCTTTGTTATGTTTGGACATGGTGGTGTGAGGGGTCAGAAATGAGAGACGGACACACATATGTAGTTTTCTCAATATTTGCCATGGGATAAAGGACTATCTATCGACATCCTAACACGATTTTCCTACCTAACAAACTAAAGTTAAAGAAAACTGACCTATTGTCCAAATTTGTCTGACCCTCACATTTACATACATAACCAAAATGTGTAAGGAACATATCTTTTCAATTCAACAAACATTTGCAAATGTTCAATTTATAATTCCCACAATTGATAGAGTTCAATCCCACAATTGATAGAGTTCAACTCCAACAGTATTATATTCAGTTCAATGGATAATGTCTCTCCCATACAACATGTTCCTCAATTTGGCAAAGCAAAATGTCTCTTCCAAAAAACACCTTTTCAAACACAAAGCACCTGTTTCTTTCACAGAGTATTCTCCTAAAGATGTCAAAATTATTACTTAGAAGGATGTAACAAGAATCTTTTCAGTAGACTACGTTTCTCAAGATGTTAATGAAAGTGTTTCTTTCTTATAAGGTTTTTCTCAGAAGGCCAAAGATTCTCCCTTATAGCATACTTGTGTCAGAATAGCAAAGCAAATAAAGCAAATGACTCTTGTTGTACAATAGCTTATCACAATGATAAAGCAAATATTTTCTATCCACACCACTCTGTATACCAATGAGAAAGTAACTGCTCCTTTCCTGGTTTACTCTCCTGCCAGGAAAAGGGTTTCAGCGTCATACAACTGTTCCTTTGCAGGTTTACTGTCCTGCCAGGAAAAGGGTACAACTTCATTTAATTTGTTTAATGTTTCACTGCTTGTGGCAATGTTTGTTCCAGGTTTGTAAACCAGTCCATGTTCCTACCTTTAAATGCAGTATTGATTGAAGGTAGGAAAATGGACTGGGTTAGCTCTATTTGCTACCTTTGGTACCATTTCCCAAGATCTTAGATGGAATCAACACATAATAAAAAAGCAATTAAAGCATCACAGATAAACACATCAATTCTAAGGTATGTGAAGAAAATAGGAGAGCTACTCCTAGACTGCACAGCATGCCTCTACAGACCAAAAGCAGTGCTGTTGATCACGTATGGTGCAGGTATCTGGAGTTACCGCTGCACGAAAGAAATACAAGTCAACGAGAACTAGTTCCTATGAAGAAAAATGGGTGTGTACCAGGGTTTCCCCGGCTATCTCCTACATGAGGAATGTGGCCTGACATATACTCCTGCAACCATTTACTCTACTGGATGCAGCTATGGGGCAACCCATTTTTAACATTAACTAAACAGCTGATAGAAGACATCATGGATTCAGATACTGTCAACACTTCACCATGGCTAAAATATATAAAATCTTCCTTAAAGACTCTTGGCTTCGTCAACCTTTTCACCAAGAAACACATAGTTTGCAACAAAGTGCAGAAAACAGTGGTGAAAGGGTTCCTTTCCTTTAAAACAAACTGTAGGAAGGAAATAGAATTCAAGAAACAGAGCGTACAATTCTACCTCAAGAACATATCCAAAGCGAGTAAGCCATAATACGTCCAATGGTTCAAAAATCAGAGGAAAGGGGCCATCTTGCTTTGCCTCAGAACGAGTTTACTATTCGCAAAAAGGCACAGTCTTTAACAACTGTGGTGAAGCAAGCAAATGTTTCTGCAAATGGCCCAATGCCCTGTCTACATGGACTTAAGGAAGAAATATCTCCTTCCAACGCCGAGGAGTTGGGGAGTGAGGCAGGTGCACAGAGCCTTTTTGTTATTTTATTTGTAATGCGCATAGACATGGCCCTTAGGCATAAGAGCGCAAGGACACACAGTTAAAACACATAATTATGATCAGAGAGCATAGACAGAGATAGACGGAAATTGCATTAGCAGAAAAGGAATGTTTTAGTACCTGTTTACATTTCAGAAAACTGCTACAGGCTCTCAGATGTGACGGAACTAGTTTTGAACTAGTCGTAGTAGCCCCTGACATATATTTTGCACAGTGTGTTTATTCTTATATTGAAAGAACTATATCACTAATGAGACAACTGTCACAAACTGATGGGTTTTTATCATAGTTTGGAGCTTACTCTGATCATATTTTATTTATTTATTCAAGAATTAGTGTTGATTGTGTATTCAACATATTGTACTATTGTCTTTTCTAATCTTTTAAGGAAACGTTTAATTTTCGAATACAAAATTACTATTAACAGTAGCAACTTTGAAAAAAGCGAGGACGTTTCCATCACTGCTGTAGAGGCTGAAGAGAGAAGACAAGCGAACAGTGTATGGGTATTCTTTTCTTGTAGCTTGAGAAGCAAAGGTGTACACGTGGGAGCAAAGTAAGGTTGGATGCCTGAAGAAAGACACAAGCTCAACACGTAATGCAGGTAATGTTGGGGTGAAGAGAAGGCAGGAAAGAGTAGAGGTGAGGAAAAGGCGAAGCAATTTGTGAGCGACAGAGAGAGAGAAAGAGAGAAGGTAATGATTGAGGGTGTTACAAACCTTAGAGATGGTGGCTGAAAACTAGAGGATTCAATCATTAGCCAATAGGTAGGCGGCTCCAGAATGATGGCAGGGGAGCAGTATGGCTTGCAGTTTAGGGTTTGCAAGGGGACAGTGCAGGAGCAAGAGCACAGAGAGAACATGAGGCTAAAAAATAGGATTTGGCAGGGTCCCTGGCCATGGTAATTGCTTGAGAGTATTATTGCGCGGAGGGGAGCAGAAGTTTCAACAGAAGTGTGCTAGGAGCTTGGGTGTTGGGAGACTTCACTCTTTAGTTGGAGGTTCCTGCAGGGTGGGCGGGGAGTAAATGTGCAGGAAAGATAGTGGTGCCCAAGTGGGCTCTGAGACCTAGGTTAAAGTCATCAAATTCCCGTTCAGTGGAGGGTGCCTTTTGAAACTTGTATTTGGCAACAGAAAAGATGAGGGAGAGGGTAGGAACAGAGACATTGAAGTAAAGGAGAGAGTGGTCCGGCGAGGAAGGGCCAATGGTGATGTTGGCTGTGATAAGGGAGGATCAAGGAAAGATAAGGTCAAGAGAGCTGCCAGAGCATGAGCAGGTAGGGTGTGAACGGAGATCAGACGGTGTTCAGATAGAAGAGAGTCAAGCTTGTCAGCAGTCAGAGAACTTGTTGCGGAATGTGATGCTGAGATGCAGAGACAGTGACCAACAAGTTGCTGAGGCGAAACAAAAACATGTAACAAGAGGTGCCGAGAGGAGCACTTGACAAGTGCAGTGCTGAATCTATGAACAAGGAACTTGCCAGAAGAGTTGCAGCAGCTCTGAGCAGATCACTTGCAATAAGGTAGCAGAAGGATGAGTGGAGCAATGGCCACACAAGGTGTCGAGTAAGGCAAAATAAGCATTTGCCATATGATGTGCAGAGAAGCCAAGCACAAGTGTTGATATAATAAATACTAAACAGACAAGCAGAGTATTTGCGACATTTAGGAGACATGAGCAGTTGCTACCAGAGGTGCTGAGAAGCCAAGAGCCCCCCCGGCCATATGAAGAATTGAACAGGTAACATGAATATTTCTACTATGAGGTCCAGACAAGCTGAGAAGAGAACTTGACAGATGAGTTGCTTAACAAGTGGAAAGAGCCCGTGACACACGAGGTGTTAGTTCACATCAACCACTTTCCAGAAGAGGTGTCAGGGAATCAATCATGATGAGAACTATCCATATGAGGTGCAATCAAACCAAGACATGCCTTTATGGGAAAGGGTATTAATAGGGCTTGCACAGCACGTGACTTAGGGCTTGAACGGCACGTGACTTAAGGCATGGACTTCATTTACGGGTCTTTTCTTTGCTGCCCCATGTCACAGAAGCACAGTCAGTCACAGTAGGAAATGGGTGACTCGTGCAAGTGTTGCCATGCTGGAAAACGTGCATTCCTTCGGGCAAGCGAGATATTTAGTTTTTGAAAAATAATGCTTGAATTGCACTTACAGCTAAAATGCTACACCATGTTTTTTTGAAATCGTGTGGTTTGTAATGAAGCACATGCTCGAATTTTGTGAAATAAAGGATAGTAAATCTCTTGGACTGTAGAGTGTCATTAGAGCACTGTATATGTTTTTAACATTTTGGTGGTTTCCTTTATTTTCATAGATGAAGTTAACAAATTAAAGCAGCCTATTCAGGTATGCAAACCTGGGCCTCTGCAAAACGCGTTTGACTATATTTACATATGATTGGCAATTGCTACAGGCCTATTTTATTCTATGCATTATCGGGCTTGTATTTGTGCGTTTAAAATAGAGAAAACAATGATGTCTACCCAAATGCAACGAAAAAAACAAGGACTGAATTCACTATTCGCGCACGCCGATATCAATTTCATATGTGTGCACGTTGCAGAAAAATAAAAATATCTTTCGGAGTACTGTAAAACATATTCCCTGAAAATTCTTAAACTTGAGACAGTTAGGTAGGTTACAAATAAAACAGTGTTCCGATGAAACAGTTCAGCTTTCCATACCAACAGGTGATACAGCTCAGCAGGGGTGTTGCTAGGTTTGGAAAAGACCCGGGGCTACGCTGATGTCGGAACTGTTGGGACTGGGGGCTAGCTAGTCTTTTGGCTGTAGCTCCTGAGATTCTATCCGGGGCTACAACCAAAAGATCAGGGGCTATAGCCCCCTTAGCCCCCCCCCTAGCAACGCCCCTCAGCTCAGCAAGTTAAGTGCTCGCCTCGGAGCGGTGTGCACGTACCTGACCTGTAATCACAAGATGGAATTTCTTGGCTTCATCCTTCCCAAGTCGATCCATTAAATATCATTAAACTAGGCACTAATAAGCCTATTTTATTTTTTTATTTTATTTTTTATTTACTTGTTTATAATCAAAAGCATTTGATTTTTACAA
This sequence comes from Ambystoma mexicanum, assembly GCF_040938575.1. Classification (NCBI taxonomy): domain Eukaryota; kingdom Metazoa; phylum Chordata; class Amphibia; order Caudata; family Ambystomatidae; genus Ambystoma; species Ambystoma mexicanum. Next base: position 829,820,844 of record NC_090936.1, read on the forward strand.
GATGTTGATACGCAAAACAGAGAAAAACACATTTTGTAGAATAAATATCATAGATGCAGATAAAAAAGAGGAAAATAGAAGTAAAAGAGGATAACAAGAAACAGAAAAATAATTGAAACTAGGAAACTAGGCACTTCACTACAGAAACTTTGTGTCTCAATCATAAAAGAAAGTCACTGTTCTTTGAATTACACTTGACTAGTTTGTGAGTTCTGGTTTAGACTCAATGCTGCTTCTAAAATCTTTACTGTCGCTGTCGACCACTTAGTTCTGTCTCTAGCAATCAGACGACACCACCATGTGTTTTCCTCTCGGAGTGGTACGTCGTACATCAAGTTTTCTGCATTTTTTTGTTGGGGAATTTTATGCAGTAGCTCATAGGTTGGTTAAGTTTATTTGTTGTTGCTGGTAAATGAGCCAGGAGTTTGTTTCCTATTGTTTTTTCACCAGTTTGGATCCAATCTGCTTGTGCTATTTTTGTCTTGATTCTGTTGGGTTTCGCGATCAGATCGTCTGCCGAACAAGCCAAATCTGCTAGTTGTTTTGTGAGTTTTTGAACCCAATTATTTAGTGCTCTGCAACGTCCTTGGTTAAGCTCTATCTGGACCAACTTGTAAATTGGAATGGTATCTGGAAGAATAATTTTCCGAAAAAGACGCATCTTGCTTTGGTCTACTGATGCTTGTAATGATAGTAAACCCAATTCACGTCTAACAGCAGCAATTGCAGAGGATTTAGGCAGCCCTAACACGGCTTTCCATAGGTAGCCTTCCAGTTTGGACCATATGGTGTTATCAATGTTCAATGCCGCGTCCATGCCGTAGATTATAGACGGAACTACCTTTTGTTTGTAGTATTGGATCGCTAGAAGAAGCGAGAATTTACCAAATTTCTGATCTACTAATTTCGTTTGGATTGTCAGAGTTTTGGTCTTTGTCCATAGCGCTGAAATGGTCGCACTTTCTGACCTTTTTGAATCTATCATGATTCTCAAGTATTTTATAGTAGACACGGATTCAAGTTTTGTGTTGTTTAAATACCAGTGGTCTTGATGGATCAATGCTGGACGACTTTTCCCCATCGTCAACATTTTTGACTTATGGATGTTTATCTCCAAGTCATTATCGCTGATGTAACTTGCCAGGTTCGTAAGTTGGCGTTGGATACCTATTTGGGTTTGATCCATCAGGATCAAGTCGTCAGCATATAACAATCTGGAGATTTCAGTATTGCCCAATTTAGGTGGAAAGGCTCTGACCGCTGGTTGTGTATGCTAGAAGTCTCCCACGAAGGCGATGAATAAGGCCGGAGCGAGCGGGCAGCCCTGTTTAACACCACGCTCTGATGAAAATGACATCCCTTGCCGATTTAAGCGTACTCTTAGTTTAGTATCCGTGTGTAATGCGATCACCGGGCATAAGATTTTTTCAGGGCAATTCCACGTTTTTAATTTCGCCCATAGCCTTTGACGGCTGATCTTGTCAAAGGCTTGTGTTAAATCGATAAACTCAATATAGACTGGAGGCGCACCGTTCTTAACATTGTCGTTTGCGAATTTCAAAATCAAGATGTTTATGCTGGTACTTGCGTTTTTAACAAAGCCTGTTTGAAATTTATCTAGACAGGGCGCCAATCTCGCCCAGTTGTGAAATCTAGTTAATAGAAGGGTGGCGAAGATCTTCCCCATGATGTCTAGAAGGGAAATGGGGCGGTAGTTTGCTGGAATTTCTCTATTTCCCTTTTTAAAAATGGGACCTATTACCGCCTCAGTCCAAGTTTTAGGTATTAGCCTAGTGATCGTACATTGCTTGAAAATTTTTGTGATTAGGGCGGCCCATTCCTCTGGGTGCTGTTTTAGATCGATATTGGTTAAGCCATCAGTGCCAGGCGCCCTGGAGGTTTTTAATTTCAGGATAGTTGCCAGAATTTCATCGCGATCTGCCAGATCTTCCCAAGGAGGTGATGTGCAGCATAGAGATTTGTTTGAAGTTTGCGAGATATAGGCAAACTGAGCTGAGAAAAAGGTTATCCACGCCTGTTCTGAGATGGCGTTCGAGAGTTGGTTGTTTGTCACATCGTTTTTATCTTTGATCAGGGACCAGAATTCTCTTGGATTTTTTGTTGTTAGAGTTTTTAGCATTTGCTCTGAGTCATTCTGGTACATTGCTGCTTTATGGTGTCTCACCCAAGATTTGTAAGATCTTGTGGCAGCTTTGGCATAGTCCTTTTGTACCTGATTATTGGAGACTTTAGCCAGACGGTTTAATTTACGCATCTGCTTTTTTCCAAGGCTAGTTCTTTATCATACTCGTGGACCCCTTTTCCATTGGGTCGGTGACATAGACCCTTTTCTTTCCTATGCGGCAACAACAAGGGCATGTAATTTGGTCTACTTGTTGAGTCTATCTTTGTTTTACTGAGCGCATCAAATTTCTCGGCGATTTCCTTGATGTTGGTTGCTGTAAGTTGGATTTGCTAAGCCTATTATTGTGGTGCCTAAAAGCAGTAGGACTCTTATCATGAAGCGGTACACAACATGTTCTATTAGGCTTCGTAAGATGGAATGTCTGTCTGTGACAGGTTAGCTTTGTGGGACTTTAAACAGAAGAGGAACACTGCGTACCCGGCTGCCACTGCACCATCACATTGAGGCACCAGCCCTTAAGACAAACACGATTGGATGTTGTTACCCAGCGAGGCCTCGCTCAACAGAAGGGCGGCACAGCAGTGACGTCAGGGGGAGGGAGTTGTTTTGGCGCCGTTGCGCCATTTCCTTTTAGATGTTAAATAAAGCAGACGTTATCCAGCTACTCCGGCTCTGCTCCTCCTTTCAGGTATATCTGGCCTAAGAAGTTTAACAGATGTGGAGGCGAGGCTCCACCCAGGCAAATAAAGCACCAGTTGTGACGTGACGGCAGTACCTCAGCATAAGAAGGTGTATCATGCATATGATAACTATTCCAGGCATGTGAACCTATAACCAGCATACGTTGACAGTACCACCTATCCATGTGAGGCTATACTGGCATATAAAGACAGTGCCCTGGTTTATGATGGTTCTGCTGGGTATGCGCCTTGCTCATCATAATTGCATCATCGCATATCAAGCAGTAAACATGTAGCGAGCTATATGTTGAGTCACAAACAGCTTTATGTCTGTTTTCTTATTTTATTACTTTACATTTGCTTATTTTATTACTTTACATTTACTGGGTGTGGATTTTACTTCAGTGATGCCCTTTTTGTGACACTATTATGGTGAAAGGTCATGTTACGTGTCCTATCATGTCATTGACATCAAAGGTCATGTCATATTTCTTCCTGTGGAGTCATATGGCAGATGATGTCACTTCCGCTACCCTGGCATTTTAGTCAATTGAAGTCCCTGCTTAGGCTGCTTAGAATGGTAGTAGTGTATGAAGAATTTTCAAAACCTGGACAACATATCGATTATCAAAGATCGACCAAGCTGACTTGGTGAGAGCACCCGCAGCCTTTCCAGCTTACCCCAGCTGCCTAAGTTGTAAAAGGTTGTTACTTTGGAATACACTAGGAAGCAAGGGACCCCAGAACCATTGTGTTGGCAACACTGGAATAAAACCACAACAAATTACATATTAAAGATTGTGAAGCCAGGTGAGCTGCCCTGAAGCAACACGATGTTAATCACGTGGCTGAAAACAGATCTAAACAAGAGGCATGTTGATAGAGTAAGGGACTAAAACTCCTAAAGAGACGCCTTAAACAAATGACTTTTGAATAGACAAACACATTATCAAAAAGACAGATTCATATTGAATAGCAAAACTTTGCGTAACCCATGCTGAAATAAATATTGTATTTGTCTACAATGTGCCTTTGTTAAACACTCTGCCATACTCCATCCCGTGACAGTACCACCTCCTACCTAAACCATAGCCCTTGCCTCAGGGCAAAACCTGTGTTGTTAAACACACGTGGGTTTGGAACGTTTAGCTTTTCGAGACCCTGGACTTGAGTACACAAACAGGACTAGACTGTTTATTACAAATAACGAAAGTGATGCCACATTGTGATAATTATTAACATGAGCTTCATGTCCTATTTCATTATTTAAACTGTGGAGTGGATTTCTGGATAGAAATACCAAACGAGGTGGTATTCCTGAAAATCTACCCAGTTAAAAATTACTACTGCAACTGTGGTGACGATATTGGTTTACGGCAACCCTGTCAAAGGCATTCCATCAATTTCAATTTGCATATACTTCTAAAAAAAAATCCCGACCATTTCCACCATAACATTGATGGTGGACATGGATAACATGCACTAGTGCTACTTGTTCACATGCACACAAGAGTAAATTGTGACGCTTTTATGCATTACACGCACAAGGAAGTCATTTTCACAGTTATTGGCCCTACATAAAAACCTTTTTCAACGTACAGAAGCGAGCACTTACTAAACATTTGAAAAACATTTTCGGGTACATTATACAATTTGAAACTCCACCCGTGGGGTGGAGTTAAAACAAAATTGGCAGATTTCATTTGAGAAATCTCACTCGTAATAATTCACGTGGTATTCCTTTGAAAACCCACCTGGTGTATTTCACGCACTCCTCTGCATACATATGGCTGATTTTACATTTACCTTCAGCCTTACAATGAGGCCGATCATACCTGGGAATCTCCTTCTGCCCAATCCCTTTTGCAAATGGCTGCTGTTATTTAGTTTCAAATCGACTCCGATAAAGCAGAGTAACACAAATGTAACCCTCAATAAATATCATGTTACTCGCCCAACACAAATCTTATTTAAAGGACTGTAGTGTTTTTAAAAAACATTTAATTATTGTTATTATTAGAGAACAAACATTAGAGAAAGAAAAAAAGAAAGCAAATAATAACAAAATCATACAAAAGGTTATTCGGCCCCTTTCTGGTGGCAAGTATTTGTCACTGTCACATGAAAACAGGGAAATCTCATCAACCTTAGTACTTCCTCCTCCCCCCACTGTCTGCCCCACTCCTCTAAGTACCCCAAATTAACGTGCCCATCTTAACCCACAACTTGATATAAACCATAACCAATTGGGAAAGAGAGACTATTATACAATTTAGCCATCAATTCTTTGCATTTTATATCTCTACGGCCATCAATCTACACATTTTGCGAATCTGTTTTGATCATAAACCGCATGACATAGCCAACATAAAGGATGACTAGAGCTAAGACTCATACATCTACATATCACTGGGGCAGTCAAATAACAAAAAATAATTAATTCATTCATTCATTGCAGCAACACGCCTCATGCAGCTCTATACCCTAGCACAGCTTAGCCTATTGGGTTTACCCCCCAACAACCACCACCCACATAGGGTCAAAAGGTGCTAAATGTTTTCTTCAAACAGGTCCCACAGTCGGGCAGAACTTTCCGTCCCATGTGGATTCGTATATGCTTGCCTTTCATGCGAGCATAATCTGGAGATAACCTCTCCCACACACTCCTATCTGGCCACGTGAGGGATTTCCATTTGAGGCGGATGGCCTTCCGAGCAGCGGACAACATGATATGCAACAACCTTTTAGCATTACTGTCATCATGCCACTTCTCCACATCCACACCAAACAACATGGGTGCAGGGGCCAATGTCGAGGACACCCCTGCAACCTTATTTAGCCCTTCCATCATATACACCCAGAACCCATGAACTAGGGGTCATGACCAAAATATGTGTCCTATCGTCCCCCGCTGCCCACCCCCTTTCCAGAAGTATGGGGACACTGCGAGTTTCATTGCAAACATCTCGGCTGAGCGGGTGGTTTGCAGCAAAATCCTCTGCTGGTAAGAGCCTCTCTGAGGCTATTTGAAATTGTGCTTGTGTTTGTTTTGTTTGTTTTCAGCCCGTGGGCCTGTTCGCAGCTCCCCTTCCCTTCCGCTCTCTCTCTCTCTTCCCCTCCTCCCACCAGCCTCCCAGCACACCCACCCCCACCCTGATTGGCCTCCTTGTTCCTTATCCCTGGTCTCCCCCCAGGGCAGCCTCTGCCCGGCACCCCCACACGGCTAAGGGCCCCTAGGCAAAGGGCGGCTTCCCTTAGGCGGCTCCTGCTTGTGTCTACAGGTGTCTGCAGTTGCTAACCACACCCCTTGACTTCCTTTCTTACCCCCGTCCGCCCACTGATTGCTTCTCCCCCATCGTGTCTAATATGCACTGTTGCAGTATTTAAAAAATTGCATTGTGAAACCTAGGCCTTTTCTCCCTATTTAGGATTCTGAAACTTAGGTGTGCCCTCCTACCTGACTCAAAGCAAGCATTTTGAAAAGTCTTATCCTGAGTGCTGTCATCTGTCCTATTGCACAACCTGCTTGCCTCTCGCTGTCTTGTCTGCCTACTCGTCACCTTCGCTAGTGACTTCCCCTCTCCCTTCCACCTATTCTATGGTGCTCTCCATCTCTCCTATCTTTTCTAATTGCTTCTCTATTGATCATCCTGCTCTCCTCACTAAATCTGGTAAGAAGATGTTCAAAAAGGACATCCTGGTCTCCAACCCAGGCCTCCCCATCGCCGATACCTGTCACGACCCACTTCCTGAAACCCCCCCGGCAGGCCCATGGGCCAGGAGGGATCTCGGCTCGGGCCCCCAACAAGCTTAGGCATCCTTTGCCTAGGTCCTCTTGGTGCCAGTCCTGGCGACTTTTGCGCCAGGCTCATACTTAATGAAGACTTGTGCTTGGGAACTACTTTATTTCAATGCCAGTCAACATGGAGGCATCCACATAGCTTGGCTTCTTGGAACTAAGCTATGCGGTATAGTGTTTTGGGTGTGGTAGCCTAGGGTCTATTTTGCCTGGACTACTTTCTTGATGCTATTTAAATCACACCCGACTTGGAGAACACGCTTCGCGTTACTTTGCAATCCTGCAACTTGACGCTCATCGTGTTCAGCAGCATCTGCAAACCTCGGAAGAACAGCACCTGAAAAACAAAAGGGACATCGTTATTAGCAGCAGCTTATCTGTGATTCCACCGCTAGCTGCCCTCTGCTCCTGCAAACAGCATCCAAGGAATAGCGAGCCTCCCGGACCGTCGGATCTGCAAAAGGAGAGAAACAAGTCATTAGACATTTAGAATTGTGCCGGCAGCTTACCTCTCAAGTCGCCCATCGATCAGCACCGCCTTGGAACCCCTTGCTCCAGGTGAGCACCGCAACCTACAGGAACAAAAGACAACAGGTTAGCAAAGGCAAGGCATCATAGCGCTGTGCATAGCGCCTACTTACCGCATCAAGGCGCTCTCGAAACTTCATCACCTGCCGGTGAGTCCAAATTCGGCCAACGTTCCACGGCGAACTTCCGCACACCTAAGGACAGAGAAAAGACATTATTGAATCCAAGAAAGGCTTACAATATAACAGTAATAAGACCTACCTGAAAGACGCTAAAGGGCAGCATCAGTGAAGTAACTAGATAGTACTCGCCCACAAAGGACAACGCGCCTCTGCCAAGAAGGCAGGACGGAGAGCACGCCAAAATCCATAACAAGGTGAGGAAAGGCCCGGGGAGGGGCTGCTGGCATACAGGGTATTGGGAGGCTCTTACCCCAGTTGCCCAGTCTTGAACATTGCCCACCTGTTTTCCAGGCAGAACTTCCCCGCTGATTATACCAGGGAACAGCTAAGAAGGGCACCAGAGTCCCCGTAGCTGGATGGCGTCCCCGTGGATACCAGGTGAGTGTAAAAATACCTACACCAGTTCCTCCTCCAAGGAACCTCTCACCGACATCCTCTTTGTCGTGCCTTCGCCAGACCTATGGACCGTTCATATGTTCTCTGTGCTCTCCCCTTTCTCCTCTTCTCCCATTAAGGGTGGCACCCGCTGGGGCGTCCTCCTGGCATCCTTCCATTCCTCTAAAGTCATCATTAATGTCTACTCTAATGGGACCATCCGGGTCCAAGGCCCCCAAGCCAACCTTCACCTCTTTGATAGATGCTTCCCGCGCCTCATCAACTTCCTTTCTTCTCCTGCTGTCCCCCTTTCTGTGACTGCCTCGCCTCCCCCTTCTGCCTCCTCCCCGGCTACCTTGCCTTCTCCCTCCCTCTCTGCCCCCTCTTGGGCTCCTTCTACAACTCTGAAGGGTGTACCTCTGATCTGTACCCCTCCCCGGAAGTCTTTTAAGGATGGCAACCTTCTCCATTGTACCACTCTAAACTCTTGCTCCGCTGTCAAACACCCCTCTGATATCTCCAGCCTTCTGGAAGAACTTGACCTTGATGTCCTCAATCTCACCGAGACATGGTTCACGGCCAGCTCTGTCACGAGCTTTGATACGCTCCTACCTGACGGCTACAAGATCCTCTACACTCCCAGGGCCAACCGCTCTGGGGGGGTGTATCCCTGATCTTCCCCGAGTGGATTCCTGCCTCTGTCACTCCTACGCAGGCCTACTCCTCTTTTGAATGCCTCGTCTGCAGGCTCTCTCTCTCCCCTAGCCATTCTCTTATTGTGGCTACTATCTATCGGCCACCAGGTCAGATTTCCTCCTTCCTCTCCGAGTGGGCGGACCTCTCCTCTTCCCTCCTGGTCTCGACTACCCAACTCCTCCTTCTTGGAGACTTCAACATTCACCTGGATAACGCCTGTCCTCCCTCTGGACTCTTTTGCGACCTCTGCGACTCTCTCTCACTCAATATTCTCCCCTCTGGCCCAACTCACTATGCAGGGCACACTCTGGATGCTCTGATCTCCCCAGACCTTCCCCTCTCTGTCCCTCTCACTACTCCTCTCTCCTGGAGTGATCACTTTCTCCTCTCCTCGCACCTCACCCTCCCTACCCCTCAGGCCAAGCCACTTCCATCACTGCCACCCACCTTCTCGGTCATCCGACCCATGAAGCGCGTGTCAGCTGAGGCTTTTGCTGCCACCTTCTCACCCCCCCCCCCCTCCCTTTGGCTGACTCTCATCCTGACACAGCCCTCTCCACTCAGCTATATCTGATACTCTTGATATCCTTGCCTCTGTCATGAGAATCCACCTGAAGCCCAAAGCCAAGTGCAACTCCTGGTACGATGCCGACCTTGTCATCCTAAAACGCAAGTGTAGGGTGGCCGAGAGGAAATGGCGTGCTTCATGTACATCCTCTGACAAACTGGCCTGCCGCCTGCTGCAAAGGCAATACCGACTCTCTGTTCTATCCAAGAAGAGAGCGCATATCCAAGCCCGCGTCTCTGAGGCATCTAACAACTCGGCCAAACTCTTTAAAATCTGCAAGGAACCGGCCAATCCTGCTGCAGTCTCGACCTCTCCTGTCCCCTCCCAGGCCCTCTGTATTGCACTGGATTCACATTTCATCTCTAAAACTCCTGTCCACTCTCTCCTCCTTCCCCCCCACTCCCTGCTTTTCCTCTGGCCTCTCTGCAGCCACCTCTCCTCCCTCCTTCTCTGCCTTTCCCCTGTTCTCCGGAGACAAGGTTGGTATACAAGTCCGATCTGTGAAAGTCTCATCAAAACAGGTTCACCCCTGTTCCTTCAAAACCATCAAGGACCACATCAACTCCCTGGCCCCTGCCCTGGCTGATTTCTGCAACCACTCCTTCGCCATTGGAGTCTTCCCATCCCCCCTGAAGCACTCCCTTGTGCACCCCCTTCTCAAGAAACCCACTGCCGACCCCTCCTGCCCGCCAACTATCGCCCAATCTCCATCACTCCCTTCCTGGGAAAGCTCCTGGAGAAACTGGCCGTCTCCCAGCTCAATCTCCACACTGAATCTGTCGGCTGTCTTCATGACCATCAGTCTGGCTTCAGAGCTACCAGAAGCACAGAAACTGCTCTCCAGAACATCCGTGAAGACCTGTTCACCAACCTTGACTCTAACACCCCTTGCGTTCTCGTCGTGCTTGATCTCTCTTCTGCCTTTGACACAGTCAACCCTGCATCCTGGTACCATCTCCGTGATAACCTGGGTATCACTGGTCAGGCTCTGGCATGGCTGACTTCTTTCCTCTCCGACCGGCCCTCCCAGGTCCAACTTGGGTCCTTCCTCTCTGCTAACTTTTTCTCTACCTGTGGTGTCCCCAGGGGTCTAACCTCTCTCCCTGGCGGTTCAAGCAATACCTGGCACTCCTGGCCCACCACATCGCCGCTCTCTGCCCCAATTTTCAGTGCTATGCGGATAACACCCAGCTCATCTTCAGGCTACCCTCTGCCCCTCCTCCATTTCCCTCATCTCTGACTGTCTGACTGCTATCCAGGAGTGGTGTGCTGCCAATGACCGCTACCTTAATACCAGTAAGACTGAGATTCTCCTCATCGGCACACCCACTCCCTCCTACCCTTCAGCTCTCTGGCCGGCCTCCCTTGGCCCTCTTACTGTTTGCACTTGCAAGGCTAAAAACCTCGGGGTCATCTTCGACTCTACACTCTCCTTCTCTCCTCACATCTCTGAGGTCTCTAAGAAGTCACACTACCAGCTGCACCTCCTCAGAGGTATACTTCCTTTCCTCTCCTTCCCCCAGAAGCTCACTGTCTCCAGAGCTCTGATTCTCTCTAGGCTGGACTATTGCAACAGCCTCTTTCTAAATCTGCCTGCTACAACTCTCCGCCCTTTGCAACTTATCCAGAACAGGATCGCAAGACTTTGTCCTTGGCCTCAAGCCCAGGGATCGTATCTCTCCAGGACTGAAATCTCTGCACTGACTCCCAGTGGCTGCGAGGTTTAAGTTCAAAACCCTCTGCATCATCCACAAGGCCTTCTGGGGGCAACTCTCTCTCCCTAAACACCTTCCCTCTCGAGCTCTTTGCTCAACTACCTCAAACTCCCTCAGTGTCAGTCGCTTCTCCAAGCAACAAGTTGGTGGTAGATCTCTTTCTTCGGCTGCTGCCTCCCTCTGGAACAGCCTCCCTGCCTCCCTGAAACTTGAGGAGAATCATCTTCGATTCCGGAAGCACCTCAAAACCTTTCTCTTTGCTTCTGCTTTTTCTCCTCCTCTCCCTTGCTGACTTCCTGGCTGACACTGAATTTGCAATGGTTATCTGGTCACCCTCTGATCTTGGGCCCAGGTCCCTTCCCTTGCCAGTCGCACTCCTGCACTGCCTTCCCAGCCACCCCCACACTTAGGGACTGGTCTGTACCCTCACAGACCCACCACCATCACTTGACACCTGATGTCTGCACTTATCCTTGCACTTGCCACCTATGGGCCGTACTATTACTTACGATTTATCTTATTTTTTTTGTTGGTTCTTATCCCATGTACTTCACTGGAGTCTCCCTCTTCTCCCTCGCAACTTCTCCTCCTTGTCTTTCCCATGCACTTACGCAATCTGAATGACACCTGTCCTAGTAGGATTGTTGTCTGTCCTCCCTTTTTCCCCCTCCCCTGCCTCGTCGCGCCTTGAAACACTTGTGTATAGGCGCGTTATAAGTGCCATATCATATCATATCAACATCTTGGCCGGAGTATAATAAAAGCATTGTATAATTTTAAACTGTATTTTCCCTCGTATTCCCTACGAGACATCTTTGATCAATCAAAAAATGTGTAAATGTCTGCGCTATCCAGTTGAATATCCAGGTCTTCAGCCCATTTATCTGCCACCAAATAGTTTGGTATACAAAGAAGATAAAAAGATTTAAGTTTAGAGAAGGCAGCAAGGTCTGATGCCAATCTTGATTCACAGTTCGATGGCTTGCGAGAGAACAAAGCTTCCGTTATCTGGACAGAATCCATGAAATCAAGGCACATTGCATCAGCCAAGTAGATGGCGCCAGGCCCAGGGCAACCGTGGTTTCTACAAAGTGTATCATAGAAGTACCTTCAAACAAATCCATGATACACACGTACCATCATTCCTCTGCCTGGACAAACCGTTGCTGTTCTGCCAGCCAGTCAAGAAAAGCACAAGAAGGCTGAGCCATGGTGGAATTGATTTAGTGTCCACCCCTATCTTTTTAAGCATTTGGGAGCAGTACAGAAGGGAGAATAGCCTCCTGGAGGGTAAAAGGTTGCAAAACAGCCAATTCTGCTAGAAGCCAGCTCGATGCATCTTCCACATTCAGCCACCTTTTAACCCAACAAGCTTGTGCCGCTAGAAGTAAGCCTGCCACGAGGGGAGCCCAAGACCTCCATCCTGTTTGGTCGCTTTTAGCAAGGTGGCCTTCAATCTAGCTTTCTTGTGCCTCCAAATGAACCTGCCAATCAAGTTCCCATCAAATATATGTAGAGATAGGGAAAGGAATCATCTGTGCCAGATAGACTAGCTTTGGTAGGATATTCATTTTAATTGTGTTAATCCTCCCAGACAGGGAGAGAGGGAGAACATTCCTCTTGAGTAGACCTGCTTGTATTTTAGATGGTATTGCAGGGTAACTATTTTGGACCATCTCTTTGGACTACGCACTAACTTGTATCCCTAGATATATAATGTAATGCGGGGTGCGCTGTTGCGCGCAATTAAGATGGCAGCCTGATCGGAGTGCTCCGATCCCACAAACATCCTATATTAAAATTAATCCTTTTTGGAGTCGTGACCGAAGGAAGCACCTTATCCATCTGGTGCCTCAATGCACACGGCACATTGTGTGCAAATTTGACTGGGAAACGGGAAGGTGCTGGGCAGTTCGCAGCTCAACTATGCCTGTCGGGGTGTCCCACTGATGGCAGGCTGCTGCAGGGATCCGGACGATTCTCGCGCCACACCGTGGCCGCAAAGAAAACACTGGGCCATGTGGGGGAGGAGCGTTGATTCCTGCATGTTGGCTTTGAGGTGCGGGCCCTGAGGCAGCCCGCGTGAGCGGACACTGTAATCCTTAGCCGAGCGGAGGATCGGCTGTAAGACCCGCCCGCTCCCCAACCATATACCGAGAGGGCGAGATGTCTCCCACGCGGGGCCCCAGATGGCTCTGGCTGAGGATCTGTCGCCGGACGGGCCCGCAGACCGGCGCTGTGGAGGTCGGCGGGGGAAGTGAAAGGGTTGCGGCCCCTCAGACGGAACAGAGAAAAATCAAACGCGGTGCTTGGTGCAACACAGCTGCACTGAGGAGCGGGACACGGCCCGCCTGGGCTGAAGAGGTACATGCCCAACACCACGAGGAAGGGTACAAAAAACAAAAAAGAAAATAAACAGTAAACACCGGCCAGCACTTAGGTACTCTACAAGACGTGGGAGGATACAGTCCACCCGTGTAGTGGCCCATTAACTGTATTCAACCCGGAATCCTTGGATGTGGAAATTTGATGATGCCGGGCCAATAATACCTGCCACTGCGAGGGCCCCACAATCACATACGCATTTGTCTATCCTTGAATTTTGGCCTGGGCCGGTGTACAGGCAGATCACACGGAAAACTAGCAAAATCCTCCTTAAGACCACCACCAAGGCACCTCTTACACCTTCAGCCCGAAATAAACGTATCTTGCCCTGGGGGACCCCTGCTGACTCCAGTTGACTCTCCGACATCGATTGATTCCACGGGAGAGTGCTGCGGCGACCCCCTGAGAGAAGGTAAACGAGACGAGCTGAGCCGTGATGCAGGAGACGGCACATTTGCACCAAAGAACTGCGCGCCCGGCACCACAAGGGGAAAGGCACTATCAGCAGCGATCAGTAACCATACACTATAATACGTGGGAGGACACAAGCTATCCGTGTGAGGGCCAGTGAGCTGTGGTTGTTGTGGAGATCCATATGTCGGATACATGCAGGCCCAGCAACACCAACCACTGTGCAGGAACTATACCCTCATACGCAGGAGCCCGCACTTAGCTCCACTCCAAGATAGCATTTGGTGGATCACACTGACAGCTGGAACAATCCTGGATTGCAACTCTGCTAACGGCCACGCATCCAAGGCCCTCAGCCCAATATAAATAGGCCTGGCCTCCAAGAACCACACGTCATCTGACAACTCAGTAATAAGTGTTGGAGCTGCGCTCACTGCGGGACAGTTAAGTCACCAGGGGATGCCCCAGCGGATGAGGCATTCAAAAGCCCTGTGTGTACATTGTCAGCTATAACAGGCTAAAGGATCACAGAATAAACTAACTTACCATATAGACCAACACCAAACAAAGCCCTGTCCCCAAAAGATATACATCATCCTTCTCAGCCCACAGCAGGGACCTGATGTACACCAGCAGGAGGAACTCCGGGGGACACGGCCCAGCTACAGAATAACCAAGGATCCTGGCAACAACGTTGATTGAGCAAAAGACCTGTTACACTGGTACCCAACAGGTCGTAACATACAGACAGGGAAGCAGGTCTATATGGACTATACTAGACCAATATAAGCGAGAAGTCCAATCCAAGTTATTCATCCTTGATCCACACTGGCGACTCATGGGCCGCCATGAGAAGAAAAATACAGGTGGAAAGAAAACTGGCCCAATGGACTCCTTTGCTAGCTCCCAACCCCAAGGGATGCCTGCCACCACGTCAATGGGAGACGACAACCCTGCCGAGATACCGCCCGATGCCAGAGAAGACCGCTTAAATACTATGGTTCAGAATGGATTCCTAGCAGTGAATGTCAAGTTGGTCGATATTGTTGCAAGAATTAGCTCTCTTAAGGCTAGAGTAGACGAGGGAAGCTCTTGCATTACAGACGCTGAGAACAGGATCAGCACAAAAGAAGATGCAATAACACAACATAGCCAGGACCTAGCACAATTGAAAGGAGAACTGCGCAAGACTCAAGTAAAATGCGAAGACCTTGAATCGAGATCTAGAAGGAACAATATCTGGATTGCCGGCATCTCAGAATCCTTCTGCAAGGGCCCGATGGAGCGGCAGGTGGAAGGCCTGCTGAAAACCGTTCTAGGCACAGAATCCTTCTCTGACCACTTCCTTGTTGAGAGGGTGCACTGCATCCTGGCACCGCCACCCAAGCCTGGGGCACTGCGGCACATGATCATTGCTCGCCTTCTCAACTACAGAGACAGAGACACGATCCTGAGGCTTTCCTGAGAAAAAGGTACCCTACAATACGAGGAAAACAGAGTTCACATGTCTCCGGACTTCTCGACCAGCGTCCAAACACAACAGAGATCCTACAAACAGGCCAAAAGTCTACTAAAACTTCGCCATATCCCCTACGCCCTCATCTTCCCGGCGAAGCTGCGAATCCAACATGGAGGCAGATCGCATTTTTTTGAGAACCCTGCAGAGGCCATATCATATATAGAGGCGTCCATTCCCATGCCTCCCAAAGATCAAGCATGGGATCAGAACAGGCCACCGCGACCGGGCGATAACAGACTAGGCCCAGCTGACTGAAACAGATTTCCAGCGATATCCTTACCCTGGCTGCGAAGCCCATCCAGTCGAGATCAACAGCTCCAATCGATAACTAATGGGACAGCCGGGATCAGGAGCCTCTACTGATGGAGGCCATGCGACTGCAACGAGCGACCCTCAGGAAAGTTCCACAGGTTATGGGGGAAAGGACACATCATCGGGCTGGGGTTGATGGTGCGGGAATGGGTGGTGGGGGGCACAAAGTTTTGCCACAAATAGCAACAGTTTAAAAACAGAGAAGCCGGTTTCATTGAGCACAGTTGTAAAAGCTAGTGGCACTCACAAATCAACACACAAAATAGTACCAAAAGAAGACTATGGCACAGGGTGACAAGGGCATAAACATCAAACTCATTTCATGGAACATCCAGGGCCTAAATAACCAGATTAAGGCCAGAAAAACTGCAGCGTACATCACCAGACATAATCCCCAGATCATACTATTACAAGAGACACATGCTCGGTTGACATCTGGCGAGAATTACATCCCCAGGAAAAGCGGTTCACTTTCTATTCGTCAGTGCATGACTCCGAGTCCCAAATAGATTACTGGCTTATTAGCTCAATGCTCACAAACATGGTCCTGAACTGCAAGATGTACCCCCATACTCTCTCGGATCATTCCCCAATATCCATCACTCTAAATATCTGCGATACTACCCTGCGGGCCAGACTCTGGAGAATGCCCCCCACCCTACTCAGAGACCCACACATCTGCAAATCTGTAACGCTCACCTGGCTCCCACGGAGGCGCTGGTCTGGTCTGGGTTGCTGTGGCCTCTTCAAGCGTGATGCGCAGAATTCGGACCACCGATTGAACAGGACCCCCAAATCTTGCTCGTCTGGCCCGTAGGAATATCCTTCTGCAGATGAGAAAGGGGATTAACTGTCTGCTGAATAGTGTGCTTGCTCCCCCCTTTCCCCCTTCGTTCTTCTCTGATTCCTCCAAAACCCCCGGTTTAGGCTCACCTTATGGTTTGGAAGGATGAACTCTCCATCCTGCTTCTGGTGCAGGGGCGCGCGTTCGTCCAGTTACTTCACTGGTTTTCAGAATGGCGCTGGCACATCCACTTGACTTTTCTGAGCGATACGCCGTAAGTATGAAGATGCAAAAGTTCAAGTGTGAGCCTCCTTTTATGTTGTCTTTTCTGTCCTTTATTTCAGATGCAGAACAAAGGCGATGCGTTGAGGGGTTAAATTGCCGGTGGTAAAATCAGGTGAGTTAGTGATAAGGGAGACCCCTCTAAATGTCTTTATAATTCTCCAGTAATGTCTTTTGTCCTTTCCCCATAGGGGCCGGGGTGCGGTACCTGCCAAAGATGCGGCGCCGACCCGAGATGTGGAATGGTTCACCAAGAAAAGCGGTAAGTAATATGGCTGAAAATTCGGCTTTCCTCTTGTGTTCCCCCTTGCTCACCTTTTGTCTCTTCTTCTCTCCCCTAGGTGCAGAGATGTGGCGACCGGTGCTGAGAGCCGCGATGGAGCCGGGCGGCGTCTCGGGAACAGGTGAGCGAAGCGCGGCGCTGCAGCGAGCAACGCAGTGCTTTTAAATCGAAGTCTTCCTTCAGGAATGCTGGCGTGAAGATTCCGGATGCAGGTAAGAAGATTGAATAAGTTCTTGGTTTTCACCTTTCTCTTCTCTTATTCTCTTACAGGTGTTCCAGGTTCGAGGCGGGTGTGGCTGGAGTCCAGGTGCAGGAGCAGACACGGTGAGCGTTCAGCTGCTGGGATGCAGAACAACGCGAAGCACGTGTGGCTGTCCGGGCATGGCTTAAATAGCTTTGGATGAAGTTCCAGGTGAGTATTCTTCCACAGCCCCACCCAAGTAACAAAATAGTTCCTTCAGAAAAATAGTCCCTCCTAAGCCTCATTTGGCTTGGTTCTTCATGCAGCATGGTCTGCATCAGGTGAGTGTGCAGCATGGTCTGCTTCAGGTAAGTGCACCAAACACTACCCCTTATGAGCCTGGCGCCTATGGCGCCAGGACTGATGCCCAACATGAGCCT
The DNA here is from genome assembly GCF_040938575.1 of Ambystoma mexicanum. Classification (NCBI taxonomy): domain Eukaryota; kingdom Metazoa; phylum Chordata; class Amphibia; order Caudata; family Ambystomatidae; genus Ambystoma; species Ambystoma mexicanum. The sequence continues at coordinate 829,838,130 of NC_090936.1, forward strand.
GGCGCCAACGGTGCCAGGTCAGAGTCCAAAGGGCCCCTATAAAGGGCTGCTGGGCTTTTACCCGGGGGCGTGATGCCTGCTCCCGGGGGTGCTGGGCATGGCCTGGTGCTCTGGGGGTAGGCATCATGACAGCACTCCCCCCCAAGGCCCCTCCCAAGGTCGTTTTCCCAGGCGGTTTCGGTTAGTTCGGGAAATTACGATGGAACCTTTTTACTAGCAGAGGAGCATGTACGTGGTCGCTGGATTCCCAAGATCTTTCCTGAGGCCCGTACCCCTTCCAATCAATTAGATAGAAAGTTTTGATTTTGAGATCTTAGAGTCCAAAATGTTCTTCACCTCGAATTCAGGCTCCCCATCTATCTGGATTGGTTCTGGTGGCTTTGTTAATCTGGTTCCTGGTTGCACTGGTTTAAAAAGTGACACATGAAAAACGGGGTGAATCCGCATGTTAGCTGGTAGATCTAGCTTGACTGCCACTGGGTTAATTATAGCTTTGATTGAGTAAGGGCCTAAATACCTTGGATTAAAAGTCTGAGGTCCCTTGAGCGATAAGTGTTTGGTAGCCAACCATACTTGATCCCCTATTTGGTATGGAGGCGCCTCCTTTCAATGCAGATCCGCATTCTTTTTGTATTTCCCTTTCGCATGTTGTAAGTGAGCAGTCGCATCCTTGAAGGCTTGAGTAATCGTAGAATGCAAATGGTCCACTGCGGGCATTTCGAGGCTCAAAGGTGAGTCCAAGTCTGAAGTACGAGGGTGATGTCCATATAGGGTATAAAAGGGGCTCTGACCAGTTCCAGAATGTATCGAGTTATTGTATGCATATTCAGCCACCCATAAAATATCCTTCCAATTACCCTCCGATTGGTGCAACATACATCGTAGATATTGTTCAAGGGTCTGGTTCGTTCTCTCCGTCTGACCATCGGTCTGTGGGTGGTGGCTGGTTGAGAGTCTTACGTCGATTTGTGCCAGTTGACAACACTTTTTCCAAAAATGAGAAATAAACTGGCTTCCCCGATCGGAGATTAGTATGGACGGGAATCCATGCAGACGGATGATATTTTCGAGGAATTCCTTGGCAAGAACAAAAGCTGAAGGTAATCCTTTCAACGGAATAAAATGGGCCACCTTGGAAAATAAATCCACCACAACCAGAATAGTATTGTATCCATTACAAGAGGGCAGGTCCGTGATAAAATCTAGTGACAAGGTGTGCCAAGGTGCTGGTGGAATGTCTAAGGGTTGAAGAAGACCGGCGGGTTTTGTTTTTTGACCTTTGTTTTGGGCGCAAACTCCACAGTACATCACGAAAGATTTAATATCCTTTCGCCAGGACGGCCACCAGAATTGTCGTTTAATTTTTTCCTTCGTTTTGGCAATGCCAGGATGTCCTTCCATCAGAGTATCATGATGACGGGAAATAACCAGTTCTTGCAATTCCTTTTCTGGCAAAAATAAACGTCCTTGGAAGTAAGGTAAGCCATCGTTGATTGAAAAGGCAGACCCCCTTTTGATCCAATCCTGCAAGGCTGAAGAGTCCAGGAATAGTTTTACCCGTGCTTGAATGTCTTCAAGGGTTTGTAAAGTGGTTATCCGCAAGTTGCTTTGTTCGGGAATTATCGGCACAGGTTCTGAGTTTGTGTCCATTTCTCCCATTCCAATTCGAGATAGCGCGTCCGCTTTGCCATTCTTACAGCCGGGACGGTAGGCGATTACAAAATCGAACTCCGCAAAGAATAAAGCCCATCGGAGCTGTCGTGAAGACTGAGCCTTGGCAGTTTTTAAATATTGTAAATTTCGGTGATCAGTGATCACGGTGATGGTATGACTGGCGCCAAGAAGATAATGCCGCCAAGCCTTAAAGGCAGACTTAATGGCTAATAATTCCTTATCGGTGATTGCATAATTTATCTCCGGCGGCGAGAACTTTCTGGACCAAAATGCTACGGGGTGCAGTTGGTTGGTTTCGGGGTCTCTCTGAGACAGGACAGCTCCCATGGCTAAGCTGGATGCGTCGGTTTCGACTATATATGGGAGATCAGGACGCGGGTGTTTCAAAATAGGTGCGGACGTAAATTTAGCTTTTAATTCCTGAAAGGTCTGTTCAGCTTCCTCGGTCCATTCAAAACGTTTATTCTTCTGCAAGAGTGCAGTGATGGGTTGCACCACCCGTGAAAATTCCGGGATAAACTTGCGATAAAAATTGGCAAAACCAAGCATGCTTTGGACACCTTTCACCAAACTAGGTGATGGCCATTTGAGGATGGCATCCACTTTCCGTGAGTCCATTCGGACCCCTTTAGGTGTCAGGATGAATCCAAGAAACTCAACCTCGATGGTATGGAAAACGCATTTTTCCAGCTTTGCAAACAGTTTGTGCTGGCGCAATTTCTCAAGGACGGCCCTGACATGTTTTCTGTGATCAGATTCCAAAGAGAAGTACACCAGAATGTCATCGATATACACGACAACACAGACATCGATGAGTTCCCGAAGGACATCGTTCATGAAGAATTGGAAGGCAGCAGGCGCGTTGCACAACCCGAAAGGCATCACCTGGTATTCGAATAGTCCATATTTTGTACGGAAGGCCGTTTTCCATTCGTCGCCTTCTTTTACTCGTACCAGATGATAAGCCCCCCGGAGATCTAACTTGGTGTATATGCAAGCGTCCTTCACCTGATCAAGGAGTTCAGGGATCAAAGGCAGAGGGTAACGATTTTTAACAGTTATCTGGTTCAATGCGCGGTAATCGATACAAGTTCTAAGGTCGCCTTCTTTTTTTGGCACGAAGAACAAAGCCGAGGATGCAGGAGACTTTGACGGGCGATTGAAACCATTGGCTAGGTATTGATCTAAATATTGTCTCAAATGCAGATTCTCCGGCTCAGTAAGGGCATAAATCCTGCTACAAGGGGGTTGTGCACCGGGCACCAGATCGATTTGGCAATCGTACGATCTGTGAGGAGGTAACGTGTTTGCCTGTTCCTTTTGGAAGACGTCCTGAAAGTCTTGGTATTCCGGAGGTAGTTGCATGGAGACTGAGGTTACTGATGCTAGACTGATCTTCAGATTTTCTGGGTAGCAGGTTCGTGCACACTCCGGAAAGGTTATTCTCTTCGCTCGCCAATCAATTCGAGGATTATGGGTCTCTAACCAAGGGATTCCGAGAATAACCTGAAACTGTGGAGCCTTGATTACATCAGACACAACTGCCTCCCGATGGCCGTCCGGACCTACAAGTGTCACCTCAGCTGTGGAATGTGTTACCCGTCTCGAGGCAATTTTGGTTCCATCAACTGTGGTGATGACATCTTTGCTGGTTTTAGAACGCAGGGGAAGGTTAATCCTGGAGACCAGTTCACGATCCACGTAGTTTCCTATAGCCCCACTATCGATGTATGCCTTTATTGCTGCAACCGCTTAGGCTGTTCCGGATCTACGAGGACCATTGGCACAGTGAAATGCGAGGTCTGAGAGTTTGTTTTCAAGCTCGGCAAGCGGACCCCTACGCTTGTCGGGCGGGGTCGTTTCCCGATACAGATGTTTCATGGATTTTATCAGCGGCTCCTACCACCTTCCTGGGCGGCCTTGCCGGGCAATCTCGTAGAAAGTGTCCAGAGGATCCACAATAAAGACATAAGTGCATCTGCCGTCTTCTTTCACGTTCCTTTTGCGTTAAAGGTCCTTTAACTCCTCCGATTTGCATTGGCTCAGAGGCTTCAGCCCCCTTGAGGTTAGCGTGGGTCTTGACTAACACCCGGGTCTCAAACTTGGACCGATCTGCTTTTCTGTTTTGCAGTCTGTGATCCAATTGGACCACTAAGTCTATATATTCTGAGCATTCTTGGGGCGGATTTAAAACTTGGGCCAGGGCATCTTTAAGTTCTCCGCGTAGACCTCGATAAAATAACGTGATTCTTTTATCCTCTGGCCACCCAGTTTCCACAATTAGTCTATTAAAGGTTGCAATGTAGGAAAGGAGGTCTTGATTGCCCTGTCGCAGAGAAAGAAGTTCGTCATCTAGAGCCTGCCCCTGGGAGTAACGAGCAAATAACCTTTCCATGCTTGCTTGAAATCCTTGAAAATCACGAAGAATCGGGTCATCTTGAGTTACCAGTGGAACTGACCAATCGGCAGCACTGCCGCTGAGATATGACAATACAAAGGCTACCTTGGTCTGGTCATTAGGGAAGGCCCCAGGTCTGCACAGGAAATGCAAACAACACTGATTCATGAATACGGCGAATCGTTTGGGGTCCCCAGCAAAGCGTTCGGATGGGGCCAGCGGCATGTTTCCAGGTAGATTAATCTGCACCGGGTTACTGGAAAGCACAGGAGCGGGGTTCCCTCCGGAACCGGGTAAAGGAGTTTGTCCAGCTTGACCTTGTAAAAGCTGTCTAGCCAGGTCATCAGCTTTTTCCTTTGTTACAATCACTTCCCTCCTGAGAGCATTAGTCTCTTGACGAGCGGCGTGTACTTCGCCCGTAATTCCCCCAGTAGTTGGGCCAACTGGTCAGTCTCGGAAGTTTCCATAGCGCCTGGGTGGGAATTTGTAGGAAGGCTTCGCGTTCTGTAACGCTCACCTGGCTCCCACTGAGGCGCTGGTCTGGTCTGGGTTGCTGTGGCCTCTTCAAGCGTGATGCGCAGAATTCGGACCACCGATTGAACAGGAACCCCAAATCTTGCTTGTCTGGCCCATAGGAATATCCTTCTGCAGATGAGAAAGGGGATTAACTGTCTGCTGAATAGTGTGCTTGCTCCCCCCTTTCCCTCTTCGTTCTTCTCTGATTCCTCCAAAACCCCCGGTTTAAGCTCATCTTATGGTTTGGAAGGATGAACTCTCCATCCTGCTTCTGGTGCAGGGGCGCGCGTTCGTCCAGTTACTTCACTGGTTTTCAGAATGGCGCTGGCACATCCACTTGACTTTTCTGAGCGATACGCCGTAAGTATGAAGATGCAAAAGTTCAAGTGTGAGCCTCCTTTTATGTTGTCTTTTCTGTCCTTTATTTCAGATGCAGAACAAACGCGATGCGTTGAGGGGTTAAATTGCCGGTGGTAAAATCAGGTGAGTTAGTGATGAGGGAGACCCCTCTAAATGTCTTTATAATTCCCCAGTAATGTCTTTTGTCCTTTCCCCATAGGGGCCAGGGTGCGGTACCTGCCAAAGATGCGGCGCCGACTCGAGATGTGGAATGGTTCACCAAGAAAAGCCGGTAAGTAATATGGCTGAAAATTCGGCTTTCCTCTTGTGTTCCCTTGCTCACCTTTTGTCTCTTCTTCTCTCCCCTAGGTGCAGAGATGTGGCGACCGGTGCTGAGAGCCGCGATGGAGCCGGGCGGCGTCTCGGGAACAGGTGAGCGAAGCGCGGCGCTGCAGCGAGCAACGCAGTGCTTTTAAATGGAAGTCTTCCTTCAGGAATGCTGGCGTGAAGATTCCGGATGCAGGTAAGAAGATTGAATAAGTTCTTGGTTTTCACCTTTCTCTTCTCTTATTCTCTTACAGGTGTTCCAGGTTCGACGCAGGCGTGGCTAGAGTCCAGGTGCAGGAGCAGACACGGTGAGCGTTCAGCTGCTGGGATGCAGAACAACGCGAAGCATGTGTGGCTGTCCGGGCATGGCTTAAATAGCTTTGGATGAAGTTCCAGGTGAGTATTCTTCCACAGCCCCACCCAAGTAACAAAATAGTTCCTTCAGAAAAATAGTCCCTCCTAAGCCTCATTTGGCTTGGTTCTTCTCGAGCATGGTCTGCATCAGCTGAGTGTGCAGCATGGTCTGCTTCAGGTAAGTGCACCAAACACTTCCCCTTATGAGCCTGGCGCCTATGGCGCCAGGACTGATGCCCAACATGAGCCTGGCGCCAACGGCGCCAGGACAGAGTCCAAAGAGCTCCTATAAAGGGCTGCTGGGCTTTTACCCGGGGGTGTGATGCCTTCTCCCGGGGGTGCTGGGCCTGGCCTGGTGCTCCGGGGGTAGACATCATGACAAAATCATTACACACTGAAATAGAGGAATTCTTTCAATTAAACAGGGGTTTGGTAGACCAATATGGCACGGTATGGGAAACATTTAAAGTATGGGTGCAAGGCGCAATCATGGCAAATACCACCAGATTACTGAAATCTGTTAGACGAGAACTGGACACTACTGAAGACAAACTTGAACTACTTGAGTTTGAGTACACCACCACTCATAGTAAAGAGGCCCTTTCAGACATCCACACGACACTGGCAGAATTTAATAAACTTGCTGAGAGGGAGGTACAGTACTTGGCTGTCCCAGCCCGGGCTCGCAGATACGGGGAAAGCAATAAGGCTGGGAAGTTCCTAGCCCAGATGCTCAAGGCCGAGAACTACCACCCCCCATTGCGGCTATTCAGACGCCCAGTGGGAAAATGGTAAATAGCGAACAGGAAATAAAGGACATGTTTGGCGCGTTTTACAAGTCACTATACTCCAATCAGGACACCAAATCAAAGGAAGAAATAATGGAGTATCTACATGTACTCGATCTCCCAACTCTAACCCCAGAAACACGAATGATATTAGACACCCCTATATCTCTTGAGGAAATAACAGAGGCAATTAAGGCATTAACCCCAGGTAGGGCCCCCGGGTCTGACGGTCTGGGTGCCGAAATATATAAAGAATTTCACGACATGCTAGCCCCAGCCTTGCTGAAAGTTTGGGAAGAGGCAATGGAATGGGGTATACTGGCGGACACTATGTGAAAAGCAGTAATAACGGTCCTCCTCAAACCCCGGTGACCCCCTCAAAGCATGGGTTCATATAGGCTCCTCTCACTCATTAATACAGATGCGAAGATTTTTGCAAAAATCCTGTCAACCAGGCTACTCCCTACATGCCCATAATGGTACACCCTGAGCAGGCCGGCTTCATACCGACCAGGTCCACGGCCCTGAACCTACGCAGACTCTTCGGAGTGATGGCACAAATAAACGCAAAGGCAGACGCGGTTGTAGCATCCCTAGACGCAGAGAAGGCTTTCGACTCGGTTTCCTGGGACTATCTATTCTTGGTTCTTGAAAGATTCGGGCTAGGTCGATATTTTGTAAACTGTGTACAGTTACTGTACACATGTCCGGGGGCAAAAGTACTAGCCAATCAAACTATTTCATCATTATTCCAACTAGGTAGAGGCACTAGGCAAGGCTGCCCCTTTTCCCCCATACTATTTGCACTCACAATATAACCTATGGCTGAATATGTTCAACAAAACCATGCACTCAGGGGCCTCAGAATGACCGGACAGCCACAGATTATCTCCCTATATGCAGATGACATTCTACTATACTATACGTCCGGAACCCTGAGGAGCACTGATTATGGCCGAGATCGAGAGGTTCTCTGAGTACTCAGGATATAAGATCAACATATCTAAGTCGGAACTATTCCCGCTCACTCACAACACTAGAGACATGTCAGACACACAAAGATTTAAATGGTCCCCTATACATGTCCGCTATTTGGGGATTATAATATCAAGAGATAAAAGTACACTGTATGCAGATAACCATGGCGAATTATTACAATCTCTCGCTGTCAAATTACAACTTTGGAACAAACTGCCCTTATCCCTTTACAGGTGAATATCGCTGCTCAAGATGGTAGTACTACCCAAACTATTACATCTTTTTTGTAACATACCGATATGGCCGGGCAGATCATTCTTTACTAAGCTCAACACGTTGACCACTACATTTGTATGGGGGGTGGGGGGAAGACGGCCAGGCTGAAATGGTCCAAAATGACGGAACCTTTCGAAAAGGGTGGGATCATGACACCAGACTTTGAACTCTATTGTTTAACATCGCAGGCGCACTTTGCGAGATACTGGTTTGACCTGGAGGACACAGCAGCACACATCCCCCTGGAAATGTATGCAGCATCCCCCTCAGACTTACGAGCAGTAATGTTCGAACCCAAACGTAAAGACACATGTGAATATGACCCTGTGAGTACTACCACAAGAGCATGGTTTATGATATGCAAGAGAATCAACCTCACAACCCCATGCGATCCAGAGATACCACTATGGGACTTTCCGGGCATAACACCCACATTTTATAAGGTACTTCAGGGGGCGTGGGATCCAAAGAAACAATTTATAATGCGGGATATGTTCCAGGAAGGAAAGTTTTGTGAACTGGATGATTTTATCAGAGCAGTGGGTGGAGGTTACCTCAAACAATTCCAATGTCATAGGATGAAAACCGCCTTTGCCGATAAATGGCCCTCATTCCCAGCAGAACTGCTCACACATAAATGCATTGCGGCCATGATGGAACCAGGGGAACACAGGAAAAGTCTGTCCACATTATAAAACCTTGTCCAAATGCACTCCAAACCACGCAACAACATTAGAGAAACATGGGAATGAGACTTGGGAATGGAGTTATGTGAAGCCACATGGTTGATGTACTGCCAATTGACCAAACACGTTTCCATGAACTCAGGGCTGCGCCTGTTCCAGTTCAAAGTTCTAAACCAACTACACTATACTCCCGCCAATTTAGCGAAGTTTGTAAAAAAAAACACACAGGAAGATGCCCCAAATGTGATGCCTCAAACGCAGACTTTTACCATATGTACTGGGCTTTCCCACCCGTAACTAAATCCTGGGGGAAGTGGCAGAAATTTTAGAAGACATTACTGCAATACCAGCCACACCTTCCCCACGGAAATACCTATTTGTCGATATCGGAAAGGTTGCGGTGACCACTAGACGATTGTTCCATTTGGCATCTGTTGTTGCAAAACGGAATATACTGAAATGCTGGAAATCCGTAGAACCTCCAAGGAAATTGGATTGTTTGAAAGACCTGTCTATGATTCATGAGTGCGAGGAACAATTTACTATATCATTGCCGCCGAGGTGTCGACCCAAGGACATATGGGCACTGTTCAGACCATATCTATGCAGTATTCTCCTGGAAGAAGATGACAATATGCCATCACCTAACTAAGTACATTTGAACAATGTGACAATATGTAAACTATAATGTGCGCGTTCCCTAATGTTGTTTTAATTGATGTGTTGTGCCGAATGCCGACCAGTTTAGTCTTGATGTAACTCTCTCTGAACAAAAATAAAAACTTTCAAAAAAGATATATAATGGAATGCATCTGAAATTTAAACAGAGACACCCCACCTCTTCCCGCCCCATGAATCCCAGGGCACATCAACTTTCAGGGGCAAGACTTCAGATATATTATATTTAACTTTGTAGTCTGAAATCGGACCGAATTCCTGTAATGTGAGTTGGATTTGAGGCAGGTTCTCCCGCCAGTCGGAGAGATGCAATAAAACATCCCCATACAGTGAGATGCAATATTCAGTCCCTGTTCAGACTATCGCCCACCTCAGAGTCTAACTGGACCCTAGCCATCAGCAGCTCGATGGCCAAAGCATAGAGAAGTGGGGACAGCGGGCATGCTTGATGCATGACTGAGTATAATGCAAATTGAGCCGCAGTATACCCATTTGTGACTACTGATGCCAACAGATTTAGATAGAGCAATCTGAACATGTCCAGAAAGAATCCCTCTATGTTGAAAACCTGCGAAACTGAGAACATATAGTCCCATTGAACTTCGTCAAATGCTTTTGCGGCATCGAGGGATAACACTATATCACCCTGATCTGCCTTGCTGGCGAGAACAGTCAGCAGTCATCTCACGCCCCTAGATTGCCTGTATAAACCCATCTGGTCCAGAGGGACCAGCCTGTGCAGAAAATGCTCTAAATGACACACCAAGCAATTAGCCAACATGTTTGCATCAGTATTAATAAGAGAAATAGGTCTATATGCGCTGCACTCTGTGGGGTCCTTGCCGGGCTTGCTGAAGACTATTATAATAGCGACAAGCATGGAACTTGGTAGAGATCCTGCTTCTCTCACCTCATTAAAGACTGTCATCAGACTGGGCACGAGCGTCTTGGCCAGTGCTTTGTAAACGTTGATCGGAGGTCGTCCGGTCCTGTAGCTTTTCCTATTGCCAGCCCTGTGTGGAAATGTGACTCCAAAATCCAATACGAAAAAAAACAGCTCCAACGGAGAGTAAATGCACTTTGTCAGAAAAGCACGTTTATTGCATGCTGATGGCCAGAAGGAGTTAGTCAGCCTCTCGAAAGCTGAAAACTAACAGTTCCTTCCAGTGCTCAACAAAGTTGCAGCTTTTGTACACAATTGAACAATTTACATAATGACACATATTCTGTCTCAAAGTCATCCCTCAAAATCCTGTTGGCTAACCCTGTACAAGGAAATCTAAACCCCCAGGTTCTCAAACTCCATTGGACACTTTGACAAAACACATTGCCCTTCCCCATGTGCTTTGTTTCCATAATCAGTCACGCCATTCTAAACACAATCTCCTTATTATATAAAACAATTCACTGTATGGCTTGTTCCATTTGGTAGGAAACCTTTAACCCAGTACATGATGTGCAAGGCCTTTACAAGAACACTTCAAACAAGAGGAGGGCGAGAAACAGACAACCATGTTTTTGATCAAGCAATAAACATCTTATTGCCAGAGACCCGCTGGCGCCCCATGTCATTCCTTCTGCATTCTTTCACGTCAACTTATTTGCGACTACCATCTCAGAGCATACCAGCCCCAGCACACATGCTGCTTGTCTTCCTACGAGCCCAAACGAAACCCATAAAACAACAGCAAACTCACTCCTATGATGTGCTTTATTAATTAACCCCAGTCCGACTCAATATTTGGCCGGACTTAAAAAAAAGACTCGATGCTCATAGGAAGATTTGTTCCCCATATCCACAAACCCATCAAGTTGTAAACCCACAACACAATGGCACTTCATTTAATCTTCACCTCAAGTAACCATTTGGTGCTATCACCAGCTGCCCAAATGTGGTTTTCTTCATTCCTCCTTCCTGACTTGGTCATTCAACCCTTCAGGCCATGAAAAGTTTACCTCTGCAAAACAAACTCTCTATGGCCTACACGAAACCCAGCTACAGGGGAACAGTGATCTATGTACTCGCAACAAGCTCCATACTCCCCTAATATCCCAGAACATGTCTCCCATCTAACCCATTATGGAAATCACATGTATGTTGTTCAGGGCTAACGGACCCATCACAGTGGCTTTCCCCTTGCAGACTTTCTCTTTCTTGCATGTATAAAGCTCCTTGCTTCCCACTCTAAGCACAACACATTGCACATTGCACAATTACATTTGCACAATTACATTGTGTCCTGATATGAATCAAATGGTGTAATCTCTTTTTCTTTTCCCGGCAGTGACCTCTCCCCATGTGGCCAGGGGACGGCAGTCACTACCTGATCCTGACACTGGGGGCGGCTATATGTGGGAGGATCCCATGGGGGAAACAGCCTCCAGGGGAGCAGTGGAGGACCATTGGATGAGGAATGGTATTCCCCATCTTCTTTTGAGGATACCCCATCCATGACCACCTTGATGGCATATTTTTGCACGTCAGCTCATCCACCTAGGAAGGGTATGGAAAAGCACCTGACAAGATCTGTGTATAAACGATCAAAACTTGACTTACCCTCCAGAACTCATGAAAATGTCTTCCCAGACTTTACTTACAGGTTATCAAGAACTAACATGCCTTCAAACACTTCTAAAAACACTTATACAGATTTAACATCAAAAATGGACTTCCATTCCCATAACTGCAAGAGTACTGGGACGGGGAAGAGGAGTGAAGTAATTCAGAGCAGAAAAGACCAAGAGCTCAGGCTGTGCTCTAGTTGTGACTACGCCCTTTAGCCAGGAGATTTAAATCCCAGCCACAGCCAGGGCGCACTGCTGGAAGGAGAAAGCTGCTGCTCTCAGGGAGCACCGAGAGAATGGGGAGCTTCAGAGGCTGTTGTGGAGCCATCTATCTCAGGAAGACAGAATTGGGAAGGCGAGCGCGGGACCAGACATGCTGCAAGAATGCCAGAAGCCAGCACAGGGCTCCTGGGCATTTGCAGGTATGGAGATGCGGCATTGTCCTTACCGAAGCCAAATGGAAAGCAGAAGAGCCCCACAAGGGGCGCAGGGAGCGTACCAGACGATAAACGAGGACAGAGAAGCGGAGAGAGAAGCCAAATGACTGCCTCCGGTTGACTCCTGGAAGAGAGGAGGACACCAGCAAGAGCCGGTGAGCTTCCTAAAGGGAAACAGGGACACCGGGCCATACCGGCAGATTTGCAGAAAGCAAATAAATGTAAAACTTGTGAATGAAACACTTGAAAGAGAAGGAAATATTGAACCCTTTATGAAAAGGCAATGCAAACAAGAAATAAGAGACTACGTTTTGTAAGCATATGCAATACTTACTGAAGAAAAGCCCTGGCAGGATAGTGTACCAGGCAGGTGCTCTGTCGGATAAAGCAGACTTGAGTGTATATTACATTTAAAAGTGCAAGCAGAGAACACGTGAACAAGCGTGTTTACAATTGAAGGCATGTGCAGAGCACACAGGAAAGAACGCCATAGCAAGAGAGTATATTAGCCAATCACAAAAATGTAAAGAAAACCCCGGCCAGGATAGTATACCAGACGATTGCAAGTGTACTAAAGAAAGCCCTGGCAGGTGAGTATGCCAGGCAAGTGTAAGAGTGATTACATGGGAAAGTCCAGGCAGAGAAATACACCGGGCATAGACAAATTGAACAGTATACCAGAGGTATATCAGCAAAAGGGATCTTGAGAAGGATATATCAGGACCAGCCAAAGGTTGTGAGAAACCAAGGAAACAAGAAGTAAAAGTCTAGCAGGAAAGTACAACAGGTACCCAACACAATAAGGATAAAGAATCAAGTTGTTTTTGTGGAACAGTTGCATTGTGGATTAAGAGCAATTCAAAGAACTGATCCAGAGGGAAGAGAAATCCAGGGGAAGGGAACCAGCTCTGGAATAAGGAACTCTGTCCTTCTTGAACTTTTGTGTTGGAGTTATACATTCTTCTTTTGAACATTTATAACCCACCTAAGGCCAAAGATATTACTTTTTTCAGCTTAGAGTTTATTTTGTTAGAGTGTGCAGCCCAGAATAGTACTTTGGACACAGGATGGTTTCGTTGTAGACATTCCTATATTGGCATGCCATTAGTTTTGGTTTTAAGTAGGGAAACACCTCCAGTACAGGGCAGAGATGCATTTCCCCAACCCCTTTTATTTTAATAAAAGTCTTTGACCAAAACTATGAACTCCTTGTGTCTGAGTTTCATTCCTAGCTCCTCACATTCCCCATGACTTCTATTATGTTGCTAGCTATGCAAATGTAAAATGTATACAAACTAAACACAAAGTAACACTTATAGTAACATTTATCCCAATCCATTTATTTACACTGAACCCATGTTAAAAAGCAACATCATGTCAACGTTGCATCTAACCTAGCCATACCATTGTTCTAATAGGACGTGTTCTACGTGAAACTCTTCCCTGTGTTGGGACATGAAACGTGCATCCCAACGTTCCCCCTTTAGTTAATTCATTAACTAATACATTTAATTCTCGCTCTTTAATAAAATCTTCTCGAGGAACCCAACCCCTATAAACATCCTGCATGTTCTTCCCACTTTAGGCATACTTCTCTGGCATACAAGACAAAAACATCCACCCACCATTTTCGGAATATACCCAATGCTCCACATAGTTATTCAAATCCAGTGGAGGACACAAAACAGTACCAGGAGGCCCAATAACCCTTGGATTCAACCCTGACTCTGTCTGTGTGCCCATGTGATTTAAGATGGATGTGGCGCTCCCCGAAGGCAGAGTACTGACATCATTGCAGCTGTTCTAGGTATCTTGCAGAACAGCATCTCAAGAGCAGGATCACAAAATGAGAAGCAAAAAGAAAAGAATAGGCATTGATATCTTCATAGCTATGCTCATGCAGGAGGCAACCCAGGAGAATAATGAATCTTTCCCAGTATCGTCTTCAATCTCAGCCTCCTTCTCCATGGCCACTCGAAGTTTGCATAGTGCTCCAATTGTCTCGGAAAGGATCCCCTTATCTAAATCATTGGGAGCATATATGTGCAACAAGTACTCCCTATTTATGATACACCCCACCTTCCATAGCTGTCATAAGGTCAAAGGTGTAGCATTATGCAATGTCATAAGACGCAAGGCTCTAATTTCTTCCTTTCTAGAACTGAACATGAATTCTGAGTGGCTATCCCTTGAAGCCGTGGCTCCTCATCCCTGTCCGGAACCCGCAGAACAAGCCATCGGGAAAATGAACAAACTACAATAATAATATAACCAAAATTACTACACATGTTTATCATGTTCACGTAGTCAATATGAGGTTCTCTGAAAGGCCCAGAGGGTTGGGGCAATTTCCCTTTCAAGGTTCTGAACGTGTTTCCAGTGTTGAAATGATGACATGTCACGCAATTAGCTACAAACATATTCACCTGTTACTGTAAGTTTGGGATGAACCAGTCTTCCTGGAGGTCTGCCAATATTTGTCATTGAGAAGTGTATAACAGATAATGCAGCTTCTTGTAGGGGAGGACTGGTCCAGGAGACCCCTCTCGCCTGCGTTTCTTCCCCAGGTGAGGGCTATGGCCCATTGGGCGTTCCCTCATGCCACCCGGGCCCAGGTGGTGGAGGGCTCACCCACTGGAGACATTGCCCATACGTATCGAATGCCCACATGTATTGATTACAACACAAATTTAGCTAGGCCCAAAAAACATTCTTTGCCCGGTAAAGATGGTGTGAGCTCAGCGCACTGTAGCGCGGCCCCCACCCTTGGAGAACATCCCTGTTGCCGCAGCACCCTGGCAGATCCGCTGCGAGCACGTTCCCACGAACAAGACGGACATGAGCTAGCGCAATACGCTAACATTGTAACAGTTCACCTCCCGCAGTGTACCATCACTATCAGCATGACCCGGCCAGCAGGCCTGAACAATGAGAAGAACAGTAAAATGGTCCTCTGATGGCAGACAGTCTTTATATATATGTATATATTAATGTCAAGACCTCTTGCATTATTTCTTTCTTCCACAAAATACAAATGCCTGTAGAATGTATTAAAATGAGAGAGTATGCTCCCATGATATAAGCTATGGCGAGCTCGCACCATTGCAGGTGGATGCCAATGATAAAGGAACGCTCCAGGGATCTGTTTGTTGCGTGTATCACTGGGCAGCCTACCTCACGTGGTTTCGCGCCATAACTAAAGCTAATGCTGCTAGAGTACACGAGAAAGCGGATGCAACTATACTATGAACTCATTAAAGAATGCGCGAGAGTGCACGTATCATGTGTGAATGTCTGAGCCCCTCATATGCCACCACCGTCACGAACGGTGGCGGGTCGTTTTCTATGTACTCCACTGATCTAACCACTACCTCATTTACTGCGAATGCATATGCATGTAACTGAAACACTGTAGCTGCTAGAGTGTAATGTACAAATATGATGCTCGAACTGGGTATAATCGAAACGCACCCAGCAAAGGTAAATGCATGTTTTGACGTGATTTTAAATAAGTATTATAGAAAGTGTTCAAATGTTTGCGATGTCTTTACTTGTATTCAGCAACACACGAGGGAGATACCTTTGTGAAACCGTACAAGGTCTCGATGTATCCCCCTCCCTCCCTCAGAAGGCTGCCAAGACATGAGAACAGAGCCCCGCTCTGCGTTATCACGCCTCCCCCGACCCGACTGGAGCCGCTTCAAAGACTTGTAGCCCCACTGCAGCACCCAAGGCCGCGGCCAGCCACCTGCATTATTTACAGCACAGTAGTAAACCTTAGTTTAAACTCAAGCACCCCCTCGTAAACCCCACAACCCACCGGACTGTCTCAGACTTATGGCCCTGTGCAATCAGGACATCCAACACTTTGACAACACACAGCGAAACATCCATAACCACTTCTAACAAGACAGAAAGACCTGTACCACCAGCCCCAGTCCCCGAAGCTTAGCCCCTCGACCTACGGTCCCGGTCAACAGATCACGAGTAACCAGGCCACGATATATTATCTCCAGACCCCTCACAAGGTGCATTCCTCCTGTGTTGCATTAACCTATTGAAAGATTTACTAAAGAGAATAGAACTGTAAATGACTGAATGACTGCAGTGTGCATGGCAGAGGGCAAGTAAGTCAGAAAAGGCATTCATCTCTGCCACAGGCCGCCTCGGCACGCCAACACCGCCCAGATGAACTCAAGCCGACCTTCCAGGCCCAGCCCAACCCACGAGGGTGACCAGTGACGTCCTCCAGCCAAGACCAACCACACCGCAGCAGCACCTATAGTTAGTCGTCGCCACCCAATCCCAAAGAACTTGTGCCCCCTATAGTATGTAGGTTTTGATGACGTTTTTTGTAAATATATACGTCTGTCTTTGCTATTGTCAGGCAGAGCGCTCTCGGAGTTTGCAGAGTTCTTTGCATGCCCAATTCTGATTGATAAACTCCCACTTACGCTCACCCGCACTCTGTCTTGGCCTTATTCCCATTTTGGGAGAGTCCTTCATTGTCTCTCATTGCGGGGAGGATCGTGCTGTCTGGGGACGCTTGCTTTCAGTGGTGACCCCGACGTGATTTTTATTTCTTCCTAAACTCCTTATAACCGTCCCCGTTTGGCACGAGAATCTCCGGTCAAAAAGGGATACGCACGGTGAGCCGGCTCCGGGAGGCTGCCCGCCAACGGCGACTGGTACACTAAGAAGTGCGCACTCAATAGAGAGGGGGTACAGGATCCCGGTTGAAAAATCCCCTTTGAGTACCGCTCGCCGGAGCCGGGGCTGACTGTTGAGCTGACGGCGACACTGCCTGGATGGACCCAGTTTCGGAGAGTATCGGTTCAAGACGGGCACGTGAGTACTGAGTGCGAGCGATCTTAAGGGGAGCGGGAAGTGAAGTGTAGAACAGGAAACGAAGAGGGGGTACGCAGATCTACTAAAGATCATCTTAAAATTTCCTTGCTTTTTCTTTGCATATGGCCATTAGGATTAAGAGGTAAATAAGAGATAAAAGTGACGGGAACCTAGCTCCGAAAGGGGGTGGAAGGCGGCGCCGCATAGTGCTATCTTGACTAGTACTGGGAATATATGAAGACGTGGAGTATAAAATAAAAGTGTTCAGCAAAAGGGGACACTGAGAGTACATTAGTGACCGCTATTACTTTCTTCCTTTTCCTTAAGGGTAGGGGGGAGAATAAAAGAACTGTGATTAGCACAGACTTGGGGAGACAGTAAGAGAAACAAAGTCCTAATAGAAGGAGGGGAAAACAGGTTAATATCTATATATATATGCGCGCATCTAGATATTCAAATAAGGCGATTAGGGACAGCCGGCTAGGGAGGAAAGGGAGGGCAGCTTGAATGGTGAATGGTGCCAAGAGGTGTGTGCACCTCGTATGTGCTAGAAGAGATTTTGAAGTTGTGAATGTGTGAACGATTATAAGTGCATAATAGTTAAATGGTCATGATAAGTGTGGTCGGATAAAAGTTTTTTTTTCTCTCTTCAGACAACGCCAATATAGTGGAGTGAGTGAGTACCTTTTTGATTTCCAGTCTGACATTGTCAAACCAAAGGATGGGTTGCTCTTGTATGTGCCCCTCAAAAAGAACATAATAGACATTGTGTACGGCCAGTTTTGTATTGTACAGATAGGGAGGGGGAGAGCCCAAAGGGACCCAGCATTGAAAGTGAAGTAAAATATAAAGAATAATATTTTTACGACATTTACATTGTAGTTGCAAACACACTAGGCACATCAGCACTAGGAGGGCATAGAAATGGGGGCTGAAACACCCTTATCGCATATTTGTAAGAATCTCCCGGGGTACGTAGAGCGGATTAAAAAATATCACGACCAATGGGTGACCGAGCTAAAGGGGGAGGGGTTACCTCAGATTTGGCCCGAGGGAGGGTCATTTGATAAAAGTGTCCTGGATACAGTGGCCACATGCATTTATCTAAAATACAAAGGAAAGCAGCTGCAAAATAGGAGGGAAATATTAGATCTTTGGAGGTTATTTGAAGAGATACCACCGCCTAAGGCACCAGCACTAAATCCTGATCTCCCGTCCACCACAGACAATCCACTGCTAATACAAAGAGATGTCAAAGAAGGCTCAAGTGTAGCGCCACCAGTAGAGGTAATAAGTTTGTACCCGATAATAAAGAAGCCTGTGCCCGCAGAGGGGTACAGTGATCCCACTTACATACCTCCCCCGAGAGATACTACACCCCTCCGGCCCACGGCACCTCCGCCATACGAAAGCACGAGGGAGCGAGCCCAGGCAGGCGCACAAAGGGTGGATATAGAGAAGCTCACAGATGATTTAGAATCAAGACTGACGATAGCAAAGGATGAGCTCTCGAGGATAAAAGACATATGCGAACGAACAGCACTAGATGCAACTAGATCAGGGCGTACGTCTAGAGCGCTAGGTGAAAATAGAAAGCCCGAAGAGGGGTGGAAAAAGGGCGAGATTTTGTTCAGAATTGAGGAAGAACCAACGCGAGAAGTAGGGCCCGGAGAAGGAGATGTTGTAAGTGAAGAAAGGAGGGGGGGAATTAGAGAAGAGTTGCTGTGTGATATAAGGGACGAGGTAGAAGAAAGCGACAGGTTGAGTATGGCGATAGGAGGGGGAAGCGAAGGGGAGGAAGGTACGTGTTCACTGAGAGCCTTGGATGATGAGTGGACGGGGCGACTAAGGAACAGAGTGGGAAAAATGGCATCACTAGGGACATCAACAGCTCAAAACGGGTCCGGACGGAACGACAAAAGGAAGGCTACAGCTCCCGTTGATATACAGGGGAGGAGGGAGGCCTAACTATATCCCATGGGCACAGATGGATAAAGCCAATTTATTAAAGCTATTGCCCCCGTTGTCAGGAGGGGCAAGTAAGTGGATATATGCCTTTGAGAAACATACTGCCGGGGTACCCCTAGCCATAGGAGATGTAAAAAGTCTACTCGTATCAGCAGTAGGTGACCAGGCTGAAAGGGTATGGATTAAGGCCGGTTTCCCGGGAGTAACGTTAGACTGTGACCGCCATGATGGGGCATCCTTCAACACGGTGCGTGCCAGGGTGTGGGATGCCTTACGCGAAACATTCCCAGACACACCGGACTTGCAGTCAGTGATGCAGTGTACAATGAATGACGGGGAAGAGGCTATGGATTATATTTTTCGGGTCCAAGAGATGTGGAGAGCAGAAACGGGCACGCCCTGGTATCAATCGACATCTTTATTTTATTTTATTATAAAGAGAGGGCTCCCAAAGGAAGTGCAGAAGGCGCTTGACAAGATAGCAGGTATTGAAGCAAAGGGATGGCCAGAAATTCAGAGCATAATAGTACACCATTGTAAAAGAATCAAGGAGAGGGAGAAGGAGGTGGCGCAGAAAAGATTGGCAGACGAGGCGAAGTTAGTACAGTCAAAGTTAGTGAAGGTTGCAGCAGCAGTAGCCGCGCTCCCACACAGTAGAGAGGGAGATGAGGAGGAGGAGGGGCTGATAGCACTCCAAGGAAGGGTGGCAACTAATTGGGCAGGACCAGCACAGCGGCAGTGGACTGAGCAAGAGCAAGGTGGAAGCCCGCAGTGGCAAGAGTGGACCCCTCGAGGGGGACGAGGTGGGTACAGGGGCCGGAGAGGAGGCGGACAGGGGTATGGGGGAATGGGAGGAAATGGATGGCAGGGCCCTAGGGGCCCCCAAGGGAGTTGCTGGAACTGCGGACGATGGGGACATTACTCCAGGGAGTGCAGAAGTAGACAAAACAATGGGTTCCAGGAGGGGGAGAGTTATGGTCATCCACACCCGGGAAGCCCATACGGTCTCCCAATGGGGCAGCAGCAACTAAGAAACCCCGGCCAGGGTACCACGGGCCAGCAACAAGGACACCAGTATAAGACACAGAACCACCCCCAAAACAATGACAGCATGCAATACACACCAGGTAACCCTTTCGCGACAACAGCAAATGGGGCCCCCGCGCCAGCGCCTTACAGCGGCATGTCGGTAGTTTCCGGAAATGTCTTTAATGAGGGAGGGGCGACGAGATACCCCGCATAGGACAGCCCACAGAGAACACTTGCGTGTCCAGTTCTATCCACCACCTACAATGCAGCAGAGGAACCATTGGTAGGGGCGCAGATAGGAGACAAGCAGTTTATATTCATGGTTGATTCGGGAGCGGAGAAATCATGTATCAGAGAGGGCCGATTCCCGTTATCTAACAGGAAGTTAGAGACGCAGGGGTTCTCTGGGGCTGTAGTTGAAGTTCCTTACACAGAAGCTTTGGATGTAACAGTGGGGGGTAAGAACGTGAAGGCACCCTTATTGTATTACAAACATTCCCCAATTAACTTGCTAGGGAGGGATCTCCTGAGTAAACTCAACATGACCATATCATTTACCGAGAGAGGGATAGTGTGTTCCACACCCGGGATATGCCCCTTGCGTGCAATGTTGCTAGTGCAAGCCCACACAACCACGCAGGAAATACGAGGACTGCCACAAAACGAGGAAATGTTTATCAAAGGGCTGAAGACTCTGGCCCTCATAATTCCCGAGCTGAGAAGCATGGACTGGAGGATCCCGGCGGAGTTCCTCTTCCGCCCCATAGTATGCCCCAACACAGCACCAGGATCAGTGGTATCGTTAGATTTGCACGCTGTGCAAGTGTCAGCAAAAAGAATAGCTGTGATCGGAGTGGACGAGGAAGGGTGTGAGTGGCGCACAGTGCTATGCACAAACGCCAACATCGCCCTGCGAGAGGTAACAGATGAGGATCTCTTTTCAGACTCAGAAGGGGATGGTGAAATAGTGATGGAAATAGCGATGCCCTGTGATATTTTAATACAAGCAAGGGAGACTCCCGTCCAATTGATGACAGTGGTAGGAGCACCACCGTCGTTTTTTGATGATGACATGAGGCTCGTACCAAACAACTTATGGACAACAGGCCCCCATGATGTGGGACTGTTGCATGGAGTACAGCCTGTGGTAATAAAGCTAAAACAAGGAGCAATTTTACCACGAGTTAAACAGTATCCTCTGTCTCGTGAAGCTGAAGAAGGGATAAAAGAGACAATAAACGCCCTACTAGCACAAGGGATAATAGTGCCTTCAAACTCCCCATCTAACACTTGTATTTATCCGATCAAAAAAGCAAAAGGGGGGTCTTGGAGGATGATACAGGACTTACGCCCCCTCAATGATGTAATTCAGAAGGAGTTCCCTCTAGTCCCGAACCCCGCATCAATACTATGCAGCATCCCGAAAGAGGCATCACATTTCACAGTAGTGGATTTGAAGAACGCATTTTTCTCTATACCCCTGGCTGAAGAGAGTAGATACCTTACCGCCTTCACACTGGGGGGTAAAAGGTACGAGCATTGCAGATTACCACAGGGTTACTGCGAGAGCCCGAGCATCTTCAATCGCGTATTACATGAAGACCTAGGAAACCTATCAGTTGAGAGCACCATTATTCAGTACGTAGACGATTTACTAGTCTGCGCACGAAACGAAGAGACATGCAGAAAAGATTCCATAACATTATTGACTTTGCTGGCCAACAAGGGGTACAAAGTGGACAAGGGAAAGCTACAATACTGTCTGACAGAGGTCCTATACCTAGGACAGCTGATTTCGAGAGATGGAAAAAGAATAATACCAGACAGGGTGGAAGCCATAAGATTAGTACAAGAACCCACAACAGTAAAAGACATGCAGAAATTTCTGGGAATGTGCAATTACTGCCGAGCATGGATATTAGATTATGCGGCATACACTAGGCCCTTATTACAAGCATTAAAGTTGGCTCAACAGGAGAACAGGAAGGTGGAATGGACGGAAGAGATGAGTTCCTCCTTCCAAACACTAAAAGAGTTGATTTCAAGCGCCCCAGTACTCGCAAACCCAGATTATGGACGCGAGTTTTACCTATTCTCCCACTGCAAGGAAACACTGATGACAGCAGTCCTGACACAAAAAACATCCTTAGGAAACAAGCCACTGGCTTACTATAGTGGCACTTTAGATGCCGTGATGCAGGGCCATTTCGCGTGCGAGCAATCACTCGCTGCAGCCGCGTTCGCGATTGAGAAAAGTGCCACAATAGTAATGGGCTGCCCTGTGACATTGTTTGTGGAACATTCATTATTTGCAATACTCGAGAGATCAAAACCACACTGACCACACAGCGGGCAACTGCCTACGAGATTATACTGTCCAGTGCCAACATCCATATAGTGAGATGCAAGACAGTGAACCCCGCCACATTCATTACAGAAACGTGCACGCTCGAAGACATGCAGAACCACGATTGCGCAACCTACACAGGAGGAAGTGGGGAGGAGACAGTGGTGTGTGAGAACGCTCTAAGCGAAGGGGAAGTGTACTTTGTGGATGGGTCCGCATCTATTGACACGGACACGGGAGAGAAACACGTTGGCATGGCAGTGGTGAGGTTAGAAGACGGCGAGTATGAAACACTGGTACAATATCGTCTCCCATCGCATTACTCCGCGCAGGCAGCAGAACTGGTTGCACTCATAGAAGCACTACATGCAGCAAAGGGTTGTGCAGTGACAATATACACAGACTCAGCTTACATGACAACGACAGTACATGGAGGCCTAGCAAGATGGGGGCAGAGGGGCTTTAGGAGGGCAGATGGAACACCTGTACAGCATGCAGAATTGTTAAAAGAGTTAATTGAGGCCCTGCAAAACCCCACTGCAGTAGCAATAGTAAAGTGCCAAGCACATACGTCCAACACAGATGTTGTGTCTTTAGGGAACGCGGCAGCGGACGCTGCCGCCAAGGAGGCTTCCTATTTTCAGAAAAATGACACAGGTGAATACATGCTTAAGGACAAAACAAACGAAGAGCCCCCAGAGGGATATAATGTCATGCCCATACCACAAATAATAGAATTGCAGGAAGGAGCCAGTGCAGAGGAAAAACTATTGTGGACAAAGCGAGGGTGCAGCAAGTCAGGAACAGACCTGCTGTGGAGGCAAAATAACTCGGGGAAGGTGGTAATGCCAATTCAGCTACTAGAGATTGCATTTCAACAGCTACACTTCCCTGCACATAACACCAAACAACACATCGCAGCAGAAATACAGGAAGAATGGTTCGTGCCCTGCCTTCAGGAGCATGTGTCTCGATTGGCAATGGAATGTACAACATGCCAAATATACAATTCAGGGATGACATTACGCACTCTCTGGGGAACAATCCCTAAACCCATTGACCCATTCAAGGAACTACACATAGATTACGCAGACATGGGGGAAAGGTGTAATGGTGCACGGTACATGATTGTGGTCGTGTGCCCATTTTCAAGGTGGGTGGAAGCAGGACCCTGCGCGCGCCCCGATGCCAAGAGCGCCGCCAAGTTCCTAGTAAGGGAAGTATTCCCGCGCTGGGGAATTTGTGACGTGATCCGCTCAGACAATGGCACTCATTTTGTGAATGAGCTTTTTAAGGAAGTGACTACATTGTTGGGAATAAAACATAAATTATGCTCAATTTATCATCCTCAAAGTAATGGCGTAGTGGAAAAGATGAACGGACTGTTGAAGGGCAGGTTATCAAAACTATGCTTTTCATTAAAAAAGAATTGGATTTACTGCCTACCGCTTGCGCTATTTGAGTTACGAAACCAGCCAAGCAAAGACCACCATTTGTCCCCGCACGAGATCGTGACCGGGAGACGGATGAACACTGCACATTCACCACTGTGCGAACACTCAGACGCTCACAGAAGCGCCGCGATATTGGGGGATGAGTTCACAGACTATTTAAAGAAACTGACAAGGGCAGCGTGCGTGATAGCAAAGCAATTGTCCCCACCGTTCACTAGAGAAGAGGGAAATGTAACAGGCGCTGTCACGGAGCCAGGGCAACAGCTACAGCTAATGCCAGGCGACTGGATATATGTCAGAAGTTTTGTGCGCCGGTGGAATGCACCACGATTCCATGGCCCATATGAAGTAATATTTTGCACGCCTACGGCGGTAAAGGTCAAAGGGTTGAGGTACTGGGTGCACTTGACCGATGTACGGAAGGCATATAGCAACGTACAAGAGGAGGTAAATGGGGAGGCACAGACAACAGCAAACGCTGCAACTGAGCAGAATGACTGAATACGAACTTGCGTGTATGTGCTGGTACTGAGTTTGAAGAAATGCACAACTGATAAAGATGCAAAAAAAAAAAAAAAAAAGAGGAAAATTTTGTTTTAACTTTCATCTTGTTGAGTGTGTATATATATATATATATATATATATATATATATATATATATATATATATATATATATATATATATATATACATATATAAAATGGAATGCTGAACTATGAACTTGTATACACCCTTGTCTGTGAATACCCCTCCCCGCATCCCCACCCGCTCCCACTCCCCGTCACATGTATATTGGCGCTGATGGTGCCAACAAAATGTTTACATGTATGCACTCAATGCACTTTTATATCTTAAAACAGGAGCTTCCATGGCATCTAACGGGCGGCCTGCAACGGATAGATTTACTAGAATTAGAGAATGGTTAACTGTGAAATGTATATATTCGTATGAAGGGAATAGTTTCTTACCTGTAACTCCATTTCTCCAGCATTGGTATCTTTCATGGATTCACATGCTTTGAATATTCCCCGTCGTCAGGCTGGGAATCCCCGGTACATTATATAGACCCTTTCCCGTAGGAAAACTTTTTCGACGCTTATGCGTCCTATCCACCTCGTTTTGTATCATGCGTGCCCGTGCCGTCAGGACGTCATGATATAAATACAGGCCCCGCCCCCGCGCTCCCTCAGATTTCGGCCCCCAAAGTAGTGGGGAAACCGGTTTGCATGATCAGGGGAGGCAGGTGGGCGCATGTGAATCCATGAAAGATACCAATGCTGGAGAAATGGAGTTACAGGTAAGAAACTATTCCCTTCTCCAGCATTGGATCTTTCATGGATTCACATGCTTTGAATAGATTACATAGCAGTACTACCCCCAAGAGGAGGTGTGCATGCAAACCCCTATACATTCTTCGCAAAAGGCCGTTCCCTAAGATTATGTATACATCAGTAATAGTTTACATAGGGAAAAAACGGACCACATACAGTCATAAATTCCACAGGATGCCACCCCGCAGCCGGGGCTTACCTTACTGGAATAGGTGTCGAAGCACCGCCTGTCCCATCCGGGTGTCTTCGGCATGTTGCTGCGACAGGCAGTAATGGCGGGTAAAGGTGTGTGTAGTCGCCCAGGTAGCCGCCATGCAGATGTCCCCTAGAGGGACTCCGGCCCACAGTGCCGTCGACGATGCCGCTGCTCTAGTTGAATGAGCTCTTGGCCGTCGTAGAAGAGGCTTCCCTGCCTTGGAATGGCAGTACGAGATGGTAGATGACACCCATCTTGAAAGTCCTTGCTTTGAAATGGCTTTTCCTCTAGCACCCAACCCATAGGCCACAAACAGCTGTCTCGTTTCTCTGAACGGTTGCGTACGATGAAGATAAAACTTGAGAGCCCTTTTTACATCCAATGTGTGTAGCATGCGCTCCGCTCCCGAGCATGGCTCCGGAAAAAACGTAGGCAACACGATAGAAGAGTGTTTATGAAACACCGAAGGAGCTTTTGGTATGAACTGTGGGTTAGTGGCTAGGACTACCTTGGTCTTGAAAAATCGTAAGTATGGTGGGTCCACCATTAGAGCCTGAACTTCTGAGATACGTCGGGCTGAAGTGATGGCCACCAGGAAGGCCAATTTCCACGACAGAAACTTCAGAGACGATGATGACATTGGCTCAAACGGAGGTTTCATAAGAGACGTTAAGATCAGATTGAGGCTCCACTCCGGTGGAAATTTCTTCTCTGGAGGGAAACTCCGAAAGAGGCCTTTAAGGAAGTGCTTAATCAGGCGGTCGCTGAACAATGGTGCCGAGTGCCGTCGACGAGTAAACCTGGAAATGGCTGCTAGGTGTACTTTTATTGACGACACCGACAGGCCCATTTGAGCTAATAACAGCAAGTATGGAAGGAGCTGTTCCGGCCTAATCGATTGCGGGGCCAAACCTGGTTGATCCTCACACCATTGACAGAACCTTTTCCATTTGTACGCGTATGAGGCGTTTGTGGAAGGTGCTCTTGCCGCTTGCAGGATACGTCGACAGTCCTCCGGAATCGTTAGCCGACCAAATTCGGCGAAGTCAGGAGCCAGGCCGTCAACTTGAGGCTGTCCGGGTCGTGATGCCAAACGACACCCTCCTGTCGAGACAGAAGGTCGGGGGTCTTCTGGAATCTCATCGGTTCCGCCGCCGCTAAGTGTAGTAGGTCTGAAAACCACACTTGTCTGGCCCAGTATGGGGCCACCAGAATTACCCGACATGGGTACCTGAGGATCCATTGCAACGTCCTCCTGACAAGGGGAAAAGGAGGAAATGCGTACAGGAATTTGTTCGTCCATGGGAATGAGAACGCATCCCCCAGTGAGCCTTGCTGAGGCCATCTGCTTGCGTACTGATGGCATTTCTTGTTGTTCTTCGTTGCAAACAGGTCTATGGAAGGGTGTCCCCATTCCTTGAATACTTGTTGAAGTTGTTGGTCGTTCAGCACCCATTCGTGAACTTCGTTCATTTCTCTGCTGAGGGCATCGGCTTCCACGTTTTTCACTCCTGGTAGGTGAAATGCTAAGATTTGTATGTTGTGTTGAAGGGCCCAATGCCAGATTTTCTGTGCCTCTGTCGATAGGGACCTGGAACGTGTCCCTCCTTGTTTCCTCAAGTAGAACATCGTAGTGGTGTTGTCCGTCATGACACGCACCACCGAGTCCCTCAGTTGCGGAAGAAAAGACTTCAGAGCCCATCGCACTGCTCTCAGTTCTAGCAGGTTGATATGCAGGGAGGACTCCTGCAAAGACCACTGGCCTTGTACCTGTAACATATCCAGATGAGCTCCCCATCCGCTCAGCGATGCATCCGTCACCACCGTCTTTTGGAACTCTGGTTCCAGTAGAGGCATCCCTCTCGTTAGGTGAGTAGACACTTTCCACCAGCCGAGTGCTTGAACTAGTTGTTCGTCGACGACCAGTCTGTCGGACCAGCGACCTCTGCTCTGTGCCCAACGGTCCGCTAGAAATTCCTGGCAAGGCCTCATAAACAGACGGCAGTTGTTTATTAACGGAATGCAGGACGACATGGTCCCTAGCAGGGACATGTACTTGCGCACAGAGACTCTGGTACCGCCGCTCCATTCCGACGCCTTGTTTTGAAGTTTCTGAATTCTTTCGCTGGATGGTTTCACCAGGCTTGTGTGCGTATGAAACTCCGCTCCTAGAAAGACCAAGGTCCTCGAAGGCTCTACTGAGGACTTGTTGAAGTTTATTGCGAAGCCCAGTTCCTGTAAGATGGACATTGTGGCTCGTAGACTGTCTCGTGTTTGTTCCTTGGATGACCCTCTGATTAGCCAGTCGTCTAGATATGGATAGACATGATGACCATCCTTCCTTAAATGGGCCGCTATAGGGGCCAAGCACTTGGTGAACGTCCTGGGGGAGGACTTGAGCCCGAACGGGAGGACCTTGAACTGAAAATGCTTTCTCCCGACGACGAATCTTAAATATCTCCTGTGTCGTGGGCGTATTGGGATGTGAAAATAAGCATCCTGAAGGTCTAGTGAAGAGAGATAGTCCATGGGTTGCACCGATCTGATAACCTCTTGGAGTTTTAGCATTTTGAATTTTTGGCTCTTTAGCCACTTGTTGAGTACCCTCAGGTCGAGAATGGGCCTCCATTTGCCGTTTGGCTTTTTGACGACAAAGAACCTGGAATAAACTCCTTGGCCTTCCTGTGCCACAGGAACTCTCTCTACCGCCCCTTTTCGCAACATAAGCTCCGCCTCTTGTCGTAGGATTTGGAGGTGGGGCTGTGTCGAGAATAAAGGAGGAAGACGCGGAGGCTTATCTTTGAATTGCAGCGCATGACCCATGCGAATCGTGTCTAGGACCCATCGATCTTTGGTGATGCATTTCCATCGGTCGAAGTGATGAGAGACTCGACCCCCCAGGACGTTCCGAAGGCCGTCATTGGTTGCTGGTTTGCTTGTTCTTCGTTGACGACGGACCTGAGCCTCGCCGCCTGGAGGCTTGATAGTCCCTGCTTCCACGTGCCGACTGGGACGCTCGTCTGAACCCTTGTGAAGAGTACGAGGGCCTGTTAAATCCACGGTCCCTCGAGGCTCCAAAGCGGGAGTTTCCAGAAGCACCTCTGAAAGGGCGAAAAGAGCGAAAATTTCTACCCGTTTGAAGGGCGCCGAGGGACCTAGCAGTATCCGTGTCTTCTTTCATCCCTTTCAGCGCTTCATCAACCTTTTCGCCAAACAGGTGCTCCCCTTCGCATGGCATGTCCAGGACTTTGTACTGTACTTCAGGACGGAAAGTAGTACATTTGAGCCACGCTTGTCGACGAAGCACTACTCCATGGTTGATTTGTTTGAAACCAGACTCTGCTAGGTCCACTGCGATATTAATAGCGTGGTTCGAGGCCTCCTCGCCGTCCCGCACCAGTAACATAGCTGCTTTTCGGTGTTCGTCTGGCAGGTGTTCTAGGATAGGGGCTAATTTGTGCCACATTTCCCTATCATATCGTGACACGATCGCTAAGGAATTGGCTGCTCTTACTGTCGTCGCTCCGACCGAGAGCACCTTCTTTCCAAATGCGTCCTGCCTCCTAGCCTCGCTTTCCGGTGGCGTTGAACATTTTTGCTGGACCCTGGCCTTCCTAGCTGCTGCCGCCGACACCACCGAGTCAGACAAAGGCTGTGATGTTAGACATTTTGGAGTGGACTCCGGAGCTTTAAACTTTTTCTCGATCCGTCCCTTTATGGCTGGTTCCGAGAACGGATGGCGCATCGTTTTGAGACCTTCTTGCCACACGTGGTCAAGGATTGGGATGGCAAATACCGATTTTCTCCTTTGACCCATATGGTCAAAAAGGAAACAGTCTTTCCTCTGCTCCTCAGGAATCAAGCCGAATTCGGAACACGCTTTCCCCATCATTGCATGGAAGGCTCCCACATCATCAGGGGGAGATGGCTGTGTCTGGCTCCTCGTAGACTCCAATTCTACATCCGAATTCCATGTCGGGTCCCTCGACGGTGACAGGGAGATGTCTGACCCAGAGTCATCATGTATAGAGTCGGACTCCGACAACTCACCCTCCTCCTGAGCTCGAGGACGATCTTTTACCGCCTGGGGAGCCGATGGGTGATTCGTCGACGAGCGAGCCGTACAAGTTTGCTCGTCGACGGAAGGTACAGACAGAAGTGACGATGACGTCCCAGGTTGAGGGAACTGGGTATCCAGCCGCTGTAGTAGCTTCTGAAGAGTATTAAGCACATCCAGAGACAAAACTGTCTGGGGGTTCAGCAACGTGGATGATATAGGTACCATACCCCCGCTCGCACTCGTCGCCGTCGTCGTCGACGTGGAAGGCCGTAAGCCTAAATCCAATGGCTGCAGAACCATGTCACCTTCCCCTTCCGCCGAGCAGGCCGTGTCTGGCTGCAGTAAGACCTCAGGGGGGATCGGGTCATAGACCTCAGGCAGCCAAGCCATAGACTGAGTTTCCGTCGACGAAGGAATCCCAACCGCTGCTGCTTGAACGGTAATAGGCATCGTCAATGACACCGAGGTCGACGAGGAAGTCGTCGTCGTCGAGCCTTTAGACTTCGTTGTCGATTTTGATGCCGACTTCCCGGCTGAAGCTTCTCGACTCACGGAAGACCTGGGACGGTCCCCTGAGGAGGATTTAGACAGCGCCAGCCTCTCCGTCTTAGATGATGAGGAGGAGGAGGGCTTTTTATGAGATGAGGAGGATCCAGCATGTTTCCCCTTATGCTTGTCCTCAGGGCGAATTTCTGCTGGCCGCACCTTCTTCGATGGAGGCTCCGACTTGCTCCTGGAGGCCGTGGAGCCAACTTCCGAAGCCGGGTAGGCACCCGCTCCGTCATTAAGCCAGTCGACCAGCCTTCTTTTACGGTCCTTAAGGGTTTTTTGGGAGAAACCCTGGCATATCTCACATGTATCCGCCGTGTGGTGCGGGTGGAGACAGTAGATACAGTCCATGTGGCCGTCTCCTTCATAAACCTTTTTGAGGCCACAGGTTGCACATGGGCGAAATAACGCCTTTCCAGACATAATTCTCCAGATTTGAACTTCGCTTACGCGAAACAGACAAAAAAACAATCTAGTTATCACTAGTAGTAACACGAAGATCCCACTGCTTTGAAAGACGGTTGAAATCTGAGGGAGCGCGGGGGCGGGGCCTGTATTTATATCATGACGTCCTGACGGCACGGGCACGCATGATACAAAACGAGGTGGATAGGACGCATAAGCGTCGAAAAAGTTTTCCTACGGGAAAGGGTCTATATAATGTACCGGGGATTCCCAGCCTGACGACGGGGAATATTCAAAGCATGTGAATCCATGAAAGATCCAATGCTGGAGAATGTGGACTATCTGCGTGCATTATATTGTTTTTTACATTATTATTTGGTCTGGTTACATACTGGTTCATAGCGTTCATCTCTATCGAGATGAACGAGGGGGGAGGGAGTAACACAACTACTGGGACCAATACAACTGCAAGTGTCAATGCAACTACAAGGGAAGGTGATTTTTTGATATGGGATGGAACTAAACTTGTGTGGGGCTACTATACTACGTCATCCAATGTTGTCATCTCACACGATGGAGGGCCAAAGGGTGAAAGACAAAACAACACACTGTCCCCACCTGAGATGTCTAATTACAATGCTCACAGCTTAAACGACCGAAATCCCTCTGCCATATCCTGGTTGTATAATACCCCCACCAGCCAACCTGCCCCCACGGCCATAGAGAATCAAAGAATGAGAGAAACACATGAAATATTATATGATGACTGGGTGAAGGAGGGCGGGAATGAGAAAGGGGGGTCTAGTTTGTCTCTTGCCCAGGGAATCGGGAAGAATATGAGGAATAAGAACAATAGACGGAAGAGGGAAGCAGGAAGGAGGAAGTATGATGAGTACTATGGGCTAGGTCTAGGTAAGATGGAAGACCCACGACACCCCCACCAAACAAATAAGTGGTATGCAGACATGAGTGCCACAGCTAAACAAACAACAAACGAGAGCTGTTATGTTTGCTCCCTCATCCCTCACGCATCAGGTACACCCAAAGTACTGTTACCCAAAGAGTTGCCGATTATAGATGCCCAATGTCTCCTTCATCTCACGTTATGCAGGATTAAGAACACCTTCCAGGCACATGAAGTGACTTTTCAAATGCTACAGAACGAGAAAACGTGCTACCCAAAACCGTCAGGGGTTGTATGTCTGAAAGAACCATTTTTTGCAATCGAAGGGACACTTTTTTCTGACAACAAGTGGAAGAATGAAGAAGTAATGTGTAAAGCTGAAGCACTGAGGGGTGTGGCACCGGAGAAATTGCAATGGATAGAAGAAACATGCACACCCGTATGGAGAGAACACATTTCAAAACTAACCTGGGTTACGCCCATCGAAAAGCCTTTCAAGTTGCAGAATGAAATAGACTATGAACTATGTTTCAAAGGAGAGGGGAAAACGTCCATGGGGACAAACAAGAAGTGCAACAAAACCCTCACTATCCCAGACCTAAGAAAAGGGACTGCGGCCCTTATGGACACGTATTGGGTATGTGGAAACCAGGCATACCTACACCTCCCCCCGTCGTGGAATGGCAGCTGCTCAATGGCCACTCTGCACTCCGCTCTAATGGTGATACCAGAAAGCCACATCGATGGAAGCAAAAGGACACAGGAACGCACACAACAGAGTGTGGCTCAACTAACTGCAGAACCACAAATGTATGTCCTGTCTTCTGAAAACAAGGGAGAGGTGCTGACCCGCAACAGACGAGCATCAAACTATATATCAAAGGCATCATCAGAATTATTGGCCCAGATCCCAGACAAATATCGATTATTCAGCTCAGCAGAAACATTCTTTGCCTCGCTCATATCAAGTGTCCAAGCAAGGGCTAACGCAAAATGGCTCCAGATAACCCGCTGGGAATTAATTCAGCTGGCGAACGACACCGAAGAAGGTTTTAACATAATAAAGGTCGAACTAAGAGCCTTGCGACTGATGACCATGCAAAACAGGTATGTCCTGGACCTGTTGACGGCGATGGACGGCGGTGTTTGCCGAAAAAAAGGAAGTGCCTGCTGCACTTTCGTACCTTCTGAAGACGCAGAGAACGGCTCCCTGTCCCATGTGATCGAAGCAGTCCACAACCTAGGAGAAAAAATGAAGATGGAAGGCGGAGCAGAAGATAGTACATGGTTCGATAACCTCTTCTCCTGGGTCCCCTCATGGCTTGGAACAACGATGAAATTTTTGATGCCAGCTGTGGTGTTCCTCCTTTTGATTTTCTGCCTATGCCAGGTGGGTCTTCGAGTCTGTGCTAACGCAGTACCAAATGGTGCAATGATGATGGTGACAATGGGCAACTCACACGGTACAATAAAAACGGTGCAAGAAGCACAAGTGCAAACAGGGGTAGACAACACACCCAGGTACCAACTGGTGCCCATGTACCACGACAAGGATATTGTAGATAAGCTTTGGCACACCACCATCAAAGAGCCCCGCATACTAGAATGGTACGAGGAAGTGTGGGTAGATTTGGAAGGAGATGGTGGGTGCATATATCTTACGTGTACTCCAGATGAATACGCCAGGAGAGGTGAGAGTTTAAGGGGGGTGTGCAGAGCATGGATGCCTATCAAAGGAACTCCTGCATGGGATGAGGCGGTGATGGACGAAGCAGAATGTAGGAGGATAGAGGAGTTAAAGAATTCGTTACTTAAGTAACGAAAGGGGGGAAATGTAGGGGAGGACTGGTCCAGGAGACCCCTCTCGCCTGCGTTTCTTCCCCAGGTGAGGGCTATGGCCCATTGGGCGTTCCCTCATGCCACCCGGGCCCAGGTGGTGGAGGGCTCACCCACTGGAGACATTGCCCACACGTATCGAATGCCCACATGTATTGATTACAACACAAATTTAGCTAGGCCCAAAAACCATTCTTTGCCCGGTAAAGATGGTGTGAGCTCAGCGCACTGTAGCGCGGCCCCCACCCTTGGAGAACATCCCTGTTGCTGCAGCACCCTGGCAGATCCGCTGCGAGCACGTTCCCACGAACAAGACGGACATGAGCTAGCGCAATACGCTAACATTGTAACAGTTCACCTCCCGCAGTGTACCATCACTATCAGCATGACCCGGCCAGCAGGCCTGAACAATGAGAAGAACAGTAAAATGGTCCTCTGATGGCAGACAGTCTTTATATATATGTATATATTAATGTCAAGACCTCTTGCATTATTTCTTTCTTCCACAAAATACAAATGCCTGTAGAATGTATTAAAATGAGAGAGTATGCTCCCATGATATAAGCTATGGCGAGCTCGCACCATTGCAGGTGGATGCCAATGATAAAGGAACGCTCCAGGGATCTGTTCGTTGCGTGTATCACTGGGCAGCCTACCTCACGTGGTTTCGCGCCATAACTAAAGCTAATGCTGCTAGAGTACACGAGAAAGCGGATGCAACTATACTATGAACTCATTAAAGAATGCGCGAGAGTGCACGTATCATGTGTGAATGTCTGAGCCCCTCATATGCCACCACCGTCACGAACGGTGGCGGGTCGTTTTCTATGTACTCCACTGATCTAACCACTACCTCATTTACTGCGAATGCATATGCATGTAACTGAAACACTGTAGCTGCTAGAGTGTAATGTACAAATATGATGCTCGAACTGGGTATAATCGAAACGCACCCAGCAAAGGTTAAATGCATGTTTTGACGTGATTTTAAATAAGTATTATAGAAAGTGTTCAAATGTTTGCGATGTCTTTACTTGTATTCAGCAACACACGAGGGAGATACCTTTGTGAAACCGTACAAGGTCTCGATGTATCCCCCTCCCTCCCTCAGAAGGCTGCCAAGACATGAGAACAGAGCCCCGCTCTGCGTTATCACGCCTTCCCCGACCCGACTGGAGCCGCTTCAAAGACTTGTAGCCCCACTGCAGCACCCAAGGCCGCGGCCAGCCAACAGCATTATTTACAGCACAGTAGTAAACCTTAGTTTAAACTCAAGCACCCCCTCGTAAACCCCACAACCCACCGGACTGTCTCAGACTTATGGCCCTGTGCAATCAGGACACCCAACACTTTGACAACACACAGTGAAACATCCATAACCACTTCTAACAAGACAGAAAGACCTGTACCACCAGCCCCAGTCCCCGAAGCTTAGCCCCTCGACCTACGGTCCCGGTCAACAGATCACGAGTAACCAGGCCACGATATATTATCTCCAGACCCCTCACAAGGTGCATTCCTCCTGTGTTGCATTAACCTATTGAAAGATTTACTAAAGAGAATAGAACTGTAAATGACTGAATGACTGCAGTGTGCATGGCAGAGGGCAAGTAAGTCAGAAAAGGCATTCATCTCTGCCACAGGCCGCCTCGGCACGCCAACACCGCCCGGATGAACTCAAACCGACCTGCCAGGCCCAGCCCAACCCACGAGGGTGACCAGTGACGTCCTCCAGCCAAGACCAACCACACCGCAGCAGCACCTATAGTTAGTCGTCGCCACCCAATCCCAAAGAACTTGTGCCCCCTATAGTATGTAGGTTTTGATGACGTTTTTTGTAAATATATACGTCTGTCTTTGCTATTGTCAGGCAGAGCGCTCTCGGAGTTTGCAGAGTTCTTTGCATGCCCAATTCTGATTGATAAACTCCCACTTACGCTCACCCGCACTCTGTCTTGGCCTTATTCCCATTTTGGGAGAGTCCTTCATTGTCTCTCATTGCGGGGAGGATCGTGCTGTCTGGGGACGCTTGCTTTCATTCTCTAGAGACACAGTATGTAACTCTAGGGGCATAGCTACTTTACCTTTAAGCTCCTGTCTCCACAACAAATCAGTGGGTGAGAAGGCGCTGCCTCTCTTGACCCATAGATCCTTCTCATCCTTGAGTGCTTGCTCCTGCATTTCCGTAATCTGAATGAAGGGAATTGCAGTGTAAGGAACTGGTAACTGTACCTGCTGGGACACAGGTTCTGTGACTTGGGAAACTGTAAATGGTAAATAGGCAGCCTCCATTCCTGCTCTATCAGCTTCATCATTACCTAGCGCTATTTGGTCAGTCTGATTCATGTGAGTGGCGCATTTGATAATGGTTAACTCTACTGGCTTTATTAGCACCTTGATTAGTCTGGACAGTAATGCAGCATGTTGGACAGGGGTCCCATCTGATCTTCTAAGTCCTCTGCTATGCCATCTTGACAACCCTGAACGCACGGATGTGACCTACGCAGAGTCAGAGTAGATGGTGAGTGCCTTCCACTTACTGCTGTCTTGCACCTCTATCAGAGCTATCAATTACGCTGCCTGTGCAAAATAATGCAAAAGCAATTGCTTCTTTATCCTGACTTGGTATTCACTGTCCACGAGGCCTTCATCTGCCATAACTATATACCTTTCTCGAGTGTCCTGATGAAATTATTGATGAACTATCAACAAAGAGTACCGCTCCTCCCTCTAGTGCAACGTCCTTGACATCTGTACTCTTGTCCCCTTCTCCTTCAATATCACCAGGATTTCCAGGCTCAGCTACAAATGTTGCAGTATTGAATATGTGAAACTTCACTGGATAAATAGATCCATTCGACAAAATGAACTCCTAACTTGAAGCTTTCTGCGTGGTGAGAGTCGATTTGGACTTTTCCAAAATTGCAAAAACTGCATGTTCAACATACAATGTTAACAGGCAGCACATAGTAATAGTTGAAGACTTTGGAATAGCAAAATCTGCTGCTGCCAGAGCTTGCTCACAGAGGAACTGACCCAGCATGACTATCTAAGAGTCCACTATAAAAAGCCACAGGCGTATGGCCCATCAATTTTCTCTGGGTGATGACCGCCATCATTACTTGCCCATTTGAATGAGAAAACAGATAGAATGGCTTCTTGTAGTCTGGTGTCGCCAGGACTGGAGCATTATTGATCGCAGGCTTAAGCTCCCAGAAACAAGTTACCATCTCTTCCGACCACTCAATCAGACCCTTTACTTTCTGCGCATCCTTGAGTGCTTGCAATAGGGGCATCATGCAACTAGAGTAGTTCAAAATCCAAGACCTACAATAGTTACAGAGTGCCAGAAAATGCTGCTTCTGTTTTACAGTAACTGGCTCTGGTTTACTCTGAATTGTAACTTCTCTCTCAGGCATCATTTTACTTCCTGCAGGCAACATTACCTTCCCCAGGTACACTACATCTGTCTGGCAATACTGTAATTTGTCCTTGTACACCTTCTCTGCGAGCAGGATGCAAAGTGTTATTGAATCTCCCCGACACTGCTCCTCTGGAGTGCTACAGACTAGCAAATAATCGACATACAGAATCATTGTACTAGCCACATGAACATTCCCCAAATCGTTCTGAACCAAAATACTTAGGATTCACAATAACCCTGTGGTAATCATTGTGCTAAAATCTTTTACCACGATACGTAAATGCAGTAAGGTACTGTGATGTTGTTTGCTTGGAGAAAAGGACACTATAGGGAATTCCAACAGCTTTTCCCTTTCTTATTCCCCTTTTGAATCTTGGGAAGAAGAGGGATTTTCACCAGATGGTCCTATTTGGGAATTGGGAACTAAGTTTGAGGAAGAGGCTCCTTTCCTGGGAGAAATCTCAGATCAAAGCAAGGAAAAAAGCTCTTGGGCAGGAAGTCAGCACATTATGGGAAGAGTATGTGATAAATCTAATGATATCACTCCTTTCCTAGTGGTAGCCCCTCCCCATGTGGCCAGGGGGCGGCAGCTGCCACCCGATCCTGACCCTGTGGGCAGCTATATGAGGAAGGAACACCTGGAGGAGGAAACCCTCAAGGGAGTGACATGACATCATCGGATGAGACATGGTATCCCCCTTTTTCTTTTAGGGATACCCCATCAATTGCTCAAGATTTGATGGCATATTGTGATGGCTCCCTTCAACAATCCATGGGACCTACTGTTGACACCTTCCAATATTCTGTAGAGGAAATACCAAGAACTGTTTGTTATTCCCCGACATGTGAAAGTACTGGGACGAGGAGGCTCAATGGAAAAATGAGGACCAGTAAAAGCAAGAAACATTGAACACGCTCTTGTGGTTGCAAGTGTATGATAGGTACCCAGGTCATTTAAAAACCCAAACAAGCATGAAGGGGAGAGATGCTGCCTGGGGAGGTTTTGCCTGCTCGGTGCTGACTGGGGGACTGACAAGCTGCAGGGAGGCTCATGGGACACAAAAGCGCACACCTACCAATCCCTCAAATAGGTTAAAACATCTTTAGCTTCAAACAAAACAATGTTAGGGGGCAAAACAATCTAATGCATCGTCAAAGATGCCAGTCGGAGAGCTAGTAGTTTTGGAGAGCATAGTGCCTCAAACAAACTCGCATGGCAGTGTGTACAAAATATAAACAATTTTATTTTATCAAAACAGTTCCAAAATGCAATCAAATTGCAAACAACAACAAAAACATACACAAATTTATAGGAGACAATTATTGAATAATAGGTCTAATATTTAGTGCAACAATGGAACAGACAGGGTAATGTCTTAGGGGCTATTGGTGTCCAACCCTGTGCATTGGCACCAACAAAAAAAGTGTCTTGTGCTGTGCACATTTTCTCAGTCAAACACAATCACATACTCCATTCATACTACTCTGAAGTAATTCATACTCATTCTTTCTTGCAACAAATTATACCAACATATTTCTTTACAATCATCATGTGAACAAAAATTGTGTGGAAATTCTTCAGGGACTGTCTGCAGTCCACTAAATGCACTAATGGGCCGCGGGGGGTTTGTTGTAAAAGGGGGAGAAGACAATCAGTACAAACACGTATGAGAACTTTACATGAACTTAATTACTTCTTGTGTTTCTCACATAGGCATAATGTAACTCGAAAAAGAGAAACAATGGTTGAAAGCCCATCAAATGTGCTCCTACAGACCAGCGATCGAGGGCATCACCTGCAAAAGGATAGACATTGGTGTAAGTGTCCATATGTCTAGGGGTAGATCTTTGAATAGATCAGCGGGACACCCATCTGTAATATTCAGGTGGGGCGCCACATATAAGAGAGAGAACAATTCTCTAGACGGCACTGGTGGAATGGCTAGAGAGAGAAAAACAAACTGTAGAGATTTAAGCACTAACATGATTAGAGTGGCAACTGTTGGTTATCAAGCGAGGGAAGAAGAATGAATAAGTCCTCTAGGGGTGGAAGCAATCATGATGCGTAACACGCAGGCTATGGTGAACACTTCTAACATTTGAAGATCAGTAAAAAATACAAATGGCGGCTTACTGGATTGAGGAGGCAGAGCCGTGTATCATTTATAGCATAATGACATTTCTTAGAGTGGCAAGCCTAGAGAAAGTATGCGTCATCCGAGCCCGGACCTGGGTGAAGGCTTATGGATAGCTCTGCCTCAATTCCGTAAAAGAGGGCTGGAAGGGAAGGCATGAGACGTGGATAGAAACCAAAGGGGAAGCCCTTTACATGAAGAATGGTTCTAGCGTGTTTACGTTCTGTAGTAGTATTACTGTCAGCCTCTAGTTAGAGAAGGTAGTTGTAATAGCTCAGACGTGTTCATACCTCACGTCCTGTGTCCCGCGTAACCTGGTGCGGTAAAGGCTGCTTGCAGAATGTGCGCCACCATGTCAAAGTAGCCTAATGAAGCTGGCGGGGATAACGGTCCAGGAAGTTAGCACGAAACCCTGTGTAGTCAAACAAAATAGAGGTGTAGTTACAAACCGGCAGTAATCATGCTGCCCGGAGGTGAGACAAACGCCCACTCGAGGGCAACAAGTTCCTTTAAGGAGTACAGTAGCGTAATATTACCTCTGTTTGGTTTAGCCGTAGGTGTCAGTTAATTGAGGGAGGCCCCGTGACAAAGTCGTCGGGTTCCGAAAGCTGTGGCAGGAGTTCCAATTCACCGGGTTAGTAGTACCCATTCCTGAGGTGGAGGAGAAGGTTAAGTCCCATTAAGATTATGGCACTATCACAAGCCAACATTCACACTGTAGCTCTATAGCTAAAGAATGAAGAGCTGCTGCAGAGGTATAACAAAACCTCTAGAAGTGGCTCCCACAGAGTTAACGAAGGGCCATGGGGAGGACCAGCACTTACCTGTATTCGGAAAGGATCCATCCATTTGACTCGCCAGATCTCAGGTCTTAGAGCCACCCGGTAGGTATAATCACGTGATTTGACCGGTAGTTGATATATGCAAGTTGGGGTCTTGCGTGCAATCCTATTGGTCTGTCATCTCCGAGCCCTCAGCCGCGTACTAGGTAACCATCGGTTTTCTTGCATTTGTAACTATTAAAGGACCAGCTACATCCAAAGAGCAATCCATGTGTGTTTGTATGCTGGTAAACGAAAAGCGATACAACTGCTCAAAAAGTCATGATACGATAAAACGACATATCACGGAATATTGCACCGGAAGACCAACATTTAGCCAAACCCTGATGAGGGAAAAACTGTGGCATTTCAATAAGATTTTTATGTATCTTGGGTGAGAACGCCGTCTCTAGTACCCAGAATAACAGGAAGTCCTGGAGACGCGACGAAGGTGTAACCAAAAAACATATTGTTCTAATCAAACAGGCATTATGTTCTGGTGTCTGTTTAGTCAACATCATCAAGGATAATAATTGGCATCTATGGTCAGGAAAAAATTATATTAGCATGAGGCGAGAAATGTGTATCTTTTCACAGCCATCCAGCATTAAAGAGCTAAGCTTCCTAAAGCTGCCAGTCAATTTTCCCGTTGAGGCCAGTCACTGAGTTCTTGGTTAGAAAGATGAGTTGTTCTTTACGAAGGAGGACTATTTTATCTCTGTTGGCATCCATGCTAGGGGTAAGTTTATAGAACACTGACCATTTAAGATCTTCAGGTACATGCATTTTCTCTATCCAGTGGTCAACCATGGGAGCATTGGCAGTGCGGTTTTTGAGACAGCTTTTGTGCTCACCAATTCTGAGTTTGATTTTTCTGTCAGCTTTTCCTATGTAGATCGGGTTACAGGGCACCATATGACATAGATAACCATGGATGAGTTGCAGTTAGTGTGTAAATTCTGTTGCCAGGGAAGGCGTAGACCCAAATCCACCTTGGTGCTCTTGAAAGTGAACCGACAGTAGATGCAGTGACCGCAAGGGAAATGACCCTTGATGGGTGGAAGTCCCCAATGTACTGACAGCAAGGTTTGTTTCCGGGGTTTGAGACTAATGTAATTTCTCGTCAGCTGATCCTTAATATTCTTACTCTGTTTAAAGGCTATCAGAGTTCCAGGTACATGGGTGTTGCCCTTTTCTAGCACTTTCCAGTTTTTTAAGATGATTTATTTGATGGCATTTGAGGTATGACTGTAGGTGTTGACGAATACCAGTTTGTCTGGGGTATCTTTAGTCAGGGACCGATCTCTGTACTCTAGGAGTGTCTTGAGGGAAACCCCTTAGGTTCAGCCGTTTTTCCATTTTTCCGACTTCAGTGACGAAATCCTCTTTTTTTAGAGCTGTTGCGTTTCAGTCTCAATAACTGGCCCAGCGGGAGATTATCCCTCACATGTTTAGGGTGGAAGCTATTATAATGGAGAACAGAGTTCCTATATGTAGGTTTATTGTATAGTCTGACAAAGATGGTTTTAGAGTCTGTTTCTACTGTAATGGTAATGTCCAGAAAGTCGAGAGTTTCTGGACTAGAGTTGGAGGTAAATTTGAGGAATCGATATTGAGTATTGATCCAGGCCAGAAATTCGAGAAGCTCAGTGGGTGATCCCCACCTGATGACAAATATTTCATCAATATATCTTCTCCAGCTACGGATTTGATTGAAGAATGGATTGTTACTATTCATGATTCTACTCCATTCAAATTGCTCCATGTACAGATTGGCAATACTGATTGTCAGAGTGGCACCTATAGCGGTACCCTGGATTGCTGGTAAAAATCTCCATTAAAACGGAAGTAGCTTTCTGTCAAGCACATCTGTGCACACCAAACTATGAATGAGATGGGGGTGGTTCCAACTGTGTGATCCATTAGTAATTTCTCTTCCAGCTTGTCAATGGATGCTCTCTGCGGGATGCTGGTGTATAATGCAACTACATCGATGCCCAGGAGAATTTCTGTGGACAGATCAAAAGGGGCACCTTCAACTTCCTTGATAATCTGCCTTGTGTCCTGCACATAGGAGGCCATTTTGCAGACCAGAGGTTGAAGAAAGGTGTCTGCAAACCG
The DNA here is from genome assembly GCF_040938575.1 of Ambystoma mexicanum. Classification (NCBI taxonomy): domain Eukaryota; kingdom Metazoa; phylum Chordata; class Amphibia; order Caudata; family Ambystomatidae; genus Ambystoma; species Ambystoma mexicanum. The sequence goes on from NC_090936.1 coordinate 829,879,574, forward strand.
AGAAAGAGGTTAGAGCACTAAATTAACTCCAGATACTATCGGTCTGCCTGGGGGATCCTGCATTGACTTATGTATCTTGGGTAAGGTGTAAAATTGAGGTATCCAGGGTTTTTCTTTAGTGAGTATCATGGGGCCAGCTGGCTCAGGGAGAAGGCCAAAAAAGGAGGACTGCAGATGTCGGTCCACTGTGTGAAAACTGTGAGAGGAAGAGAAGAAGGAGAGCCTTCCTAACACTCGCAGGAACTGGAGAGGAGCATCAATGCCGCTCGAACACAGAAAAAAGCATTTAGCAAGCAAGCAGGAACCATGGAAGATGGGGAAGTCATTCATCAAAGCCAGCAACCCTGTAAAGTGGAAAGAGAGACACTAGCGCACTGCTTCCAGTTTACTGAGTGGGAGCTAAAAAACACCACGGAAAGCTGGTGCGTCTTCAGCAGGGGTACTTGGACACCGGGGCGCTTCAGCAACATTAACAAATATAGATAAAAGCAAGTAGAGTGAACAAAAGGGAATATGAGACTTGATAGTTCCCAAGGAAGATCAATAGAGTGCATGCAGCAAAGTCAAGTCTGCAAGTGTGTAAAGTGAATCACATGAGAATGCCCTGGCAGGAGAGTATACCAGGCAAAGTGAAGTTTGAAACTATACAAAGTGAACTGCTCAAAGAAGTCCTGGCATAAGAGTAGACCAGGCAAAATCAAGTTGGCAAGTGAGTAAAGTGAATCACGCGAGTTTGTGAGTGAAGTTACGTTACAGTGGAGAAAAACCTATCAGAGGATTATACCAGGTATCCCACAAAGTTGGGACTTGCATCCAAGTTGTTTTGCTTGTAGGTTTCTTTTTTATTGACCACATAAGACCAAGGAAGACTCAAATCCTTAAGAGTTTAAAGTATATTGAAGAGTAAATCGGGGGAAGCGAGCCATCCTCTGGGATTGTGAACTTTATCCAATGGGAACTGTTGTGTTGGAGTGACATCTTTCTTTTGAGACTGGACCTTCATGCACTTTCAAGCCCAGAGACATTACATTAGGATAGGATTTCAGACACAGGATGTTTTTGCTTTGGACATCTTGGCATAGGACAGACCCTTAGTTTTGACTGAGGTAGGGAAACACCTCTTAGAATAATAGGGACAGCAAGGAATTTTCCAACCACCCTTTATTTTGAATAAATGTTTATAGCCAAAACTTTGAGCTCTCTGTGTCCGCGTCTCATTCCTGGCTCCTCACAGTACTGAGAATCAGGGTGCAAAGGAACCGAGAAAAATGCATTTTTCAGATCAATTAAAAGAAAGGAGGTAAAACCAGTAGGGAGGTTAAAGAGAATGCAGGATTCACAACCACTGAGAACTCAGACTCAACAATATTATTCAAAGGATGCAAATCCTGCACTATCCTCCACCTGGACCCTTTCGCCATATTCACAGGATAGGTAGCGTGTTGCATGGGGCCTGTGAGAAACCAGAAGGTGTCTCACCCGCTAGTCTTCGGGGATCTGTCATCCAGGTTGCCAGGACGCGGCCATCAATTTTGGATATAGTTCCTGGAGGCAAAACCAGAGCGGGAGTGTCACCTGGGTGAGAGGTCTTCGGGGAGAGTGAGTGGAACACCAGATGGCGAGATGCAGTATCCCCTCCTGTAATATCTTTACCCCATCCTACCAGGTAGGATACGTGGTTACTCTACCCCCCACGCCCCAAGCCTTAGCTACATGAACACTTTCACACCGACAGCCCGCTCTGGAAGAAAAATGACTAAAACCCGAGCAGGATACCTGACATGTCCCATTATAATGGTCAGGTGAGGTCAGGCAATTACTGGCAATTCCTCACCCCTGACTTCCATTACTCTTCCCCATATGGATAAAAGGTGGAGCATGAGAGCACACTCTGAGCAAGGCCAAGCACAGAAAGTAACAGCAGTTTCAAGAACCCTTCAAGACAGAAAGCATAGGGCCAGGAAACCAGCCCAAAGAATCCTGCATTGTGTGTCGAAGATACCGAGGGCCCTCCTGCGTAACTGACCAAGGCGGGGAGGAGCAGCAGCAGTCACTGTGTTATCGTCTTTGACTCCAAGAACAAAGAAGCGCAAGAGAGACCAACACATCCGGTGAGTTGGGGAGACCGAAACAAGACTGGTCTGTGTTGAAGTCAAGGTTGCAAACGGCAACACTTTATAACGAGCGCTGGAACAAACATTGTTAAACGCGTGTGATGAAAGACTTGAGTAAAGTTAAACTGCTGATGAATGTTTGAACTTGAAAAGGCAAGATACAATACCTTTGACAGAGTGGTCCGGCACTGTGAATGTGCTCAATCGAAGTTTCTGTAAGGTATCCCGCTAAGAAAAATTAAAGTAGAAGATCGAGGAAAACAATTGTGTGAAGTGAATCAAACTGGTCCTGCAACAGTTAAAGAAAAACCCATTGCACATTTGGAAGTTTTTCATTTTGCTAGAAAGAGGATCCGAGCCCGAACGAGGGAGGCCCATGGCCTGAGCCCGAACGAGGGAGGTCCATGGTCCGAGCCCATACGAGGGAGGCTAAATGTAAACATTGAGATATCATGAGGATCGGAGCCCAAACGTGGGAAATCCATGGTGCAAGCCTGAACGAGGGAGACCAAGTGTGAAAATTGTGATAAAAGGGGTCTCAGCCTGAAGAGGGAGACCCATGATGAAAATTGAAAGTGAAAACTTGTACATGTAAAAGTCCAAATAGGAATGTAACTTTGAGACTTTGTTACGACATACCCTCTGCAGTAAGACACTGTTACTGTTCTTTGAACTGTAGCCTCATGGATAAGAAGCCAGAGTATGTGAAGCTCGAACGTGCTACCTTGCCCTGTGCTGAAAACATGGGGAAGGGGAGCCAACTGCTCAACTATCCTGACATATCATTTCTTGAACACTTTTCTTTTCCATACATTGTTGTCTCAAACAATTTTGTATTTAGAACTAAGCATTGGCAATAGGTTCATTAGTATAGGCCCTTTTATTTTGACAGACTCCACTAGGACCGCATTATTATTATTTGATGGTCGTAGCTTGCTCCCATCCTTAGATTTAGGTTTAGAAAGGCGTTCAACCAACCCATTTGAAGTTCAATAAACACCCTTGAGCTGTGATCACGTGTGTCTGTCTTCACTGTTTGATACCACACTTTCTTTAGAGGACACAGAAGGTTTAAGTTACTTACCCTTAATTATTGTTCTGCAGCATGGGTCTGGCATGGGTTCACATGCTCATGAATATTCCCTGTCGTCAAGCTGGGAATCGTCAGTAAAAGAAAAAACAGTTTCCCTTTTACTTTAAAACTGTATGTCTCCTCTAAACCAATCATTGTCCTATGAGTCATACAGCCCCATCCAATGACAGTCCTCCCCCTAAGCTCCACCCCTGCAGGCCATCTTCCAATTTAGTAAGCACTTAAAGTGGCAGCATGAACCAAGAAGAGCACAGAGGGGAAGGAGGGAGGGTTTGCATGTGAATCCATGCCAGACCCATGCTGCAGATCAATAGTTACAGGTAAGTAACTTAAACCTTCTCCAGCATGGGGTCTGGCATGGATTCACATGTTCATGAATGACAATTACACAGCAGTACATATACACAACCACGGAAGGTGGCAAGGCTCAACAGAAGCAATAAACACTCACCTCTGGAACAAACTCACCTCAAACAAACAGACAGCGTAGCACCGGTTGGCTGACTCAGGACCCCTCCCCGGAATCTCTGTCAACACAGTAGAACCTCATGACGGTGTGCATGGACCTCCACGTAGTAGCCCTGCAGATATTGAGCAGGGGCCTACCAGTAAAAAACGCTGTCGTTGCTGCGATGGCTCTGGTGGAGTGGGCTCTCGGCCGGGCTGGAAGCGGCCTGCTAGCCAGTCGATGACAGTGCAGGATGCAACCGGAGAGCCACTTGGTTGATGGAAGCCTTTTATAAGGTCTTTCCATGATTTACAGGTCCAAAATTGATGAACAACTGAGAAGTCTTCCGAAAACTCTTTGTACGAGCCACGTAGCATTTCAAGGCACAAGAAACGCCCAGCGAATGCAAGGCCCTTTCTGTGGCAATGACCGATTCAGGAAGAAGACCGGTAACACCAAAGTTTTGTTGAGGTGGAATTCTAACGGTACCTTTGGCATAAAGGAGGGGTATGAACACAGTATCATCCTTGAAGCGTGGAAAGACAAGTAAGGCTGCTTGCAAGACAGAGCCTGGATCTCCCCGACCTGCCTGGCCGAGGTGATAGCCACAATGAAGGCAGCCTTCCACGAGAGAAACTTGAGTGGGACTTGATGCATTGGCTCAAAAGGAGCTCCCATGAGCTTAGTTAGTACTACATTGAGCTCCCAAGCTGGGGCAGGAGCCTTCACCGGCGGAAATGTCCTGAAGGAACTCCTTGACAAGTCTCTGCTAGCACAGTAAAGGTTTTCCCAGAGACCTGGTGTACCGGGCTATGGCAGTGAGATGCACCTTGATAGAGGCGTGAGCCAATCCCGCCTTGGCCAAGGAAAGCAAGTAGGGTAGAAGTTGCGGGGCTGTGACACGCACAGGGATGATCTTCTGAACCCGGCACAACACAGAGAAGTGCTTCCATTTATGGCTGTAGCACTTCAGCGTTGACAAGGTTCTGGTCCTGGCCAGGATGTCCTTACAATCCGCAGGTAAAGCATAACCTACAAATTCTAGGGCTGCAGAGGCCATGCCCTCAGGTTCAGCGACTCCGGGTTTTGGTGCAGAATCGGCCTTCCCTCTCATGTGAGAAGGTCCGGAAACAGTGGCAGCGTAATGGATGGGGCCACTGACAGATGCAGCAGGTCCGTGTACTAGATCTGGCCAGCCACACTTGGGCAATGAGTATTATCCTGCATTGGCACTGTCTGAGTGTGTTGATCACACGTAGCAGTAGTGGAAACTGAGGAGAAGCGTACAGGAACCATCCCTCCCTTGGGAATGAAAACACGTTCCTCATGCTTCTCATCTGAGATAACCTGCTGGCGAACTTCTGGCACTTGGAGTTTGCTGCTGTTATAAAGAGATCAGTCTGGGGTTGTCCCCATTTGTCGAAGAGAGGTCCACCTGATCCTGGCAAAGCTCCCATTCATGGCAGGAAAGCAGCTCTCTGCTGAGCGAGTCCGCAATGGTGCTCTTGATGCCCGCCAGGTGAAAAGGGATGAGGAACATGTCCTGATGAATGGCCAAGCACCACACACCCTCGGTTCACTTGGAGAGTGCCGGCGAGCGGGTCCCTCCTTGCTTCAGAATGTAGAACATGGTGTTGTTTGTGAAGATCCTCACCACCTTGCCCCTCAGTGATGGCACAAAAGACTTGAGGGCCCAGAATACGGTGCAAAGTTCCAGGACGTTGATGTGGAGGTCCTTCTCCTCCGGTTTCCAGAAGCCTCAGGCGTGCAACTGTCCAGTGTTGGCTCCCCAGTCTTCTAAAGAGGCGTCCATGGTGACTGTCTCCTGGTAAGGCGGAACTTGAAACAGAGTCCCATGGACGTGATGAGGCTGTACACTCCACCACTGTTTCGTCTGACATAACTCCTCGTTGAGGGAGATCTTGTCTGCAAAGATCCCTGATACTTGCATCCACCTCGCATCCAGGAACTCCTGGAGGGACCTTATCTGAAGTCTGCAGAGGCGGACGAGGCTGATGCAGGCGGACATCATGCCCAGCAGCGACTTGATGGCCTGAACCGTTGCCGCCTGTGCCGATGGCAATCCCTGTACCTTCCCTTGTATGGCCACCACCCCTCCCTCCAATGGGGATGCTAAACACGTTACTGTGTTGAGCCGGACACTCAGAAACAGTGCATCCTGAGATGACGTCAAGCAGGACTTTGGATATTTTATGGAGAACCCCAACTCTGTCAGTAGTCATGCAGTCCCCGATGTGTGCTTGCTCACCAGAGCGCGTGAGCGGGATCGCACAAGCCAATCGTCCATGTAAGGGTATACATGGATGCCCTGTAGATGAAGGTGCACTGCCACCGGGGCAAAGCACTTTGTAAAGACCGTCAAGGCCTATTTTAGGCCAAAGGGCAGATCCTTGAACTGGTAGTGCTGACCCTGAACCACAAATTGTAGGAATGTTCAGTGCTTCTTGTTAACGGGGGATGTGGCAGTAGGCATCCGCCAGATCCAACAACATCAGAAAATCCCTCTCTTCCAGCTGGCCGAGTATGTGTTGTAACTTGACCATCCAGAACTTTTGGGACTTTTAGTACTTGTTGAGATGACGCAGACCCAGGATTGGCCTCCAACCCCTGTTTTCTTTCAAACCAGAAAGTATCTGAAAAATATTCAGGAGCTCCAGAGGTGCTGCTGGGGGATGGGTACATTCGCCCCCTTCTGTAATATGGCACACACCTCTCGCAGGAGCTGTTCTCTGTGTTGTTCTTGTCGTGGTGACAGTGGAATATGAGGACACCTGCATTGGAACTCCAAGGTGTGCCCCTGTCCGAGAGCATCCAGCACCTATCTGTCGGTGGTGATCTTCTTCCACGTGCTGATGAACTTCGCCAGCCGGCCTCCCACCTGGGGTGCATAAGTGGGGGCTCGAGATCACAGCCGGTTCAGGCCTGCTTGGGGGTCGGGGCCCTGCCCTGTGGGCAGGGCCGATGCTGTCCTCCACTGCCTTGAGAGCAACCACTGTATGCCTCCTGTGTGAAGGCGCGTGAAGGCTGTCGGTACGGGGTAGTATATCCATTATAAGATCTGCCAGGGCTTTCCTCTGGACAAACAAAAGGATGGCAGTCGACATTGTTGCGGGGTTACCATGGAGTGTGCCATTTCCATGTCAGTCTTTATGGCTTTATGTCGAATGGCATATCCAGCACCTTAGTCTGAACATCCTGGCAGAACTTTGTCAACGAAGGGACACGCCCTTCCCCATCTGGTGGAATCCCATTTTCTGAGATATCCACCACGACTGTGATATCGTGGTCCGAGGCCAACTCCCTCTCTTGAAACAGTTCTAGTGCCTCTACCTTCTTGTCCTCGGACAGGAAGTCCAGAATAGATCCAGGTTTGTACCATAGTTCCCAGTCATATCAGGACAAATGGCTATGGTGTTAGCCGCCTTGATGGTAGAGGCTGCTGTGTAGATTATTCTCTTGCACATTGTGTCCAGCTTCTTCCCCTCCTGGTTCAAAGGTACCATGGATGCCGACAATGGGTTCGCAGAGTACTTCCTGGCTGCAGTCGAGACCACTGAGTCTGAGATCTTAAGCACCTGGGTGCTGAATCCGGTAGTCCCGTACCCTATATTTATTCTCCAGTCTGTCACTCCTGGACAGGGCTGTACTCGGGTTCTTCATTAGCATCAGGCCCTCCTCCCACATGTCATCCAGGAAAAGAAAGGACATGATGGTCTTTCTTCTGGACTTGCGCCACTGGTACAGGAACCCTTCCTTCTTGGTTTCTTCGGGTACTAGCTGAAACAGTTCAGAGGACATGGACATCATGGAATGAAAGGAACCAACTTTGTCCGGTGGGAAGGCCCTATGGAGGTCATCCATGTGTGGTGTTTCCTTGTCAGCTGGTACAAAGTTGTCGTCCTCGTCCCTGTCGGTGTCTGTAGCCATAGTAGCCGTGTCCATGCCTGTGTCCGTGTGCGGATGTGGGGCTCTGGGTGGAGTCAGGTCACGATGCAGTGGTGTGGCAGAGGGGTCAGATGATGTCAAGGACCGGCACCCCCTTTAGACTTACCCTTCCAATGAGGAGGGCTCAACCTTGGAGGCTCCTGAGGGTGCTGTGGTGGCAGAGGCCCCAGTGCAGGGGGCATCCTCTACTGGATCTCTGTCACCAGTGTGTGTAGAGTCGTTGGAATATCCAGCGGCACATCCCTCGGTTGAGGGGTGAAAGGTGCCAGTGGCATAGGGTCTGAACTGACACACCTTTCGCGTGCAGGGGACATATGCTCACCGTTCTCAGCTTCTCCTCCTTCGTGATCTGTATAGTAGTCATTAGGGAAATCATTGTTGTCATTGCTGGAGCTTGAATAATTCTGCTCTAGTTGTCCTGGATCAGCACATGGGTCCACCTCCCATTGAGATTCCACCAGGGGTGCCTTGTCCTACCTTTCCTACTCTGGAGGCTTCTGTGCCAATGCGGTCGCAGGGCCTTTCCCCAACCCTGCAGTGCCTGCTGCCTTTATCGCTGCTTCCGCAGATGTATCATGTCTCGGGGATAGGGACACAAGTGTGGTGGCCGTCGTAGGTACCACATTCATGGACCCGCTGTCCTTCAGTACTATTGTGGAGGACGTCGTCGACTTCATCAACGATATGCTCGTTGAGGCCCTTCTCAACAGGGCCATTGTTGAATCGGTTGACTTGGAAGGCTGAGATGTCTTAATTTCTTTTGAAAGGTCCTGCCTGGACTTCTCCTTTGTAGATTTGTATGCTGATAAACGGAGCTTGGGCAGGGTTAGGGACTTTCTCTTAGAAGAGGCCCCTTTCGCGGCAGGGTCACTGTGGAGACTGAAGGTGATTGCGCTCTGCTCGATTTGGGACTCGCATCAGCGGTGGAGCCAGCGTCGTGGAGCTTGGCCTTCTTTTGGATCCTCGCGGCAGGGGGGCATCATCAAAGGATCTCGACCTCCTCCCTTCGCTCCTCAGACTGGCTGGTCCTGGGTGAGGCATGACCCTGCCTGGAGGCCAATTCAGGGGCCTTGCTCAATTTGAGCCACACTGCCAGCCTACTGTAGCGATCTTTCTTGGTTTTCTTTAACAAACCACGGCACACCTCGCATCTCTCCTCATCGTGGTCTGGATGCAGGAAATGTAAGCATTTATGCCATCGATCTTCCATCAATACATTCCTTAATCCACACTATGCGCAGAGTTTGAAGAGGCTCCTGCTTTCCTTCTTCTCCTCGGACATGGTTGAAAGGCGCGAAGTAGGCCCAAGGCCGGGCTGTCTTGATACTTTGATGGGCGATCCGACGGTGGATGAAGATCTACACCAGCAGCAGATCCCTGCTGTCGGTAGCTGTCCTTTGTTCAAAAAAACGACAAGCAAAAATTTGTCAAAATGATTCCATTTTCTATGGAAAAATCTAAATTGCACTAAAATAGCTAGTAGAGAAACGTGGGGACCGAAGCGTGCAGTAAAAATCTGAAGATGGCCAGCAGAGGTGGAGCTTAGGAAAACGACTGTGATTGGATGGGGCAGTATGAACCAGAGAACAGTGATTGGTTTAGAGGAGAAATACAGTTTTAAAGTGAAACAGTTTTTTCTTTTACCGAGGATTCCCAGCCTGACAATAGGGAATATTCATGAACATGTGAATCCATGCCAGACCCCGTGCTGAAGAAGGCAGGATTATACCTTGCTTCTAGAATACCACAATGGTCTCATAGATCCTCTCATCTACCTCCCTAGACATTGGGTACTGTCTTACACGTGGCAATATTGCACCAGGTTTCAACTTTATCCGCACTGCTCCTATGCTTTTCAGCAACCCCAAATCATGAGGATTACCAGTTAACAAGTGACTAGGCACCTTCTCCAAATCTTCCTTTCAATATGGCGATGTAGTTCTGATAATAGATGTTGTAAAGGAGGAGCCAAATGCCTCTAGTGGAAATCGCACCCCTATTTTACCTATATGTTGGAAGCCGGAAATTGCGACATGCACAACGCCAGTAATGGTACCAATCTCATGAAGAATCCTCGAAACAAGGTATCCATTGAGAAGGCCAGGCAGTTCCTGAATAAGTGTAAAGATGAATTAAAGAGGAGATTGGTGACGTCACATGAAGCAAAACCGATGCGCCAAATGGAGATGCCAAGAGAGAAGATGAATAGACCTTATATAATCTGATGACGAAATAAAGATTTGAGTAACCTTTCATGTGCGGAATGAAGATTGCACGTGCCTAGAACACTGAATGAAATATAAGTCGCTTTATAACTGTACAGATGCTGCAATGCAAGTACACTAAGTAACCATGAAGGTTGGCTATATGTAGTGAATAGACTGTAAGCTGTGCCGCCAATATATATATGTGTATAGATTATGGATGTTTCACGCTGCATTTTAGCAAACTAGGACCTCAGTAGCAAATGGGCTACAAGTGTGGCACAGCGGAGAAAAGCAGCTGAAGATGGAGGAAGAATTGAGAAGGCTTGTCTGGCCACGTTTCAAGGTTTGAGGCAGCCAAGAAACTGGTTATCTATTTGAGAAGGTACAATGAACGTGAGAAACGAGGAGCGCTCCTGTTGAGGTTCAATGGAAAAACAGTATAAGTGCCAAGTTTTATTCATTTAATAGTATTAAATACGAAGAAGGAGGGGGGCACTCCTGCACAGGCAAGTGATGGCTGCCTAGCTGTTGAGCTCTGATCCAGGCCAGATCCTCTACTCAAATATATCCGCTTCTCGGCCACCCAGCGACCAGACTTATTGCTACATGCATTTATAAGCAGTCATGGAACATCCAATTTCATTTGTGAAGCAAACGGATGTGAAACGCTCGAGATATCCGTACTGGAAGGTAGAACCGTGGACGACATGTTCTGGAGGCCGATGGTGAGAACCACGCAGAACACACTTCAGTCCGCTGAGGAGACAGGGCATTGCAGGCCATGAGCGCGGAGGAGCCTATCTTGATCCTGCCACGCTGCCCAACACCATACGCAGGATCTCTTTCAACTGTAAACTCCACTGAGGCTGAACACTCCGAGAAAATCCTTGTACGAGAAATGATCTTATCGATCCCCGCCATAATATTCTTAGCGTATGACCCACGCTGCAGCTAATTCAGCGGCAAGCGGCTCCATTGACTCCCTGCAGAGTGGACCCACACCGGGGACGCTCACGCACTGTCCTCAGCCAAAGCGGCAGAAGATATCAGCTCAGATCCAAGCGGGACAGAGCTCACTAAACACCGCTGAGCGGCTCTGGGCTTTGGGCAAACAATGTGGGAAACACTGCAACACCACTCATCAAGGCAGGCTGAGCCTGAAACAGGTGCTGCGAAGGAGGCCCTCCACAAGCGCCATCAGGCAGCTGCGCCCTGGCAAGGATCCCGCTACGCTCCTGTGACAAAACTCCCCGGCCACAACAATGCACCTGCTCTGCATGATCCTCAAGGTTCCCAGACACAGGGAGAAATAGTAGATACCTTGATATGCGCGCCACGTTGCCCTCGTAATGCAGCTCGCAGTGCAGTTTTGTAGGCTGCAGGGGATCGTGACATCAGTACGTGTTACGATCGCCCTAGTGGGCGAACCCGATAATGTGAATGCTAATGTTTGAGATGCGGGAGATCACAACCCATACATAGATCCTTGGGAGATGTTCGTGCATTTACATTGATGTCAAGGGGCTGATATTTGAAACTGCCCGTCCCAGGTGGGGCCCTGACTGCGATTATTGTGCACTGTACTCTACTTTGCCACTGAACGCTAGAAACTAATAGCAAACCCTCATACGACCACTCTCCTGAATGTTATCGGCTTGATTGGCCATAAAATGGGTTCCTCTGCAGAAGCCACCCGACTTGTGGAAGATAACACAGCGGGTAAGGAGGGATACCCCTTGAGGCCGGTGTCTCGGCACGTGCACACATCAGGCAGGGCTGCTCATGCATGGCAACAAGCTCCGACAGGCTGCAACAACACCCGCTACGCTGACGCACATCATATCCCACAGAGGCCATGGATGATCGGTGACCAGATTTTTATATTGCCCCATACAAATGATCTGAGGAACACTCAGCAACAAGTCGCAGACTAGGCACTCAAGACTGGAATAAAACACTTAGCAGGAGCCTTGCCGACCACATTTATATAGAGGGCACAACTCCCAATAGATGTGGGAGAAAACAGTTCATCCTAATCCAGAGGGTGGCGCAGGAGGTCCATTTATAGGCATTTCTAAGAAGGCCCTTTTTCGTGACAACTACATGCTTGGACTGTCCACTATTTTGAGGTCTACCACTGGTGCACCATTGGTGATCCCTAGAACCCAGTAAGACTCATAAAGGAAGTTGGGAACTACTCCTCTTAGCACACGCCTGGGTGCAATATCACCGGGGTCACAGCATCTGTGGGCCCAATAGAAATTGTGGGAGGAGCACAACATAAGTGGCGATTCGGTCAATGAGGTGCTAGTGCACTGCCCCGGGCAGGCTACCACCACAGCCCATCATATACCGGATACAATTGGAATTGCTTGAATATTAACAAGGTCCTCAGGCCGTGCTGCACTTTAGATACACAAAGGACACACGATCCTTGATTAGGCAGCACTGGAAACCATTGCTGCTGTGCGGAGGTGTGGCCCTAACACCAAGCAACCACATTCTGTACCAGCCAAACCAACAGTGCAGTCACACATTAGCAGCCCCCCTTTCGTGACGGTCTACCATAGGTGACTTTCTCACCATTAAGAAGTGCAACTCCCTAGACCACAAGAACCATAAGGCGACAGATATAAAACAACGTGTCGATAATGACAAAGGGCTCCGGCACAAGGAAGAAGGGCCTGATGGATTCATTCACAAGCTCCCAGGCCCCTGCTGCAGCGACAACACCACCAGCAATTGAAGACACTCCGACTACATCCTCAACTAGTCCTAGAGACAATCATCTCCTAGCCACAATGTAAAATGATTTTTTGTCTGTCAACGTTAAATTGGACAACAATGTGGCCACCATCGGATCACTCAAGGCGAAATTAGATAAAGAAAGTGACTGAAACCGAGGCCAGGATAGGTTCAAAAGAAGATGCCATCGGCCAACATAGCCGCGACATTGCCCAAATGAAAGGGGAAATTACAAAAATGCAAGGCAATTGTGAGGATTTGGAGTCCAGATCCAGGAGAAACAATATCTGGATAGTCAGAGTTGCTGAATCCTTTGGTAAAGGCCCTATGGAGGCACACACCGAAACTCTCCTAAAATCCCTGTTTGGCATGAACGCATTCTCTGAACACTTCCTAGTGGAGAGAGCACATCGCACCCTGGTCCTGATGCCTAAACCCGGGGCTCCGCATCGTACCATTATCGCCAGGCTGCTTAGTTATTGGGATAGGGATTTGATCCTCAAGATGGCCAGGGAGATGGGAACGCTGCGATAAGAAGGTGACAACATACACATCTACCCTGTCTTTGCTGCAGGAGTACAAGCTCAAAGGAGATCCTATGAGCCAGTTAAAAGACAACTTAGACTGCGTTAAATCCCCTACGCCTTAATATTTCAGGCAAAAATGTGAATCCAACATGGAGGCAGGGCACACTTCTTCAAGAACCCTGCGGCAGCAATGGATTACATCGAAACCTCAATTCCGCTGCCACCATGAGACCGCAGAGTTGATTAGAACTTAAACCCACGACGTAACGATGACAGGAGAGATCCAGCAGATTGAATGTAGCAAAATGTGATATCCTTTTGATGTGTTTTGAGTGATGTGTCAATGGGTGGCACCGACTCACATTATTAGTAAGTTCTGGAGCAGATGCGTCCAGCTGGGGCAGACAAGCTGCGCACCTGTAGAAGGTTCCACAAGTTTGAGGGGAAGCATCATGTTGGGGTTGATGGGGTGGGGGGGAGGGTAGGGGAAGCACCATGGTCATTCCCTGGTACATCTGAGGATGAGCAGGTATGGGTGTGGAATGCTGGCCGAGTTTGGGGAGTTAAAAGTTTCAAAATGTATGGTTATGTCGCTCTGAACAGTACTAGACTTAAAAGTGCACGCACAGATGATAATAAGAGGAAAGAATACCAATGGCACGCAATACATCTACGGGTAAAGGGCTGAAAGTTAAATTGTTGTCTTGGAATGTGAGGGGACTCAACATCCCGAGCAAAGCTAGGAAAGTGGGAACATATGTGACAAGACACCAACCACATATACTGATGCTCCAAGAAACCCATGCACTACAGAAAGCAAACACTGACTTTGTCGCAAGCTGGGGCCTGCTCCGATATTACACTGAATATTCCACACAGGCCAGGGGGGTTCTTACCGTTGTCCACCCGTCGCTGGGTTTCCGATATGTAGATTGTAAAACAGACCCACAGGGACGATACGTGCTGGTTTGGGGTGAAATAGCTGGGCAGTCATTAATCCTGGTGAACACTTATGGACCCAATACAGATGATCCAGAATTCTATCTCACTGTGTTAAAGATGCTAATCTCACTAGGTGAGGCCTGGGTACTGTGGGGAGGGGGCTTTAATACGATCCTTGACACTACCCTTGACAGGTCATCCGATACTCTCCGGATACCCAACAAAACAGCTAACACCCTTCTTCAAATATTATTATAAATACCATTGATCGACACCTGGAGAATGCTTAATCCATTAGACAGACAGCGTCTCTCTACAATGCACTGGTGAGTTGTGATATTCATCCACAGACATTTTCGGATCATTCAACATTCCCCGGTTTCTCTGTTGCTCGAAGTGTGTGATGCTCCTGTTAAGTAATGAGGCCACACATGGTAGGTAATGGGTACTACCAAGTATATTTAATAGGGACAAGCATGATACATAAGAGAGACCCCCAGCCAGCATAGCATCATAACTACAACTGATACCTTACAAAGCATAACAAGGCCAAGGTTCCTAAACAGCACATTGTGACATCAGTCTTAAAGTGACCAATGACAACAAACTAGAAATGCACACCAGAACCATAGCAACTAACATAACATTCCCATGCCACTGGCAACCCATACATAACACACCCCCTTCCTTATTTAACAAAAAAAATAAACAATAAATAGAAATAGATTAATGGGTACTTACATGCATTACAAAATACCAACAGCAGTCATAATACTAGCGAACATACACAGTGTCTATTTCCTTATCTTAGTGACCCTTGATAAATTCCAGATTTGGCCGCTTTCAATCCTAACAGGTTCCTTGAACACTTGGACAACTCTAACAGGATCAGAGTACAGAAAATCCCCCTTTTTATTGATCACAGGTTTCCTTATTCTAATCCAATCACCCACTCCAACTTCAGTCGTCTACCTCATAGGAGTTTTTTCATTCATTTTCCTGACCCATTTCTTCTTCCGTTCTTCCATTCTCATCCTCACCTCCTCCACCACCTTATCAGTTTCCCTCGCCCTACCAAGCCACGCAGGTGATAACATGGTGTTCCCCTTTCGCCCCCTCATCAGTTCAAAAGGACTAACTCCCGTTTCAACATTGGGAGCCATCCGCAAAGCATACAAACGCTCTTTGACTGCAACTTTACTATCACTACCACATGCATTAGCTCCTCTAATTCCCTCCATTATGCATCGGTTCATTTTCCCAACCATATCATTTCCTTGTGGATAATATAATGCCGTCTTCTTATGCATTATTCCACATTTAAACAAATATTCTTGAAACACTCGACTGATAAATTGTGGACCATTGTCAGAAAGGATACACTTTGACAGTCCCTCTCTCTCAAAAATATTCTCTAGAAACTCCACAACAGATTGACCCGTAACATCTCTCATGACTTTGAACTCCATCCACCTAGAGAACATGTCTATCAGAACAATAATTAATCTTCCTCGTCCTTTACCCATATTGACAGGCCCTAACACATCAATAGCAAGATCCTGCCAAACACCCTCCGGTGCCGCTGTTTTCCTCACTGGTTGAACCATAGATGAGATATTCTTTCCTGATTTTATGCAAACTGCACATTCACCAACCCTTTTCTCAATTTCTCGATCACATGCAGGCCACCAATAATCCGCCTTTATAACTTCTTTGGTTTTGAAGACGCCCACATGACCCTTGTGAGCAATGTCTACTAATCTCATCCTCAAACTACTAGGAACAACCAACTTGTCCCAACGATATATAACAACCCATCTCTCACTGACAGTTCCCATCTCACCTCCCATAGCGGTCTTTCCTCTCCCGATAATAGTCTCTTCTCCGGCCATCCATCCTTGACAAAACCAGTAATGCGCTTCCATCCCACATCAAATTGTAAAGCTTCATTCCACTCCTCCTTCTGCATTACACCTTCCGTGGTGGCAAATACCATATTGCTACTATCCACATATTTGTCATCTTCTCCATTGTTACTTTTAACCCTTAACCTTGAAGCATAATCTGCCTGTACGTTATTTTTTACCAGGGACTACCTCAATTTTGAATTTAAGACATTGTAGTCTAGTTACCCAGCACGCAACTCTTCTTGAAACTTTGTCCAGTCCTTTGCTTTCAAATATTGCCTTCAATGGTTTGTGATCAGTTCTAAGAGTGAATTCCTGACCCCACACAAAATTCTTAAGTTTCTCAATTCCCCAGTGACATGCTAAAGCCTCTTTCTCTAAAACGGAATAGTTCAATTCAGCCCCTTTCAACATCCGTGAAGCATGTAACACTACTTCCTCTGTGCCATCACCACCTACTTGCGACATTACTACGCCAATCCCCTTTTCACTAGCATCCACAGAAAGAATGGTCGTTTTCTTGGTATCATACATAGCCAATGGTTTCGCCATGTCAATACTCAATTTTATTTCATCAAATTCCTTCTGGCATTCACTATCCCAGTCAAATTCGACACCCTTCTTCAACAAAGCTCTCAAAGTTGTTATTTTATTAGCATAGTTCTCTACAAAACGATGATAGAATTCTATGGTGCCTAAAAATGACCTTAATTCAGCCTTGTTCCTTGGAACTTACATCCTTTTAATGCCAGCCACCAAATCTCTCTTTGGTTTGAGACCCTCCACTGATATTTCGTGACCTAAATACTCCACCGAGCGGGTGCAGAAAACACATTTTTCTCCTCGTAATGTAATTCCTTGGTCTTTGAATATCTTTAAAACAGTCTCTACCTTTTGTTTCAACGCTTCCTCACTTTTCCCACACACCAGCACATCATCTTGGAAGCACCAAACATCACTCACCCCTCTCAACATCTTGTCCATGACTTTTTGAAAAACTGATGAAGCAGAAATTAACCCAAAAGGCATACGACGAAATTGATAGATTCCTTCGTATGTTATGAAAGCGATGAGTTTGCGTGATTCAGCATCCAAAGGAATCTGATGATATGCACTTGCCATGTCCAATTTTGCAAAGAACTTAGAATTACCAATCCTACTCAGTAACTCACCCATGTTGGGAAGTGGGTGGTGATCTGTAATGACACATTTATTGAGTTCCCTCAAATCTATGCAAACTCTTAGTTCTCCACTGGTTTTTCTTACTACTACCACAGGGGATATCCACTCTACAGCTTTGGCTGGTTCAATAATAACAGCTTTTTCTAGCTTCCTAAGTTCCCCTTTCACAGCATCACGCATATTAATGGGTAAAGGTCTGAGCTTTGCGCAAACTGGTCTACTGCCATCCTTCAGAGTAATCCTGTGCACTATGCCCCTGAGACATCCTATACCATTATTGAAAACCTTTGGGTATCTTACTATCAAATCATTCATGTCATCTCCCACCTCACCGATTTCCATCACGTTACCAATATTTAGAACTTGTTCCTCAGTATTCGGATCTAGTCTGATGCCCAAACCTCTTTGTTCCCTCCAGCCAGTAACGTTTCTCCCTTCTTTCCGACATATATTTTACCATAGGCCGTCCTCCCCTTAAAGGAAAAATGGGACATAAACAACCCAACACCTCTATTCTTCCCCCATTATAATCTCCTGGATCCTTATCAGAAGGGATTAAATCCGCCAACCGCCCTTGTACTACATTTTCATAGGTAGCCTTGGACATCAAAGTTATCTTCGAGCACGAGTCAGCTAACATTTTTACTTGTTGACCATTCACTTTGATCCAAGCAGCAGGGTGCTCACACCCATCACTCTCCAAACATTTGACCATATTTACTATGACAACCTCACACTCAGATTCTTCACCCTCTCCAGATGATCCCACATCGCATTCCTCAACAAACATTGTGGTTCTCCCTCCACCTATCTGGTAATTCTTGCAGCAATTTTCGAAATGTCCCCATTACTTACATAAACAGCACTTCGCCGGCCTCCCAGGACATATCGGGGACGTTGACAAATGACGTGCGCTGCCACACCTAAAACACAAACGATCATCTCTCCTTGGACCTCTCTGGGTAACCTCTTTTTGGGCATTCTTACTACCCATCTGACCCTGACATCCAGTACTTTTCCCTTGGACAACATCATTTCCCTTCACATTTCTGTTTTTTGGCTTCTTTTTATCCTTAGCTCCCCCCCTTTCTACTTTCACCAATCTTTAACACTTCAATGGCCTGCAAGGACTTTGTATCTCTGGTACCCAGTTTTGCCACACATTGCATGGTATGCTCAACCTTTTTAGCAATAGATATGACCTCATCTAAGTTAGGGTCATCCTTTAGCCATACCTCCTCCCGAATCTTGTCATTTGAGCAATGTAACATAAATTGATCCCTTATGTGTTCATCCAAACCCCCACCAAATTTACAGTTTAATGACAAATGTCTCAGCGCTGTGATGTAGTCTTCCACAGTCTCCCCATTATGCTGAAACCTCATCCCAAAATGGTAACGCTCCAAAACAGTACTAATTTTTGACTCAAAATGTTTATCCAATTTCAGCACGGCCGCATCAAAGTCATTTCCACCCCCTTCCGCATCCAATTCCCCAACATCAGGCAGTGTTTCATAAATCCTCTGGCCCTCATATCCCAAAAAGTACATTAACATGGACACCTTTCTCTCTGTAGATATTCCATTGCCACAGGTTGCCTTGACATAATGTAAGAATCCCCTTTTCCAAGGACCCCACTTAATTCTAGGCTGGCCTGGGGTAGGGAAGAACATCTGTGGTCCCGGGACACCTGACAGAGCCATGGCTACTAGGCAGCACACAATAAACTTAAGATTGACAATATCCCAAATATTGAAATGCGTGAGTATCAAATGGGAAAAAGTACTGCCCACAGTAACATTCAGAACGCAGAATAGTGTACCTCCTTATTTGGGCAACCCAAAATTATTATGTCTTACAGCTCCACCAAAGAACACATCTCAGCAGCCCAGTCACTGCTCTCCAGAATGAATATGTGCTCCAGTCTGCCTTCCCGGATGGGCCCTGGGCAGAATAAACAGGTCAGACAAACCTTCCCTTCAATCCAGCGCCGAGCAAACCGCGCGTAATAACGTGATTCTTCCTGGAGACCACACACGTGACCCCTCGCAGATTTTCTCTTCCTTCTCTTGCGGGTAACTGGCCTGACACGGGCCGCACGTGTCACATGGGCAGAGCGCGCACGCGTCCTGCTTCAATGCAGAGAGGGACGTCGGGTTCCTTCCACGACAGAGCGTAACACAGCAAACAGGCTTACGCTCAGCTGCCACAGTTTTTTTTTTTTGATTTGCTTCCTGGTCCGCTCGTCCCACGTTTGCAGGGCACGGACAGGCAGGTCCTTCCACCCCCGCTTGGCAGTTCGCACAGGAACTGCTCCCCTTCTTTTCTCGCCGCCGGCAATCCGCACTGAGTTGCTGGTGTGGAGAACGATCCGCACGTCCTACGTTTGCAGGGCACGGACCGCCAGGAGGTCCTACCACCACCAGCTGGCAATTCGCGCAAGGACTGCTCCCTTCCTTTTCTCGGCGCCGGCAATCCTCATCTAGTTGCCCGTGTGAGGAACATCCCTGCAGCTCTCCGGCCACCGAAATCCTTCCCGATGCTGCGCCTGGTGGAGAGCCACGGTCTCTCCCTGCTGGGGGTCTCAATATTCAACTCCTCCTCACTGCGTCCTCCATCCCATCCTCGTCGCCAATCAGTCTTAAAGTGACCAATGACAACAAACTAGAAATGCACACCAGAACCATAGCAACTAACATAACATTCCCATGCCACTGGCAACCCATATATAACAGCTCCCCCACCTGCTAAGCGATAGAGGATGCCTTTCGGCAATCCTTAGGGACATTAACGTGACCAGATCTCTGCACACAGAAATTGAGGAATTCTTTACTATCAACAGGGGTTCTGTTACAAGTCACGCAACACTTTGGGAAACCTTCAAGGTCTGGGTTCGGAGTATCCTTATGTCCAAAACAACAGAGTTACTCAAATCCGTTAGGTAAGAATTGAACCAGGTAGAATCCCGGCTATGAGAACAAGAGAAACATTACAGTAGTACACACAGCAGAGATACACTTGCTGATATTAACAAACTATTGAATGAATTCCACAAACTAGCTGGCAGGGAAGTAAAATACATGGCTGCCCCAATGCGGGCGCGCAGATACGGGGAAGGGAATAAAGCTGGATGGTCCCTTGCCAACATGCTAAAAGCCAAACATGTAATCCTATTGCCAGTATTCAAAGAATAAACGGCACAGTGGTCACAAAAGAAGAGGAAATAAATCAATCATTCACGCAATTTTATACAGAGTTATACTCCAATCGTGAGGAAAAATTGACACGGGAAACGGCTGATTATCTACACACACTAGCTCTCCCAGAGCTCCCCCCAAAGACAAATCTGTGTTGGACCAACCAATCACCCGAGAGGAAATAGCAGATGCAATTAAAGCCCTAACATCGGGGAAGGCCCATGGGTCTGATGGCCTAGGTGTTGAATTGTACAAGGAATACCATGCTGAGCTAACCCCTGTCTTGCTAAACGTATGGGAGGAAGCAATGGACTGCGGCACACTCCACAAAGCCATAATAACTGTGTTATTGAAACGTATGCGTCCACCCCACAATATGTCCTCATATAGATCTCTCTCCTTAATCAACTCGGATGCGAAGATTTTCGCCAAGATCCTCACGACCAGCCTTCTCTAAAGCCAAAGCAGACGTGGCTGCACAAGACGCCGAGACGCCGAAAAGGCATTCGACTCAGTATCCTGGGAATATTTGTATGCGGTGCTTAAATGCTTTGGACTAGCCCCCTACTTCATAAAATGTGTTTTGGCTCCTCTACACCAATCCAGGGGCCAGAGTCCTCACTAACCACATGGTATCCGCTCTATTTCTGCTAGGGAGGGGTACGAGACAGGGGTGCCCCTTCTCTCCAATACTTTTTGCCCTAACAATTGAGCCGATGGCTGCGTTTGTGCGGAAAAACCACCGGCACAGGGGTATCAGGATGACTGTCCGACCTCAAAGTATATCACCATATCCAGACAACACACTTCTTTATATCCGAGACCCTAAAGTGAACCTAGAGCCTATCATGGAAGGCATACATGAGTTTGCGAGATACTCAAGAATGTTTATTGAACTTTATAATGGGTGAGATAAACGCCTAATCTAAACCTAAATCTAAGATGGGAGCAAGCTACGACCATCAAATCATGATAAGGCAGTCCTACTGGCTTCTTATCAAATAAAAGGGCCTATACTAAAAAGACTATTGCCAATCCTTACTACTAAATTACAAGGGTGTGGGATAATGCTCTCCAGAAAAAAAAAGAAGCATTCACAAAATGAGAAGTCAGGTTGGTATGGTTGGGTCTCCCTTCTCCACGTTTAAAGCACGATACAAGGCGGGACCTCTGAGCACAGCACACTCCTGGGCCTCATCAGCACAAGGCTCACAGTTCTGGTTCAATGATATCAAAACCTTCAGAGGCTAAGTCTCTTTCCTGATAAAGTCTCTTGCCTTAGAAGGCCTGCTACTTCACAACGACAAACAAACAAAGGGTTCCTTTGGTACTCTTTTACCTTGGGCGATTGCTCTTCGCCCCTTGGATCTCCCTCTGTCGGGCTGTGATCCTCCTTACAAAAATGGGCCTCCCTCCATCAGGGTCACCACAGCCCTTCCAATATTGTTTGTATGATTCAAATGTCCTTTTAAACAATTCCCCACTGCAGACAACCGTTCACTGGGTTTACTCATGTTGACACAATGTTCACAGGTATATAACTCTTGATGCAAAATGAACAAAAGTTCTCCCTGGGTTCATGCACTTTGGGCAATTGCCTCTCGCCCCTAGGATCTCCGTCTGTCAGGCTCGGGCCTCCCTCCGTTGGATTCACTACAGCCTTCTTTAACACAGTTCATGCATTGCTTCTTTGCTTCTTTGCATCGGAAAAATGGGTTTTCCTTCTCCTAGCTTTCCTTCGGCATCCCTCTGTCGGATTCACACTTGCCTTTCTCTACAGTTCACAATCCTCTCGGAAAACGGGGTTCCCTTCCCATAGTTTTCCTCTGGCCATGGGTCAGAGACTTTCCATTGTATAAGGGATTTGATGAAACCCTCATAAGTCCACTCTGATGCCTCACACCACCCTTTCCTAAGGCCTTCTGGTTCTTGTAGTTTCTTAAACAGGTCCTGGGTCTGAGTCTTTCCAATGAGCGCCAGCGTGGTGCCGGACCCCTCTGCACCTGGACCTCAACTGGGGTTCTTTAAAGTTCAAACAAATACACAAGTTCTTTCTCTTTCGAGTTCCTTTCATTAAAAATGTTGCTACTTGCAACCTTGGGCTCAACACAGTTTGTTTTGCTATTAGCTTCCTTCCGACTCACCAGCTGTGCTGAACCTGTTGGCTTCTCTGTTCTCTGGAGTCAAGGATAATACCACAGTAGCCAGCTTCCCTCTCTGCCTGCGTTATCAAAGTGGGAGGTCCCCATGTACCATTGAGGTCTGCTGCTCCGCACGGCAGCTGTAATTCCCAGTCTTATGCTTTCCCTTTCGGAGGCTTTGCAGGTCTGAGTTGAAAAGGGCAAGGGCGATTCCCCCTTGGTCGTCCTCCCAGGTCTCACCGTCTTTCTTCTCCATTTGAACTGCTGGTTTGGTGTAGCTGTCTTCTCATGCCTTCGTCCTTGCTCGAAGTGTGCTTTTGTGCTCTGCCTTTTATCCCAGTGGGGCAGGTAAAGGGCAGTCAGGTGTGCGTGGTTATTGTCAATTGCCTGACTTTGCCTGACCCATGTAATGGTACTTGTGAGGTAAACGGCTCTGGTATTAGTCCCTTGTCCTGTAACAGTGTAAGAAAGTGTTAGTGTGGGAAGGGGGTTGGGGGTAGAGCTTCTAAATATTATACAGGGTAGGATGGGGAAAAGGTGTTACAGGGAAGGGGATACCGCGTCTCAACCTTCAATGTCCCACTTCCACTCCCCGAAGACCCCTCGCCTTGGTGATCCTCCCCTAATGGTCCACCCCCAGAAACTGGATCCAATAGCAATGGCCGTGTCCTGGCAACCTGGATGACAGATCTCCGGGGACTAGCGGGTGAGACACCTTCGGGTTTCTCAGACAGTTCATCTTGTAACTGTATCACTTGTTGTTTCCGGTGTTTGAGTTTGAATGCCCATCTCGAGATATATTGTCCTCGGAAAAAGGCTTTAAATGCATCCCAGCATTTCAGTGCTGTGAAGTCATCTGTCAGATTCTCCTCCCAAAAGAGGTCAGACAGCTCCGCTAAGTTTGAATGAAGTCTAGGTACTGCAACAATGCCAAATGCAACCTCCACGGAGGAGCCTGTTGATAGACAACCGGGAAAGCAACCTGTAATGACCAAGGCGTGATCTGAAATTGCAATGGTCGCAATCTCACAATGATTAATCATAGACAGCATGTTGGACACGAGAAGCCAGTAATTCAACTGGTCATAACATCCGTGGTGAAATTAAAAAAAAGGTGAAATCCTGTGCTGATGAAGCTCTCTCCAAGAATCATTCAACCTCATCCATTAGGAGTAAGAGAGCTCTAGCTTTATGAGGAATCTTGGCATTCGCAGCAGGAGCTGGCTGTCTTTCCATGGTTTCTGAAAGTGTGCACATTTCGTAAATACATGTGAATAGAACCCAGCATTGTCCAACGTAGGCCCATAATATTTAGAGGAGAGGTACACTGCAGGTATAATGTACCTCTAACTAGTAAGTACTGCCCATCAGGATCAACCACTATGTCTGAGGCACTGAATGGGATATGTTTGTGGATATAAATAGAGACCCTCCTTTTACCCGTGCTAGCTTCCCTGATTCAACACTTTCTAAATAGGTTTTCTGAAGGAAAATAGTATCGCCAGGCTCATCTCTTAAGAGAATTAACAGTCTGTGCCACATAGTTGGGTCGCTAATACTCTGTATGTTCAAAGTGATGAATCAGATGGAAGCCATACCCAGATAACAGGGGGAGGAGGGCCTAGAGTAGCACCACTTCTCACTCCCATAGTTTGAAGCTCCATCCAAAGGCAATCCGGCTGCCCAACTACCTCTCGAGTATCAAACGCCCTGCGCGTTCTAGAGCACAGCATTATCACGTGAAGCCAGTCCCCACCATCTCCACATGCAATATATTCCTATGAAGTGTCAGCTGTGTCAGCAAACACACATTTCTGCAGCATACATACACTGACAAATCCCAACCTAAAACCCCCAAAAGAAAATAAAGGACAAATATTCTGCCGAACATTGAACCCTCAAAGCTAGGGTCCAATAAGAATAGAGTATAACCAATGCAGAGCAGAAAGGCAAAGCCAGGACAAGCCTGCCACTGATGCACAATCGAAGGTGACCACTGAGGTGACATGTCTAGAGTCCACTGTTAGGGGGGAAAGACGGGCAACCCATAGCCAGAATATATACAAAATCATTGCCATTGGTATGATTGAAATGAGCAAGCATAAGTGCCATCATGGCCTGAGCAAGCTTAACATTGTATTAAGGTATCATTGGCCCGAGCAAATAACACACATTGCCCCTGAACAGACTTTAGCGATCCTTTAAAACTGAAAACCTTCTTCGTAGATACCCTTTATGTGCATTAGATGGGAACGACTGAGTATGCTTAAATGACAATGATGTCACATAAGTGGTTTCCTGTGCACATCCTTCTCTGCTGAACGGGGCGGGCCCCTCGGACGCTGTCTAATGAGTTGGAACTTCAAATTGGATATGCCTCTGAATGCCTCCATTAGAGCTGGAGGCCTGGGCTTCAATGTCTGGAATGGAGTTAGGTGCCAGTTTGTCATGCTGCCCCATAAATTGCCACACCTTTGTGGAAGAATCAAATGAGTGCCATCGTTTCTCCAGCTGGAAGCGCCACGCCGCAGGAAATTTCAGATAATAGCGATGGTCCGATCCTTTCAGAGCATCAAAGATTGGATTGAACTGCCTGTACCGCCTGGCCACATCTGCCAAGAAGTAATTGAAGATCCTGACATGAGCCATGTTGTGGTTTATGGTACCCTATTTCCTGTAGGACTACAATATCAGCAACCTATACTGAAAATGTAGAAAGCGGACCATAATAATTATAGGTCAACCCCCTTGGCCAGCCTGCGAATAGGTATCCTGTGGGCGCCATCGATAACTTATTGCTCCAGGTTTTCAAGGTGAAGCTCTGTCTGCCACACACAGTACAGAAAGCCGACAAGGTTGCCGCCTTCCATGCCCTCAGGCACAACAATCAATATTATTGTGGCAAGAGCAATTTTCTAGGTCGTCAATCTTTGCCCCAAAACGCTGGATTTATTTGATGGCTGCATCAAGCTCTGCAGCCATCGAGCATTGATAATCCTGCACCACACTTATCAGCTGCTTGTTATCCGTAGTGCGCTCCACTTGCATGTTGATGCAGCCATTCATATCTTTAAGTTTCTTCATCACGTCTTGGACGGCTGCATTCGCCTGCTGAGTCTGTTGGTTCGTGGTCTTGATTTCTGCTAAAATCGCCTGTAGTTGAGTAGACACGTCCGTTTCCTCCGACTTGTCTGAGTGTTTCACTGTGCTCCGGGAGTTGAGTGAAGCGTAAGGGCACGACCTGCGTCCAGCTGGTCTTGTTGCACTGCGCCTCGGTAGAGATGCTGACATACCATGCCACAAATGAATACCACAGAACTGACTCGCCAAGGCTTCTCCCATGATCACAGCACATCCTCCAGTGCCTGCACAAACCGTTCACTGGGCTCCAAACATGACACTCATGGCAATTGCAGCTGGCCATATGAGGCTCCCTCCATTGTCACACTTGACTCAGGCATTGCAGGCTATAGTCCTTTCATTTAGGACAGAGCATCAATAGCCCAAGAGATGGAGTACAGCACAACACAAAATTGAAGGGAAGGCTTATAACCAGTAAGGGATATTAGTGCATTTCAGTTCTCATACATATCTTAATTTAGCCATGGATTACTCAATCCAGGGGTTGCATGGTTGTAGAGATCAGTGCTGCAGTACAGGCCGGGTTCATCTTCATAGCACCAGTATAAACGCGAGTGCCCTGCGTCCTGCACGGCCCACTGTCACTCCAGCAGTAATCTGCGGCCTGTGACTGCTGTGCTGCAGCAGATAAATGTGGGCACCTCAAGAAGGAAGCAAGTCTTCAGCAGCAAGCTCACACCCCGCCTCCCGCTCTGTGGGCTGGGCACATCAAAATGAAGGAAAGCTCCAACGGCACGCCAAATCCCCATCGCTGCCAGGTCATGCAATGCTGCACCGAGCTGCACCAAGCAGGGAACTGCCTACTACCTCTGCAGGCCAGAGCGGAGTGCGGCCGCCACACCCCCCCCACAGCCCTTCAGGTGGCCGCTCGCTGCTGAGCGGGCCAGGCACTACAAGACGCTGGGAAGCCCAACTGCATAACAGGTTCTCCCACCACCGGGGCACACTGTGCCACACAGGGCTCGATCCCTCCAGGCTCCTCTTCCTCCTGTCCCAGCAGGCTAGCACAGAATGCAGCCACTGCAGTTCTCTACAAACGATCGGACACGTGGCCTTCCAACAGCAGTGCAATGTTCACTTCTAAGTCGACAGGAACCAGCCCGGAGTGGACCTCTCATCATGCCCCAGTTCGTGGCACCCACAGCTGGCACATATCAGGCAAGTAAATTGTATCATGGCTCCGTCAGTGAGGAGCTTCACACCATAGTGGCATTCTTGCTTGTGCACCCTACCACCCCTGACTGTATTATTCCTAATGGAAATTGTTTCTCCGATTTCGAAAATGGTTCATCGCACACATGATAAGGCTAGCACAGTTTATAAAATATACAGTACAAGAACTGAGGGAGGAGTTACAGCACTTGCGCTGTGATAGGGGTGTGAGGTCTGCTGACAACGTTGTGGCATTGGTTAAAATGTTTTAATTTACAGCAGAGATTACACGGAGTTGCATTCACTTTCAATACAGTCAATTGATTCAATATTCGCAGTCTGTAATGGTTTGTAGTGAGATGTATTGAAAAGCAGTAAGTACATGACCAGACACTTATGTCAAGCCTTGAGCACTCTAGATGGTTTTTTTTAACATAATGTATATAATCCATGAAATAAGTGTGTTGGCACTATGTCACGCTCGTTCTATGCTAGGAGGTGAAATGTATAGGATGTGACTCAGTATATCATGTCTCTAAATGGTAACCATTAAGATCTTTTAGCTTGCTTTTCAGAAGGACCACAAGCTTTGGCGCATAAGAATATTATAGTGGTGATGGGTGCAACATAATCTTCTTACCATGTGTACACACTAAACAATATCAGAAGCAGTGATTGAACATGGTTTTAGCTTTGGATGAAATGTTGACATTCTAGAAAATGTGTTTCAGACATGCATCATTTCTTTTTTTTTTTTAAACTTTTTAACTAAAGATTTGTGCCGGTCTTTCTTGCAAACCTTTTGGTATACTACCCTTTTCCTAGGCTCACCTATTGCAGGGTGCTTTCAAGGCAGCCTCTGACAGTATGTACATACCATTTGGCTAACCGGATTATGGTCCAGAAATCTCACTGTGCGCTCTCGCTGGCCCGTCATTGAGGTTTTCAAGATACACATAATTTCGGTCTTGAAGAATCATTTCCTTCAAAGTTCTCCCCATATTGCATTACTTATCAACAAATACAGCAGAAGTGAACCATGAAGAAAAATGTCGGTGTTTTAATAGAAGGAACCGGAACGAACTCCAAGCAGCAGAGCATGTACAATAGTTTAAGCCCTGCGTGCAAGTTAAATTCTGCACATTTTAGTGGTGAGGAATCTGTAACACTTATTGGCTTTATTGTTGTGTTCTCAGTGTCAACAAATGCCTAAATCAATTTACGTGGTCTCGATTGACCTCACTAAAATACATATTGCTGCCTTGTGCTCTATTTGTAGCAACTTAACAGAGGTTTTGCAAAACAACCAAATGCCTGCCATTGACAGAGGTTTGAATGCCCACAAAAGCCAGATACAACTGCAAAAGCGTAATTTGTACCTACTAAAACGAGGAAATATGTCTAAACAATATGATCAATCTGTTATGTAAGTACTCTGTTAGACACAGGCATAAACAATGTTTGATAAAAACAGTAACACGAAATAAATAAATTATTTCTTTGATTTGAGCAATGGTGCTTAAGACCTTTTTCTTATGCTGTAAATATTCAAGTCTTCTAGCCCCAAAAGGCAACGGAGTAATCACACAATTACAATTGCCTATTTTACACTAATCACATTCCAAACGGAAGTCAACTTCAAAGCTGTAATCTCTTTGTATGTCTGTCTTCATGTCACTTTCACAACCTATTCTCAAGCAACAAAAAAACCGAAAAAAATCTGACAACTAAACTTCTCGCAGAAGAGTAATTCCTCAGGAAAATTGAAAACTACCTTCTGGCCATTTAAAAAAGTGGCATGTGGTTATAGATTGTGCATTATTTTCAACAATCGCACAATGCCACACAGAGTGACAATGGAAATCAATACCAAATAAATAGTTTGTATCATAGTTTCATAATGTGTAACAAAAAGAAAGTCTTAACGGAATTATGGCTAGAAAAAGATGTTGGGTCAGAAAGGTTCTGGCAGTTGGCCTTTTAGGGAAACCGTGTCCGTTGAATCGGGTACAATAGCTGTATACAAACTGAAAAAATGCTAAATTGGCTGCAAACGACTATAATTATCAATGTGTCATTTTGGTCTACCTTGTACAATTTAAATGTTAGCTTTCAAGTTGATATTTCTTTGGGGATGTTCTGCATTGTAATCTAATTTTGAAGTGCCGTGGGTGTCACTTTCCCTACACACATCCTGGGCACATGAGATCCTTTTGAGAGGACCTGGGGAGGTGAACGGTGCTTGCTCACACGCCTTGTTTGCACGACTTCCTGCTAAGCTGGAGCCCCTTTTTCTATCCTGTGCCTTCTCCAGGGATCTTTGTTCTCTTTACAATTCAATGAATGCGAAAAAAAGAAACTTCAACAGAAGTAATACTAAACAGCTTGCTATCTAATACTAAACCCTGTGCTATCCTCGAAAATGGAGAAGCACTGGGGCAAAGAGTTTCGAATCCCGGATCTGTGCGCGTTATAAAAAAACAATACAAATAAATAAATGTCCTTGGACAGCCACAATGTGTCACCACTTAACGTTGGGCACATTAAATGTACACTAATTCAAAGCTATGATCATGACGTTCTTTTATTTTTTAAATGTATTCCAGTGGTCCCATCGAAAATAAAAGCACAACATTTCTGATTGGGTGGATTTTTCAAAGAGCCTTGATAGATTGGGTTAACGAAATACTAGCCACTAGGTGAATATATTAAAATGCCTAGGAGGTGCGGGCGCAATCAGAAGGCTTGATTTGTAGGCAAAATCTGTCAGTATTGGCCCACATTCGGAGCCCTCAGAGATCCTCTACTGAGCATGCAGGCCTCTATCCACCTCACCTCGCGTTTGCAGTTCGTTTTCTTTCCTGCCTTGGCTCTGCTGGAGCCCCCATAGTTCGCCCCCTAGCTCTGGATCAGCCCATCTCCTGGAACGGGAAAAGGGGCTCTGTCTCCCAAAACGGAGCTCCTTTTTTCCTTTTACATGGCTGACAGCTTGCACAGTTTTCTCTGGTCTTTCCCGAAAGTGCCAGAGCTTTGAACGCACAGTGTTCGATGCTCATTCTTCATTTGGACATTTATGGGGTGTATTAGCATCCAGGACCTCTCACCAAGGTGCTCATTATTCAAAAGCCATGGCCTGCCAGCTATACCAGTCCATTTAAGTCTCGTAGCTCTCTTTACCACCCTCACTTTGCTCGGGCTGTTAACTTGTGTACTAGGTCGCCAATGACCATTAGCACCTGGGCGAGGGGAGCCAGCCAATTAAATGGCTAGGAACGCAGGCTTGAATCGGTGGTACAAGCTGCGTTCCATGCTGCCTGACGGCTGGCTCCCCCGCCACCATCTTTCCCCACCCTCTGTCCCTTTTTTTGTTTTTTTTCCAGCCCCCCCACCTCCCTACTTATCTTATTTCGTCGCCCCCGCATCTGCTCCTTCACCTTGTTCCTGCAGGCTGCCATGGATTAGGAAAGAGGAGCTCCATACAGAGCCCTGCTTACCTTTCCATGGTGGCCATCTTGGAAAAGGATTTTCCTTCGTACAACAGTACGCTGCCACTTCCCGTTGTAACAAGGAAAATCCTTTTTTTAGCAACCTAGGTTACCTCTTTGGTAACCCACAGTGCTAATATCCTCAATCCCCCATTCCAGTGGCTGGAAGGGGGAATAACGGCCCAGAGCTCTTGTTATCTGCCCTTGCTTCGCTTGGGACGATAACTTAGGCTGCCGTGCCGTTATCTCCCGTTCGAGCCTCTGGAACGGGGGTTTAACGCCATATTAGCACCCGGGGCAGGGGGCACAGTCAATCAGGTTCTGCGGGTCGCAGGCTGAAACTGTTATCTCAGTCCGCATTCCACAGAACTCACAGGCTGCCTCCCCCAACGTAGGCCGCCATCTTTCCCCCCGACCCTCCCTTTTCTTTTTGGTGAAATAAAATCCTAACTCCCTCCCCCTCTTACCTGATTGTGGCAGCGGGTGCCCTGCCCGCCACTGGCACAGTAGCTTCCCTTTTCCAGGTGCCATGGTCATAGAAGAGGGACTCTGTACAGAGCCCCGCTTTATATAACCATGCCAGCCATTTTGGTTTAATATTTTCATTCATTCAACGGGGCGCGCATGGTGTCTCGTTGAATGAATGAAAATACTTTTTTAGCACCCTGTGTTACCGGTTTGGTAGCTGGAACGGGGGGCAATGGGCCAGTGCCCCCGTTATAGGCCCTCGCAAAACTTGGGCTGCTGGGCCGTTAACCCTGTTACAGTCCATGGAACAGTGGTTAACGCTATAGTCCTCAGGTGCCAGCTATAAGGATGAACAAGACTTACTTATGTAATTAGATTTGCATTTGAAAAGAATTGCACCTGTTTTTGCCACTTGTGAAAGGAAGAAGTTTTATTTACCTTAGTGACTATTGTATTTCTAAGTCTATAGTCCTCCATACTTGGGGGAATTCTGTTACACGGGATAGGACTGGACTCTTTCTCCAGCAATATCTACATTATATCTGCAGCAAAGTTTGGGAAAGCTGCAGGATGTTTAAATTGGGCAATATCGTATTAAAGGTAACTTTCCACGCACCCCAAACCAGGCATGCACAATTCTCTTATTTGATAAAGTTATTTTTAGGAACATGGAACTGCCAATTTAACAGTATTGATTCCTTACAGCCCCTCTCCCCTTTCAGGACAAGACACACACACAGAGTTCAACAAAAGGTGTATTTATAAAAGAAAAATCAAAATAATTGAATCAATTTAAAGATAAATAAGTTGTGCATCCATGAAATTCCAATGCCAATGAGGAAAAATGATCAATACACTGGTCGCCTCAATGCCACAGTTTGGTTCTAGAAATAGAGACTTTTGTAACACACACATCCACATATGTATCGATAAATGCAATTCACCCTGAGCGTGCATGCACACTGGTTTGAAAAAGGCACAAGAGTCCAAGATTAATCTTTCATTTGTTAAAGCAAATTAATTCAAAAATTCCCTGCCTACCTAATTCTCTCTTCTTCCCCTTTATTGAAAATAGACACCTGCCATAATTCCAGCTGCATTTAAAAAAAAACACAATTGCAACAAACTACTTGATATTCCACCATTTAAACTGTTTGTAGAAAGGAACATAAATGATAAACATGTATGATGGCTAGTTTCCCCTTCAGTGGTGTTTCTATTTCATACATTTTTAAGTGTACCTTTCTCACTATCAACAGGCAACTTAAAAAGCAGAAAATGGGGAGCAAATAATCTCCCTCTCCCTTTTGTCTTGAGCAACTCAGTATTAATAACAGTATTCTGATTGATGGTATCCTAAGGAATTACTTAAAGTATATTCTTTCTCTAGGTATGCACACCGTGAAATGTCCATTTGACTCTTCTAATACTTGACACATCACACATGAATTTCTTTTGGCAGTCTTGCCGACTAGTGGGCACCCTCTTATGGATTGGTTCAATTCTTCCCCTCTAGAAACAGGTGGGCATCAGTCAGCAAGAAGGGATCCGCTTTCCTCCACAGCCTGACTTTTGTCTCTTTAACTCAAGAGGCCTGCGACTTTAACTCCTCATAGGCCTCACTTATAGTGCTCTGATTATAATCCAAAATTGGTTCAAAAGGAGAGCAACCCAGTCCATCTCCTTGTGGTTGTAATCAATTCTCCTTTCTCTCCTTTTTCCTCTTCGTCAGAAAGTGAGTGTACAGAATCTACAGGTTTGGCCTTTTATAGAAAATCAACCACTCCAATATGAGGTTTGTATAATTTCTCTAATCTAATTGATCAATGTATGTGATTGGACAGTGTTCCAAAAGTGACATCATATTAGACCTATTAGGCATATTAATGAAGGGGGGGAGTCTGACGGGAGTAACTTGTAAACCAATTTCCCTCCCATTTGATGTGATGTCATCATAGATATTTCTTATATTAAACATTGTACTTTCTGAAATAGTATATTCCACACATATGACTGTTTTACTACGGTTCACTAGATTATTCTCGTTGTTGCAATTTTCATCTCGATACAACTTACGGTTGATGACTTGGACATGTTTTCATTTAAGTCATTTATTCTTTTTTAATTGTGTTTTTTGTATACAAAATAACTTTACACAATGTATTCATAAACAAAATTAATTTAATATATTTCATACAGTTTATAAATATTATAAAATCAGCACTCATATTAAAATGTCACTAATATCCAGACTCATCTTAAAAAATTGTTCAAATCCCACATTATCAATTACCACATAGCTAGACTCAAAAGCATATCCTCGCCACCAGTAATCACTTGCTGTAAATCATTACAAATCTTTATCAAAAATTGTCACCAAGGCTAGGATTAGCGAGACTTGTGATGTTGTCATTAGGCTATCCAAAAAGTCTGTAAAATCAACTGCCGAGGGTGAATGCACAAAGGACCCAAGAAATGATATCCGATCTGAAGCAGTTGAAGGACATTTCATTACCACATGTTTCAAAGTCTCTGCATCCTCGGTTTTACGCAATTGACATTTCCGCAATTCCATTGGGATACTCTGGGCCTCATTACAACCTGCCAGTCCGGGACCGTGCAAAATCCGTGACGGCGGTAAAAACGTTTCCGTGTCCGCAAGGTTGCGGAAAAACCGTCCGATTACACGCTGTCGGTCGCGCGCACCACATGGACTCGGAAACGTTGTTACCGCCGTCACGGAAAACCCCACGGAAATGGAAATAACGCAGCCACAAGTGGCGCTAAACCCGTTTCCGCCTCCGCCGCCACGGACACGGAACCGGAAATACCATGATCGCCACAACAGGAAACAGAGAGGCGGCCATCATATAAAAGCACAATCCATTGCCATCCAGAGCCAGCACAAGCACAATCCTAACTCTGAGTAGCCAAAAGGGACCACCAGCATGTCTGCCAGGATTCCTGCTCAGAGGCAGCGCAAACAGCGCTTCAGCGAGGCGGAGCTAACCGTCTTGGTGGAGCACATTGTGGACAATGCGGAGATGCTGTTCAGCGCCGACCAACGGCGTGCCACACAGCAGCGGAGGAAGGAGGTGTGGGCCGAAGCTGCACGCAAGTGCACCGCTGTGGGCGTGGCAGTGAGGAGCGTGAAGGACTGCCACAAGCGGTGGGACGACCTGAGGCTGAGGGTACGCAACCTCATTTCCACGCACCGCCAACGCAGCAGTGGGACAGGGGGAGGACCCCCTTCCCCACTGAGGCTGCAAGCATGGAAGGAGTGTTGCAGCAGCGTCCTCCACCTAGAGGGAATCCATGGGATCGGGCAGGCTGAGGCAGGAGTGAGCCCACCTGCAGATGCCGGTAAGTGCCCGAACATGAATGCCACATGTAAATATGCAGTTGTGAGTACTGGGCCAAAGGACCCATTAACAACCCCCCCCCAGGCAGTGCATGTGTGGGCCAAAGGACCCATTAACAACCCCCCCCCAGGCAGTGCATGTGTGGGCCAAAGGACCCATAAACAACCCCCCCCCAGGCAGTGCATGTGTGGGCCAAAGGACCCATAAACAACCCCCCCCAGGCAGTGCATGTGTGGGCCAAAGGACCCATAAACAACCCCCCCAGGCAGTGCATGTGTGGGCCAAAGGACCCATAAACAACCCCCCCAGGCAGTGCATGTGTGGGCCAAAGGACCCATTAACAACCCCCCCCCAGGCAATGCATGTGTGGGCCAAAGGACCCATTAACAACCCCCCCCCCAGGCAGTGCATGTGTGGGCCAAAGGACCCATTAACAACCCCAACCCCCAGGCAGTGCATGTGTGGGCCAAAGGACCCATTAACAACCCCCCCCCACAGGCAGTGCATGTGTGGGCCAAAGGACCCATTAACAACCCCCCCCCCAGGCAGTGCATGTGTGGGCCAAAGGACCCATTAACAACCCCCCCCAGGCAGTGCATGTGTGGGCCACAGGACCCATCATGATCCGTATGGCAACCAATATCACAGAATGCATACACCAGCAATCAGATGCATGTGACTAACACTATTCAATGTACAATCTTAATGACGCATGTGATGCACCCATCTGCCACCACAACAACACTAATTGCATGCCCTTTGTGTCCCCACAGCCGTTTCAAGTGACAGTGATACTGCACAACAGGCCAGCCAATCTGCACCGGCAAGTACACAAGCCACCGCCACCACACAGGAGGATGCTGCCGGCAGTTCTGCACCTCTGGCCACATTACCAGCCACTACAGATGTGCGGCCCACCACCACCACTGACATCCCCACCGTTTCCACACTGGCTGAGTCTAGACAGGTGCCACGGGAACCTATCATGGCCACCCAACACAACACCGAAGGCAGCAGCACTGCAGAGGGGGCGGCCTGCAGTGATAACAGTGCCCCGCAAGAGCACTCGGAAACGGGGCCACAGGGGGAGATGCCCACATTAGAAGACCTGGGCTCCTTCCGTGAGCTGGGGTTCAGCCCCACATCACTGGGGAGTCCCATGAGGTCGCCCACCCCATCCATGGCCGAACTGAATGCCCGCATGCAGCGGATGGAGGACCAGCAGGCTACCCTCACCCAGCTGGTGGAGAGGCAGCTAGAGGAATCCAGGCTGCAGAGGGAGAGCTACAGCGCCTCAGTGCATCGCCTGTCGAGGTCCATTGGACGCTTTGCGAGCACTATAGTAACCCTTGCATGCCATGTGCGGGAGGGCAACGACCACACCTCCAGGCTTGTAGAGGCCATGTTGGTTGGCCAACAGGCAAATCTGGCACGGATGCCCTCAATCCCAGATTCTGGCCAAACACAACCACCCCATCCAGCTCCACTACTGCCAGTCCAAGGAGGCGCTCGAGTAGGCTAACGGGTCCCTCGGGCAAGGTTGCACAGGCACAGAAGCGCACACGGATGTGATGGCATGTGTGTGGGGCAGTGCAGGACACAAGGGTGTGAGAGGGGTGGGCACGTTTGGGTGGTGGGGTAGGTAGTTTTGGGGGTTTCAACAATGGGGTCTGGGTGGTGGGTGGCCCCGGGTGTACAGCTTCCCTAACCAATGCACCTCCTTCCCTGTTATTACATCAATACATCACCATTTCAAATCAAGACATACATGTGTGGACATTGATCATTTATTTTGCAGTGCAACTATTAATTCATTGTCGTCACCATGTTCGTGCATTTCTGTGAATGTGCTGTGACTCAAAAGTAAATGCGAATCAGGGAATCCCGTGCTCTCTGGCCATCATGTGGACCCCCAGGGGGAGGCGGTGCCATCCCATCCCCATCCCCATCTCCATCCCCATCTCCATCCCCATCCCCATCTTCCTCATCTGCGTCTGGTGGCATTGGGATGTTCCTGTGCAGGCATATATTGTGCAGCATGGCACATACGAGCGTGATTTTACCCGTCTTTACTGGGCTGTACAGCAGTGATTCGCCAGATCTGCTTAGACAGCGGAAACGGGCCTTCAGCAGTCCAAATGTCCTCTCAATCATTCCACGTGTGCGGATATGTGCCCTATTGTATGCCTCTTCATGCCTGTTCCTTGGTCTCCGTACAGGTGTCATCATCCATGGCATGAGTGCATATCCTGCATCACCTACATGGGATGTAGATGGGGGAACATGTCAGTGTTTGTGGCATCATGTCCTCATCTGCTGCTGTGCATTCTTGTATCATCATTCATTCATGCATATTTACCATGCAGTGTATGGAGGTATGTTTTGGGCATCACGATGTATGTCGCTGACTGGATATGGGCCTACACATTAACTTGCATGTTTACTGTGCCCTGCGGGTGACATTTGATTGTGTGCATGTCATGGTGCAGTGCTGTCCACACATGGCAGAGTGACTCCACTGTACGGAAGTAGTAAATACGCGTCGTCTCATTTACACGCCTCTCGTGCCTTTTGAGGCAGTGTTTCAATTGAGGGTGGGTGTCTGCAGTGGCACAGGGTCCATGGGACAGTAACGGGATTGGCTGTGCCAGCGTGTGCACGGGCACATTGTGGTGCCCTGTCATGTCTTCCTTTATGATGTTTGGCATCCGCTGTGTATTTGGTAGATGGAAGGGGGGTGATGCATGTGCGGTCACAGCGGCACACTCACAATGCTCATTGGCCTGGACACACACACACCACTCCGACAGGGTTGTAGCATCGTCAGCTGTACTCACCCAATAGCCATGTGCTTTGTCCGGCATAGCGTTCCATGTACCGTGGCAACGTGGAATTCCGCAGTACCATTGAGTCATGTGATGAGCCTGGGAAACGTGCGCAGCAGTGTGTAATCAGTTGCATGGCATCACAAACCATCTGGACATTCAAAAAGTGATACTGTTTCCTATTGCGGAACACCGCCTCAATTGCACGTGGTACTGTCAGCTCGATGTGGGTGCAGTCAACTGCGCCTATGCAATTTGGCATGCCTGCTATGGCATGGAAGGCCAACTTGGTGGCAATGACCTCGGGGAGGATGCGGGGTAGGGCTATGTGTTCCGACACATGGCGCAACAGGGCATCCAGTACCTGTACCAGGATTTTGGAGAAACAGGGTTGTGATATGCCGTGCAGCTCACCAACCATGTGTTGATAGGTGCCAGTGCCAAGGAAATGCAGTACTGAGACAACCTTCAAGAGGGGGGGGGGGTGGCGGTGGGGGTGTCAATTAGGCTGCTGATGTTGTCCTCAATCATGGCGGTGATGTGCAGGATTGTTGCACGGTCCAGCCGGTATAGTGTGTGGATCTGTCCTGGGGTGAGGTTCCAGGGTGAGGCCCTGATGCGTGGTATTGCTGGCTGGTGGCGGGGTCGGGCTGGCTGGGCAATGGGGTTTGCC
Organism: Ambystoma mexicanum; assembly: GCF_040938575.1. Classification (NCBI taxonomy): domain Eukaryota; kingdom Metazoa; phylum Chordata; class Amphibia; order Caudata; family Ambystomatidae; genus Ambystoma; species Ambystoma mexicanum. Next base: position 829,917,149 of record NC_090936.1, read on the forward strand.
ATAGCTGCAGGGTTGGCTGGTTGCCGCCTGCGCCTCCTCCGCCTACGCCTCCTCCTCCTCTGCGCCATTACTGCCACCATGTGCAGTGCTGCCTGTTGGTTGAGTAGGCCCAGTCCCAGTGCTACTAGACCTGCTGCCTGCATGGTTCTGTGTTGTGTTGGGCTGGGTGTGGCCCTTTTGTAGGCTCCCAGTGGCCTGCTAGGTCCAGCTGGGCTGATTTGGTGCACCTGTGCCCTGATTCAGTTCAGCAGGCAGTGTATAACGCCATGTTCGCGGTGGCGGCGGTTCCGCCACCGTGATCACGGTATTTACGCCATTTTTTTGCCGGTATTTCCGTGTCCGCGCTAGTTGTGATGCTCACGGTGTTTCGTGTTGACGGTAACGAAGGGGTATCCGTGCAGACGGACTTAACGGGACCCCTATTTCCGCGGTGGCGGTTTAGGGTGGTGCTATTACCGGGGCCGCGGTTCATGATTGGGCGGACATGGAAACGGTGCCGGTATGGTTTTACCGGCAGTGTTAATTCCGGACCGGAGTACTTGTAATGAGGCCCTCTGACTCAGACCAATCCTTTCCAATGTTGGCAGGCAATTTAGTCTACATTTGAAGTACCACCTGCAAATGTTATGTTACGGGAACTTTCTAAGGAAAACAGTAATGTCCTTTGTCAGAATATAATAAAGCACATTATTACAATAGATCTTAATTCTGTCAAGGTCTTCCAAATCTTTTTTAAACACCCCATCGTTTGATTTTACTTTTCATAACTACCTGGGAGTATGTACTCACAATGCCTGATCATTCCATAAAATGGATACAGCGCTTCTTATAGTTCCGAAGAAAGACGACAGGCTCACCAGTCATTTCCTCACACAAATAACCCCCCAAACTGGGCCTTTCCATGTTGATCACCTTAATATATACAAACAAGCATCACTTCAAATATTGTGCCCACCACAACTGAAGACCCAATTCTAAGCGTATTACACTTAAGTGTGTTGATCTAGACAGGCCCAATACCTCTTTCAAAACCCCTACCCTCCAAGATATCTAAATAATTCCTACTAGTGAAATGTATCAATTCGGTTCAATATAACACCATCCCAATCACTTTCAGGTGATAGAACTCTATTAGGGGGAGAGAGAAAATGCGCACATCCCACTTTTTATGACCTTCATTAATGTTGTGCAAGATGGCACCTTGATCTCCATGCTCTCTTTTTGCACCTTTGGTGTATCAACAATGGAAAACGAGAAGCCCAGGTACTTAACGATCTTAACTTCTGCCACTCATATTTAGTATATGGACTATACACAGCGTTTCCTTAGTTTTTTTATTACTTATTGTTACTACAAAGGATTTTACTGGATTTATCTCTAGTTCATTGATACTTAGGTACGTTGCCATCCCATTGAATGATCTCTGTAACCCTGCTGGGGCAAAGGCTAATAAGATCAGGGCATCTGTGTAGATGATGCAGTTTGTTCTTAAACCAGGTTTGACCTGGTTTTAACCTTGACCGCACTACTCACAGGGGATGTTTCTTCAAACATCCTCCAGAGATCTAACACTTCTCGTCTATTTTGAAGTTGCTTTCAACGGTACTTTGCTAACAAGTGGGTTGTCACAAGATCTAATATTCTTTTGTAGAATGATCCTCCTTCTGCCACACTTCGGATGATCCCTCCCCCTTTATCTCAGTGAGCCACTGGTCATGGTACTTTTGGATTTTCTCGCTATGGGCTAATGATGTATCTCCCCCCATAGCTCCCTGTTTCACTCTCGTGTACACTTGTGTATGTGTTGTGCGTCAAATGGAATTAGAAAAACACTTTTATATACCTTATAAAACCTTAATAGGCAACTTATAAAGTCACAGTTCAGTTTAAAGAACTTTTCACTTACACCTTTTCGACTCCAGTATATTAATTACACAGCCACGGTAGTGGCTGTGTAGTTATGGTTAAGTTGCTGTTTCCATAGGAAGACCGCTTTTGGGGCGGCTTATAACTTTGCTCCCCCTGGACGAATCCTCACCAAACTTTGCCAGAAAAGTATATGGCCCACTCTGAATGTTCATGCACAGTTTGGTGATGTTTGGTCCAGGCGGGTAAAAGTTATAGGTGGGGTCCCAGAATGTCTTTTTTTACCATAGACTGAATGGGGGAAAAACTTTGCGCATGCCTACAGCCCAAACCACTGGACGGATTTTCACCAAATTTGTGGCAGGAGCTTGGTCCCGAAAGCGTTATGCTTGTAAATTTGGTGACAATCCGTCCAGTAGTTTTCTTTAAAACGACTGAAAAGTAGGACTAAAAAAATTAGTGATATCTATGTCCGCTCCGCGGTCACACTTCCCTGTTCACTCCGCGGACAAGATAACGATTGGCTAATGGGCTTGCGTCATGTCCGCGGACATGTGACGCATTCACTCATTGGACGGTGAAGAGCGTGAAGTGCGTCAGATTCTTCCGATGCGCCCTCCATCTTTCATCCGTGTTTTGGTGTGTGCGGACATCGCCGTTAAAACATATAAAAAAACACAACATTGCACTTGTTAAACTTATCAAATACTGTCTCGGAAGGTGAGGGTTGATGAGGCTGGGATGGGATGTGGCAGCAGGAAGAAAAAAAGTGTTTTTTTTTGTCACGAAAGTCATACGGTACATTTGAAGTTGTTGCTCAATATAATGTCTGTAAAGTAGAGGCGAATAATTACTATGTCTGTGTTACAATGTATTTAAAATAATATTGCAGTCAGAATGGGGCCCTAGAGTTTGAAATCTGAGGCAGCCACCTGCAGTGTTTGATGGAAACAGCGGGTCTGCAAGTGTATGGGAGTACCAGTTCTCATGAATGCGTTGAGCCATGTTGTTGCAAAGTGAGAATGTATTTGGATTCTGAGTGAAGGTCACTGGCTTTGCTTTTTTGGTTGCAAGCTCAGGAGGGCCACGCATGGGACTGAACTCATAAGGGTCAATTGTCTTTTGACCTTGAGCGAAACAGAACATTCAGTAAGAATGCAGGGAGTGGAAGTTTGCAATAAGGCAAATTTGATAAGGTTATGCATTCCAAACGTGTGTAAGGCACATGTTATATCAGTTCATGAAGATTCTTTGGTGAAAGCACATTGCTGTCTGAGTTTCACGAACAGAATGGAGACGGTCAATGTCATGTAAGTTTGCTTTTGACGACTCTACACCGGAACAAGATTATTACCTGAACATTAATTTTGGCAATGTAACTGAAGTACTATCTTTTTGTGTAGTTGTCATTTTTTTCTAGTTATGAGGAGTCCAGAATCACAGCGTTTGTAGACCATCACTAGATTCACCCATGTTCAACGCTAATATTTCTTTAAAATGTCATGTATGACCACATCGATTTGTGTATCAGTTTCCACGTTCTTTTTGTCATTTTTGAAACTGTTTGCTGTGTGTAGTAATTGTTACTTTAAACTGTATGGCAAATTAAGAAATCAATAGATGTATTGTAATAAAGGGTGGGTATTGATATGTATTTTCTGTTATGCTTTCCAAATAGTTACATGCTGCCTTACTGTGATTGCCATGGATTCCAGATGCCAAGTGATGGATTTTTTGCACGCCAGGTGCACGTACTCGTGAACGGCTGCATCACCGTGACTATTTTGTGGGACGATCGTGCAGGGTCAATGTGTCCTTACGCTGCAATGGCGCTTAGGAGTGACATAACATCTTTTATGGTGGTCTAGGCCCAAGTTCATGCCGACGCCTTGGAATTCACTGTGCGACCAAAGCGGTTCCTTTATCGAAAACGAATACTTTGTGTTTGGGAAAAGAACAACGTGTGCCTCACGATTAACATTTTTTTGATCACAAGCGCAGAAACAATTTTGCAATTTGCTTACATATGGGAATAGTCCGATGTTCACAGACACTTTATTGTGAAATAAAAGTACTTTACAAATTGTAAAGTGTTACTGTTTTCTTTACAAAACAGGTTTATTATTTCAAATTGTGATGTGCTATGTTGTAAGTCAATGTGTGTTCGTTTTCAGGTTCTGATTCATGGCATGTAGGTGCTTATGGGCGCATTTGGGTACGCTGGAGAATTTTGGAAAAAAAAACACCAGGCTGGATTTACAGTAAATTTGCGTAAGGCTGATTGGCAACGACCGAAAAGCATGGTGTTGGAGATGTGGCAGTGTTTTCTTAATGTAGTTAAAAAAAATAGCGGTACAGTCACTGAGGGGTAGGTTGTAGCCATGGGCAGTGGGCAGAATGTCGGGGTCATGGTATAAGGTCATGACCCGGACAATGTGGCTACTGGCCATTACCAGAAGGGACAAAACATAGGATTAAAGTGGCCATGTCCACCTGGGACTGGCTTTGGGGTAAAGTTGTTGCACATTGGGATACATTTGAAAGGGAAGAAAAATGTGCTCATGGTAATATCGTCATAGGGTTTCCTTTTTGTTTTTTGCAGGCTGCAATGGAAAGCGAAGAAGGGCCCTGTATGGAACACCCGCCTTCCCTTTCCATGGTGGCCATCTTGGAAAAGGATTTTCTTTAGGACAAAAAATCATCTTTTTTAGTAGCACGGGTTACTGCTTTGGAAATCTAGATTGTTAATGGCATTCATACCCCATTTTAGGGATGGAAGGGGGGGTAATGATCCAGAGACCTTGTTATGCACTCTCGCTTCGATTGGGTTGATAACTTGGCCTGCTGGCACTTTATCCACCGTTCCAGTACCTGGATCAGAGGATGAACTCTAGATATTCCATTAGCATAACACAAACTGCAAATGGAAATGTTGGAAAATCTTATTGCGTCTATGTACTTTACTGCAAAATATAAAGTAGTCTATGCGTTTATTTTTTACTTCAATTGTTTACCTGTGAAAGGTGGATCATAAAGGAACATTTATTTTGTTTATGGATGGCTTTTTATTGGGAGGATAGCTAAGAACGAAAGTTGCGGATGGAACTGAGGAAAGAGGCACCAAACATTAATATGGAGGGGTAGGTGGACAGGGGAAAATGTTGTGCGTGTGTTATTTGTAAGCTATGGGCAGTGTCTCTCATGTGCTTTCATTACAGCAGTGGTGCCGTTTCTTGGGGAGGAGATGGATGCCCTTAGCTGATGTTGTTTTAAGATAAATAGCAGTTTTGCTAAAAGTATGTACTGTGTACTAGATTGTTAAAGGCTGCGTACGAATAGGTGTTGGAGTTGTGCAAGGGAAATGTTGAAGTTGCAGGTTCCTACAGCAGTACAAAATGTACTTCCACACTGTCCATGAGGCACAGATCTTATTGTGAAGTGTGTACGGGTTTTCAGACACATCACCATGCTGTGCGCCAGCATATGGTCATGTGGCATTCTTCGGAAGGTGTGCAATGAAGTCAGATGTTCGTTTACATTATGGTTACGTGCCACTATCAAAAATCTATGAAATTCAGTAAAAATATTTTGTTAAAGGGACATTATGGTTAAGTTGCGCTACTAAAAACCTATCAAATTCAGTAAAAAAAACATTGTTAAAGGGACGTTATGGTTATGTTGCACTACTAAAAACCTATGAAATTCACAAAAAAAAACGTTGTTAACGGGAAGTTATGGTTCTGTCGCGCTTACCGGGAGACCGGGGTTCACTGTTCGCGCTCCCCCTCCCTGGCGCCTCTACCCGCGCTTTCGCGCTTGGGGAGGCGCCGGGGGGAGAGCTTCAGGGACATGGGCGGCAGCTCCTCGGCGCTTGCGTCGGGGACCGCGATTACGGTCCCGCGCATGCGCCGTGAGGCGGTCGCCCAGGCTTGGAGCAGCTTGCTGCTCAAGCCTCATTCTGGGCCCGCCGGCGCCTGGCAACCATCTGGCTTGCGCTCCAGGCCTCGCAGGCGCCGGCGGCCCATAAAGGGAGAAGCGCGGTCGGGAACAGATCGCGTCTCAACGCGTTCTGTTCCGGATCGTGTTCTCGCCTTCTCCCGCTCTGCCAGTCAGTTCCTGCCCTGTTCCCTGCTCCTACTTACCTTATCCTTTTGCCCGCTGCCGGCCAATTCCCCTTTGGCCAAGTCTCTTCCTGGGTTATTTCCCTTGGTCCAGCTTCCTACTCTCCTGGTTCCCTTCCTTGTCCGTGCTGGTCCCCCTGCCTGATTTCTCCCTCTCCACCTCTTGGCCTGGCCTATTTCCTGTGATTTTCTCCTGCGCTACCTGGGACTCTCTACTCCTCAGCACCCACTGCCAGCTACGGGTGTGGCCTCCCACACCTTTGGACTCTCTACTCCTCAGCACTCACTGCCAGCTACGGGTGTGGCCTCCCACACCTTTGGACTCTCTACTCCTCAGCACTCACTGCCAGCTGCGGGTGTGGCCTCCCACACCTTTGGACTCTCTACTCCTCAGCACCCATTGCCAGCTACGGGTGTGGCCTCCCACACCTTTGGACTCTCAACTCCTCGGCACCATTTGCCAGCTACGGGAGTGGCCTTCCCACTACTTGGGATTCTCCACTTCTAAGGACTTCCTGTGCTCACCCATCTCAGTTCATCGGAGTCTCGCCTCTTCAAGGATTCCCTCCTACCACTTCTTCTGTCAACACTGTGCAGATCTGTCATCACTGGAACCAGGTTGTGGCATTGGGAATCGGTCCATCTTTCACCCAGTTCCCACTCAGGGTGGAGGAGAGGCTGGTTGCTTGTGTCACCAAGTCTTCTTGTCAGTCTGGCTGCCCCGTCGAGACCAACCAGAAATACAGGTACGCAGCATTCCCGTGATTCTCATCTTAACAGGTTCCAAGTAAAACCAAAAAAACCTTGAAATTCGCCAGTTATGGTACGGTAAGCAACCATAACTTGTGCAACCATTGTGCACTGCTAAGACTAACACCCAGGACATGAAAGATGACATCACAAATGTATTTTTTGAGTCAGATGAGAATCTGGAAATCCGCCACTCTGAGGGTGAAACATTAGAAATACGTCCAAAGAGTAATTTTGATCCACATGTACAGAATTCAATCCTAAATCTCTTTGAGAAGAATGTTCTTTCAGATTTGAAACAGATCAATTATCAAATATCAACACCTATCAGTGTAAAGAAGTGCCAATTAAATCATGTGGAAGCATTGGCAAAAGATGAGGCCTTGACCATAAAACCTGCCGACAAAGGAGGTGCAATTGTTGTCATGGACAAGGATGATTACACAAGAAAATGCCTGATGTTACTTAATGAAGCCAGTACATATACCAAACTTAATGGGGATCCTATCATGAGAATAAAATCGCTCATTGAAAATATAATGGAGGAAGCCCTGGACAATGAATGGATGGATAAGTAGTAAAACAAGCAAATTTTGAATCAATCATCATCCAATCACGCCGGTGTTCTACGGATTGCCGAAGATCCACAAAAACCAAAGTGATCCTCCACTAAGACCTATAGTAGCTGGCACTGACAGTATCTTAGACCCATTGTCCATTTATATTGACTGGTTACTTCAACCACTCATTCAGGACATCCCAATTTAAGGATACTATAGACTTTTTAAACTGCATTCAAGAAATTAGAGCATTAAGTTCAGATTGCATACTGTTCAGTATGGATGTGTGCAGTTTGTACACTTCCATCCCACATGAGGAAGGTATTCAAGCAGTAGAATGGTTGTTATGGAATTCACAAGCAACGAGAGGTGACCCGCAATTGATTATGAGGCTTCTAAGCTTGATATTGAACATTAACTATTTCAGATTTCAATGAAACTTCTATCTCCAAGTCATGGGAACATCTATGGGGTCAGCAATGGCTTCCCGTGTACGTGAATACCTTCATGTACAAATATGAGCACATACATGTACTGGAGAATGCGGACTGGTCAAACAAAATATTAATATGGAAAAGATATATTGATGATATTTTTGGGATTTGGTGCGGCACCAAGGAGGAACTGACCCCCTTTTTTCAACTTTTTGAACTCAGTACATCAAAGCATTAAATTCACTGTGGAAGTAGGAACACCATCTCTACATTTCCTAGATGTCTGTTTGGAGATTAAAAACAATCAAATTGTGACCAATGTCTACCACAAACCAACCGATGTCAATCATTTATTACATTTTTCTAGCTTTCATCCTAAATCAATGCTTGGTAGTCTACCCTATAGCCAAATTCTGAGATTGAAAAGGATTGTTTCTGATCCAGCAGGACTTGATGTCGAATGCACTACATTGTTGGACAAGTTTGCAAAGAGGGGCTACCCACACTCTGTTTTAGAGGAAGCCAAGGAGAGATCATCCAGTGTGAGTAAGGAACAACTACTTACACGAAGATCAAAAACAAAGAAACACCATTACTCTACATCTCAAAGTACTCTCGTCAGAGTTTCCAAGTGGGGAGAGCAATCAAAAGACACTGGGGTATTCTCCAGAGTGACATACTGCTCGGAAAACTATTTCCCAAGTCTCCAATGATGGCCTTTAAAAGAGGCCAAAACCTGAGAGACAAACTGGTGAGAGCTGAGAAACCCCCTAAAGAGAAACAAATGTTTTTACAAACAAGAAAAAAGGCACATTCCCATGCTTGGGATGTTCCCATTGCAATAATGTAATGAAGGGCGAAGATTACGCTACCTGCATGTCAACAGGGGTTATTTATGCAATTAAATGCCCTTGTGGTAAATTATAGGTGGGTCAGACTATAAGAGCAGTGAAAGAAAGAATAACCGAACACAAATCGAACATCAGATGTAAGAATTTAAAGTCCCAATTGGCAAGACACTTCACAGAACATCATCATACAGTAGCCCAGTTCAAATTCCAGATCTTGGAGGTAGTCAAGAAACCATGCAGAGGGGGAGACTATCAATTAATCCTCTCACGCAGGGAAAGGTTTTGGATACACCTGCTGACACATTAAATCCACAAGGTCTCAATAAAGATTTTTCCCTGAGGTGCTTTATCTGATTATTTAACAGAAGACAGCCTTTTATTCCTTATACTGATCATGATGAATGTATAGTTTTTCATTTTTTTCCTATCTATGTAAAATTTCATTTTAATTGGGGCACACCCATACACTAATACCCCATAGACAACTACCTGTTCTTTTGGGGAAGATTAAACTGTTAGAAATGAAGAAAATGCCCTACATGAGACATAACAGATGTAACATACTGTTCTTGACAGTGGAACAATTGTTAAAATATAATCAGTCCGGGGTGTGTTGACTGGCCCACTGTTTAAAATTGTGTATCTATGAGCATCTTACATGTCCATTTTATGCACATCCATGAACACAAAGGATTTAGAAAATTCAGTTAGCATGATCTCTACTGTGGCCACAGTGCGTTGCTCATACACGTAAAACAAGGTACATTTTTACCATTTCCCCCAGCTCCTTTACTGACCATATCCATTTTTAATAACATACACAGTCACACATTACATTATTCATTACCTTCACTTTTATTTTTAAATAATACTTGATCCAACCAATGATATCAGCATGTTACTGTAAGTTAACTTATGAGCCTTTCAGATGTTCCAAGATGGCGCCAACACGCACACCTTTAAGTTAGCATCTTGGACAGAGGGATCTTTAACAGTCCGCTCTCTATGTTAATTAACACGCATACAGACAGAGATGGTCTGCCGACAACTAAGAGGGTTGCCAGGAAGACGAGGAAACCCACCACAATGCCACATGACCCATCAGCATTGCTATGTTGGACACCTGGCCTATGCTCAATAGTGAAGTCAAAGCCTTGCAGAACTTTGGATTCTCTCCCTTCATGTTCATTAGCCACTTTAAGGGCTTATGGTCAGTTTGCACAGTGAAGTGGGTCCTATAGAGGTAGGGCCTCAGCTTCCTTAGGGCCCACACAACAGAGAAACATTCTTTCTCTACTGTGGATCATCTGAGCTCTCTGTTCTTAAACTGGCAACTAATGAAGCTAGTAGAGTGTTCCTTACCCTTCTCATCTACTTATGATAGTACAGCTCCTATCCCAGTGTCAGAGGCATCTGTCTGCATAATAAAAGGTCTTTGGTAATCAGGGGCCCTGAGCACAGGGGCCTGGCACAAGGAGTCTTTTAAACCATTGAAGGCCTTCTCACACTCTTCAGTCCAAGTTATCTTCTTGGGTTTCTTTGGAGTAGTGAGGGCAGCCAGAGGGGCAGCTATGGTACCATAGTCTGCCATGAAATTTCTGTAGTACCCAGTGACTCCTAAGAATGCTCTCACCTGGGTCTGTGTAGTGGGGGTAGGTCAGTCTTGTACTGCTTGTACTTTACTGGGTAGAGGCTGTATCCTCCCTCCACCTACTTCATGTCCAAGGTAAAAGACTGATCCTTGTCCAATCAGGGACTTACTGGCCTTGATGGTTAAGTCGGCCTTCTGAAGAGCGTGTAACACAATCCCAAGGTGTTTCACATGGTCTTCCCAGGTGGCACTGAAAGCTGCTATATCATCCAGATCTGCAAGACAGAATTCATCCAACCCATTCAACACATGATTCGCAAGCCTCCGGAAAGTGGCAGGGGCATTCTTCAACCCAAAAGGCATTACCCTGAACTGGTAAAGGCCCTCTGGAGTTGAGAAAGCTGTCTTCTCCTTGGCTTGTTCTGCAAGGGATATTGGCCAATAGCCTGCAGTGAGGTCAAATGTGCTGAGGTACTTGGAGGCACCCAAGGTATCCACCAGCTTATCTGTTCTTGGCAAGGGGTGTGCATCTGTCTTGGTGACAGCATTCAGAGCCCTGTAATCCACACAGAACCTCAATTCAGAAGTCACTGCTTTTGGAACCAAAACCACAGGGCTGGACCAAGGACTACTAGAGGGTTCAATCACCCCAAGATCCAACATTTTGTTGACCTCTGTCTTAATGTAAGACGTTACTTTGTCTGACATTCTGTATCCCCATACTTTTGGTAGGTACACTGTCTCCTGTGTCTATGTTATGTTTGCACCAAGGTGTTAAACCATGGGACTGTGGGAACAGGGGGGAAAATTGCCTAAGCAAACTTTTCACCTCAGCCTGTTGATCATAAATCAGGTGAGGGGCCACTCGGACGCACTCAATGGAGCTATCTGAAGGACTGCTTTGGAATTGGTCAGGAAGAGGTTCAGACTCCTCTTCCTCCACATCTGAAGCCAATAGCAGTGCTACAATTTCAACTCGTGGGATGAAAGCCTTCAGCCTATTTATATGGAACACTTTTGGAGCCTGTCCAGGCCTTCCAAGGTCCACTAAATAGCTGACCTCACCCAGTGACTCCACCACTGTGTAAGGACCTGACCATTTATCCTGTAAAGCTCTAGGCCTTATGGGATTCATGATCAGGACTTTCTGACCAGGTGTAAAGTTGATGAGGGAAGCCTTCTGGTCATACCAATGTTTCACCAGGGCTTGTCCTGCCTTCAATTTGTCACTAGCCAGTCCCATCAGGAGTACCATCCTTTTTCTGAGCCTCAGCACATAGTCTACTACGTTAGAAGGGGTGGAGGGAGTGGGCATCTCTCATCCCTCCTTGACTATGGCAATGGGTCCCCTTACAGGGTGACCAAACAGAAGTTCAAAGGGGCTGAAGCCAACACCCTCTTGTGGTACCTCTCTGTAGGCAAACAGTAAGCATGGTAATAGAAGATCCCATTTTTTTCTTTAAGGTTCTTCCAGAGTCCCAATCATACTTTTCAAGGTCCCATTAAACCTTTCCACCAGACCATTGGTCTGAGGGTGATAGGCGGAAGAAAACTTGTAGGTGACCCCACATTCTTTCCACATAGCCTGCATAAACTTTGACATAAAGTTGCTGCTTCTGTCAGACACAACTTCTTTAGGGAAGCCAACCCTAGTAAAGATGCCAAGTAAAGCTTTTGCAACTGACTTGGCAGTCACAGTTTTCAATGGGATGGCCTCAGGATACCTGGTGGCATGGTCGACCAGCACCAGGATAAACCTATTGCCTGAGGATGTTTGGGGATCAAGGGGACCAACCATGTCGATCCCTACCCTCTCAAATGGTACCCCCACAACTGGGAATGGTACCAATGGAGCTTGGATTGTTGAGCCACTCTTACCAGATAACTGGCACAACTCCTGCAGTGACTTTCTACTTGCACCCCCATCTTGGGCCAGTAGAAGTGCATGGATAACCTTTGCTTGGTCCTCGTAATTCCAAGGTGACCAGCAAGGGGCACTTCATGCGCCAGCTGCAGGAGGAAGGGTTTTACAGCAAGGGGAACCACCAACCTCCTATGGTCTCCTTCTGTATACTCTGTGGGCTCACTATACACTTCTCAATAAATCTGATGCTTCCCAGGAGGTTCACCCTCAAGCTGGGAGCAGGCCTGTCTCCTTAGGCCTACCAGAGATGGGCACTCACGTTGGCCTTTATTGAATTCTTCCCTGTCCGGACCACCTTCTACTAATAAATCATTTAGTTCAGGATGGTCATTGGAGTCAAACACTTCAGGCATCACCACCTCCTCGTCAGGTCATGGTGATTGACCAACTACCTCCACCTCAGTGGTAGGTGAGTTAGGGGGAATATTTTCTTTCCCTCTTTTTGATTTTCTGACTCCTTGAGCCTTGGTTTTCCCCTTTGGATGGGCATTGGTCTTGGCCAGTGCTGCCCTTGTTTGAGACCTTGTGCAGGGTCTGTAAGCAGTGTCTCCCACAAGCCCTAAAGCTCTGAGTTCCTTGCCCAACAAGACCTTTCCTGGGACACTCCTCTGAATGCTCACTGGAATCCTGATGGCTGTACCATTGATAGTAAGATTTACAGGTATTACTGGGAACATGAGAGGTGGGCCATCAGCCAACTTAGTGGGCATCAGAGTAGCTCTGGCAACTTCCTCTGGGTCTACCAAGGTAGAATCCACTACAGTTCGACTGCACCCACTATCCCTAAGATCTGGAGTATCTACTCAATTGATCAGCACACTGGCCCTCATTAGGACCCCAGCGTTAACCAATGGCGCTATTAGCACCATGGTTAACGCCAGTAACTTACAGACTCCGCCATGGTGAAATGGGGAATTACCACCCCATTCCAAGGTTGGCGGGGTGGTAATTCCCCATTCACCATTGGCCCTTCCCCATTTTTGCCCCATAGGGCTCAATGGGAAAGGGGAAGGCGGTAAGTACGGTACCACAAATTGCTGTACCGTAATTACCTTCAAGGTTCCTTTGCGGGTCCCTACTTTGACGGCTGGTCCAGACCAGCCGTTAATGTCGGGAGCCGCAAAGGGACCTCGTAGTAAGGCGATAAGGGCGCCGCAACCTTTTACGGCGCCGTTAACCCCTTAACGCCAGGGTCCTAATGAGGGCCACTGTCTTTAAAATAGTGCTTGGTGTTATCTGGAATCCTAGCATAAGCCTCTGAGACTTTAGGCTCCGAGGAACCCAGGGAAACTAAAACTACCTCAGCTTCTATCCCACTGGGGAAGGAGTCTGAGGAGAAGGATGCCCCTGTAATCTCTTCTTCCTCATAGGAGGAGAAGGCCAGATTAGCAGAGTGGACACCCAAGGGTTTAACCTTAAATCTGGGATCCCCTTCACGTGGTCAGTTGCTCCACAAGCAAAACAAGATCCATTGGGTCTGTTTACATAGGGAGGCTTATTATAACCAGAGTTCTGTTTTGGAGGCTGACCTCCACTACCCTGTGAGTTCTCTTGTGTCTTACCCTTATTTTTCTTTTTGTGGCCCTTATGGGAGGAAGTTTTATCAGTTTCCCCACCCTCCTTATCTTTGGACTTTTTCCCTTCCTCCTGCTTATCAGGATGAGTCTTGTCCTTATGGGACAATCTATGTGACACCCACAAATCTGCTGCAATGGCTAGTTTATTAGGATCTATCTCCTTTGAATCTGCCAAGTGCTGCTTAAGCTCAGGGGAAGATAATGCAAAAATATGTTCCAGCATGACAAGACTTATCATGCCTTCAAAGGTAGAAACTTTATAACCTTTAACACAGTCAGTCAAGTTCTTTAAGGATTCAGTTACATAAGATACCCAAGTACCACCTTCTTTCTTTTTATACTCTCTGAACCTCTTTAAGTATTAGGCAGGAGTCTTTCCAAACTTTAAGATGTGAGTTTGCTTCAACATTGCAAAATCTGCTCTCTCAGCTTTTGACGTCATAGGAACCACATAACATCATCTCTGACGTCACCCGCGCATGCGTGGGTGACGTCATCACTTCTGACGCTGCTCGTGCATGCCCGGGTGACATCATAGGACCCACACTTCATATATAAACAGAGGCGCAACAGAGGCAGTCGGAAAGCTCCGCTTCCTGACTGCTTCTCTGTTACAGCTGCCTACAAAAATAAGGTAATATGGATGCCCCCCCTTTTTTTCATCACACACTCCAATCTACTATCATAATTTTTGACATGCACTTTCTCAACTCCTTTAGGAGTCGGATTCTAACCTTTCATCACTTGAGACTTGGCTGCCTCCACTGTACTGATTACACCTGGGAGATTACCACCTCCCAGCCCTGGCACCTATCTTCTCTTTCCCAGACTGTGGAAGAAGGGTGAGTCCTTCTCTTTTACTCCTTTCGAAAAAAAAAGACCTTTAGACTCACACAGCCTAAGTGAGTTTGTTCATTTTAAACTGCTATCCTTTCGTTTATCAAGATGGGCTCTGGTTTAATACACCTTTTTTTAAAAAAAAATGATGTGTTTGATTAATAGATGGTTTAGATTAAGGTATCTTTAGATAATCTACAACAGAAAGGACATGTTATCCATACGAGATTAACCCTAGGTTTAGAAAAATGAAACACTGTTTTGTTTAAATTAAGCTCTACCTGGACAAGTGAAGTGACTTGGGGCAATATGAGTTCTTTTACTATTAAGGTATGAAATCTTTTGGACAAGACTGAATCATTTTCTATATATGTTTTTTGTAGATGCTTGTGATTTTGAAACTTAAGCCCCTGATGAAGAGAGCATGTTATCTCGAAACGCGTTGGGCAACTAGAAAAAAATCAATAAATCAGAGAAGACCATCTTTCTCTAAAGAAAACAACTTCTGGAATTTTTCCTCTTTTGGAATCTCTACATATTGGAACTCTGAATCTTAAAGAGATATTAAATGGTATTATTGACTGATTCTTAAAAAATCTCTTTTTTCGTTTAATCCATTTAGGCCATATGCCCGATTGAAAGTGTGCAGGGGACGCAGTTATCCATAATTTGGATTTCTTTTGTTCTATATTTGTATCCCACCCTAGATACCAAGGCTGAGCCATTCTCCCCTGCACCTTAAATATTACTAACCTACTTTTTGAATAACAGTTACCCATGTTTCGTGGAATCCTAATTGAAAATTGGTGTGCAAGTGTTACCTTGTGTTTTGAAAGGACTAAGGGAAACAAAGTCTCCCAGTACTGACTGTCTTAAGGGCATGTCAGTTTCCCCATAAAAAGTGAGCGAAAGCCCAGAGGAGTGCAGCTGAGGGCTGTGCTTCGCTGGCAATGTTTAGATCAGGGTTTAAAACAGCAGCAAAAAGTTTGAGGGTTGACACATGGAGGGAAAATTACATACAATTATGAAATCTTTCCTAACAGGGCTGGCTCCAGGAGATTGGTTGGTGGATTGCCGGGATGTCGGGCATCACGGGATTCATCTGGGCATGTCCGTGCGAGGTGAAGGTCAGGTTGGGTCCGGGAGAGGCGGCTGATACTGCCTAACGAATCTACACACTATCACAAGACATACAGTAGATA
The DNA here is from genome assembly GCF_040938575.1 of Ambystoma mexicanum. Classification (NCBI taxonomy): domain Eukaryota; kingdom Metazoa; phylum Chordata; class Amphibia; order Caudata; family Ambystomatidae; genus Ambystoma; species Ambystoma mexicanum. The sequence goes on from NC_090936.1 coordinate 829,932,862, forward strand.
ATGACCATTACTACACCTTTGGTATTTACGAGAGGCCTATAAATTGTACATGTGTATTCACAATTTCTCGCTTCAGATCATTGGCGAGGTGAAGGGTGTGGGGGTCTTGCCCTCCAGGTGACATGTTGGGGGTGGGATTAATAGCTGTCTGGTCTGGCATATCAGAGCGGGAGGTGATGGAGTGACACATGTTAGTTTAGGTCAGAATATACTGTGACAGGAGTTTGGTTTTATTGGGGGCACCCTAGGGTGGTCAGCAAGGAAGTGTCACACTTCTGCTACATCAAAAATAATGGCTTTGGAGGGGCACAGGGTTGAACAGGAAGTAATTTGACAACAGTGGGGGTGAGAAGTGCAGGAGCGGGTTTGTTGAGATACATGGGCCACAAGTCATGATTCGGCCCGGTCACACACAGGGCAGTGATCTCAGAGGAAGGATGATGGATGAAAAGAATACACTGTTTGCTCGCAACGATTCGCGATGGAGCATCGTGACAAATGGACTTGGGAGGTACAGGCGCAGGAAGAAAAAGTTGGGGGCTGTCAGTGAACGCTGCGTGCGGAGCTGCTGACGGGAGAGAAGGCTTCACAGATACCAGAATGCGGCCTAGTCCAAAGATGGATTCGGGGTACACAAAATGGAGTCCAAATGTGTCTTTCAATAGCCCCACCTCTGTATATGCCAGGAACTTATCCGCGTCCCTCCACTAGTGCAAGAGCAGGTGGTCCCTTTTGCATAGAATGTATGGGGGGCAAAACCGACCTCTTCCTTACAATTAGTATGGCCATGGGAAGGCAATGGGTGGGCAAATAACCAAACCACACCTACAGGCTGTGTGTCCCTCCTTATATGCCATTCATCCCCAGCTGTACTCTAATGCAATAGTTTCAGTTTATAGGTGTCGTAGGCGACACCCAATAGCCCAAACTAAAAAGAAAGGAGGAAGCCTCGGGATACCAAGTCAGGGAGATCAAGCGCCCACCCATGATCTGCTACATTATCACTCTGCCAAACAAGGCCTCAGCCCTAGCATCCTGGTCTAGTTTGTAATGCTTTGCAAATGTATACAAAGTCGAGGAAGTCTCCGCCCTGCAGATCTGTTAAATGTTGCCCCTCGCCTTCATGAAAGTGTTGCAGTTTCTCCACCCTTGGTGGAGTTTGACACATTCCTCTTCAGCATAGTTTTTTGTGTCGCCTCTTAGTAGTTCCTGATCCATGCTACGATCCATGCAGATAGATTGCTTGGTCACAGCGACTCCAAGCATGTGTGACCATAGGCCATGAACAATTGCAGTCATTTATGGGCCTCACCCAACTTATATATGTAATGGGTAGGTACCCTTTCAGGATATAGTCCAAAGGGGTGGAAGTAAAGCTGGAAGCTGTATACATCGATTTATGTGAAATTCACTGATAACTTTGGGTAAGAAAGACTTCACCTGCACGGATGCCTTATATTTAGCAGAAAAAGTGTATGGCTTGTCAGCCAACAGAACCTGAAGTTCTCTCACTCACCTAGCGGATGCAATGGGGACTATAAAATCAATGTTTCAAATAAGAAATTTGAATTTACAGCTATGCATGAGCTCAAAAAGTGCTTTGCCGAGACCAAGTTCAGATCTCATTGCACCTGGATATATGGCACTCGCAAATAGCAAATTGCTAAGCCTTTCAGTAATTGCACCCCAATAGGGATCACGAAAGAGCCCCAATCAAGCTTTTGCATAATGATGGACAGAGTAGCCAGATATTCACACACGGAGGTCCTAAACCCTATACAAGGATCAATCCCCTGCTAATCGTATAACATGCAAAAGCCCAGCCAACTCTCTGAAGTAAAGGTGCAACACCTCCTGAGAAAAGCCATGACCCTGGAACCTTAGACATTTAACAGCTATGCATGCAACTGAAGGTTTCCTGGATCTGGGTAAAATACTCTGCCCACTTCCTTAAGCAACAGCCTCATGAATACTGGGATCCTCGAGCACAAATCACTGCTCAGGTTGTGTAAGCCGGTATACCAGACCCTCTGAGACCAAGCTCACCAAGCTCAGCATTCCTCTGTAGTGGATAAATCTTCACAGCACCATCTGCAACAGGGAAACTGGAGGGAATGCATACATTCTCTTAAACTTTCATAGGACCAGCAGGGCATTGCCCAGTGCACCCTTTTAAGGCATCAAAGCTGCGGAACGGAAATGGTTTTATTCTAGCATTTCCTCTGAAAAACGGGCCTATAGGTAATACAGACTGTGCATCCACTCCAAGTAACAGGCTCATATCCAAGCCTGCATTGCTGGGGCCACAAACAACACGGCTGAACTTTTCAAAATTTGTAAAGAACAGGCCCTCTGCACGCTTTTGCCTCACACTTAACAAAAACAACTCAGGACATCCTGTCCTTTCAAATGGATTGTGTCCTCCCACTTATTCCTCATCTTATGATATCTTCATTTCCAGCTTTAGCTGCTTCGGAAAAAATTTTCTCTCAGCAGAGGGCGCTGTGCATCGAAACCGTGGATTTGATGTCCCTTGAGGGCTTCAATCCCGGCTGACGTCATCGTCGAGTACATGTACCACATGCAGCGCCCGTTGGCTTCGGTTTCGTTTTTCCTAGTATGCGGTTGCTTCGAGATTAATGTTGCTCTTCAGTTTTCTTTGAAAACGTATCAAAAATGGTCTTGTCTTCTGCTCCGAACACTCCGAGAACGGGCTATAAAAAGTGTCTAAAATGGTGCACCAAGATGTCGTTCATTGACCCGCATAAGATATGCCTCTGGTGCCTGGGCGTCGAGCATGTAACCAACGACTGTCGATCCTGTCAGTCGATGACAGGTAAGGCCATAAAAGAGCGCAAATCTAAACTTGCAATCTACAATTGTCCCCAAATCCCTGTCCACTCCTTCTAAATTTGGGTCATCCCACGAGTCGAGAGATTCCTCTCCTCAAAGAAAGAACAAAGAAATGAATCCACTCGAGGAGCAGACACTCCTCGTCATCTTTGCTCCTCAAAGAAAGATCAAAGAAATGATCCCACTCGAGGAGCAGACACTCCTCGTCTGCTCCTCGAGTGGGATCGAAAGAATCAAAGAAAAGGCACAGATCACCTTCTTCTTCCTCGTCTTCTTCCTCAGAAAGGAGCATAGTCTGACCAACTAAATCTTCCACCAAAGAGGAGTGGGAACTCTTTAAGAACAAAATGTGCAAAATCTTCGAGGATCAGGCCCGACCTCCTCGAAGCATAAGAAAAGTGGCCATGATATTGTCGAAGACAAGCATGACGCCAAGGCGAAACCTCACACACCCTCAAGCCTGGGTCATAAGCCTAAGTCTACTCGAGAGTCTTCGAGTACTCGACCAGATGAGAAATCGTCAAAGAAAACGTTGAGTCGAGAGCAAACGCCCTCAAAGCACAAGACAAAAGTCAAGCCGTTAGCACCAACAACGCCACTCATGTCGACACCATCAACGCCTTTGACGTCGATGCAAAAAACATTGACGCTGATTGTACATTCTTCGACGCCTTTACATCAAAAAGCCAGAGATTTTTACAGGTCCTTGACTTCAATATATGAGGGCTATGAAACCTCTGAAGATACCCCTCCATGTGGTCTCCAATTGGATATACGTAGTATTCAAACAAATGCAATTATACCAGAATGCTTTATTTCAGAAGAGACCAGGGTTAGGGAACTACATGACAGACAGCTAGTGCGGTAGACACCCCCCCAAGAACTAGATTTTGGGAGACCAGACCTAGCTGATCATGCAGATGCATCCTACAGGAGCCTAATGACCAGAGTGGTGGAATTCATGGGATGGAGTAGACCAGCGCCTGCATTTGAGCAGGATAACCTCACTGATATATTGGACAAGGGTCCTTAATATGACCCTATTTTACCATTCCATGTGGCACTGCAAAAAAGAGTTGTGGCAAAGTGGGATGCTTCAGAGTTCAGCCCTGCAGTAAACAGACATTTTACCAAAAAATACAGGCCATCCAGTAGTGACCCTGGCTACCTGTCAATTTATCCAACTCCAGAAAGCCTAGTAGTACAAGCAGCTACATCTGCCTCCAAGCAGGTTGCCTGCCCAACCATACCCCCGATACGGATGACAAACGCATTGACTCCTGGGCAAAGGATGTTTTTTTTCCTAGCAGTATGGGTTTAACGTCTGCTTATTCCACATGTGACCTGGCAAAGTTTACATTCCCCCAGTGGGACTGCATAGCGATGGCGGCTGATCACAACCCTGAGGGTGAGGAAAGAGACAGCTTCATGAACCTGTTAAGAGATGGCAAAGAGGTCACGTGTGAGTCTCTGCAATCAGGACCATGGCGGCAAGCACTGCCATACGCAGATTTGCGTGGTTGAGGAAGTCAGGACTTTCACCTGATATACAACCCAGGCACCTTAACATGCCCTTTGACGGCTCATTTATTTGGCAATAAGGCTGATGAAAGCCTTGAAAAGCTGCACACCTCCAAGGTGGCAGCCAAGTCCGTAAGTGCCGCAGTCAGGCAGCCACAGCCTGTTCACCCCAGTGGATCATTTTGAAGGGGTAGGTCTTTTCACTACTACTCCTCAGTTGGAAGAGCGTGAGGAGAGGCTGGTCAAAGAGGACGGAAAAGATTCCCTTGTTGTGGACTAGGGAGAAAGGCCGCTCAAGCAGCAGCGTCTTTACCATCCGCCGCTGCTTCAGCCACCTTAAAACATCTCTGAGGTCTTGACTCACAACACCCTGGTGGGAGCAGACTGTCAAAAATCTGAAAGAATGGCAAGGTATTACTTCGGATGCATGAGCACTGGAAACAGTAGCCCAGGCTTACTGCCTCCTGTTAGGGAGAATTCTCCAGAATGGCTAATTTCCCTTACATTTTGAGTCCCTCAGCGGCTTTGCTGGATTTCTAGGGTTACATTTTTTTACCTGGTAAGAGTGGGAGCCTTTTTTCCCCCCTCTTACATGTGTTTTGCGGTGTGTTTTACATTTTTGTGTTCATAGACTATGGAGCCTCACCTACTCCATAGGCATCATTTTTTACTGTGTGTCACACAGCACCTTTAGTGCAGTGACACAGGGTTGTCTTTTTAGACTTCCCACTTTAAACTCCATTTTCTGGGACCGACTACTGTCTTCCAGAACATGTAAAGTTGCCATTGACTTTACTAGTCTTTTTAAATCTACAGACCCAGTACACCCTATATTTCAATACAGTACTGGAGTGGTTAATAGTTATCCCCTTTCTGTCTGATTCTCATGGAACATTGTTTTGTTTGTTTGATTTGGCTGGTGGCAGTGGTATCTACCATTTTTATTCTACCGCGGGCTATGAAAATAGCCTCGGTACCATTAGAGGCTATGGTGGTAGCCTCAAACTCTAACCCGCTGGACCCCTTTCATTTTATTTGGTTCCGGTCGGGTTTATTCACTATTTCTTTGTGTAACGGTCTTTCCCGTGTTTTACTCTGCGCGCCAAACCAGGTTTGGTTCCTTTGTTTGCCGTCCTTTGGCGGGCTTTTGCACAGAAGCCCTCCTTAGGCGCCTGATTGTCTGGGTGGACAGGATGTGAGGGAGGGGTTTGAGGCCCCCTGCACAGGGTCTCCTTGGAGACCCAAGTCGCACTCTAGTTTGGTTGGCTAGGTGGCTGTCCTCCCAGGACAGCCACCCTGCTGTGTGATTGACAGCCAGGTTGTGTGAAAGGGGGATTTGGTGCATAAAAAGCCAGTCCCTGGGACTGGAAGGCAGAGTCACCACTGGAACGAGAGAACCAACGAGGAGCTGAAGGAAGACGACTGCTGCAACTACTGGACACCCAGTGAAGCCCTGCTGCAGGTCCGAATTGCCTGAAACTTCGACAACAGAGGAGATCTGCAAGGAATCTTCTTCCCTTGAGCTTGGTGGGAACAACCAGCTCGCCCAACGCTAGACAACGGTCCTCATCCTGGTCGAATTTGCTGTACATTGCTTCAGTAGATCGGATTGCCAGTGGGAAGGGAACCAGTTTGGGTTTTAAGGAGCGCACCTTTTATTTGACGTTTTGCTCCGCTGCTGGCTTCTTCCCTGGGCAGTGCAGGACCCTCCAGCCGTCATCCTTCTTGTCACCACGACTGAAGCTTCAGGAACCGCAAGCCTGCAGGAACTGCCAGGAACTGCCAGGCCTCAGCTACAGCATTCTTCTTCTTTTAAGGTGCTGTGCAAATCTGGTCGTTCTTTCCGTCCGACTGCAGTGAAAGTGCTTGAAATCTTTCGCCTCTCCAAAGGCTTGTCCTTCTCTTCTCCTTTAAATAACTTTTCCCCCGACCAACTTCATTTTGAACTCTTGGCAAAGACTTAACTGCAAACTACTCTGAACTGTGTGATCCTCTGCAAAGACTCTGAACCAGTAACATTGGCCCAGGCCTATTGACTTGAATCCTAGTTGTAGTAGCCTTTTCTAGATTGCCCTGCCTATAACTTTTTGGTGTTGTTGATTTTGAATAACCTTGTCCTTTCTCCCTTTTAAATTGCTGGAGTGCCCTTTTTCTCACACTTCATTTTGAGCTTACCTTGTCCAGAACTGATGGGGTGTTATTGTAGTATATTAAGACTGTGATTTTCTGCTGCTTTATAATAGTGAACTGTTTTTATAAATGATGGTGTAAATAAATGTATATTCTTTTACTCAGAAACCTTGAATCAATGTTTGTTTGAACCATAGTAATTACTGTCCTTTTTGTAACTTCTTGTATTACTCACTTTACTCTTGAGATAAGTATGGCTGCTCAGTCATCGCTACCACTTTACTGTGTAGTACAGGCTTGTACCAAAGGTGAAATTGTACTTACACGTGTAGTCTTAATTGTGCGTAGTATTCCCAAAGGGTACTGCATATGATTCTGCCTAACACCTCCCCTTTATACAGAGACCTCGGAATCATCCACTGGAAACCATTCGCTAAATGTTCCAGATCCTTTACTGTTGCAGGACATTTACACCATGCTAGAGAAAGGTGCTATAGAACCAGTACCTGTGATGGAGAGGAACTGAGGATAGTATTCTCCCTATTTCCTAATCCCCAAGAAGGACAGAGGACTGAGACCTATTTTGGACTTCAGAAACTTGAACAAGTTCTGCAGGAAGGACAAGTTCAAGATGGTCACACTTTCCCAGATGCTGCAGGCCCTCCAGCTGCAGGATTGGATGGTATCTTTGGACCTTCAGGATGCTTACTTCCATGTTCCAATCCATCACAAGCACAGGAAGTACCTGAGGTTAGCCATTGGCGGTTCCCCTTATCAGTTTCAAGTTCTGCCATTCGGACTGACCTCCGTCCGAGGGTTTTCACCAAATTAATGGCAGTGGTTGCAGCAAGTATCAGGAGAGAGGGGATTCACATCTACCCCTGCGTGGATGATGGGCTAATCAGGGCACTTTCACGCGAACAGGCCCAAGAACATCTCAGTATCACCTGCCACTCCCTCCACAGACTGGGCTTCTCCCTCAATTACAAGAAGTCTCACATGATACCATCTCACAGACTCAATTGTTTTGGAGCAGTCCTGGATGCATCCCTGGGGAAAGCCTTGCCACCCAGGTGAGAGCTCAAGACATTTTGCACAGTCACCAAGTTTCATTATGCACAGCATCTTCTGGCCTTCGACTTTTTGAGGTTGCTTGGCCTCATGGCATCCTGCATTTTAATGGTGCCAGAAGCTCACCTGAGAATGAAATCTCTCCAATGGGCTCTCGGGACTGAGCGGTCCGAATTCTCAGGCAGGATGTGAGCCCTCCTACAGATTCCCAGTAGTGACAGACACCTCACTCACGGGGTGGGGAGCCCAAGCCAGCGATCTGACAATCAGCGGTCGTTGGTTGCCATCGGAGTCCAAACTACACATCAATCTTTTGAAGCTGAAGGCAATCAGACTAGCGCTGAAGTACTTTCTGCCCTCTGTACGAGGAAAGAATGTCCTGATAATGACAGATAACACAGTGACCATGTACTACCTCAACAAGAGAGGAGGCGTATGGTCACTACCAATGTGCAGAGAAGCAATACAGCTCTGGTTCTTGGCAATTCAAGGAGGAGTCTCCCTATCGGCAGTTCACCTAGTCAGAGAGGAGAACACGGCGGCGGATGCTCTGAGCAGGCAGAGAACAGTCTTCCACGAGTGGGAACTAGCTCAGGAAGTCCTTCAAGAGATCTTCACCCTTTGGGGAACCCCTCAAGTGGATCTGTTTGCAACCAGCCTCAACCGGAAGTGTGAACTGTTTTGCTCCAGGGAATTTCCTCTGAGAGGAGCTCTATGGGGTGTGTTTATTGTGGACTGGGAGTTTCGACTCCTGTACGCGTTTCCTCCAGTTCCCGCCATTCCTCACATGATCAGGAGGTTGAGAAAGTTTAGGAGATCCATGATCCTAATTGCCTGGGATTGGGCCAGGAGGACTTGGTACCCGTACCTTCTGGACATGTCCATCTGTCCTCCAATAAGTCTTCCACAAAGAGAGGACCTTCTCTCCCGAGAGGATGGTCAGGTTCTCCATCCAGAGGTCAAGACACTTAGCCTCCACGCATAGTTTCTGAGAGGCTGAGATAGAAGGATTGGGACCTCCCGGATGACGTAATGGAGATTTTGCTTTCGGTCAGAAGGCCAGCATAAAAATCCTTATACCGCTGCTGCTGGAACAAGTTCTGCAGCTGATTTAGGGAAAAAGATGTGGACCCTTTTCAGTGCGATACACCCACGCTGTTATCTTTTCTTCTACATTTGACAAATCTGGGGCTCCAGATTGGAACAATCAAGGGTTATTTAGCAGCGCTTTCCATATTCAAGCACACCTCGGAAAAGCCATCCTACTTCAAAATACCCTTAATAATTCAATTTCTAAAAGGACTCACAAATTTCTTTCCTCCTACACCATTCCAAATACCAACTTGGGACCTTAACTTGGTTTTAAAGTTTTTGATGTGCGCTCCTTTCGAGCCACTCCATTCCTGCCCTTTAAGGCTGCTAACTTACAAAACCATTTTGTTAGTGGCGATAACATCAGCCTGCAGGGTGAGTGAGTTGCAGGCATTATCTCGTTAACCTCTGTTTACCACTTTTTACAAGGATAAGAAGGTCGAACCCTCTTTTCTATCGAAGATTGTGTCCGATTACCATCTAGCATTGAAAATTGTGCTTCAGGCCTTCTATCCTCCACCTCATCCTGGCAAGGAAGAGTAAAGATTCCATAGGCTTGATCCGTGGAGAGCTCTAAGCTTTTATATTTCAAGGATGGCAAAGTTGCGACAGCACAACCAACTTTTTATTGGATACACTGGACACAAGCAGGGTCTATCAGTCACCAAACAGACCCTATTCAGATGGATCATACTGGCTATTTTGGAGTGCTACAGGCTAGCTTGGAAAGATCCCCCAGAAGGTTTAAGGGCTCATTCCACTAGTGGCATGGCAACTTCCTCTGCCCTTCAGAAGGGAGTTCCGATAAAGAACATCTGCGAGGCAGCTACCTGATCCACCTTCCCCACGTTGACTAAACATTACTGTTTAAACAACAATGAAAAAAGATTTGGGAAGGCCATTCTATGCTCCATTATGGACAAACAATAACTCTCAATTCTTACTCCCTCCTCCAAAAAAACCTAATGCTGCTTTGGGAATCTATCACAAGATGAGAAATACGTGGGCGGACACAATCCATTCGAAGAACAAGTTACTTACCCCTGGTAACGTTTGTTTGACTGGATGTTCCTCCCACGTATTCCTCCTTGCCCTCCCTACCTACCCCATTGAAGAATTTCCAAGCTTTGGCCTTTGCGCCTTTTTAAGGTCTGATAATTTAAAGAGGCACTTATCAAGGCGGGTCATTCTGCATACGTTGATGAAATAAACAGAACTGAAGCCAACGGGCGCTGCGCGTGATATATGTACTCGACAATGACGTCAGCCGAGATGTAAGCCCTCGAGGGAAATCGAGTCGACCATCTCGAAGCACAGTGCCATCTGCAGAGAGACAAATGTTTCCTGAAGCAGCTAGAGCTGGAAACAAAGATATCATAAAATGAGGAATATGTGGGTGGAACATCCAGTTGAAAGAGCGTTACCAGGGGTAACTAACTTGTTCCTCTCTCTTCTACCCCCTTCCCTCCTCCGCCTGCACTCAGACCTCCTGCGGCCACCCTCTCTCCGTCCCCCTACTCTCCTCCTTCCCAGCCATAGTGCCAGATGAGGTCACCAAGACAGTTTGCTCTATGAAAGTCTCCTCCAAATAGGTGATTCACAGCTTCGCTAGAACTATCAAGGACAACATTGTCTCTCTCTCTCCCTCATTGGCCGAGTTCTGTAACCGCTCCTTTGCCACTGGCTCCTTCCTATTACCCCTCAAGCACTCCCTTGTGCAAGCCCTCCTACAAAAACATCCGCAGACCCTTCCTGCCTGGCTAACTACTGCCCTATTTCCACTATCCCCTTCCTTGGCAAACTCTTGGAGAAGTTGGTCATCTCCCAACTAAACCAGCATACTGAATCTGTTGGCTCTCTCCACGACCACCAGTCTGGCTTCCGAGTAGCCAGAGGCACAGAAACTGCTTTCCTGAACACCCGTGATCACTTGCCCTCAAACCTTTACTCCAACTCGCCTTCCTTTCTTATCATCCTAGATCTGTCCTCTGTCTTTGACACAGTCAATCATTCCACCTTCATAAATTGGCTCTGTGATACTTTTGATATCACGGACTGGGCACTGGATTGGTTGACCTCTCTTCTCAAATTGGCCCTCCCTAGTGCAGCTGGGATTTTATCTCTCCTATACCTCACTCTCTAGTTGTGGCGTTCCTCAGGGTTCTATCCTCTCACCCTGGCTTTTCAACATTTACTGTGCCCCTCTTGCCCACCTAATCTCCACCTTCTCTCCCCATTTCCAGTGTTGTGCTGACAACACACAGCTCTCCTTTCAGCTTCCCTCCCCATTCTTCTCTCCTTACCGACTGTCTGACTGCTATTCAGGCATAGTGTTCTGCTAACGATCTCTGCTTAACGCCACTAAGACTGAGATCCTTCTCATTGGGACTCCTGCCCTCTCCTTCCCTCTTATTCTCTGGCAGCCCTCCATGGGCCACTTTCCAACACCCTCGTTTGAGGCTAAAAACGTGGGTCTCGTCTTCGACTTCTTTTTCTCCTTCTCACCTCATATCGCTGACCTTGCTAAGAAGGCGTCCTTTCAGCTTCACCTCCTGAGAGGCATCCTCCCTTTCCTCCCTTCACCCAGAAACTCATTGTCTTCAGAGCTCTGGTTCTCTCCAGGCAGGAGTACTATAACAGCCTCTTCCTTAATATGCTTCTTTCCTCCCATACCCCCTCTTCACCTAATCCAGAATAGGACTGCAAGACTTATCCTTGGCCTCAAACTCAGGGTCCGCATCTCTCCTGCCCTAATATCTCTCCGCTGGCTCCTGGTGGTTGCAAGGCATCATCCATAAGGCTTTCTGGGGCCCGGGACCTCAGTACATAAACCTCTCTTTCCCCAAATACTTCCCTTCTAGAGTCCTTTGGCCCTCTAGCTCCAACTCTCTGCAGATCAGATGTTTCTCCAAGCAGAGAGTGGGGGTAGATCTTTTTCTTCGGTAGGAGCCTCCCTGTGGAACGGCCACCCTGACCTTCTCTGACTTGAGCCGGATCTCCTAAAGTTCCGGAAGCAACCCAAGACCTTTCCGGTATGATGCATGCTTCTTGCATGGCCCAAGCCAGAGGAGGTACTAGGAGAGCTCTGTATATAGCAGGAGTGGATCTCTGCTCAGCATTCAACAATGTTGACTTGGGAATGTTATGGACAAAACTGAACTTGTGGGGGATTGAACCAGGCTTATTGAAGATGCCTGAACTGCTATACTCCAACAATGAGGCATGGGTAAGATTAAACACTGAAGGAGATCTTTCTAGGTGCATCCCTCTGAATAAAGGAGTAAGACGAGGATGTGTACTAGCTCCCACATTATTTAATCTATATGTGGCAGATTTGTGGGAAGTAAGCAACAGCTGGGGGGGGATACCCACCTAGAGGTTCTGGTTTAAGAACCCCCCCATAAGTGTCATGATCTCTGCTTCCAAAAGATCAGGACTTGCCCGACTCCCTTGGAAGCAGACCCATAACCCCGGTTCCGAGTGCCAGCCAGTCCCAATTGGGACCTTTTGGACCCTGTCCTGGCGCCAGTGGCACCAGGCTCATAAAGATGCCCAGTCCCAGCGCTGGAAGCGCCGGGCTCATAATGCTTGGGTGGACTTACCTGCAGCAGACCATGCTGCTTACTTACCTGCCAGTTGAACCCCTGATCCTCTTCTGTTTGGGACTACTTTTCCTGTTGGGTGGGGCAGGAGCCACTCCCTAGGTTCAGAACACTGGAACTCTTCTGGAAAGCAGGAACTCTTTTCTTACCTAGGCGTGGCTGTGGAAGGAGACACCTAGGCACTACAGGAGGCTATTTAAACCACACCCGATGGATGAATCTTGCTTTGCGTTATTCTGCATTCTCTGCAGCAGAACGCTCATCGTGTCTTCTGCTTCTGATCCTGGGCCTAAGGGAACAAAGGCTTACCATCCTGGAATCCAGTCTTCAGCAGCACCTGTAAAGACAAAGAAAGAACAGGTTAGCACTACGGTCTTCAGTGGCAGCGCATCCCTTACCTGGTCCATCGGCTGTCACCAACGCCTCGCGCTGCATTCCGGCATCTGAAAGACAAAGGCTTACCTACTCTTCGCATGCTCCGGAGGTCTTCGCACTGCATTCCGGCATCTGAAAGACAAAAGCTTACTAGCTCTTCGCACGCTCCGGAGGCCTTCGGGGCTGCATCCCGCATCTGAAAGACAAAAGAAGGTGCGTTTAAAGACATTGGGCAACTTTATTACTCACGTGCCATTACTCCTTCCCACGCCGAATCCAGTGGGTATTCCAGCACCCTTCAGCTTCTCTAAAGCTCCGAACTTGTACCTGCAAGATAAAAGGGACAGTTAGTGCGCATCGTGAAGCAGGCTACAAGCGCTTACTTACGTGCTTCCAGGCGCTTCTATTCCTCACGCGGGTTCGATCCTCAACTCTCATCAGCCCGCCATCCGCCATCGCCGGAACCCTGCAAAACAAGAGATATCATTACAAAAGACTTTTAAGACATTTGAAGTGCCCAGAACTTACCGTTCGTGCAGTTAACGACGGACAGCAGTCCTCTGAGGTCAAGAGGCCTGCACCCTTATCCAGTGAAGAAACTGGTTACGGCACCCTGCCCCGAGGCAGATGGAGAGCTCGGCGTTCACTTACCTAAGGTGAGGGTGTTAACCTTTGGGGTTCTACAGGAGAAGAGAAAGGGAAGAGGAGAGAGGCACCCAATAACCCCAGTTCATTAATCCCATATTTTCTATCTGCAGACATATTACTCTTCGAGTCAGACATACAGTGCACAGAGGTCCAGCCCAAAGAGCCAACCGTGTGTTACACATCACCTTTGAAGATACGGCATTCACCCAGTCAAGACCGGCGCCTCTGCGGGAATCAGGTGAGCGTTACAATAAGGGAGGGTTCTTAAAGCAGGTTTGTCCTTCAACCAGGTTTAAACCTGGCTCCAGCAGGGGGGGAGAAGTGGATGAGGGGAAGGTGATGAAAACGGGGGATGAAGAACTCACTAGGCTTTACCCACTGTTAACTAGGTCCACTGCGGGGTACAGTGACCCATTTTATTTGGGAGGGACGGGAAATTGATATATACTTTTGAAAAGCATACAGCAGAGGTCCCGCTGGCTATAGGGGACGTAAAGAGTTTGTTGGTGTCTGGTGTGGGAGATCAAGCAGAAAGGGTGTGGGTGAAGGCTAGTTTCCCTGGAGTGACGACAAATTATGACCGCCATGATGGGTCAGTGTTTAATAATGTAAGGGCTCAAGTATGGGATGCACTGCAGAGGACCTTCCCTGACACCCCAGATTTACATTCAGTGATGCAATGCACCATGGGGGACGAGAAAGAGGTTTCACAGTACATTCTTTCGGTGCAGGCCCTGCGTAGATCAGAGACAGGCAGGGCATGGGACCAATCAACCTCCCTTTTCTACTTTATCATCAAAAGAGGCCTCCCAAAGGAGGTACAGAAGGCCCTAGATAAAATTGCTGGGATAGAAGCCAAAGGATGGCCTGAAATTCTGAGCATTACAGTACACCACTGTAGGAGGATCAAAGAAAGAGACAAAGAAATTGCACAGAGGAGGTTGGCAGACGAGGCCAAACGTGTACAAATTAAGCTGGTGAAGGCTGCTGCAGTAACAGCGGCCCTGCCTACTGAGAGACAGGGAGACGGGGAGGAGGGGTCAGGAGGTTCACTGGCAAGGATGGCAGCAACATGGTCCACAAACGGACAGGAACAATGGGCTGGCAAGGAGCAATATGAGGGACCCCAATGGCAGGGGAGGCCTGGAAAAGGACGAGGTGGGCACAGGGTACAGAGAGGTGGGTTTGGAGGACCAGGACCTCAGGGAGGGGGCCAAGGGACATGTTGGAATTGCGGGAGATGGGGACATTTTTCAGGGGAATGCCGCGCCCGACCCATGGGATATTGTCAAGGGCCCCAACAATCTGGAAATTAGCAGCAATTCAGCCACCATCATCAGGGCAGCCCTTATGGATTACCGATGGGTGGTCATGGACAACCGGAGAAATATTACAATAATTTTCAACACGGAACACAACCAATTCAGCAGGGGCCACAAACACCACAACAGGGCATGCAACCACAATTAGCACATGAAAACACCATGGGAAACACCCACACAAATGTTTTCGCTACTACAGCAAATGGCGCACCTGCGCCGTTCCGTGGAACAGCAATGATCAGGGAAAGCGTTTTTTCTGTCCTGGGAACAAATACCTACCCAGACTATGACAGCCCACAGAGAGCACTTGCGTGCCCAGTCCTATCGACTACCCTATGTCCAGACGGGGAACCATTGGTGGGGGCAGAGATAGGAAACAAGCAGTTGATCCTTATGGTGGACTCAGGAGCGCAAATATTGTGCCTCATGCAAGGCCGGTTTCCGGTATCGGGCCAAAATTTTGAAACACAGGGATTCTCTGGGGCAATTTTGGGGGTTCCCTACACAAAATATTTGGATACAACGGTAGGAGGAAAAACAGTGCGGGCACCCCTGTTATACCACGAACACTCGCCCATAAATTTGCTAGGGAGGGACCTCCTTAGTAAGCTTAATATGACCATCTACATTACAGAGCCAGGGATAGTGTGCGCCACTCCAGGGGTATGCCCGCTAAGAGCAATGCTAATGATCAATACCATGACAAATTTATGGACAACAGGGCCACACGATGTGGGACTCTTACAGGAAGTAATGCCCATAAAAATAAAACCCAGTGCAGTGCCACCCAGAGTAAAACAATATCCGCTGTCCAAAGAAGCGGAGGAAGGTAAAAAAGAGACGATAAATGCACTACTACAACAGGGCATTATCGTGCCATCAAATTCACAGTCCAACACGGCTATCTACCCGATCAAAAAAGCAAAGGGTGGGGTTTGGAGGATGATACAGGACCTACACCCACTTAATGACGTCATACAGAAGGAGTTCCCCCTAGTCCCAAATCCTGCAACCATTTTGTGCAGTGTCCCAAAAGAGGCCACGTGCTTCACAGTGGTGGAACTGAAGAATGCTTTTTTCTCAGTGCCCTTCGACCCCAGTTCCCAATACCTAACAGCATTCACACTGGCAGGAAAAAGATATGAACATTGCAGATTGCCCCAAGGTTATTGCGAGAGCCCTAGCATTTTTAACAGAATTTTGCACGAAGACCTCGGCAACATTGATGTAAGGAACACAATAATTCAATATGTAGATAACCTTTTAGTTTGCAGTGCAAATGAATAGTAATGTAGAGCCGATTCAATAACCTTGTTGAATTTACTAGCAACAAAGTGGTACAAGATAGACAGGGGAAAATTGCAGTACTGCCTGGCAGAAGTGTTGTATCTGGGGCAGTTAATATACAAGAACGGTAATAGAATAATACCAGACAGAGCCGCAGCAATACATGCAACACTAATGCCCAAAACTGTAAACCAGATGCAAAATTCCTCAGCATATGCAACTATTGCCGTGCGTGGATACTGGATTACGAAGCATACACACACCCTCTTCTCCAGGCACTGAAAGAGGCTCAAAAGGACAGTGCCCCCATAAAATGGACACAGGAGATGATCACACAATTCCTTAAATTAAAAGACATCATCGCAACAGTAGCCATCCTAACAACAGCAAATTATGATCTGGAGTTTTATTTGTTCTCTCACTGCAATGACACACTAATGACAATAGTACTCACACAAAAAACATCACTAGGCCACAAAGCCATTGGCCTATTACAGCGGCACACTGGACTCTGTAATGCAAGGGCACTACGCGTGCCAACAAGCCTTCACAGCAGTGGCCTTCGCAATAGAGAAAAGCGCCACCCTAGTAATGGATATTCAGTAACGCTATTAGTCGAACACTCTTTATTTGCCATACTTGAAAGATCAAAGTCCACACTCACCATGCAGAGAGCCACTGCATATGAAATAATTATCTGAAGCCCAAACATACACGTTGTACACTGTAAGACTGTAAACCCAGCCACGTTCATCACAGAACCATGCACAGTAGAAGACATGCAAGCTCACGACGGAGTCACATATGAGGGGGAAGGTGACGATATTCCCAAGGCTAGTGAAAATGCCCTAGAACGAGGTGAAGTGTACTTTGTGGATGGGTCAGCGTCCATTGATTCTGAGACAGGAGAAAAACAAGTAGGGGCAGCGGTGGTGAGAATAGAAGGAGACGAATATGAGGCGATAGTGCAAAAATGCCTCCCTTCGCATATTTCTGCACAGGCGGCAGAACTAATAGCCCTAATTGAAGCATTACACAAATCCAAAGGATGCGCAGTGACAATATACTCTGACTCGGCATACGTGACAACAACGGGGCACTCCGGCCTGTCACGATGGCAAAAAAGAGGATTCAGGAGAGCGGATGGATCTCCAGTACAGCACGCACAATTGTTGAATGACCTTATTGAAGCATTGGCTGAGCCATCAGTAGTGGCTTTAGTGAAATGCCAGGCCCACACAAATAACACTGACGCCACATCACTCGGAAACGCAGCGGCTGATAGCGCCCCTATTTACATGAGAAAGTGAAACAGACACAAACACCCCAGCAGCAGATAGTCCGACGCTGCAGTTAATGCCCAGTGAAAGTGTATATGTGTGCAGTTTCGTGCAGAGATGGAACTCTCCAAGATTTCACGGCCCTTATGAGGTAGTGTATTGCACACCTTCTGCTGTAAAGGTTAAGGGCCTGAAATACTGGATACACCTCACAGACGTAAGAAAAGCACACAATAGCACAGTGCCCCATGGGGAACAGCCACAAGAGCAGGAAAGTGCAGTGCCATAATAAAAAAAGGTGCTGATATGTCATATATGTGTAAAGAAGGAGGAAAAGTAGAAAATTGAATGCAAAATTTCGTTACAGTGTACAGTATTATTAAGAGTATATGGATTTTGAAAAATGGTTTAATAAATGTAATGCCCCTTTCTTCTCTCTCTCTCTCTCTCTCTCTCTCTCTCTCTCTCTCTCTCTCTCTCTCTCTCTCTCTCTCTCTCTCTCTCTCTTTCTCCCTTTTTCTCTCTCACTCACTCACTCACACTCTCTTTCAAATAAATGTAAATAAATTACCTGGTGAGGAGATAAATGATAGTATATGATTTATCTGTGTGTACTTAACCCATTCATACCGCCCCTTCAGGTGGAAACATAGCGGAAAGGAGGGCCCTCACTAACAACACTACAAATGTAGATAGCAATAGGGAAGACGTTAGTGCTACTAGAGCTTATAATTACGAGTGTGGGTTATATTTTGTAGCCATTGTTTTCTCTGTAATGTTGTTTTGTCTAGGGTTATACTGGAGCCTCACTTTTATATTGGGTGATATAAAAGTGGGGGGTAACGGGGTAAAACTAATACAAGATGGATTGAGCCTCATTTGGAATGGGTTTAAAGTAATATGGGCCCACAATGCCTCCACAAATATTAATCTCACCACTCTGCACAAAAACCGAACTGTCAAAACCCCAATTTATACATATGCCTCTATGGGTTAGGATGTTGATTAAGTATCTAATGACTATAATGTTGACACTCCAACATTTGATGTAGTGGCATCGCCATATGTACATATGCCTTCAACCAGAGAACCTACCTCAGATGGCGATAATATGCACTTTAAGACCTATGTCTCAACCCCACAAATGTATCCAACCTCACAGTCTTGGCAGAGTGATAGTGAACACAAAGATGAAACATGGATAGACATTTTTCCTATACGATATTCGAGGGTGAAAAGGGTATATAATGGTTTAGGGGGGAAAAAAAGACAGAAAAGGGGGGCGGAATGCAAGAGGGGGGCGGAATGCAAGAATCACACAATTCCTTAAATTAAAAGACATCATCGCAACAGTAGCCATCCTAACAATAGCAGATTATGATCTGGAGTTTTATTTGTTCTCTCACTGCAATGACACACTAATGACAATAGTACTCACACAAAAAACATCACTAGGCCACAAAGCCATTGGCCTATTACAGCGGCACACTGGATTCTGTAATGCAAGGGCACTACGCGTGCCAACAAGCCTTCACAGCAGTGGCCTTCGCAATAGAGAAAAGCGCCACCCTAGTAATGGATATTCAGTAACGCTATTAGTCGAACACTCTTTATTTGCCATACTTGAAAGATCAAAGTCCACACTCACCATGCAGAGAGCCACTGCATATGAAATAATTATCTGAAGCCCAAACATACACGTTGTACACTGTAAGACTGTAAACCCAGCCACGTTCATCACAGATGAACGGTTTAACAATTTTTAACATAACGTAACAATTAGGTAATATTGTTATACAGAAAACAGGCTTTTTATAAAAACCCAAGTAGAATGCCAGAGCAAAACATATGCTTAGACTTGGAGTAAGAGATCATTTAAGGTGACAGAGCAAGACACAAAAACAGGATGCGTACCAAGGCCTGGGATTAGATGTTGTAGAAGACCCCGACCACCCTGACCAATCCAATAAATGGTATTCAGATTTGAGTGCCATGGCTAAACAGGTGACCAGCGAAAGTTGTTATGTCTGCTCTTTGATACCCCATGGCTCTGGAACGCCCAAAGTTCTCATACCCCAAGAAACACCTTTGTTGGATGCCCGGTGTCTTGTTCATCTAGCCCTCTGTAGGATTCAGAGTACCTTCCAGGCACAAACCGTAACAGTACAAATGTTGCAGAATGAGAAAACATGTAACAGTAAACCTCAAGGAGTAGTCTGCGTGAAGGAGCCATTCTTTATCATCAGAGGGACAATGTTCGCTGAAAACAAATGGCAAGAAAAGACAATCACATGTAAAGCTGAAGTGCTGCGAGGACTGTCCGAAGAAAAATGTCAATGGGTCGAACGAACATGCACTCCAACATGGTCCCAACACATCGCCAAACTAACCTGGGTGACAGCCCTTGAAAAACCAATCAAGATGCAACGAGAAATACAGCACAAACTTTGCTTTCACAGAGAAGGGAAGGAGTCCATGGGCTCAAACAAACACTGCAACAAAACGCTCATCCACCTCGACATGAAGAAAAGCTCAGCAGCATGAATGGACACTTACTGGGTATCCAGCAAGCATGCGTACCTGCGCCTCCCACCGTCAGGGAGAGGTACTTTCGTCATGGCCACGTAGCATTGGGCCCTGATGGTGATCCCGGAAAGCCATGTCCAGGGGGGAAGGGTGCCAATCGAAACGTCTTCATCACCCCAGCAAGCAACTGAAGAGCCCCCCACATACGACATCCTGTCAGAAGATAAGTTGCAGGAATTAGTGTCCCGCAGGAGGCGATCGTCAAACTATATCTCCAGTAAATCCAAGTATCCAGGCACGAGCGAATACCAAATGGCAGCTAATCCAGCTGGCCAACAACACAGAAGAGGGATTCAATGTGATCAAAGTGGAACTTCGAGCCTTGCGGTTGATGACCAAGCAAAACCGGCACGTCCTAGACCTCCTCACAGCAATGGACGGAGGTGTTTGACAAAAAATCGGGAATGCATGTTGTACATTCATACCTTCTGCCGATGCTGACAACGGAAATTTATCACACGTGATATCTGCAGTGCACAACCTTGCTTAAAGAATGAAGAAAGAAGGGGGGATCCAACCCAGCAATTGGTTTGATGACATTTTTGACTGGGTCCCTTGCTGGTTCGGAACTATGATGAAAATATTTGTTCCACTCATAGTTTTCCTGTTACTGATTTTTTGTGTGTGCCAGGTAGGGGTTCGATGTTGCGCAAAATCAATGCCTAGTTCTGCAATGATGATGGGGACAATGGGCAAACCGATAAAGGTGCAAACTATGAAGGATGCGCAAATGCAGACCGGGGAACCTAGCAACCCTAAATATTGTATGACCGCAGTATATCGTAACCCAGGGGATAGGTTGGATAGCTTGTATCATACCACAATCAAAGAACCCCAAGAGTTGGAATGGTATAAGGAAGTGTGGGTGGATCTGTATGGGTATGGGGGTATATACATGACATGCACCCCTGATGAATATGCTACGTCAAAGCTTACGAGGTGTTTGTAGAGCATGGATGCCAATAAAAGGGACACCTGCTTGGGATGAGGCGGTGCTGGAGGCGGAGCACTACAGGAATGCTAATAATACTAAACAGTAGTTTGTTACTTTAAATGGAATGTAAGGAAGGAGGGGATGGTTTTTGCCCCCATACCTTTTACGCGAAAGTGACCACCTGCTCTTGCACTAGTGTAGGGACACCTTCCTTGCCCTTCTGTGGCCTCAGGGGATAGGTCCCTGGCACATACAGAGGTGGGGCTATTGCAAGACACATTTGGACTCCATTTTGTTTACCCCCGACTCCATCTTTGGACTAGGCTGCATTCTGGTATCTGTGAAGCCTTCTCTCCCCTCAGCAGCGCTGTGCACAGCGAGCACTGACAGCCCCCACCTTTTTCCTCCCACGCCTGTGGCTCCGAAGTCCATTTCTCACGGATGCACCAGCATGAATTGTTGCGAGCAAACAGTGTATTCTTTTCATCCTTCCTCTGAGATCACTGCCCTGTGTGTGACTGGGCGGAATCATGACTTGTGGCCCATCTATCTCAACAAACCCGATCCTGCACCTCTCACCCCCACTGTTGGAAAATGACTGCCTGTTCAACCCTGTGCCCCTCGAAAGCCATTCTTTTTGATGTAGCAGACGTGTGACACTTCCTTGCTGAGCACCCTAGAGTGCCCCCAATAAAACCAAACTCCTGTCATGGTATATTCGGTCTTAACTAACATGTGTCACTCCATCCCCTCCTGCTCTGATGTGCCAGACCCGACAGCTATTAATCCTGCCCCCCACATGTCACCTGGAGGGCAAGACCCCCACACCCTTCACCTCGACAATGATCTGAAGTGAGATAATGTGAATACACATGTACAATTTATAGGCCTCTCGTAAATACCAAAGGTGTAGTAATGGTCATTATTTACTGTATGTCTTGTGATGGTGTGTAGATTAGTTAGCCAGTACCAGCCGCCTCTCCCAGACCCAACCCGACCTTCACCTTGCACGGACCGGCCCAGATGAATCACGTGATGCCCGACATTCCGCCAAGCGACCAACCAATCTTGTGGAGCTGGCCCCTAGAGCACCATACTCAAACCAATTCCCTCACCAATCAAAATGTAACTTGTAGACTGTATAGATAACATCAATGATGACGCTGTAACCCTTTAAAATGTATTGTATTTTTATTGTTTTCAGAGCACTCTCAAAGCAGCAGAGTTCCTTGGATGCTGAATCTTATAGTTCTCTGGATGCTGAATCTTATAAAAAGACTTTGTTGCCTCTCACAACCAATCTCTTGGTCTCATTCCTTACTGGGATGTGTCCATTATTCAGAGACTTATTTGTGATGTGGGAGGGAGCGCCTTCATAATCACTATGGCCATTCCCACCCAGTTCCTGCCCCTCCCCGCCCAAAACAACCCCCCTCCCCAATGATAACTCTTTGAGCTTGCTTTAATGAAGCCTTACAATCAAACTTTGCACTGAAAGGGCCTTCCAGATTTTTTTAAAGCAGTCTTGAGAGTTAATGACTTATTTGGAGTTGTAACCCCGCTACTGGAGTAATAAAAACATGTCTTGACCAGGTTTGCCTTCAGCCAATCGATTAAAAGGAACTTTGAGTGTCCTGCACTAAATTCCTGTTAAAAACAAGTATTGGTAAAGCGAACAGTTTTAGCTTGTGTATAAATACTAGGCATTTGCCAGATACTGTTACCATCAAAGTTAATATCACTATGGATGTGTCTGTCAAGTGCTTTTCCAATGCCTACACAAAAGCACAAAATGTTGGCATTGCCAATTCTTGTTATATTTGGAATTGCTGGGGTAATCTTTCAAAGATAAGGAAACTGGTGAGGGGACAGTAGCCATTAGAAGAACAAGTTACATAGCTTATGGGTAATGTTGATTCTGATAGATACATTGGGGCTCATTACATGTTTCATGGTATCCCACCGGTAATTCCAGCAGGATACTGGGAAACTACCCCTACTGTCGCCACTGCCTGATATCTCGGTATTAGCGGGATATTACAGGCGGCAGAGACATCGGTAAATTCCCATTCCATGGAGTGCCTTAGGATTCCATGTGATGGGATTGCCGGAATGACCGGCACCGATAGTACCGGTACCTGCGATTCAGGCATTTTTTTGCAAGTAGGAGCATGATCTACCGGCACGTCAGGCCTGCCGGTAGATCAGATCCCCCACGGCAAACTCGGCTTTCCCTGTCCAGTTAAAATGCCGGTATTACCAATAATATTTACGGCATTTTTAACAGACTGGGGACCTCGTAATAAAGCCCAAGGTCTCTGCTGCAGAATCCCTATCTGACCACCACCACCCCCTACAGTCACCTGGAAAAGATCCCAGTACATGTGTGGCAGGATGTACCTGGGGAACTGTTGGGCTTGGGTGGGTGGTGCTACTTCCACATTGCGCACTGTCCTTTCCGGTGGTGGCCACAAGGTGTGCCTAGTTGCATCTCATGGTATGGGGGTGTCACTTAGTGCCATGTGAGTATGATTTAAGAATTTCTGAGGTCCCAGCCTGAAGGGTTTGAGAGATACAGTGCGCCCAGATCTTACAGATTAATAGTGATTAAAAAGACCCTTTCCCCTGTGATGACAATAGTCTAAATAAAAGTCCAGAATGAGCTAGTGTGCTGGCTCTGAAAGGGGGAAAAGACTCACAACAGACACACCCGCCTGTGGGTGGGTGGGATTCCCCCCCTTCATTTTTCCCAGGCAAATACATTATTTTAAATTGATGTATTTTAATTGTATTTTACTGTAGTATAACAATACTAGATTAAGGTGGTTAATCATAAGTGAACTCCTGAGAACAACAGGTGAGCGACCTGTTGATATATTCACTATTTTGATTTCCAAATGTCTTGATTTCATGACATGGGCACAAGCATATTAAACATGCTTTAACGTATAATGTGAATAACATCTGTTTCAGAATAAACGTCCACCTCTTGATAGAGGTGTTTGTTTTGAGTGGTATTGCAAAATAGAACTACATTGTTAATTGAAACATCGAACCAGGCAGATTGTGTTTCTTTGGGAACGCGATGCATTCTGCTTGTCTTTGAAAATAGTGTTTCACATGCATCTGCCTTGGATAAAGCTTCGGTGAACACCTCTCAATTACGTTGCGATATATTTTCTGATTAATTCAGTTATTGTTACAACATAGCTTGTTTCTTGTCACAGGAATGAGAAAGTTGTGTACAAGAATAATTAGATTGTGGTTACCCGCGTCCATAAAAAGGATGTGAAATAATTAATTGTGAGAGTCTTGTTTCGGGGTGGGATGTTGAGCTTCTCGGAATGAGGTCCTGCTAAATTGAAATTGTTGCTAAAACCCTGCTCCCGCGTCAAGGGCGTGAGGCGAAGCAGAGGGTCCTTGGCCAGGAAAACTGGTCAATAACCGTAATAATGCCATCATAAATTTGGCAAATGAGTTCTGTAAAAAAAAAAGGAAAAAAAAGTGTGTTGCAATGCCTCACGGACTACTGAAGGAGGAGATGCTGACGTCAGCCGGAGGTGCAGCCCCACTGAAAAAGGACAAGTGTTGAGGGTTGATGTTCATCAGCAGCTCTGAAGCAAAAAGAGGGACTAAGACCTAGAAGAGAGCACACAAGTAAACAAGGAGGTGGGCGTGGAAAGGGGATAGCTAAGAGGAAGGGCATAAGCCCATCGAAAGGCAAGCAAGAGAAGGGAGGCATGTGGTGGGCAGGTGGACAGATGGAAGCGCCAGAACAGCCGAAGGGTTGAGTCGGTGGCAAGAGAAGAAGGGCAAAGGTATTAGCAGAAGGCAGCTCTGAACCAGCATGGCAGGAGAGGAGGGTTAGGCATATAGCTGGTGGCTACCAGGAATTCCGGCGCATGTCACGGGAGTTGAGAGGAACGTTGGATGTGAGGCAAGAGCAGGCTGTATATCGGTGGTTAAGGTTCACCTCTGTCTCATTAAAAACAAATAAACAACCACTGATCAAATGTTATAATGAATGTTAATGGCAAACTAGTGTCCATTCAATAGCTTAGAAACAGAAAGGATCGACAGTCCACTGTATCTAATGCTAGTTTTGAAGACTTCCTGTCAGTGGCAGGGAATAACACAATACAAAATACTTCAACTAACCGAGGAAATACTTTTTGTATTATCAGAGTGTTGGTTATTTTCACCACTGCCAGATGGCACCTCAGTTTTCAGTGGAACGAATGCTCTTATGAAATCGTGTTCATGTTTGTTTTGTAACGTAATGTACCACATTATATGCTTTGAAATTAAAACGAACTGCAGCCCAATGTTTGCAATTATTCTTGTTTAGATCATCTGTTTGACTCTTGCTCCGAAGCATCTTCCATTGTTCTCTTGTGGCACTGGATCAACCACTGCAGATCAGAAATCCCATGTTTTCCATGACAATATGGATACACATGCATACATCCGTGGCCACGATAATTCACCACAGTGCCCTTGAATCCTTGCTTCATTACAAATGTTTAACCACTATTCATGAAAACTATATATTAAGAAGGCTCTCATTTGCCTAGTTATTATTAGCAACAAACTGTGAAATGTGTTCCTTCGGCAAGAGCTCGGCACATTTCAATCATTTGTTTTTTAATTGACATTGCCACGCTCTACAAAGAGTTCAAGAACAACATATTGCAACAATTTCCTTTGCAAATATTCCGCATGATTGAAATGTGGATTTAAAATGCATCACGTAGAGTAATAGATGGATCATCATTAACAACAGGTCTGTTTTTCTCTTCAGGAATGTTGGGTGGTTTGAGGTCACAAGAACCACTTTATGTAAATGCAAGATTTGGGGCTGATGTTTCTTCGCCCCTAAAGATTGTGCAAGACGTTAGGTACATTATGGGAAACACCGAATATATAGCATAAGTATGCTCACCAGAGTTTTCTTGAGCTTGTTTTTTTTTTCTTCTAAAATATAATCCTTTACATTTTGAGTCAAATAATTACATGGCAAGAGAACCGTAAGGAAAACAGCCAACAAGCAATACAAGTAAACTCTGAAACGAAAACAGATCTTTCCACCTCCTCCACAAATCTGATTTCCCCAAAACGTCCTTGTTATGAGAGACTACCCCAGGTATCTAGGCAAAACCCAAAAAAGTTGGTTTCTTCATGCGGCCAAAGTCTGTCTCCCCTTAAGGACATTAGAGGGCCAGCAAGAAATAGGATGAGTTAAACATACATGAAAAGATTGATCCAGACGCAACTTTATTGTTTTCGATTAACAGGCGTATCCCACATTCAATTGCGATGAAGATGGTACTTTTCAGCCACAATGAGTAGCACACTACGATAAAAGGGGTTCCCTAGCTTTTCCAGTAATGCCCTTCTCAAAATTGCTTACCATGTTTGGTCGTTTGGCAATGCCGTTTTTCTCTGTTAAGTACTCAACCAATGACCCCCCTACACTCAACTTATCCCATACCATCCCCCACTGCTGCTTACGTTTTTTTTCTTAAATTTGTAAAACTTTTCCCCTCTACCCAATTTTTATTTTGCAGCCAACCTTTTTCAGATCACCACTTTTGTCAAAGGCTATTTTACCATGTTATACATTAAAAGTAGAGCGTGCACACAAACGAGTGTAGCTACGAAGCGTTCATCACTTAGCTGCCATTATTAATTCCCGTTTTTTTTGCTGCTTTATAGCGGTTTTCACCATTTTGAGAATTAGATAGTATCAGGAGTGGACACCGAAAAAAGCTCCCAGCTACATCATTAGAATAACTAGGAGACAAGAAAAAATGCAGGTGCATGACTGGGGAATGAATTGCAGATATTGGGGCTCATTACAAGTATGCCGGTCCGGAAACAACAGTGTCGGTAAGCTTACCGGCACCGTTGTTTCCGGACCGGCATCCTACAGGTCTGCCTGCTGGAGTCGCTGTGCCCGACTTGTCTAAACCTGCCGGGCACCGCGGCCATGGTAGGCAGACAGTCATGGAAGCACCGGCACCGTTAGCAACGGTGCCAGTGCTTCAGTGGTCCCCACTCCCATATAGGACTCTATGGTAATGGGGAACAACATTTTACCGGCGCCTGACTTTTCGGGCCGCCAGAGTTGTAATCCCCCAGTGGCACCGGGAAGTCAGGCGATGGTAAATATTTACGGGACTGGCGGCAACCTGCCGGTAACAAAGGCACGGTTACCGCCGGAACCGTAATGATCCTCCTTATCTAGTTTTGATAAGGTCATGCTTTGAAGGCAAGACAGGACTGAGGAGTATTTGGGTCTGTGGGCGTCCTTTAATGAGTTATATAGGTAGTTTTAGACGAGGTATTTATGCTGTGATATGAAATTGGGGAAGTTGGATGGTGTGTTATGTGAGGAGGTGTATGTGTATTTTTTGTTTTATTTTTTGTACGTTTCTTGTGTTTAGGTTCAATTTATCTCGGAATAAACTGTTATTACTGACAAAGATGCTAGGCAGGAAGGAAACAGAAAACGGACGCAAAGGCTCTACTGCTACAGATGAACACATCACTCACTCGGGATTCCATTCATCTCAGGTCTGCAGGAAAGGCAAGATATAACACATCTTCCTATTTAAAACTAAAAAGGAAAAGGAGACAGAGGGTACACGTGGACCAGAGTGAAATAAACAGACATACACAGGATGCATTCAAGGACGACAATGCACGAGGGGGAGCTGGGAAATTACTTTTGTAACCCAGCCAGCAAGGAGAAGTGTGCAGAAACTAACCAAGGGTAAAACAATTGTGAGATTCTTCCAAACTTTGGAGGGTAGGGTTAAGCAGTACAAAAAGAAGGTGTAATGCAAGGCGCAGCACACCGGTATGCT
Organism: Ambystoma mexicanum; assembly: GCF_040938575.1. Classification (NCBI taxonomy): domain Eukaryota; kingdom Metazoa; phylum Chordata; class Amphibia; order Caudata; family Ambystomatidae; genus Ambystoma; species Ambystoma mexicanum. The sequence continues at coordinate 829,960,432 of NC_090936.1, forward strand.
TGACACAGGTGGGAGGAATTAGGGCACCCACCATACAATAAAAAGGGAAATGCAGTAGCAAAGCACATAATTTCCTCCTCACGGACAAAACAAACACAAGTAGTCAAATGTAGATGGAACTGTGCATAAGAGATGGAAAAGGGCAATACACACTATGCAGGTGTGGACAAAGAACTAGAGAAAAGATGTGCATCTGCACAATTGAAAACAAATTTAGCTTAGGGATGTGGAAACACTACAGACCAGTGTGAATTGGCCTTTATGGGGTATGCCGGAAGCCTGTTATGGGGAAGACGATGAAAATACAGTGAACATTTGGTTTAAGGACACCATGGACACCATGGGCATGTTTAATGCCACTGGCCGGGCGGTACCATGCCAAAGAATGTGCAAGGAACCTAGAATTCAGTTGTGCATGTAATATGAGCTCATTGAAGGTTGTATGATTGTATGCATGCAGGTATTTGATGTGATGCACGCAGTGTGATGCATGTGAGTATATGTATGAGCCAGCAATTAACAAAATCCTGTCTATGGCAGGATGCAGAGCAAGATGGCCATGAGCAAATTTTAGTGTCTGTACCAGGTACCAAAATGTTGGCCAGGAGTTTAGACTGTTATGTGTGCCAGGACGTTTGTGATAGAAAGAAAGTGAGAGGTGTGATGCTGGAAACGCATTGGAGGAACAGGGAATCCATGTCCTTGTCCTGTACTCTTTTTTCATGTGTGTTCTGTGTTGTTTTCTGCAAAGGGGTCCATGTGGGACTCCTGGCAGTGCAGCTCTTCCTCTTTTTGGTTTGGTGAACCGACCCTTGGGATACCCCTATGGCACCCATGGGTGGGGCTACAACCCTGTACCCCTAGTGTATGATTTTTGGCACCTGTGTGTGGCCCAGAGAGCAGGGTATGGGCTGGTGGCAGCTCAATGCTGAATTTGACAGTTGCTCTGAGTATCCTCCATTTTGGGATACCCAGGCCCTGCCATTGGAATCAGTTGATTCCGAATAGGAGACTAGATGCCCCCTGTGGCCTATTGCTTTCTATTGCCTGTTACTTTGTTTTCCCAAAGTCCTGGCAAGCCCTGACTTTGTCCCTTCCCCTGACCGGCTGTTGGGTGGAAGTTCCATACATGGTATTGTGGGGAAGTCCAGGCCAGACTGGCTGGAGCCTTCTCAGTGACTGTATGTTGTGGGTACACCCTTGTGGGGGGCTTGGTGAATGGAGTGTGTGACCAATATACATTTCATGTTATGGGTGTCTGGTTTCTAGTGTGTGACACACTGAATGAGACACACTGCCCGAAACTGGTATGAATGCAGTGTGGAGTGCTGAATGGCTGGGTGCTGTCCGGATCCACATTCCTGTTGTGAGTATCTTGATGGAGAAGAATGGCCTGAATGCAATGTGAGCCTGATTGGCTGCCTGCCTGCTGAATCCCCTTCAGAATGATTGGCTGCCTGAGCCTGGCTCAGCAGTGTGAATGAGAGACAGAACAGTATATCTGGGGACCTCTCACTTACTGGAATTGTTCAAAAGCCGAAGTCGAAACTTGATGCTTAACCTTCAAGCCCAGCTGGCAGAAAAAGTCTTTGCTGCTGCTTTCCTTCGACGCAATCTGAAAGCTGACATGTCTCCAAGAACTGATCCAAGAGAGGACCTGGTTAGGAGACCTCTTCCCAAGCTACCAAGGATCATTGTGCACCAGCTAACCTTCATCAAAGCTCCCTGGAAGTCAGTCCTCGAAAAGGCTGCTGACCGGAGATGGGGACCACAGAGAAATCTGAAGGGAAGTGAAGCGCTAGGACGTCGAGGCCATCAATGACCATCACCGTCGACTGAGGTTCAGATGACCGCTGTAACATCATCGACCAGAGCCGCAACGCTCCATTGCCTAAGACACTTTGAAATCTCGGACTCCCTTGCTCATCACTGTCTACTGCTTCGCCCCGCCGGAGAAAAGTCAAGGTCGCCGACGAACCGGGAAGAATCTGCCGGAGGGATTCCCGCCACCCCAAGTCCACAAAGGCGCTGACAAAGATCCGAAAGCCAGCCATGGTCGAGTCCCGATTACCGACGCCAAATGCTGACGACCCGACAACCTTGCTTGAGGTAAAGGCCTATAGGAATAGCATATACATTGGATAGGGCAGAAGGAGATGAGTCCGGTTCTGGAATATTGAGCAGGACGGGACAGAAAGGGAACAAAGAGGCGATTCTAGAGGGAAATTACTGATTCCACCCACAAGGGGAAGACTGGTCCATTGAAAGGGGGTAGTCAGAGCTGCCTATAGGTGGATATGAAGTTTTTTCAGGCAAACTGGGTTCCAAGCTAGCCACCAGAATTGAAGATTTTTACTGGCAGAGTGATGCCTACCAGACTGGGTCCCTGGCTGGTTTTTCCAAAATCAGAAGTTGCATCTTAAAAGATAAATCGAATGAAACACCTACCCAGTCCCTAAAATTGGGCAACTTTTATCGGGGTAAAATGTGTGAGCGGAAAAGGCCTCTGAATGCAGACAGGGTGCAATTCAAAATTAGGGGCACAGTTGTTAATATCCTAATGCCCTGTGTTTCCTCATTTATATATTGAATGCAAAGTGAGAAACTACTCTTTTCGGCTGATTCCAATTTGCAATGCAAAATGAAATGCAAAACTGAAAACCGTTTGACTGCCATGTTAAAGTGTGATTGCCTTAATAAAGCTAAGTATTATTTGAAAAGATAGTTAGTGATCAAAGCTGGTGATTAGTCATGGTGTGTCATAGTGCAGTGCTCGTACTATCGCCTTTGATGTAGCCAAACTAGACCATAGTATATACCAGATGATTGCACAACAAAATGCATGCAGAAAGATTTAATTGTTTTCATTAAGAACTGTGGAAGCACAATCCCTATACATTCTTCTGCCTGCACATGCCTAGTGTAAGAAAGACATGGTATCAAACAGTGAGGACAGACAAAAGTGATCGCAGTTCAAGGGTGATTAATAAACTTCAAATGGGTTGGTTGAATGCCTATCTAAACCTAAAGCTAATGAGGGGAGCAAGCTACGACCATTACATAATAATATCAGAGTCCTAGTAAAGTCTCTGTCAAATAAAAGGGACTATAATAATAACCCTATTGCCAATCCTTACTTCCAAATACAAAAGGGTGTGGGACAAAGGTGTATGCAAAATTAAAAGTGTTAATATGTCAGGACGGTTGAGCTGGTGGCTTGCCTTCCCCATGTTTTCAGCACAGGGCAAGGAGGCACGTTCGAGCTTCGCACCCACTCTGGCTTCTAGGCCACAATGATACAGTTCAAAGCCCAGACATCAGTGCCTTCTGTCTAAGCCTCTGTTCCAATAACAGCCTCTTATCTTACCACAGAGGGTATGTCGTAACAAATAAAGTCTCGAAGTTCCATTCCTATCAGGATTTTCACATGCACAAGTTCTTGCTTTTCAATGTTCATCATGGTCTCTCTCCTCAGGCTGAGACCCCCTTTTTGTCACAATGTTCATACTTGGGGCTTCATTCCGACCCTAGCGGTAAGGGGTTACCGGCGCTGGAAAGGGTGCCGGTGCCATTAACCCCTTACTGCCGCATTACGAGGTCCTTTATCGGGTCCGCCCTTAGTGGGAGCCGCTAAAGGACCAGGGAGCTAATAACGGGCCCGTTATTAGCTCCCTCCCCATTCACATTGAGCCCTATGGGGGCTAGAATGGGGATGGGTATTTTGAATGAGGAATTACCGGGTCCTCCAAGGTTGGAATGGCTCAGTAATTCCTCATTCAAGGAACCCAGACCCAGTATGCGGTATTGGGGTAGCCATGGCGCTAATAGCACCATGGCTACCTCCATACTTGTAATGACCCCCTTGGTCTCCCTCATTCGGACCCGGGTTATGGATCTTGCTCATTCGGGCTTGGGTCCACTTGATATGATGTCCCTCATTTGGGCTCGGATAGTCTTTATATGGATCTTCCTTTTTTGTGGTCCAATCCTCTTGATATGACTCTCCCTCGTTCAGGCTCGGATCCCCTTGATATGGATCTCCCTAGTTCGGGCTCAGATTCCATTGAAATCTAAATCAAAGACTTTCGAATGTGCGTTGGGTTTTGCTTAAACTGTTGCAGGACCACTTTGATTCACTTCACACAATTGTTCTCATCAATCTTCTACTATCGTTTCTCCTGGCGGGATACCTCACAGAGACCTTCGATTGAGCACATTTACGGTTCCGGACCACTCTGTCAATGGTATCGTATCTTAACTTCTCAAGTTCAAACATTCATCAGCAGTTTAGCATTACTTGCGTCTTTCATCGCACACGCTGAACAATGTTCATTCCAGCACTCATTATACAATGTTGCCGCTTGCAACCTTGACTGCAACACCTACCGGTCAGGACAATACCACAGCGACTGCTGCTCCTCCTCCCCACCTTGGTCAATAACGCAGCAGGGCCATCAGTATCTCCGACACACAATGCAGGATTCTTCAGTCTGGTTTCCCAGACTTACACTTTCTGCCTCAAAGGTTTCTTGAAACTAACAGCATCTTCCTGAAAAGGCCAAGGGTAATTCCCTTCCTATGAACCCTTCTTGGTTTGTCGTCTTTCTCTGCTCGTTCAGCTGCAGACTTAAAACTGCTGTACCTTTGTGTGCTTTGCCTAGCTCAGAGTGTGCTTTTGTGCTCTGCCTTGTATCCGTGTGGGGATGTTTAATGGACGTCAGGTGTGAGCGATTGTCAGTAATTGCCTGACCTCACCTGACCACATTAGCGGGACATGTTAGATACACTGCTCGGGTGCGAGTCTGTTTTCTCCCAGAACGGGCGGTCTATGAGAAAGTTCTGGAAAAGGAAAAGGGAATGGTAAGGTTCCCATGTATCCTACCTAGTAGGGTGGGGTAAGGTGTTGCAGGGGGAGGGATACTGCATCTCGCCATCCAGTGTCCCACTCCCACTCCCCGAAGACACCTCACCCAGGTGATCCTCCTGCACTGGTCCAGCCTCAGGAACTTGATCCAAAAGCAATGGCAGTGTCCTGGCCACCTGGATGACAGATCCCCGGGGACTAGCGGGTGACACACCTTCTGGTTTCTCACATACCCTTCCCCTATGCAAGGTGGATATCCTTGGTCTTTTCCGAGGTCCTCTAATTTGAGGACCGTGGAAAGAGCAAGGAAAAGATGTATCCAGGTGCTTTTGCATATTCCACAAGTTTAGTTTTCTCCAGTTTGGTAGAGGAGGGTGTTCTTATTTGTCTCCCTAATGTACCCTATTCATTGGGATGGAGGTAGTGGGCCTGTTATTAAGTTGCTTTGCGCTTGGTGGTAAGATTTTGTTGAAAATTAGGCTCATGAGATTCTGTTTCCATCCACTCCCACACCCGAGAGGTCTGGGAGTAACAGTCAGGTTGCCAACAATCCTGGGGTATACATTCTCTATGGGGATTTGGGAGTTCTTGTAATAGAGTAGCAAATGCAGGGAAGTCTCATCCTGTCTCAATCAAATTTTCCCAGGCGGCAAGGGGAAAGAGCACCCCGCAAATGACAAAGAAGAAGCTGCTTGCCAGAAATAAGGCTGAGAAGGTTATCTGGCCAAAACTACTATTTTTGAATTCTTCATGTTATGCTCAGTAGGGAACACCGTTACTGTCTATTTTTATTTTAATAAACACAGTACTGGTGTCATTATCTCTATGCTCCTCTCATCAACAACCAAGAAGTGTTTCCAATAATGTCGCTGTCAAAGTATAAAAGGTGCACACGTTTTACACCTGTGAAGCAGTACAAAATTGTATAACCTAACATAACGTGTGTGCGCACACATGCACATATGTTCAGCTCCCAGAAATGTGTTTAAATGCTTGCAGCATTATTAGTTGTGTCTATTAGGTGGCGCTGAAAGCGCTACCTATGAAGCCGAAACTATTGTCATTAACATAAGAAATGAAATAGGGGTTTGAATGCAGGTTTGTAATGCTTTTCAATGCAGATGTATGAGGATGAATTTATGGAGTTTGGCTATGTGTCCCACTCATTCCCGCCCATTGCGAAGTAAAATCTATATGATTTTCCTCCCATTCCCACCCATCTCCACCCACAACACACCTCCTTTTGCACTCATTGGCTGAATTTCTACTGTCTGGTTTAGTTTAGTTTATTCATTTATATTGCGCGCCAGACCCGAAGGTATGAGGGCGCAGGAGCAGTAAGGTTATTCTCAGCTTGGTTACAGTGCTGTACAGTAATTTACAGTGTATGCATAGGTTAATACAGTTGCAATGGATACAGTGATGTACAGTTTACAAATATACATATTTACATAGAAGCATAGAATGCAAAGGCAGGTCAGTTATTCGTCGTTATTCTTTAACCACTGAATGTAGTTACGTCTAAAGAGGGGGTAGGTTTGGGGTGTCCTTAGGGCGAGTGGTAGGGAGTTCCAGTGTTGGGCTGCTTTCACCTGGAAGCTGTTACTGCCCATTTTGGATCGTTTGAACCTGGGAACTGTAAGCAAATTAGCATTGGAGGCTACTTTGAGCCTGATTTTGTCGGTGGTGGTGAGCCAGTTATGAGATCTCCTGATGTTGGAGATGTGTGCTCTCTTGGGGATGCTAAGCACTGCTCTGAGAGCATTATTATGCAAGGTCTGGATTTGGTTAGTAATCTGTTTGTTGGCTCCAACATAGAGGGAGTTACAATAGTCAAGTTTTGATAAAAACAAGGGCTCTGGCTAGGGTAATGCAATTCTGAGTGGATAGGAAAGGTTTGGCTGCTCCTATAAGCTTACATGTGTAGGCTGTGGAAGAGGCCATGGAGCTAGCCTGTTTATGGAAGGAGAGGGCGGAGTCTAGGTAGATTGCTAGGGTTTTCACTACTTTTGCTACCTTGATGGGGTTGCCGTCTATAGTGAAGCTCGAGTAGTTGTGGTCCAGTTTGTTTAGATTTGGGGTGGATCCGAGGATGATGAGTTCAGTCTTGTCATCATTCAGGCATAGACTGTGGGAGGCCATCCATGCCTGGATGATGAGGTACACACCTTTCACCAAGGCCAAATCCTTGTTGTAATCTCCCGTCAACGGGATGAGGATCTGGGTATCATCAGCGTAATTAGTGTAGGTGATACCCGGACTGTCAAGATCATCAAACAGGGGCTTTGTGAACATGTTGTAAAGTGTAGGGGAGACACAAGAACCCTGGGGGACCCCACATGTGATGGGGTTGGCGGAGGCTGAGGGGAAAAGACGTGCATGGATCTGTTGCTCAGGAATGACTCAATCCAGCCGATGGCATCTTGGGAGAAATGGGCAGCCGAGTCTAGGTGGTTACAAAGAATTTTGTGATCAAATAGATCGAATGCTGCGGAGAGGTCTAGAAGAAGCAATAACGCTGTTTTCCCATTATCTCTCAGAGTGTCGATGTGGGCCTTAAGGTCAATGAGAGCTGTCTCTGTCCCATGTTGGGGTCTAAAGCCTGATTGCCGGATTCCCAGGAGGTGGTTTTGCTCAAGGTATTTTTGTATTTGTTGATAGGCTGTCTTATCGAATATTTTGAGCAAGAAGGGGGCGGTGGTAATGGGTCTGTAGTTAGTGGATATTTTCGGGTCTAGGGAGGGTTTTTTGAGTAGAGGGAGGACCGAAAATTCTTTAAGGTTATTGGGGATGGTACCTGCTCAGAAGGAGGCGTTAATAAGTTTGGTGATGAATGGTGAAATGTCTCTAGCTGCGTCTTTGATGATTTGTGAGGGGCAAGGGTCGCCCTGACAGTTTAATGGTTTAAGGCTGAGGATGATTTTTTCCACTTCTAACGTAGAGACTTTGGAAAAGCTGAAGCAGGAGAGTGGGTTAGGTATCGGGTTCTGAGGCCTGGGGCGAGGTGTTGGGTGTATGGGAGTGTTAGTGAAGTTGGTAGAGTTAGTTAGGGATTCTTTCTTGTTGGAGATTTTGATTTGAAGGCCTGCTACTTTATTAGCCAGGGCATTTTGGACACTGGTGCACCATTGTTTATCTTTCACACATGTGTCTGGGACTAGGACAGGTGTTTCCAGCTCTTTGATGATAGTAAACAGTTCCGTAGTACTGGATTTGGCTTGTGATATTCTCTGGTTGTATGATTCCTTTTTAGCGGTGATGATTTCCTTTTTGTAAGTAGAGACTATTTTGTTGAGGATCTGCTTGTTGATGTCTGTAGGAGATTGTCTCCAGGCTTGTTCCTTTATGCGCTTCTCTAATCTGAGGGCTTTTAGATGGGTGGAGAACCATGTGTTCAAATGTTTTTTCGGCTTACATTTTCTCAGTTTTAGGGGTGCGATAGAGTCTAAGGCTGAGCGCATGCTATTGTTGTAGCTTTCTACGAGGTAGTGGGGGTTAGAGGTAGGTGAGAGTTGGTTCAAAGTTGGGAGGATAAGGGGGATGAGTTTTTCAGCTGTGATGTTTTTCTTGCTTCTCGTAGGGATAGCTGTGGCTAGAAGGTTGTTAGTAATAGGGCTAGCGGCTTCCAGGTTGAAAGTGAGGAGATGGTGGTCGGACCTTGGTTGGGGGGTGTTGGCTGTGATGGAGGCCACACAGTTGTGGTCAGCTACCCAATCCAGGGTTCTTCCTTTGTTGTGGGTAGGGGTGGACACTCTTTGGGTAAAGCCTAATTCTAACAGGGTATTGTTAATAAGGGTAGCCTGGGGGTCTTTGGGGTCCTTGAGGCCCAGGTTGAAATCTCCTAAAATGGTAAAATGGTGAATTTGTCAACCATTTTTACTTCTAAAATGGCGGCAGCTATCTGTTAATGTTATTTAAATGTTATTTGACTTGATTGATGCTTTAAAATATATGTATTGCAGCTTTCAATTTATGATATACATTTAACAATTTTTTAAATTACACAGTGAGCAATGTGGGCAAAAACCGCAGAACAGGTTATCATGCCATGTTCTGTCTAGAGAGGGGCGCCTGCTACCTTTTTTGTATTTTTGCAAGGAACTTCGGGTTGGTCATCCTAAGTTACCTGCGGGAACCCAGACGTGGACCCCTTGCTCACTGTGCTCAGAGAGGCACAGCTCCATCTCACTGATGAGGCCCGACTAGGCCAAAAAACATGCCTGGGGTTGCTGTTGGCACTCTTGTCCAAAGGAGGTTTGCCAGGCATTTCTGTGCTGGACCGCTCTTGTGGGCGGGTCAAAGACTAATATGCAAATGGATATTCCTCCTTTGTGAAAAGTACTGTGAGCAAAACACGATGGCTCTGGACTCTCAAAGTGGGTAAAAACCACAGAACAGATTATCATGCCATGTTCTTTCTAGAGAGGGGCGCCTACTACCTTTTTTTGTAAATGTACAATTGTTCCTAGTAATCTCAGCAACAAAAAATCATAATACGAACTACTCTTTTTTGGCTCTTTCACACTAGGATGGGTCTATATACCACCCAACCTCGCCCTTTTATTTATTTTTTTGAACATTTTAGTTTTCAATTTTCTTATTTCATAGATTCATTCTATATTGACCATAAATTAGAGTACTCACAGTCCATAGTCCCCTTTCCTCCATCCTTGTAGGTGTCCCCCAACATGGGAACGGTACCAGAACCTTTTGCAGCGAAAAATTGATCTTCCCCCTTCAAATTTAGTAGAGCACGCGGGGCACACCCTTGGGCCCTTTTGAACACATCGGACGCTTAGCTACCTGGCTACGCTTATTAAATATTAGCCATTGGCATACTAGCGGGGGAAGGCGGGTGAGACGCATGGAGGAAAGGGGATTATGGACTATGAGTACTCTAGTCACTACAGTTAGTAACTTTAATTATTCATACGTACCGTCCCCTTTCTTCCATCATTGTGGGTGATTCCACCGAACAAGATTCCACCGAACAAGATTCCACCGAACAAGAAACATATGGTGGAGCTCTGGTAACCTGACTCATATCTAGGATGAAACAAAAAGGTTCTTCAGAAACTCTACAAACTCTACATCGCGCCTGGAGCTGGTGTCCAGTGAGTGGTGCTTACAGAAGGCCGACAGGGTGGCCCATGTAGCTGCCTTGCTGATGAAATACCAAGAAGCATGTATCTGAATCAAGATGGCCATGGCCTTGGCTCTAACCACATGGGCATGAATCCCCTAAAGAACTGGTCTGCCCATAGCCATGTACGCCTCCGAAATGGCCTGAACCATCCAACGAGCGATGGAAGCCTTGGAAGCCTGAGAGCCGGTGCAGGAGCTGCCAAAAGTTACAAACAATGCCACAGACTTCCTGAAGGATTTAGTCGGAGAGAGATAAAACTTGAGCACCCTCTTAAGGTCCATGGAATGCAGGTCCCTCTCTGCCTGGGACTATGAGTTTTCGGGAAGAACACTGGCAGGCAGATCTCCCGATACAGATGTAATGGGGAGACCGCCTAGGGCAGATGATACACAGATTCTCCTCCCACTTTCTGGGGATCACAGTAAGCACACAGAGTTGGTGAACAGGGTATATCTTATCATCCAGGCATGGATGGCCACTCATGGCCTATGCTTGAACGATGATAAAACTGAGTTGATAATCATGGGTACACAGGCCAACATCAAAAAACTAGGCCAGGAATTTTCTTCATTCAATATCGACCGCAATACCATCAAAGTCTCGAAGAAAGTAAAAACCCTTGGTTTCTACCTGGATTCCACACTGTCCTTTGACAAACAGATAAAATCCCTGGCCTCCACCAAGGCCTACACTTGCAAGCTGATAAGAGCTGGCAAGCCATTCCTTTCTAACGATAGCTGCTTGATCCTGGCCAGAGCCTTAATACTCTCTAGAATTGGCCACTGTAATGCCTTATACAGTGGTGCTAATAAAATTACCATCCGAAGGCTCCAAATACTACAGAATAACGCCTTGAGAGCAGCACTTGGCATAAACAAAAGAACTCATATCTCCTCCTTTAGACGCCAACACAAATGGTGGTCTACTGGCAATAAAATACAGCTAAAGACATTATCACTGACTCACAAAGCTCTAAATAACACTGTCCCTAGCTACCTTATAGATAAACTTCATACAGTAATCTCTCTCAGACCAACCAGAGATGGCAATGTTAACTGCCTGGCTATACCCAGATACAGGTTTACCACTATTGGCGGTAATAGCTTCCCAGTGAAGGCTGCTAAATTATGGAACCTACTGCCACAGGACCTGAGAGCTGACCAACCTTACCTACACTTCAGAAAAAATGCTATAAAACATTATCTCCACTGACCCCTAGTCTCCTACCCTTTAGGCTGTTTCCACAGCTGGATCAACCTATTTCCACTCACCCAATATTCTCACCTAACCCTGCGTCACTGCTTTGAAGTTCATGTGTAATCTAATCTATTTGTGAGTTTCAGTGATATACTCAGTGTAACACTTTGTAACTTGTACATTTGTAAATTGTATATTGTTGTAACCACATAAGCCTTTATATTATAGATTTTGTATATTGTGTAACCATGTAAGCCTTGCATTTTCGTACTGTTGCACCCTGTTACCTACAGGTCTGGCGCGCATAAAAAGTGAATAAACAAAAACTGTTAGGGAGAATTCTCATTTATGGCTAATTTCCCTCACCTAGCGAGTCCTCCAGCAGCTTTGCTGCACTTCTGGAGTTTATTTTTTTCCACTTGGTAAGAGTGAGAGCTTTTCCCCCACTCTTACCTGTGTTTTGCTATGTGTTTCCATCTGTTTTCGTGATTGTGGACTCTGAAGTACACCACTTCAGTAGCTCCCTTCTCAGTGTGTGTCACACAGCACCTTCAGTGCCATGGCACAGGCTTGTCTTTGAGACTTCCCTCGACTCCATTTCTGAGGCGACTACTGTCCCCCAGAAAAGGGTAAAGTTACCATTAACTTTACTTAGTCAATCTACCACAGATACAGTACACCCCATCTTCCATGGAGTATTGGAACGGGTTAACTCGTATCCCTTTTTATCTGTACCTCCTAGAGCATTGTTTCGCTCTTTTAACATTTAGACTTGGCTGGTGGCAGTGGTATCTACCCTAACTTTTCTACCGCGATTATATTAGATAAACGTGGTACTGTTCTTGGCTATCATATTAGCCTCGAACATAAGCCCGCTTGACCAAATCGTCTTTCTTTTGGCTCCGGTTGGGTTTAATTTGCCATTTCTTTTTGTTAAAGTCCTTCTTGTGTTTTACTTTGCGCTGCAAACTAGGTTCACCTTCTTTGTTCACGGTCTTTTGGCAGGCTTCTGCCCGGAAGCCCTCCTCAAGGCACCTGGGTGTCTAGGTGGGCTGAATGTGAGGGAGGGGTGTAGTCACCCCCTGCACAGGGTATCCTAGGAAACCCAAGTCACACTTTGCATGATTGGCCAGGGTAGTTGTCCGGCTGGACAACCCCCCTGCTGGGTGATTGACAGCCAGGCTGCGTGAATGGGTTTTTTCGCATAAAAGGCAGGTCTCTTGGGCTAGAAGTCAGAGAGTCGCCACTGGAACTACAAGGAACGGAAGAGAAGCGGAGTGAATGATGGCTGCTGCAACTACCCCGTCCCGGTGAAACCCTGCTGCAGTCCTGAGCTATCTGCCCTTCAACGACTCAGAGAAGATCCAGTCAAGGGAAGGTCTTCTTCCCTTGAGCTTGGTGGGGCTAACCAGCTCATCTTCTTCAGCCAGAGGATCCTCTTCCGTGGTTGAAATCGCTGCACACTGCTGTAGTGGTCCGGATAGGCACCTGAAGAGCTTCTCCTGCTTTTAAGGAGCGCACCTTTTATTCTGTGTCGCTGCTGCCAGCCTCATCCCTGTGCGGTCCAGACCCCCTTCAGACGTCCTCCCTTCTCGATGAAGCTCCAGGAATCGTGGGTCTGCAGGAAACCAACAGGAACAACTGCCAGGGAACCAGCTGCACCATTGGAACAAGGTACTGTGCTCTGTTGAGGAAACTGGGTGAATCCCTTTTTCTTCATTCCCAAGGCTTGACCTTGTCTTCCCTCCTCCTTATAACTTTTGCTTCCGAACATTGACAATATCGAAGTACTTTTGGCTCCGTTGAATCGTGAACTGTTAGACCGTGTGATCTTCGGCAACTGGCCCTGGTGTCTTTCGACCTTGGCTCCAGCCCTTTGACTTTTGAACTCCTGTCTCTAAGTGTTTCTTGATTCTGCCTGCCTAACCAAAATATTGCCTATGATTTTTGCCTCCAACTCCCTCTGGGTATCTCAGGTGCGAAGTGTGTTTTTGCCCCAGTAGCATTTCATGTCACGGATACGCGTTTGTTTAGTAGACCGAATTGTCAAAAAGTGATCGCAATCGTATCCGCGGTAACGTGTATTTGTGCCTAACACCGGTTCATGTCAACACAAGGTACTTACCTTGAGACTTACTGTACAAAGTGAATTGGTTAGTTGTAGTATATTTAAAGTGTGGTTTTCATTTGAGTTTAATAGAAGTGTTGTGTTTATAACAAATGGTTTAAAAATAAATGTATATTTTTCTACCTGAAACCTTGAGTCAGTGTTTGCTTGAGTCACAGTAATTGTGGTCCCTTTGTGTAATCTCTGCTACTGCTCATATACTCTTGGGATAAGCCTGGCTGCTCCACCACTGCTACCACTATGACATAGTAGTACAGGCTTTTACCAAAGGTAAAACTTTTATCACCACCTGTAGTCTTAATTGTGTGTAGTGGTCCCTAAGGGCAATGCACAGGATTCTGCATAACACAAACAAACAAACAAGGAGTTTGGGTAAGTGCGTAAGATGACCTTGTCATCGTAAAACGTGTTTAAGGGCTTGCACAAGGACAACACCTGCAGCTCACTAGCCCTGCGTGCAGAGGTGAGAGCCACCACTATAACTGTCTTTAGTGTCACCAAGTAGATGTCCACAGAGGCTAACGGCTTGAAGGGCTTGCGCTGCAAAGCTGCAAGAACCACATAGAGGTCCCAAACCGGTTGCAGCCTATGCACCAAAGGAAAAAGCTTAGACAATCCATTAAGGTGGGCCTTAACCACTGGCTTGGCTGCCGAAAATACATGCTCAAGGGGAATTCTTGTAAGCCCCAATGGCCGCCAAATACATGCGGCAAGTATCCACCTGAACTCCAGAACAAGCCAAGTGTGCCAAAAAAGCCAGTACATCATCCAAGGGACAGGTGACATGGTAAAGACCCTTGTCACGAAGCCAATGGCAAAACCTAGTCAATTTTCTATTATAGTGGGACCGAGTCGAGGGCCTCAAAGCGTGCAGAATGATGTCCCAATTGTCATCCAAAAATTGAGCACGCTGAAGCCTCAGCTGATCAGGAAGCAATGCTGCCAGAGCCTGTTTCGCTGGGTCCGAATGGTCCACTGTCCCGCCCTGCTGTGTCAGGAAGCCCCTGCTGGGGATCAGAAGATGGATGGGACCCTGGAAGCACAACTGGAGCAGATCCAAAAACCAGGGTCTCGAAGGCCAGTGGGGCGCAACCAGGATGAGGCAGCAACCCACGGAGGACCAGAACATGCGAAGGGTTCTTTGGAGCACAGGGGATGGGCGTGAACGCATAACACCTGTGGCCGTGCCAACAGATCTGGAAGGTGTCCCTCTGTGACCCTTCAGCCTGATCTGCCCATGAAGCAAACTTGGGGCACTTCGAATTCAGAGGGGATGCAAACAAATCCAGGTCTGTGTACCCCCAACGCTGGAACAGGGGCAACAAGGAGTTGTGCAACTCCCACTCATAGGTGTTGAATCCCATCGACTCAACTGGTCTGCTCCTGCATTGCTGTCCCCCGGGAGGTGGACTTCTGAAATCCAAATCCCCTCCATCAGGGCCCATTCCCAGATCGAAACCGCCTCCAGGCAGAGGTGTGGGGAGCAGGTGCCACCGTGCGTGTTCAGTTAAAACATCATAGTAAAATTGTCCATCCAGACCAGAACAGACCTGTCCCTGATGAGGGGGAAGAATGCCTTGAGGGCCAGGCCCACTGCCCTGAGCTTGGGTCGATTGATATGCAAGAGGACTTCCGTCCTGGACCATGCTCCGTGAGTCGCATAGCCCTACAGATTAGCCCCCCAACTGGAGAGGGAGGAGTCCGTCATCACCACCAGGGTAGGCTCCCACTGAGACATTGTGCTCCATAAGCCACCAGCAAAGATCAGGCAGCAGGTGCATTGGTATTGGGATCCTGTCTGACTGAGCCCTGTCTCCTGATCCCAATTGGCCGCCATGTGGAGCTGAAGGCACTTCATCTTGAGGCGAGCGTGCTGTACAGTGAGCACGCAGAAGGCACCAGGCCCAGAATGTGCTGGAACCACCATGCCGAGGTGGTCGAGTTGGCCAGAAAGTGTCCCAGCGCCTTGCAGAGGGACATAAGCCTCTTGGACTTGCTGAATGGTAGTGTTCCAACACACCCCTAGGAAGACCAGTTCCTGAGACAGGCATAACTGATTTGAGAGAAAACCCCAGCTGATGAAGGTTATCCGCCAATCCCTGGCAGGAGTGAATCATCCCTTTGGGTGACCCCACCCTCACCAGCCAGTTGTCCAAATAAGGGTATAGATGATGGCCCTCCAAGCAAAGAACGCCTGTCACTGTGATCATCAACTTCGTGAAGACACGAGGGGCCGAGTTCAGGCTGAAGGGTAGCACCTTGTACTGAAAGTGGTAAGACAATCGTTAACTGCAGAAACTTCCGATGCGGTTGATAGATGGGTACATGCAGGCATGCATCATTGAGGTCCAAGGAACACATCCAGTCCCCTGCACACAGAGACTCTGTTATGTGAGCAAGAGTAATCATCTTGAAGCGTTCCAGCAGTAAGGAACAAGTTACTTACCTGTAACTATTGTTCTCCAGCATGGGTCTGGCATGGATTCACATGCTCATGAATATTCCCCGTCGTCAGGCTGGGAATCCTCGGTAAAAGAAAAAATCAGTTTCAGTTTTGTTTCGAACTGTCTTTCTCCTAATAACCAATCACTGGTCTCTGGGTCATACTGCCCCCAGCCAATGACTACACTCTACCTAAGCCCCTCCTCAGGCAGCCGTCTTCAGATTTGGTAGCACGTAAAGTGGCAGTAGGACCAAGAGAAGAGCCATAGGGGGGGTAGGTGGGAGGGTTCGCATGTGAATCCATGCCAGACCCATGATGGAGAACAACAGTTCAAGGTAAGTAACTTGTTCCTTTTGCAGCATGGGGTCTGGCATGGATTCACATGCTCATGAATACAAGAATACATAGCAGTACACACATGCACAACCACGGGACGTGGCAAGGCTCAACATTAAGCATTTCAACAACTCAACATTAAGCATCTCTTACCTCCTCACCAGGCTCACCTTCAAGCGAACAGGTTGCGCAGCACTGCCTGGCCGACTCTGGACTCCTCTCTGGAATCCCGGGAGACGCAACAGAATCTTGTTAAGGTGTGCGTCGACCTCCACGTAGCAGCCCTGCAGATGTCCAGCAGGGGCACACCAGACAGGAACGCCGTAGAAGCAGCGATCGTTCTGGTTGAATGGGCTCTCGGACGGCCGGGCAACGGTCGGTTTGCCAACCGGTGACAGTGCATGATGCAGCCGGAGAGCCATCTGGAAATGGAAGCCTTGGAGAGGGCCTTCCCTTGGTTCACAGCGCCAAAGTTCACAAACAGCTGTGATGTCTTCCGAAAACTCTTTGTGCGGTCCACGTAGAACTTTAGCGCTCTAGCTAAGTCCTTCGGCACCTTGGGCATGAAGGAAGGGTGTGTCCTCAGCACTACCCTCGCCTCGTGGAATGTCAGATATGGAGGTTTAAAGGAGAGGGCCTGGATCTCTCCCACTCGTCGTGCAGAGGTGATGGCCACAAGAAACGCTGTCTTCGACGATAGGAACTTCAGCGGCGCTGAATGCAAAGGCTCGAATGGAGGGCCCATGAGCCTGGTCAGCACCACATTGAGCTCCCACGCCGGGGCCAGAGCCTTCACCTGCGGGAACGAACACAACAGTCCTTTCATGAACTCCTTCACCAGGCGGTGCGACTACAACGACGACCGCCCCGGAGTTCAGGTGTAGTGGGAGATAGCCGCCAGATTAATTTTGATGGATGCATGCACCAGCCCCGCCTTGGCCAGCGACAGCAAGTATGGCAGCACTTGAGGGGCCATAATCCGAAGAGGGTTGATCTTCTGTGCATGCCACCAGACAGAGAACCTCTTCCATTTATGTCCATAGCACTTAAGAGTCGAGGACACCCTGGCCTTGGCAAGTACCTCCTTGCAGTCCGCCGGGATATCATAGCTTCTGAACTCTAGTGCTGCAGTGATCCTGGGCCATGCTGCAGGATCGCGCCTCCATCCCTGGCGAGAAGATCTGCGTCCGTAGGTAGCTTGACTTGGGGGAGGGACGCTGACATGTCCAGAAGGTCCAGGAACCAGATCTGCCTCGGCCACGCTGTTGCGGCGAGGATCATCCTGCACCAGGACCGTCTGAGTTGACTGATGAGTCACAGAAGCAACGGCAACAGTGGGAATGCATAGAGGAACAGGCCATCCCAGGGGAAGGAGAATGCATCGCCTATGCTCCCCCGCTGGGGAAACCTGCTTGCGAACCTCCGGCACTTCGTGTTCATCGTCGTCACAAACAGATCTATCTGGGGATTGCCCCATCGTCGGAATAGGAGATTTGTATTTATTGTATTTATATAGCGCCTTAACCTTAATCCGAGATCCATTTGATCCTGCCCGAGCTCCCACTCATGGCACGAGCGCAGCTCCCTGCTGAGGGAGTCGGCGACGTGTTCTTTACTCCTGCCAGGTCGAAGGGTACCAGGAACACCCACTGGGCGACAGCCCAGTGCCACAGGTCCTTCGCTTCCTTGGATAGAGCTAGGGATCTGGTACCCCCCTGCTTCCAGATGTAGAACATCATGATGGTGTTGTCAGTGAAGACCCGTACCACTTTGCCCTTGAGGGATGGGAGAAAGGACCTGAGGGCCCAGAACCCGGCCCGGAGCTCCAGAACGTTGATGTGTAGAGACCTCTCCTCCGTGAGCCAAAGGCCTCTTGCATGGAGATCTCTGGTGTGCACGCCCCATCCCTCCATGGAGGCGTCCGCCGTCACAGTTTCCTGATGCGCTGAGTTCTGGAAGTCCATGCCCGCCGCGAGATGCGCGTGGGTGCCCCACTACTGGATCGCCTGCCAGAAAGTCTTGTTGAGGGAGATCTTGTCTTCGAAACTTCCCATCACTTGTACCCAAAGGGCACCGAGGAAGTCCTACAGCAGCCGCATCCGCAACCTGCACAGTCGCACGAGGTAGATGCATGACATCATGCCGAGCAGGGTCTTGATGGACCTCACCCTGGCAACCTCTGTGGTCAACAGCCGTTGTCGCTTGCCCAGGATGGCCTTCATCCTCTCCTCCGACGGTGATGCCAGCAGCCACCGTGTTGAGTCTGGCTCCCAGGAACAGGGCGTCCTGCGATGGCACCAAGCAGGACTTCGCAAAGTGGTCCTCGCTGTGTGGTCGACAGCGAGTTCTCTTGACTTCGCTTGGATGATCCAATTGTCCAGACAGGGGTAGACGTAGATCCCCTGCAGGCGCAGTGTACCACCACCGGCACCAGGCACTTTGTGAAGACCCTTGGCGCCGACTTCAGACCGAAGCGCAGTTCCTTGAACTGATAGTGCCGCCCTTCAACCACGAAGCGCAGAAACTTTCGATGTGCTTTGTGTATGGGGATATGAAAGTAGGCATCCTCCAAGTCCAGCGACGACAGGAAGTCACCTACCTTCAGTTGTCCCAGCATGTGCTGAAGGGTGACCATCCGGAACTTCTGGGATTTTATGAATTTGTTGAAGCGGCAGAGGTCTAGAATGCACGCCAGCCGCCGGGCTTCTTTTGGACGAGGAAGTACCGCAAATATACTCTGGAGCCCTGGAGCCTTTTTGGGACGAGTTCTATCGCACCCTTCTTCAGCATTGCTCGTACCTCCAGAAGCAGCTGTGAAACGTTGTTTTCCTTCCTGGACACTGGTGGAAAATGGGGACACCTCTTTTGGAACCCCAGAGTGTGCCCGTGGGCCAGGGCATCCAGCACCCAGCGGTCCGTGGAGATGGACTTCCACACGCCGACGAAGTTCGGCAGCCTGCCTCCCACCGGGGTGCTCGCGTGGGATCCCAACATCACGGCCGGTTCAGTCTTGCTTCGCTGAGGCCTTGCCACCTTGGGCCTCTTGGTGACGACGACAGTGTCCACCAGCCTTGTTGCAGCCTCTGTAGGCTTCCTGTGACGAAGAGTGGGCCGCCTGGCGGTACGACAAAGAGCTGCTGCCAAATCCTTTGGAGGCACCTTGAGACTTGCCTCCGGATGTCCGAAAGGATGGCCGTCGCTGATGGAGAGAACCCAAGGCTTGGGCCATCTCAGTGTCCGCCTTGATGGCCTGCAGTGACTCCTTAACTGCCTTGCCGAACAGGTTGTTCCCGGCGAAAATGTCCAGTACCCTGGTCTGCCCATCCTGATGGAAGTCGGTGGCCCTGAGCCAACAGCACCGGCAAAGGCAAATGCCGTTGCCCATCTGGTGAAAACCGGTGTCGGTGATGTCCGTGGCCACCATGATGGCGTGGTCTGATGCCACCTCACCCTCCTGCAGGATTTCAAGGGCTTCCGCCATCTTGTCATCTGGGAGGAAGTCCAGGAGGGGAGCGATCTTAAACCACAGCTCCCTGTCGTAGCGGGCCACGATAGCAAGGGCGTTGGCCACCTTGATGGTCGTTGCTGCTGACGAGATGACCTGTCGTCCCATGGCGTCCAGCTTCTTCCCCTCACCGTCCGGTGGAGAAGTGGAAGTTGATGTCGTTGCCCCTGCCAATTTCTTCTTGGCCGCCGCAGAGACCACCGAATATGGGGACAGCTGTGCACTGAGGCACATAGGTGCGGAGTCTGGGACCCGGTACTACTTCTTGTACCGGTCCCTCTTCGCAGGGGCCGTGGACGGGTTCTTCAAAAGGGACAGTCCTTCATCGCAAAAGTTGTCCAGTAACGGGACTGAGAGGACAGTCTTCCTCTTGGCCTCTCGTTGTTGGTAGAGGAACCCCTCCTTCTTCTGCTCTTCGGGGCATAGCTGGAAAAGCTCCGATGCCCTGGCGATCATGGCGTGAAAGGAGCCAATTTTGTCGGCAGGGGAAGCCCGGGGAGGGGGTGATGGGAGATCCGTTCCGTTATCACCCCCGTCGTCCGTCCCCGTTGTCGCTGTCTCCGTCTCATCCCTCGGTGGGGGGGGGGGTGGAGGTGAAGGATGGAAAGGTGGGGGAGGATGGACTCGCCTCTGCTTGGGTGGAGGACTACCCGACGGTCCAGGCGCCGCTGGATCGTCCACCGGAGGCAAGGGTAGCCTCGTCCTTAACTCGGTGCACAGGGTTTGCAGTGCCAGCAAAATGTCATCCTGCCTGTCCGTCGGCGGTGGCATTGGTTGCGACGGGAGTGACGGCAGCGGCGTGGTGCCCGGTTCCTCGTTGATCTGGCGTTCTTCGTCGGCTCCACCTTCGCTCTCTAGGTCCGCCTCATTGGAATCCATCCCGCGGGCCCTCTCCTCGAACCTCTTGTCTGGGGTTGCCTTGACGATAGACAGTTCGTCCTCGGAGGAGGTATCTGAGTCCGTTAGGGCTACCTCGCCCCCCCCTCTTTCTTATCCCGGGGTTTCACGGGGGCCTTCTCGATAGGTTGGAAAGACTATTCTCTCCAGGACGGCAGGGAAACTCTAGGCCTGGAAGTCGTCTCCACTGGGGTCGCCTCTGCAGGCTTCGCCAGGGCCGCCACGACTCCCTCAATCGAGGCCTTAGCCGGGTAAATCAGGGCCTTCACGACCTTGGGCGCATCTGAGGCTGTCACTGTGGGGGGAGGGTCACCGCCTCGCTCCACCTTGGCTTTCTCCGTCAGGACCTGCCGGGGCTTCTCCCGGAGCTTACCCGGGTTGTCCGACTTCTTTTTCACAGAGTTGGAGTGTTGGCTCGTGGTTGATGGCGTCAGTGACATCACGCCCTGCCTGGCAGCCGAGGAGCTTGAACCAACGGCGCTCCCAGTGCCCGCGGGCTCGCAGTGCTTTGCCTTCTGTTGGGCCCCCGTCGCCAGAGCGCCCTCAAAGGTCTTTGAAGACCGCTCAGACTTCTTCTCACCAGCTGCTGGGCTCTTCGCCCGCAGCCAGTTAGCGAGTCGTGTACGACGGTCCTTCATGGTCAAGGGCAGACATGTTCTTGCAGAACGCACTGTCGTCCTCCACGTGCGACTTGTCGGTGTGAAGGCAGTAGAGGCACCAGGAGTGCTCATCCTCGTTGAATACGTTCTGTAGTCCACATCCTGGGCAGATCCTAAAGAGCTTGGATCCAACAGGCGTCGAGTCTCCTTTGTCATGGGCCATGTCCATGCGGGCTAGGCCTCAAAGATCTTCCGCAATCCTCCAAGATATTAAATTCGATGAAAAATCACCCTTGAGGGGCATAGAATTTTCCAAAACAGGTGCCCGTTAATCAGAAAATGAAAAGGTGGAGCTTGAGGCTCAACTTGACTGAAAAATAAAGAGTAAATTCTTTGGAAAAACGCAACACGCAGTAAAAGCTCGAGTGCTAAAGCACGAGGACTCCCAACACTTGAACGTGCAGTAAAAATCTGTAGATGGCTGCCTGAGGAGGAGCTTAGGTAGTGGGCAGTCATTGGCTGGGGGCAGTATGACCCAGAGACCAGTGATTGGTTATTAGGAGAAAGACAGTTCAGAAACGAAACTGAAACTGATTTTTTCTTTTACCGAGGATTCCCAGCCTGACGACAGGGAATATTCATGAACATGAGAATCCATGCCAGACCCAGTACAAATGACAAATGACAGATCCAGTACTACCCTCAGGCCAGCATGGTTGTTCTTAGGTACTGCAAAAATCCTGGAATAGTAAACAAAGCCCCTTTCTACAAGAGGAACCAATTCCATCGCCTGCATCTCCAAGAGAGAAAGGACCTCCCGTAAACGAGCCGGGGACTCGATCTTTTTTTTTTTTTTTTTGTATTTGTATTTATTTTATTTGTATAGCGCAAACCAGGCCCGGGGGCTACCGGGCACATATCTTTGAAACAGTGGTTACATAACAGTATGACATTACAAAGAACATTTAAATTGAACATTGGAATACGATCACATTACAGGTTATACAAATAATACATAAGTAATCAGGTTTTTCAAAGTGTCAATTGGTTGTCTGAGGTGACTAGCCAAAGTTTGGCTTTGTGTTTGAATAAGTTCAGGGAAGGCAGGTTTCTGATAGTGAGAGGCACATAGTTCCACAGTTTGGCTGCTAGAACTGGGAAGCTGGCCCCACCGGCTGTTAGGAGCTGGTATCTAGGGATCAGTAGGCTCTGGCTAAGGGCAGACGTTAGTGAGCGAGGTGGGATATACTGAGTGAACCGTGAGGATAGATAGAAAGGGGCCTGGTTATTCATGCATTTGTAAGTCAGGGCAAGAGATTTTAGTGAAATCCTTTGGGAGACTGACAGCCAGTGAAGGTTCTTCCTAGTTTCCGAGATGTGCGCTGATCTAGGGATATTGAGGGATGCTCTGATGGCGTTATTTTGTATGATCTGGAGTTTGTCAAGGTTGCATTGGTTAGTGCCTTGGTACAGTGCATTACAGTAGTCAAGTTTGGACATGACCAAAGTCCTAGCAACGGTTATGCAGTTCTGAGTAGAGAGAAAAGGGCGGCATGCTGTGATCAGCTTGCATGTGTAGGCAGAGGCGGCTGCGACTGCATTTGTTTGTCTGTGGAGGGAGAGAGTGGAGCCAAGGTAGATTCCAAGGGTTTTAGTATCTTTGGAGACTTTTATGGAGTTTCCGTCGATATTAAAGGAGCTGAACATGGGGTTCAACTTGTTAAGCCTTTGCTGTGTACCTAGGATGAGGAGCTCTGTCTTGTCGTCATTAAGACAGAGCTCATGTTGTGCCATCCAGGTTTGAATGACATGGTATATGTCATTTAAGGATTTCGAGTCTACCGTGTAATCACCCGTGATGGGGAGGAGTATCTGGGTGTCATCGGCATAGTTGGTGTAGGTGACACCCAGATAGTCAAGCACACATCAAACAGGGGTTTAGTGAAAACATTGTAGAGGGTAGGGGATACGCACGATCCTTGGGGGACCCCGCAAGGGACTGACACAGGGTCGGCAGAGGAGTTTGGGGAGAATACCCTCATATGTCTGTTGTCCAGGAATGATTTAATCCAGTTAGTGGCATTGTCAGAAAAGTGTGCTGCAGTTTTCAGATGATGACAAAGGATTTGGTGGTTGACCAAGTCGAAGGCAGCGGTTAAGTCTAATAGTAGTAGCAGGGCTAGTTTACCTTTGTCTTTTAGATCCTCAATTTGGGTTTTGAGGTCTAAAAGGGCTGTCTCCGTACCATGCTTAGGTCTAAAGCTGGATTGTCTGGTGCCTATAAGATTGTTAGTTTCCAGATAGTTCTGTATCTGTAGATACGCTGCTCTGTCTAAGATTTTTAGGAGAAACAGGACCGTCGGGATGGGCCTATAGTTGGTTGGGACCTCAGGATCAAGGGTTGGTTTTTTTAGGAGAGGGATGACCCAAGCGTCCTTCAAATTGTTAGGGACCACTCCTGATTGAAATGAGGAGTTGATAAAGGTTGTAATGAAAGGAGCGAGGTCATGGGCCGATTCCTTAATGATCGGAGCTGAACAGGAGTCCCCTTGGCAATTGGAGGGTTTTAAGTTGCAGATGATTTTTTCAACCTCAAGGGTGGCGAGCGGCGTGAAGCTGAAAGGGAAGGGAGAGTCTGGGGTGGTTGTTTTAGGTGGCAAGGTTTTGCTTAAAAGTGGAGTGTGGAGAGAGTTTTGTTTAGCGTTAATTTTAGATTGCAGAGTGGTTATTTTGTTGAGAAGTGCATTTTGTACATTGTTGCACCAAGTGCTGTCTTTAGTGCACGAGTCGAGGGTAGGTGAAGAGGATTCTAATTCTTTGAGAATTTTCAATAATTCTCTTGTGTTAGATTCTGCTTAAGATATGCGTAAATTATACGTCTCTTTTTTGGCTTGAAGGATGGCTTCCTTATAGTTAAGTGAGGTGATCATGAGGGGAGCTTTATTAGTCGTACTGGGATGACTTTTCCAAAGTGCTTCGGCCTTACGCTTTTCTTTGCGCAGAGCGTTAAGCTGCGGGGTGAACCAAGAGTTCAGGTGGGACTGTTGTTTAGCTTTGCAAATTTTTAGCGGGGCTATGGTCTCAATGGCTTTGAGCAGAGTGCTGTTGAAAGTGTCTACTAAGACGGTGCGGTCCTTGTGCTGCGTGGCACAGGTGTTCAAAATGGGGAGGATCAGAGGAAGCAATTTCTCCCTGGAAATGTCCTTTTTATTTCTAGTGGGTATAGCGGGGACTATGGTAGGTGTGGGCTGAGGGTTGGTGACTGGCATGAGGAAGGTAATGACGTGATGGTCAGACCAGGCGCAAGCAGTGTTGGAGCTGACAGTGGTGTTGCAATTAAAGTCTACTAACCAGTCGAGCGTTCTGCCCTTGTTGTGGGTAGGATCACGAATGCGCTGCTGGAAACCTAGGTTGGTGAGGGTGGTGGCAACTTCGGTGGCCATGTGGTCCTTAGGATCGGAAAGGCCAAGGTTGAGGTCACCTAATAGCAGTACCTGGGAATTAGGCTTTGTGTTGGCAGACAAGGTAGATGTAACATCGTCAGTGAATGAGCCAAGTGGTCCTGGAGGTCTGTATATAAGGTGGAGTGTTGCTGTGTTAGTGGGTGAGAGGGATAGTTTCACTGATAGGGATTCTGCAGAGCTGAATTGGGCATTGGCAATAGTTCTCATAGTGATCTTGTCACTTTGTATGAATGCGACTCCTCCTTTAGACAAGTTGGATAGACGATCATTTCTAATACTGGCGTAACCCTTATGTATGGATAGGGCGAGGAGTGGGCCAGAGGCATCATGTAGCCAGGTTTCAGTAATGGCTAGGAAGTCAAGGTTTTGGACAGTGATTAGGTCTGCGATGTCAAGGGTGTGAGCTGTGAGGGATCTGGCATTGATAAGGGCTCCCCTGAGTGCTGAGGTAGATGTGGTGGAAGAGGAGGGGTTAGGTGGCGTAGGTGGGATGGGCTGTAGAAGGGCAGTGTGGCTGCGCTGAGTGCAAGGTGGTCGGGGCAGTCTAGATCTAAGTCTGGTGTTCCTATATTGTATTGTTCATGGAAGATTTGGTGTAGGTTTAGTGGCAAAGTGCTTATGCCACAGAGCTGGGTCATTGAGGTAAGGATTCGAGGGAGGGTCAGAGCAATGGGGCATGGTGGAGGGAAGGGTGGGGTGGATATCGAGGATGTAAATGTGGTGTGTCTTAGAAGTGCTAGCGGGGGGAGTGCCTACAGTAAAGGATAAGGATCCTAAGACGGCTATGTGGGTGAGGTAGAGGCTGCCAAAGGGCAGTGACCGCATGTCGTGGCCTGATAGTTTGTGTGATAAGTATGGTGTGGTGCCGAGGGGAGGGATTACAATTAAGGTAGCAGTGGCTGGGTACTAAGACACAGTTAGACTCAATGCAATGGCGGTAACATCTAGATTCGAAATATTACATTTAGGGTAAATTCAGCAGTTCTAAAAGGCAATTAGACTCAATGCAATGGCGGTAGCACCTGTAATTGAGATATATCATTTGAGCTGAAAATGCAAAGGGTAACACCAAGGTTCTAGTGCATAGTTAGGCTCAGATACAACAGAACTAGCACCTGGGTTTCAAATAACATATTTGGGATAGGATGCAAGGGTGGCACCTATAGCCAAGGTAGGGCAGTGTAGTTTGGATATAGTGGCACAGCACCTGGATGCAGTAGGGCAGAGGTGGGGTGCATAACGTAATAGTAATAGACTGCAGTGAACGCTGATAATGAGACACATTAGACAACATGCACAGGTTAAATAGGTTGGAGTACAGTTCTTGAGGTGAGCATACCGATGAACAGCAATGAGAGGTACAAAATGTGCAGAGGAAGCATAGGGACACGTAGTGCAAGGCACAAGTTAGGGCGAGCAAGTAGAGTGTACAATGGTGCGGCACGAGGATTCCAATGGGGATAGGAAAATAGATGCAGTGGGAGTGCCGTGTATGCAAAGGCCCTCACCTTGCAGACAAAGTGTTATTTAAAGCCGTGTTATGTTCGGTCCGCAGTGTTAGCCGATGGTGGAGGATCAGGTGGCTTGAACAGGTGATTCAACAGTAAGGTGAGACAAAGGAGCAGCGCGAGGCTGAGGCAGGTTATGGGGCATGGACAACTCGCAAGTATAACGCAAAGCAGATAAGTAGCATTGATTATCTGAAAACGAATGTTTGAAACTTTGCCAGAAGAAGCTAGGCCGAAAAGAATGTACCTTAATGTGGTAGGCAGAATGGGCAGCAGGGCATGGCCCTCGGCCCGTACGGCTCAGGACAGGCTCAAGACAGGAGCCGAGCCTTGTTAGGTGAGCCTTTGTGGGTGTGCCGGCGTTCGCCTGCTGGCGTCTGGTAGGCTAAGATGAAGCTGATACTGACCAATTAGGTCGCAGGGGTGCACCTGGTGGTGGTTAGGCCCAGGCAGCCATAACACTTTTTCGGACGGCCATCTTGGAGTGACTAGACCTCTATGGCACACAATATAGGCTAGCACTCGGATGGTTTGTAGAGGCGACTAAAGTGGTGAAAAGCGCTGCTATGGCAGGATGGTTGCACTAGGGGGCAATTCAGTAGTGCAATGATGCAAACTGCGGCGATCTCCGTTGCAGATGCCGAATTTCAAGATTTTTAGGCAGAAGGGCCCAGGGGCCTACCTTGTGGCTGGTGATGCCCCCGTCCCTCTCCGGGGGGGGGGGTACTGCTCCTGCAGTGTGCAGGGGGGATCTGATGAAGAAGAGGAGAGGATGATAGAGGCCAAGGAAGAGGGAGACTGAAGCCTGTGGAGACTATGGATAAGATCCATGGGTTGCTGAAAAGACACTTCCAGGTGTCCTGGAACAGAGCCAAACAGCCCCCTACAGTTGAGCTGTGTTCCCCGACCTTGACGTCACTGCTTCTTGGCATCAGAGAGGGAGAGTGGAAAAATCCATGCACAGTCCTCGGCTGTTTCCTCCCGTTGTCGCAGGGCGATCTGTCAGGCCTCCGTGTCCCGCGGGCTCGGAACCCCTTAAATCTGTAGAAAGAGCAGGGCTTGTACTCAGTCCTGCCCTGAGGTTGAGGGAAGGATTTCTGACCTGGTTTTGTCATGATTTCCAAGGACTTGGAGGTTTGAGTGGTGGTTATCTTCATTGTCAACTCCTCATCAGTCAACAAATAAAAAAGGTCAACGCCCTCACAGGACAGATTCAGGATTAGCTCCTGCACATCAGAGGAAAACTTTGTGGTGTGCATCCATGCCGTTCTTCTCATCTCAACCCCAAGGCACAACCCTCTGATGGCCGTGTCGATGTGTGAGACCGTAGACTCTAGGAGGTCCTGCGCAATGGCCCAAGCACCTGCCAGACTGGCCTTAAAGGAGGCTTGCTTGTCCGAAGAAGGGTCATGCAGAATTTCCCTGAGCTCCCGCCGCAGCTTCTCGTTTGCCGCAGCCAAGAGGGTGACCATGTTGGATTGTTGCTCATGCAGTCCTGAGATGGTATAACAGCGCTTTCCCAAAGACTCAAGGACTTTTATCCTCCTTAGAGAGGCAACTGGAGGTGGCTCCCATGGAGGAAGACGGCGAATACAATGGTTTAGATTACAATGAGGCCGCAGCCACCAGAGAAATGGGGCTGCGGGTGGGAGGCTCAATGCAAACTGATGTGCATGGGAATATATGTTCAGCATTTATATTTAAATCTCGGAAAGAGTGTCATACTTGAGTTTCCGGTTTAGAAATTTCTCAACAGTTAGGGTATAATTGTACAATATATTTTGCCAAATTCAACTGTGTGTAATATATATGTTTGTTTATAGTCTGTTTAGGCCTAAGAAGAAGAGGTGTTCATCCTCGAAACGCGTCGCCAATTGAAAGCAGACTACTGGCAACATTTCTTCAAAGTGTTTCTTCTTTTTTGTAATAATATTATGATTGCTCTTATCTTTATATCTAATCTGTAATCTAAAACAAAATATATACACCTATGTGTTTTACAAAACTTGTTATGGTTTATTATCATTATTTACATACAGTGATTACTATCCTTAGGTCATAGTAGTTGGTTTAGCCAACACATAACAGTGTGCAGGGGATGGGAGGGTTCAAAGCTTGAACCTTCTCCTTCTTTGTTTGTTATTTGTGGAGATCTTGTGCCAGGATCTCAGTTCCTCCCTCGCACCTCAAATTAAATTAAGAAAATCATTCACTAACTTTAAAAGTTCACCACATCAGGAGTGCACCAATTCTGTATTTGTACATAGTCATACTTTGTTGCCAGCACCAGGTACACCGCGAGCTGGGAACATTGATGTTCCCAGGCTTGGGGGCTCGCGGGTGGACCAATCAGAATACGAGGCGCTCACCATTGACGCCACCATAGTTAAGCCAATCACTAATTGTCCCCTTGTAACTATTCTCTTGTAGCAACATTTAGGGTCAGCCCAAGCGTACCACCTGACCCTTTCTCCACCACTAACATTTTCCTCTATATGTGCCTATACTGACCCTACCACTCGGGGAGCCAACCCGAGATGGGGTTAGGTTTTGGGGTTGGTTCTTCCAGGTGACGTACATAGTCGCGTCATACAGCTAGAAAAAGGGCCTGCGAGCCCACACGAACGAGAGGTCTCCTGGATGCCTGTGATCTGAGAGCTTGTCCCTGTCTGTTTGAGCAATAAACAGCAGTAACATTTTGCTTTTGTGTGTGTCTCATACTTCTTTGGGACGCGGGAGGAGTTGGGGCCTTCCCAACCCCGGAGGTCCACAGACGGCCCTGTCGACCCCCGGGAAATTACCCTGACAAGTTGGAGGCACTGCTGAGATTGAGGGAGATCACAGCGAGGCGCTTGCGTCAAGGTGGCCCAGCAACGCGGCCCACTCTGCCGTTGCCCCCTTTGGAGGACTACAGGACCATCGCGGAACTGTGAGACGACCGGACAGCGCAATCTGGAGATTGGCCATCGGAAGCCGACTTCAGAAGTATCCCGCCTGCGGTTGGCGAGTGTCCAGGCGTGGTCCAGACGAGGGGAGGCGGCGAGCTGATTGGGAGGGGTGCCCGCAGTCGAGCGGCACCGGCAGGCGAGAGCCCGATGTGAGTATGGCACACACAACCAGCAATGCAATGTTGTGCGGGAGGTGGGAGGCAGTGTAATTAGGGAGGCGGGTGGCTCTTATAGTGTGTTAAGAAAAGATTTTGGTCACTGGGCGGCGATCAATGTGTAAGGTGTAGCGGGGATCGGCACGAGGGCCGCCCGCTCTAGGGTTACAGAGCAAATTGGGTGGGGCTTCAAGCACCCACGTGTGGCTGGCGAATCGCGCTGTATGAAGGGGTGTGGTATTCTTATGAGTTGGCGTTGTAGATCAATGAACAGATGAGGATTCCTATTGATTGTTTTAGCTCGGTGGATAGATGACATATTCCCGCAGGAGGCAACTAGATTGTTTCTCAGTGTGGAAGATAGTTGGCTGGTTAAGCTCCCCTAGAGAGGGGGCATATCACACGCGAGGCGACGCAGCGTGCGCAGTCCAATTGTAATAACGAAGTGATTAATGAATACTCCACTCCAGACGTGGTGGGAAGACAGCTGTGGGGATCACGTGGAATAACATTGTCAAATATGGCAGGCATTCATCTTTTGTTGTAATTGTACGTACCGGTACCCCTTGTAGTAGTTGGTGACGTCACCCATAGGACTTGCATAGGATACAGCGGTCTTGTTCCAAGAGTGATCGGGGCAGGGACACGCGATAAGGAAGGGGTGAAGGGGGAGAGGCGGCCGCGCACTGAGAATGCTGGCACGTCCTCAACAGCAGGGGTTGCACCAAGAGGTGGTGCAGGCAATGAGGGCAGAGGAGAAGGAGGAGGAGTTAGAAGTACATTGCAGGTGCACCAAGTAGCGGCGGAACAGAGAAGGCAGGGCAGCTCAAAAGCATGCCGCGCGGAGCACGCAGCCGCAGGGGGCTTTGTGTGTCACGGGTCGAAGGGGGCCCTAGCTCCGGAAGGAGAAGTATAAAAGAAGGTGACATTGTTGTCAAGATCAAGAGGGTGGTGGCGCCCAGCACGACAGTACTGTAATAAAAAAAACAGCTTTTCCTTGCAGCGGAAAGTCGGAAGATCCCAATTTACGGGGCCAGGTAACGGTGGTATTGAGAAAGTGAAGTTTCTAATAATGTCTATGTATTATGGGATAGGGGCAGGGTTAGGGCACGGGGCCAGCATCTTAACAACACCACTCCAGCATATCGGCACAACACTAATACCGCACAGAGATAAAATAGTAAAGTACAGTATTGAATGGACGCAAGGGACAGATAACAAAATAAGGATACCATGGCCGCCCAATGGCAGCTTTGACATGTGCACCCAACATTCACTGCTAGCGTTTCTACACAACACATATAAGGAGAAGAAGTTAGCGAGCCACCTAGAAGTTTATGACCTCTGAAAAATGTTTCAGGGGTGCGCACCAGGGGTACCAGGGATGTTCACCGTGCAGGGAGTAAAGGAGGAGAAAGTGAGCGGGGAGGACGGGCGCAGCGCACCCCAAGATCCCCCCAGTGCTGAGGAAAGTGAGGAAGAATAGGAAGGATCATTCCCAGTTTCAGAGGTAAAAAAGGAAGGTGAGGGAGAGACGCCCATAACTAAAGAAGTAAAGAAAGAAACAGAAGGGCTGTATCCAATGAGAGAGTTGAGAGAAGCAACACAATCACAGTTAATAGCAGCTGAAGGATACTCCAACCCTACATACAGCCCACCACCATACGCACCAGCAGACAGCTACAAAAAGGGGGTGGGTGCGAGGAGTGCAGCAGACATGAATCCAACACAGGTAAGCACCGGGGGCGTAAAGAGGGCACAAATAGACTTAATATAGGACCAGATGAATGGATAGCAGCGCAGGTGTTACTGAAGCTTCGAGGGACGTTAACAGGGGAAGAGGAAGAAGTGGTAAAGAAGGTAGGTAAAGAAGAGACAGAACACGCACAGAGAGGGTGCGAGGTAAGTACTAAGGAGGAGGGAAGATTGACACAGGAAGAAGAGGAAGTGCTGGAGGCGGAATTAGCAGAGCTGAGGGAAGCGCGGAGCGTGTTGATTAGAGGACCACATAAGGGGGATTGCAGAAAGAGTGGAACGCATGGAGCAGCGGGAGGTCAGGAGAAAAGAAGAGGAACGAGAAGAAAATGACAGGGAGATGGGATTACGGAGGAAGAAGATTATATCGGAGAGCGCACGAAAGTACGAGGAAGGGAGAATTATATAAAGTATACTGGCAAGGGAGGGCGGAATATGGAGCAACAAGGAGGAAAAGGAAAGGGTATTAGAACAGGTAAGAAACGCAATAATGAATGAACTTTGCAGGGCAAGAGCGGAGATAGGTGATGAAGTGAACAAGCAAAGCAATACAGCACTAAGAGAGACGTGCAAGGAACATGGGGTCAAGACATACGCGTGTAGCAATAAGGAGGTAACGATAACACCAGCACAGGGGGGCACGGAGAAGACAGGTGAGTACACAGACATACACTTAGAGACTGTAACAGTGGGGGGAAAACGCCCAAGCACAGGGTTGACATTCTCAGATGGATTTTGCAGTGAGGAGGAAGAGGGATCTTGCAGAGGACGGAGTGATGGAAGTGGGGAGGGGCTGAGCAAATTATACATAGCAGGCACAGACTGCGGGTCATCGTGGGAATGTGAGACATGAGAAGAAGAAAACACAGGGAGGGAGAGCAAAAGGCAACCAAAACAAAGAACACCACAGTCACTGACACTGCCAGCACAACACACGCCATATGTTAATAGACTCAGAGACCTCCCAGGATGCAGAATGGAAGAATCAGCTAATACACACAGAAAGGGTCAAGTGGGTCAACAGAGAAGGCATAAGAGCATAGGAGATGATAGAGTAACACAACACATTACCGACTTTATTGAAGAACTTTCTGACATGGAAGAGGAGAGCGAATACACGCATACATCCCCGCACAGACGAACGCCAGGGGAGGTGAAGGAGTACACTTTAATGCCATTAGTAGAGAGAACGGGAGCAAGGCCACAATATGTCCCATGGAAACATGCAGACAAACAAAACATTAAATTCAGATTTCCATCTTTCAGTGGAGGGGCCGGGAAATGGATATATGAAATGGGAAAACAAACTGCAGAACAAAAATTTGCAGTGGGCGATATCAAGGGGTTGTTAAATTCCATACTGGGTGATGTAGCAGATGACATTTGGAAGAGGGCGGGATTCCCAGGGGTGACAATAAGTGACACGTCACATGATGGGGCGCCATTTGCAAATTGCAGGCACGCGCTATGGCAGGCACTGAGGGTGCAATATCCAGACACTTCAGACATAGGGGCAATAACGTCACACAAAATGCGTGAGAATGAAGATCCTGTTGATTACATCCAGGAAATTCAGGAGAAATGGTGCCTGGAAACGCGGGAACCGTGGGACAAAACACTAGCAATTTTTATACCACATACTGATATAGGGCCTCCCAGAACAAGTACAGAGACAATTAAAGAAATTGGTAGGAATGGAAGCAAAAGCATGGCCAGAGATACAGATGACAATAGCACACCATTGTAGGCTATGGCAAGAAAAGATGAAACAGAAAGAGGAAGACAGAAAGGCAGAGGAGGCAAAGTTGGTCTAAAAGAAAATGTCCAAATATGCAATGGAAGGTGCACTAATAACAGGCCCCGCCCAGGTAACTCCGGCACCAGACACTACATAACAGCAACAACAACAAACAGCATCACTACAGCAAGCACAAATGACAACACAGCAAATGCCACCACCTCCGCCATACACAGTTCAACACCAATACGCCGCACAGATGGGGGGTGGATACACGCAAATGGGAAATGGTTACACAAACAACTACAGGGGGAGGGGTCGGCCAGCGAGAGGGAGGGGATTTGGACCAACAGCATCACCGCAAGGAGGAGGGTTCCGGGGGCCCAACCAATATGGACATCAGGGGTATTTAGATAGCTCTAGAGGATACCCGTGGCAAGCACGGGAGCCGCCAACATGCTGGACATGTGGGCTGGTTGGACACATATCACGCACGTGTAGAGCAAGACGGGGACAAGCAGGGTGGGGAGAACAAGGGCAACAGGGTTACAATGGGGGACAACAACACTATCAACAACAACAGCCTCAACAGGTGATAGAAACACAAATACAACAACAAACGCCACCTCAGCAGCAACTACAAACATACACGACACCACAACCACAAATGCAGTACCAAACAGCACAACAGCAAGTGGCCACAATGCAACAACATGCCCAGACAGTACAACAACTCACACAAATACAGGACAATAAATTACTACCCGCAGATACACCAATACAACAGACACAATTGGGGAGGGTGACAACCCATACACAGGGAGCAGACAGTCACTATACCCGCAATAGGACAGCCCACAGACGTCCTTGATGTGTCCCATCCTATCGGTAACACCTAACCCTGCGTAGGAACCAGGCATAAAGGTGGCGATAGGTGACAAAACATTTTCTTTCCTAGTTGACACAGGGGCTACTAGGTCCTGTATTAGGGAGGGGAAGTTCACTCAAGGAATCTCTGGGGCTCGAGGGCTGGTTCCTTTTACTGGTAACATCTCCTTATCTGTTGGAGATCACAACCTATCTCTACCACTGCTATACTCAAAACAATCGCCAATAGACATACTCGGGAGAGACATTATGAGCAAACTGAACATGACTATATCCTTCACTGAAAAGGGAATAGCGTGCTCCACACCATGCATACACATGCTCACAGCACGACACATACTCCAGGCTTACTGTGGCAAAACAGTGGCGAGGGCAGAACCAGTTGACGGGGACCTCTTCCAATATGGAACAGACATGGCAATAGCATGGCTACCAGGAATTGAGGGCAAGGTGTGGAGGAGACCAGCAGCATACCTTGTCAGACCAGAAACACCGACTAGTGAGGAGGAAGGGGAAATAATATCAGAGGACATTGAGAGTATTGTGGCAACCACAGACTATATTGCAGTCCATGCCCAGGATGGGGAAGGGAAAGCATGGAGAGCAGTAATAGCACTAGCAGAAGGATGCAGGCTAATGCAGGTGTCAGATGAGGAGCTGTTCTCGGATGAAGCAGGAGATGGGGGGATGGTGTTCCAGATGAACGTCTATATATGGTTGAAAGTGACATAAAAGGAGGTAGCACAGAAGATGGCAATGGCACTAGAAGCCCCCACCCCTACCCAAGTACCTTTCTATGAGGGCGATTTAGAAGCTGTACCCGCCTTTCTATGGACCACTAGTCCATATGATGTAGGCTGCATAAAAAGCATTGGAAGAGTACAAATAAAGATGTAGGCTGCATAAAAAGCATTGGAAGAGTACAAATAAAGCTAAAGTAAGGTGCACTGCTGCCCAGGGTGAAGCAGTACCCACTATCTAAAGAAGCCGATGAAGGGATCTATGAAACAATAACTGCCCTAGTGGATAGTGGAATATTGGTACCATCAGAGTCACCATGCAACACTGTGGTGTATCCAGTGCACAAGGCAAAGGGAGGGTCCTGGAATTTCATACAAGATTTGAGACCTCTCAACCACATTGTAGAGGCAGAGTACCCAATAGCAGCTAACCCAGCCACCATGCTGTTTGGGATACCAGCAGAGGTGTCACGATTCACTGTGATCGACCTCAAAAATTCATTTTTCCCAATACCTATACACCCAGATTCACAAGACTTAACAAGTTTCACATACTGCAACACAAAGTGGAAACACACTAGACTACCCCAAGGGTACTGCGAGTCACCATCCATCTTTAACAGAGTAATACAAATGGATTTAGGAAACATAGAGATGGACAGCACAGTGCTGCAATATGTAGATGACATAATTATCTGCAGCACCACTGAGGAGAAGTGCAGGACGGACTCTGTAAAGATGCCCACAGTGTTGGCTGAGAAAGGATACAAGGTTAACAAGGGTAAACTGCAGTACTGTCAAGAACAAGTACTTTATATCGGGCAGATCATTTCACAAAAGGGAAGGAACAATTCACCACAAAGAAAGGGCACAAGCAATAACGAATACACCACAGCCGCAGACAGTAAGAGAACTGCAGCAATTCCTGGGCCTATGCAACTACTTCAGAGCATGGGTCCTTGACTACAGCTCATACATAGGACTACTGCTCGAGGCCCTTAGAGAAGCACAGAGAGGGGCAAGGAAGTTGGGATGGACAAGAGAAATGACAGAGGCATTCAATTAATTAAAACACGCCATTTCAACTGCACCAGTACTAGCTACCTGCAACTACGAAGAACAATTCTACATATTCTCATATTGTGATACTGCAGTGATAAAAGCAGTACTAACACAAAAGACAAGCAAGGGACACAAACTGGTGGCATTTTACAGTGGCCATTTGGATCCTGTAATGATGGGTCACTTTCCGTGCGAACAGAGCCTAGCTGCAGCAGCATTTGCAGTAGAAAAATCCTCCTAAATCAGAATGGGATGCCCCACCACACTGTACGTGGAGCATGCCCTCTTTGCAATACTGAACAAGCCAAAATCCACACTGACGACTCAAAGAGCTTCAGGGTACAAGATTATACTCTCCAGACTAGAGCTGAAAATAGTAAGGTGCAGTAATGTTAACCCAGCACGGTTTATAGCAGAAGAAGTGGTAAATGGAGAGCATGCACATGACTGCACACAGGCAATTGAAATTTACTCCAGTACCAGGAAAGTGGAAGAAAATGCCCCAGGGGGGGGTGATAATGTAAATTGATGGGTCATCAGCAATTGATCAAAGCGATGGGATAAGAAGGACAGGAGCAGCAGTAGTGCGATTGAGGGAAGACTCATGTTCCAGTAAAATGCGTCAAATTACCACAACACTATTCAGCACAAGCAGCAGAGCTAGTAGCGCTCATTTTGGCCTTTTCGGAAGAAAGCAATGTGAAAAGAGTAGCTATATACTCTGACAGTGCATATGTTACAACAACAGTACACTCAGGATTAATAAAATGGCAAAGAAGAGGATTCAGAAGAGAAGATGGTACTCCAGTACAACATGCTCTCCTACTGGCTGAACTAATAGGAGTTTTTAATTACCCGGAAGAGGTAGCACTGGTGAAGTGTCAGGCACACACTAATGGTGATGGCCCAATATCAAGAGGTAACGAGACAGCAGACACACATGCAAAATATGCTACATACTTTGGCGAGACATGGACCCTCCCAGAAAAACAAAAAGATAATGGGGGGGTAAGACAGATGTTGAAGAAAGATGGGCACACACACATCCCAGAGACACAGATTATGGAGCTGCAGGCAGCAGCACCAATGGCAGAGAAGGAAATATGGATCAAAAGAGGATGCACCATGTCCTCCACCGATGCATTATGGCGATAGAATAATACAGGGAAAGGTGTGATGCCCCTGGCCCTATTGAAAACAGCTCTGACCCAATTACATTGTACCACGCACACAGGGAAAGAAGTAATTGCTGCACGGATAAAAGAATCATGGTTCTGCCCTGAGCTAAACTAACATGTTGCAAATTTCACTAGCAACTGCCTCACATGTCAGCAATTCACAGCAGGTCACACCCTGCAAGTGATCAAAGGTACAAAACCCCGGCCTGAAAGACCCTTTCTGCACCTACACATTGACTACATTGACATGATCAATCCATGTCAAGGTTACAGATACATGATTGTAGTAGTGTGCCCATTCTCAAGGTGGATCGAGGCAGGTCCATGCTCTCATGCAGATGCGTTCAGGGTGGCCAAATTCTTGGTGGGTAGGTGTTCCTGAGGCGGGGAGTATGCGGAGTGCTACGGTCAGACAATGGCCCCCACTTTTCCAATTAATTGTTTCAGCACGTAACTGCCCTCCTGGGAATTAAACATAAGTTTGCATGCACGTATCACCCACAAGCAAATGGCGTATGCGAACACCTCAACGGCCTCCTAAAAGCAGAAATAGCAAAGATCCAACAAACAACCAAAAAGAGTTGGCTGTACTGCCTCCCTTTGTCCTTGTTTTAGTTGAGAAACAGACCAGGGTCGGAACACCACCTCACACCCCACGAGGTGGTGACCGGACATTAAATGCACCTTCCACGCACACCACCATCAAGAACAACAACTGACTGTCAAAACACAAGCACTGTTTTTGGTGAAGAAAGGCACGAGTATGTCTCTTCCTTGGTTACCAGTGCCGCTTTTATCTCTCAACAGATCCAATGGACACAGGGCGGGTCGAAGAACAACCAACAAGGAGAAGCAACCAACGAGGAACAGGAACAGACTGCACAGTGGACAGTGAAAGAGGGAGAGCAGGTTCTCCTGAAAAATTAGCCTAGAAGGTGGAACAATCCTAGATCCACAGGTCCCCACTTGGTGGAAAAGATATCCACTAGAGCAATCAAGTTGCAGGGTAAGGACATGTGGACACACATCCACGACATCAAGCCCTACAAAGCACAGACCCCACCTCACCTCAGCAAAGGGGCCAACGCTTCAGCAACGAAAACTGGCAACAACAATGACACAGTAAAGACACCGGATACCCCAAAGGACACAAACGACCAACCACCCATAGCCCACCCTATGATCACGATATCCCAGACAAAATAAATAACTTTAGCTAAAATGAACTACCACCAGCCAACAGTTAATGAAGAACATTGTCAAAACAATCTGCAAATATACACCACACTGTGTAAACACGTGCATGCTCTCTTCTCTTTTTTGTCTCGCACACGCAGGTATTGCGCATTGCCATTGTATATGCAATAAAAAGACAAGGAACATACGTCACTGAAACATACGTCACTGCCCAGGGGTAAATGCTACCCGCAGACGAGAACACCCCAGAAGTACTGTCATACCAGTTTGTATACGTTATAAAAAGACCATAATACTTAAGATGAAGGAGAATATGTGTATATTATAACACGTTCCTTATGATAATAGTACAATCATTTCCACATCTCCATGCAGCATTACCCGCCCTAAGAGATAGGACGGTAAGGAAAGCGTGGGAAGAGCTTTTCGCCTGAGCATTGAATGATTACTTGATATGCAGGCCTTGAATAAAATTACTAACAATAATAACACACTTTTTGAGAGATTTTCAGGCGGACACCTATATCATCTAAAGTAAAGTAGCTGTAGGACGGCAGCAAAGGTAAGAGGGACATGCCAGTGGTAATAGCAACTATAATAAAGATGTTAGGGATATTTTTCACCACTGGTCTGATTACTGCCACTGTCTGGCAGGCCTACTATGCTTTCTATGTGATGGCACTTGCCTCTACTAACGTTTCCCCTACCATGGCTGCAAGGAGCACGGTGTCAGGTGGTACAAGTAGCACCGGCTCAATCAGAAAGAGGAATAAACGTAGTGTTTCCATTGACGTACATGGGGTGGACACTTACCTCACAGAATCCGCACACGTCTCCAACAAAATGTGGTACAAGCACATGTCCAAAATTGGTAAGGACACGACAAAGGACAACTGCTATGTGTGCTCGTTGATCCCATACGCCTTGAGCGCCTTGAGAACGTTTGTGCCAACTGAAGTACCTGCAACAACTGCTGAATGCATGTTATATCTAGCATTGTTCCAAACACGAGGACGATTTCAAGAGAAAAGAGCAACACTAAAATGGAAATCAAGGTCAACCTACCCCTATGAAGATAACTTCATCAAAACACTACCAATGTATGACGAATCGTGGCAGCAGACCAAAAGGGCTCAAGTACATAACAGATGGACCCAAGAAAGGAGAGACAGAAGAGGTTACACTGAATTACCTACCATGTGAGTGGTGCGCAAAAGAAGTTGCAGGTGAACCAGGATGCTGGGAAAGGCCACTTAAATTAATATATGGCAAAGTAAACACAAAAAACGGATGGGTGGATGGAGTTGAAGGAAGTAAAATGTTGATTTTGGCAAAGTCACCAGTGATGACAGTGCAAGAAGAAAATGACAAATGCTATAAGGAATGGACAAAGAGTGCAGCACTGGTGACATGGTTAGATAAAGAAGAGGAACCCATAACAATACTTCCACTCACAGCACCAACACTGTGTTACCAGCATGATGGAGAAGTTGATGTTGGAGCAAATGAAGGTTGCAAGAGAACAATAAAGCTTCCTGAGGAGGGTGCCGGAACAGCAGTTTTGATGGACCAATATTGGGCCTGCGGAGCGAAGGCATACAACGGATTGCCACCGTTGTGGAATGGAGTGTGCACTATGGTACAAATCAACGTACCATCACTAGTAGTACTGCAAATGCACGTCAACATGGAGAACTTCCCTAAGATGGATGAAGGGAATAAAAGGAAGAAAAGATCACTGAAGATGGTAAGAAGCAAGCAACGGAACAACACTACACACTTATCCAGAATAACAAGACAAGGGGAACTGCTGACAGGAAACTACCTGTGGGGAAAGTCAGAAACAGCTCTGAGTGACAGTCCACCAGCACACAGGCTGTTTAGCAGAGCGGCAATGTTCTTTTCCTCCATCGTACATCCTGGGGTGCAGGCATATGCAAATGCGAAGTGGCTCCAGATAACAAGATGGGAGCTAATGATGACAATCAACTCCACAGTTAACAGATTCAATGTGATAAAGGAAGAACTAAGAGTGATTAGGATGGTGGCCCTACAGAACAGATATGTACTGGACCTTCTGATGTCAATGGAAGGAGGTGTTTGCGCAAACATTGGAAGTTCATGTTGTACGTTTATTCCTGCCAACGACAAGAAGAACGACAGCTGGCCAAGATGGAAGAAGAAGCAAAAGGTGTGCTGAAGGACGTTAGCTGGTTCTCTTACCTCTGGTCCTGGATGACATCATGGTTCTCAGATGGCCTTTAGATTGTGGCAGGATGCATAATTTTAGGAATGGCTTTTCTGATGGGGATACAGGTATGGAAGACAAGATCAAAGCATACTGCTGAAGAAATGATCGGCATGCACGTCCTAATGCCAGCTGAAGACAACAAACACACAGACGTCATTATTAAGGAACGTGAACGGCTGCGCCAGCAGATAGTAGAAGCAGACATGTACCCACCATCAATAAAGGTTGAGAACCCAAGGAACCCGAAAAGCTATGTTGGAAAATGGGTTTATTGCAAACCCTGTGGCGGATGTGTTTACATGTACTGGTCATTTGAAGATCACATGGACAGGTACAGACACTTGGCAGGAATAACGAAGGTATGGCGAGTACGAGGAGACAAGCGAGTGGATAATTTTGTGGTCAACAAGTCGACCAGAGGGGGGACTGAAGAGGGAAAATGGGATGATCCCTTCCCCTGATTGTCATCCAGACCATGGCCTAGGATGTCACGACCCAAGCACCCACCGCGAGAGGAATTCAACCTGCTCACTCCCGCACCAGATGTCAAGATCCACTGTGGCCACGCCCCACACACCCAGGGAAGCTGCGCGCCAATCAAACCACGTGCTGGGACCTCAGGTGGAGCCGACACTGACCATATGGATCAACTCGATTAGACAGCACCCACAAATACTGCCATCGTTCGAGATTCCATGACGACATAGCCAGCGGACAAGAACACACGTGCCACCAAGCACATTGGTCATACACACACCAAACCACACGAAGAACATACTCAGGGCTATGACGTAGAGGAACACTCACACATGCATCGTTGTTATTTTTTCACATAGGCCAACTACAGCACTGCAGAAACGCAAGAAGGGCTTGTGTACATGCTTGCAGATGCTTCCTCGCCACTAAAACCATGAAGATGTAACCCTGTATATGGACTAATGCATATGAATCTCTGTCACCCCTCGCGACCCCCATATTATGGACTATGTACCGTCACCCATAAACCAGTCCAAGGTAGGCCGCAAAGCCAGAGTCCCCAGGCCGGAGCAGCTCAGACAAAATTGCAAGGTGCTGACCATGCAGAACAAGCCCTGACGAGAGCCCACAGCCACGGCTGGAATGTTGCAATCTACATGCTGTGCTGCCCGCGCCAAGGTTACACCTACCACTGCTAAACACTCCTCAGAGCCGAAATACAAATCAAATGCTCATATTTCTGCTCCAGCCATGGTCTCACAACACGTGACCAGGCCAACCTGATGCGATGCCAAGCCCCAAGGACCAGAGAAGCTCTGGGGTCTCACGTCTGGGACACAGATTGCAACAATAAAGTGACAAATTGGACACCGGCAGCGATGGGAAAGGCACACACACCAGCTAATAGTCAGACCTGTCCATTGTCCGCCACTGACACATAGTCATACTTTGTTGCCAGCACCAGGTACACCGTGAGCTGGGAACAGTGATGGTCCCAGGCTTGGGGGCTCTCGGGTGGACCAATCAGAATATGAGGGGCTCACCATTGATGCCACCATAGTTTAGCCAATCACTAATTGTCCCCTTGTAACTATTCTCTTGTAGCAACTATTAGGGGCGGCCCAAGCGTACCACCTGACCCTTTCTCCACCACTAACATTTTCCTCTATATGTGCCTATACTGACCCTACCACTCGGGGAGCCAACCCAAAATGGCGTTAGGTTTTGGGGCTAGTTCTCCCAGGTGACGTACGTAGTCGCGTCATACAGCTAGATAAAGGGCCTGCGAGTCCAACACGAACGAGATGTCTCCTGAATGCCTGTGATCTGAGAGCTTGTCCCTATCTGTTTGGTGCAATAAACAGCAGTAACTGTTTGCTCTTGTGTGTGTCTCATAATCCTTTGGCACGCGGGAGGAGTTGGGGCCTCCCCAACCCGAGGTCCGCGGACGGTCCTGCCGACCCCTGGGAAATTATGCCGACAGCGTCATCATCGTTGTCATCGCACCCTTCCCCCTTTTCATAGACCAAGT
The DNA here is from genome assembly GCF_040938575.1 of Ambystoma mexicanum. Lineage (NCBI taxonomy): Eukaryota > Metazoa > Chordata > Amphibia > Caudata > Ambystomatidae > Ambystoma > Ambystoma mexicanum. The sequence continues at coordinate 830,002,439 of NC_090936.1, forward strand.
GGAATCCAGTCCCTGGGACACAGGTGCCGGATCTCCCCCAAGTCCATAGTCGCATATAGGTCCAACAGCTGCTGAGGGGGAGGCGTTGGTACAGGAGGAAGAAGAGGTGTCAGAATGATTGGAAGGGCCTGAACCGATGGAGGGCCCATCACTGGAACTGGAGGAGTACTCAGAGTAGGAGGCAGGAACGGCACCACCTCCGGGATGACCTCCTTCACAATGGGCCTCCTGACAAGGTTGCCGGCCCGGTAAAACTGATGCCGATATAACCATACCGGCATTGTTTACCGAACCAGAGTATTACGAGCAGCAATGCCGGTGTCCGGCAGGGACCCGCTGGGAACAGGCTCTTCCTACTGGTATGAGCGCAGACACACAGCATCCGTGCCCGTGACACCGGCATTCCGCTGCAAAGTGCACATTAAGAGTCGCACGGACATGCAATTACTGGCATGAAGATGCTGGTAATTATGGATAGCTTGATGTCGTTAACACCGGCATCGCAGAGCAGGCATTAATAGCAATCTGCTCTGTAGAAACCTGCCACAGGTGCACACAATCAGCATAGGTGGAGTCAATGGAGTCTGGCACAGCACAAAAGGAGCACTCACACACACCACACGCCTCCGAAATCCACAATGCTACCATTGGCAGTTGCAATACTAGGGCTGGAGGACATGCCTGGACTGCTACATCTTGAGCAGGCAATGTACCAGAGAATGCAGCAGAGGTGCAGGAGGAGAAGGAGGGCGAGACTGGGCCAGCACATACCTATAGCACAGGTAGTTGTACCCCACAGGAAGCCACCAATCCCTCGCCAAAGGGCCAGTCCATTTGGCCTAACCCCTGCGCAGATCCACACCCTGTACCACCTGGACAAGGACACCAACACCACAATAGTGGACCTCATCCATGATGACCTGGTGAGCCTCACATCCGGACAGCCATCCCCCCCTTGGTGAAGGTAGTGTCTGTGCTACACTTCCTTGCCACAGGCACCTACCAGCACACAGTGGGGCAGCTATGATGCTGGAAATGCATCAGAGGGACAGGGCCTCCGTATCCTTGTCCTTTACTGCTTTTATCATTTGTTCTGATGCGTTTTCCGCGCCGGAGTTCATGTGGGACTCCTGGCGGTGCAGTTCTATCCTTTGGTTTTGGTGAACTGACCCATGGGATACCCTTATGGCACCCATGGGTGGGGTATTTGTATTTGTATTTATTTTATTTGTATAGCGCATACCAGGCCTGTAGGCTACCGGGCGCGTATCTTGAGGCAGTGGTTACATAACATAACAGTTTACATTACATAGAAACATACAAAAAGAACATATAGCTTGAACATTAGAATACGATCACATTGCAGATTCGAGAACAGCTAAATAAGTAGACATGCTTATCAAGGTGGCAATTAGTCTTCAGAGGAGACTAGCCAGAGTTTGGCTTTGTGTTTGAATGAGTTCTGATAGAGAGAGGCACAGAGTTGCACAGTTTGGCTGCCAGAACTGGGAAGCTGGCCCCACCGGCTGTTTGGAGCTTGAATCTAGGGATCAGTAGGCTCTGGCTAGTGGCAGACCTTAGTGAGCGAGGTGGGATATACTGGGTAAACCGTGAGGATAAGTAGCTAGGGGCCTGGTTATTCATGCATTTGTAGGTCAGGGCAGGGGATTTTAGTGAGATCCTTTGAGCAACTGACAACCAGTGAAGGTTCTTCCTAGTTTCAGAGATATGGGCTGATCTAGCGATGTTGAGTGCTGCTCTGATGGTGTTATTTTGTGTAATCTGGAGTTTGTCCAGGTTACATTGGTTGGTGCCTTGGTATAGAGCATTACAATAGTCATGTTTGGGCATGACTAAGGTCCTAGCAAGGGTAGTGCAGTTCTGAGAAGAGAGAAAAGGGTGACAAGCTGTGATCAGCTTGCATGTGTAGGCAGAGGCTGCTACTACTGCATTTGTTTGTCTGTGAAGGGATAGAGTGGAACCAAGGTAAATTCCGAGGGTTTTAGTATCTTTGGAAACTTTTATGGAGTTTCCATCGATATTGAAGGAGCTGAACAAGGGGTTCAAATTGTTGAGTCTTTGCTGTGTCCCTAGGATGAGGAGCTCTGTCTTGTCGTCATTAAGACAGAGCTCATGATGTCCCATCCAGGTCTGAATGACATCGTATATGTCATTCAAAGCTTTCTAGTCTGCCGTATAGTCACCCGTGATGGGGATGAGTATCTGGGTGTCATCGGCATAATTGGTCTAGGTGACACCCAGATAATCAAGCACATCAAACAGGGGTTTAGTAAAGACATTGTAAAGGGTGGGGAATACGCACGATCCTTGAGGAACCCCACAAGGGACTGGCGCAGGGTCAGCAGAGGAGGTGGGGGAGAATACCCTCATATGTCTATTGTCCAAGAATGATTTGATCCAGCTCGTGGCATTGTCAGAAAAGTGGGCTGCAGTTTTTAGGTGATGACAAAGGATTTGGTGGTTGACCAGGTCGAAGGCAGCGGATAAATCTAGTAGTACTAGCAGGGCTAGTTTACCTTTGTCTTTGAGATCCTCAATTTGGGTTTTGAGGTCTAAGAGGGCTGTCTCCGTACCGTGCTTAGGTCTGAAGCCGGATTGTCTGGTGCCTAGAAGGTTATTGGTTTCCAGATAGTCCTGTATCTGCAAATACACAGCTCGGTCTAAGATTTTCAGGAGAAATGGGACCGTCGTGATGGGCCTATAGTTGGTTGGGACCTCAGGATCCAGAGTTGTTTTTTTTAGAAGAGGGATAACCCAAGCATCCTTCAAGTTGTTAGGGACCACTCCCGATGAAATGAGGAGTTGATAAAGGTTGTAATGAAGGGTGCGAGGTCGTGGGCCGATTCCTTAATTATAGGAGCTTGACAGGCGTCCCCTTGGCAGTTTGAGGGTTTTAAGTTGCAGATGATTTTTTCAACCTCGAGGGTGGTGAGCGGCATGAAGCTGAAAGGCAAAGGACGGTCTAGGGTGGTAGTTGTGGGTGGCATGGTTTTGCTTAAGAGGGGCGTGTGGAGAGAATTTTGTTTATCATTGATTTTACATTGCAGAGTGGTTATTTTGTTGAGGAGTGCATTTTGTATATTGTTGCACCAGGTGCTGTCTTTGTGCATGAATCGGGGGTAGGTGATGGGGATTCTAATTCTTTGAAAATTTTGAAGAGTTCTCTTGTGTTATATTCTGCTTGGGATATGCGAAGGTTGTACGTCTCTTTCTTGGCTTGAAGGATGGCTTTACCAGAGTGCTTCGGCCTTATGCTTTTCTTTGCGTAGGTTGTTAAGCACCCTGTGCCCCTAGTGTATGTTTTGGGCACCTGTGTGTAGCCCACAGAGCAGGGTACGGGCTGGTGGCAGCTCTGTGCTGAATTGACTGGTGCCCCGAGTGTCCTCCATTTTGGGAAGCCCAGGCCCTGTCAATGGAATCGGTAGATTCCTGATGGAGAGGATGACCCTGTGGCCTCTTGCCTTCCATCGCCTGTTACCTTGATCTTCCCGAAGTCCCGGCAAGCCCTGACTCTATCCCTTCCCCCTGACTGGCTGTTGGGTGGAAGTTCCATATATGGTAGTGTGGGGAAGTGCCGACCAGACTGGCTGGAGCATTCCCAACGACTGTATGTTTTGGGTACGCCTGTGGGTGGGACCTGGGTGAATGGAGTGTGTGACGAATATGCATTTCTTGTTGTGGATGTCTGGTTTCTGGTGTTTGACACAATGACTGAGACAGCCCTGCCAGAAACTCGTATGAATGCAGTGTGTAGTGTTGAATGGTGTGGTACTTGTCCGAATCCACATTCTGTGTTGCGAGTGTCTGGATGGAGATGAATGGCCTGAATGTACTGTGCGCCTGAGTGGCTTACAGACTGCTGAATGCCCTTCGTAGTGATTGAATGCTCGAGTGTGACCCAGGGGAATGATTGGGAGATCAACAGTATATATGGGGACCTCTCACTGCTGGGAATCGTGTTCAGAAGTGTTCAGAGCTGAAGTCCAAACTACGAAGAGTAACTGGAGTGAAACTGACGCTTGACCTTGAAGCGACCTTGAAGCCCTTCTGGAAGAGAAGAATTGCTGTTGCTCTCCTTCATCAATCTGGAAGCTGTGTGTCTCCAAGGACTGACCGAGAGAGGACCTGGTAAGGCGCCCTGTTCCCAAGCTACGAGGGACCATCGTGCACCAGCTAATCTTTGCCAAAGCTCATTGGTAGACAGACCTACAACAGGCTGCCGACCAGAGATGGGGACTGCCGTGGAATCCCAAAGAGAAGCGCCCGAACTGTTGTCCGCCACTGTTGACAACCACCGTTGCCGACCGTAGCCGCGTGCTCCCGTTTCCTAAGAACTTTTGATCGAAGGACGCTCTCGCCTGCATCATCGCCCGTCTGATCCCGCTGGAGAAGGCCAGGCCATTGACGCGCCGAGGAGCATCCGCCACTAGGTTTCCTGCCACCCAAAGACCACAGAGACGCCGAAGACTCGACGCCCTTGCTTGGCCACAGTTCTTCAAACTCTTTGCGGTCCCGAACTATCGACGCCGAGGTGCCCTGCACGCCTCTTCCTTGCAGGACATTTACGCTTCCCCATCGATGAGCACCGCTAGGAAAGAAGCCGCCACTTCACCATCGTAGTTCACCCTGTTCTCCGTCGGACGTTCGACGACCCGTGACTCCTGCCTTAAAGGGAAGGCACTCAAGAAGGGCCGCCGATTCCCCGACAAGGAACGCTACAACGTCAGGTACTTTGGGCTTGCAGAACTATTGGAAAGTCTCTTGTGAACAATATATGGACTGGGCTGTGATACATCGTTATTCTACAGGTTGCCCAGGTGGGGGGGATCTCCACACAGAACTGTGTCTCGGTAGCAGGGCCAGTATTCTGCCAATTGTTCTAACCAACTGCTTTCCTCTTATATCTATTGTTGGTTTCCTTTACAAACTGATTTGTGTGACATTCAACCGTACCATTGATGCACTTTAAAGAGATCTAATCATAATTGTGGTACCACGTAGAACTGTATATTTGCCATTATGACACGTCACACACATGGTACGACACCACACACAGTGTCCTGGGCGCTTGAAACTGTGACCCTAGACAAATCAACAGAATGTGGGACAAAGCCAATGGAATCAGCTGTGGCATGCCTACACAGCTGTGTGTGCATGCAAGCAACATATACAGTGCCCACATCAGCACATGCATCAGGAACATCAGAAGGCATGACCCACAGGTACCAAAATGCACCAACCTGCAGCCACAATGCATGTGACACATGACCGCAGCAAAGGAAATCATGAGTTATGCTGCCATGCCTGAGCAAAATACAACTGACACACAACGGAATCTCAGTCACTGCACCCACCCCACAGGCACACCGCAGACCAGTATACCTGTCCAGTCACCTTAAGGGACACCCCCAAGTACAATGGGTCAAGCATGTAATCTATTGCAATCATCAATCAGTCACCAGCACTACCACATGATTGAGTGGCACAGAACTCAGCCACAGTACCTCATGTCCACCATGCCAATACCCACCCAGCCTCATCACAGAAACGTAACACTTCACCTGCGGCCCATACCACCAATGTGAATGTGCCTAAGTCATACGGGGCAAGGCGTTGATGGACATGTACATGGTGACATCAAGTAGACAAAAGCATCACTCCCAAACCACTGTGTATCATGAAGCACATCAGGCCAATGTGTCATAATGACCTGTACATGCATACTCCATGAACTGGGGCAACACAACCCTCAGATGTGAGGACATTGTGGACCTTTTTACTTCATTTGTGAGAGTGCTGTACCAGATAGGAATGTCCTTGAGAGGTGAACAACACCCACCCCCTCCACCCCCCAACCATGGATCATCCCTGGGTACACTTACCTGGTTCTTTGAATAAGGGAAATGTCATGTGCAATCATGATTATTCGGTTGCATGTGAACACAAACACTGTACGGACAGTGCTTACAAGGAATAACTGAATTAATCACAAGTACACTTCCTATTTCTCCCATGCAGGTGATGCTGGGTATCCCCTGAAGCCGTGGCTCCAGACCACCCATTAGGCAACCAGTCAACAGGCACGAAGAAGACTACAACCGTGCACATGCATGCACTCGTGTCACAATTGAGCAGACGTTTGGTCTGTTGAAGGCCTGGATTCGCTGCATCAGCAGGTCGGGTGGGGCACTCATTTATGGTCCTGAGAAGGTGGGCAAGATTGTGTTAGTATGTGCCATGCTACACAACATGTGCACCCGGCGCAGCGTACCCCTGCCCCCTGACATGGACCTGATGCCGCCTGAGGATGAGGATGATGATGGGGAAGATGCTGGCAATCCTCCATGCCACAATGTGAATGAAGGACGGGCGGCACGCCAAGATCTGATTGCCTAATACTTCTGATGGACTGGGGAACACAAGGCACTGGGAATGGGGCACGCTGGGCACTGGGCACTGTACACGATTAAATTGACACACAACCAATAATCAATGTCCAGTCCTGTGTTTTTCGTATTTAAACTTTGTACAAATTACCATGACTCCACGTGCACCACAATCCCAAAAAAATGAACCCACTACCCCCACCCCCAACACTCCCACACCCTCTACCCCCACCCCCAACACACCCACACTCACTACCCCCACCCACAACACTCCCACACCTACTAGCCCCAGCCCCAATACCATCCCCTGCATGCCCGCACACCCACTACCCCAACGCCCACTACCCCAACACCCACTACCCCAACACCCATTACCTCAACTCCCCCACCCCAAACACAAGTGCCCCCTCACCCTCCTAACATGCACCTGTGAGTATGACTACTCACGCCCCCTTTTTGGAGGAGGGGGTGGAGGGTCTGAGCGGCGCAAACATTGTTTAGAGCGAGGCACCAGACTTGTTTGGGTGGAACTGGCCAGTGCCGTGGTCGATGATGGAGCAGGTTGGGGGTTGGTGTTTGCATTCCTATGCTCCACCATAGTGGACACCAACTGCGTGATGGCCTGGGCCATGGCTGCCATCACAGTGTTCCCTTCCCGCATGCCCCGGGCCACGTGGTACATGGCCCAGCTGACCACCCTTGTGTCCTCCTGCAGGGCTTCCTGCATGGCCTGCCTTGTTGCTGCGGCGTCAGTCACATACTGCCGCACCATGTCCTGCATGGCCTACTGCCGCCCCTCCATGCGCGACAGTTTCCTGATTTGTTGTGCAGCAGGTGCTGGCATGGAGGTGGGGTGTGTGGGCTTTCGGGGCTGTACACAGCTTCCTCCATGTCGCTGTTGGGGCCACTGTCCTACGCTGTGCTGTGGCCACCGGAGACATGTATTAGAGATGCACGCTGGGTTGTCTGCATGGGTGGCGTGTTTTAAAGGTCCTCATGGTGGCTGTGGCCTGGGGGGTCAGCCGCCTCCTCCTCACTGTGTTGGGCAGATTGAGCTGCCTCACCCTGCTCACTTGGCACCCCCGATTGTGAATCCTACAGGTCACTGGCCACTGGGGATCCCTGCTCTTCAGCCTGGAGTGTTTCCTGTGGCCCAGATGTGGAAGTTTTGCATGGGGCCTTGGTGCCAGGAGTGGTTCTTGCCTGGGGCTCCTTGCTGGCAGAAGTGTGTCTTGGCTGTGGGGCCTTACTGGCAGCGGTGGGTCTTGGCTGGAGGGCCTCGGCTGGGGGGCCTTGCTGGGGGTAGATGGTTCCTGCTAGGCAGCCTGTGTGTCCTCTTGGCTTGGGGGCTGTGGCATGGATACTGTGGCATGCTTCAGTCCTGCCCTTGAGGTCGAAGGCTCCCCGCAAGTGGCATTGTCCTCACCACAGTGCAAACGTGCAGCAGCTCCCTGTGGTGTTGGGGCGTGTTCTGCATCACTGTCTGTTCCTGTGCCTGTGTGGGACAGTGAGGCACGGCATTAGTCATGGGTCATCATACATCCTACATACATCGATGGTATTACATTCCGAGTCATGTGCATTGTCATGGACATGTTGGTAGGCCTGGCATGGTGAATACAGGATTGGGGGGTGAGAGGTGCAGTGTCGGTGCATCCTTCTGTTGCAGCCTTGTTGTGCATGGTGTCTGTTGGGTGACCTACAAGTGTCTAGTGGTTTAAGTGTTGTGGCCATGCCAAAGGGGCTGTGTGTCATGTGTTGTCTAATTGTGGAACTGGTGTGCTCCCATTCTGTATGTGGATGTATTGATGTTTACACTGTGTGTATGGTCATGGTGGGTGGCTCAGGTGTGCAATTGGCAGTGGTGATGTGTGCATTGTGCCATGTGATGGCACGGTGGTGAGGCCTGCATCTGTACAGTGATGTGTATGTGTGTGTGCACATGCAGATGTTGATTGTGTTGGCAATTGTGGACTCATGTGGGTTGTGTCGGTGGAGTTTGCTGGGTGTGTTTGTGGCAGGGACATGTTGTTATGTTGGGGTAGAAGGTGTGTGTTGTGACATTGGTATTACACTAAAGGACACTAACCGGCATCATCGGATATTGCGACTCCCATCTCGGTGTTCCCCACGCCCTTGATGCCCTCCATATTGATTACTGTGCTGCACGTCTCCTCTCATGATGCCAGTTTGATTGGGGATGGTGGTCCACCTCCTGTGCGCCTAGCCCCTGGCTGCGGTCAGCAGAGAGAAGATTGCAGACCTGCAGATGGAGGTCATCCCACCGCTTGCGGCAGTCGCTGACAGTCTGGGGTGTTGCCCCACTGCAGATACCTTTTGGGCAACCTCCTCCCACACAGCTTTCTTGCGCAGTTGGGCTGTCCGGAGCAGGTTGGTGCAAAAATCAACATCTGCATGTTCCACCAAGGTGTCAGCCAGCATATTGAGCTCTATGTCACTGAACCTTGGCTTTCTGCGAGGGACTGTACCTTGTCTCGTTGCCATCTTACTCAGCTTGCTTCCTGACTGCTCTGCTCTCCAGTCCAGGTGCTGTAGGGTGAGTATTGCAATGGATTGCATTTTTAAAGATGGCCGCCAGTGCATTTCCTGTTCCAGTTTTGGGATATAACTTATTGTTTAGTATTGAATATGTCACATTAACACAAGATTGTCTAGGACAGAACTAAATGCTTGGTGTCTTATGTTTTGTCATTATATGTTCACATATGCGTTGGATGTTTTAAGCCAGCCCTGAATGAGAAAGGCTGAACAGTATACACCGTAGAGAAATAAGAACAAGATCAGAAAATCACTGTATGTTATAGTCAATATAGAATAAATCTATGAAACAAAAAAATGTAAAACAAACTTTCATAAAAAATAAATAAAAGAGTGAGGTTGGATGATATAAAGACCCATCCTAGTCTGAAAAAGCCAAACAAGAGTTGTTAATATTACCGTTTTTTGTTGCTGAGATTACTAGGAACAATTGGACATGAATTGTCATATATGGCTAAGAATTAATGCACACATTAGTGCATACAATACTAGACTATTAGGCCACCCCTTGTTACATGGGTAGTACAATTATGGCAGTGCTTAGAAAACATTCACCAAAAAAAACTGTTGGCTTTGGCAATGCGTGTTACACCTGGGGATTACAGGGAGCAGAGGTACTGAGTATGCATAACCCAGGAAAGCAAATTATAAATGATAATAGCTAGAATACAGGAAGAGAACAATGAAACGAAGATTCTCTGAACACATCACCAACCTAGGGTTCCATTCACCTCAGGTATACAGGAAAATAAATACTTTCAGGCCAATAACGTATCGCACACGAGATATCAAGAGGGTAATTTTAGATCGATTTAATAAGAGCTTGTTTTTGACTTGGTCCTGGGAAAGAAAGAAGACTTAAGGTTTACATGATTGTTGGTGAACACTGAATCCCAGAACGCTGTGTTGACATTAGAAAAAGTTACCATAGTGACTTCTGTAATATCATGTATTATCTGGACACTATATAATAAGGTCTAATATTTCATTTGAATGCAATAATATGAACATGCTATCCACATGTTGTAACAATTTAGCATGGCTATGCTTGTGATGCATGTACAGCAACTTTATGTTACGTTAAATTCATTTATAACACACACTGCTGCCATTTGCATGGTCTCCAGGCACTCACGTGGCTCTGTAAGGTAAAGTGGGTTGAGTTGGTTAGTGGGGAGAGAGGGATAGAATAGATGTTGTGCTCATCTGTTGATGTGTGCAGAACCAGGAGCAACTGGCGTCTGTGCATGTGTGCTTTCTAGGTGTGCTTTGTTTTGTGCACTGGGGCTTGTTGTGTCCGGAAAGGTGACGTACAGTGTTTGGGATGTTTGTGGCTGAGTTTATTGGTGTTGTAGCTTGGTTAGAAAGTGATGTGCGGTTTGAGTGTATTTGCGGGTTATTTCACTAGCCCCCTGTGCGTGTGTGGTAGGTGAAAGTTGTGGGGGGGGGCAGAAAAGGGGGATGCTTAGTGGGGTTTTGGTGGGCTCTGGGTATTGTGTAGCTGTGTTAATGGTTCCTTTTTGCAGGTATTTACCCTGTGTTATCATTGTTTTGGGCTTGCAGTTTGTAGAAGTGGGCATTGTATGAGTTTGGGTTAGCCCGCTTGTGGGGGTGGTTGCTGTACAGCTGGTGAATGTTTATCTTGGCGAGTTGAATAGCCAGGTTTTCAATTGTTTCCTGAAAATTAGGTGGTCTTCTATTGTTCTTATTTCCTTCGGGATGGAGTTCCATAGTTTAGCTATCAGATGGAAGAAGGTGGTTCCTCCAAATTTTGTTTTCTCATAGTTTTTTTGTTTCTATTTGGAGGTTGGTGCCATATCTCTTCTCAGTTGGTATCGAGTCATTTTTGCTTGGAAGAATTTGGCTCCTTGTCTGAGTAGTTTATGGGAAATGCAGAGGGATTTGAAGTTGATGTGATCCTTTATTAGTAGCCAGTGTAGACTACTCAGGGCTAGCGTGCTGTGGTCTCCTCTATTTAGTATCAGGAGTAGTCTAGCTGTAGTATTTTGGATGCGTTGTAGTTTTTTGGTGAGGTGTTCAGACATTCCTAGGTAGAGGCTATTTTGCTAGGCTATTCTTGAAAATACTGGTAAGTCTATTCTTTACTATTAAGGGGCCATGGACCTCTTAACCTTGCTACGAACCTTGGCATTCATTATTTCGCTGATTCAGCAAACATAGGAACATTCGCAAAGCGGTTGACTAACTCACAGGGGGTCATTTTCATCATTAAATGGAGGCCTAAAAGCAAGGCATAATGCTTTAAAGCCTCCATTTAACACGCTGCCCCATGTTCTGCTTGTCCAAGTCATATGTAGGCAGCAAAGTTTTAGAGTTTGCGTTTCCACTTTGCATTCATCGTCCGTCTTGGAGCAACACCTGGTTTTAGGCCTGCACAAGATTTTCATGCATGCATACAACTAATGGAGACCAAAGGAATATGTCTCACATTTACACCTGGTAAACAGTAGGTGGATTACCTCTGGAGGCCATTATTAAAAGCTGCCCGCAAAGTGTAATTTCCAGGTGACATTTTACTTGATACAAAGCGGAGAGTAAAGGAAATGTTGCTCTTGTCTTCATTTTTGCAGTACACTGTGTAAATAATGAAAATTGCACGCAAGGAACCTAACAGCATGTAAGTGCAAACGTTGGCAGCCCCCTAGTTGCAATTAGCTTTTTTTTTTTTTTTTTTAAACAAATAATGCCCACGAAATTAGTTAATTAAATTGATGTTCTTACGCACCTCTTAAACTAAATGGCCTAATATGGGAGGAGGGTCTGCGCCTGTATATATTACTGCGATGTGCAACAATGGCCGCTTAATGATGATTGTCCTTTTTTGTATATAAAGGGTTATAAAGGAAATGAAACACACATGGATATCTATATAAAACGGATTTAGCCAGATCTAAACGCGATTGGCTGGTTCACAAAAGGGCAGCAGCATGGCCCGTTTAATATACGCAAAAAGATATAGAAGTACATATGTCCCTGAATCTTAGTCAATCACTCCTTTTGGGCTTGACTCGCAAAGCCTTGAGTAATTGCCCTTTCTATTCCATTTAGCGTATTTTACTCATTGTTAATTAGACAATGAGAATCAGGTGTCTATGCACATGTATCAATCAGGGTTCTAAAAATAGGATCCAACTTCATCATCAACGTCCCGTCATCGAAAAAAGAAGCACTTCCACCTAAATGCAATAATCAAAGCTATTGTATTGTTGTGGGGAATCAAAATCTGGTGCATCATATCACATACATATGATACATGCAATAGTCATTATTTAAATGTATCCTTCAGATTACCTTAACCCTAACAGAGAAAATGACCAGTGTACATGTGTCTATGTGAGCATTTTAAGGGCTATGAATTCTGTGATGGACACGAATGATGCAGAATTACGTTAAACTATTTCAGTGTATTTCAGAATATTTTAGAGCACAAGATATTTACATTATCTTTCTCTCCGTTTTCTCTTTCAAGAATTCATTTTTCAAAAGCGGCAAACGGAGGTAAAATACCCCTCCCCATCCCAGGGTCAGCCAGGTTAGGCCTGCTGATGAACCGGCCCCACGCGTTAACATTTTTGCCACACGCGCATGAAAAGGCACATAAACCATTTTAAAATAAGTCTTTTAACTAATGATAATAAAGTATTTCTCTGTCATAAGATTGGGGTTTCTTTCATGGTGTGGGAAAGGTTTCAGGACAGGAACAAATATAAAAATAAAAAACAAATCAGTTCGTCATTCTGGTCAAATACATTCCAACCCCCATCTGTGAAAAAATGCACTTTGACATGAAGCCCTCGCAATCCATTTGTGACTCTTTAATGGGACTTGTAATGAAAGCACAACTTACTTGAAGAACCTGCAGAGTGTCTGTGGGTCTGGGCCGCTTTTTCCTTGTTCTGAGTCAAATCACTTCCACTGGTCATGGAAACAAGCTCTAGATCCATGGCTTCTCTGCTTACAAGGCTTGCCTGGGAGCAGTGGGGGAGAATGTACACAATCACGAAACAAAATATGACATGGTCTCCATGCAGCTCATGTTACCTCACATAAACAAACAGGGCACGTCAAACAAGCGTCTGGAACCCTATGGCACAATCCTTTATAGCAGCCGAGGCAGAACAAATGCACTATGTCAAAGCAATTTTGTAAATAAGAAACGATTAAAAAATTGTGGCTTGCAATGCGAGTCGGCACTGCAACAAAAGAAAACATTTCATAGCAGCCATTCTGAAGGAAATCAATCTTGTAGACAACTGATGAAACATTAAACAGCTTATGAGCATTTATGCAGCAGTATATGATTTAAGTCCTAGGGAAATGCCAGATATGTCGCATTGCATTATTTCTGGTAATGTTTAAGTGTTATCCAGTGTAGGTATCGGTTATACCAATCAAGCAATTTTCTATGACAGCTGCTGCTGGTTAGCCTATACTGCTACATCGTGCTCATCAAGGAAGAGTACAAAGTAACAAAAATAGCTATATTTACTTCTGTAGAAGATCACAAACAAATTGCATACCATACTATATGAATTTGAAAGCCTGTACACCATGACAATGCTCTTTAAAGAACATTATGAGATACCATCCGGGAGACTGGAAGCACTGGTATCACGAGAAAAAGCTTAAAGGCACGCCACTTATAGACAGAAACGCTTTACATAAAACACTGTGATCTGAATAAACAGTGACAGAAAGCAGAGACTTAAATAAGAGAGACCTATGATATACATGGTGGAACTTGCGGGCTCCTCTAGAGAAAGTTGGTTATAGTATAGATGGAAGAATGCTGTGGAGGAGGTTCAAGGGAAGTCAGAATCTCTGACGCACCGCAGATGAGGACTATGCGTCCTCCATGATGGATTTCCATGCCATTAGGTGGTTGCAAAGTACCCCATACTCCTTGACCCAAGGCATGTGCTTACTATGTAAAAGGCAGATCTGCTTCTTTTGTTTGGGCAGACCGGTCCTTTGAGGAAAACTCAAAACATTTGTATGGGTTGTCATACATTTCGGCAGTGAAAGGCTGTGGGGACTTAACAGACTCTGGGAGGTGGCTGGGAAGAAATCATGCTGAAGATTTAGTATTCTGCTCCATCAAATTACACTGGGACCAGTTGGTTATTCATGGAGATTGCAAACTTGTTTTCATCAAATGAAAGATGTATTCCTTTTTACTGGTGATTAGAGGTAAAGTATGAGGAGTCAATGTAGGCTCACCAGCGAACATCCACACTAAGGGACCAGACTCTGATGGCAGTAAGCACATGCCCAAGGATTGATTTGAGGAGAAATAGCCAAGCCTGCATGCACTTGTTGGGGATGGATTAAAACTTGGCCCTTTATCAGTACAGAAAGGACTTAATAAAGTCTGGTAAGGTCACCCACTTTGTGTGGTAGCATGTGACAATGATGCTCTTTTAGATAGCTTGGCGATGTTGAGTTAAGGTAGTCTACTAAACTCAATAAGAGCACACAATGCCAACACTTTCTCGATAAGGGAAGAGGCTGCAAATGTCATGTTCTTACTCTACTGAGGGCAGATAGAACTAGAACATCAATCTGCCATGTTATATATGTGTAGTTTAAAACACCAAAATTTAAAGATATGGGGGTCATTACGAGTACTCTGGTCCGGAAAAAATGATGGTTACACAGCGGGTACTTACTACTGGCTCTGGAATTGTTTTCCGGACCAGCTTACTCTGAGTCTGCTGGTAAGGGCAGTGGAAAAGGGAACTCGAGATCGTCAAGAAGGCCACCAACACTACCGGTAGCTTACCCGCAATTTCATAAAACAGTGCTTTTTGCATCCTTTACATTATAGATAGTATAAGCTTCAAGTTTGAGTTTGAAAATATTGTATCTGGTTGTTTTTATTTAAATATATAATACATTTTGTAAGGTTTCATGTGTTTGATAGAGGTGGGTGAAATGTTCGCAAGGGAAATTAAATAGTGAAATTCGCACCTGTTTTAACACGCTTCTCGAAACTGTATGGCCCCTCTTTCATGTTGTTTCTTAGCTGGAGACACTTTGTGTATGTATTCTGGTATTTTGTGCATCTTGGAGCACTTCACATTCCTTTTGTGCAGCTTTTTCTAGGGATATGATGAATGCTTCACTAATTTCAGGTCCTATCATTGAGGTGAAAAGAGGTGTTAAGTCATCAAAGTATGAAGTGGAAGAGCGGTGGCACCCTCGTGTGCTGCCTCCTCCCTCCTCCTAAATTATGGTGGCTTCCCCAGAGTCCAAACTGGACACGGGTGGACAGGATGCAGGTTCTGCTGCTGGGCTGGCAAACAAGTTCTCCCTGAAGCCAAACCAGGGCTTTCATCTGCTGCCTCTGCACTACCTGTAGGCGGCATCAAGCTCTGTTTCTCTTCAAGTGGCGGCATGCTGCTCCCTCTGCTAGCTGTAGACGGGAATCGCCTCCTATCTCCAACTAAATACATGAATACAAAATGTCAAGTGTGGTTGAAAAGGTGAGGAAAAAAGGAAGGGGAAAGGGAGGAAGAAGTGAAGGAATAGTGAGAGAAGGAGAGAAGAGGGAGGCAGAAGGGAGGAAAAAGGGAGGGAAAGGGGAGTAGTGTGGGAGAAAAAGATACAAGTGATGTGTTAGTGATGTGGAGTGTGGAGTATGGTACTGGCGTTTGGTGTTGTTTTGGTGTTTGTGCTGCTGCTGGTTGTGTCCCCTTACCAGAACAGGTGTGGTGATGACTCATGGGAAAGGCTCACATATTGTCAAACAGAAATTATATCGTACCTCATATTGCAACAAATATATGCATATTGGCCTACGCCAAGCTGCTTATAAGCCACTTGCGAAGAAATCCGTGTTACAAGGTCCTGACCTTAGAATCAATGTAAGCCGCCATTTTAGTTCAATCCGCCATTTTAGGTTCGCTCTGTAAAGTCACCCTGTGAGTTAAAATGGTGGACGATGTCATTCCGAAATACAACATGGCCGTCTTGACTTCTGTGTGTAATTAATATGTAACTTGCCTGCAGGCCACTTGTTGGGGTCATGAACTGAGACCTTGTCCTTCATTGACCTGTGTGTAAAGGATTACTCGCGCCAATGAAACTAATACGCGAGCATATGTTAAGAACAATGTACCCAAATAATGAACTAAGAACACTTGTTTAACTACATTGTAATAATTTTTGAGAAGATCTTTATGAGAAATCCTAAAATACACATTTGCTGTGTAGGCTTGTTGACATATGTATTAAAGGCAAACTAGTTGCATGTGGATATGCGAACTCGGCATGAACCCTAGATCAGTAATGTATCAGAGGAATATTAACCTGAAGTAGGGTTGGACATCATGTTCTCAAACGGTATAAAAGAGCAACAAATTCTAATGTCCAGCGTCTCTCACTAAGCACACTGAACCACGCTGGAGTTCGTTGTGTTGGACTGAGGGCCAATAGCTATCTGTTATTTTTCTCTGTAACTGTACAGTATAAATTAAAGATCTTTGTATGTTCCTTTGTAACCCGTGTTCGGTGTATTTCCTTTTGGGGTACTCAGCCTCGATATTTTGATTTTGTTTTCACAATATGTTGCAAAAGCCAGCCAATCATTTTGCTTCATTTTGTGTTTTACTTCACCAAATCATTTGAGTGAGGTGAATCAGGACGCTGAGTGCACCTAAACCCATAGGCATTAATCCTCTCCTTCTTGGTCCTTTTATTTTCTCTCTCTACACTATTCCCCCCTCCTTTCTAATCTCATCTCTTCCTTAAACCTTTCCTGTCATTTCTAAGCTGGCGAGTTAAAGAGCTTCCTATCTTTCTCTTTTTCTGATGCAATTAATTCTACCCTTTCCAGCTGCCTTCTTGCAGTTCAGGCTTAGTTGGATCCCAATTGTCTCCACCTAAATCCTGCTACGACCAAGGCTCTTTAGTTTCTGGCCTCACTTACTAATCCTACTGCTCCCACATCCTGTCTTTTCACCCCTCCCACCTCCATTCCTATTTCCTCCTCTGCTCAGAATCTTGGTGTCCTCTTTTGCACTAATGTGTTTTCATCTGCTCACATTTTCACTAGCCCATAGTGAAATCCATACTTTAGAATAAAGCTTACAGTTGAGAGCAATGTCCCACGTGTCTTGACCGAGTTATGATGAGTCCTAAGATGATTTATACCTCTATATAAACTGACTACAAAGGGCCCTTTTTGAAGGTGGCAGGATTAGTCAGCTTCCCATCTAGTTCGTAGATAGCTTGCTAGGCGCAGTGAATACACTGCATTTGCAGTACATAACTTCATGTATCTCGAGAACGTTTTCTCTTTGAACTGAAAATATGCTTTGATCAAAAACTAAATAGTACAAATCGGCCACTAAGGATTATCTGGCCAACCCTAAACATTTCCATTTCTTCAAGAAAACAGGTTTCCTTTTGACTAGAATGTTATTATACCAAATGCTAATGTTCAACCATGGGTGAATGAATTTGGATAGGTAATTTCAAGAAGTTATTAAAAACATTGTAAGATGTATTAATGACAGGATTTATTTTTGTTGTTATACCAATATACTGCTTGCAGCTTGGGAATATTGTTCGACAGCAGTGGGTGCTGTCAGGCTTCGAGTCAATGTCTCTCTGTGGTTTCCATTCAAACACGTGGACGTGACGTCGACAATGGTATTCATAGCACGCACTGCACCCATTGCCTCTGTTCTAGTTTTTCCTCTCATTCACCCACAGTTAGAGGGGTAGGCTGGGAGGGCGATGAGGAATCCGTGGGAGGAACAGCCAGTAGAAAGAACATTACCAGGGGTAAATCATTTGTTCTTCTAATGGATTGTGTCCTCTGTGACAGGGTCAGAGAACCGGTCTTGTCAAGGGAGGGAGGGAATCCCCCTAGAGCAAGGTGCTGGTGTGTATACTGCGGGACCCCCTCCACTCCCTTGCTTACCTGCAACAGAGAACACCAGCGAAGCCACGCCGCAGCAGGAGCCAGAAGCAGAGGGACATTGCAGTCTCCTGCTATGCCGCAGAGAATGACGTGCGCGGCGACACCGGAAGGCCCAGGGCGTGGCCTGGCAGCCCTGAAGAAAGCCAAGCAGCGACTGGTACAACACGGGTCGCCGCAGGGGGAAAATAAAATAAACCGACTAAACCACAACAAAGGTAATTCAAGTGGTGGAGTTTGCCGGCTCTAGGTGCTTGCTTCAAATTAGCTCTCCCCGGAGAAACAATGTTGCCACTGCACCGGCGCGGTCAGTTTTGCTCACCCTGCAGTCTATGTTTGCTAACTCGCTGCAAACCAAGAAAGCCGGCCAGTCCATCGCTCCGCTCACGGCTCCCTTGGCTTCCTCAGACCTCCACCCCCAGGTACAATGTTGCCAATGTTGCCACTGCCGCTGCTTGTACTTCTGTAAGTGTGGCTCATGCTCTGGCGCTGGATGGAAAAAATTGGGCAAGTCCAATCTGCTCTCTAATACTTGGAGCCGAGAACCATGAACTACAATCCATAGTCTGAGAGCCTAAGCCTCATGCTCAATGCGTCTTGCTGCCAATCCAAAAGCCAAAGCCTCCTGCTCAATGCAGAAGAACTGCAGGAACTGCCCGCTACTGCTAGCGATACCACATTGAGGTCCCAGACCGGGTGCGGCCTATGCACCGGTGGAAAAAGCATAGATAACCCCTCAAGGTGAGCCTTAACTACCGGGTTGGCCACAGAAAACACATGCTCTGGGGAATTCTTGTAAGCCCCAACGGCCGACAAATAAGTGCGGCAAGTATCCACCTGAACTCCAGAACCAGCCAGGTGTGCTGAAAAGGCTAGTACATTATCCAGAGGACAGGTGACAGGGTCCAGGCCATTGTCATGAGCCAATGGCAGAAGCTAGTCCATTTACTCTCATACTGGGACCAAGTGGAGGGCCTCCAGGCTTGCTGAATAGTGTCCCAGTTGTTATCTGAAAATTGCACATGCTGAAGCCTCAACTGGTCAGCAACCAGGCCGCCAGCACCAGCTTGGCTGGGTCCGGATGTTCCAATGCCCTGTCCTTTTGTGTCAGGAATCCCCTGCTGGGGATTGGAAGGTGGACAGGACCCTGGGAGCACAACTGCAGAAGATCTGAAAACCAGGGTCTCGAAGGCCAGTGGGGGCAATCAACATTAGGTTGCAACCCACTGAATCTTATGGAGGGTCTGCTGGAGCAGACGGGTGGGCGGGAATGCATAACACTTGCAGCCATGCTCACAGATCTGGAAGGCATCTCCCAGAGACCCCCAACCCCGCCCTGCCCATGAAGCAAACTGGGGGCAATTGGCATTCGGAGGGGATGCAAACAAATCCAGGTCTGCAAACCCCCAATGCTGGAACAGGGGCAACAGGGAGTCGGTGTGCAACTCCCACTCATAGGTGTTGAACCACAGGCGGCTCAGCTGGTCCACTTCACCATTGCTGTCCCCTGGAGGTGGCCTGCTGAAATCCAAATCCACTCCATCAGGGCCCATTCCCAGATTGATACCGCCTCCATGCAGAGGAGCGGGGAATGGGTGCCACCTTGCTTGTTCAGGTAAGATATTGTAGTAGAATTGTCCATTTTGACCAGAACCGATCTGTCCTTGATGAGGGGCAAAAACGCCCTGAGGGCCAGGCCCACTGCCCGGAGCTCAAGCAGATTGGTATGCAGGAGGGCTTCCATCCTGGATCATGCTCCATGAATCACATAGCCCTCCAAAGCAGCCCTCCAGCCCCGAAAGGAAGGATTCTGTCATCACCAGCAGGGTAGGCTTTGGTCGGGTGAATGGGGCTCCCACTGAAACATTGCCATTCATGAGCCACCAGCGAAGATCGGGCAGTAGGAACGGTGGTATTGGGGCCCTGTCTGACTGATACCCCATCTCCTGATCCCATTTGGCCACCAGGTGTAGCTGGAGGCGCCTCATCTTGAGACGAGCGTGCTGTACAGTGAGCATGCTCAGGTGGTCATGTTGGCCAGAAAGTGCCCCACCGCCTTGCAAAGGGACAGAAGCCTATTGGGCGTAAAAAACACCTTCTGAATGGTAGTGTTCCAACACACCCCTAGGAAGAGCAGTTCCTGAGATGGCCCAAACAGTTCCTGTGACTTCCTTTGGTTGAGGGAGAACTCCAGCTGATGAAGGATATCTGCCAATCACTGGCAGGAGTGCACCACCCCTTCTGACCACCCCTTCTGACATGAGGGGCTGAATTCAGGGCAAAGGGCAGCACCTTGGACTGAAAGTGGTATGACATAATCGTGAACCGTAGAAACTTCCTATGCGGTTGATAGAAGGGAACATGCAAGTACGCATCCTTGAGGTTCAGGGAACACATCCAGTCCCCTGCACACACAGACTCGGCTATGTGCGTCGGAGTAATCATCTTGAAGCGTTCCAGATTTAGAATTGACACGTCCAGGACAACCCTCAGGCCAGCCTGGTTGTTCTTGGGTACCGCAAAAATCCTGGAATAGTACCCGGAGCTCTTGTCTAAAAGAGGAACCAGTTCTATCGCGTGCATATCCAAAAGTGAAAGGACCTCCTGTAAAAGAGCTGGGGACCTGATCTGACAAAGAGGAGGAGAGGATGGCAGAGGCAAAGGAAGCGGACGATGGAAGCCCCTGGAAACTACAGATCGGATCCACAGGTTGCTGAAAAGACACTTCCAGGTGTCCTGGAACCGAGCAAAACGGCCCCCAGAGGCAAGCTGTGTTCCCCGACCTTGAAGTCACTGCTTCTTGGCATCAAAGGTGGGTGAAGAGGAGGGGGAGTGGAAAAACACACGCAACATCCTCTGTTGCTTCCTCCTGTTGTCACTGAGGGACGGGTCAGGCCTCTGTGTACCGCAGTCCCGGAACCCCTTGAAGCCGGAGAAGGTGCAGAGCTTGAACCTGGTCCTGCCCTGGGACTGAGGGAAGGATTTCTGACCTGGTTTTGTCAGGGTGGCCAAGGACTTGGGGTTTGAGTGGAGGTTTTCTTCTTTGTCAACTCGTCATCGGTTGACGAATGAAAAAGGTCCATGGCCCTCGAAGTGGAGATCCAGGATCCATTCCTGCACGTCAGATGAAAACCTAGTGGCAAGCATCCATGCCGTCTTTCTCATCTCGACCCCAAAGCACAGCCCTCTGCTGGCTGTGTCGATGTGGGAGACGGAAGACTCCATGAGGTCCTGTGAAATGGGCCGAGAATCTGTCAGTCTGGCCTTAAAGGACGCTTGCTTGTCTGAAGGGAAGTCAGGCAGAAATGACATGAGTTCCCACCACAGCTTCTTGTTAGCCGTGACCAAGAGGGCGTCTACATTGGCTTGCTGCAAATGCAGTCCTGAGATGGAATAACAACGCTTTCCCAAAGACTTGAGGACTTTGTCCTCCTTGGAGAGGCAAATGGAGGTAGCTCCCGTGGAGGAAAATGACAAAGACGATAGTTTAGAATACAAGGAGGCCGCAACCACCACTGAGGAATGTGGCTGTGGGTGGGAAGCAAGGAGGATTGGCTCCCAATCCGTCAGCCTAAACCTGCTGTCCAACTTCTTGCTCATCTGGGCATTGGCCCTGGGCTTCTACCAGACCTTTCATCGTCCCTGCCCCTTTTTCACAGACCGGGGGGATCCGGGCCCTGGGACACAAGTACCAGCAGGTTCCCCTGTTGGTCCGGAGCTGCAGGCAGGTCCAACGGCTTTTGAAGGGAGTCATTGGTGGTACAGGAGGAGGTGGAGGGGTCAGAACAACTGTTAGGCCCAGAGCCAAGAGAGGCCTCAAAAATGGGAGGATACAGCTCGGACCTTGCACCAGAAGCAGAGGCATCGATCTCAGAGGCACCTCTGGTAGGCGCTGAGCCATCAGCCGGATGGCCAGTAGTTGTAATGCCCTGACTCATGACCTCAGAGCGAGCTCGGGTAGGCTGGACGCCCTTGGCACCTGTGCCGCGAGCCATGTTGGATCGTTCCAAGGAAAGAATCTTGGGGAAGAGGACGAATCTGATCGCCCATCCGAGGACAGCCTGGTAGGGCCCATGAGCCCCTCAGTTTGGGAGCCAGTCACCAGGACAGCCTCAGTTCTGTCCCTGGAGCACCCAGAAGAGCCCCTGAGCTCCTCGGCTCAGGAGCTGGTAGGCTTGGAGGCCTCGGCCCTGCCAAAACCTGAATTCGAGGAACCCCTATCTGTGGGAACCCCGGGGAAGGAGTTGCAGCGCTGTGGAGGCATGCTGAACAGAGGGCCTACCTTATCTTGATGAGAGGTCCTGGAGACAAAGTCCTTAAGGAGGGGAGGAGGAGAAGTGTGGAAGATCTCCCTCCACCTCAACAACCTATGCTTCAATGCCCTGTGACCGAGAGCACTGCAGGCCGAACATGCGTCCCAGCATGGTCGGGCCCCAAATACTCAAGAGAGAGCGCATTGGGATCCGAGGCCAGGAACAAGCAGTCGCATGAGGCACATTTTGTGAATCCATGTTAGGGAGAATTCTCTGTTAAGGCTAATTTCCCAAACCTAGTGAGTCCCCCAGCAGCTTTGCTGGATTTTTGGGGTTTATTTTTTTCTCCTGCTAAGAGTGAGACTCTTTATCTCCCACTCTTAGACATGATTTGAGGTGTTCCTTTGACTTTGTATGTGTTTTATGGGCTATGGGGTCCTTTGCCCATAGGGCTTCATGCGTTTTTGGTATGTGGGTTACACAGCACCCTCCGTGCAGTAACCCAGGGGTGTCGTAGCAATTCCCAAACATAGACTCCATACCCTGGGACTGACTACTGTCTCCCAGGGCATGTAAAGTCACCATTGGCTTTACTAGTCTTAAATTGTGAACAGAACCAGTACAAACCATCATATTGTGGATGTACTGGTCGGGGCAATTTGATTGCCCCGAGGTCTGTTGTTTGAGGGGGCACTGTCCAGTCCCCCTGACCGAGTTTTGGCTGGTGGCAGTGGATACTACTTTTTATATTGGACCGCAAATATATTCCTATGGGATTTTCCCATTGTTCGAGGCTACCACTTTTTAATATAGCCTCGAACATACCGCCGGCTTATTAAATTAATATAAATTCACCGGTTATTATTTTTTGCCGAAACTCGGTTCCAAAATGGCGTTTGTGTTCGCTTCTGTGACTCCAACCCAAGTTGAGCCCTTTGTTCCACTTTTTGGAAGACTTCTCCACAGAAGCCTCCAAACGTGGTGCCACTCTGTCTGGCTACCACAGGGGGTGTGGGAGGGGCTTTAGGCACCCTGGACTGAGTTGCCTCGGCAACTCAAGTCGCACTCTTGTGTGATTGGCCCAGTGGTGAGCCGCCCGGCTCACCACTTAACATGTTTGAGTGACAGCTAGGACTGATGAATGGGGGTTTTCTGCATAAAAGCAGGGCTTTGGGACTGGAACTTCAGATGTTGCCACAGGACCAAAGAATCCGAAGAGAGAGAAGCTGAGCCGACATGCAACGACGACACCACCGGTGGAGCCCTGCTGAACCGTCTCACCACTTTTCCCGACGACAGAGGAGATCTTCAATCCGAAGTGTCTTCTTCCTTTGACTGGCGGGGATAACCATTTTTCCTGCCTTTTCGCCTTCCCGGATCATCTCGTGGCCACCTTGCCTGTGCCAAACACCCCGGCAACTGGGATACCACGTTTTCTCCACTACCGTGAATAAAAGGGTAGCACCTTTTAACCGGAGAACTCCACGGCTGGTTTCTTCCCTGGCAGTGCAACGACCTTCAGCCTTCCTCCACGTCGAGATCATCTCTTCCTCTGGACGATGCTGTGACTTGCACCCGCTGCCAGGAACAACTGCCCCTGCTGGAGGATCCTCTCCACTTTCAAGGTACTGTGTCCGCCTGGCCTCCCACGCAACGGTCTGTGTGGGGTGACTCTTAAAGCCTCAATTTACCACTTGGGTTGGCCCTAGGCTGGCTAACTGAACTTTTCTAAACTGAACTGATTCCTTTCTGAACTCTCTGCAAGACTCTCCAAGCCTTTTAAACTTTGAGATCTTGGGCACAGTGGTGTTCTACTCTCTCCAAGAGGGAGCCTGGCCTCTGAACCTTTTGCTCACAAGTAGACTTTGACTTTCCTGCCTTGCTAAGTGCTTCTGAAGGATTGTGTTGTGTGTTGTTCCTAATTTCTGCCTTTTCCCTCCCTTTTTCTTAAACTTATTGGAGTGCCATCTTTAGTTAAGCGCTCACCTCTGTCTGGAAATAAGTGGTGTTAACTAAGACTTGTCTAATAAGGAATAAGGGTTGTACATATGATAACAGTGATTGTGTTTTTGAACTTACTTATAATAATAGTGTTAGAGTATTTCTAAGTGTGTGTTTAAATAAATAATTCTATACTTGATACCAAAGCTCTGGTCAGTGTTTGCTTGTGCCACTGTATTTTGGTACCTATCTTGTATACTCTATATACTGTCTAACTCTTCTTGAGAGAAGTCTGGTTGCTCAGCCACAGCTACCAGGTAAATCTGGGTGGTACAGACTGCTGCCAATTGGGTTTACTGCCAACACCTGTAGTCTTAAGCCTTTTGCAGTGGTCCCTAAGGGAACTGCACAGGTTTCTGCCTAACAATCCTCCTGCAGCTGCCATGCGCCGGGGAAGGCGAGGCACAGAAGGGAAGTTAAATAAGATTGAAAAAATTAAAAATAGGGAGCAAGCGGAAAGCTAAAGAAATTCTCTGCACTGGCTGCCAGGTCCGACATCGTCTGTGCGGAAAAAGGGACTGAGGTGAGGCACGGCAGGGCGGTGCCTCGCAGGGTGTTCCCACGCCTGAGGCCACGCCCTGAGCGCTATACTAAATTTCAATTTTTTCGATGCCAACGGTTTGGGTACCAGTCGCATGTTGGGGACGCCCACAAGGATGGAGGAAAGGGGACGGGACATATGAGTATTATTGGAAAGATGTTAGCCATTTCTCCTGCAAAATGAAAATAGTTTCTTATTAATTCATTACATGAATCTTCTTGGTTGAAAAAAATGCAGATGGCCCTGAGTATTCCACAAAGATATTCTGCAGATTCAGTCATCCAGTTTAGGTTTTGCAGGTAAGAAACCCATAAGCCATTCCAACCCATATATGTTTTCATTTCCATCAGTAACTGTAGCTAACATACTGCTACTTTTAATAACATTCAGTGAAAAAAAAGTTGTTAAAGGGACGTTATGGTTAAGTTGCGCTACTAAAAACCTATAAAAATCAGTAAAAAAAACATTGTTAAAGGGACATTATTGTTCGAAGTAAAACCGAAAAAACCCTGAAATTCGCAAGTTATGGTAAACTAAGCAACCATAACTCGTGCACCATCGTGCACTGCTAAGACTAGCACCCAGGACATCAAAGATGACATCACAAATGTCATTGATGACATCACTGATGACATCACATGTCTGGCTCCCCCTTTTTTCCTTTACTGACATATGTAGGCCAGTAACAGTCAGGAACTAAAAATGCAAAAAGTACTACATTTGTAGACGTATCCTTCACGTATGTTCTTACAGTAATTCCCTTAGGGTCCACTCATCATATGAAACATATACATAGAGGAAGGCACAGGCTTGAAAGACAGCAATCCTGTCTGTGCATGAAGATAATCAGTAGGGTTATCAGCACTTTCTGATAGTTCTGTTGTTTTT
Source organism: Ambystoma mexicanum (assembly GCF_040938575.1). Classification (NCBI taxonomy): domain Eukaryota; kingdom Metazoa; phylum Chordata; class Amphibia; order Caudata; family Ambystomatidae; genus Ambystoma; species Ambystoma mexicanum. The sequence continues at coordinate 830,028,035 of NC_090936.1, forward strand.
TTATTACTGTACTTTCCCTGTTTATGCTCATATTTGTATACATTGTACTCACACTACTTTCCTTAGGGTCCAGTCACATCATGTGATACATATACATAGGGGAAGTAGAAGCTTTGAAAAAGAGCAATCATTTCTCTGCATAAAGATAATCAGTTAGGTTATGAACACTTTCTGGTACTACTGCTGCTTTTTTACTTACTTCACTTTCCCTGTATATACTCATATTTGTATGTGTTGTTGTGTCTTTGTGTTTTGTATGTAATCATGAAATTATGTAGTAAGTGGGTTTTATTAGCTACTTATTACATGGTGCACAGTACGCAAAACTAAGAAAGCATTTATCATTTCACTATTCAACATGGCAAGATTATGAATATTGCACCACTATCATGTATGCTGCACAGAATGCTTTTGTTTATACATGAAAGGCTTAGTATACTGGAAAGAACTTCATAATAGAATGCTATTTATATCAATGCATTGCTTAATGCACTACGTAGCTCATGATATTTATTCCAATGATCCTTGACACTTTTTTGTCAACATTATAATAAGAATCCCTTGTACAGACTTTTCATGAAAAGTAAATGCACATGTGATGTCATCAGTGATGTCATCAATGACATTTGTGATGTCATCTTTGATGTCTTGGGTGTTAGTTTTAGCAGTGCACGATGGTGGCGCGAGTTATGGTTGCTTAGTTTACCATAACTTGCGAATTTCAGGGGTTTTTCGGTTTTACTTCGAACCATAACGTCCGTTTAACAAAGTTTTTTTTACTGATTTTTATAGGTTTTTAGTAGCGCAACTTAACCATAACGTCCTTTTAAAAACGTTTTTTCACTGAATTTCATAGGTTTTTAGTAGCACAACATCCCTTTAACAACGTTTTTTTCACTGAATATAAATATAGATAATGGAAATGTGACAAATGTTTATTAAGACTCCCTTACCTTACATTTATATAACATAGAAAATACTAAACCCCCTGCCCCGCTAGTGATTTTGATGTCCGCGGACCGTGCGCATGTCCGCAGGCACACGCGGTCACCATCAGCACTATCCAAAAACTTAGAGGGTATCTTCCATTATTGTATCATACAATAAAAACACACAAGCATATTCAAAAAGCACCACATAAATACATTACATTTAATAATAAATAAGAAGTGGAAACTGTGTATGTAAGACACCAACCATCCACTGAAGTTGCATTTCCAATATAATGGAATATACCAAAACAAAATAAATATGCCCCCAACTGAATTACCTCACAGAAACTGCACAGCAAGAAGCAAGAGCATACTTACACACCAGTAACAGCAAAAGTTTGTAAAAAGTAGTAAGTACACTACATTTATTTCATATACTTATATACATTTTCTGTATTATATACACTAAAATTATTATTTTTTTTTAACACAGAAATGTGCAGTACTTTGGAATGCCTCGAAGAGAATTTGCCATGAGATTAAATGAGTGAAGAGAGTGATAATAATGGTAGACACAACATTTCCCTATATAAGCCAATTAGTAACCATTACATTATATGTACTTAACACATTTTTTTAACAGACCAGACAACCAATAAAACTAATATACCAAAAGAGATAATAGAAGATCCTCTCAAACAAATGGAAGAGAAAACGGATTTATTACTACAACACTTCAGTCAACTAAAAGAGTGTATTGTGGACCACATTAAAGAAACCATTGAATACCACTGTCCCACATGTACCTGTTCCCCCTCTCCATGTCCCAGCCAACTATCCCCAAACCCCCCCACCAAAAAAAATGGTACGATGAAACTTCCATCCCTTCCTCCCCTCCCATACATCATGTCCAACCCCCTAATTCCCCTGTATTTGTTTCAGTTTCTGCTTCCCTCTCCCTTTCCTAATTTTTGTACCGTTAAACAATAATAACATTTTTAAATGTGTTCTTAGTATATGCCAGTGTCTTATTTTTTTTTTAAAGAGGCAGTCGGGGTGTCTGCGGACTGCGCGGCTGGTCCGTTATGTTCGTAATTAACCAAAATGGGGGTGTCCTAAGGACACTATACCTGTTCGTACTGTTCGTAATTAAAATGGAGGTGTCCTTAGAACACACAAGATGTCCGCCTGTCTGCAATTAACCAAAATGGGGGTGTCCTATGGACAATATACCTTTTTGTACTGTTCATAGTTGAAATGCTGATGTCCCCAGAACACACAAGATGTGCGCTTGTCCCCAATTAACCCAAATGAGGGTGTCCTAAGGACAACATACCTGTTCGTACTGTTCTCAATTAAAATGGAGATGTCCTTAGAACACACAAGATGTCCACCTGTCCGCAATCACCCAAAATAGGGGTGTCCTAATAACACCCCCGCTGTTCGTAATGTCCGCAACCAGAATTAATATATCCGTAGAACACATATCCCATCCGCCTGTCCGCAAAGTTTTGATGCACATTTATTTTATTCGGGGAGTTCAACATTGTTTGTAGAACACCCGCGCACATGTGCATCACACACTTGGGTCCTATCAACATTGCGCCTCTCCGCAACTGTCCGCCGCACGTATGTCACACTTTTCATTAGTTTGGGGACCCGAACACTGTCCGTAGAACACCTGCACGCATGCCCACAACCATCACTGTGCATTTGGTGTCCTGCGGACAGCCGTCACATTTGCAAACATCATCATGTGACCGCACCCACGCTGAGCATGTGTCCTTATTTGCCACCGAACATTTAAAAACTGATTTTTTGAGCAATCCAAGGTATTTTACAATAAAAGTTCGCCATGTCCTTGCCGATCTACATACTTTTTGGAACTTTTTGAGCCCGTTCTTGTTGTTCGAAGTGTTCGAGGACGGCGCGGGTGTTCACGAAGCATGCCCCAGCACCCCTATAAAAGGCCACACCCCAGAGCTCATCCTCATTCTGCTTTTGGATTTCCAAGATTTACAACAGGACAATTGTGCAGGTTGCTGTTCTTGGTTCCTTGTTCCTGGTTATTGACTTTCCAGATGGCAGCCCAAATTGCTTCTGCTGCTACTGCCTCGGCATCAACACCCCCACCCCCTCCACCACCACCATGTCCCCAAGGGCCTGTAGAGGGGAACAGGCATGAGGATGTATAGGAGATGGATGAAGAGGATGAAGAGGATGAGGTAGTGGAAGTCCCTACTACTAGCACTCATCGTGAGTCTTGGGTGTGGTGGTTAGTTACCACCATTGATGGAAAGTCAAAAGCTGAAACGAACAAGGTGATCTGCACTCAGTGAGACATGGTGCTGAGTCGTGTCAAGGCTGGTTCGTATAGCTTCGGTACTACATCAATGAAGCGACACCTAAAGTCATTCCACAATGGGGCTTATTCGTAAGGTTGTACCTTGCGATACACGTAGTAGGCCGAGTTCCTCTGCAGCATCCTCCGTTTCCACTCCTTTCACCACAAAAGACACTCCTATGGGACAGTGCATCCCTCCAGCTGCCTCACAGGCCATTCATGATACGGTTGACCCTTACCTTTCGAGGGTCACAATATTGTGCATGTACTGCGACGCAGTACTCTGCAGGGGGGAGAACTTTCAGACTGCTTTCGAGACTACGGTCAAGGAGCATCAGAAGGTCTGCAAACTACCTGAATAAGGCCCACCCTACATCTTCCTCTCTCCATCTGCCCTTTCTTATCCCCGTGGTTGGTGTCCCTTCCTTACCCTCCTTTCCTTGTGTGCCGTGTTTAAAAAAACCCAAAAAATATAAAACAACAAAAACAAAAAAAACACAAAGGCTCTTTTCAGAGCCGCCTTTCACAGTTTAAAAACAGAAGTGACAAATAAATAGTGCAGGGCCCTGTGCATTTTTTAGAAGTCCGCGGACATCTAAAAAACTGTGCAGAGCTGCCCTGTCACAACCATTGCACTTTTCTCTGGGATGGAAGTGGTGGCTCTGAAAAGAGCCTTTTTGTGGTGTGTTTTTGTGTTTCAAAAACTTCAAATGGTCAACACCTACTGCAAAATGGATTGCTCTAATTTCAAAAAAGGTTGCAATGCATTTTGTATATTTCACAGAAAAATCTTATTGCTGGCATAAGTAAGAAGTACATATATTTAATAAAAGAGATAGGACAAAGAAATAATAAACTCAATGTGTAATACTAAGACCCTACACATATTCCTAACTCGAAGACATGTACTCTATCTTGAAAAAATAGATGAAGTACGAAAAATACAAAAATATGTCAATTTATTATACAAGAGAATAAAGTTAATCATTGAAAAAGTAAGATGAACAAAATAAGATAAGACCCACAATATAGCACAAAAACTGATTGTAAGGAATACAACAAAATTATTCAATACACATAAAAACCATTATACATAAAACATGTACACCACATTACAAAAACACAATCATAGCAGCAAATCACAATATCCTAAAACAAATGTGTTTCAAACAATGCATATATTCCCATGCATATATTCCCGACATGTAACATGTTTCAGTTCTTGGTGCCCTAAATGGCTGAACTCTCTTCAGGGGAAACAAACACTTCTTTTCTGTAGTTTTAAAGTTCTTCCAATATTTTGCGGAAGGGGTCCATGGCACATCTAACAACAGATGTAGTTAAAACCAGCTGAAAGATATAAGGGGCAGAAAAATACTTCTTACTTATGCCAGCAATAAGATTTTTCTGTGAAATATACAAAATGCATTGTACAGATTTTGTACAAAAAGTTCGAACAAAACAGCTAGTACAGTCATTAAGCGAAACAAAACAAGATTCCAGTACAGAAACTTTCCCTCCTCTATCAAAATGTAAAACCAAACAGAAAGTGATTAACAAGACTTCAACTACCACTACTGCTAACACTGGACCTATAAATCTTGATGTAGTGGCAAGAGCATACCAAAACAAATGTTTTACAAAACAAATTCCACAACAGAGTCCTTCAGAACCTTTTAAAAACAGGAGAGAAATCATGCACAACCCTTAAAACCTACTGTAGAAAATTAATCCTAGAAGCTCTGGTAGACAGTGCAATCCTTCTCAAAAGGAAGTTATTTATTTTAGTTTTAAACAGGATGAAATCACTAACAAAATTAACTACTAAACTACAAAAAAGACTTCTCAATGAACGTAATATCACCAAAAATAGCTTCTTAAACATCTGTGAAGGTGAATGGAGTCACACCACGACCACAGAACCATATTTTAATGAAGAAGCATATAAACAAAAGCAAACAAACCCAATTGCCATACATAGCAGTGGACAAGGGTATGAAAAACGTAACACCACCATTATGGAACAAGAAACTCTGCTCACAAAAATATCCCCAGAAAACTCAGTATCACCTCCTCAATCGACTGAACGAAAACATCCAGTCTACAAATGGCCGTGCACATCAATGTGCACATCTTTCAAATCTTTACGCCAGTTCCTCAATCAGTATGTAAAAAGCAAAGACAATTCAAAATGAAACTACTACAAAATATGGATGCCTGTCCAGTGCGCAAATACACAGGACTACAAGGACATTCATTAGCCTGCATTTCGGCCCTATTTGCAAAAGCACCTTCTATCATATCAAAATGATATCAACACATCATTCAACTATAAGAAATCTAGTCCAAAAACTCTACTATGCTAAAAGTCCTGCTTTAGCACTAGCCAATTTAAATAACAATCTTCTACAGGGTACAGCCAAACAACTACTCCAATAAATAGACCATATCCAGAGAAAATATTTTGGAATTGAAAGCCACTTACAAAATTAAATAGATGTACAGCAAAATAGCAACTACTGTACAAATAGCAACCTTCTATTAACCACATACAAAAAAGAAATACAAAAGTTTAAAAGTACCTCCGCTGAAGTACCAAACCATGTGTGTGTGTGTTGCCGCAGGACTTCTTATAAAAGTACCACAAAAACTATAGACATAACGTACAAAATAGAAGACAATGAAGATTTCGACATGGTTCTAATTAGCTCTCTACCTTATAGCAGAAAACAAATATGACATTACTGACCCCTTAATACTTTGCAATTACTGCACTGTAAAACTTGACAACAACCAAACGCCTTCACGTGCTATCACAAATAACTTGGAATTATTCCCACTACCAAAACCCCTGCAACAACTACATTTATATGAGAGCATCATAATTCAAACAGTGGACCCATTTCAAGCAATAATACACCTCCAACCAAAAACAGCAAAATTACCTCCCTCTGAATTAGTCAAAGGCATTTGTGGCAAAGAGTTTATTTACCATTAGATCTCACAGAAAATGTACAAACTCTAGGAGTGCAACAACCAATATATCAATCTTTAATTGTCTTAGTAAATGGCGTACCTACAAAACACAAAATAATTTGGCAACAACTCGTGAACTTACATAAAGTTAGACAAGCCCTGCAATATCTAAAAAACAACAATGAATACTACAAAGAAATGAATATTGAAGAAAACCTGAGAGAAACCATTGAAATAATTCAAGAGTTACCAGAAACTGGTCAATTTGAACTTCTAAATCCTACTACAGAATCCAATATTTTAGACCATTATACAATTCATCCTTTATACTCTAAAGCCACTATAGATGATGCACTTGATACGTACCAAATGCGACAAGCCAAAGGATTTCCAATCAGCATATGGGGAAAAAGTATAGAAGCACGAGCCTTTCTGCTACTCTTTCCTACTGGAAAAGGAGGAAAGTACGACGATAGACCCACACAGATAACAGCATCAGAATATTGTTCTCTACGAATGTATTCTGAAGACCCCAGATTCAGACAAAACGTGGAATACATATTCCACCTTCTCTTTGAAAGTGAACTAGCAACTCTATGCTAGGGAGTTGCACACACATTAAAATCAGGTACCCATTTTCCATATATGTCAGCTATACAATTATTACAAAAAGTGCAAGAAAAAGATGAGGTTTTACAGTCAAGTATTACAAATCTTTTAGCAAACATGCGTGGTACAAAAGAATACTGGTTCCGACGTCATGGAGATGTACGCTTTATAATAAGAAACTTTGGCCCACCCATTTGGTTTATAACATTAAGTTGTGCAGAATATGCATGGGAAGATTTACACGATTTCCTACGCATAGCAAACAAAAATGAAACAAACAGATATAAAAACGCCAGGAGAACTCTGCTCTTTAGATCCTGTAAATGTATCAAGATATTTCCATCATCGCTTCATTGCTATGCTACACTTTATTTGTAATAGACTGTTCCTCCCCTCGGAGAAGTTCAACACTTCTTTTGGAGAAAAGAACACCAAGCCACAGGAGAACCACACATCCACATGCTATTATTGATTAAAGATGCTCCTAAAGATGCCACTGTTTTGCAGTTCATCCAAAAATATGTCACTTGTGAAATCCATTAACAAACAACACAGTGACCTTCATGCACAAATTTTACAATTTCAAAGACACAAATGTGGAAATATTGTTGTTGCAAATATTAAAAAACAAACAGAAATACTACACCAAATGCCGCTTTGGTTTCCCTAGACCAGTTTCAACAACAGGTCAAGTAAACAACTTCATGTCTTCAGTTAGAGATAGTGTCTTAGGTAAATCACCTCAGAACACATATTACATAAAAAGAACAGAAGAATCAAAATACATCAATGATTGTAATGCAATGCAATCATTGCCCTCCTATGGAATGCAAACATAGATGTGCAGTACATTGCAGACAATTCCACTGCAGTTGCACGATATGTCACAGCCTACTTAACCAAAGCAGAGAAAACGGAGCTTCAGGACCTCTGGGATGAGATATCATCTGACAAAACACTATCACAGAAATTGTACAGCTTAGGCATAAAAATGCTCCCTCATAGAGAATGTGGCTGCTATGAAGCTGAACACCGTTTACCCGGTACTGTCTTGTATGGAAAATCTGACAATATAGTGTGGCTAAGTATTGGTCCTGCTAAATCTAGAAAAAGAGTTCTCAAATCATATGAGGACATAGAAACAATAGCCAAAAATGATCCCAACAGCCAAGACATTTTGAAAAACAATTTACTAAACACATACTACCCACAGAGGAGTACCAATTTAGAAACCATGTGTCCCTACCACGTAGCCCAAAACTTCACATACAAAAATAATGTTAAACCAGATGAAAAGAAAGGTAGATACAGAGTGGTAAATTGTGAAGGCAGCTTAATTAATCATATCAAATTGTCATTAAAAACTCCTCAACATAAAGAACTGTATTACATGTCCCTGCTACAACTTTTTAAACCATGGAGAAAAGAAGAAGAGTTACTGTATACATATGACTCCTATGAAGACGCTTTCAAAGCAAATGAAAGCACTATAACAGACATAAACTTTAAACAGTACCAAATAATGTTGCACAATGAACAGCAACACGAAGAAGAACTTCAGGCCCAACTACAAGTGGACACTCCCGACAGTAGTCAACCTTCTGTAACAGGAAGTCAAGAACCACATGCACAGAACTACTAGCAAATGAGGCGGAATTAGCCATGACAGAAGTAGAAAACACCATGGGCCTGATTCCTGGAACGTTTTCCTATAGGATTGCGCCATTATAAAACACTTCCATGAATCAGGCCCCATGTGTCAGTATGAGCAAGCTACAGAAGACTTTGCTGTACTGAAATCACAACTGAACAATGAGCAGCGTAGCATTTTCCAATAACAAAACAAATTGAACATGGTGTGGAACATGAAAATAAAAACTGCACCTGCCAAGACTACAAACCTATACTGCTATATGTGAGGGGTCAAGCTGGTTCAGGCAAAACATTCTTAATCAAAATCATCAGCAAGTTCCTTCAACAATTGACAAAAACAAACGGTCAGCTGTTGTAACTGCCCCCACAGGTTTAGCTGCCTACAACATAGGCAGTGTTACTTTACACCGATTACTACTCCTTCCAGTAGAACACCAAAACAAATTAGACTATTACAAACTTTCCACAGAAGCTGCAATGGAACCATGCAGAGTTTTCAAACAAATGAAAATGCTGCTAATGGATGAGGTGAGCATGGTCTCCAACCTAATGTTGGCTTTGATTCAGCTCAGATTATAAGAGGTCCTCAAAACAGACTAAAACCAGGTCTTTGGAGGAAAACACATTATTGTTTTCGGAGATCTTCAATTGACACCAGTGGAAGCTGAACCTATTTTTAAACCCTTAGGGCACAAACTGTGCAGTAAAACTCTTGGCAGCATAGGAAATGTCAACCTTTGGCAACATTTCCAATACAGAGAATTAGCTGAAAACATGTGCCAGTCTGCAGGCCTCACATACGCCAACATTTTAAAAAGTATTAGAGTTGGTGTACTATCTCAAGAAGCACAATCAATATTAAAAAACAGGCATATCCATACACTCTATGGCCATAACTCATGTGATACTGATGTCATGCAACAATTGGCACACAAACATGTCAATTGTATGTGTGATGCTGGAAATGCATTGGAGGGACAGGGCCACTCTGTCCTTGTCCTGTAGTCCTTTTTCATTGTTTTCTGTATTGTTTTCTGCCCAGGAGTCCATGCGGGTCTCCTGGCAGTGCAGCTCTTCGTCATGATTCCTGCCCCTCATGTCCCCAGCCCTCCAAGATGTCAGGCTGGAGCCAGGCCACGATCACCTACATGGCCAGCAAAAGGCCTCTCCATCCCTCCAAAGACCCACTTGGAGTCAGACTTGGCGCTTGTGGCACCAGGCTCACTCACTCCAATAGGATGACATTGGGGATTGGACTTGTAGTGCATTGATGGGGACAAGATGGATGCCTCCACATGTTTTGGTTCCCAGAACTGCATATGCAGTCTAGTCTTTTGGGTGTGGTTCAGCCCAGAGAGACCTGGGATACCCAGAGACTATTTAAGCCACGCCCAGGCTGAGAAACATGCTTTGTGTTTTCTGCACCTGCAGCGTGACACTCACCTTGTTCGGATCGGTCTCCAGTAGGCCTGCATCTTTCTTCTGCGCTCAGCTCCTGCAAGAACCAGAACACCGTTAGGAACAGCCTTGCCTTGCGGCGCTTCTGCCCATCATTCATCGCTCCTTCTGTTCTACGGGCATCTTCGGCGGTGTCATTCCCATCCTGGCACGCCGCTTCCTAAGGAAAAGGGAAAAGAAAAGAAAAAGGCATTACTAAGCATTCTGCAAATCTTCGCTTATTTTTAAATACTGTACGAGCTTCAAACGCTTACCTGAATCCAGCCGCTCTGGCGGAACTCTGTCTCTGGAACTTCTCATCCATCTGCAAGAGGGAAAAGACACTCCAGGTTAGCGTGGAAACATCTAGAGGCGACGCATACCGCGCTTACTCACTGCATTTGTTCTTCATAACCGGCATCCACGCTGAAAACATCACGGGTCCTAAAAGACACAGAAAAAGAACTCAGTTCAATACAAATAAGAAAGGGGTGCATTGCGCATCACGCTCTCACTCACCTTCGGCACTACTCATCTCAGCAGCACGCCGCCATCCTCGGACGCCAGCCATCATCTAAGGAAGGAAAGGAACAAAGTTAGAGAACTGTTCAAAAGACTCATTATACTTACCTGTCGGACTCTTGCCAGTGAAGTAACTAGGCAGCAACGAGCCCGCATCAATGAACACGCCCCTGCGCTGAAAGCAGGACGGAGAGCACACTATCCAAGAAAACAAGGTGAGCTGTGGATCAAAGGGAAAGGTTGGACCCCGGGGAAGAAAGGGTTCAAGCACACAGAGACAATAGTGAGTTAAACTCTACCAATCCTGTGTTTCAGGCCCAGTCTCCAGTCGAATAGCCTCCAGGTAAGTGTTCGAGGTCGTAAGAGGTCAGAACAGGCTGAGTGACATCCCAGTGGATACCAGGTGAGCGTTACAGAACGCAAAGCCTCACATCAAAATCCACCTGGGCGTCATGGAAACATCAGAAACCAACCAGTTAGCCCACATGTTGGGGCAGCTATGTTCCGAAGTACATGCAGCCAGGCAGGAGACCAAAACCCTGAGGAGAGAGCTGATAGTAGCCAAAGAACGCACTGATGATTTAAGCCGGCAACTTCTCCAGTCACAAGCAGGGCATGCACCATTGCCGGGAAGGGTGCCCTTGATGCCAGCGCCATCAGCCAATCCTCTTCAGATAACCCTTCCTGGGGCAGTTACCTTGGCCCCGCCCAAATGATTTACGGGGGATCCCAAGAGGTTTGCAACGTTCATGAACCAGTGCCGCCTGCACTTCCTTTGTAGGCCAGGGGCCTTTCCGAATGACCAATCACGGGTCGCTTTTGTGCTATCCTGCCTGAGTGGTAGCGCCGCAGACTGGTCTGTACCCTTTGTGGCCCAAGACAATCCTTTGCTGCATGACTTCAGGGGCTTTCAGCAGGAGATGGAAAAGCTGTTTGCCCGTCGTACTCATGGGCAGGCATTAGAAAACGAACTTCTGTCCCTACGCCAAGGGAATCAAGACCTATTAACATACATAGCCACGTTCAATAGACGCATAGTTGAAGCAGAATGGCCAGTGGAGAAGAGAACCACGTTATTTCATCGGAGGTTGTGGGGGGAGCTCAAGGATGTTCTTGCACAAGTAGTGAACCCCCCAAAAGACTGCTCAGAATTCATTGACCTTGTTGTTCAACTGGATCATAGGTTGCAGGACCGAAGAGCAGATCAAACCAGACCGGACTCTCGCCCTATGTATGTGCGTTCAAAGGACAATACTGCCTGAACAACGGAAGGTTCAGGAGAACCAATGCAAATCGGGGGGATCAGATCCCCCTTGACTAAAGCGGAAAGGGATAAAAGGAGACAGCAGCAGTTATGTCTGTACTGTGGAAGGTCAGGTCATTTCCTTAAAGAGTGCCCTGTGAAGCCACCGAGGAGGACAGTAGGGGCCACGGACAAGGAAGATACCATCAAGGGATCGGAAAACTCCCCAGCCCGGCAAGTGTAGGGGTCCACTTAACTAGCGAAGAAAGTGAACTACAGACCTCTCATTTTGCACTATCTGTGGTCTTGTTCAATCACCAACAACCATCTCGGATGCACGCAGTAAGAGCGTACATAGACAGTGGAGCCGTTGGGAATTACATCGACCAGGATCTTGCGGCAAAGATGGGGCTTCCGTTACGCCCTAAATCAACCACTGACACTGTTACCACTGTCGACGGCATGGAAATAGCTTCTGGTCCAGTATCCCAATGCACTGCAGCTTTAACCCTTCTGTGTCAGGATGGACGACCTCATTAAGGCACCACAGTTTTGGTTGATTTTGGGAATGCCATGGTTGGTAGCTCACAATCCTCGAATCGATTGGCGAGCAAACAAATTGGCCTTTCCCGAGACTTGCGCCCACACATGTTATCGCCAAGAGAAACAACCAATAGACACCAGAACCTCCACGCTTGCGACTGTGGCAATCGGCACCCTACCAAGTGAATACCAGGACTTTCAAGATGTCTTTCAGAAAGAATAGGCTAATACCCTGCCACCGCATAGACCATATGATTGCCAAATCGACCTGATACCTGGCGCACAAATCCCTTGTGGGTGAATTTACGCAGTCACAGAACCAGAAAACCAGCACCTGAAGGCCTATCTTGACCAATACCTGGCCGACGGGTTCATCCGTCCCTCGAAGTCTCCAGCAGCCAGTCCTCTATTCTTCATACTGAAAAAGGAGGGGGACTTGAGAACGTGCATCGACTATCGCACACTGAACCAGATTACCGTAAAAAAACGCTACCGCCTGCCACTGATCCCTGAATTGCTTGATCAAGTCAAAGATGCCCAAATCTACACAAAACTAGACCTGAGTGGGGCATATCACCTTGTTCGCGTAAAACAGGGGGACAAAAGGAAAACCGCTTTTCGCACCAAATACGGCTTGCACGAATATCAAGTAATGCCCTTTGGCCTTTGCAACGCGCCTGTTGCATTTCAATACTTCATGAACGATGTCCTACGGGAATTGACTGATGTCTGTGCTCTAGTGTACATCGACGATATCCTAGTATATTCCGCATCAAAGCAGGACCACGTTAAACACATCCGATCCGTATTGGAGAAACTCTGTCAAGACCAGTTCTACGCCAAGCTCAAAAAGTGCTCATTCCATGTCTCAGCCCGAATGGAAAGCAAATGGATGTACACAAGGTAGATGCTATCCTGAACTGGCCATCCCCAAATTCATTCAAGGGGGTTCAAAGTATGCTGGGTTTTGCAAACTTCTACCGTCGGTTCATCCCAGGATTTTCGAAAATCGTGCATCCCATCACGTCATTGCTAAGGAAAAGCAACAAAATGTTCCAGTGGACAACAGAAGCTGAGGAAGCTTCCCAGGAACTCAAAGCAAGATTCACATCTGCCCCAATCTTACGCCACCCTCACCCTGATCTCCCATACCTGGTGGAAACGGACGCCTCAAGCATGGCTATGGGAGCCGTCTTCTCACAAAAGGACCCCGAAACGGGCCAGTTACACCCTGTTGCCTTCTGGTCACGTAAATTCACACCCCCTGAACTCAATTATGCTATCACAGACAAAGAACTCCTGGCCATTAAGTCAGCCTTAAAGGCATGGCGGCACTACCTCTTGGGCGCCAGACACACAATCACTGTAATAACTGACCACCGGAACCTCCAGTACCTAAAAACAGCAAAGGCCCAATCCTCACGACAACTACGTTGGGCTCTTTTTTTTTTGCTGAATATGACTACGTGATTACATTTTGACCAGGGGTGAAAAACAGGAAGGCTGATGCCCTTTCCCGTATGGGGGTGGAAGAGCAAGGGTGTCAAACCCCTGACCCAATAGCAATCATCCCAAGTGACAAGCTCCTAGGAATCACAGCAACCATAACTCAGAAAGAATTACATGAAGAAATCCAAAACCTGATGAGTCTGGAGCAATTACAAGCGTGGAGTGCACAAGGAGATCATTACATGATAAAAGATCAGTTGCCCTACTTCAGGAATCGTTTATTCTTACTAAACCAAGAACTACAAGAACAAGTCATGTCCGGTTATCATGATTCCTTGATCAAGGGCCACCCCGGAATCGCTAAAACCCTAGCCAAGGTAAATCAAAATTATTGGTGGCCCACGTGGCGTAAAGACATTATCCAATACATCCTATCTTGTGGAGTGTGTGCTCAAAACAAGTCATCCAAGCAGAAACTGGATAGGCTATTACAACCATTGGAAATCCCACCAGCACCCACCAGCAGTAATCACGTAGTCCCCACCACCCAATTGTGGAGCAGGAGCTCCAGACCTTGTCCCTGCAGGAGCAGAGGACCAACGAAGGCAACACCTGACATCACGAACAAGCGTACCGAATTATGGTAAGCGCTTGTGCACCCGCGATCCTTTCTCCAACAACGCTCACTCCGCCAGCACTACCTGATTTGTGAGCATATTATCAATATTTTACGTGGATGCTTCACCCACATTGCTTCTGCATCTGAAAAGCCACAATAGAGCCCCTTGCCGCCACTGAAGCTCACGAGGCTTTTTGCCATTGCAAGATGGCCGCCATCAATTCCAGCAGCCACATACACCGGAGCTAGGCCACCAGCAGCCAGATGATTGGCTACCGGGGCCATCTTTTGCCCCATTGGCCACCTGCAGGCGAAGCCGGCCCTCTCCCATCAAGACCCACGACAGTCAAGGCCAACACCTGTTCTGTGCCTGTTTGGTTCCGTGACTGCCGTCTGCCAGACCCCCTGGTCCTCGCACGTATGGCCGAGAAGGTAACTTTAATGCAGCCCCCACATGAACTACCTACAGCCGACATGATCACAAGTGTGCCGCCACTCTGCTGCCATTGACCCCGGCACCTATGCCCCTATACTTGCTTGACCTGCGACTAGTATGTGTGTTAAGCCCACCGAACAGCCAACTGCTAATATTTTCGTTTCATGCTGCCAATGTTTAACTTATGACCCAGCGCAAATGTGTTAATCCAATTCCTGTCATTGCATAACCTGTAATCCTAGTGTACTAGGCACTAATTATCTCGCTAACATACTCCAGACCAATGCTCTAGCATTAAGACCAATTGGCCCACCTGAACTAGGCGATGCCTATCTGTAGATTAATCTAGCCATGTTACATACCATACTCAAATGTGCCCTACTATGCCTCGACTCTGCCCACTGCACCAGAACACTATTATGCTATGCATTTCATCTCTGAACTGTACCTAGGTGCCACCTAGTACATTCTAGCCTAATCCTGCTACCTCATACTTAGGTGTGCTATTGCTAATGCTTTTTGGCCCTATCTTGCTATCTCATATTTAGGTGTGCTATCGCGAATGCATTTTGGTTATCTCATATTTAGGTGTTCTATTGCTATTGCATTCTAGCCTAATCCTGCTACCTCATATTTAGGTGTGCTATTGCTTATGCATTTTGGCCCAATCTTGCTATCTCACATCTAGGTGTTATCCCTTGCATCTCAACCAAACTGAGGCTGCCTGATCCTCCCATTGCTCATCAGCCCTACCCACATTGCAGTCACAATATGCCCACCTGGCTCATCCTCATCATGTTCCCTTTTATTGTCATGCACAATAATACGCCCTGCAGCAGAAACAGTTACATTCCGATTAGAAATGGACTTGCCAAACTCTGCTGCCCGAGACACCACCCTGTCCCCTGCCCCACACCTTTCTACCTACCATGCACCTTTCCCACACAGTGCCCATTCACATCATACCGCCATTGCCAGCACCACACTTGACAACCCTCCACCTAACGCTCCCAACCACATTAAACATGTCCAGACCAAGACCAACCAGAACCTCCCCAAGCCTCTAGCATAATGGCCCACAGCCAACCCTAATCTCACTACCCGCAACAACAGACTAGGCTCCAGACTCCATACCTCACCTAATAAATCACTTGAAACACTTAGGACTAAGCCCAACAACAAGATCACCACCAACGATACCAACATCGCCCCATTAAAAGGTGCTCTACTTAATGTCAGATCCCTTGTGGCTCATTCCACCGAAATCGCTGACATTATCCTCTCAGCAGATCTCGACTTCCTTGTCACTACAGAAACCTGACTATACGCTGCAGCAGGTCCCTATCTAACCCTCGCGGTTCCCGACAAATACACTATCCTCAGGGCTGACAGACCTAACGCTCGCGGAGGAGGTGTAGCTATTATATTTAAATCCTCACTCGATATCAGATCCATTACCTCCATTCCACTTAAGTCATGCGAGCACCTCACCATCAAAATACAAACCACCCCGCAGATACTATCACCTTGGAACTAATATATAGACCCCCAGGTCCCACAGATACCTTTGAGGAAGACATCACAGCCCTCATAACTTAGAACTCCAAGCCTCACTCACAAAACATTATCTTAGGCGATTTCAACTTGGGGTACAACGACCCCAGTGTCCTCCCTTGCTACTGCCCTTTCTGAACAGGACTTTACTCAACTCATTACTCTACCAACTCATCAGAAAGGCAGAACCATCGACTGGCTTGCTGCCCACAATTGCAATATCACCTGCAAAGCCCCCAAACCACTCCTATGGTCAGACCATTTCCTCATATCATTTGACATAGCATTAACATCCAGAACCCTAAACAGCGCCCCCTTGCACCAGTCTGCC
Organism: Ambystoma mexicanum; assembly: GCF_040938575.1. Lineage (NCBI taxonomy): Eukaryota > Metazoa > Chordata > Amphibia > Caudata > Ambystomatidae > Ambystoma > Ambystoma mexicanum. The sequence goes on from NC_090936.1 coordinate 830,044,683, forward strand.
TAACTAGAAACAAGCGTAACATTACCGCGGAAACACTTACACCACTGGTTCTCCCCATCCTAAATATGATCCCTACCACCACAGACATCAACCTACTAGTCAGCACCTATGATTACGCCATGGCCAAAGCCGTTGACGCCATTGCCCCACTTAAGCTACGCAAAGGCAAACCTAGAGCTCATCTGAACTCTTGGTACACACCTGAACTTAAATTACTTAGAAAACAGAAAGCCAAATTGGAAACCCTATGGAAAACAACTCCATCAGCGGAAAATAAATCTAATCTCATGACCATTATCTCCCTCTACAAAAAGGAGATAATCCGCAGCAAGAAGGAAGCCTACAATGTTAGAATAAATAACGCAGCTTCCTGCACCAAAGAACTCTTCACCATCTTAAAGGAGCTAGAAAATCCCAACCCACCGATGGACACGTCTGTGAAAGACAAACCTTGGTGCACAAGTATCCAAAATGCCCTGGCCAACAAAATTACTGGCCTCCAAACGAAAATTGAAGCCAAGAGACTTCAACTTTCCAACAGCAATCCCCCCACCCCGAGCATACCCACCACCTCTAACATTACCACTGGCTTCACCTTCAAAAAGGTAACCATACTAGAAATCCAAAAAATCATAACATCCCACAAACCATGAAACTGTAAAGGAGACAGCTGCCCTGCCCAGATCATCAACGATGCAGCAAGAGACCTATCCCCATTCATCTCTAAACTAATAAACCTATCCTTCTCCACCAACTCAGTACCCAACAACCTGAAACAATCATGGGTTCTCCCTCTCCTAAAAAAACAAACATTAGACCCAGCCATTCCTACTAACTACAGGCCAATCATCACGGTTCCATTCTTGTTAAAAATCCTTGACAGAGTTGCCTACCTGCAAATTCAGGATTACTTAGAGACCAACCAACTGTTAGGATTTCGCCAATCTGGCTTTCGACCTCAACACGGGACAGAAATTGCTCTTGTTGACCTCAAAAGTCAAATTGATGACATAAAGGATAAAGGCAAGGCTGCCATCTTACTCCTCGTAGACCTCTCAGCAGCCTTCGACCTGGTCGACCATAAAATACTCTGCAACCACCTCTCCTCTGCCGCCCACTTCTCCCCCTCCGCTGTCACGTGGATACAGTCCTTCCTGACTAACAGAACTATGAGGGTCTTTTCACGGGCGGCAACAGCAGACCCCATCCCAATCACATGTGGTGTCCCACAAGGATCCTGTGTAGCCCCCACCCTCTACAACATCTTTACAAAGCCTCTCTTTGATAAACTGGACCATCTGGGTGTCAACTATACCAACTACGCAGATGACACCCAGATACTCCTCACCATTTCTGGCAACTACAGTGTTGACGTCAGTAGAATCAATGAAATCTTTCGCATCATTCAGGTATGGATGGCACACATAGCCTCTGCATGAATGATGAGAAGACAGAACTTCTCCTCGTCGGATCACCTAACTACCTACAGAAACTCAGCCCGGACTACACCAACATTATTATTGATGGTAACACTATCCCTATCGCAAAAAATGTGAAAACCCTTGGCTTTTATCTTGACGCAAATACTAACCTCACTAAACAAGTAAACACGACCGCCTCAGCCACCGCCTACACCGGGAAACTAATTAGAGACTGCAGACCCTTCTTATCCACCACTAGCTGCCTCACACTAGCTAGAGCTCTCATACAATCTAAGTTAGACTATTGTAACAGCCTTTACCTAGGTGCCAACCAATCCATCATCAACAAATTACAGGTTCTCCAAAATAATGCGTTACGGGCCGCATTAAACTTCTCTAGGCGCGTGCATATCTCTGCCACTAGAATCTCTTGCAAATGGCTTTCCACTCAACAAAAAATTGACCTAAAAACCCTATGCCTTACCTACAAAGCCTTAAACCACTTAGCCCCCCCCACCTTACAAGCAAATTCACCATGAAGCCAGACACCAGAATCACCAGATCTTCCAACACACTCTGCCTCACAGTGCCCAGATTCACCTCTAAAAGAGCCGGCGGCTCGAGCTTCACGGTCCTCGCCTCTCAACTTTGGAACACTCTGCCCCTGAACATCAAGCTAACCATATCCTTCCAACTATTCAGGACACTCGCCATTGGATGGCTACTAAACAAAACACCTAGTACAGCTTGATTTAGCCTACCACAAATTGTATATATTGTACTTACATAAATGCCACAACTGTATATTTAGCTACCTCAGACTGTATATATTGTACATATTCTGACAAATGTATTACTGCAATCTCTATTACTGTGCCTTGTAACCTATCCTTAAGTGCCCTCTTACTCCCGGGTCTGGAGCGCTATATAAATAAAATAAACAAACAAACACCCTGGCACACGATGTCCCTCGATTTTATTACTGACTTACCACCCAGTCAAGGGTTTAACACTATTTTTGTGGTCGTGGACCTATTTTCAAAAATGGCACATTTAATTCCTCTTAAGGGGCTCCCTAATGCTTCCACTCTGGCAAAGGTAATTCTTGAAGGCATCGTACGGCTCCATGGGTTTCCTTCAGTTTTGGTCTCAGACCGAGGTACTCAATTTGTATCTAACTTCTGGAGAAAATGCTGCTCTATGGCCCAGATCAACATCCGGCTATCCACCAGTGACCATCCCCAAACGGATGGTCAAACTGAGAGGACAAATCAGACGCTCGAGCAGCATCTGCGTTGCATGTTGCACCGAGCTGAAGGAAGCTGGTTCGACCTATTATGGATAGCTGAATATGCTTAGAATAATTCCCTACACACCAGCACTGGGCAGACACCCTTTTATACCATGCATGGCAGGCACCCACGTACTTCTGAGTTGGACGTTCCTACAACCCTGGAAATGCCAGCAGTCAAAAACTTGCAAACAACCATTTCTCAAACCTTTAAAAGGGCAGCTGAACACCTACTTCAAGCTAAGAATCGCCAAAAGAAGTTTGCTGATCAACACCGAGCAAAGGGCCCCAACTACCAAGTGGGAGACAAAATCTGGCTAGCATCTAAACATGTGTCCATTAAAGGAACCCAAACTTTCCGTCCAAGATACTTGGGTCCATGCACTGTCACCTCCGTGATAAATCCTGTGGCGGTCAGACTAGCTTTGCCGTCAAACATGCAGATTCATTCTGTGTTCCACGTGTCTTTCCTTAAACCTGTTCAACCTGGGACCCGGGTAGCCACGCCACCGCAGCCAGTAGTAGTCGCCGGGGAGCCAGAATTCGAAGTCAAGGACATCCTAGATTCAAAGTACGTCAGATCCAAATTATACTACTCTTAGTAGACTGGAAGGGGTATGGTCCACAAGACAGGACATGGGAGCCTTGTGAGTACATCCATGCACCTCGCTTGCTTAGACGATTTCATCAAAACCATCCAACCAAACCAGGACCAGAAAGAAGAGCCACCTTGAGAGGGGCCTTGGGGGGAGTGCTGTCATGATTCCTGCCCCTCATGTCCCCAGCCTTCCAAGATGTCAGGCTGGAGCCAGGCCACAATCACCTACATGGCCCTCAAGGGCCTCTCCATCCCTCCAAAGACCCACTTGGAGTCAGACTTGCCGCTTGTGGCACCAGACTCACTCACTCCCATAGGATAACATTGGGGATTGGACTTGTAGTGCATTGATGGGGACAAGATGGATGCCCCCACATGTTTTGGTTCCCAGAACTGCATGTGCAGTCTAGTCTTTTGGGTGTGGTTCAGCCCAGAGACATCTGGGATACCCAGAGACTATTTAAGCCACGCCAAAGCTGAAAAACATGCTTTGCATTTTCTGCACCTGCAGCGTGAGACTCACCGTGTTCGGATCGGTCTCCAGTAGGCCTGCATCTTTCTTCTGCGCTCAGCTCCTGCAAGAACAAGAACACTGTTAGGAACAGCCTTACCTTGCGGCGCTTCTGCCCATCATTCATCGCTCCTTCTGTTCTGCGGGCATCTTCGGCGGTGTCATTCCCATCCCGGCACGCCGTTTCCTAAGGAAAAGGGAAAAGAACAGAAAAAAGGCATTAGTAGGCATTCTGCAAATCTTCGCTTATTTTTAAATACTGTACGAGCTTCAAACGCTTACCTGAATCCAGCCGCTTTGGGGGAACTCTGTCTCCGGAACTTCTCATCCATCTGCAAGACGGAAAAGACACTCCAGGTTAGCATGGAAACATCGAGAGGCGCTGCATACCGCGCTTACTCACCGCATTTGTTTTTCATAACCGGCATCCACGCTGAAAACGTCACATCACCTAAAAGACATAGAAAAAGAACTCAGTTCAATACAAATACGAAAGGGGTGCATCGCGCTCTCACTCACCTTCAGTGTTACTCATCTCAGCAGCACGCCGCCATCCCCGGACGCCGGCCATCATCTAAGGAAGGAAAGGAACGAAGTTAGTGAACTGTTCAAAACACTCATTATACTTACCTGTCGGACTCTTGCCAGTGAAGTAACTAGGCAGCAACAAGCCTGCATCAATCAACGCGCCCCTGCACTGAAAGCAGGACGGAGAGCACAGTATCCAAGAAAACAAGGTGAGCTGTGGATCAAAGGGAAGGGTTGGAACCCGGGGAAGAAGGGGTTCAAGCACACAGAGACAATAGGGAGTTAAACTCTACTAATCCTGTGTTTCAGGCCCAGTCTCCAGTTGAATAGCCTCCAGGGAAGGGTTCAAGGTCGTAAGAGGTCAGAACAGGCTGAGTGACGTCCCCGTGGATACCAGGTGAGCGTTACACTCTTCCTGTTTTTGGTTTGGTGTACAGACCCATGGGATACCCTTATGGCACCCATTGGTGGGGGTACAATCCTGTGCCCCTAGTGTATGTTTTTGGGCACTTGTGGGTGGCCCACAGAGCAGGGTATGGGTTGGTGGCAGCTCCATGCTGAATTTGACAGGTGCTCTGAGTATCCTCCATTTTGGGATACCCAGGCCCTGCCATTGGAATCAGTTGATTCCTGATGGAAAACAAGATGGCCCCTGTGGCCTCTTGCTTTCTAGTGCCTGTTACCTTGTTTTCCCAAAGTCCTGGGAAGCCCTGACTCTGTCCCTTCCCCCCGACTGGCTGTTGGGTGGAAATTACATATATGGTGTTGATGTGAAGTCCAGTCCAGACTGGCTGGAGCCTTCCCAGTGACTGTATGTTGTGGGTACACCCTGTGGGTGGGACATGGGTGAATGGAGTGTGTGACCAATATACACCTCTTGTTCTGGCTGCCTGGTTTCTGGTATGAGAGACAAAGACTGAGACAGCCCTGCCCGAAACTGGCGTGAATGCAGTGTGTAGTGTTGAATGGCTGGGTACTTGTCCCAATCCACATTCCTTGTTGTGAGTGTCTGAGAGGGAGGAGGATGGCCTGAATGCACTGTGTGCCTGATTGGCTGACTGACTGCACGAATGCCCTTCTGTATGATTGGCTGCTGAGTGTGAGCCAGCAGTGTGGGTGAGAGACAGGATAGTATATCTGGGGACCTCTCACCACTGGAAATTGTTCAGAAGCTGTGTCTACACTTGAAGAGTAACTGGAACTGCTGATCCAGGACGCCCACTGGAAGAAGACGACTTGCTGTTGCATTTGCTTCGACCGATCTGAAAGCTGCCGAATTCATCGAAGATTGATCCGAGAGAGGACGTGGTAAGGCGCCCTCTTCCCGTGCTCCGAGGGACCATTGAGCACCGCTGACCTTCGCCGAAGCTCCCTGGAAGTCAGACCCTCGAAAGGCTGCTGACCGTTGATGGGACCACCGAGGAGATCGAAGTAAAGCACCCGGACTTCGCCGCCGTCGAAGTCCATTGCCGTCGACCAGGGTTCGCAGGTTTGTGTAACTGCTGGAGGCCCGTCGAAGTTGTGTTGCCCCAGAAGAGGGGACCGATTGACGCTGTTCCGCCGATGACCAGAGCCGCCCGCTCCTTTGCCTAAGAACATCTGAATCGAAGGACTCCCTTGTCCGCACTGATGACCGCTTTATCCTGCCGGAGAGAGTCAAGGCCGCCGATGCGCTGACGAGAATCTGCCGGTGGGTTTCCCGCCACCTGAAGGCCACAAAGACTTCGACGACTCGATGCCCTTGCTGGGCCACAGTTCTTCTGAAACTCTTTGCGGTCCGGAACTATTAAACGCTGAGGTGCTCCGCACACCTCATCCTCGTAGGACGACGCCGACGAGCACCGCCTGGATCGACGCTGTGGTCTCGGCACCCTCGAACTTCTCATCAATGCCAAGTTCACCATCTTCGACGCCTCTCGACGATCCGTGGCTCCTGCTTTAAAGGGAGTCACTCAAGAAGGACCCATCAACGCTTCTTCGAAGAACTCTGCTCCACCAGGTACATTGCGGGGGTAAAAACATTATAGGAGGAAATAAGACTATTGAGCGATATATGGACTAGGCTTGTGCTATATCTTTATTTTACAGGTTGCCCAGGTAGGGGGATCTCCACACAGAACTGTGTTTAAATAACTGACTCAGTATTCTGCCAATTGTGTCAACCATCTTGCTTTCCTTCCTATCTCTATTGCTGGTTTCCTTGTTATTGATCTGGGTGACATTCTGACAGTATAGTTGATGCACTTTAATGAGATCTGATGATATTGGTGGTACCACTTTAGAATTGTATATATTTGCCATTGTTGACGTCTGAGTACAAAGTGAGTTATTGTGATAGTGTACATACCTTTGAATATTAATTATATAAAGACTGTGTTTTCAGTAATACAGTGTGTGGACATTCCTTTGTGGGGGCTTGGGGACTACACTGTACTTAATAACCAGCCTGCATCACCTCCTGAGAAGCTAGGCCTTGATTGCTCGTCCATTGCTACCGTAATAGAGAATCTTGGCTGTGGTCCTCTGTGCCTCTCCTCTACCATATAGACAGCAGAAGATCAGACACCCCCCTCCAGTACTTTACACTGGTGGCAGGGGTGGGATGCTTATGGTTTTAGGAATCAGTGTATGACCGCGCCACTTACTAAATATCTGCACTTTTTAAATGAAGGTTTAGTTGTGTACAAAATAACTGCATTACAAGCAATGGAGTCTATTGCAAATGGTAAATTGACTAGGATGAGCTTAGAGGCTCTCCAGAGTGCTTGTGAAGCCAGGGAGTTAGACTTTGTGGATAAGTCTAGGGCTGAGCGGATAGCTGCCCTGGTGTACTACCAAACTGATGGTGAAACTCTTGATGAGGGGGGAATGCAACCAATGAGGACTCTGCCCCTAGGGTTTCTGCTGAATCTGTTTCTGGGAATGCCACCATTCCTGCTGCCTCTGTTCTGACCCCCAGCAATTCCTTGGAGCTTGAGTTATTAAGGATGAAATTGGCCTTTGAATATCGCAAGTTGGAAATAGATGCTGAGCTTAAGAAGGAGGAGTTGGCTCAACATGTGGAGCTCAAGAATAGGGATCATGAACTCAAAAATAAGGACCTTGAACTCAAGAACAAGGACACTGAATATCAGAGAATCCAGCTAGAGAAAGCTAGAGTGGAGACTTCAGCTAAACCCAGTGAGAGTGTCAGGTCCTCAGCCACCAAGTTTATGAAAGATTTGGTTGGTGTGTTTGTGGAGGGTTCTGATATCCTCCAATGGATTGAAGCATTTGAAATGGCTTGTGCAATTCATGATGTTGACAAAAGAGATTGGGCTAAGTGTTTGTTAAGCAGAGTGCCTCAACTGGGTATGACTGTATTCTGAAGCTGAGTGTGGAAGAAAGAGGTCAGTATGAGTGTATGAAATCTGCTTTGATTGCCAAGTTTGGCAAGACACCTGCCCAATACCATAAAAGGTTCAGGGAATTTACGAAAAGAGAGAATGTGTCTTGGGTTGGCTGGGTGAGTGCTGCGCACATGAACATGATGGGTTGGATTGATGGATACAAGGTGAAAGCTTTTGTTGAATTGTCCCACCTGTTGTTTTTTGAGCATATTTCTGAAGCCTGTTCACCAGAGCTGCGTCAGTATGTTGCTGACCAGAACATTGTGGATCCCTTTAAGCTGGCTAGGTTGGCTGACAAGTGGGTCTCCCACCGGCTGTCCCCTAAGGACTCCAGTGGGAAGGACAAGGACAAAGAAACGCGGGCCTCTCAGAAGGCTGAGGAGTCCCAAAAGCAGACACATTCGGGTAAACCTAAACCCTCCTCTCCTAAGACACAAAAACCTAGTGGTGATAAGTTATCTGTGGGTGGGAATAAGAGTAGTGGTCCACCTGCTGCAAAGCAGGCTCCCAGTGGTTCCAGTACCATACCCCGCATTCCCAGCACTTGTTGGTATTGTGGGGCTCTGGATCACAAGAGGGGTGACTCCAAGTGTAAATGTAAGGCACTTGGAGTACAGGCTGTCAGCCTGACCTACCCTTACCCCATGTCTGAGGTGGAGGCCACTGTCCTCCCCTCCTCTACAGAGATCACATTTGGTGCTCCTGTAGAGATTTCCTTAGTGTCCCTTGGGGCCTGGGACCAGTATGCGAAAGTACTGGCGACTATCCCACAGAACAGCCATAGATTTTTGAGAAGTGTCCTCTTGAATGGCCAGCCTTCTACTGGTTTCAGACACACTGGGGCAAGCATGACAGTGGTGGACAGGACTCTGCTCAAGCCAGAGGACTATGTAGATGCTCCTCTGAGAACCACCAGGTTAGCTGGTGGGCCTCCCAAATTATCGCCTGTAGCCTTAGTCACACTCATAATTGGAGACAAGACAGCAAAGCTTCCCGTCCTGGTTCAGGACAATGTCCCTGCTAACATTCTTTTAGGTAATGATCTAGTAGAGTTGGGGTTGATCTCGGATGGTCTTCCCATGACTGCTGCTGCAGTCACTAGGTCACAGGTGACACAGGGTCTGGCTGTGAGTCAGGTACCCGAGCCAGACAGAGGAAGACCAAGAAGGCAACCTCTGTGCAGGGGGCTCCTTCTCTTCCTGCTGTTCATACAGCACCCATTGGGATCCATGCTCCGGACGGGCTGGATCCAGTGGTAAACCCCGTCTCAACTCCTGTGGGAGAAGAGCCAGAAGACTCCTGGGGGAGAGTTTCTCAACCCGGAGGATCATCCCGACCTTCAATGCTTGTTAGCTGAAGGGGGACCCTCCCGGGCAGACTTCTGTAAAGGACAGAGAGAGTGCCACTCTCTTGAGGGTCTGAGGAAACAGGCCCTGTCCCAGGCACAAGGAGAAGTGCCTAGGACCTTCCGGATATATTGGGAGGGTGAGCTCCTTGTTAGGGAGCCCACTAAGCCTGAACCCGGTGCCCTCAAGAGGTTGGTGGTACCCCAGGTTTACAGGCCCTTCCTGCTGCAGTTGGCGCATGAGGTGCCCTTGGCTGGTCATCTTGGTACCAAGAAGACTAAGCAGAGGCTCTCTGCCCATTTCTACTGGCCTCGGATGGGAGTAGAAGTGGAGTCCCACTGCAGGACCTGCCCAACTTGTCAGCTGTCTGGCAAGACTGGAGGCAGTGTCATTGCCCCACTGCAGCCATTGCCAGTGGTTGGCACACCATTTGAGAGGGTGGGCATCGACATTGTCGGTCCCCTGGACCCTCCCACTTCAGGTGGACATCGGTTCATCCTGGTCTTGGTAGATCATGCCACCAGGTACCCTGAGGCTATACCCCTTCTCACTGTTACTGCCAAGGTGGTTGCCAGAGCTCTCCTGGGCATTTTCAATAAAACTCTCAAGGGCATGATAGGTGCTTTGGAAGAGCCTCTAAGGAAGAAATGGCATCTCCTCCTGCCATGCCTGCTGTTTGCTTACCGAGAGGTACCTCACGAGGGTGTTGGTTTCAGCCCCTTTGAGTTACTCTTTGGACATCCCGTGAGGGGGCCCCTAGCCTTAATCAGAGAAGGCTTGGAAGCCACCCTTCCAGGTCCCGCCAAGCAAGTGGGGGACTATGTGTTAGGCCTCAGACGGAGGATGACACAGCTGATGGGTCAGGCAACAGCGAACCTCAAGGCCAGCCAAGAATTGAACAAGTACTGGCATGACCTTAAAGCATCGCAAGTGGATTGGACTCCGGGACAGGAGGTCCTTGGGATGGAGCCTACCAAGACTCGGGCATTGGCAGATAAATGGACTGGACCCTTCAGGATAATCTCCAAGATGGGCGAGGTCAATTATCTGGTTGACATGGGAATCCCAGGGGTAGCCCCCCAGGTATTCCATGTTAACAGGCTCAAGCCTTTCCACAGGCGAGCAGAGGTCTCATGTCTCTTGCTAGCATCAGAGCAAGAAGAGGATGAGAGTGAGCCCCTTCCTGACTTGCTGCATAGCAACCCTCAGGATGGCACAGTGGAGGGAGTGCATCTCTCTCCAGATTTGACAACAGAGTGCCTCTCTGTTTTCACTGACGCCAGGCCTTACACTGTGGTGTAAGCACGAGATTGACACTGGTGACAGTGTGCCTGTCAAAAGCAGGAGGTACCGTATGTCAGATACTGTTAAGAACCACATCCAGGCTGAGGTTGCCAAGATGTTGGATCTGGGTGTTATTGAACCCTCAAACAGTCCCTGGTCCAGTCCTGTGGTCCTTGTCCCCAAGGCAGGTTCCCAGGCAGGTACCAAGGATTAGAGGTTATGTGTGGATTACAGAGGAGTCAATGCCATCACCAAAACTGACGCGCACCCATTGCCCAGGGCTGATTAGCTCGTGGACACCATAGGTGCTGCCAAATTTGTGAGCACCTTTGACCTTACCTCAGGCTATTGGCAAATAGCTCTGACGGACCATGCCAAGGAATAGACAGCGTTCTCAACACCAGAGGGACTCAACCAGTTTAGGGTCATGCCTTTTGGGTTGAAGAATGCCCCTGCCACCTTCCAGAGGTTGGTCAACCAGGCGCTCAGTGGGCTGGAAGCCTTTTGTGTGGCTTACTTAGACGACATTGCCGTCTACAGTTCCACCTGGGAAGAGCATTTGACACATCTGGATAGGGTGTTGCAGGCCTTGAAAAGGGCTAACCTCACTATCAAGGCCACCAAGTGCCCGATAGCTCAGGGGAAAGTCACATATCTTGGTCATGAGGTAGGAGGGGGTCAAATCCAACCTCTCCCCAATAAGGAACAGGATATACAGGATTGGGAGACTCCCACTACTCAAACCCAGGTGAGAGCCTTTTTGGGCCTCACTGGGCATTATCGCAATTTCATGGCGGACTATAATAATAATTAATAATTAGGCTTTTATATAGCGCTACAAACCCTCAGGTATCTGAGCGCTGCTTATTATTACCATAGCTGCACCCCTGACAGCTCTGACTTCACCCAAACAACCTAGGAAGGTTAATTGGACTAAAGACTGTCAGAGGGCCTTTGATGGCTTGAAAGAAAGTCTGTGTAGGGCACCTGTGTTGTGTGCGCCTGACTACAGCCGACCCTTTATCGTCTAGACAGATACCTGCGACACCGGAATTGGAGCTGTCGTGTCCCAGTTAGATGACAAAGGGAGGGAACATCCTATCATTTTCATCAGTAGACAACTCAAGGGTAGAGAACCTATGTGGGCTACTGTGGAGAAGGAATGTTTCAGTATAGTTTGGAGCCTTAGGAATTTCAGGCCCTACGTTACGGGGTCTACCTTCAAGGTCCAAACAGATCATAAGCCCCTGAAGTGGCTTATGCAGATGAAGGGTGAAAACCCGAAACTGCTCAGGTGGTCCATTAGCCTGCAAGGGCTAGACTTCACCATAGAGCACAGACCAGGGAAGAGTCACAATAATGCAGATGGCCTTTCCAGAAGGTATGTTGACTATCTGGATGAGGGAGTCTATCTCGTGGGAGATTAGGCACCCTAACCTCAGTCGGGGGGGGGGCGACTGTGATGCTGGAAACGCATTGGAGGGACATGGCCTCCCTGTCCTTGTCCTGTAGTCCTTTTTCATTGTGTTCTGTATTGTTTTCTGCTCAAGGGTCCATGCGGGACTCCTGGCAGTGCAGCTCTTCCTGTTTTTGGTTTGGTGTACAGACCCATGGGATACCCTTATGGCACCCATGGGTGGGGGTACAACCCTGTGCCCCTAGTGTATGTTTTTGGGCACCTGTGGGTGGCCCACAGAGCAGGGTATGGGCTGGTGGCAGCTCCATGCTGAATTTGACAGGTGCTCTGAATATCCTCCATTTTGGGATACCCAGGCCCTGCCATTGGAATCAGTTGATTCCTGATGGAAAACAAGATGGCCCCTTTGGCCTCTTGCTTTCTATTGCCTATTACCTTGTTTTCCCAAAGACCTGGGAAGCCCCGACTCTGTCCCTTCCCCCCGACTGGCTGTTGGGTGGAAGTTCCATATACGGTGTTGTTGTGAAATCCAGTCCAGACTGGCTGGAGCCTTCCCAGTCACTGTATGTTGTGGGTACACCCTGTGGGTGGGACCTGGGTGAATGGAGTGTGTGACCAATATGCACTTCTTGTTGTGGCTGTCTGGTTTCTGGTATGAGAGACAAAGACTGAGACAGCCCTGCCCGAAACTGGCCTGAATGCAGTGTGTAGTGTTGAATGGCTGGGTACTTGTCCCAATCCACATTCCTTGTTGTGAGTGTCTGAGAGGGAGGAGGATGGCCTGAATGCACTGTGTGCCTGATTGGCTGACTGACTGCATGAATGCGCTTCTGTATGATTGGCTGCTGAGTGTGACCCAGCAGTGTGGTTGAGAGACAGGATAGTGTATCTGGGGACCTCTCACCACTGGAAATTGTTCAGAAGCTGTGTCTACACTTGAAGAGTAACTGGAACTGCCGATACTCGACGTCCAGCTGGAAGAAGAAGACTTGCTGTGCATTTGCTTCGACCGATCTGAAAGCTGCCGAATTCATCGAAGACTGATCCGAGAGAGGACCTGGTAAGGTGCCCTCTTCCCATGCTCCGAGGGACCATCGAGCACTGCTGACCTTTGCCGAAGCTCCCTGGAAGTCAGACCCTCGAAAGGCTGCCGACCAGAGACAGGACCGCCGAGGAGATCGAAGTAAAGCACCCGGACTTCGCCGCCGTCAAAGTCCATTGCCGTTGACCAAGGTTCGCAGGTTTGTGTAACCGCTGGAGGCCCGTCGAAGTTGTGTTGCCCCAGAAGAGGGGACCGCTTGGAATCGAAGGACTCCCTTGTCCGCACCGACGACCGCTTTATCCTGCCGGAGAGAGTCAAGGACGCCGACGCGCCGAGGAGAATCCGCCGGTGGGTTTCCCGCCACCTGAAGGCCACAAAGACTTCGACAACTCGACACCCTTGCTGGGCCACAGTTCTTCTGAAACTCTTTGCGGTCAAGAACTATCAAATGCCGAGGTGCCCCACACACCTCATCCTTGCAGGACGTCAACGACGAGCACCGCCTGGATCGACGCCGTTGTCTTGTCACCCTCAAACTTCTCATCGACGCTGTCAGCGCCAAGTTCACCATCTTCAACGCCTCTCGACGATCCGTGGATCCTGCTTTAAAGGGAGTCACTCAAGAAGGATCCATCGACGCTTCTTCGAAGAACTCTGCTCCACCAGGTACATTGGGGGGGGTAAAAACATTATAGGAGGAAATAAGACTATTGAGCGATATATGGACTGGGCTTGTACTATACCTTTATTTTACAGGTTGCCCAGGTGGGGGGGATCTCCACACAGAACAGTGTTTAGGTAACTGACTCAGTATTCTGCCAATTGTGTCAACCATCTTGCTTTCCTTCCTCTCTCTATTGCTGTTATTGATCTGTGTGACATTCTGACAGTATCATTGATGCACTTTAATGAGATCTGATAATATTGGTGGTACCACTTTAGAATTGTATTTATTTGCCATTGTTGACTTCTGAGTACAAAGTGAGTTATTGTGATAGTGTACATACCTTTGAATATTAATTATATAAAGATTGTGTTTTCAGTAATACAGTGTGTGGACATTCCTTTGTGGGGGCCTGGGGACTACACTGTACTCAAGAACCAGCCTGCAGCACCTCCTGAGAAGCTAGGCCTTGATTGCCCGTCCATTGCTACCATAATAGAGAATCTTGGCTGGGGTCCTCTGTGCCTCTCCTCTACCATATAGAGAGCAGAAGTATAGACACCCCCTCCAGTACTTTACAGTATGCCATTGATTTGAACTCTTGCAAGCTGTTCCAAGTTCAATTAAACAATGTTGAAAAAAGAAATGCAACCAATAATTGAAATTTGCTCCACAGATAAACTAGACGTACATGGTATGACACTACCCATGTGTCAACAAGCCACAACAAGACTAAATACCCTAGAAAAGTCCAACACAGCTGGTTTGGAGAAAATATCAAAATTATCTTTAAACTGTAGCGTAATGCTTAAACGTAACCTTGACGTGGAGGAAGGGCTAGTTAATGGAGCACTTGGTACAGTTGTTGGCTTTCAAACATGCCCACGTGACAACAACATTCAATTTGTCAATATTCTCTTTGACAAACTATCAGACGTTAAAAGGATAGGACGCTTAACAGCCCGCTTCCTTCTTTTCAAAGACATGTATGTACGCAGAGAACAATTTTCACTAAACTCTAGCATACGCAGAGACCATTCACAAATCACAAGGTCTTACCCTAGATTAAGCATTAATAGATATTAGTAGAACAGTCTTTAAAGAAGGCATGAGCTACATAGCACTATCACGCTTACCTACATGGCTTGGCTGGTGGGTCGGGTGGTCGTGGCTGTGGCTTGTGAGGTAAGGGTCATAACACATGTGAGCAGGAAACTCATGTCACCGCTCAGTGTTAGCTCTGCCATGCACCCGCGAGTCCCCTCCTCCATCGGAGGACTGCAGGACTGCAGTTTAAACTATGGAGCTAGCCGAGAAGGGTGGGGCTGGGAGTAGCCCATCATTGAAGATTGGTGTGCGTGGCCCGCTACCCACAGATAATAAGGTTGAATCTGATACCTTTAGTTCAGCAAATGGAACTTCGTTGGCAGCTATGTCCACACAGTCAGTGTGTTTCCCTTCCTCGCAATGGCCTATCCTTATGGCCAGTATTGCTAATGAGCTGTTACTATGTTCCAGCCCATTTGACTTGGGCTTACTGGTTGACTCACTGAACGACTGGGTAGCTGAACTACGTCAATCTAGTTCGAATATTGCTTTACAGACTAATTGGCATAGCACTCCTGCTGTTTGGCCACAAGTGTTGAAGCCGGATAAATCTTGTCAAGTCGGCATAAAAAGGGAACTGAGAGACCAAGTCAGACAAACTGCCCAGCTTACTGAGGAGTCTCCGGATTCCAAGGGGTTAACATCGGCAGTCAAGGAGAGGTTGACAACTTCCATCATTGAAATGAAAGGGTTAAGACAAGAAATTCCCCCGCATTTTCAACCACCCCTGCTAATGTCAAAGCAGTTAAACCTCTTACAGTGAATGCCAACTTTAAAAAGGTAGCTGTGCGAAGTCTACATCTAAGGAAATCACAAATGCCAATAACTCAGGCCAATAGTCTCCAGGACTTCATTATGGATGACAGGAACTTGATCATTAATAACATTCCCGAAAGCTGAAACTATAGAGTCAAGACACGCTTTAAGGTCCTTGCTTGGTTTCAACAGAGGACAGGTCCCAGCGTAGTCAGACTGTCGGATTTGAAGATCGTGCGTAGACTGAACTTGGATGACTGGTGTACACAACCCGACAGTGACTGCGTCTTAGTGGGTTGTGGAAGCAGCTCTTTACCGGCCTTTTTAAAAAAATGCAAATATCTCCCTAGAGGTTCTTCTGTGTGTAACTTGATAACTTGATGTGCATCCCGGTACACGCCACTTTTTTCTAGGGGTGTCTTTTGACATATTATTCATATGCTGATAGCAGTAATCTTTATGTTTTTTGTTGTATGTACTGTTATGCACCCTTACACCACTGGGTCAATGGTGCGCTATATAAATGCAATAAAGTAAAATAAAGTGCACTTGACACGCTATTTCTAATCAACTTTGATGCAAGTAAAGTAAATGCTGATATTCCTTGCATTCTAAAATACAATAGGCGGCGTTCACTCCACCCCCCCATCTGAAAACCGATCCTGTTCCACAACAAGCAAAACGTTGTAAAAGAAAACTACTTCAAACTGAAACGATACAGGATATCACTACAATTCCTCCAAAGAAAAAAAAAACGAATACTTCATCAAGTACCATAATCAAACAAGAATCTAGTGGTCAAAGTAACTCAACTACTTCTTCAAAGAAGCAACACACACTCCAAACGAATGACTTCCACACAGAACTACCAGGTCCATTAAAATGTTCAAAAATAACTGCTGTAAATTGCTCCGCAAATGTTGCATTAAATATTCTATTCCATTGCCACCAATTACTCAGAACATTTACTTACACAGTACAGACCAATTGTGTTTGCAAATGTTAGTCCCTCATAGAAATGCAACCAACAATCCTGACAACACTTATAGTGTTCATGGAATAAGACAAGAATTGGACTACTGTGCTGGAATTGTCAATTCTCTATAAACTCACAAGAAGATCCACAAGAATTTCTAATGTACTTACTACAAGTATTGGAAAACAAAAACATACCTATAAATGAAATCTTTTAGATTTCATACAGGTGGAAACATACATGCACTCTCTGCAACCATGTGGCACAGGAAGAAATCCCTAATGAACGCGTTGTGTATGTATCCATACCTAACTGTGAATCCATTCCATTTCAGCAACTTGTACAAAATGCAAACCATGGCAATTTATGTACTACCTGCAATTCAGATAATTGCTCCACCTTACAAATACAGACACATAGTAAATACGTAATAGTAATGCTTTTACGTTACAATGCAGATGGTACCAAAAAATACAATAAGCTGACTGGATTCACACATGGTCAAGTATCACTTGGTAAGAAAACCTTCACAACAATAGGTATAATCTACCAAGCAGGGGCCACAACCAATGCAGGTCACTACACTGCATATATAAAAAAAATTGTGGATGGTTCGAATGTAATGATAGAACCATTACTCTAAAGCAGAGATTGCCAGGAAATCTTGTAAACGCTTACTTAATATTCTTAAAACCAACATTTAATATGTAATCTGTGTATGAACATAAGCAAAACTTCAACTTCAAAATCGTGTACAGTTAGAGTACACCAACATGTATCTAACTGCCCCAAGATTCTGCAACAAGCAAACACATAAATAAATACCACTAAAATCAAACAAGGAATATACAGTTAGAATACACCAACAGGTATCTAACTGCCCCAAAAATCTGCAACAACCCAACAGATAGATGAATAGCACAAAAGTAAAAAAAAAACAATTGGAATATGCCAACAGGTATGTAACTCCCCCAAAAATCTGCAACAAACCAACAGATAGAAGATTAGCAAGAAACAAGAAATGAACATTAAAACAATGAAATACATTTATTGTACCACACAATAGAAGGGATTTTTTTAATCCAGCATGGATTTTTTTTCCCCACAGACCCAATGATTTAGAAAACAAACACAGAAACTGAGCGAATTGCGCAGTACACTGGTTTGAACTATAGTACTTGTAAAGTACTACATATGAGGATAAAGAAAATACAGAAATGTCTATTATGCAATGCAATAACTCATCATGAACTACCTGCTCTAACATATGATCTTTTCTTTTATCACAGAGATCGAAAAAGCATGTCTGGTCCAGTTACCCATGCTATCAAAAAACTGCATACAACCACAAAAAACTCAACCAGTAAGTATCCAATAAATAAACTCAGAAACACTGCACTCCTTGTTACCACTCTACAATCTTAACTGCATAACCTAGCCAAAAATTCACATACAAACTCTACAAATGAAACAGTACACAAACTTTTGGGTTTTGGATATTTGATAGGTGTTTGATTCTATGGGTGTGTTATGCTGTGGTGGTTGTGGCCAGGGCCTAGAGTATTGGGTGCATGGCCTATGGCCTTGGTCATACACCCAAGACTCTAGGCTCTGGCCACAACCACCAAAGCATAACACACATATAATACCAAACATTTTGACTGTGGTATGTGGGCTGCTTATAGATCATATTAATTATAATCAATGCTGTACTAAGAACCCAAAACCGTAACAGGGACACAGGCGACCAAGAAAAACCGAGAAGAAGGTTTTGGAGAGCCCAAGAAGAACCATTGAACACTGGTACAACCCTTACAGGTACCTGGGTTGCCGTGACGGCCAGTGGGGCCATAGGAGAGGCAAAGAGAAAATCTCACCCGTGAACACCCAGGAATATAAAGAGAAGTAATGAAGCTTGGTTCTGGGAACCCGCACCGACAGGAGAAGAAAACATTAAGCCATCTACTTCATCGCAGTACCTGGCAGGCTAGTGAACCAGGTCAGCCTGACTAGGAGAAGACAAACATCCGGGTCTGGGACCCGCACCGACAGGAGAAGAAAACATGAAGCCATCCTCTTCATCTGAGTACCTGGCAGGCTAGCAAACCAGGTCTGCCTGAGCAGGAGAGGAGAAACATCTGGGTCTGCGACCCTCACCCACAGAACTGTGTGAATCATAGAGAGAAGCCAGCGGGAAGAGAGGCATTCCCCCTGGTGTTGGAAAGCTGTGCAAACAATAGAGAGATGCTAAGGGAAGGGAGGCCATTCCCCTAGTGAGTTGAACTAACTTGAGAAACTGCAGGGCAGTACCTGGCAAGGAAGTATACCAGATCTGCATACCCAAGCCACTTGAGAGGCTCACACCAAGAAGAGTGTTTCTTGTGAAATGCCAGGGGAAGACAGTTAGTCCCACTGGCATTTTGAGCTGCAATGTAAATCCTGAGAAAGGCCAGGGGTAGGCAATCATCTCTCCTGGCATTGTGAGCTGCCTCTAAAAGCTTGAGGAGGGCCTGGGGAAGGACGTCAATCCCCCAACCTCTGTGAACTTTGACAAAGAGCCTGAAAGAGACCAGGGGAAGGAAGCCATACCATGTGGTGCTGTGTATTGCAAAGCCCAGAGAGGTAAGCAGAAGGAAACCATACCCCATGAGCCGGGTGTACTAGGAAGTAAAGCCAAGTAAGGTCCAGGGAAGGGAGTCATTCCCTGTACACTGTGAAAGCAACTAGGCCAAGAAACATGGAGAAGGGAGGCCTTCTCCGAGGACCCAATAATGGAGTTAACTATGGGCAATAAGGAACAATGTTTGAGTAGGAACTTTCATCTTTTTGATTTAAACTGAGACCTTTACAACACCACAAGCTGGGACTCTGTTTTGCATGTTGGAAAGGAACTGAGACCTGGAGAAGGGAGTCATTCTCACAGGTGAAGTTCCTACATGCAATTGGAACTGTAGAACATTGTCCAGAGGAAGGAAGTCATTCCCCTGGACCAAGAAGACCCTTTCACCGCTTTAGTATTAGTTAGAAGTGTGAGGGATAGAAGTAGGCATTTGGACACAGGGTGGTGGCCTCTTCATTAACTTGGACATTCTGATAGCATCCTCAGTTCCATAGTAGAGAAAGAGAAACCCCTCTTACAGTTAGGGAGGGATAGGTTTCCTATTTATTTTTACTAAATAAAAACCTATGCCAACAAGCATGCCACCTTTGCGTCAGTCTCCTCCTTCTGCACCCTTACAGGAGTCTTGTGTATTCTGATAGCTGTAGTGTCTCAAGAACCTCCTGAAAGGGAAGGAAAAAAGACATGTCCAGGACAGAGGTTGATAGGCATCGGGACAGGGAAAGAAGTACCAATGTACACAAAACACTAGGTATACTGGGGAGCCAGTGCAGGGGGTCCCCTTCAACTCCCCCACCCCACCACTGGGGTAGGTCTGGTTCTGGCATTTCCCTGGTAGCGTAACTTCTCCAGGTTGAGAGGGGCCCTTGACCCCCATTTGACAGGGTCAAACCTATGACCCCATCACAAGTGGCAGCAATAGCAATAGCAGTATGCATTCCTCTCCCCTTCCCCCTCTCGGTTGATGAGTACCCCTTCTTTAACCTACTCGTCGCAGTGGATGAGTGATTTCCATTTTAACAGACAACTACTCTTTATTCCTGATTGTGGGATGTTTTTACCCATGCATCCAAGCCCTACCATAAAACTGTGCAGTACTGGCATGGAAAACATCATGATGGCCAGAACTCCCCAGAGAGTGCACAGGGAAAACATGAAGAATAGGCTGCCACCCATTTATGCCTATGTTGTGAGCACAGGAGGGCACTGCCTAAAACCACCATTGGGCTACACACACAGTAGCCTGAAACCATTGGGAAAGGCAATGCTGATTGCCAAAAAGCAACTCAGAAATGTGGGTAAATCATTTTCTTAATCCCAAAAATGGATGCAATACCGGTACTCACCACTATCAGAAAGCCGGCGTTTTAAAACCACCAGACTTTTGTGTAAAACTGAACTGAGGAACCCAAACCAGGCCTAGGAAAGACTTGCTAAGAGGTGGATACAATGTAAAACTATATTCTGAAATGACTTGAAGGAAGTAATTATTTAATGTATATGTAAAAATTGTAAGTTTGATTTAAACTGGGAACTAAAGTGACATTTAGCTGAATTCTGCCTGACAACTACCCCCGACAGGAGAAACCTGCTCAGCCACTCTTCCCAGGTCTAGCTGCATCCTGCTTCCCCACCAAAAGGAGTTGACACCTCTCTGATTAGATTAGGGGAGGGGCACCTGCAGGAGGTTGCACAAAGCCTTGTCCTGGACTCAGGCAAATGTTATATTGGGGGGGCCGTAAAGTGGCTTCCTCTTGGGAGAAGTGGGAGGAGAAGTGCCTCTAGGAGCCACCCGAGCTAGAGGCGGGGACAGGCAGAAGCTTCCCCCATGTGCTTTGGAACCTAAACCACACCCATCTGGGCCAGAGCATAATTTTAAAAAGATAGATAACTCATAGTACGGACTTGTCAGAATTATAGAAGTAATATCATTATTCTTGTGATTTTTCTGTGCACGTTTTAAGAGGTGTTAGGACCCTGTGGTGTATGCTGGGGGGTTGCTAGCGGAAAATAGGGTCTTACTCCAAATGTCTGCACGTTAAAAATCTGACACTTCATCAATTAATGTCCATACTCCTTGCGCACATGTGTGTAAATTTTGGTAAATGTCCGATATTGGTAAACCATTCAAAAAGCGCAAAATGTTGTCATTTTTTAATGCAAGCCCCCAGGAAGATCAGAGGCGGACAAGCATGGACCATAAGGAATATATAATGTGTACATGTAATTTCAACAAATTGTGTATGTATTTGAATCAAATATAGATTTGTGGGCAAATTGACCAGGGGAGGATCCTCTGACCCATAAACAGACCTCATCATGATGACAATCCATTTCCTTCCCCAATCATGGGAGAGGGGAGAATTGGGCCAATGACAAGTAGAGAGGGGCAGGCTCAGTTATGCCACGCACACACCCACTTCCAAAACACATAAAAAAAGACTGCTGGGACAGGTAGAGACATTCAATTCCATTTGCTGCGGAGCGTGCTGACCGACGACTTCACATCCAGAGATCCAACACTTAGACTTCCAAGCTAAACAGAGACTACAGAACTTTGAACCAAGAAGGCCCACTGCAAGCAAAAGTATTCTCAGCAGGTCTTCAGAATCCAGAAAACCTAACCAAATTATTCAACAGCCAGGCGAGCTGTTTGAATTCTTTGCCAAGAACTTGTGCCGGAACCGCAGACCAGACACAGACCGCTGTGAGTAGAACCAGAGATCTGGATCGCTGTGAGCAGAACCGGTGCCTGATTGATCCGCCGAGCAGAGAGAACCGCCGCTGGATGTGTTGACCAGATCCGTGACGAGACCCATTCATTTCAAAATTAGGAGTGAGTATCCGCCAGAACTGTGCAGAACCCAATCTCTTAGTTAAAATAATCTAATCCAAACTATTTTAACCTAATTAGAACAGCCTCCTAGAAATCGTGTCATCTGTCATTTGTAAAGCTGCACAATTGTCACCTGTCAATTCTGCAGCTGCAAGCTGTCACCTGTCATTTTGAGTTTTACATTAAATCCGAAAATCTACCTTTATTAAATCGTCTTTTTAAATTCATTTTAAAGCTGTGATTCTCAGCTTTCTAGGCTTTCCAACGAACCTAGAACCGACTTCCTACTCCCTATACTTTTTCCACGATTTGCGATTTTGGCTCAATTTCTCTACTTGTCAAAATAGCAGCTCCATTCCTTCCTTTGTTAAAAATCTGTTTGCAACCTGGTAATAACTCATAGAGCATTGCTAAGGTGAGCCTGAACTAATACCAACAAGCATCTCTCACTCACCCAGAATCTCTAGAGGGAATTAAAATCAGTTAGCACATTTTCCCATCCGTTGCCATCACATTTAAAAGCATTTTGGGCCTGTGTTTCAAACTTCTACCTGTTTCCTCTAAGCTTGCTGGGGGGGAACTGAATTTTGTATTGTATTTGATTGCATTCCTGAGAACTGTGTGCTCCTCTTTCCATCTCCTTCCATTTCTTACATTGCATAGGGGGGGTGAATTGCCAGAGAAAAAGTGATTACATTGTTGTTGGTTGAAATCATATCAAGGTTATTTGCTGTACTGCATTTTATTCCACCTTGCATTTCCTTGAAACCATAAAGCATTTTCAGCTACCTCATCCTCTATACTACTCCTAAGTAATCAAGTGTACCACTGTAACATTACCCATTGTGGATCCACATCATATGTCTCAGTGTACTATCAGATATTAATTTATTATAAAAGTGTGATATATATACATTGTTTAATTTTTCAAATAAACCTTTTAATTTGCAAAACAAACCTACTTCTTGGCTCAGTGGGGTCAGGGGGATTCTAAGAGAGGGGTGTTATATAAGGGTTGTCATCCAGAGTACATGAACTGGACCTAAAAATATATCAATAAGGGTTTCCCTCAGCATCCCAGACTAGGTATTGACTTAGCTGGAGTGTTGAAGTGAAGCCGCTTAACAAAGTGGGGGCTCGTAGCCGGAGATTCTGGGTTAGATCTATCACTTGTGCAGATTAATACAGCGTGCTAACTGACAGGAGACATACATCCGGTCGGATCACCACGCTGTGTTACGCTGTAAAGCACTCCTCTAAGGAACGCTCTAAGGAAACGGTCTGTTTTGCAAAAATAAAATACAAACTTTTGTAAGTCAGGAAGGAACTCAAATTCCAGAATGACGACACTGGTAGACCTCAAATTAGCCAGAGAGCACTTCTTACATAAGCTATTTGTGAGAGGTGAGTGGACTCATCAGGACCAAACAGTCTGGTTGCAGGCAATCGCGCAACAGGTCACTGAAAAAGGGTCAGATAAATGGAGAGATCAGGGTCCCCTACATGTGGCCCTGAGTGAACTATATAGGGCCCCTAAAGCCAAAGATGAACATAATAAGATTGACAGGATAGCGGCATATTTGTACTTATATATGGGAGCCATGCAGGACAAATGTGCTGAAGGCCAAGATCTGGCAAATAGGCAACAGATGGCGTTAGAGAAGGCCCAATCTGATCTGGAATCTTCTGAGCAGAGGCTGCTCAGGAGCCAGGAGTCAGAAACTGACAGCAGACAGTACATCACTGAAATAAAGGAGGATATGGATGTGCTGCAACAGGAAAAGGCTGACCAGGATACCAGATTTCTGGCCTTACAGAGGGAGTACCAAGAAGGTTTGGACTCCCTACTGCAGAGCCAGAAAAAGCTGGAGCAACAATTAGATTTCAATAGGGCATGTACTGAGCAGGTAGTCACCCTTCCATGCCACCTAGAAAGGGAAAAAGACCTGGATACCCAGGCAGAGTTTGAACAGGAGAGCCAGAAAGCTGGTGCCTTCCAAAGGCAAAGGGACGACCTGGCAGCACAGATGCAGGCTCTTAGTCAGGAAAGGGATACCTTAGGCCAGGAAGTCTGCCACTTAAAAAGGAAAATGGAAGAAAATCACCTGGCCCTCCAGGGACTGGGTGACCTCCAAAAAGAACACCAGAACTTGTTAGAGCACACCAGGAGGGTGGAGGAGGCTCTGGCAAGAAAGGAGCAGGCTAGTAGGGATGGGACTCAGGAGGTAACTCTCCTGCAGCAGAGACTGGCCCAGTACTCCAGGACCAATCAGGAGGCACAGAGAGAGGATGAGGCTCTCTGCCAGCACAATGATAGGCTCCAGCAACAGGTAGCGATGCAGGAGAGACTGATAGAGTTTTATAAGGCCTTAACTGAGGAACTGAAAGCGCAGGCTCTTGCATTGCAACAGGGAACAGGGGGGGATAGAGATGACGTTCGCTGGGAAAGAGAAACTCCTGAGCATAACCTCAGGAGCCCTAGTACCAGAGGCCTTCATCTCTCCCAGTCCCTGGACTCTGCCACCCCAATGTCCCCTCGCGCACATGAGCCCAGGGCCACAGGGATGGCAGATTACTATCCAGCTAGAAGTATGGGGCTCAAAGGCCAGTACCTCCCAGGAATGGATGGGCGGGCATCCGGGTATCGGCACCCAAGCACCGTGCAATTTAGGGGGGAACCCCAGGAGAGTAGGCCCATTAAGGGCATCCTGAAAACCTCTGCCCAGTTAGGTCAGTGGGGGGGTACCCATCAAATCCTGGCAGCAAGGAGGGATCTGAAGACTCCTCTGAGCGTTACAGGACACAGGAGACCAGGTCCCCACATTCAGCCAGCCATTCCCAGGCTCGCAGAATCCGGGAAAACCTGGAAGAACAGACGGCCACCTCTGGGAGCAGTGCTTCGGAGTCAGAGGATGAATGGACAGGGTTACCCGAACCAAAAAGGCCAATAAGGCAAAAAGGGCCTTGCTTAAGGACCCATTGAAACAAATAAAGGCAATAAGGAGTGTCATCACGCCTTATCATAAGAACGCCAAGTATTCTGTTTGGGAACACTTGGAGCTCTATGAGCAAATGATGGAGACTTTCCATTTGAAGGACAGCAGTAGCTGCATCCAGTACGTCAAATGGACATTCTCCCCAGAATACTCCAGTTTCTTTGCAGGGCTGGAGGATCAAAACCATTCAAGGTGGTCCACATACAGGGCGGCCATCTTGAAACATTTTTCTGTGCACTGAAATCCTCAAGAGGCTCGCAAGGCAGCCTACAATTTGCAATGTGGGGAGGATCAGGCCCCACAAGAGTTTGTGCAAGAATTAAAGCGTGCTTTTGCGCAGACCACCAGAAGGGTGCGCACGGATAGCAGAGAATTTATCAATACGTTTTTCCATGCCTTACCCAAATACATAATGACCCAGCTCGTGAGAGATTTTCATGAGAAAAGATCTTTAGACTGGGTCATTGAACAGCCTACCCGGATCTATGAGGTGCAGAAGCCCATCGAAAATAAAAATAATGCGCAGAAAAACCCCAAAACCAACAGTACCCGTGCTGCTGCCGCCAAGGTGGCGGAGGTAAAGGTTGCCCCCGTTTTAGATTTGGAGATGGGGGGGGCCTAAAAACCTGCCTGCACCAAATAATTCACAGCCCAGAAGGCCCTCGGGCCAGTCACAGACAGGGAGTCGAGGAGGTAGTCCCACAAATGGGGTCCCCCGCTCCCCTGACTATGTAAGTCGCCGCTACAAGGGAATCCGACCCATCATGGGTTATGTGTGGACTCCTCCAGCCCAAGGGGGGGGGGATCCAGCCAAGCACCTGACCCAGGGAACTTCCCTCCTAACGTCCCCCAGGGGGGCAGAAATTCACCAAATCCTGGGCAGAACTTTTTCTCCAGGTATCCACCCAATTTCCAGCCCCAAAATCATCCATCCTTCTTTCCCCAATTCCCTGAGCCCAGACAACCTAATCCGGGAGAGGGGAGGCCAAGGGTGGAGGGGTACCCAAATCTTCGCAATCCGGGGTATTACCAGAGAAGGGATAGCTACCCTTCCCGGGATCAGCCCAGGAGAGAAAATAG
Source organism: Ambystoma mexicanum (assembly GCF_040938575.1). NCBI lineage: Eukaryota > Metazoa > Chordata > Amphibia > Caudata > Ambystomatidae > Ambystoma > Ambystoma mexicanum. Next base: position 830,070,545 of record NC_090936.1, read on the forward strand.
AGCCCTGTATCAGCCTGAGCGGGTTTCCCAGTTGGAGCACCAGGTCCAAAATATGGCACGGGATCTGGGTCACATACTGAGGGCTCAACAGAACCCTCAGATGAGCATGCCACCGCAGAATGCCCCAAACTCTGGACCTGGTGCTCCAGAACAATGATGGGGCAGCACCCCGATAACCCACCGGTTCCCAGGGAGGAGGCACAAGGGGAAGAGGGGTGTAAAGCCTTGGAGGAAGCTTCCTTCCCAACTTGTAAACAGCCCCTGGAAAACCAGGAACCGGAAACAAAATCTCCTGCCCCTGAAAGCCTGCCTCCCAAGGAGCAGAGGGGGGGTAGGAGAAACAAAGGACCCAAACAGACCCACTTTGTGGAGAAGGTACATGTCTTCCAATTCGAGGGAGAGGGATCCTCAGAGATGGGGGAACTCCTCCCAAGGAAAAATGGGTCCCAAGGGATGCCAATTCAGACTGGGGAGATGTGTAGACTGAGCTACCGCCGCCCATCATCTCATCCCAGAACCAACAATACCAAAATCCCATGGGTCAAACCCATCCTGATGACTGCCTCCAAAAAGGGGGGGCGGCCCAGAACCCGAATCTATTTCCAGTTGCCAACTTTTTCTTTCAGATTCCCCAGGCTCTCCACAGAATTCTGCCCAAATCTCTTCACTAGCAATGTCCAAAACCAGAAAGTTAGCCCACCAGTTGTCCAAAAATGTGCATTATCTGTGCCCCCTTGAGGAGAAGGAGGGAAGATATTATGCCCCGGTACAAGTACAGGGGCAGGGTACAATTTCAGCACTGGTGGACACTGGATCCCAAGCTACCCTTCTGTCCAAAAGGGCCTTTGATGAACTAAATGCAGGAAGGGGGGAGAATTACCGTATACCTCTCTTCCTGGACAACTGCAGAACTTTGACGGGAAGGAAATTCCTGTCGAGGGGACTGCAGATTTGGACATCAAAATTGGGCGACACAAGGTGAAACACCCGGTCATAGTAGTGACTCCAGAGGGCACCCCTTGTTTACTAGGGAATGACCTCCTGAGAAGGTTGTCACCCCTAATAGATTGCGTAAACAAGGTCCTCTGGACCCAGACTAGCCGACCAATAAAATTAAAACAGAGTGTCAACCATGTTAGTTTAAATGGCACCTGCCACATGGTTGAACAAAAATCTGACCAAGTAGAATTTCACTTCCAGAACAACCAAATTCCAGACGTGACAGTAATAGCAGTAGGACAACAGACTGGTGGTGGGGGTCCTCTCTATTTCTGAAATCAACCTTCCTTCCAGACTGGAAGGAAACACTCTGAAATTCTTTACCAATCCACAATCAGACACTCCCACTCCTATAATTCAGAAAGATGTGAAATCAGCTCAGAGCCTGGCTGATATTCAGCAAATTGGAGAGCAGTTGTTCATCCCTGTTCAGTTAAATGATGGGAAGGACTCTGTTCTCGCCCGAGTGTGTGTGAACAACGGTAAGAGCTTCATCAGCGAAGCCATGTACCGCCAACTCCCAAAAGATCCAGCCATTCCCACATTCAAACTGATAGACAAATGAGAAATGGACCTGGAAGCACCTAATTCTAAACATCTCCTGCCAAGCAGGTGTATGCTCAAAATCTCCAGTGGCCACAAGAGCATAGTCCATAATTGTTGGGTCGTGCGAGACGTCACTGCCGCCTTTTACTTAGGCAGTGACATTCTCAATCGCTTTGCTATTAGTTTGGACCTAATAAACTTCAAAGCTTGGTCCCGATTAGCGGATAATCCCGTGGGCTTTGATGATCAAGAAAAAGCATTTAGGTCAGTTCAGTTGCTACCTTATGCAGTTGAAATTCAGATTAAAGAGGAAGTCACCATCCCGGAAAGGACCCGACAATTATCCCTGGAAGTGAAAGTTAAAAGAGTACAAAAATTGAAAAACCCTGATGCTTATATTCATCTAAATGCTTCTCTCCAACTACAAGAGTTAGGGGTAACCCAACACCATTAGTCAACATAGAGCATGACACCATTCCAATAGAGGTGGATAACAGCGACTTACAGAGTATTACTCTAGCCACAGGCACCATCATTGGAATGGCGGTTGATGACCGACATTTCTCCATTGATTGAGGAAATGAACTGTTAGGACCGATCCCCAAGGATTGTTTTAACAGTGACAGTGAGGACAATACAACACCAGACAGGATTTTCACCTGGCATGGGGGAAGTTCCTGTTGTACACTTCTTGCCCTTATGGTAAGGAAGATGTGACTTGTGACTTCAGAGGGGATGAGGTGATTTTCCAGGTCCATGAGGGCTGCCTTGCCCACCTGAAGCCTCCGGTCCAAATCAGCACTCTGACCAGGGACTTCTCCCTAGTCAGAGTGCTATCTGGAGGAGGCCGCTGAGATAGCAAAACCATAAGTCTTTCCAGGCTTCAGGCAGATGGTGGAAGAGAGAGTCAACCTAGCTGATGCCTGTGTGACTCTGGAACAGAAGCAAAAGTTGAAACAAGTTTTGTTGGATTTCCAAGATCTCTTTGCGGTAGACTCATATGACTGTGGTCGCACCGACATCCACACAACAACAATTCCCACGGACCCTGGCATGACTCCAGTGTTTGTGAAGCAATATCGCTTGCCTCTCGCATCCATGGAGTCCCTTACTGAAATAATTAAGAACCTTGAGTCCCGGGGAATAATCCGTACAGTCCACAGCACTTTCAATAATCCGGTGCTGGGAATATTGAAACCAAACGGCCAGTGGAGACTCTGCGCCGACCTTAGGGAGCTCAACAAACGGGTCCATACTTCCCGATGGCCTCTGCCCTACATTGACCAAGGGCTGGCCCAGATTCAAGGGTCACAAGTATTCACTGCAATAGACCTGACCAATGGATACTGGACCGTGCCGGTCAGTAGGGAGGACCAATACAAACTGGCTTTTACCTTTGGGGGCCAGCAGTACACATGGACCCGGACTCCCTTCGGATACCTCAACTCCGGCAATGAATTCAACATTTTCCTACATAAGGTCATGCCCGACCTGGGTGCAAGGGGTAACCTGGCTTATGTAGATGATGTCCTCATCAAAAGTTCATCTGTGGAAGAACTCATAGCGGAGATCCGTTATGTTCTGACACAGTTGAGGGCCGCCGGAGCAAAACTTTCCTTTCAGAAAGCACAGTGGTGTAGAACCCGTGTTAATTTCTTGGGGCATGAGATTACTCCTCAGGGTCTCTGTCCCCAGGAAAAGAAAGTGGAAGCACTTCAGAAACTGAAAGACCCCACGACTCTGCAGGAACTAAGGAGCCTCCTTGGACTGACTAATTACAGCAGAAAGTTCACTGAAGGCTACGCAGAGATCACTAGACCCCTGATTCATCTCTTGAAGGGGGGGTCAAGTGGGAATAGGGTCCAGAACAATCCGAGGCAGTAAGACAACTCAAAAGAAGCCTGTCACAAGCGCATTGCCTAGCTTACCCTGTCAGAAACAAGGAGTTCTTCCTGGAGACAGGGTTCTCTAATAAGTGCTTGGCGGCAGTATTATACCAAAAGCATGACAAGGTCAATAAAGTAATCTCCTATGCGAGCAAAACTTTATCCTCTGTGGAGGAAAAATTCAACGATTGTGAGAAGGCACTCCTGGCCACGGTGTGGGCATTGAAGAATTACCGCCCGTTCATCCAGGGGGAACACATCATAGTGGAGACTCCACACCAACCTCTGCAATATCTCCAAAGTGACAGAATCCGGGGGCGGAAATGTGAGTAATTCCCGAATTACCTCCTGGATTCTGTCAATGCAAGGCTTTCCTGTGGAGGTCAGATATGGCCAAAACAAGAAGAGTCCCCTCGCGCAAGGTCTGGCTCACTTGCATGATTGTGCCAGAGAAAACTGTCTCGAGGACGAAAGTCTAAAAATCAAGGACAACATGGAGGCATACCTTAATTCCCCACACAAAGTCTTTGAAGAAGACAAGTGTGAGGGAATGCCCACTGTCTATTTGGATGGATGCTCTTACCATGTTGACAACAACGGGGAGAAAGAACTGGTGGCCGGCGTAGGGAATGCATGGGTGAAGGAGTTTCCAGAACCCTCCGCTGGATACAAAATTGGTCTCCCGAAGTAGTCAGGTGGCAGAATTGATGGCTGTGCATCAGGCCATCCTCACTGCTGTCCAACATCAACTCCACAAACTGGTCATAATCACAGATTCGGATTATGTACAGAACGGGTTCGTGGAGCACCTGGTTAATTGGAAAACCAGAGGCATGTTATGTGCTAATAACAAACCCCTGAAACATGGGAAGCTAATCCAAAATATTGATGATCTGGTCACATCAAATGGGATGACCATCTACTGGAAAAAGATCAAGGGTCATTCCAAAGTAGAGGGACCAGACAAAACTGGAAATGACTTAGCTGATCAGCTGGCCAAAACCGGGGCCATCCAAGGGGATCTAATCGAAATGGAGTCCCTGTTGGGGGAAATCCAGGTGACTGCTATCACTAGGTCCCAGACAAATGCTCACAATGATCTTTCAACTGCACAATGGAGTAAGGAGACCCCTGATGCTGATTTGATTACAGCTCAGAAGGGGGATCCAATAATTGGTAAGTTTTACCAACACATTGAGGACCCTGAGAACTTTCCCCTGATGGATACCGATTACATTGGGAAAGAGGACCTAAGAGTGTTGATGAAATGTCCAAAAAGGTTCCGAATCCAAGACGGGTTGTTGGTAAGGAAATCCCAAGCTGGCCATGATCAGTGGGTGGTCCCTACCACATTCCGAAGCCTGATGTTAAGTCACGCCCATGATGCGCCCACCGCCGGTCATAGAGGGTTTCACACAACACTGGAAATCTTAAGAGAGGTTGCATACTGGCCACACATGAGGCAAGACCTCGACCAATACTTGAAGGGGTGTCTTGTGTGTGCACAATTTCAGCCATCATCCCTCACACACCGTGCGCCTCTCCAAAAGAGGGGGATGACACTGCCATGGTCAGATTTGTAAATCGACTTTGTAGGCCCTGTAATTCGCTCGTCTAGAGGAAACAAGTACATGTTGACCGTTACATGCTTGTTTACCAAGTGGGTGGAATGTCACCCGGCCCTAAACTGAAAGGCAGAAACAGCAGCTGCCCTGATGATTAACCACATCTTTTCCCGTTTTGGTCTACCTCAAAGGATTGAGTCAGACAGAGGTAGCCACTTCACCAGTGAAGTAATGACAAAGATGTGGGAGATACTGGGGGTCAAAAGGAAGCTACACATTGCTTACAGGCCAGCTTCTTCTGGAGCAGTGGAGAGATACAACCGAACCATTGTGAGCATCTTAAAAAAGTTTGTGGCAGATTCTGGGCCAAGTTGGGATATCCGACTACCTCTGGTCCTAATGGCCATCAGATCTACCCCTTCATCTGCACCTAAAATATCAACATTTGAGTTGATGACCGGACGCAAGATGGTGCTTCCTCAGCATTTGCTCTACAGGACCCAAGAGCAGACACTGATCAATGCCTCCACAACTCATGAGTATGTGGAGAATTTAAGGAAATACCTCCAACATGCTTTTGCCTATGCTCAGCGGAATCTAGAAAGATCAGCTGAGAATATGAAAACGCACTATGATTTGAAAACCACCAGGAAGGAATATGATGTGGGAGACCGGGTCTATCTATACAATTTCCAAAGGAACCAGGCCAAACAGCGAAAATGTTTGCCTACATGGAAGGGACCCTTTGAAATTATAGACAAGATCTCCCCTGTTGCTAAAAAAAAATCTGCATCCTCAAAGGTAATTTGGCGGAAGGGGAAGATAAGTGGGTTCATATTAATCAGCTGAAGTGTTGCCATCCCAGGCACACTCTGCAGCAACTGGAGGAGTCCTCTGCAATACCAGAGGGGGCCGCTCCAGAGTAATTCAGTTCCAACCCTAAAATATCCCATATATAGTCTCTAAAATATTATGACGCTTGTAAGCCACTGTCTATGAATTATATCTTGTTTTTAAATATTGGAATGCTATGTCTATTAAAGTATAAAATGTATATGTCGCCCCACTATATCAATAGTGGGGGAGAAATGTCTATGAATAGGTATTGCCGCTTTCCTTTCTCGTCCTAGGAGAAAGAAAACATGGAGACTGACCACGGAAGGTGACCTGGGGACCGGGAGCGAAGATCCGAGGGGCCCAGGGTACCGCCCAATCCTCCCATCAGGACCAGCAAGGAGAACTGATTGATCGACTGGAGGGAGGAAAAGATGCTGAACTGTGCCATCTATGGAATTGGAAGAAGAGGAGGCGAACATCCCAGATCTTGCGAGTTCCATCAGTGAAAGTACAGAATGGCCATCGCAAGAGGGGGGCTTGTGGGATGTTTTTACCCCTGCATCCAAGCCCTACCATAGAACTGTGCAGTACTGGCATGGAAAACATCATGATGGCCAGAACTCCCCAGAGAGTGCACAGGGAAAACATGAAGAATAGGCTGCCACCCATTTTTGCCTATGTTGTGAGCACAGGAGGGCACTGCCTAAAACCACCATTGGGCTACACACACAGTAGCCTGAAACCATTGGGAATGGCAATGCTGATTGCCAAAAAGCAACTCAGAAATGTGGGGAATTCATTTTCTTAATCCCAAAAATGGATGCAATACCGGTACTCACCACTATCAGAAAGCCGGCGTTTTAAAACCACCAGACATTTGTGTAAAACTGAACAGAGGAACCCAAACCAGGCCAAGGAAAGACTTGCTAAGAGGTGGACAATATGTAAAACTATATTCTGAAATGACTTGAAGGAAGTCATTATTTAATGTATATGTAAAAATTGTAAGTTTGATTTAAACTGGGAACTAAAGTGACATTTAGCTGAATTCTGCCTGACAACTACCCCCAACAGGAGAAACCTGCTCAGCCACTCTTCCCAGGCCTAGCTGCATCCTGCTTCCCCACCAAAAGGAGTGGACAACTCTCTGATTAGATTAGGGAGGGGCATCTGCAGGAGGTTGCACAAAGCCTTGTCCTGGACTCAGGCAAATGTTATATTGGGGGGGCCGTAAAGTGGCTTCCTCTTGGGAGAAGTGGGAGGAGAAGTGCCTCTGGGAGACACCCGAGCTGGAGGCGGGGACAGTCAGAAGCTTCCCCCATGTGCTTTGGAACCTAAACCACACCCATCTGGGCCACAGCATAATTTTAAAAAGATAGATAACTCATAGTGCGGACTTGTCAGAATTATATACGTAATATCATTATTCTTGTGATTTTTCTGTGCACGTTTTAAGAGGTGTTAGGACCCTGTGGTGTATGCTGGGGGGTTGCTAGCGGAAAATAGGGTCTTACTCCAAATGTCTGCACGTTAAATCAATTAATGTCCATGCTCCTTGCGCACATGTGTGTACATTTTGGTAAAAGTCCGATATTGGTAAACCAGTCAAAAAGCGCAAAATGTTGTCATTTTTGAATGCAAGCCCCCAGGAAGATCAGAGGCGGACAAGCATGGACCATAAGGAATATATAATGTGTACATGTAATTTCAACAAATTGTGTATCTGGGAAATATGTATTTGAATCAAATATAGATTTGTGGGCAAATTGACCAGGGGAGGATCCTCTGACCCATAAACAGACCTCATCATGATGACAATCCATTTCCTTCCCCCAATCATGGGAGATGGGAGAATTGGGCCAATTACAAGTAGAGAAGGGCAGGCTCAGTTATGCCACACACACACCCACTTCCAAAACACATAAAAAGAGACTGCTGGGACAGGTAGAGACATTCAATTCCATTTGCTGCGGAGCGTGCTGACCGACGACTTCACATCCAGAGATCCAACACTTATACTTCCAAGCTAAACAGAGACTACAGAACTTTGAACCAAGAAGGCCCACTGCAAGCAAAAGTATTCTCAGCAGGCCTTCAGACTCCAGCAAACCTAACCAAACTATTCAACAGCCGGGCGAGCTGTTTGAATTCTTTGCCAAGAACTTGTGCCGGAACCGCAGACCAGACCCAGACCGCTGTGAGCAGAACCAGAGATCCGGATCGCTGTGAGCAGAACCGGTGCCTGATTGACCCGCCGAGCAGAGAGAACCGCCGCTGGACGTGTTGACCAGATCCGTGACGAGGCCCATTAATTTCAAAATTAGGAGTGAGTATCCGCCAGAACTGTGCAGAACCCAATCTCTTAGTTAAAATAATCTAATCCAAACTATTTTAACCTAATTAGAACAGCCTCCTAGAAATGGTGTCATCTGTCATTTGTAAAGCTGCACAACTGTCACCTGTCAATTCTGCAGCTGCAAGCTGTCACCTGTCATTTTGAGTTTTTCTTTAAATCCGAAAAGCTACCTTTATTAAATCGTCTGTATCTCCGGAACTGTTTGTCCTAGGAACGTGGTTTGACGTGGTTTCATTTTAAAGCTGTGATTCTAGGCTTTCAAACGAACCTTGAACTGACTACTCTCTATACTTTTTCCGCAATCGGGATTTACGGACTCGAGAAATTTACCGCGATTTGCGATTTTGGCTCAATTTCTCCACTTGTCAAAATAGCAGCTCCATTCCTTCCTTTGTTAAAATCCGTTTGCAACCTGGTAATAACTCATAGAGCATTGCTAAAGTGAGCCTGAACTAATACCAACAAGCATCTCTCACTCACCCAGAATCTCTAGAGGGAATTAAAACCAGTTAGCACATTTTCCCATCTGTTGCCATCACATTTAAAGGCATTTTGGGCCTGTGTTTCAAACTTCTACCTGTTTCCTCTAAGCTTGCTGGGGGGGAACTGAATTTCGTATTGTATTTGATTGCATTCCTGAGAACTGTGTGCTCCTCTTTCCATCTCCTTCCATTTCTTACATTGCATAGGGGGGGGGTGAATTGCCAGAGAAAAAGTGATTACATTGTTGTTGGTTGAAATCATATCAAGTTTATTTGCTGTACTGCATTTTATTCCACCTTGCATTTCCTTGAAACCATAAAGCATTTTCAGCTACCTCATCCTCTATACTACTCCTAAGTAATCAAGTGTACCACTGTAACATTACCCATTGTGGATCCACATCATATGTCTCAGTGTACTATCAGATCTTAATTTATTATAAAAGTGTGATATATATATATATTGTTTAATTTTTCAAATAAACCTTTTAATTTGCAAAACAAACTTACTTCTTGGCTCAGTGGGGTCAGGGGGATTCTAAGAGAGGGGTGTTATATAAGGGTTGTCACCCAGAGTACATGAACTGGACCTAAAAATATATCAATAAGGGTTTCCCTCAGCATCCCAGACTAGGCATTGACTTAGCTGGACTGTTGAAGTGAAGCCGCTTAACATGATGATAGCACATTTTTGCTTATCCTTCAGTGAAGTCTCTTGACTTGGAGGTATTTGAAATTTTAGATAGACCCATGTTGCCATCAAGTCAATTGGCTTAGGGAGTCAGGAACTGAAGCCTTGTCCCCTAAGGGGGAGTCCCTCCCGGTGAAGTCCCATTTGCTTTGCCCCCTCGAGAGGGTGTTGCGGAGCGGGCTCAACTCCCTAAGCTCACAGGATTGGCTGCCGTTGGTAATACTATTAGCAGTTAAATTAGTACTACTAGTAGTGGATACTACTGATACCAGCTGGAAGACCTACTGGATTGGTAGTAATTATAACATCATTGGTAATAGTACTAGCAGTGCCAATGATAGAAGTAGCATCCCCATCAGAAGTAATCCTTTCAACATAATAATACTAATAATAATCATTTTTCAATCAAAGTGAGGCAGTAGATAGTGCTCTGCAAGACAGGCTGTAGGTTTAGTGCATGGTGTGATATTGTGACCATTGGAGAGAGGACTTTTTCCTTGTGCTCAGAACAAAAAGCAACAGCAAAAATGAAGCATGATGGTGAAATGAGAAGCCATTAACCCATTTGTCAGACTGGCCTTTATATATTTATGTTGAAAGGCTGTACTAGAACTGCATGAATGTAAAGATCCATGGAAACTTCAATTTACTAAGTTATTATAAAAAAATATTAAAGGTAAATATAAGATTGATGGACATATAGTGATAGAATAGTATTCATATAATACATCTTGCAAGTGTCCTCTGAGAATCTGCGTCCTTCTTGCTACAAATGTAATCTGTTCTACTAGTAGTTATACTACCACTGAAGCTGTGGTTATCATTACTAAGATTGATGGACTGTTAGGATCAGCCTTCCTTTTTATGGTTTCACCTTCTGAATGCTGTATGTATGTGGTGATGTCATCTGTGGAATGTATGAGGTATCTTGGAGTGTTTGTGTATGAAAGGGTTCTAACCCAGGCAGTTGATCTAAGGAAGCCTGGGTGGTGGGAGCCAGTGGGTTTCCCTCATGATTTCCTCCTATCTCCTTATGGACTTGATGAGACCTGATTTTGTACCTGTAACTGAAGAACCTGAATAAAGCAACCATTAAGCATACCTGCAACTGCATCCTGATTATATCACTATGACCCAGACCGGGACATAACAATTGGCGACGAGGACTGGTCTCCAACAGGACTGGTTGGATGGACCCTGAAGGCTACAAGGCAACAGGTACCTGTGTGTGTGTGTGTGGTCCAGGATAAGGAGAAAGGAGACACTGCTGCGGGGGGTGCAGAGCAGGAGGGAAGCTCAAGTGAGAGACTGTACAAGGAGAGGGAACCCACTGCCCCCATGGTCCAGGAAGAGTCCCACCACCCAGGGCTGAAAAAGTGACAGTGCCTTGGTAGGCGTAAGGACAGGCACCCAGGGCTAAGGAAGTGTTTGTGCACTGAGCAGGGCTCAGAAGGACTGGAAGTCCCGGTAGGCACCCTGGGCGGAGTAAAGCAGGCGACCCTAGTAAGCACCCAGCTGCAAATGGATTGTTCTTATACACTGGGAATAAAGCCTGGGCTGCAGAAGCAGTTTTTAGTTGGTAAACATAAGAGAGAGTGCTAAACTACATCTGCCCACGGCGCCAGTGAGTGGATGTGCCCACTAGCCAGAGACAGGTTAGCAAGCTGAAGAGGTAAACAGAAGAGAGGGAGCGAGTTCCCAGCTCCCCGTGGTATCGTAGACTGCTTGCAGCCAAGATAATGGCGCAGTTCTGTCATGGAGGCGCTTTAAAATGGCACGAGAAATGGAGGACCTCAGCAAGGAAACCTCAGCAAGCTCCGAGCGAAAGGAGATCAGTCCCGTGTTTAAGACTTTCATAAAATTAGTTGGACACAGTAAAAACAGTTTTTTTCGTCAGCTGTGTGACGGTTGGTGAGCAGAGCTCAGAGCAGCTCTGCGCTTCAGTGAGACTGATGACATCAGCGCTGCTGGTGTGGGAGCTAGCAATCGTTTGGAACTTTCTGATTGTGAGGCTTTGCGGCATTCTGCGCGAGCTGGCCTTACCATGGAGTGTTGGGCGCTTACCCGGCGATCGCTTCCTAAACCATTTGAGCTGCCGTGTTTCGGCATTGATTATCAGAATAAAGCACCCATATGCGTCCCTACGTGACCAGGAAGCAAGCAGTGGACCAATCATAGCGTCCATGGGCGTGTTCAGGAAGCAATCCTGTTGTCGTCCATTCTTAGCTACAGACGGTGACGTGTCTGTGGTTAGCGGCGCAATTAATCTGCAATGGACAACAGCTGGAGTTGTATGTGCCTCGAGGCTGTGTTCCCAGGATACAACTGAATTCAGAGTGGTACAGTTGTTGAGCGGCTGTTAAAGTTGCCAACCGCTCCGTGATCAAGTGAGAGTGGCCATGTGAGATAGTTGAAATCCACATGGTTTTTCAGTCGCTATGCAGTTAGCTTGGATCGGAAGTGTTTGTTTACCTTTCAGGAATTCCAATGTAACGTTACTTATGGAATGCAAGGATGTTATTAGAGTTGCCTGGTGTGCATGACTGAGGTGGATGCCTTTTAAGTTTTACAGCTCGGTAGTCTAACGTGGAATGAGTTTAACAGTTTCTGAGGCTTTGCAGCTAGGATTCGTGGCAAAGGTGGCAACGTGAACTTTTAATATGTCACCAGGAATTTTTCAGAAAAGGTTGCATTAAAACTGTTTAGTTTTAGGCATGGAGAGTTAGTTTGACATATCTCACTAACATTCATAATAATGTTGAGAATTTTGCAGTATGTGAGTAATGAGTTATGTTGCAATTCATGTCTGTTAATCCTATGTTTCATGATCTCTCTAGTTTTTAACCATTTTGAGGATTTTGCAGCTTGTAGCGTTGTTTCCTGCAATGGACAACATGGACTTATAGATTTTGACACCATAGATATAATTTCTGAGTAATGTCATATTCATGTGTTTAGTTTTGCCAAAAATATTTTAAGGACATGTTCTTTGATGTGGAGTGTGGGTAGGGCCCTGCCCACACCCCACTATTTCCACCTGTTAGTATCAACATGTCTTTTCTTAAGTGTTGAGTGGTTATGTTGCAAAACTGTTTGAAGATGCATGGCATGCATGTAACCAGTGTGAAGTGTGTGTGCGCTGACTGGTTGTGGCTAATCTAGTGACTCTGCAGAGTCATTGTGTATGTGACTAATGGTAGTCTAGTCAAGACTCAGAGGAGTCTTGATAGTGATTTGTGAGACTGGTGGTAGTCTAGTCAAGCGGCTCTGCGGAGTCATGATAGTGAATTGCGTGACTAGTGGTAGTCTGGTCAAGCGGCTCTGCGGAGTCATGTTAGTGATTTGGGTGACTAGTGGTAGTCTGGTCAAGCGTCTCTGCGGAGTCATGTTAGTAATTTGTGCAGCTCTGCGGAGTCATGATAGTAATTTGTGTGGCTTTGCGGGGTCATGATGGTAAATTGCGTGGCTCACAGGAGTCAGGGTAGTGATTTGTGTGGCTCATAGGAGTCAGGATAGTGTTTTGTGCTGAGCCATGATGGTGAGTGATTGATTATTATTGTTTTTACTTGAAGTGTTGCTTCTAGAGTCATCCTGGATTTTGTTCTGGGTGGTTCTGGGAGCATGGCAACAGAACATCTTGGTAGTGGGGTTACCTGGTTGTTTTTAGTAGCTATGAGGGCTTGAGGTGTCTGGCCAACACCTCAAGGAAGTATGGTGGTATGGTTGACTGGTTCTCCACTTGTTGCCTCTGTTCTCCGTGTTGCTATGAAGGTTGAGTGGTTGAGGATGAGTCAAGTGAGTGTGTTTTGGTTGATTGGAGGCGCCTATCTCTTTAGTTGCCATGAGTCTATGGTCTGGTGTAGTAGGTTAGACATGTTCCTTGTAGGTGTGTAGCGGACTTCGTGCCAGCCCGTATAGGTGGCCGTTTGTGCTCAGGTGTGGCAGTCCTGAGGTCTACCAGTGGCAGTGGTGGACGGGAGGTGTTTTGTTTCCTCAGGTTGAGTATGGCATGCTGGTTAGTAGCCCAGAGGGGCAGGTCTGTGCTCCAGCATGGCAGGCTGGTGACCCGTTGGTGGCAGCGACGGGTGGAAGGTGATGCGTGATTTTTTTGAAGGACAGAAGTTGTTGTTGTTTAGATGGTGGGGTGCCGTTACCGGATTGTTAGTTACGCCTGGTTGTCCAGCTGTTATATTCTTGGTCTTTTAGAGTGACTGGCAGGACATCGATGCTTGAGGCCCTTCCAATGGTTAGGTGTGATGACCGCTTTAGGTCACGGTGTGCTTGAGGTGTGAGACTGGATTGTTTGGGATTGTAGGGGAAGGAGGTGTTAGGAATAGCCTTCCCTTCTATGGTTTATAAGGGAAGGAGGTGTTAGGATCAGCCTTCCTTTTTATGGTTTCACCTTCTGAATGCTGTATGTATGTGGTGATGTCATCTGTGGAATGTATGAGGTATCTTGGAGTGTTTGTGTATGAAAGGGTTCTAACCCAGGCAGTTGATCTAAGGAAGCCTGGGTGGTGGGAGCCAGTGGGTTTCCCTCATGATTTCCTCCTATCTCCTTATGGACTTGATGAGACCTGATTTTGTACCTGTAACTGAAGAACCTGAATAAAGCAACCATTAAGCATACCTGCAACTGCATCCTGATTATATCACTATGACCCAGACCGGGACATAACATGGACATATAGTGATAGAATAGTATTCAAATTAAGCATGGAAAAGGCATCTATTAGAGAATTAAATATGTGTGTATAAGTGAAGTCTTAGTTACTTACCTGTAACTGTATTTCTCCAGCATTGGTATCTTTCATAGATTCACATGCTTGAATATTCCCCGTCGTCAGACTGGGAATCCTCGGTGATAAATTAAATAATAATAATTTTTTTTTTGTTTTTAAATATATATATATATATATATAAATATACACTGCCACCTAGCAGTGCATGTACATAGCCCATTATAGCCTATGAGCCACTTCATTGTGTAGTCCCTCCACCTCACTTTGGTCCTTTATGGCCCCAGCCAATGAGGTGGCAGGGCTTAAGCTCCGCCCCCGGCAGCCATCTTCAGATTTTGAACCGTAGAGATTACAGTATGATGGATGCCGAGCATAGGAGCAGCCTCTCAGGGGAGGCGGGCGGGCGCATGTGAATCTATGAAAGATACCAATGCTGGAGAAATACAGTTACAGGTAAGTAACTAAGACTTCTCCAGCATTGGATCTTTCATAGATTCAGATGCTTGAATAGAATACCAAGCAGTTAAAACATGCCACCATTATAAACAGATATGCATAATTACAGAAAAACATATTTCTGATCAAACCTTTACCATGCAGCAACACAACGGTTACATACTTCGGGAAAGGTGGGAAAGGAGGCTGGTCCTACCTTACACAAAGAGATGGCGGAGCACTGCCTGTCCAACTGCAGTTTCTTTGTTGGTATCTTCAGTCAGGCAGTAGTGTTTTGCGAAAGTATGGAGAGTGCTCCACGTGGCAGCTCTGCATATGTCTTTCAAGGCCACCCCTGCGTGGAATGCTGTTGACGCCGCCCTTCCTCTGGTGGAGTGCGCAGACGGCGGTCTAGTTAAAGGGTCGCCTTTCAACTGATGACAGTGGGTGATGCAGGACGATACCCAGCGTGCCAGGCTTTGTTTGGATATATGTTGGCCCTTGGAACGGCCAGAGAAGGAAATGAATAGCCGGTTTGAGGAGCGGAACTCCTTGGTTCTTTGCAAGTAAAACTTCAACACCCTAGAAACGTCTAGAGAGTGTAATGTCCTTTCCGCTTCCGAAGCGTGATTCTGGAAGAAGGTTGGTAAAACAATGCGCTCAGTGAACAACATCTCCGAAAGTACCTTGGGGAGGAACTTCGGGTGAGGCCTTAAGATGACGCGGTCCTTCTGGAACAAGGTAAATGGAGGTTCCGAAGACAAAGCTTGCAACTCACTGATCCTTCTGGCCGATGTGATGGCTACCAGGAAGGATGTCTTCCAGGACAAGAATTTCATATCGCATCTATGTATGGGCTCGAAGGGAGGTTGCATGAGGGCTGTTAAGACGGTGTTGAGACTCCATTCCGGAACTGGTGTAGGTGTAGGCGGATAAGTACGCATCAGCCCTTTCAGGAAGATCTTGATCGCTGGTAAGGAGAGTAAGGCTTGCGTCTACGCGGTTACTGTGTAGGCCGCTATGGCTGACAGATGGACCTTGATAGAGGACAGTGAGAGCCCTGATTTAGCCAGGTGCAACAAGTAAGGCAGAATTTGATCAACCGAGGCCGTGAGGGGATCGATCGCAGAGGTCTCGCACCATTTGGAAAATCTGGTCCATTTTCTGGTGTAGGCGAGTTGCGTGGACGGGGCTCTAGCGGCCCTGATGATATCCCAACATTCTGATGGTAACTTTAGGTGCATTAGTTTACGCTGCTCAGGAACCATGCTTTGAGGGACAGGCTCCTCGGGTTGTGGTGGAGGACCTTGCGGTTCTGTTGTGTCAGTAGATATTGATGTGATTTGAGACGAATCGGGGTTTTGCAGGATAGATGTCTCAGCGTCGGGTACCAGACTTGCCGTGCCCAATCGGGTGCAATAAGAATCAAGGAACAATCCTGTTCTTTCACCCTGCGAAGTACCCTCGACATGAGGGGAATGGCTGGGAAGGCGTAGAGGAGCTTCCCCGACCAATCCACTGAGAACGCGTCTCCCAGCGATTGGTGCTCGGGGTATCTTGACGCAAATCTCTTGCATTTTTTGTTGTTCCTGGTGGCGAAAAGGTCGATCTGCGGAGGGCCCCATAAGGCAAATATCCGTCGGGTTTCTCTGTCGTCCAACTCCCACTCGTGTGACGCTGTGTATTCTCTGCTTAATCTGTCCGCTAGGACATTGTCTACTCCTGGAAGGTGCTCTGCCCTGATCTGTATCCCGTAGCGCAAGGCCCATGCCCATAGCTGTTGGGCTTCTTGCGACAGAATCTGAGACCTCGTGCCTCCCTGCTTGTTTGTATAGTGCATGGAGGTCGTGTTGTCTGTCTGGACCGTAAGAACTTGACCAGCTATAACCGGTAGGAAGGCTTTCAGCGCCAACCTTACGGCCCTGAGCTCCAACACGTTGATGTGGAGCTGGGACTCTTGTGCCGACCAAGATCCCTTGGTTTGGAGGTCCGCAAGATGAGCGCCCCAGCCTGATAAGGAAGCGTCCGTTCGCAGCAGGAGGGTCGATGTCGGTGCTTGAAACTGTCAGGAAAGGCAGAAGGCCTTGACTACGGCAAGGGGTAAAGTGCACAGAATTGCACAGGGAACAACTTTGGATCTAACAACGTGCATAAAATACCCAAGGCTTGTGTATGTATAAACCCAGGAGTGCAAATAAAGTATTTACCAATATACGAAAAAGGAATGTAGGGTAAGCACTTAAGACCTCCTTATAACTGAAAGGAAAGTCAGCAAACTCTTTACCCACTATGCTCTTACAGATACTGACGGCGCTAAACCCACGTAGCGGGCAAGCAAGTACAGATTCTGTGAACTGACACTCTGTAAAATACTGAATAAGTAACATTCAAACAGTACTCACGAGGACCGGAAAGACCACTAGAATGTCAGTAATGTCACGAACCCTGTAGATCAAACAGGAACCCAGAAGGCTGTAAAAGCAAAGTGTTAAAGATAACAAAATACGTTAACCCTAGTCAGGGGCAAGTAAGATTTGTGATATTAACTTGTGAGGCAAACAAAAGGGGATACACACTGGAATATGTTGCAACAACACCCACACCTAATATGCGATGGAAAGTAAATGCTGAAGTGCAATGGAAAATATGGAATGGAATCTGAATGGATCAGGAGCTGGGGAAACGCTATTACAAAGAAAACCTTTCCCACCCAACCAAGGGAAAAGGCAGTAAACTAATACTACAAAAGTAAGGTTAATGCATCAAGTCTTCAGTAACCAGAACAGCATAAAGAGACAGAACGCTCCGGAAACCTGGTCTGCATCAAATAGTAAAGCACAGAGAAAGGCTGTCTGCAGACAGAGGAAGAAAGAAAGGGAAATGCAGAAAGCATAAATCAATTAAGCACATTAATCCGAAATCCAGGACAGAGGAATAAGATACAGGAGCTAAGAACTGGGCACAAAAGCTAGGAACTGGAACTAGGTTCAAGGCACAGAAACCAGGAACAAGGAACAGGAGACTAGTCACAACAGGAACACTGCTACAATGACCCGCGCCGGACTGAAGCAAACTGAGGCTTTTCAAGCTGCTAAACGAACACACCCCTCAGGCGTGCCGCCTGCTGCGCCTGCAGCCACAGGTGTTGCCTATCCTCCACCCAGCCTTGTCCTGCAAGGGAGGAGATGAAGCAGTGAGCCAGGCATTCTGGGAAGCAGGAGGTGAAGCAGTGAGCCAAGGCATTCTGGGAAGCATAGTCATTTGATTTAAGTAGCATGCTGGCTGCCAAAACCCTGGAATGGATCCGGAAGGGAAGAAACTTGGAAAATAAGTTTGTAACGGTCCCAATTCATCAGAACACTGTAGCATAAGGTTCGAGGGAAATGTCCAGTAGGGAATAAACCCCAAAACATGCCCCCAAGTGGCGGGAACGGGAACAAAGGGAGCGAGAACGGGAGCGAAGGGAGCGGGCCGTGACAGAAACGGCATTCCCTGTAGAAGATTCCTCGGAACGTTCCACCATCGAAGGGCCTTGTGCAACGTCGATGGAATCTGGACAATGTCTTCCCAGCATCCGAAAGCTTGTTTCCATTGGTGGTCCAGAGCTTCCTGAACCGGCCTCATGCGAAGCCTGCAGTTCGGTATGAGGAATATACATGATGACATCATGCCCAATAGGGATTTGTAAGAGCGTACAGATGTTGTCTTTTTCTGTAGGAAGTTCGAAGTTGAGCGTAGAATCGCTGCTATTCTCTCTGTGGATGGTCTCACTCTGGGAATGCTGGAGTCGAGCTCGGCTCCCAGGAAGAGAGCTACCTTGCTGGGAACGAGGCAGGACTTCGTCTGGTTGATGGAGAAACCTAACTCTTTTAGAAGGTTGACCGTCCTCGACACTGCCGAACGAGCCTTTGCAGCTGAACTTGCCTTTATCAGCCAATCGTCCAGGTATGGAAAAACGTCCGTTCCTGCTCTCTTGAGACTTGCTGCTACCGGTGCCAGGCACTTCGTGAAAACTCTTGGCGCCGATTTTAGACCGAACGGAAGCACTTGAAACTGAAAGTGGAGCCCTCCCACTGTGAACCTGAGGAACTGCCTGTGTGCTGGATGGATCGGAATGTGGAAGTATGCATCCTCCAAGTCTAAAGTGGCCAAGAAGTCGTGCTTGTTTAACCAAGGTAGCACCCCTTGTAGAGCTACCATCTTGAAAGTTATGCGCTTGATGAACTTGTTGAGAACCCTCAGATCCAAGATGGGCCTCCATTGACCGTTTTTCTTTCTGACGAGGAAAAATCGGGAGTAGAAACCTTTTCCCCTCTGAGAATAGGGTACTGGTTCTACTGCTGCCTTCTGGAGCAGTTTTTGCACTTCGGACATGACCTGTCTTAGCATATGCACTCTGCGGGGAGTTGGAGGCAGGGAAGGAGGTTGGTCCAGAAATTCCAAGGTGTGACCCTTTCGGATCACCTGTAACACCCATTTGTCCGATGTAATTGACCGCCAGCGCTGGAAAAACTGGCTCACACTTCCCCCCACCGGGGCGTGGCGAAGGGGGGGGGGGGAGATTGGTCGTCAGTTCTGCTTGCCTTGCGACTTCCCTTGGGCGGAGCCACGTCTGCCTCTATGGGCGTATCTGTTGGATGACTGATATTTATTGGCTTGGTACGTGCCGCCTTGTGCTTTTTGACCATAGGAGGAACGACTGTATGCCCTGAACTTGGAAGGTGAACCTCTAAAGGGACGAAAAGACTGATGGTCCTTACTTTTGTCCTTTAAGGAACTGATGGCTCTGGCTGTGTCAGTGTCTGTCTTGATTGCCTTCAAATGGTCATCTATCTTTTTCCCAAAGAGATCTTGGCCGTCAAATGGCATGTCTAGTATCTGCGCCTGAACTTCAGGTCTAAAGTTAGTAGCCTTCATCCAGGCCTGCCTTCTGAGCACTGTGCCGTGCGCCATCTGTCTGAAGCCTGATTCGGCCACATCAACTGCTGCGTCGATCATGTGATCCGATGTTGCTTCACCATCCGCGATTATGGATTTTGCCTCCTCCTGGAGCTCCGGTGGTAATTGTTTCGCCAAGTTAGACATGCGGAGCCAAAGCTCGCGATCGAATCTTGCGGTCATGGCCAGTGCATTACCCGCTCTGATTGTAAGTGATGCAGAAGATGATACTTTCCTGCCCATGGCTTCCAATTTACGTCCGTCCTTATCCGGTGGGGCCGACAACGGTGAGGAGGGGTTGGCGAGTTTCTTTCTGGCCGCCACTGTAATAACTGAGTCCGGTTTCGTATGACCCTTTAAACAAAGCGGTGCCGAATCCAGAGCTTTATATTTCTTTTCTGGCCTGGACACCAACGCCGGAGTCGATAAGGGCGTAGATAGGATCTTGGATCCGGAATCCCAGATGGTATCGAGGAGGGGAATTGTGGTCACTGTCCTCCTTCGTTTGTCCCTGTGCTCGTAGAGCACTGATTGCCTTTCCTCTGAAGAAACCTGAATTTTAAACAGTTCTGCGGCTTTACCTATTATGGTGTGGAAAGAGACGAGATCATCCGGTGGCGAGGCCTTGCCCGGCGAGTCTCTCCCCCTGGGCTTCTCGACAACGTAGTCATCCCAATCGTCTGGCTCCTGAGTAATTTCTCCTTCTTCTGGTTCCGAAAATTCACCAAAAGGATCCTCCTGCCAGTCTGATACCGAGATGGTGGACGGTACCATGGTGGGATCTACGTCCGGAGATCGCTGTCTGTGCGATGACTGTGGTGACGGGACTCTTGTAGGTGAAGCACTGTGGGTGCTGCTCCTCGGTCTTCGAGCAGGTGATCTCATTCGTTTTTGCGGTCTACTCCTGTAAGGAGAGCAACCCGATGTGCCTGGAATCGGGGATGACTCTCTAGGAATGGGATTAATCGGAATTTGCTTCTCCCTTTGCCGTTTGTAAAATTCTTCTACAATCCTCTGCACGGATAACATGAGCACCGGGTCATGAGGATATTCGGATTCTCCCGTGGACGGGTGCCAAGGAGGGCTGTATTGCTTCGGTAAGGGACCGATGGACTCTTCCACCACTTCCGCATCGGAGAATTCTTCCTGAAGAATTATATCCGGAAGTTCTGCCATGTGCCCCAAAGGTGAAAATTGCTGTACCAGAGGTTCAGTTACAGTATTCTTCTCAATGATATTGCTTGTAATGACAGGAGCTTCAAGTGTGAGAGGCAGTAATTCCTCTGTAACTGCCGAGATTTGTGGTGCCTCTGAAGGCGTTATGGATGATGATATCCTCGTCGACGACTGAGATTTTCCCGTCGAGGAGGGCTTCGCCGTCGACTGAGATTTTCCCGTCGACGACAGAGATTGTCCCGTCGACGGAGGCTTCGCTGTCGACTGAGCTTTTCCCGTCGACGACAGAGATTGTCCCGTCGACGGAGGCTTCGCTGTCGACTGAGCTTTTCCCGTCGACGACTGACCTTTTCCCGTCGACGAGGGCTTCGTTGACGAATGTGGAGTGTGTTCCGTGGACGACTGCGTCATGGAGGAATGCTTCGTGGACGAGTGGTGTTTCTTGCTCGTCGACGATTGCTTCGCGGTCGACATGTCCGATGATGATGATCTAACTGTCGACGATGTCTTAAGCGTCGTCGTCGTCGATGCTGGTTTCGTCGACGGTATGGCCGATGACGGGCCTTTACCTTTCCCTTCATTCGTGGGCGGTTTACCCGCCGACTGCCCCCCCCCCGTTTTTTGCAAACTCCTCCTTACCTCTGGAGGCAGATTTTGCTGACTTTTTCTGGCTTGATAGGTCAACTGGAGGCAGAAAGGGTATCAATTCCAGCTTCCTCTTTTTGGATTTGGGAGAGGAACTCCTTTCCACTGAAGAGGCCCTTCTCTTTGAAGTTTGCCTCTCAGATGGAATGCTGGATTGGACAGGAGCTGTTCTGACAGACTCTTCGTCCGAAGATTGATCCCTGGATTCCAGGTATGACAGGAGTCTTCTATGCCTGTCATGAAGGGTCTTAGTGGAAAAGGTTTTACAAATCTCGCATTTTTTAATGTCATGTGGGTACAGACAATAAATGCAATGCTCGTGGGGGTCCTTGTAGTAAACCAATTTCTTCTTGCACCTCGTGCAGTCCCTGAACAGGGAAGGCTTCCTGACAGCCTGAGGTGCCTCCATTTCTGAAGAGAAGTTCAGTCGACGATTTTGAGAGGAAAACAACACGTTTTGCCACCAAGGTTAATTGGAAAGAAAGCCCCTAAGAAGGGGAACAAGATGGAATATATTTTACAAATATATTCCACACAAAAGTAGAAAGAATTTGAGAAAGCTCAGAGAGCTTGAGGATTCCCTGTGTCTGATAAGACTGCGGTGAAAAATCTGAAGATGGCTGCCGGGGGCGGAGCTTAAGCCCTGCCACCTCATTGGCTGGGGCCATAAAGGACCAAAGTGAGGTGGAGGGACTACACAATGAAGTGGCTCATAGGCTATAATGGGCTATGTACATGCACTGCTAGGTGGCAGTGTATATTTATATATATATATATTTAAAACAAATTTTATTATTATTATTATTATTTAATTTATCACCGAGGATTCCCAGTCTGACGACGGGGAATATTCAAGCATCTGAATCTATGAAAGATCCAATGCTGGAGAAGTAAACGTTATTAACATTTGTATAAACAAAGCAAAACCTTTCTACAAGTCATGATAATTATCTTTGTTAGCATACATAAGGTTTCTGATTATACAGTATTGCCATTTGGCGAGCGTGTCACAAAAAAGAATTATGTTTAGAACTGAAAGTGCTAAAATTAGCAGCAGTGGGACCAGTACTAGGACATGTTCTAATAATACTTGTAGAAGCAGTATTAGTGCCAATAATTGTGACCGTAGTGCATGGGTCTCCAATCTTTAGCTTTCTAAATGCTTGGACTATAACCACCATCAGCCCTATACAGCATAGGAATTACCGGCACCAGCTCTTTTTCCCTGACCAGCATGTCTGACCTACCCGTAGATCAGGCCCTTACCGGCAAAGAAATAAATGCCTGAATCACCGGCACCGGTAATACCGGTGCTTCAGGCAATCCCATTGGAACTCCATGGAATGGGAATTTACCGTTGTCTCCACCGCCCTTAATATCCCGGTAATACCGGGATATCGGGCGGCTGAGACGGTAGGACCAGCTGGCCAGTCCCCCACCGGAATTATGGCGGGGTACCAGCAAACTCATAATGAGAGCCATATTATTACTGGTACTCACACTTGTAGTTTTGGTGTTATAATAATAGGAGTACGGGCAAAGGTTTATGTGTAAGAGAGGAACTGGGTATAATATATATCTCTCTCCCACTGCCTTTATTTCTCCCTCTCCTACTCCCCTCTCTTTCTTCCCAAGTATAATTAGCATTTGGGGATAGGATTAGCAAGATTACCAGTTATTAGAGGAAGCTGGATTAATAGAAATGTAAACTTGTTGGTGAACAATAAAAGAAAATGAAACATTTTGCTTTGAATCTCTGCTGCTGTGATGGATCTTCAGACTGCACTTCCTTTTTTCATCTGCTGTCAATTACAGTTTCTGATGTTGAATGCAATTCATCATAATTAAATAAGCCTTAGCAGAATTTTTTTTACATTAAAGTTTAAAAAAAGATATATGGAAATAGATTTGTATTGGAAACCCACGGCAAGGACAACAGAATGCTCGACAAACAGGTAGCAAAGTGGTGATACTTGTTTTATTCTTGTAGGTAGTTAAACCAAGACAGTTTTAAAGGGAGCAGGAGCGCACAATCAATAAGAGGCAGACGACTTGGTAGCATACCATAACAAAAGGTCCTATGAGTGAAGAATAGATATGGTTGGGGTTTTTGGTCACCTCCAGAAAGTTCACCTGCGGTTCTCTGATTCTGGCTGGACTGGCTAAATTAAATGTGTAATATTTGGAGGTGATGGTAATGGTAAGGGTCAGGGTGTGGGCTTATGGTGTACTAAATGTTATGCAGTGATTTTGCTGAATGGATAATAACTAATAACATTTTGATGTAAACATTTTCAACGAAAGAAATATATATTTTTTAAGCTATATATCGGGGTGGGATAAGGGGTTGAAACGGGCAGGGAGGGGATGGGGTGGGATTGTAAACGAAGGAAAACAAGGGTTTGGGGTGGGGGCTCTCAAATATATATATATAATTTTTAAATCAGTCTTTTTTTCATAAAAAATGTTAAGATCAAAATGTTAATGTCACGCCTTGAAACACTTGTGTATAGGTGCGCTATAAATGCCATATCATATCATTCGTTATTATCTATTCGTTAAAATCACATGTAACCGGGTTAAATATAACATAAAATGGGAGCTGTACTTTCAAATTGTGTAGGGATGGAAGAGTGAAGAATAAAGAGTCCCAGGGTCTGATCTAATAAGACTTAGTTTCTTAGTCCAAGTTCCTACTCTAATATTTAAGAACTAAGAGTAAATATCCCTGAAAATGTCCGTTAATACCATTCACAGTCTCAGACAGTTTAAAGGGGCAGATCACACTATATTCTTTCCTGGAGTTGATAGTTGTAGATACAATGGTGCACTAATGAAGCAATACCTTGTCCTTATGCCCCTTGCTCTGGGGTCGCTGGATGTGGGCAGGAACTCCACCCCCCGCAAGTGTGTAGATGGCACTTTTATACTGGGCAAGACATTGTACCTGCACCCTCTAGTCTTGGGGACACCCAAAGATAAGCAGGATTTTCTCTCTCCTTAGGCCTGGATTCTTTTCATGCTGCAGTTGTCTATCCAACAGTCAAGTGTCAATGAAGCTCACTACAATCTCTTCTATCGCCTTCTCAGTCCCTCCAGTAACTGATAGACTACGGCCTCTTCAGGGGAGTGCTCTGTAAGTTTCTTCAATTATTCAGCTGTGGTGGACTCACAGCTCCCACCAGGATCGTGACTATAGCCTCCAGTAGGCAAGTCAAGTTGCTACTTATCAACCGCTTCTTCCCCTTGGCTCTTTGAACCTATCTAACTGTTTTCATGATATTGGGAGTATTTATGCCTTATCCACTTATTGCTGTCTACCCTTATACTTTTGTTACTAACACAGCTATAACTCCCATGCCAATGACCTGCTTATGCCCCCCTTTAAACTGTAGACGAGGACACAGGAGGTACAATAATGGCTGTGCTCATATGTCATTAGACTGGTAGCTTGGTATTGGCTGTTGTCCTGTGGACCCACCTCTAACTCGGGTGGCTCCCCTCTCTTACTTATCATGTTCTCTGATTGGTTGGGGTCTTGTTGCTATCTTGGGATCAGACAAATCAAACTTGGAAGTCTGCCGAGTCCCGCAGTGCAATGTTCTCTGCAGCTGGTATGCCTCTTCGTTTTTGCTCTCACCACACACTGTGCCCATGTGGCTTCTTTGCAAGCCTTTGTTCCCATACAAGCTCCTGGCTGCACTGCGGGATTCCCCGGAGTGTAACATGCATGTTGCAGGATTCCTCTGCTCTAATGGTAACTTTGCTGAGAGACTCCCAAAGGAGTGGCAATGTATTGTTCTGCTTGATGGATCACTGACATCTGCCCAAGCCTGCGCTGGCTTTAGAGAATGTTTCGGGCATCCCATTAAGCACATGTGATGAGCCCTTAAAAATGGAAGGGTCTTTCTGACAGGGTGGTGCAGAGCACCAAAAAAGGAGGGGTTGGATGGTCTCCGGAGGGTCTCCCTAATATCACTACCAAGGGTTGCATCACAGACCCGCATCACAGAAAATGACTCTGTACCACTCCTTTAATATGTAAAATTGGTATTCAATGAAGCATCTCTTGTGGGGTTAACACTCTAATCATTTTAGAAAGCATAATAGAAAACGTACCACAAGCTGCACTCGTCCACCATTAAGTACTTCAGGATCCAGCTCAGGCAGGAAGCGATTGCTGCAAGTAAATTAACACATTACTTCATATAAAATCTAAAACAAGATTATTATTATAAAACAAAATGTTGATCTAAAAATCATTTCATTTCCTGTGGACTGTTAAAATATTAAAATCATTGATGCTGGTAAAATTGTTTGGAAAAGATTGGGTCTGATTATGAGTCTTGTGGTGCTAGAGGAAAGTGGCAGTAATTCCATTATCACAACATTTTTGGCAGTTTTGGAATTACTGGCACTTTTACTGCACTGCCAAAATCAGAGTTTTGAGATTAGGTGCAGGATTTACCTCCACCAAAATGCTGCAGTTGAATCCTGCATGTTACCTCCAAAAAGTAGCACAATTACTGCTCATCATAAGTCTTCCAAAATGGAGATTGACACAACCATACCACCACACGTAATCCTGTGGTAATGTCACAGGGTTGAGCAGCGATAACAGTAAAAAGGTTTTGGAGTAGATCAGTGGATTTAATCCCAAACTCATACTGAGGCCCATAGTTACTTAGCTGTAACATTCAAGCTCAGGCAGGGACAGGAGTGGGCCAGACAATCATGTGACCAGCCTTTGTTCAATCCAAAGGTTAAGGGGTTCAATCTCCCTGGGTTGACCTTGCTCTGCCCTCACTAACATCAGAAGCCCTGGGACCACACCGGTTGGCAATGTTCACGTCGCTCAGATCCAGAGCTTGAGAAGACCTTGAGGCACCTCCATCTTTGGTGCCTGTACCTGCCCTGATGATTCCAAAGTTAAGGGGTCCCAGGTTTGGTCCAGACAAACCAGCCTTTTTTTGCCCATTCTCATGGCACCGCATAGCCCGACGTCCCACCAAAGGGCTCTCTGATGAGGACTGATCCTGTTTGGCTCTGGTTGGGACTAGTATGGGCTTGGCCGTGCTCACTCTTAATCTTCTACTTCTCCACCGACATCAGTTCACTACCATTTAGGCACATTTCTACAAGTGCTTAAAATGGTTAGTGAACCTTGATCTGTATGCAAAATGTTTTCTGCCTCTCTCTGTGTTTTGATAACCGGTGCAAGCTAACCGCTTCCCTTTTCCAGAATGCTTTTTCGTGAAACCACACAGTATGCCGATTGTGGCTTGGGGTACCATACAGGGCTCTGACACTGGAAAATGAAAGGTAAATGTAAGACTATCCTTTTCAGGTCTTAAATCCTGATTGAAATATACAAAAGTAAATGATTGACTCATTCAGAATGGTATTTTATTTTACTTCTCAGCCGTACGATGATATGAAACTATAATTTAATGCATAAAAGTGCATATTATCATATACGAGCAAACATATGGGTGAGCAACTTCATTTAATATGAGCATGTAATCACTTACACCAATTATGCCAACACATAGAGTCTAACGTCAAACTTGTTCACATTATAGTGCGTAATCAACAATAATGCCTGATATATCTATATATGGATCCATGAGAAAAACATGGATTCTTGACAGGCTTCAACTATCAGGATTCACACTGGTAAGCCAATTACCATAACTATTAATATTTTGAAGTATTACTTTGGAAGCTCCCAAAGTTGACTGCTCATATTTCGTACTTACAAGCTACAATATCCGACAATATCTTGCCAGCCCTTGGGAAAGGAAGAATGGACCATAGTAATAATTTTTGGTGCGTCCAAATAGTTAACCACTATCAAATTAATACAATGAAGAATCAGTACAGTAATTAAGAATATCGTGATGGGCACAAAATGGACTTTAATCAGCCACACTAGCGATGAACACAGAATCCAGATTTCACATTAGGGCGGACTGCACAACACACTACTAAAGCATGTGTGTAAACATTCACATGTTCACTATTAAACGCACTAAACCTGGGTAGGAGACACTAAGTGTATGGTGAAGGCGGGCGCATGGTTTATGGGCACTGTATTCCTGGATGCCACATGTTGGTTCATTACTAATCTACTTGCCCGTGATAATAACATTGAACTGACATGCCTTAGATGATTATCAAATTTTATATAATTATTTTTCTTCTCTTTTTTCATACATTTTATATCCTCCATTTTTTCTTTTTTTGTGTGTAAATTCTGTGCATTGAATAAATTGTGACTGTTTGACTGAACGTTTAATTGCAATAATTGTTCTTTTGATTTAATGGAAATGACATTTCATACATCGGATTTATGCTCTTTGTCTCCAATGATGCCTATCTGTTTTTTTCTAATATCTAATTTTGTGGTGAACTTAATCACCAATTGTGTATTGGCTGACGTAATTGAACAATGATCAAAATAATGATTTAGGATGTATCACCAACTGCTTATGTATATGTGTAATTACCAATGCAGAGGCTTGAAAAAGATGGCATAAGTTCGAAACACGTGCTGGCTAAGTTAGGGCACAGTATGGTTTTGTTAGTATAGAAAAATTGCATTCCTATTGATTGTTTGCTTATATCAAAATTGCTGGGACCAGCACACTGAGTTTGGTGTTTCCATAATTACATGCTTTACTTAAGTAGAATTGGATTGGTGCTGGTGAAAGTCTGTACTTATAGAAAATACATTTCAGCCTATTAAGCAACTTGGAGCGATAAGGTTCATAGTTGTTATTGGTATATTTAGTATTCAAGGCCGCACTCCTAACTCCTGGTACTAAGACTGACCAGAATCAGGCAATCATATGTAAAAAAAGAAGACGCAGAGATCGATGGAGTTGCGCCAAGTTTGTTTTTATTTTAGAGATAGGAACTTTGAAAGAGTTGATCTTAGAGACCTTCTATTGTTATTCATAGAAGATATACTGTCCTTTGCTCAGTTGGAGTTGTGAACAGTCCTCTTAAAGTTTGTTGAACTTAACCTTCTATTTGCTTTCATAGAAGATGTCATTTCCTTCTGTCCAATGAAGTTTGTTTCAGAGTTTGCATCAGGATGAAGTAAAAAAGTCCTTGGTCCTTCTATTTGCTTTCATAGAAGATATGTTTTTCTTTTTGTCAAATGAAGTTTGTTTTGGAGTCCCCTTCTAATAAGATTAGTTCTAAGTTTGGAGTCCCCTTCTAATAAGATTAGTTCTAAGTCCTCAAGTAAGAATAGTTCAAAGTCCTCAACACGTGTTTCCCTGCTGTATTTTGCAGCGGTTATTCAAGAGGAATAACAAAGTTTGTTGTTGAATTCTATGAATAAAACAAAACAAAAATATACTGCTATTGTTACTTATGTTCTGGTTGATAGAAATTAGTTGGCAGTCTTTACTCATGGACAATAGTTGTAAAAAAGGAATTTAAGTTAAACTTACAGGCTCTGAACGGCATTTTTCGGCTGTGTGATGTTTCAGGCTTTTAAATTCACAGTCCCAACGTAATGGTTACAGTACGTGATGTTTGGTTGTAAACCTACGACAAAGTAAGTGTTTTGTTTTATAATCTATTGCTATTTAAAGCATTTGGTCTGGTCAGCAGTTTTGGTTAAGAACGAACTAGATTCTTGTAATGACAGGAAAATGGCTTACCAGCACTTGTTTAGCTTCTTTTATAATTTCGGCGTCTTGGTGCATTTTCTTGCTCTGCTCGGCATGATAACTCGAGTAATAATCAAAAATGGCCGCCATGTATATAATTGCATGCTAACGCGGTCACTTGATAATTAGTGTTGACGTCATCACGTGGCAGCCATATTGGATTCGGAAAACTGCAACGTGTGCATCTTTGTCTGGGTTTTGTTTTTAATTATTGTTTGCACATGTCAATAAAAAAATGCTTCCAAAAAATAAAGTTTCATGCCGCGTAATTTGATATGATGAGTATACTTACACAAGGTAAAAAATATAGAAATATTTAGGATTGTCAAGGTTGAATATGTGATCGTCCATGGATGAAGGATGCCAACTAATTATGCAATTATTGTGGTACAGTGGGAGGCAGAATATTGGAAGAACAGGTAGAGCGTACGCATTCAAAATAGTTAACCTTTAAGTTACTAAATGTTTAGCTTGCTTGCTTTTGTGGCAAAGAAAAATCTTGTTACAGTTACATATATCCTTAAAAATCAGTATTATGTAACATTGTTAGTGACTCTTAATTAAGCTACAAGTAATTTGTCAGCTTTGTGTCCATGTTGAGGCCAGTATGGCAGCAGTCTAGAAGACAAATCCATTTTGCCTCTAATTTCTTAACATTTTGGCAATGTTGCCGCCTCGTGCTGGTGGCGAACGTTTGTCGATGTCAAAAATTTTATATTTTCCTTTGATACTCCTTGGTGATTTTGCTGGGCATGGAACCCTAATGGAAATTTGATATCTTCCTGTTTTAGATTTCGTATATGTTCTTGGATGCAAAGTTTCAGTGGTCTTGTAGTGCTTCCTAAGTATAGTTTTTGACAAATGCATTGGATAGCGTACACAATATTTCTTGAATTGCAGTTGATAAAGTTCAAAATTGGTCTAGTGTTCCCATTTGTTAGCAAAAACAATTAATTTTTTTCCATTGATCGAATGGTGACAAATTGAGCATTTTACACATTGGTAGTTTCCCTTTAGTTTTGGAAGGTTCCAAAGTTGAGAAAGGCCTGTTTCCTTGTTGTCTCTTCGAAAATGGGAATGACTAAGTTCGTCATTGAGATTTTTTGCTTTACGAAAAGTTACATTTACTGAATTGTCTAGATGGGGGATGAGGTCATCATCTGATAGGAGAATATGCCAAGTTTTGGTTATAATCTTTTTCACAGTATTGATGTTAGAACTATAATCTGTAATAAATCGTATTTTAAAAGGATCTTGTGTTGTATTGTGGATAGATGTATTTGTAAGTAGTTCAGTTCTAGGTCTCAGTTGTGTTTTATGATACGTTCTGGTCAGATGATGTTTGGAGTATCCTCTTCTTTTAAATTTTTCAATTGAAATTTTAGCATGTTTGTCAAATTCTTCCAGTTCAGTGCAATTTCTTTTGATCCGCAATAGTTCTCCGAAAGGAATGTTCTGGATGGCATGTACCGGATGATTGCTTGTAGCATGCAACATCGTATTTACTGCAGTGGGTTTGACATGTAAAGTGGTGTGGATGGTATTGTTTTTGCTATATATTTGCAGATCCAAAAAGTTGATAGACGAGGTGCTCTCAGTAATTGTAAATTTGAGGTTGTAGTCATTTTGGTTGAGATAGATGAAGTATTCTTCCAGTTGTTTTTTATTGCCTCTCCATATGATAAGTATATCACTGATGTACCTCCCCCAATATATAATCCTGTTTTCAGTTGTGAAAGCTTTATGTCTCCATGCATATTCAAGTTCTAAATGTCCTACATATAGATTGGCATAGTCCGGGGCATATGTGGCCCCCCATTGCTGTGCCTTGATTTTGTCTGTAGATTTGTTTGTCAAAGGTAAAGATGTTGTTTTGAAGCGTAAAATGCAGCATTTCCAATAACACATCATTGTGTTGTAGAAAGGATACAGACCTGTTTTGAGAAAGTATTGAGAGGTCTCCAGACCTTTATGATGTAAAATGCTGGTATGATGTGACATCTAGTGTCACTAATCTAAATTCATCTTCCCAAGTGACTGTTTCAAGTTGTTTGATGACATGAGTAGTGTCTTTGATATAGGATGCCAGACCAGTGACGAGTGGTTGCAGGTGGGTGTCAAAGAATTGTGATATTGATTCCGTAAATGAGCCCATACTGTGGATAATCGCTCTACAGGAGGGAAACTTGTCAAAAGGTTTGTGAATTTTTGGTATAAAGTAAAAAGTAAGAATTGGATATGGATTGTAAAGCTAGTTGTGTTCATCTTCTGATAGGAGTCCTTTTTCCAACCAGTAATCTGTCATTGATTTTCATTCTTTGACTAATGTTTTGAGTGGGTTAGCAGATAGTTTTTCATAACATCCTGATTGTTGGAGATGAGCATTGGCTAATTCTAGGTAATTTGTGGTTTTCATCAAGACAATGTTTCCTCCCTTGTCAGCTTTCTTTATGGTGATGTCATTGTTGTTTCTCAAGATTGCTAATTCAGATTTTTCATTTTTCGTCAGGTTCCGACTCATTTTGACTCGGGTTGTAGATAGATAGTTTTGTCGTTGTCATGATCACTGTGAGGGGGCACACGTTGTGCCACAAGCAGGCTCCCACCAGAACCCTGAGGGCATTAAAACCACTGCAAAAGGGCTCCTGGAGCCAGTCCTGGCGCCTTTGGCACCAGGCTCATATGTAGGAAGCAGGGGCTGTTCAAACTAGGTCCCATTTATGTACACGGGCCTTTAAATCCACCATGGAAGCACCCACGCAGTCTAGTTCCAAGAACCAAGCATTGCGGTCTAGTGTTTTGGGTGTGGCAGGCCTGGAACTACTTTCCCTGGTACTACTTTACCTGGGCTATATAAACCACACCCTCACTGCAGAACATGCTTCGTGTTATTCTGCAACCCGCAGCGTGACGCTCACCGTGTCCAGCTCCTGGTCTTCGGCATCTTCCTGTAATCCTGCAAGAATAAGAACAAGATTATTCTGTTTTACCTGAGAAAACACCATCCAGCACTCGGCATCTCAACTGGGCTGCAATCTGTGGAAACCGAGAGAACAAGAAACATCTCTCACCTAGCTTAAGGACTTCCGGCGAACCGGCACCACAGCTGCTGTTCAAAAATTGCGAACTGCAATAACGAGAAAGGGAAAAACAATATTAGAACGCGCACTTCCAAAACATCGAATTCCATCAGTCTTACCTGAATTCCATTGGGCTACACCACGCTTCCATCCGGAGCACCACAGCAACATCTGCAAAGGAAAAGAGATATATTCAGGTTCGCTTTCAATACTAAACAACCGCACAGCGATGTACTTACCTTAACGGATTCCGGGGCCAGTTTTTCATCGCACTCTCTTCCACTCGCAGCACCACAGCGGCCTGTGAGGAGAAGAGGAAGAAAACACAGGTTAGCTTTAAAAGACAATAAAGGTGCTGCGCTTTGCACTTTCTCTTACCTAGAAAACGTGCCTCTCCATCCGGCACACCAGCATCAAGACCTTCACACCTGAAAAGAAGGAGATAAAGACATTAACGAATTCCCACCATAAACAGAACAAAGACTTACAATTAACAAACCTACCTGCCTACCAGCAGATTCGGGGTCAGAGCAGGCCTTGGCCCAAGGAAGGCATACTACACCAGTGAAGCAACTCGG
This sequence comes from Ambystoma mexicanum, assembly GCF_040938575.1. Classification (NCBI taxonomy): domain Eukaryota; kingdom Metazoa; phylum Chordata; class Amphibia; order Caudata; family Ambystomatidae; genus Ambystoma; species Ambystoma mexicanum. The sequence goes on from NC_090936.1 coordinate 830,103,186, forward strand.
GCAGCTTGCCAACAAATGTCAAGCGCCCCTGCACAAGAAACGTAGGACGGATAGCTCACCCTACAAATAACTAAGGTGAGAAAAGAACACAGTGGGAAGGGAATCGGTCAGAGGGAGGTGGGATATTCACCCATTAGAGACAGTTATCACAAATCCTCCCTTCTGTAATTGCAGATTCATTAGCACTGGCAACTACGCATCCAGGGTTCCAGATCTCAGAGCCTTCCAGACGCCCCCGGGGATATCAAGTGAGCGTAATAGTCATAGATCTTGTGTTGTGAGTTTTCGGAAAACATCAATGGCGTTATCCGATGGAAAATGGGGGATGAATTTAGACATTGGTCTTAGTTTGGTGTCTTCTGTCAAACCAGTCATTAGGCCTCATTACGAGAATGGAGGTAGCCATGGAGCTATTAGCTCCATGGCTCCCTCCGTTCCGGGCTCCATTACTGGGTTCCTGCAATGGGGACTTACCGGGTTACTCCGAGATAGGAGGACCCAAGTCCTCCATGCAGGAACCCATCCCCATTCCCATTGGAGCCCCTATAGGGCTCAATAGGAAAGGGGCGGGAGGTAATAACGGGCAGAGTACAACTTGCCCGTTATTGCCTCCCTCTTCCCCTCGCGGGACCTAGAAAGCACGCCTGGTTTTACCAGGCGTGCGATCCGGGTCCCGCGATGGGAAGCTCGTAATTGGCGCTCCCGGATCGAAGGGGGCCGGTTCCGTATCGGCCCCCTTCAATCCGGGAGTGCCAGGGTTATAATGAGGCCCATTATGTCCATTTTGTCTGAGATTGAAAGCACTGAATGTTCTTCATTAGTTTCAGTGATATTCATTAGAGTGGCAGTATGTTCGAGGTGTTGGACTGTTAGGTCCGAGGAAAAGGTTGTTCAATGCTCTTTTTCAAATATGGGTGGGTAGCAAAATATTTTTTAAGTTTAAGTCTTCTGCAGAACTTAAATAGGTCCGTATTGATGCTAAAATAGTCAAAAGTAGAAGACGGGCTAAAGGAGAGCCCTTTGTTAAGGGCTGAAGTCAAATCCAAAAACAGCGTTATATCTGATAAATTTACTATTAGGTTTTCTTGTTGTTGATTGCATTTTTGGATCTTGTTTTGATGCCTTCTGTACTTGTTGCAAGCTTTGACATGGCTTGGTTTGCCCCTCCTGCCCCTCCTTGTGCTGCTGATGTATTGCCTGCGGGTAATGATTTGTTTTGGGAATTCATGGTATTTTTGTACTGTTTGTATTCGTCTAAAAAAGAACAACCTTCATTAGTTGCTGTACTTGGTGTTGTTTGTGGTGGCTCTGTATCCTGATCTGTGTCGCTCAATGATTCAATGTCAGATGACAGTGGAGTCGTGATGGCAGGAATAGGTCCGGTGGCAAAGTTTTTGATTTCGGTTTGAAGATTCTTGTGGTAGCTGCTCTTTGAAAGGTATAAACCGTTTTAAATTTGTAATCCATTTAGTCTCGGTAAAATTTCCTTTGTTTTTTGAGTTTTATTTCTTTGGTAAAACAGAGGAGATAGTGGTCAAGTATTTGATAGTTTTTTAAAGTTGCCTCCGGAAGATTCAAAATTTCTATTTGTAATTTAGGATTGTCGATATCTTGTGTAAGTATGTCATGTTCTTTTTTGGCATTATTGATAGTCTAAACATCATTTCTTTTGAAGTATTTGTTATTAGCTCTTCCCATTCTTTGAAGGCCGAGATATCAACTTCTTCGAAAGATGGGAAGATGCATATCCATAGCCCCCTGGGGATCCTTCCCACTTCGAGGTACTTTTCCATCGTCTTTATCTCCCAGCAGCGTGCACATTCTTTTTTTGTATGAATTCAAGATGCTCAAATCATTTTTTCAATGATTTGGTATCTGTTGGTAAATTTGGATTGTTTCCATGTTGTTGAATGGAAAAACGTTGTTCTGCCTCCTCTTATCTAGATTGATAATTGATAGACATTTCTTCAAAATTGTAGTTGCTGTAAGATATGAATGGTTAGTATATAGAAATCTGCCCTAGTCGCTGTTTTTGAATATGGAAAAAAAAATTCAGCCTATTAAGCAACTTGGAGCGATAATTTCAATCCACCAGAACATAAGTATGAATAGCAGTATTTTTGTTTTGTTTTATTCATAGAATTCAACAACAAACTTTGTTATTCCTCCTGAATAACCGCTGCAAAATCCAGCGGGGAAACACGTGTTGAAGAATTTGAACCAATCTTACTTGATGACTTAGAACTAATCTTATTTGAAGGGGACTCCAAAACAAACTTCATTTGACAAAAAGCAAAACATATCTTCTATGAAAGCAAATAGAAGGACCACATAATTTTTACTTCATCCTGATGCAAACTCTAAAACAAACTTCATTGGACAGGAGGAAATCACATCTTCTATGAAAGCAAATAGAAGGTTAAAGTTCAACAAACTTTAAGAGGACTGTTCACAACTCCAACTGAGCAAAGAACAGTATATCCGGTACTTATAGAGCAGTCTCGGCAGGCCTTTGAGATGCACTGCTGTGCTGGCAACGCCAGACATGCTGGAGAAGAGTCCTGGGCCGCACTGGTGAGCGTGCAGCGTATTGCAATGGTACATTGAGACAGACAGGAGGAATCGCAGACTGGTGGATGATCAACAAAGAAAATGTCATCCCTATTCTTGATCTGGATAAGAAGGGGATGAAGAAGCCATGGAGCAGCGGCGCTCATGACTTTGATGGCCACTTCGCCCCGAGTACTGTTAGGTGCAGGATCGAGGAGGGGGTGATCACCTACTAAATCAGCAGTAACTCAAGTTTGTAGGTGGATCATGGCAGGGTGTACTCTTTGGCACACTCAGTGCGAGTTTGGGGCAAATTGGTGCTGGTGATGGTCCGTATTTACAGAACAGTCTCTGTAGGCCCTTGAGACACACTGCTGCGCTAACGACGTCGGATGTGCTTAAGAGGTGTCCCGAGCTGCGGCGGTGAGAGTGCAGTGTATTTCTATGGGACTGCTCCAGGCCTTCGGGACTGTGGCCGGCAGACCCCCCTCCCAAGCCCACCGCCAGCCTGGAGGAACTGTTGGGCAGGCTTTCCCTGGGGCTGCATTAGCTGTTTTACCCTGGGAGTCCAATGCCAGCTTTTAGTCTAGGCTGTGACCTGATGGCTGTCTCTTGAGGGCGAGCAGACACACAGTTTGCATAGCCTATTTCTGACTATTTCGCTGTGCCTTGATTTGTCCCCTGAGTGCTGGGCTATATTCTTGAGGAGCCCAGTGATTATGGCGTGGGCAGTGGATTCCATCCTACTTCTTAAATGACATCCCTTTGTAAGCACCTTCTCCTACCCATGATAAGTCCCTGTGATGTCGCTGTATGCCCCACAGCGCCCGTAAGTCACTGTGTTCCCCTGCCCTCCTGTTCCAGAGATATCGCTATATTTCCCCTGTAGTATACCCAGAGCCGGCCATAGGGGGGGGGCGAGCCGAGCAACCGCCCGGGGTGCCACGCCCCCCAGGGCGCCTTTTGCCCCTGCCACGCCAGCTCGGGGGAGTCTTTCAAGGGATCCCCCGAGCTGGCGTTGTGGGACAAGGCGCAGCAGGCTGCCTTTTACTGTAAAAGGTGCCCGCGGCGGTGGGTGCATTTAAATGAGCCCCTCCGCCGTGGACACTTTTCACAAGAAAAGGCGCCATTAGCCCCCCACCACACCAGCTCCGGGGAGTCTTTCAAGCGCTCCCCCGAGCTGGCGTGGTGGCAGAAGGTGTGGCAGGCGCCTCAATGTCATTGAATGAACCCGCGATGGCAGGCTCATTCAATGACAATGGGGTGCTAACGGCACCTATTTAACCTCCTCGCTCGTTAAAAAAAGAAAAATCATTTAAAAAAAAAAGACTGCACACATTCAACTGATATCTCCACCACCACAACTAATGCTAGGATGCAGCTACCATCAAGCAATTACACCAGCTGCACACATAACTGGTGCACCCACGCAACCTACGACACTAACTCTCTCTACTCGCTCTACTGACCTGGACTGCGGTCCCCGAGGGCGTTTAACCTACCAGCGCTTTGAGGTCATGCCAATGATATATAGAGCGTTATATAAATGACAAATAACAATATAACTTAAACCACACACTCACAGACATCACTGGAACATTGCTATCCTTAATTCCTCTCTGCTAATAAACAGGCAGTTAACATTCACAATCTATTGGTAGACTTCTTGCTCGGATAACTACATAACACCGGTCAACATACCGCTCTTTGACGGGAGAAGGACTCAGGTATGAAATACACAAAACAAGCCTGTAGAAGCGGTTGCCTTGATTAATCCTGCATCCAGCCAGACCACTTTCAAGAATACCATTACTGTTTGTCTGCTGTCGCCATTGATCGCCCTTCATGGATGCAGTGCTCTTCCCTGATGAAACAACATCTGATTCCATTCTTGTTCCCAATGAAAACATCTGGCTAGCCTGTTTAACCAACAAGCAATAATTCATCTTCTGGAATGCACAGGACACACATAACGTGCAGGTTATTCTGTCAGATGCCAAGCACATAGGTGGGCATATTTTGGACACTATTCTGTTATTGCCATACCTGAACTTCTTTTATGTCATGGTTACCAGTGGCCAGTATTATGACCACTCTCTCCTCCAATTTAAGCTTGTTAGAGCCAAGAGAACAGGTTTAACATCACATATGAAACTAGGCAGCATAGAAATTAGACCTATGAACCGAGTGACTCCTGCTTCTTTCTGTGCAACTCTCTCCTAGCCTCCTGTGACATTAGGCTCCCCAAACTTAAAAATTATTTGGACTTATTTGATCCTGTTACATTTTTCCGGTCATAAAAAAAAAAAAAAATCAAACCTTCCTTCACGATCAACCTTTGTTTTGATCCTGAAGTTGCAGCACTACAAAAAGCTAATAGAGCACTTGAACACCACTGGTGAAAAACGAAAGACTCCGAGGGCAAAAAGGATTGCCTACGCTACCAGAAGGGTTTGTGAATAAATAAGGGAATTCGTCTCTTCTTCCCAAAGGGGCAGCCTCCCCTTGAGCCTAGGGTGGTGAGCCATGCTGCAACACCATCCCTAGGGGTTGAGGCAAGTGGGACCTCACTGGGAGAGACTCCCCTTCTGGGGACAAGGACTCCAATTATGAACTCCCTGGAACAAAAAACATGACATATATGGGACTACTAAAGCTATCAAATAATGTTAAGTACCAGGAATATGCCGAAGAAGAAGCAAACAGATGCTATTATATAGAAGAAAGAGAAACTGTATCTTTAAATGAAATTAACCAATTCACAGTAACGAGTGGATTAACAGACAAGCATTAGTCAGGTAGAGAGAGAGAAGACTGACGAGAGGCAAGAGAGGAACATCTGCGAAGCAGGGAAGGTCCCCAGAGAATGTGAACCTGGGAGGAGATGGAACCGCAGCAGTATAGGGATCCCACGAAATCCAAAGTTGCTGGGACGCAACACAGGGAAAACTGAGAGACCAGCGTAGCCAAGAACCTGAGCGAAGCTGAGCCAAATAGGGCTTCAGAGTTGGTGGTAGCATGACCCAGAGAGTTGTGGTGGGCAGCCTGCCCTCGTAACAGTGCAGATACCACCGTAGGGAAGCCAAAGCAAGCAGCGTGTCTACCCTTTGAAATACACAGAAAATGAGAGGAAGAGTGAAGACCGCATAAAGAACGCTGAGGAGAATGGCTCTGCAAGTGTGGTGGAGGAATGGAACAGAGGCAAGGCCTATGAGAACCCCAGTGACGTTCCCTAATAATAAGGAAGGTAACAGGGGACATGGGAGGCACAGGAAGCGAGCCGATGATCATTAAATGAATCAGACAATTCATCTCAGTAAGAATGAGAGAAACGTAAAAGTGAACTTGAGAAATCTGAGCTGTGATAAATTGAGCAAGAGAATAACAACATTCGCTGGAAGCGATGTGAATCGAAGTGGAATATATTTGCCAAATCTGAACTGTGATAATGTGAGAAAGAGAATAATAACATTCCTTAGAAAGGAGGTGAATGAAAGTGAGACATCAATCAAGAATGATCTCAATGAAAGCGAGAAGTGATTAGAACCACCATTAATGAATCAGAAAACTTGCAATTAGGGCAAGCAAATAATAGAGATAACCAAAAGAGTGGAAAATAAAGCAGGTATGTCTCTACCATGGTAAGAGGAGAAATCAAATCCTGCGTAAGGAGCAGAAGACTGGGGGATAAGAAATAAATTGCATGAGGAACTTAAGGCCAATGTAGACTTCATGATGAATCAATCTGAGTTAAGGAGAGGCACTCCTAAAGTGGAAAGTAAAAATACAAACCTGAGGAAAGAGTTACACAAACTGATTTCTTTGCAAATAAGATACTATTAGTTTGTTTTGGACAGTGGACTTATTCCTTTTGGACATTCAGAGACGACTGACGAGCACCTTCGTTATTTATTTAGGTGGGGAATCCCCATAGCCGTAGGGATAGTTAGGCTTTCATATAAATATTTAATAAACCTTTCTATACAATGTCCTCAAAGAGTCTGCATCCTCCTTCTGACCTTCCACAGGTTACAAAATCATCCAGAAGAACAAGGCCTTCCTTCATAACCTGATTACATTTCAGCTCCCATTCATCAGAATAGCTGTTACAGATTTATAAAGAATGTAGATGTACTATAGAATGTGGCGTTAAGCCCCCATTCCAAGGGCTGGAACTAGGGGGTAACAGCTTGGCAGCCCAAGTTAACAGCCTTAAAAAGAAGCAGGCCATTTAGGAGGGCTCCGGGCCGTTACCCCATTCCAGGCCCTGGAACAGGGGATTAACAGCATTAGCACACCTGGTTTCGGAAGTGGGAACCTGGGGTGCTAAAAAAGAAGTATTTTCAGTCATTGAACGGGACACCTTGTGCGTCCCGGTCAATGACTGAAAATACTGTGCTAAAATGGCTGCCATGGAAACAGAAGGCGGAGCTCCATACTGAGCCCCGGCTTCCCTTTCCATAGCAGCCAGAGAAGCTGAAAGCTGCGGGTGTGGCATGCGCCATCGCAACAAACATGTAAGTGGGTTTGGGAAGGGATGGGCAAGGGAAAATAAGTAAGGGCATGGAGGGTCGGGGAAGATGGCAGCTAGGGGAACCAGCCGTCAGGCAGCTTGAAACGTGGGCTGAGATTGTAGGCTTCAGCCCGCATTTCTAGTCATCTGATTGGCTGGTTCACCCGCGCTGGGTGCTAATGTCAATTCACCTTAGGAGAACTCTAAAGCTTTTACTGATCCTCTCTACATTTTTTTCAAGGAAAAGAAAATCAATACCATCAATCAGACAATCTCTTATTTATGTAGATCTTCAGCTCTACTTGCCCTAGACACTTTGATGAATGTTCACTTCTCCACCTTCTCTTCAATCTCTCAATCAGAGCTTGGATCACTTGTAAAGAACATGAAAGCCTGCTCTGAGACAGTTCAACCTTGCCCATTAAAGCAGTAATCTAACCCTCACGCCAGCCCTAATCTTCCTTATGAACTCCCTGGTATCTTCCCACACCTGCTGAAGAAGACCCGTATATTGCCTCTACTTAACAAATCCCATGCTTACAATCCTTTGTTGCCTGGAAACATATTTTGGTATATTTGGTTCAGCTCTTTGACAGAACTCTTCTTTTTTGTACGACTAGGATATTTATGTCAGGTCAAACCCATTATTCTCAAAGTCTATTATCCAAAGGTGCAGAGTCTCTCAAGGCTTCATCTTGTCTCTGCAGCATTGTAATGCTTACCCGAGAATATTGGTGGCCTTCTTTTCTAACCTGTGGAAGAAAATCAACTCCAAACTGCAATTTCTGGTAGTAACAGGTCATAGAGTCAGTTTATTATCTATTGCAATGCAAGAAAATAAAACTTTTAAATCCCTTTCACGTTGACATATTAACAAAGAACCTTTCATTAACTCATGACTGTGCCCTTGCTTAGAGACCTCGTTTCACAATGTATAATGCGTTTCACTGCTTCCCAGTGCCAACTTTTTCCTTGCCAGGTTTCCTTTATTGGAAAAAGTTGAACATAATCTGCACTCCACTAGTAAGAAATATATATGAATTGACATTTAAAAACAGTTCTAAACCACTTTGGGGCAGGGGAGAACAAACAACCCTGACTAAATGTTTCTGAAGAAACTAAAGAAGACGGGTCCCATCCTAATGAGACCTATTGTGCCCTGAACACCATATCACTGGAATAACTAGTTTAAATTAATTTCTTAAAAACCTTAGGTTCACTTCTAAGATTCAGGATCCAACTGAGAAGGAAAAAATTAGCAAATGGTTAAAAAAAAATCATTTCAGTAGAAATTGTAAAAATTCAACCAGCTGGATGTGGTAAATTCCAGTATTTAATCAGAAAGAGCTTTACAGGTTTCGGGAAATCGTTCCCTTCGTCAGGTGCAGTGTTTACAGTTTATTTAACTAAGAGAAAGAAAAAATAATAATGTATTTCAAATGAAATTATTAGATCCAAATGAATACATTTATATTACATATCCAATAGGAATTTTCTATTGTGGTAAACATATCTTAATCATCCAGATACACAACTATGTTGAAGTACAAAAAACTTGTGATGAGATGTAAGTTCACATGAAAAATTAAAAAAGATATACCTCATATGGACCATGTAAAAAAATCCACGGTCATATGCTTAAAAATAATAGAACAGTAGAATAACAAAGGGATCAATAAACCTAATGAACGGAAAAAGAAATAGCATTACAAAAAATAATGGTGGAAGAAGTAGTATTAAAAAAAAGTACCTTCAATGTGTTCCTCTAGAACATTCTCAAAGAGGCATATGCCCAATATGGTATACAAACAGATCTACAAAAATATAAGGTAAGAAATAGCGAGTGGAGCGAGTGTTCAGAGCAGAAGGAGCAGTCACTGCATGTGCCTGAAGCAAGTATGTCTAAGCTGTCAATTACGAAGAAGGTGCTTTAATCATAAATACTCCAACGCCATGCAGAGTGTGGCGCGAGTGTGGAGCGAATGTTCCGTGGCTCAGAGGAATCGAGGTGGGAGCTCATCGCTTGAACGACATTATCAAGAGCTGTAATACTGGGTAGGAGCCCCCCTTTGTATATTCTTCTTTGTGCTCCATTCTGTTTTGCCGCAAAGACATCATTGTACAGATTAATTGGGGCGGTGTGGGGAGCATGCGCAGGCTGATAACATCTGGACATAGCTTCAGCCCGATTTCGCGGCAAGGTCTGTAACAGTGATGCTTCCCCTTATCAATGTCCTCGGGACCCTCCTTCTATGAAACTACTGAGTGGCAACTGTGGGGATTTGCTTTGATCCAAAGGATCAGCAAGGAAACTACAGCCGTGAGGCTATGAAACGGAAAACAAAACATTATCTGCTCAGAAGCTTGGAACCAATGCCATTGGAAGAAGAAATGTCAACGGCTTTGGCATCGAACGGGGGCTCAGGGAGCACCTCAGATCAGGCCAAGATCACTGCCTTCTTCCCCCAACAGGAGAAATTGTTCAGTCAGGCCCTGGCTGCTAATAACAGCATTATGTATATGACAAGGCAAGGAGGAGAAGGTACGAGTGGAAACAATCACAAAATATCTGGGTCAGTCCTGATGCAAGTGGAACAGCAGACAACCTTTGGCCTGACCGAAGTTTGCAAGAGCCTGGAAAAGGAAATCAGGGCAGCAGAAGGTGCTTATGAATGCCTTAGTGCAACCCACGCCTTTTTAGGATCTTGGAAGAGGATGCCATTATAATTTCTGATACGAGGCAGAGTCTAGGGAGGCAGATGAGCAGAGTCTGTCTGTGACCCATCGATCTGTGCTGCCGTTCCAGGGGGACGACTCAAGTTGCTGGGACATTTTGGAGTCTGGAATGAGCTGGATGGCTGTCTTGAACATAGTCCTACAGTCTTTGATTAGATTGTATGACATACAGGCATTGGAAGTAAAAATTAATATGGGCGCACTCAAGGACTTCTGGCTCTGGGTGTGAAAGTTCAAACTGAAACTAATGGAGGGTCACAGGCCGGGAGCGTCTACCAAGAGATACGGGACACACAAAAAGGTTGAACATCGACTAGAATCAAAGTGGGGGCACTGTAGCTAGTGAATCCAATGAGGACTCAAGGAATGGCGGGATGAGGGGTGTGTAAAAAAGGGCATCGGATAAAAAAACCCAACAAACAAATAAAAAAATATAAAGAATGGGTTCAAAGTTCAAATCGAGGGTCACGCAAGTACCTTAGGACTATTGGGCCTTTGCTTAGGCAAAGTTCCAGTGTATACAAGAATGGTAATATAAATTCACTACCAAAGGACCCAGGGCTGGCCAATATTCAGAAAAAAGTGGTGGGGGTGGCCGTTCCTTCTGAAACAAAAACAGGGATTACAAGTCACTGTGATGACAATGGACCGACATGGAGGGGAGCAGTCAAAAAGAACGGGCCTGAAGGAGCATTCATTTCCTTTGCGGAAGCCTCAGTAATATCAGAGGAGTCAAGGGAGGTTACTAGCGGAAGGCTAGCACAGAGGTATGTTCTGAAAGAGCATGCTTTGGAACAGGCATCAGGGGGAGGTCCACAGAATATTTACCAAAGGGGTCTCGGAAGAGAGGGGCAGACAGGAATGATGCGGAAGAGCTGCACAGAGAACAGGGCAGGAGAGTGGGGGATTCAGGGTGGTGTCCAGCAGAATGGCCAGATCTTGACCGGAATTTGCCCTATTACCTTTGAATCTGTTTTTGATGAGGACAAGGACATGCCGCTAAATAGGCATCAAGTATTGTTGTTGCTATCTGCTATTCCTGCCTTAAAATCTATTTCTTCCAGGTGCATCAAATTTGTGCACTTAAGTGACCGTACACAATTGGGGAAATGTGATGTCCACTTTTATTCAAAGGTTATTGGAAATATGGTAAGCGAGTGCCAAGAAGAGATACTGTTGCACGGGTCTGAGAGTTATCATGCCAAAGTGAGATGTAACAATGGTAAAGAGACTAAATATGATAATCTCACTGTAAAATGTGTTTTTGAAAGTGAACAATACAGGCAGGTTGGGCAAGACTCTGACTCCTTGAGATGGGGCTGGATCACCAGTACCCTCACAGTGGAGCTATGATTCCGGCTGGGATTCCAATAAGAGGGAGCCAAGGTTATTGAACTGGAATTCCTGAGGGCAGACGTCTTTTGTGAATGCTGACATTGAAGAAAGGTTCTTGGGTGTTGGCATCATCTTTATCCAGGAAACATGGTTAAGAACCACCCCCATTTTCGATGGTTACACGATTCTTTGTAAAATGAAAAGAAATGCCTTAAGGGGCGTCCTATTGGGGGCTACTAATCACCACCAAAACCAAGAAACTCTGTGGTGTTCAGGAGTATAAAATATGTGAGGAGGGATTGTTGATAGCAAATATAACCAATATGGTGGAAGGTCAGAGTACCCATGTTCTCCTATTCAATATCTACTTTAACCCCCTCACAGGTGCCATGGATAGATGAATAAATGAGGTTGATAATGTTCTGCTCGATTGGCACAATGAAAACCCAGGGAGTCTGATCATAGTAGGAGGAGACTTTAACTGTAAATGTGATGTGATGCTAGTAGAGTGGGAGGACGGGGACCTGCATATGCTCAGGGGAGATATGGTGCACATATACAAAGAGTCCAGTAATGGGAGTAAGTGGTCTCAATTTTTGTCCAGATTGGGTTGTAACCAAACCAATAGAATAGGTAATGCTAACCTAGAAACAAAGCCAATCTGGGCGAATGTGGTTTCATCCTCCACGATGGACTACATTTTTGTCAAATTTGTGGACTTGGTGAAGGATAAGACCCTAGATATAGTGAAAAATAATCTCAGTGATCATGCTATGCTGGTGCTGTCTTTGGTATGGGAAGACTCTGCGATGTACACAGAGTCTTTGAAGGGAAGATATCTGTTCATAGCGAGCTCAAAGAACAGGCTGGCTATGTTTAGTCAGAACACCTTAAACTTAATATGAATACAGCTGCTTGGTGGAATAGCCTCTCACTCCTAGAGAAGAGGAGCAATACATCCCCAGAAGGATTCCCGACAATGGCCTCGAGACTGGGGAGGAGGTTGGGGAAGGAGCAGCATATCCAAGGAAGGGCACACCTGATATGATAAGATATGATATGATATGGCATTTATAACGCGCCTATACACAGGTATTTCAAGGCGCGACGAGGCAAGGGAGGGAGAAGAAAGGGAAGACAGACAATGATCTTACTAGGCCAGGTGTCATTCAGATCGCGCAAGTGCATGGGAAGGGGGAAAGGGAAAAGTGTGAGGGGGAAGGAAGAGGGGAAAGTGCAGTACATGGGATTGTAGAATAAATAAGATAAATAAAACCACCAGCTGGTGGCAAGTGCAAGGTAAGTGCAGACATAAGTGCTGGTAGGGGGACTGTAGGGATACAGAAACAGTCCCCAGGTGCAGGGGTTGCCAGGGAGGCAGTGCAGGTGTGCAACTGGCGGGGTCTGGACCCGAGATCAGAATGGGTGACCAGGTAACCAGTGCAGTTTCAGCCAGGAATTCAGCAGAGGAGAGGGGGAGAGAAAGCAGAAGCAAAGAGGAAGGTTTTGAGGTGCTTCCGGAAGCGACAGACCCTGAGGGAGTTGGAGGCGGATGAGCGAAGAGCTAGAGAAGGAAAATATTTAGGAAGAGATTTGAAGGTATTGCGGCCCAAGAATGCCTTGTGGACAATGCAGAGGGTTTTGAAATTAATCCTCGCAGCCACTGGGAGCCAGTGCAGAGATTTCAGTCCTAGAGAGATACGATCCCTGGGCTTGAGGCCAAGGACAAGTCTTGCAGTCCTGTTCTGGATAAGTTGCAGTGGCCGGAGAGTAGCGGCAGGCAGATTTAGATAGAGGCTGTTACAATAGTCCAGCCTGGAGAGAACCAGGGCTCTGGAGACAGTGAGCTTCTGGGGAAGGAGAGGAAAGGAAGAATACTTCTGAGGAGGTGCAACTGGTAGTGTGACTTCTTAGAGACGTCAGAGATGTGAGGAGAGAAGGAGAGTGTGGAGTTGAAGATGTGGGGTCGAAGATGACCCTGAGGTTTTTAGCCTTGCAGGTGGGAGCAGAAAGAGGGCCAAGGGAGGCCGGCCAGAGAGCTGCAGGGAAGGATGGAGTGGGTGCGCCGATGAGTAGAATCTCAGTTTTACTGATATTAAGGCAGAGGTCATTGGCAAATAAGAGTGAGTATTGGGTCAAGGAGGTTGTCCTTAAAAGACGCTTGTTGAGAAAACAGATCAGGGAGACCATCAAGTGCCAGTTCAAACAAGAGAAAAAGTCTCTGACTCAGAAGTACAGAACCTGGTGCAGGCAGCGTAGACTTGGGAACTATACAGAGACCAATCAAGAGCTTTTAAGGAACATTGTGAAGAAAGGCACAAGGTCCATTTGGTGGACACTAAACAATAGAAGTGCATAACAAATCCCAGACCAATCGTTCAGCGTATCTGAAGAGGCTGGGGTGAATTTCATCCAGAAAAAGTTTAGCGGGGCAAGTGATCTTAGCTCAAGGGAGGTAGCTACCCCAGAAATACCCCAGACATGGGTGTGCCACTTTGAAAAAGAAGATATCGAAGCAGTGATTAGTAAACTAAACAATTTGAGGGCCAGTGGCACGGATGGGGTGACGAATATGATCTTGAAAAACAATCCTCCTCTCTGGGTAGACATTTTGTGCCACCTGTTCAAACAGATAGTTCAAACTGGCAAATGTCCTCTTTCTTGGTTCAGATACATTCTAGTTCTTATTCATAAAACGAGAGCTAGGGTTCATGATTTGAGCTACCGTCCAATCTCCCTTTTGGATACTTCTTCAAAGGTATTCGCTACCATGTTATTGCAAGAAGTAAGAAGTTGGGTCGAGGCTGAACGTCGGTTTCACCCCTTCAGACGGGTTTTCACAGGGGAATTGGCACTGTACAGTGTGGCCTTGTGTTAAACGCATGTGCTTCTGAGGTGGGTGGGGGCGATCTAGAACTTTGTATGTGGGGGCCTTAGATCTATCGGCAGCTTTTGATAATGTGGACCCCTCGGCGGGATGGGGGATGGACCTGGGTCTAATGAACATGATCCAGATGCTATATACAGGAAACTCCATGAAGGTTAAAGGCATGGTCTAGTAAAAAAATTGTATTTAAAAAATAGATAGGCAACATAAAAAAAAATACTAGCATTCTCTTTTTTAAAACTTCCTATGTAAAATTTTGAGCTATTCAAGCTCAAAATTCGCAAAAGCAAGCACATGGGCGCATCCATTTTGTGAAATGGATGCCCTCCTGTGCTGGCTTTTGCGGCACTAATGAAGGAAAAGCCAGCCAGCTGTAGTAAGCAAAAGCTACCGCTGGGTGGCTTTCCCTTCATTAGTGCTGTACGCGGAGGACGGGGACCGGAGAACAGAGCAGGAAAGCTGCAGCCGAATCTCGGTAAGTGCTATTTATTTTTTTTAAAAAATAAGCACTAGCTGCGTTTTTTTTTCTAAGTTTTCCGGGCTGGAGGAGCCCGGAAAACTTAGAAATAAAACCGCAGCTTTAAAAACGTATTTATATTTGCGGTCACTTTTGAAGCGACCGCAAACATAAATACAACGTTATTGTGTTGGAAAACGCTGCAGTTTTTCTTTCCAAGTTTCTCAGGCTCCTCCGGCTCGGAGGAGCCTGAGAAACTCGGAAAGAAAAACTGCAGCGTTTTCCAACACAAACGCGTTGTGTTTCTGCCTGCTGTGGCTATCACTTTGGGTCTCCGGTGCTCCCGAGCACCAGAGACCCAAAGTGAAAGCCACAGCAGGCAGAAACACAACGCGGTTGTGTTTACATGCCGCGTAGTGTTTCTGCCTACAGCTGATTTCCCATTTGGGGCTCTCGGAGAGCCCCAAATGGGAAATGCTAAATGCTACGTTGTTTCTGCCTAAATCTGCTTTCCCATTTGGGGCTCTCTAGCTCCCCGTGGGGAGCCCGAGAGCCCCAAATGGGAAAGCAGATTCAGGCAGAAACAACGCGGTTGTGTTCCGCAATGCTGCGTTGTTTCTGCCTGAATCTGCTTTCCCATTTGGGGATCTCGGGCTCCCGGTGGGGAGCCCGAGAGCCCCAAATGGGAAAGCAGATTCAGGCAGAAACACAACACGGTTGTGTTGGAAAACGCTGCGGTTTTTGTTTCCGAGTTTCTCAGGCTCCTCCGAGCTGGAGGAGCCTGAGAAACTTGGAAAGAAAAACCACAGCGTTTTCCAACACAATAACGTTGTATTTATGTTTGCGGTCGCTTCAAAAGCGACCGCAAACATAAATACAACGTTTTTAAAGCTGCGGTTTTATTTCTAAGTTTTCCGGGCTCCTCCAGCCCGGAAAACTTAGAAAACAAAACGCAGCTAGTGCTTATTTTAAAAAATAAATAAATAGCACTTACCGAGATTCAGCTGCAGCTTTCCTGCTCTGGTCTCCGGTCCCCGTCCTCCGCGTACAGCACTAATGAAGGGAAAGCCACCCAGCGGTAGCTTTTGTTTACTACAGCTGGCTGGCTTTTCCTTCATTAGTGCCGCAAAAGCAAAAGCCAGCACAGGAGGGCATCCATTTCACAAAATGGATGCGCCCATGTGCTTGCTTTTGCGAATTTTGAGCTTCAATAGCTCAAAATTTTACATAGGAAGTTTTAAAAAAGAGAATGCTAGTATTTTTTTTTATGTTGCCTATCTATTTTTTAAATAAAATGTTTTACTAGACCATGCCTTTAAGCTAAACATCAAGCTCTCTAGGGACATTAAGGTAAGGGAGGGGCTTTGCCAAGGGTGTGTGCTAACTCCCACCTTTTTAAACCTGTACTTAGCAGACCTATAGGAAGAACAGAGAGCTTGGGACAGGTACACCCCTTAGTCGCAAGATTTCATGGTAGGATACACTGCCAATGCCGATGACTTGATTCTCCTGGACTATACTCCAGAAGGACTGCAACGGATGCGGACAGGTGGTACTGACTACCTTACTCGAAACAAGTTTACAACAAACCCCACCAAATCATACGTTATGACTTGTAGCAGGGCGAAAAAACAGAAAGGCTATAGGTGGACAATCAACGATATAGCTGTGGAGAAGGTAGACTGTATTGGGTACCTGTTTTTTTCAAATCACGGACAAGAAAAAACAAGTAAGACAGGATAAGAAGCTAGAAGGGAAGGTGGGTGTATACGTGTCCATGATCAAAACTAATAAAAGAAGACTGAGTACTCACTCATCCCTCTATTACAGCAACCATTTTGTATGGCTGCGAATTAATGAATTTTAGGAATAGCAATTTCTTGGACAAATTAAATCCACAGAACAGACACCTGAAGGAAAACAAATCCAACACCCCTCTGCAGGAGCCGGAGGAGGAGGAAAAGTGGGGAAAGAAAGATGAGTGACATAGATATTTAAATAACTTTTCTGAACTCAATGCACCCCTTTGGATGGATGGATGCTAATGTATTTTCACAGCCATTAGGAACAACGGATGTTACAAAGATTATGCCTTGTATCGTTTTTCTTTTCCTCTCTCTCTTTTCTTATGGTTGAATTGATATGGTTGTTTTCTAGGAGTGGTTCCATTAACGTCACCAACACTGCAGCTATGCCAGTGAATAGTAGTGTATCCGTGACTACAATTAGAAGCATGCTTCAAACCCAGGAGTTTATTTAGGCAGTGTTAAAGATGTGCATCACGTCAAGACTGACATGTGGTATAACCAGATGAAGTTAGTAGGAAGAAGGAAGTCAAGTGACCCTGGCTATGTGTGTTCTTTAATTCCCCATGCAACAGGCACACCCAGACAGTTTATATCATACAAATTGCCACCAGAATTAGTGCAATATTTAGTGCATCTTG
Organism: Ambystoma mexicanum; assembly: GCF_040938575.1. NCBI lineage: Eukaryota > Metazoa > Chordata > Amphibia > Caudata > Ambystomatidae > Ambystoma > Ambystoma mexicanum. The sequence goes on from NC_090936.1 coordinate 830,120,110, forward strand.
CCTTATGGAGGGTGTGAAGGTTGATTCACGGACAAGTGGTCCAAGTACAATGGGTGGAGGCTGACAACACAGCATACACACATAACTACATAAAGATAAAGAAGATAGCAGACACAGAGTTCAAAAAATCATATACTGCACTCAAAAAAGTAGGCCAGAGGAAAGGTGACGCTGTCGTTATGTTAACAATCCCTCATCAGGTGTCCTGATGAAGTAGGACAGGAACAGCTTCAGTAAAAAACTAGAGCTTGATTGCAGATGAAAGGTGCCGTTTTTATAGAAGTTAATGGGTCAAAGAAATCTGTTAAGAAATGGACGTGGATTGATGTCATGACCACTGTAAGGGGTCACAAGTTGTGCCACAAGCAGGCTCCCACCAGAACCCTGAGGGCATTAAAACCACTGAAAAAGGGCTCCTGGAGCCGGTACTGGCGCCTTTGGCACCAGGCTCATATGTAGGAAGGAAGGGCTGTTCAAACTAGGTCCCATTTATGTACATGGGCCTATAAATCCAACATGGAAGCACTCACACAGTCTACTTCTAAGAACCAAGCCATGCAGTCTAGTGTTTTGGGTGTGGCAGGCCTGGAACTACTTTCCCTGGTACTTCTTTACCTGGGCTATATAAACCACACCCTGACTGCAGAACACACTTCGTGTTATTCTGCAACCCGGAGCGTGACGCTCACTGTGTCCAGCTCCTGCTCTTCGGCATCTTCCTGTAATCCTGCAAGAACAAGAGCAAGATTATTCTGTTTTATCTGAGAAAACACCATCCAGCACTCAGCATCTCAACTGGGCTGCAATCTGTGGAAACCGAGAGAAGAAGAACATCACTCACCTGTGAGTACTAGCTTAAGGACTTCCGGCGAACCGCTACCACAGCTGCTGTTCGAACATTGCGACTTGCAATGACGAGAAAGGGAAAAACAATATTAGAATGCCCGCTTCCAAAACATCGAATTCCATCAGTTTTACCTAAATTCCATCGTGCTACACCACGCTACCATCCGGAGCACCACAGCAACATCTGCAAAGAAAAAGAGACATATTCAGGTACGCTTTCAATATTAAACAACCGCACAGCACTGTACTTACCTTAACGGATTCCGGGGGCCTGTTTTTCATCGCGCTCTCATCCACTCGCAGCACCACACCGGCCTGTGAGGAGAAGAAGAAGAAAACACAGGTTAGCTTTAAAAGAAAATAAAGGCGCTGCACTTCGTGCTTTCTCTTACCTAGAAAACGTGCCTCTCCATCCAGCACGCCAGCATCAAGACCTTTACACCTGAAAAGAAGGAGATAAAGACATTAACGATTTCCCACCATAAAAAGAACAAAGACTTACAATTAACAAACCTGCCTACCAGCAGATTCAGGGTCACAGCAGGCCTGGGCCCAAGGAAGGCGTAGTGCACCAGTGAAGCAACTGGGAAGCTCGCCAACAACATCAAGCACCCCTGCACAAGAAACGCAGGACGGATAGCTCACCCTACAAATAACTAAGGTGAGAAAAGAACCCATTGGGAAGGGACTCTGTCAGAGGGAGGTGGGAGATTCACCCATTAGAGACAGTTATCACAAATCCTCCCTTCTGTAATTGCAGATTCATTATTCAGCACTCGGCAACTACGCATCCAGGGTTCCAGATCTCAGAGCCTTCCAGATGCCCCCGGGGATATCAGGTGAGCGTAACAATTGATCAGCACGAGAAGCCTACCCAAGTACTGAAACTCACACGATTGTTCTTGTGTTTCAGAGGCAACAGTGGTGACAAACACACAGTGTAATATTACCATCGAACTCTACTGTCACGGCCCTCGCCCAAAACCCCCTCTGGCAAACCCACTAGCCAGGTGGAGTCAGGACTCGGGCCTCTAGAGCCTGGCATCCTCTTCAAATGCCCTCATGGGGCCAGTCCTGGCGCCTATGGTGCCAGGCTCATACACCATGAAAAACAATGTGCTTGGGAACTACTTTATTGTATTGTCAGCCAACATGGAGGCATCCACCTAGCTTGGTTCCTAAGAACCAAGCTATGCGGTCTAGTGTTTTGGGTGTGGTAGCCAGGCACTAATTTACCTGGACTATTTTGTTGGGGCTATTTAAACCACACCCGAGCAAGACAACACGCTTTGCGTTACTTTGCAGCTTGTAACGTGACGCTCACCGTGTCCAGCTATTCCCTCGAACCTCGGAGAAGCAGAACCTGCAAGGAGACAAAAGGAACATCATTAGCAGCAGCATCTTACCTAAAAGTCTTCATCTTTAAACACTCCCAGCTACTGAGAACAGCTTCCTCGAATCTGCACGCCTCCTGGACAGAACGACCTGAAAGAGGAAGATAGAGGAAACATTAAAGAAAGCAGTAGAGACATTTACAAATTACGAACTGCTCAAAAGGCTTACATGGCTGGTCGCCTCTCGGCTGGCACCACTCGGGACATTCCACTTATGCTGAAGAACACAGCGACCTACAAGGAAGGAAAACACAGGTTAGCAAAGGCAAGACTTCGCAGCGCTGCGCATAGCGCTTACTTACCGCATCATAGCGCTCTTAATGCGCCATCATTTACCAGCGGGGCTCAACCAACCCAGTTAGCCGCGCTGAAGCTCCGCATACCTAAGGGAGAAAAAAGAGACATTTTAAACAAAGAAAGGCATGCAGGATAGCAACAAAACTAAAGAACAGCAATAAGACCTACCTGAACAATATCAAACGGGCCGGCGTCAGTGAAGTAACTGGACCGCACTAGCCCATGAAAGATAACGCACCCCTGCAAAGAAGGCAGGATGGAGAGCACGCCTAATTCTACCACAAGGTAAGGAGAGGGCGCCAGAGGGACTGAAATCATATGGGGGTGGAGGGAGGATACTTACCCCAGTCGGTCAGTCTTGAACACAGTCCTCCTGTATTTTCAGGCAGAACCTTCCCCGCAGACCACATCAGGGCAAAGCAGAGAAGCATACCAGTGAGTAACCCGGCTGGGTGGCGTCCCTGTGGATACCAGGTGAGCGTAACAACTCCCAGACATCAGAGGGGGAACAGCTGCCCTCCTGAACATATATTACATTTGTGGGTTTGGCCTACACCAAATTGCTGCCACTCTTGAAGGGTGTGTGCTCATTGCAACCTGTAGTCTACCATGCCCATTGTCCCAGACGTCAATCTCACCACAAACAGCGAGCACCCCGTGGCCAAACTAGCTTGCAACGTCATCAACACATTATTTCTCCCCGGACTCCAGTGACAGACTGAATGATTTTCCTGAGGAATTTAGACTATTTACTAAAGCTGAGATATTTATTTTTTTCCTCTCTTCTTGCACCCAGTTACAGGCAGCAGCAAATCCGAAATGGCTCCAAATAACCCGGTGGGAAATAATTCAACTTGCAAATGAAACAGAACATGGGCTAAATGCTGTGAGGGAGGTACTGAGAGCCATTAGGTTGACCGCCCTCCAAAACAGATATATACTTGACCTGCTCACTACCATGGAGGGTGGGGTTTGTGCAAAGATTCCTGTTGCACTTACACACCTTCCAATGATGCAGCTAACAGCGCCCTAACCCAAGCCATTCACTCACTATACACTTTGTGCACTATGATTGAGAAGGAAGGGGGGATCACAGAAAAAGATTGGTTTACGTCTAGGTTTTCATGGGTACTGTCATGGATAGGTAATATATTCAATGACCTGATCCCTGTCCTTGTTCTGTTGCTTATCCTTCTTTGCACCTGCTAGCTGGTTATGGTTTGCTGCAAAAAGACGGGGCAAAGGGAATGCCTATGATGTCACTGACACTTAAAACGGGTGAGGCCACTCTCCTTTTGAAACATGCACACACAGAAATGAAATGGCAAAGATTGAGCATCATATGGTTATAATAGAGCAACCTATTCGTCCACCAGGAACCCATTTTGAACCCCCACCCGACCGACAGAACTATTGGCAAGAATACGTTGACTGCACAGGGGATTGGGGTTGCTGGTTTTTTATGTGTACCCCAGAGGAATATGCAGAGATTGGAGGCAACCTGCATAATGTTATTAAGGTATGGGTATCAAAGACTGATTTTGAAAAAATGAAAGAAGCATGCAAGGTAGTTAATTAATTAACTAAAAAGGGGAATATTAGGATGCAGGTGCAATGCCCTAAACATGTAGGGAAGTACAAGCTGCTGAAATTCTATTAGCATTAACATTTGTTCATCGCTAGTGTCAGTGCTTCTGTCATATGTAGCAGAATTTTAAGCCATTTTCAAATGGGATTTAGTTTTGCCACATTCTAGAGTCCAGGTACGTAGTGGAATGATGGGCAGCACAATATATTGTTACTGGTTTCCAGTAGCATAAGGGCCTCTTGCAACATTAGGCAAAGTGCTGCCATTTTGAAGTAGGCCCCGTCAGAGTTGTACATTTCTGCCATTCAGGGCACTGGGCCCAGATCTGAGCCTCTGTCCTTCCATTTAATTAAACCTTATTTCTGCTTCCCCCAGCAAGCGTTTAGCATGCCAAGGTCCTTGGAGGAAGGGTGAGGTGTAGAACACATATTATTTATTGTTGCATGGCCTAGGTGTTCTAAGGAGCTTTGAGTGAAATGTAGAATAATGGATTGTGTTCTTGACGATAGATAACTACAATAGTTGTGATGGACATATTTCGATGTGAACAAAGCCTTGGGTAGAGACATTGACAAAGGTGCCAAACCAGAGTTTGGTAATACTGCCCCCTAGGGAGTGTTGGGACAACTGCTTCTGCAATGGAATGACCTGGTAGTATGAATACATGTGAGAAATAAGTTTCCAAAGTGTGGGGCCTCAGTTATGTTTTTTTTATGAACCCACCTGGTTCCCAAGCGATAGTCAGAAGAATGTGCGTCAGGGATAGCAAAATGTTTCAAATTAGGAGTTGCAAAAAGTGTTGTTACAAGGCCTAGGGACTGTCTGGATTTCTAAATTGGCCGAGCTCATGGGAGAGAATATTACTGTGTCTAATTTGCTGACTTTGCTTTTCACACTCACTACATGATTGGGGGGTATACTTAAGATGGTCACTGGTCATATACTAACCAATAATGCGTGGTAGTGTAGGTTCTGTTTATTTTTTTATATAGGTGAGAGCCAATAGGGAACTTTGGATTAACATGTACTTGTTACTTGTAATGTATTCAAATGTTGTGATTTTTGTCTTTAAATACTGTAACTCAATATGGGCAGGTTGAGAGCGTTTTCAGTTCTATGGACCTGTCATACTGCCGCCTTGGCGACTCTGGCACTGGTGGAAAGATCAGTACCATTCAGTACGGTCGACAAGCCATACTCCTGAGAGACAGAACCGCAGTAACAGTCTAGTCCTCACTCAAGATGGTCACCTAGCGTCACTATAACAATGCACGGCGCCTTACGCACAGTGGTTTGTGACGTTTTCTTCCTGGCTATCCGCTGCTGCTTTTTGCAGTCCTTCTCTACGCTGAGTGAGTTGCGTTTCACTTTCGGCTTGTGTGCTGGATCCTACTTCACCCCAGTACATTACTCCTGTTACCTCTGTCTCTTCTTCCCTGTACTTCACCCAGCGTTCATGCACAGGTTGGTACCGTCGCTCTTCTGACAGGTACTCCCTCTCTTCATTTATCGGCTCTGCCGTCTCACTACTTTCACTTTCTGATTCTGTTTCTGCATTTGTGCATTGCTTTTGTCTTCTGGCTATCCTTGTCTGCGCACTGTTCCTTCTCTCTGGGGATTCCCTCTGTGTACTTCCGTGTTTATTTACCCGCTGTGTCCATCTATCTTTGCATTCACAAGTCTCTCTCTCTTAGCCTGTTTTCACCCGTTTCCTACATAATAAGGGTTCTTCCTCCATGGGCGTCCTTACCACAGCAACGACCTAGGCTACATTGCTGGTTCAGTAGCCATCTCATATTCCAGTACTAACCATCTTACGACCATCTGAGTCCAGCACAAGTCTTCCAGGGACATTTCGACTGGGTTTGTGAGGAAGATTCTTCATAGTGTCACCACTGAGTACCTTTATTCAGTTACCTTACCAACAGACTTGTGCGTCATCAACGGACTTGTCAAGCAGGGTTTTTTGGTGCCAGAAGGCTTGGGGTTGGCTCACTGGGGTTCCCTTGGGTCAGTCTATTGACTCCTGCCAAGGTGGCCCCCGGGGGAGCCAGACCCTACTTACACGACAAGGAGGACAAGAAAGCCAAGAAGACCAAAGAAACCAAGAAGACCCGAAGAAGGGAATCTTCAGAGACTCAAGCCAGCTCATGAAAAGAAGGTTGCGAGGAGGGGTGTCCGGGCACTACAGTATAAAATGCCCAAGAACCACCATGGCTACTTTGGAGCAGTACCAGGAGCTGGTAGGCGCAATCCAAGGCTTAACAGCTGCAGTCCAAAACGGTTGTGCTGAGAATGCCATCTTGAGACAACAAGTAGCTACCTGGGATGAAGCCTGAGGGGATTTACCTCATATCCCTTTACCCTTCAGAAAGTATGATGGAAGCCCCAGGTCAATAAAGGAGTTAATTGACGCCTGTCAGGTTTACTTTACTTTCCGGCCTCGTACCTACGAGATGGACAAGGGCCATGTAGGATTTCTAATCTCCAACCTGGTGGGAAATGTTTCAGCCTGGGCCACCTCTCTGGTCACAAACAATGATCCAGCACTACAAGAATTTGCCCAATTCCTGCAATTGTTCAGAACACGGTTTGAAAGAACCAAACTTCTTTTTGCTTCATACAGAGCTATGCTAGACATTCGGCAAGGCTCAACGGATGTCCTCACCTATGTATCCCGCTTCCAGAAGCTTGCGGTAGATGATGGTTGGCCGGATTCCGCCCAGCAGACACTATTAAGGAGGGGGGCTCCATGAGGATTTAAAGGACAAGTTGGCCCGAGTGGCTCGCCCAGCTACTTTTTGTGATCTTGTGGCTCTCACTATACAAATGGAGTATCGCCTGATGGAACGCCGACAAGAGAAGAGAAGAAGTCACACTTACCCTCCTTTGACTGACCTCCCACCTCAGACTAAGGAAATACACCCACCAGATGAGCCTATGCAGATAGGAACTCCCAGAGGACCTCTGACTCCCATAGAACGCAGAAGGAAAAGGGAGTTGGGCCTATGCATGTACTGCGGGTCCTCTAAACACCACTAAGAAATTGTCCTGAAGTGCCATCTAGAAGGAAGGGAAACTACTCCCCCCAATCATATGCAGGGGAGATATTGGAGGATGCCATTTCAGTCCCTGTAACCAAACCCAAGCAGCAAGATGTGAAGAGGATTCCAGATTAATGGTATTTTCTGTGAATCTGCAAATAGAACCTGTAAAATCTCTTGAAGTCCTGGCCATGTTGGACTGTGGATCAGCAGGCAATTGTGTGGATGTTACATGGGTCAAGAACCAAGGGATACCCATGTTAGCCAAACAAAGACTAATACCTGTAGAAGGAGTCGACAGAACACCTCTTTCCTCCGGACCCATCGTAATGGAGACTGAAGCTATACAAGTACAGATGGGGAGGCATAAGGAGCAGATGACATTTGACATCATAAGGGCAACTCATTTCCCTGTTATACGTGGGATACCTTGGCTTCAAAATCATAATCCCTGCATTGATTTGGCACAGAACACTCAGAGCTTTGACTCCAATTATTGTCAGCATAACTGTCAATTGCTACAGGAGGATGCAGCACTTCCAAGACAAGCCATCCCTTAGTCAATCCAGTGGTTTCGAGCATACCTCCCCAATATTCTGGGTTTTCGGAGGTGTTTGAGGATAAGGCACCCAGACTCCTAGCCCCACATAGACCCGAGGATTGCGTCATAGACTTACAAGAGGGCGCTACTGTTCCATTCAGGCGTATGTACCCTCTCTCTCTTCCAGAAAGAAAGGCCCTCCAAGATTATTTTGTTTCGAACCTACAAAACAGCCTGATCAAGGAGCTTCACGTTTTTCATCTCTAAGAAGGGAACGACAGAATTACGCCCCTATATAGACTACAGGGGTCTGAACCGCATCACACTGTGGGATCGTTACCCTATGCCCCTCATATGGGCCATATTAGAGGCAGTACAAGGATCTGTCATTTACCAAGCTGGAGCTCAGGGGAGCTTATCATCTTCTGAGAATAAGAGAAGGGGATGTTTGGAAGACCGCCTTTTGGACCCCTCTGGGCCTCTATGAATACAGGGTGATGCCCTTTGGGCTTGTGAATGCTCCAGCAAACTTTCAAAAATTTGTAGAGATCTTTTCCGACCTTCTGGATATGTCGGTGGTAGTGTACTTAGATGATATCCTTGACTTTTCCTCCTCTGAGACAGTGCATCAAAGACATGTCACAGAAGTTCTACGACAACTTTGGAACAACCAACTGTTTGCCAGGCCGGAGCAATGCCAATTTCACGTACCTTCTGTTTCTTACCTGGGATACGTATTATCCAAAGAGGGAGTGTATATGGACCCGAGCAAGGTAGAAGCAATACTAAGATGGCCAGAACCTCAGAGGGTCAAGGAAGTACAAAGGTTTGTGGGGTTAGCTTACTTTTATAGACGCTTCATTCCTAATTTCGCAAAAATCGTATTGCCCATTACAGCCTTACTCAAGAAAGGGGTAGTGTTCCACATGGATTCCTTAGCCCAGCAAGCATTCCAGAAATTGAAATCTCTTTTTACCGCAGTAGCGATACAGATCCAGCCGGACCAGACTCAACAGTTTTTACTTGAGACAGATGCTTCTGATGGTGCTTTGGGAGCCGTACTTCTTCAGAAGGCTGCTGATGGCCAGGAACATCCCATAGCATACTACTCAAGGACACTTACGACTAGTGAGAGAAACTATGCGGTCCTTGAGAAGGAACTCTTAGCAAGCCTGTAAGGAGTGGAGACATTTACTGTAGTGAACCATACAACCCTTCCTGGTAAGGACCGATCATCGTAATTTGAAGGTTCTCCAACAAATGGAATGTTCAAATGCCTGTCATGCCCGGTCGGCCTACTACTTTTTACAGCACGATTTTCATATTACTTACATGCCAGGTTCCGAGAACATCTTAGCTAATGCACTTTCAAGAAGCCTAATGCAAGAAACAGAGAGGCAACAATGCAAGGTATTGCTTCTACCAGAAAAGAAATGTGTACCACATCTAACAGCCTTTTTTCAAGCTATCCGGAAGGGTTTCCAACCCACAGATGAATCGGCACTACAGCTTATTCATAGAGACGGCTTATTGTTCCACGAAACAGCCCTGTATGTCCCTACTAAGCCGTTACATACCACAGTTGTCTCTTGGTGTCATGATTCACCCCTGGCTGGACATAAGGGTCAAAAGGGCACCCTTGAGTTGGTCAGTGGGACTTTCTGGTGGCCAACTGTAGGCAAGGATGTCCAGAGGTATGTCTCTTCTTGTCCGATATGTGCATCCAGTAAGACCACCACAGGTCGAGCCATTGGTCAGCTGCAGCAACATCCACTGCCATCTAGACCCTAGAACCATGTTTCATTGTGAACTTCCTTCTGTCTGAAGGACATCGAGCTATCATGGTAACAGTGGATACCTACAGCAAGCTTGAACATTTTTCTTCTCGCCCGGGCTACCTTCGGCTCCTGAGACAGCATCAGTCTTCTTTAGAGATGTGGTTCGTTTGCATGGAATCCCCAAGACTCTGATATCAGACAGAGGGTGACAGTTTACTTCTAAGTTCTGGACTGCTCTCTGCTCCCTGTTGGAAATCCAAAGGGCCCTCTCATCGGGATATCACCCGCAAAGCAATGGCCAGGCAGAATGACTAAATGCCACAGTAGAACAATATCTACATTGTTTCTGCAACAGAGAACAGGACAACTGGTTAACATTACTTTCTTTGGCCGAATTTTCATATAACACATACCATAATGCCATCCGTATGAGCCCAGTCTATTGTACCTTCGGATATCACCCTCAGCATCCTCCATGGAGGAGTTTTTCAGCTACAAATTCTCTGTCTGTGGATCATCTGGTCAGCGGTCTTCTGGAAGCCCACAAAGACACAAGGAGAACATTAGAAGAGAGCAGGCAAGGGTACAAGAATCAGGCGGATCGAAGGAGAAGACCAAATCTTGACTGATCTGGCTTTTGACCAAGTACCTTCCCAGATGGGTACATACCGGAAAATGTTCTCCCAAATTCTTAGGCCCATTCACCATTGAGACCAAGATCAACTCAGTGGCTTACCAAGCTAAGACTCCCCAAGAATCTGCAGGGAGTAAACCCGGTATTCCATACATCACTCCTGAAGGAATATGTCCCTGATCCTTTTCAAAGAAAGAAGAGGTCCCACAGACTCAAGCCCTCAGCAGAACCTGAAGAAAACGAGGTGTCTCGTATTGTCAACTCCAGATACCAAAGAGGTATCCTGCAATACCTAATCCATTGTAAGGAATATCCAGAGTCAGAGCGGACTTGGGAACCCAGGAGCCATATCCATGTGCCCAAACTCCTAAAGAGGTATCATAGGTTATACCCGAGTAAGCCGGGGTGTTCTTATGGGAAGAGGGCATACTGTCATGCTGCCGCTTTGGCGACCTTGGCACCATTGGAAACATCAGTAACGTTCAGTACGGTCGATAAGCCATACTCCTGAGAGACAGAACCGCAGTAAAGGTCTAGGCCTCACTCAAAATGGTCACTTAGCATCACTATAACAACGCACGGCACGTTACGCACAGTGCGTTGTATCCATTTCTTCCGGTCTACCCTGTGCAGCTTTCTGCAATCCTTCTCTACGCTGAACGAGTTGCGTTTCACTTTCGGCTCGTGTGCTGGATCCTTCTTATCGCCAGTACATTACTCCTGTTACCTCTGTCTCCTCTTCCCTGTACTTCACCCAGCATTCATGTGCAGGCTGGTACTGTCGCTCTTTTGACAGGTACTTCCTCTCTTCATTCATCAGCTCCGCCGTCTCACTACTTTCACTTTTCGATTCCGTTTGTGCATTTGTGCATTGCTTTTGTCCTCTGACTACCCTTGTCTGTGCGTCTGCACCCTGTTCCTCCTTTCTGGGGATTCCCTCTCTGTACTTCCATGTTTATTTACCTGCTGTGTCTATCTATCTTTGCATTCATGAGGCTCTCTCTCTCTTAGCCTGTTTTCACCCGTTGCCTACATAACAGGGGTGTAAGGGCTACTCTTGTGGCGAACCAGAGAGAGAGTAGGATTCACCCTAGGGTGAATGGTGGGGTCGTCCTAATCAACTGGACAGCCTCGTAGAGGAGAAACAAGAGGGTACAGCACTGCCGGTGTGGACCGACACTACAAGAAGGGAGGAAGCAGTCCATCTTGGAAGCCAAGAAGCAAGATGACCGCTTATTAACCCAGACAAAGTTCTAGCGTGGGTAAAAAGAAGGGCCGCAGTATAACACAGCTGCCGCACAGACGTTCAAAGGAGGAACGCTGTAGCCTAACCCAGCCGCTGCTTCCAGTCGGGAACAAGGTGCACCGGAAACCAACACAGCCATTACTCTGACCGGAGTGAAAGCAGGCGATGCACAAAGACATGGGGTAGCGGGCTGGGGACGCTCCATTCCCATGGACGGAGACCGCACGGCGCATTACCAGGAGGAAATAATGACCGCACAAGCGGAACACAGAAATAACGTTTTGCAGCAAAAGCAACCTTCATTAAGAATACGAACCCCGTAAGGAGTCAAATCAGCCTACATGTAGTTTGTGCAATGGAGCAAGGGGACGGCGGGTTCATAACGCAGAAGCCGCAAGGCAAGGCATTGCGGTGGACCAAGTTGAGAAAAGAAAGGGGCGGGACTTCGGTGGCTTTTATAACGTTTCTTGTATACCTGAACCTGATTGGAGAATCAGTCACCAGCCCCTATTTAAGCCAGAAATTAAAGAAGTGCCTTTTCAGAGCCGACAGGAATCAGAGGGGAAAGCACCTGAACCCTGCTGGGTTTATGAGGCTTAGGAGGAAGTAAAGCCAGAGAGTTCACCCTTATATTGGAAGTTCCATGAAGAAGCTCGGAGTACTTTGATTGATTTGTTGTTTTTTTCACCCAGAAGAATTCTGTTCAGGCAACCCCATGGTCCAGCATCTCATTACATATTTTTGGTGGCATCGGTGGGATCCTGCAACTCACCATGAAGGACATAATTAAGGCCCCAGCTGATGGACAGCAGCAGATACAACGGCTGATTCAGGTACAAAGTCACCAAGCCCAGAGCGACCGGCAAGCATTGCAACAAGCCATGCAGCTACAGGTGGCTAGTCAAGATGCATTGAAGCTCGTCACTGAAGCGATGGTTTCATCCAGAGGGCAGACACATGCTCCAACCAACGGCTTACAGAAGTTTCAAGCAGGGGCAGATCCAAGCTGTTTCTTCACTAATTTTGAGAGGGTGGATTGCAGTTCACAATGGCCAGTGGAGAAATGGGGCCACTTCATACCCCCCCTTGTTGACAGGATCAATGATATGATAGTTTATTTATGATATGATAGTTTATTTATATGGCGCATATACACAACGTGTTTCAAAGCGCTTCAAGGCAAGGGAGGGAACAAGGGAAAATACAATGACATTCTTACAGGCCATGAACAGTAAGGATGTGAAATTAACTATCGTACTAGGCCTGACGACATTTCAGATAGTGCAAGAGCTAAGACATAGATGAGAAAGGGAGCGGAAGAGTGGGAAGGAAATGAAAACAGACAGGCGACTACCGTACTAGGCCCAACGACATGTCTGGTAGAGCCGGAGAAAAACAAAAGGTGAGGGAGAGGGGTGCAGAAAGTGAGGGGAGGAAAAAACAAGCAGCTATCGTACTAGGCCTGACAACATTTCAGATAGTGCTGGAGGGGGCAGTAAGGGCTGGTGGGAGGAGACAGACGAGGTTGCTATCATACTAGGCTCAGGTACAATTCTGATAGAGTAAGTGCATAGAAGAAAGTAAGGGGAGGAGATAGGAAAAGGGAGAAGGGATAGGAGGAGAGAACAGAGAGTAAGCAGTCAAAAAGAGTGGAGAAGCAAGAGGTGAGAGCGAATACAATTGCAGAAGTCAGTAGTAACACATAATCTTGCATGCCAGGATACAAGATGAAGATGGGAACAGCATGATTCAGGGCCACAATGAGTACATGATGCAAAGGAAGTCCAGCATGAGAGTTGAGAAAGCGTGACGCACCGTGAATCAATGCAAGGGGCTACCAGGCATCAAACCCCAATGGTGACTCCTCCTATGCCGAGATCAAGAGAACCCTACTGGAAAGAATGGTCATAGACGAGGAAGCCTATCGAGTGAGACTAAGAGAGAAAACTGTGTCCTGGGGAAATACCTCGGCAGCTCTCCTACAGACTACACGTCTTAACCGAAAAATGCCTCAAGCCTGCTACCAGCACAGTACCGGAAATGACTGAGAAGATCGAGCTGGAACAATTTATAGAGGCACTTCCGGCACCAATGGAACGCTGGGTGTGCCAGCATCACAAACCATCATTGGTCAAGGCAATTGATATAGACTCAGCCTTCCAGAAAGCTAGTGGTGCTCGGCCCACTACCAAAGAACCGGTCAAAGCTGGACCAGCAAGGAGAACAGCCAACACTGAGATCTAAACTCTTTGGCCAGAACCTAGCGGAACAAGATAGCCCACTGTAAATCGTCAGCCCCAGTGTTTCGACTGTGGCGAATGGGGGCACATGGCTAGGTTCTTCCCCAGAAAAACAAAGGCCAAACCTATGGAAATCGGGTTTGTCCAAGGATGGGAGTTTCGTTGCAGACGAGAACCATACCTGGTGGAGGTGCGATTGGATGGAACTCCAAGACAGGGGCTCCTGGACAGCGGCATTGAGCAGATCACAATTCGCCCAGAAGTAAGTGGGACAGGGATGGTTGGGGGTAACAGAATACCCATTAAGTGTGTGCACAGAAACACTAAGACTTACCCTGAAAAGCATGTTAATATAGAGGTTAGTGGGGTTTGTGCAAAGATGAAGGTTGCCGTAATGCCCCACCTACCGGCCCAGGTTCTGTTAGGAACCGACCTGCTTACATTTCAAGAGTCCGTGACTGATATAGAATGGCTAAGGAATGCTCCCTTTTTCACGCACTGAAATCATCCCGGAAGGGGTCCAGAAACACAGCAATAGTAGAAGGGAGGTGAGAACTGAGCTTAAAAACAGGGCAGAAATACATAAGATCAGTGCTCTTATAGAGTGGATTCCTGAAGACAAGAACCCCACCTTCCGAAGCAAATTATGAACAGACCCTACCTTAAAAAGTGCAAGAGAACAAGCCCAAACCAGCCCCCCTGCACAACCGGGTATCCATGGTTTAAGTCCCACAGCAGTCTTATATACAGAGTAACAAGAGACCAAGCAAAGCAGGAAGTAAAACAATTGTTGGTTCCACTTGGCTTCAGAACAACTATACTTAAACTGGCCCACGACAAAGCTACAGGGGGTCATTTGGGAAGAGAGAAAACACTACAAAAGCTTCTGAAAAGATTTTACTGGCCAGCGGTATACCGAGAAATAGCTATATATTGTGACCAATGTCCCTCTGGAATAATGAAAAGGGTTTGTCAGCAACTTCGCATAAAACAAATAAGCACTTCGGTGTACCATCCTCAAACGGATGGGCTTGTGGAATGTTATAATAAAACGATTAAACAAATGCTCAGGAGAGTGACAGCTCCTACAGGCATAGACTGGGATCGGGTGATCCCTTGGATTCTCATGGTGCTGAAAGATACCCCTCAGTCTTCCACAGGCTTCTCACCCTTCGAACTGGTGTTCCACCACAGACCTTGAAAGGTGTTCGACATAGCAAAGAGTGAATGGGGAGAACAGGAAGAAGAGCAGTCCCTTACTGACAGTGGGCCTCATCACGAGTTGGGCTGTATTCCCGGCTGTAATACCGCCGACTGTAATAGCCTTAGCACCGACCGGTCCGGCTGTATTACCGCCGGATCACGAGTTGGGTGTAAATGGTAAATCCCCATTCCCCATTGGGTCCATTGGATTCAATGGGGTATTTTCAGCGCTAATTATGCGAGCTAATACAGCCGGCTGTAATACAGCCAAAAACAGGGGATGTTCACCTCCAGAGAAAGGCTGGAGGTAAAACAGCCCATTTAGCACCCAACTCGTGATAGGGCCAGCCCTTAAATGCGGCTGTAATACCGTTACCACCACATTTAAGGGCTACAGCCCAACTCGTGATGAGGCCCTATGTCTTAGACTTAAGGTCACATCTCACGAAGCTAAGAGAACCGGTACATGACAACCTGGGCAGGTCTCAGCTGGCACAAGAGAAGTATTACAATAGACAGACTAGAGTATGCAACTTCCAAGACAGGACAAAGTACTAGTGCTACTACCTACCTCACATAACAAAATGTTAGCACAGTGGAGGGGACCCTAAAAATAATAGCAGTACCAGGTCTAGTAAACTATCTGGTAGAACAGCTGGGCAGAAAGGAGAAAAGATAGAACTATCATATCAACCTCCTTAAGGAATGAAAAGAACCAGGAACATCAACATCCAGAGTACAGACTCTCTTGGTAGACCCCAGCCCATCCACCTTTGATTCAGTACAATGGGGAGTTCAACTCAGCCAAGAGGAGAAGAAGGAGCTGGAAAAGTACCTCACCCCATTAAAACATGTGTTTTCATTCTTCCCAGGAAGGACAAATCTGGTAGAACATTCGAATAATACTGACCCCTCACAAATAGATGGATTGGATCTGCCCTTTTGGTTCTGATGATAATTATTATCAGCAGGCAAGCAGTACAGCGCAGCCCGGCTGTATTATGATGTTTCCCCTTAGGTTTGTGGGGTTCTGGTTCTGGAATTTGAGGCCTAGCTGAAAATGGTTCAGCTATGCAATGGGTTTCTGCTTTGCCAAGTTTCTGGAGTCTGGAGCAGGGAAGATGTAAAGATGAGCAGTAGGGTGCTCAGCCAGCATCGGAATAGTTAGTGACTCTGTCTGTCTTTGTGTAGTGAGCTGTGTCTATTTATGCTATGAACAGATGTCATAAAGGGTGTGTGTGTGGGCCAGTTTAGCCTAAGCTTGCCCCTTTTGGCAGATGATGGGTCAGATTCTACTCACTGCCTTGATAGGAGAGAAACAGTGTGTCACCTTTATGGTGTGATTGTATGAGGCTGAGAATCCACCCCTAGCCCCTGGAACACAAAATCTACTTTTGGCACAATACATATTTACACATGTGCAACCTCTACAACAATCACATCTACAGATTACATATTTTCCACAGCAGCTATTCCTCAAAACCCAGTAACTGTGGGATCTTGTCTCCGCTTTTAACAGAATTTTGCCCTTTTCATCAAGACCACAATATACAATTTATAAGGAAATTTCTACAAGTGTGAGGTTTAACATGGGCATAAGTGTATAAAGTTTCATACTTCTAGCGGAAATACATTTTGCGTAAAATCACATTTCTTGCTGTTTTTTTCCAGAGCATGTCACACGATTTTGCAGCCTCTTGAAACGTGCATACAAAATTTAGATTCACAAATCTGTTACTTTTATATTTTTCACAATTTTAAACAGTAGGTTATCCGTCTTTTTAAAATGTGTTCTTTGTTAATGTTCAGCCACAGGTTGTTGTTTGGGTCAGCCTCTTTTTGTCTCCCTGCAGTCCAGGAGCAGCCTCCTCCCCACTTGCTCTTAGCAGAGGCAATTCACGACTGTCCTCACACCTCATATTTCCTTAGCTGCAGCTGGCCATTGTTCCTCGTGCCTCTGTAGACCAGGTTCTTTACTCCACCCTAATTAGAGCTTTTGTGTGATTTCCTGCTCTGGGGAAAGACCTTCCTTCTGTGAGTGAGAAAACCTGTTATTCCAGTTTGGTAGCTTCAGCCAGGTTTAATTTAACTGTTAATTTTGTTGAATTTTTCCTTAGTTTAAAACAAATTTGTTGTATCAAATCACAGCTGAATTCTCATTCCAGATTTTAAAACATGGGATAAAAAAATTACAATATGGGTTATTCTCAGTAATAGGCCTCTTAGCTTGCAAACATTTGATTTCAGTTTATACATGTTAAAGTTTAATCAGGCAGGCTCCTGACAGCTGTCATTCAAGCGGCCCAGGGTACTGCACCCAGAGATTTTTGACAGATCCACAGACAGGCCACTTTTGCTGTAGAAATCTCTTGATGCTTTCAGCTTTTCAGGATATTGTAAATTCACAATTATTTCTTAAACTAAGTGAATTGTAGCACCCAGCAAGAATTTTGGATGTTTGAGGGTGTTCTGTACCAGCAATCTGAAGTTTCAGCAACAAAGATAAAGGGATTTAAAGCAAGATTTTGGGTTTCCTTTTGCAAAGCACTGCTTTTTCTTTCTGTACTCAATTTTCACTTGTTGTGGAGCCCAGTGACACATTTCAGGAGTGAGAGCTCTGTTCCACCACTGACAACATGCTTGGCAGATTGGCAACCATCTTTTTGTGCTTTGCAATGTGCAATTTTCAGAGGTTTTGGTGTGCACAAGGGTTTTGCGGTCATTTTGCTGTTTTCTGGCACCATCATAACACAGTGCTGTGGAATAACAAAGCACAAGAGGGTCAATACATCCCACAGAGCCCCCCCTCCCGACTTGAGTTTGACCATCCTCAAGGGGAAGTCAGGCGATTGGGATGTTCTTTCTTTGGTACAGGTGGAGAAATTCAGCTGCTTCTCCCATCAGTGCTGGAGGGACCCACTCTCCTCGCCAGCTCTGGTTGGGGGTATGGAGCGATAATCCGGGCTCCTTGGGTCTTTCCTCCCGGTCCCCGAGTGGTCCTCCTTGGTCATTAGAAATTCTTGGTTCCAATGCTATGAGACAGAACAGAGCATGGTTATGGAAATTCCCCCTCTACTACTCATGTAGTGGGGCAGATGCATACATTGAATACCATTTACAATATTCCCCACCTGTATTTGCTAATGGTTTTAACAAGTGGATTCTTCTAGGTTGCCGGAATGTCCCCCTCTGGGTTTCCGGTTGGCTCCTCTATTTGCCGCAAGGTATGCCTGGGATGGCAACTCTTCAGCTGGTTTATGTGGACCAACTTATCTTCCCCTTCTGCCAAACTGCCCTTGGGGATGCAGATTTTGTAGGCTACTGGTGAGATTTTGTCCACAATTTCAAAAGGACCCCGCCAAGTTGGGAGGAATTTGCACTGTTTGGCTTGGTTCCTTTGGAAATTGTACAAGTAGACCCGGTCTTCTACTTGGTATTCTTTTTTAGTTGTCTTAAGGTCATAGTAGGTCTTCATACTGTCTGCAGATCTTTCTAGATTCCGCTGAGCATCAGCAAAAGCATGTTGAAGGTGTTTTCTCAAATTCTCAACATACTCATGAGTTGTGGAGGCACTTATCAAGGTCTGCTCTTGGGATCTGTAGAGCAGATGCTGGGGTAGCACCATCCTTCGTCCAGTCATCAGCTGAAATGGAGACATTTCTGTTGCAGAAGAAGGGATAGATCTGATGGCCATCAGGACAAGAGGTAATTGAATGTCCCAACTTGGCCCAGAATCTGCCACAAACCTTTTTAATATGCTCACAATAGTTTTGTTGTATCTCTCAACTCCACCACTAGAGGATCGCCGGTAGGCAATGTGTAGTTTCCTTTTTACCGCAAGTATCTCCCACATCTTTGTCATCACTTCGCTAGTGAAGTGACTACCTAAGTATAACTCAATCCTTTGATGTAGTCCAAAACGCGAGAAGATGTGATTGATCATCAGGGCAGCTGCTGTTTCTGCCTTGCAATTTGGGGCCGGGAGACATTCCACCCCATTTAGTGAACAAGCATGTTACGGTCAACATGTACTTGTTCCCCCTAGAGGAGTGAATCACGGGCCCGATAAAATCAACTTGTAAATCCGACCAAGGCAGTGTCATCCCCCTCTTTTGGAGGGGAGCACAGTGTGTTGGCTGAAATTGTGCACACAAGACACCCCTTCAAGTATTGGTCGAGGTCCTGCCCCATGTGTGGCCAGTATGCAACCTCTCGCAAGATTTCTAATGTCGTATGAAACCCTCGATGACCGGCTGTGGCTGCATCATGGGCATGACTTAGCATCAGGCTTCGGAATGAGGTAGGGACCACCCACTGGTCATGGCCAGCTTTGAATCGTCTCACCAACAAACGGTCTTGGATTCGGAAAATTTTTGGACATTTCACCAACACTCTGAGGTCCTCTTTCCCAATGTAATAGGTATCCGTCAGGGGAAAGTTCTCAGGGTACTCAATGTGTTGATAAAACTTACCAATTATTGGATCCCCTTTTTGAGCCGTAATCAAATCAGAATCTGGGGTCTCCTTACTCCATTGTGCAGTTGAGAGTTCATTGTGAGCATTTGACTGGGATCTAGTGATAGCAGTGACATGGATTTCCCCCAACAAGGACTCGATCTCAAGTATATCCCCTTGGATGGCTCTGGTTTTGGCCAGCAGATCAGCTAGGACATTTCCAGTTTTGTCTGGTCCCTCTACTTTAGAATGACCCATGATCTTTTTCCAGTAGATGGTCATCCCATTCGAGGTGACCAGATCATCAATGTTTTGTATTCATTTTCCATGTTTCAATGGTTTATTATTAGCACATAGCATGCCTCTGGTTTTCTAGTTAACCAGGTGCTCCACGAACCCGTTCCATACATAATCTGAGTCTGTGATTATGACCAGTTCGTGGAGTTGGTGTTGGACAGCAGTGAGGATGGCTTGATGCACAGCCATCAGCTCTGCCACTTGACTACTTCGGGGACCGATTTTATACCCAGCGGAGGGTTCTGGGGCATCATTCACCCATGCATTCCCTACGCCGGCCACAAGTTCCTTTTCCCCGTTGTTGTCAACATGGTAGGAGCACCCATCCACATAGAACATGGGCATTCCCTCACACTGGTCTTCTTCATAGACTTTGTGTGGGGAATTAAGGTATGCCTCCATATTGTCCTTGAGTTTAAGACTTTCGTCCTCGAGACAGTTTTCTCTGGCACAATCATGCAAGTCAGCCAGGCCTTGAGCGAGGGGACTCTTCTTGTTTTGGCCATATCTGACCTCCACAGGAAAGCCTTGCATTGACAGAATCCAGGAAGTAATTCAGGAATTACTCACATTTCCGGCACAGATTCTGTCACTTTGAAGATATTGCAAAGGTTGATGTGGAGTCTCCACTATGATGTGTTCCCCCTGGATAAATGGGCAGTAATTCTTCAATGCCCACACAGTTGCCAGGAATGCCTTCTCACAATTGTTGAATTTTTCCTCCACCGAGGATAAAGTCTTACTCGCACAGGAGATTACTTTATTGACCTTGTCATGCTTCTGATATAATACTGCAGTCAAGCATGTATTTGAGAACCCTGTCTCCAAGAATACCTCCTTGTTTTTGATAGGGTAAGCTAGGCAAGGCGCTTGTGAGAGGCTTCTTTTGAGTTGTCTTACTGCCTCGGCTTGTTCTGGACCCCACTCCCACTTGACCCCCTCATCAAAAGCTGGATCAGGGGTCTTGTGATCTCTGCGTAGTCCTCAATGAACTTTCTGCTGTAATTAGTTAGTCCAAGGAGGCTCCTTAGTTCCCGCAGAGTTGTGGGGTCCTTTATTTTCTGGAGGGCTTCTACTTTTTTTTCTTGGGGACAGAGACCCTGAGGAGTTATCTCATGCCCCAGAAATTGACACGGGTTCTGCACCACTGTGCCTTTTGGAAAGAGAGTTTTGCTCCGGCAGCCCTCAACTGTGTCAGTACATAACGGATCTCCGCTATGTGTTCCTCCACAGTCGAGCTTTTGACTAGAACATCATCTACATAGGCCAGGTTACCCCTCTCACCCAGGTCGGGCATGGCCTTATGTAGAAAGATGTTAAATTCATTGCCGGAGTTGATGCATCCGAAGGGAATCCGGGTCCAAGTGTACTGCTGCCCCCCGAAGTTAAAAGCTAGCTTGTATTGGTCCTCCTTACTGACAGGTACAGTCCAGTACCCATTGGTCAGCTCAATTACAGTGAATACCTGTGACCCCTGGATCTGGGCGAGCCGTTGGTCAATGTAGGGAAGAGGTCATCAGGAAGTATGGACCCGTTTGTTGAGCACCCTCAGGTCAGCATAGAGTCTCCACTGGCCGTTTGGTTTAAAAATCCGCAGCACCAGATTATTGAAGGTGCTGTGGACTGGACGAATTTTCTCATTGGACTCGAAGTTCTTAATTATTTCATTCAGGGACTCCATTGATGCGAGAGACAAGCGATATTGCTTCACAAACACTGGAGTTATGCCTGGGTCCATGGGAATTGTTGTTGTGTGAATGTCGGTGCGACCACAGTCATATGAGTCCACCGCAAAGAGATCTTGAAAATCTAAGAAAACATGTTTCAATTTTTGCTTTTGCTCCCGAGTCTCGCAGGCATCAGCTAGGTTGACTCTCTCTTCAACCATCTGCCTGAAGCCTGGAAAGACTTCTGGTTTGGCTATCTCAGCGGCCTCCTCCAGCTGGGTGGAGAAGTCCCTGGTCAAAGTGTTGATTTGGACTGATGGGTCCAGGTGGGGAAGGCAGTCCGTGTGGACTTGGAAGATTACCTCATCTCTCCTGAACTCACAGGTCACATCTTCCTTACCATAAGGGCAGGAAGAGTACACTAGGAAATTCCCCCCATGCCGGGTGAAGATCCTGTCTGGTGTTGTGTCATCGTCGCTATCACTGTCAAAACAGTCCTTGGGGATTGGTCCTAACAGTTCATGTTGGCCATCAACCGCCATTTCAATAATGGTGCCTGCGCCCAGAGTGATACTCTTTAGGTCACTGTTATCCACCTATATTGGAATGGTGTCATGTTCTATGTTGACTAGTGGTGTTTGTCTACCCCCAACCCTTGCTGTTGGAAATGAGCATTAAGATGAACATAGGTGTCAGGATTTTTCAGTTTCTGTCCTCTTTTAATTTTTACTTCCAGTGAGAATTGTCGGGTCCGTTCTGGGATGGTGACTTCCTCTCCAATCTGAATTTCAACTGCATATGGCAGCAGTTGAGCTGACCTAAATGCTTTCTCTGGGTCATCAAAGTCCATGGGATGACCCGCTAATCGGGACCAAGCTTTGAAGTTTATTAGGTCCAAACTCATGGCAAAGCAATTGAGAATGTCACTGCCTAAATAAAATGCAGCAGGGACATCTCGCACGACCCAACAATTATGGACTATGCTCTTGTTGCCTATGGAAATTTTGATCATACACCCGCTAGGCAGGAGATGTTTGGAATTGGGTGTATCTAGGTCCATTTCCCATTTGTCTAACAGTTTAAATGTGGGAATGGCTGGATCTTTTGGGAGTTTGCGGAACATGGCCTCGCTGATGAAGCTCTTATCGTTGTTCACACACACTCGGGCGAGAACAGAGTCCTTCCCCTCATTTAACTGAATAGGGATGAACAACTGCTCTCCATTTTTCTGAATATCAGACAAGCTTTGAGCCGATTTCTCATAAATTTGGACTATAGGAATGGGATTTTCTGATTGTGAATTTGTATAGAATTTCAGAGTCTTTCCTTCCAGTGTGGAATGCCACCTTAGACTGGAAGGAAATTCAATTTGGTCAGGTTTTTGTTCAACCACGTGGCATGTGCCATTTAAACTAACATGGATGACACTCTGTTTTAATTTTATTGGTCGGTTAGTCTGGATCCAGAGGACCTTGTTTACACAATCTATGAGGGGGGACAATCTACGCAGGATGTCATTCCCTAGTAAACAAGGTGTGCCCTCTGGAGTCACAACTATGACCGGGTGCTTCACCTTGTGTCGCCCAATTTTAATGTCTAAATCCACAGTCCCCTCGACAGAAATTTCCTTCCCATCGAAGTTCTGAAGTTGTCCAGGAAGAGGGGTGAGAGGAATTTGGTATTACTCCCCCTTTCCCGAATTCAGCTGATCAAAGGACCTTTTTGACAGAAGGGTAGCTTGGGATCCATTGTCCACCAGTGCCAAAATTGTACATTGCCCCTGTATTTGGACCGGGGTATAAAATCTTCCCTCCTTTTCCTCAAGTGGACAAAGATAATGCACATGTTTGGCCAACTGGTGGGTTAATTTCTTTCTTTGGATTCTGACAGAGAGGTGATTTGGGCAGGATTCTGTTTGGGATCTTGGGATCCTCTAAGAAAAAGGTGATAGCTAGATATGGGGGAAGTTTTGGACTCCCCTGGTTCTGACTCTGGGCTGCTCCCCTCCCCCTTTTTGGAGCCAGTCACAAGGATGGGTTTGAACAAGGGGATTTTCATGCTGGTCATTCCGGGGTTTGATGATGGGCGGTTTTAACTCGGTCCCCACATCTACCCAGTCTGGATTGGGATATTTTGGAACCCATTTTTCTTTGGGAGGAGTTCCCCCATCCCTGAAGGAGAAGATCCTTTTCCTAGGATCCTCTGAGGACCCCTCTCCTTCAAACTGGAAGATTTGCACCTCCTCCACAAAATGGGCCTTTTTAGGCTCTTTATTTCTCCTCCCCACCCTCTGCTCCTTGGGTTGCAAACTTTTGGGGGCTGGAGATTTTGGTTCTGGTTTCCTGGGTTTACAGGGGCTTTCCACAAGTGGGGAAGGGAGCTTCCTCCAAGGTTTAACACCCCCATTCCCCATGTGCCTCCTCCCTGGGAACCGGTGGGTTGACTGGGTTCTTCCCCCGTCATTGTTCTGGAGCACCAGACCCTGGATTTGAGGAGTTCTGAGCCGCCATGCTCATCTGAGGGTTCTGTAGAGCCCTCAGCATGCAACCCAGATCCTGTGCCATGTTTTGGAGCTGGTGCTCTAGTTGGGACACCCGCTCTGGCTGGTATGGGGTCCTCTGGTCTACCCTGGGTTGATCCCGGGAAGGGTAACTATCCCTTCTTGCATAATACCCCTGGTTAGGATAGTTTAGGTACCCTTCCACCGTTGGCCTCCCCTCTCCTGGATTGGGCTGTCTGGGCTCAGGAAAGTGGGGAAAGAAAGAATAGTTGTTTTGGGGGGTGAAGTTTGGTGGGTACCGGGGAAAGAAATTTGGTCCGGCATTTGGAGGATTACTGCCCTCCTGGGGAAAATGAGGGGGGAAGTTTCCTGGGTTTCCAGCTGTCCGGTTGGATCCCCTCCCTTTTGCTGGAGGAGTCCACACATAGCCCAGGATGGGTCTATTTCCCTTGTAGCGTGGGCTGATGTATTCAGGGGAGTTAGGGGTCCCATTTGTGGGGTTACCTCCCTGGTTCCCCGTTTGGGATTGGTCGGATTCTGCGCGGGAAGGTTTTTAGGCCCTCTCCAGATCTAAAATGGGGGCAACGTTCACTTCCACCACCTTAGCAGCAGCAGGGGTATTGGTTGGTTTGGGGATTTTGCTAACATTTTTACTTTCCAGCAGCTTCTGAACTTTATAGATGCACATTGCTTGTTCAATGACCCAGTCTAGTGATCTTTTCTCATGAAAGTCCCTCACTAGCTGGGTCATAATGTATTTAGGGAGTGCATGAAAGAAGGTGTTCACAAATTCCTTACTGTCAGTGCGCACCCTTCTAGTGGTCTGCGCAAAGGCGCGTTTCAATTCCTGAACAAATTCCTGTGGGGCCTGGTCTTCCCCACATTGTAAGTTGTAGGCTGCCTTGCGGGTCTCTTGAGGATTCCTATGAATAGAAAAATGTTTCAGGATGGCAGCCCTATGGATCATCTGGAATGGTTCTGATCCTCAAGCCCCGCAAAGAATCTAGAGTACTCAGGGGAAAATGTCCACTTTATGTACTGAATACAGCTTCAGGTGGAAAGTCTCCATCATCTGCTCAAATAATTCAAGGTGCTCCCAAACCGAATATTTGGTATTTTTGTGGTAGGGTGTGATGACGCTCCTAATAGCGTTTATTTGCTTCAGGGGATCCTTGAGTAAAGCCCTCTTAACTTTGTTAGCCTTTACTGGCCTGATTATTCTTTGCCAGAGCATCTTCCACCCTCCTGGTATGCTCTAACAGCTTTTCATAGTCCATTTTGAGTTCAACCAGTCCCTGAAGGGCCAGGTGATTTTCTTCTAGCTCGGTTTTTATATGGCTGACCTCCTGGCCTAAGGCATCCCTTTCCTGGGTTAGAGCGCCCCTCTGTGCAGCCAACTCGCCCCTTTGTTTTCTAATGGCACATCATTTTTTGCGCTTCTCATCAAAATCTGTTTGAGTGTGGAGATCCTTCACTATTAATTTATGGTTAGGATTCATTCTAAACCTTCCAGCCATCACCTCTTTGTTTTTGCTTTGGTATGCCCAGACATGGGTCTCGTGCCTGCTGGGCCTAGAGACCCAAGCTACTCCTCACTGATGAGCCCCAACAAGGGCGAAACATGTTTGGGGATGCTTGTGGTCTCGTGCAGAAGGGATGTGGCCTAGCAGTCCGGGCTAAACTGCCCCTTTTGGGGTGGGGCCAAGCTTGATTTGCATATGGTCTTTCCCTTCTGTAATGGCTTGGCAGGTGAAGAACAGTGGTCTGGAGGGTTGCCCAGAGCATTGCCAGTGGTTAAGATTCATTCTAAACCTTCCAGCCATCACCTCTTTGTTTTTGCTGTATCTGTCTATGGAGCCTGTCATTTTTTTCACAGAGAGCCTCCTTGTCTCTCTGTGCTTCCTGTCTGCATTGGAAGTATTGGGCCAACTTTTGCTGCAGGGTGACTCACCTCCTGAGTTTGGTCCTTACTGGCCTGATTATTCTTTGCAAGAGCATCTTCCACCCTCCTGGTATGCTCCAACAGCTTTTCATAGTCCATTTTGAGTTCAACCAGTCCCTGAAGGGCCAGGTGATTTTCTTCTAGCTCGGTTTTTAGATGGCTGACCTCCTGGCCTAAGGCATCCCTTTCCTGGGTTAGAGCGCCCCTCTGTGCCGCCAAATCGTCCCTTTGTTTTCTAATGGCACATCATTTTTTGCGCTCCTCATCAAAATCTGTTTGAGTGTCGAGATCCTTCACTATTAATTTATTATTTTCCTCCTTTAGTTAATCAATCTGAATTTCTAGGGCGACTATCTGCCCTGCGCAGACTCTATTATATTTTAATTGCTGCTCTAGCTTTTGTTGGCTCTGTTGTAGAGAAACCAACCTTTCTTGGCACTCTTTTTGCAGTGTCAGTAATTTGGTTTCTTGCTCTACCTTCTCTTGCTGCAGGAGATCCAGATCGTCCTTTACTTTTGTCAGCTATTGTCTGGTTTCTCTCTCTGATTCTTGGCTCTTTTGTAGCCTTTGCTCTGCAGAGTTCAAATCAGTTTGGGTTTTCTCTAGGGATTGTACTTGCCTCTTTGCCAGATCTAGGTTTTTGGCATATTTTTCCTGTATTACTCCAATGTGGAGGTATACGTAAGCCGCTATTTTGGCAATTTTACATTGCTCTTCTTTTACTTTTTGGGCCATATACAATTCACTAAGTGGCTGGTGTAATGGACCCTGGTCCTGCCATATATCTAATTCTATGGCAGTGACTTCTTGTTTGATTTCCTGCAGCCAAACATTCTAATGCTGCTCTACCCATTCACCCCTGACAAGCAATTTGTGCAGTAGGTGTTCTTTTTCAATATTGATTTCCACTGGGGTCACCATTCTGGAAATATAAATTTCCTTCTGGCTTATCTCAGGGTTACTTTCCTTTTGCAAAACAGGCCCGACTCCTTTGAGTATTTCTATTGAAGGGTGTTTTTACAGTGTAGCACAGTATGGTAGCCCAACAGGGTGTATGTACCCCGTCAGTACGCTGTGTTAGACTGTCACAAGTGGTATGTCTAATTCAGGATCTCGTGACAGGCCCCCAAGCTGTAAGTGATTTCAATCCGGCACACATCCAAGTCAACGCCTAGCATGTAGTGCACAACGGAAATCCTTATTTATTTTTGTCTAAAAGTTCTTTATTCTGAACGATATGCCACTCATATCACGCCCTTCTCCTGGAACCCTCCCTCCCCCGTCACACTGAACCAGGACTCAGGCTGGTTTGCAAAGGTAAATA
Organism: Ambystoma mexicanum; assembly: GCF_040938575.1. Classification (NCBI taxonomy): domain Eukaryota; kingdom Metazoa; phylum Chordata; class Amphibia; order Caudata; family Ambystomatidae; genus Ambystoma; species Ambystoma mexicanum. The sequence goes on from NC_090936.1 coordinate 830,147,106, forward strand.
TTTATTTATGTATTTAACATTTTATCACAGTAGGTTTTAATAGGTACACCACAGTCAACAATGGGGTGAGGTAACACGGAATAATATCTTTAATCCACAAGGAGTAGCAGTGAGCAACAGCACAGAAAAGAATATTTGTGTGTGGTTTCAGATAGGATAGCACTGTAGTTTAAGGTTCCCCATGCACACCCCTCAACCCCCAATAGGTAAAGAGATAGGAGGAGAGAGCAGTTATTCAGGAGTGGCAAAATCAAACAGAATATCAATCCCACTTTCCCCCTTTCAAACACAAGAGAAAACGGAATTGACTGTCAAGCTGTCAGAATGGCTTTTAAAGTTATCTTTAGACTGGACTGGGCAAAAACACCAAATATGGTCAAAATTGCTGAAATTGTTATACATTCTTATGGGAGCCGCTTTAGATAGTTGCACAAAAACACAAGCAATGATTTAATACCAAAAAACAATTTGAAATCTTAAAATTCAAGTCGGAAGCATCCAAAAGCTGTTTTGCACCTGTAAGAATTTCCCAAAACGAAAATTCACAGCAAACTTTTCACTGCACGATTTTTGCCATAACGGGAGACCCGTATTGATTTGTAATGTGTTTTTAGATGAGATTAAGGCTGTGGATCTTAGCTACAAGCTAACTGTTCATCACAAACAGAAAGCTGCCAGTCGCCTCGTCAAAATGAGATGTGTGGTGTAGCCCTTATAGAATGAAAGCTGTTCAGAAAGAAAGTAAAGATACAAAATAATCAGGAAAAAGGGATCTTCTGAACAGCTTTCATTCTATAAGGGCTACACCACACATCTCGTTTTGACGAGGAGATTGGCAGCTTTTCTCTTTGTGACGAACAGCCAGCCACTCATGACTAATGGAAATATTTCCATAGGTAATTTATTTTGCAATACAGAAATGGCATTATGTAGATCAATGAAGAGCACAGGTGAGATTTAAATGTTTTTGTACGATATGTTTGACTTATGTACATTTAAAAGGTTGTTGACCCTTCTTTTTGTAAATTATGTATATGTGGTCCTTCCATAATACATTCTGTCACTCTTTGAATATAAAACTTATTTAGACAATTGGGACTAATATGTACTTGCTTTAATATTATGTTTTCCAGATTTCTTTTTGAAAAATGTAAGCAAATTGCCCCTGAAGAAGTGAATTTTATCACGAAACGCGTTGGGCTTCTAATAAATCATTGGATTTGTTTTGAAAATACTTAACTGTGTCAATGTGTATTGATATGTATTATTAAGTAAATTACCCAAATTTTGCGCATGTTTATTCAAAACATAAGACCACCACTCAACAATTTATCAAATATAAAGAAAAAATAGGACTCCTTATAGAGCCAGCCACAGAGTGCAGAGGAAGGGAGTTCCCATATTTGGGAACTAGATCTATTGTGTACATAAGTGTATAAAGTTTCAAAAAATACATGTTGCATAAAATCACATTTCTTACCGTTTCTTTCCAGAACATGTCACACGATTTTGCCGCCTTTTGAAACGTGCAGCCAAAATTTAGATTCACAAATCTGTTACTTTTATATTTTTCACAATTTTAAACAGTAAGTTATCCGTCTTTTTAAAATGTGTTCTTTGTTAATGTTCAGCCACAGATGGTTGTTTGGGTCTGCCTCTTTTTGTCTCCCTGCAGTCCAGGAGCAGTCTCCTCCCCTCTTGCTCTTGGCAGAGGCCATTTACAACTGTCCTCAAACCTCGCATTTCCTTAGCTGCAGCTGGCCATTGTTCCTCATGCCTCTGTAGACCAGGTTCTTTCCTCCCCCTAATTAGAGCTTTTGTGTGATTTCCTGCTGGGGGGAAGGACCTTCCTTCTGTGAGAAAACTTGTTATTCCAGTTTGGTAGCTTCAGCCAGGTTTAATTTAACTGTTAATTCTGTTGAATTTCTCCTTAGTTTAAAACAAACTTGTTGTATCAAATCACAGCATAATTATCATTCCAGATTTTAAACCATGGGATCAAAATAATTACAATATGCGTTACTCTCAGTAATAGGCCTCTTAGCTTGCAAACATTTGATTTCAGTTTATACATGTTAAAGTTTAATCAGGCAGGCTCCTGACAGCTGTCATTCAGGCGGCCCAGGGTACTGCACCCAGAGATTTTTGACAGATCCACAGAAAGGCCACTTTTGCTGTAGAAATATCTTGATGCTTTCAGCTTTTCAGGACCTTGTAAGTTCACAATGATTTCTTAAACTAAGTGAATTGTAGCACCCAGCAAGAATTTTGGATGTTTGAGGGTGTTCTGTACCGGCATTCTGAAGTTTCAGCAACAAAGAAAAAGGGATTTAAAGCAAGAGTTTGGGTTTCCATTAGGAAAGCACTGCTTTTTCCTTCTGTACTCCATGCCATAGAAATATCTGAAGTCATCTCGACAGAAGACTACGACTTCCTAGCCATTACAGAAACTTGGCTGCATGAGGCATCAGGCCCAGCACTATCCCTAGCTGTGCCCAACAATTATACTATCCTCAGAACGGATAGGTGCGGAGCTCGAGGTGGCGGACTAGCCATCATCGTCAAAACTAAACTTGGGATGAGACTCACCCCCTCACCAACCATTGAATCTTGTGAGATAATGACTACCAAGACATCAACAGCTAACTCTCAAACTCTTAACCTTCACTTGATATACCGACCTCCAGGTCCTATCAAGAATTTCATAGAAGACTTATCTACCATCCTATCAGAAAACCTCAAAGATACTACTCAATCAATACTACTAGGTGACCTCAATATTGGCTTCAATGATATCAACGACTCACACGCCACAGCAGCATCCAACACCCTAACAGAACTGGGATACACCCAAAGAGTGTTTGAGCCCACCCATATCAAAGGGAGAACCCTCGATTGGATTGCTGACCACAACTGCAATATATCTACTCTCACCATCTCACCCCAAATCTGGTCAGATCACCATCTTATCTCATTCTCCTTGGACACCGTCACCCCTAAACTGAAACAACCGTGTGCACCACCCGCACTTACCAGAAACAAAAAAAACATGACACTAGACAAACTACTCCCTGGCATCATGCCCACCTTGGACGCTTTACCTGAGAACCTTAACCCTAACAGCCTAGTGGAAGAATTTAACAACATCATGAACAAAACCCTTGACGACATCGCACCACTCAAGCTCAGAAACAGCAAACCACAGAGCCACCTGAACAACTGGTTCACCCCTCTCCTAAAAAATCTGAGATTAGAAAAAAGGAAATGGGAAAATACGTGGAAAATTAGCCCCACTCCAGAAAATAAACTAAAACTAGTTAATATCTCCTCTCATTATAAAAAAGAAATCATCTTAGCTAAACAAGAGACTTACAATAACAGAATTACACAAGCTAGTTCAAGCACAAAAGAACTGTTCGCCATACTCAGAGAACTGGAAAACCCAATAACACCTCAAGATAACTGTCTTAAAGATAAAAAGTGGTGCTCTGAAATCCAGCAAGCTCTCTCTAACAAAGTCCGAAACCTCCAAAAGAAAATAGAACTAAAACGCGAGACCTTAGCATCCAATATATTACCGCCTACTAAGACACTTTCTAACTTCAAACCTACTACGCAATTCCACTTCTCCAAAGTCTCCATACTAGAAGTAGAAAAAGTAATACTTGGCCTAAAACCGTCCAACTGCAAAGGAGACCTATGTCCAGCACAACTCATCAAAGATGCCGCACGAGATCTAGCACCATTTATCACTAAGTTAATTAATGCCTCCTTTACCACAGGCATTATCCCCAGTAACTTAAAAGAGTCTTGGGTGCTCCCACTCTTAAAAAAGGCTACTTTAGACCCCACTATACCGACCAATTATAGACCTATTACTACGGTACCGTTCCTTTTGAAGATACTGGACAAGGTGGCATATATCCAAATCCAGAATTTCCTGGAACAAAACCAACTATTAGGCTCCCGACAATCTGGCTTCCGCCCTCTTCACGGCACAGAAACTGCACTGATTGACCTTAAAGCCCAAATAGACAAAGTACGAGATTCTGGAAAACCAGCACTCCTCCTGCTACTAGACCTATCGGCCGCTTTTGATTTAGTGGACCATAAAGTCCTATGCAACCACCTAGATTCAGCAGCACACTTCTCCACTGAGGCCATAGCATGGATACAATCCTTCCTTAGTGACCGCACCATGAGGGTTTTCTCACCTACAGCAGCTGCAGACCCCATCCCTATTACCTGCGGTGTGCCACAGGGATCGTGCGTTTCACCAACGCTATATAACATATTCACTAAGCCCCTGTTTGATGATTTGGACCATCTGGGTATCACGTATACTAACTACGCCGACGATACCCAGATCCTCCTCCCACTCACGGGGGTTTACGAAGAAGATCTAGCACTGGTGAACAAAATATACAGCATCGTTCAGGCATGGATGGCAACCCGCGGCCTATGCCTGAACGATGATAAAACTGAGCTTCTTATCCTAGGCACCGCACCCCTCATCAATAAACTAAGCACAAATTACTCTTCCTTCATCATAGATGGGAACTGCATACAAGTTGCTAAAGAAGTTAAAACATTAGGGATCTACCTTGATTCTACCTTATCATTTTCCAAACAGGTAAATTCCCTAGCTTCCTCAACAGCCTACACATGTAAGCTCATTAGAGCAGGAAAACAATTCCTATCCCAGCACAGTTGTCTAACACTAGCCAGAGCCCTTATCATCTCTAAACTAGATTATTGCAACGCACTGATCATAGGAGCCTCTAAATCCATCATCAACAAAATCCAGATACAGCAAAACAAGGCCCTCCGAGCGGCACTGGATATCCCCAGGAGAGAACACATTACAGAAACAAGAAGGAAACACAAATGGCTCTCCACCCATGAGAAAATCAGACTTAAAACTGCATCTCTCACATACAAATCTCTACACAACAAAGCCCCTCAATACCTTAAGGACAGATTCACCAGATCACACCCCACAAGACAAACCAGACTTGCTTACACCAATCGCCTCCAAGTACCTCGCTTTAAACTGACCACCATAGGCGGAGCTAGCTTCCCAGTCAAAGCTGCTCAATTGTGGAACGAATTACCCACTACCGCGAGGCTAGAACATTCTCTTTCCAAATTCAGGCAAATTGTAATTAACTGGCTGACGACAGCTATTGCTAATTGAAATTATGATAATGCTCACGCCTGTTTGCTACACAGCATCTGTACCATATGATTGTAAACTTGCATTGTAAACTTGGATCTGTAACTGGTAATTATCTGTAACATGTAACTGTAACCTGTAATTTATGCTCTAAACTGTACATCTTCTTACTTCCTGCGCCCTTATACCCCAGGGTCCGGTGCGCATAATAAATACTAAACAAACAAACAAACAAACAAACAAACATTTTCACTTGTTGTGGAGCCAAGTGACACATTTCAGGAGTGAGAGCTATGTTCCACCACTGACAACATGCGTGGCAGATTAGCAGCCATCTTGTTGTGCTTTGCAAGCGCGATTTTCAGAGGTTTTGGCACGCACAAGGATTTTGGGGCCATTTTGCTGTTTTCTGGCACCATCATAACACAGTGCTGCAGCATAACAAAGCAGAAGTGGGTCAATACATCCCACACACTTAAACATCACATATACAGAGACAATATATGGTAATTCAAATAAACATCAACAATTATAATTGCAGTGCTTTGATATCCTTTTAGTAACCTGGATGAACTCCCTTCCTCAGGATTCAAGGTAAATCCAGCTCCAATGGTCAACAAAAAGAAACAAGGAAATCCATGTAGGAAATACAATCTCAGTTTAGTTCTTGATGTTTCAATATCAAAGTAAAGTTTTGTTAACCAAAGTTCCAACAACAGCAAGGCTTCTACTCTTGATGATAAGACCTTCCACTTTACCACAAAAGCATTAATGTTATTCCAAGCCACAATGCTTTTCCACAACTTCCAGTTGTCTAAGAAGAATGATCACAATTCAAAGGAAATACATCTTCTGCAAAAGTTAGTGAAACACAGTTCTTGGTTAACAGTTATTATGTCTCTCTTTACAAGATTACAATTCACAGTAGGTATCTTTGTCAGGATAACTCCACAGCACTTCTAGTTCCACTTCAACAACTTCAACTTATACAATAGTTTATCATGAGGGTATACTCCTTTTCCTCATAGTATACCACTCCATTGTGCTACTGATGTATCACATCTACTGACAACCAAATACACCACCACAGTGCTTTGTGACTTCAAACAGGTTATGACAAGATTCACGTTCAGGTACTTCAACACCTTCAAATGGGCAAGGCACTCCTCTGAATATCCCTTTCGCAAAGGGGCAGCCTCTTTGCCTCGCTTGTCTATCTGCAACCTACAAACCCTAATTGCCTTTAGGATACACTCTTCTGTTCCTTCTACAGCCTTTGGTAATATAGGTTATATAAACTTCCAAGAATATTTACAAGTACCAAGATTCCCTTCCCCAACCTTGCCTTCATCCCTTTGCCATCGGTTAGCCAGAATAATTACCCAGAAGCCTTGGTGCCACTCTCTTGGCTTCAGGTAATACGTGTACAGTTGTACCTTGGATAGTGCTAAGTTTCTTTGGCTCACAACATTGTTTAAACTGCTCTCTTTGGAAAAAGCTGCTTTCAGTCTCAATAGGGGAAAGCTATTGACTCGAGCAATACCTGCTCTCTCAAACTTCAAATACAATGGTTAAACACTTGACAACTCTTCAGATACAATTGTTGTCTGCGTGACTAATAATGCAAAGTTCACTCTTCCTTTGACAAACTTAATTAGGCACACAAGCTTTAAAAGATTAACAATTGCTTTTACGTAGCATTTGCTCTTCACTGAATTGAAGTTGAAATACTAGGACACACACACGAGTGCTACATTTCAAGTGTTCCATTGTTATAGAATGAACCAACCACTGTGCCTCACTTCTACTCTCAGGTGAGTGAGTTTTAAGCTGGCTACTGTTGCTAGCAGGGCTTGCGCAAGGAATCAGAAAGCCAGGTTTAATTCACAGGCTCCTGTTTTCCTTTCTCCATGTGTCGCACCACTTCTGCTGCTTCTAGCTTCATTTGATACCCATGGCCTTTTTCATTAAAGATGTCTCCCGTCCAGCCACTCAATTAAGGAGCCGCTCTCGCTCCTATGACTCACGGCTTCACGACAGCTGCTCACCACTCTCTCCGATATGCTTCTCTCTGCAATCAGGCTCACGTGGAGAAAGGCAGCCTCCCTGCACGCCCTCCACTGCACAGTCTCTGTACTTCAGAGTTTGGGGGAACAGGAACCACACAGGATAAGCAGGTGAAATCTGTATCACCACAATCCCGGCGTCCCTTTGGTTCTCCCACTTCTGCCTGGATTGCCAACACTGTGCCTTCTTCCTTCTGCCTCTGCTACTACTGCACAAACTCCAGCCACAATAACAGCTCCTTCCTATTGCATGCACCTGAGGGGGCCTTTTATGCCTCTCAGGTTCCTTCAGGTGTGGGCTATTAGGCTTAATTGCCTGACTAGTACTACAGCATGCCTCTTCAGCCCTCTTCCTCCTCCCAGTACTTATGGAATTATGGAATTTGAAGTCCCCAACAACAAAGTTCGTTCTTTTCAATATTGTCTGGGTTTTAAGGGTAGATTTATTTCCCTTAGAATTATTTAAGGATGAACCATTAGAATTTGTTGTTACAGAGGAAGACAAGTCTATTTAAGGCAATATTTCTGGTTTTCTTTCAATTATACCTTTGTGAGTAGCGAGGATTTTTATCCTGAAATACCTTAAATGGCTTAAATGGTCTTTCTTTTATTAAGGTCTGTTCAGGTTTAAAGGTATTTGCATTCAGAGCCACAGATCTTATATGTGGTTCAGATACATCATAATGACAATAGACCATTACCTGTTCTGGCAGCTGTAAAAGGTTCTCTCTTTTAGAAGACAATTACTGTTCCTCATCACACAGGATCTCCTCACCACCCTGGTCCTTGTCTCCTTCCAGGTGATCCCCCAAGGTCAGGTCTAGTGTTTTGGGTGTGGTAGCCTAGGGACTACTTTACCTGGACTATTTTGTTTGGCTATTTAAACCACACACGAGCAAGACAACACACTTCGCGTTACTTTGCAGCTTGCAACGTGACGCTCACCGTGTCCAGCTATTCCCTCGAACCTCAGAGAAGCAGAACCTGCAAGGAGACAAAAGGAACATCATTAGCAGCAGCATCCGACCTGCAGTCTTCATCTTTAAACATTCGCAGCTACTGAGAACAGCTTCCTCGAATCTGCACGCGTCCCGGACAGAACGACCTGAAAGAGGAAGATAGAGGCAACATTAAAGAAAGCAGTAGAGACATTTATAAATTACGAACTGCTCAAAAGGCTTACCTGGCTGGTCGCCTCTCGGCTGACACCACTCTGGACATTCCACTCACGCTGAAGAACACCGCGACCTACAAGGAAGGAAAACACAGGTTAGCAAAGGCAAGACTTTGTAGCGCTGTGCATAGTGCTTAATTACTGCATCATAGCGCTCTTAATGCGCCATCATTTACCAGCAGGGCTTAACCAAGCCAGTTCGCCGCACTGAAGCTCTGCATACCTAAGGGAGAAAAGAGAGACATTTTAAACAAAGAAAGGCATGCAGGATAGCAACAAAACTAAAGAACAGCAATAAGACCTACCTGAACAATATCAAACGGGCCAGCGTCAGTGAAGTAACTGGACCGCACTCACCCATGAAAGACAACGCGCCCCTGCAAAGAAGGCAGGACGGAGAGCATGCCTAATTCTACCACAAGGGGAGGAGAGGGCGCCAGAGGGACTGAAATCATACGGGGGTGGAGGGAGGATACTTACCCCAGTTGGTCAGTCTTGAACACAGTCCTCCTGTATTTTCAGGCAGAACCTTCCCCGTAAACCACATCAGGGCAAAGTTGAGAAGCATTCCAGCGAGTAACCCGGCTGGGTGGCGTCCCTGTGGATACCAGGTGAGCGCAAAAGATACATAGGATTCCTCACAGTATCTAGGCAGTCTATCCAAAGTCTCAGATTACCTCCTCTAAATGAGTTACATTTTATTTCTACTACAATAAATCAAATTTGGGCAATGGAGTTGGACTTCTCTATGAAAGGCCAAGTTAGTGGAGATTTCATATTCCTTGTTCTGATTTTGACTTATGTTGAAGCCATCTCAATCTCACTTTTCTATATAAAGTAAGCTGCAACGGCATTTGATGACATAAATTACACTTGCAGTATTGCATGTAGATTAATCCCTGAGTTTTATTCTTTCTCCCGAGTATGGATGAGTGATGGCATTGCCTCTTTAAATATTATTGCAATTACTGCAATTTAAACAACAGAATGTTCCTGTTTCTGCTTTGGTGAGAGTTCCCGGAAGTGTTTTAGGTGGTTTCTCTGCTTTTACCAGTATATCTCTGAGGTTACAACCTCGTTTTTATGCCATTAAGGGAGGGTGATCGAATAGTCTCTTAGTTTGGGCATCTAAACTAAGGTCTTTCCAATTCTTTCTATTGAACCTCACTATTAGGTGACTTTGTTTCCAGTAGGTACTCACATAGATCAAAGGAAGATCAGGTGGATGTGTAATCTTCTCTAAAAAGTTAACTTCTATCCTGTGCTAATGCTTTATGGCCAGCTGTCTCAAGCATCTCCTTCGGGTAGACTCTAATAATGAATCTATTAGATAAAGATACAACTGTTTTCTCCAATTGTTCTGGGTCACTGATAATCTTTCTTAATCTTAAGAATTGACTATCGGGCAAATTGTTCAATAGAGATTTTGCATAGAAAAAGTTGAAAGGGAATTATTAACATTGTAAATTGAATCCTTGGGTGTACCAAATTAAGGAAAGCAAGAAAATGTATAAAATCACCTAATGTGCCATTCCATACCAATGAGGATTGTTCAGGACATGTTGTGTGTCGAAATAATGCATGGAGATTTTTGCATATGCCGGGGCCATAGATGACCCCCTTAAAGTGCAAGTAAAACTGATAATCAAATCTGAAAAAGTTATGAGATGTTTGTCGGCTGGGAAAGTTTCCTCTCGAGTAAGAGCCATTCAATTGCTCCTTATTGTCATGATCTCTGCTTCCAAAAGATCAGGACTTGCCCGACTCCCTTGGAAGCAGACCCATAACCCCGGTTCCGAGTGCCAGCCAGTCCCAATTGGGACCTTTTGGACCCTGTCCTGGCGCCAGTGGCACCAGGCTCATAAAGATGCCCAGTCCCAGCGCTGGAAGCGCCGGGCTCATAATGCTTGGGTGGACTTACCTGCAGCAGACCATGCTGCTTACTTACCTGCCAGTTGAACCCCTGATCCTCTTCTGTTTGGGACTACTTTTCCTGTTGGGTGGGGCAGGAGCCACTCCCTAGGTTCAGAACACTGGAACACTTCTGGAAAGCAGGAACTCTTTTCTTACCTAGGCGTGGCTGTGGAAGGAGACACCTAAGCACTACAGGAGGCTATTTAAACCACACCCGATGGATGAATCTTGCTTTGTGTTATTCTGCATTCTCTGCAGCAGAACGCTCATCATGTCTTCTGCTTCTGATCCTGGGCCTAAGGGAACAAAGGCTTACCATCCTGGAATCCAGTCTTCAGCAGCACCTGTAAAGACAAAGAAAGAACAGGTTAGCACTACGGTCTTCAGTGGCAGCGCATCTCTTACCTGGTCCATCAGCTGTCACCAACGCCTCGCGCTGCATTCTGGCATCTGAAAGACAAAGGCTTACCTACTCTTCGCATGCTCCGGAGGTCTTCGCACTGCATTCCGGCATCTGAAAGACAAAAGCTTACCAGCTCTTTGCACGCTCCGGAGGCCTTCGGCGCTGCATCCCGCATCTGAAAGACAAAAGAAGGTGCGTTTAAAGACATTGGGCAACTTTATTACTCACGTGCCATTACTCCTTCCCACGCCGAATCCAGTGGGTATTCCAGCACCCTTCAGCTTCTCTAAAGCTCCGAACTTGTACCTGCAAGATAAAAGGGACAGTTAGTGCGCATTGTGAAGCAGTCTACAAGCGCTTACTTACGTGCTTCCAGGCGCTTCTATTCCTCACGCGGGTTTGATCCTCAACTCTCATCAGCTCGCCATCCGCCATCGCCGGAACCCTGCAAAACAAGAGATATCATTACAAAAGACTTTTAAGACATTTGAAGTGCCCAGAACTTACCGTTCGTGCAGTTAACGACGGACAGCAGTCCTCTGAGGTCAAGAGGCCTGCACCCTTATCCAGTGAAGAAACTGGTTACGGCACCCTGCCCCGAGGCAGATGGAGAGCTCGGCGTTCACTTACCTAAGGTGAGGGCGTTAACCTTTGGGGTTCTACAGTAGAAGAGAAAGGGAAGAGGAGAGAGGCACCCAATAACCCCAGTTCATTAATCCCATATTTTCTATCTGCAGACATCTTACTCTTCGAGTCAGACATACAGTGCACAGAGGTCCAGCCCAAAGAGCCAACCGTGTGTTACACATCACCTTTGAAGATACGGCATTCACCCAGTCAAGACCGGCGCCTCTGCGGGAATCAGGTGAGCGTTACACTTATACCATTGTTACAGGGGAAAGAAGTAGAGAGGCTTTGCATATTCATAGAAAAGAGAATTATATCTGTAGATGGTATATCTAATGACTCTATGCACTTGAGGAAGTGAATAGTATCTCCCAGATAAATACTTTCTTTGTACAATTGCCTGTAATAACCGGTGGAAGTATGTGTTTTGCTGTTTCAAATATACTATTGGTGCCCGCTACTATCGGGCTGAATGCTGGGTGGTTAATGTGTTAAATAATCTTGGGCAAGGCGTAAAACACTGGTGTTATTGGAAAGTTCTTCAAAAACTATTCTTTGGTAGGTGTAGAAATATACTCATTGTAGTGGGCTGAATCTACCGGCCATCTTATGAGGTCTGAGATTTCAGAGGTTGGTTCACTGTTAAGTCTCATATAGATATTGGTATCTTAAAGTAGAGCCGAGCAGCTATTATGATAGAAGTCGGTGCAATTTAATGCAGGGATAACATTTTGTCTGCATGGTGTGCTGGTCCTCAAACTGGACAGGTGACAAGTAAGTACCTGGTTTGGATATGGTGAATGCAGTTCGATCCGCTTGTGGCAATGAAAACAAGTATTCTGGCTCTCATGATGCTGTGCGACCCACTGCAGGGGGCTCCAGGACAAGGTGAGACCTTTAAGTCTCTGCTCTCCCAGCCTACAGAGGTTTGCAAGTAGAGTGGCAGGCCTTCGTCCTCAGCAACAGAGGGTAGGAAGCAGAACCTGCCTCTTCCTTGGAACACTTCTACCTCACTTCCCTCAAAGAGGTCCAAATGAATCTTGGGTTCAAAAAATGTTTGGAAGACCCCCTCTTTTATAGGCAAAATGCCACATGGGGTCTGGAGGAAAGCAAGCCTGCTTTAACGGGTCCAATACTTGTCCATTTGACAGGCGCCCCTTTCCTTCTGATGTCATATCTAGAGTGCCTTATTCCGCAGGGAGTGGACGGGACAAGAAGGAGAGAAAAGCCCACAGAAAAGTAAGATCAAACAGTCCTTCCTCAAACACACTGGTACTTCCCTGACTTTCCTAACTCTGCCTCTATTACAGCCTGCAGCTTCAAACCCTCTCTGGTGTGCAGCTCCCTAGAGTAAGCCAGGCATTTGTTATGGAATCGGCTCTTTGAAGCCAGGCTCTCTGGCCATTTCCAACTGGAAGATGTCTGGCCTGGCTAGGGATGTTTTAACTTCCCACACCCCCCCCCCCCCCAAGGGTGTCAAAAGAGGCATGAAACCCACCCTTTGGTCTCATTCACTGGAATACAGACCTGCATGTGCCAGAAATCCACATAGCCTACCATAGCTATCTGATCTCACAATGATAACACTGGTATACAACAAATCAGATGTGGTTTATATCATTTTGTGAACTACCAACCACCAAATCCAAATAGGTATGGCTTAAACTTCAAGATCATATTGCTACAAGGTGGGTAGCTTATCATAATTCTAAAAGTTTTAGAACAGAGGTATAGACTTAAATGCAACCTCTGCACTGCAATGACTTGGCTGTCACAGCAGTTGTCAAACAGCTAGGACCTCTGAACCAGCTTTCTGTCACAGGAGCTGCAGATTATGATACTGATGGAGCAGGGCACAGGGGTACATTATGCTTTTGCTATGGAATTTAATGAAAGGGGGCTGGTAATCATATCACCCTTTCTGATATGGATTACTGGTATGATTTTAGATTTAATCAAAAATCCAAAAGGCTAGGGCTTTTACACCCTTAACAGATGGCAATCCTTCACAATGTCTTTCAAAAATGTACATGCTTTGAATATTGCAGTTGGCAGTCGGCAGCCTGGGAATTCAAGGGATGGTTCTACAGTAGCAATAAAAGAAACCTGAAGCACAATCTGCAGCTTATCCACCTCATTTATCGTCATTTGCCCCTCAGCCAATGATGTGGGAAGGCCTTAGCCTCCACCTGAGAGACCATCATCAGATTCTAGAAACACTGCAGGCTTCTGCCCCAAATGCAGCACTGACACTGCAACCATCAGATGATGGATGATGAGCTCAGAATCAATGACACTGGGGACTCGTCCCTCCTAGACCTCACAGCTGCCTTCAACACAGTTGATAACCAAATAATCCTCTCCCTCCCCACTGACAGGACAGCCTTCTCTGGAACCCTTCTAAAATGGTTTGCATCTTACTTATGCAGTAGGCACCAGGACGAACAGATGAGCTCATTCAGATACAACCAACTCCCAGTCCCATTTGGGGTCGCCCAGGGTTCCATTTCCTCCCAAATCATCTTCAATCTATACATGGAACCCTTGGGAACTCTCCTAAATGACCCCAACATAGCCATCCACGAGTATGCTGATGACACACAGATGTACCTTAAGGTCAGTGACCCCCCAGAGCCTAGCGTGGCTCCGCAAATGTCTGGCTGCTTTCCAAACATGTATGTCAAATGCTTACATCAAACTGAACCCAACAAGCAGCAATTTGTCTTCATCGCCCCGCCGCCCCAACCAGACAACAACTTGTGCAACAACGGCTGGATGACATGTGCCTGGAAGGAGTCACCCCTCAGCTGTCAAAATCCAGGGGCTTCATTATTGACAGTAGCCTTTCTTTCCAAAAGCACATTGCCAAAAAGACACAATCTGCATGGCTGCAAATCCACAAACTCTGCAAAATCAAATCCTTCATTCCCCTGAAAGAATTCTGGTTGCTGGTCCAAGCCCTTGCTATCTCATACACCATGTCCTCCTTAGTGGGCTTCTACCCATACAGCTTCCCCCCTCAAAGCAGCCTACCATGCTGCAGCCTGCCTCATTGAAGGTGCCCGCAAATTCAACGTTATCTCTCCAACGCTGTTCATGATTCCCTGGCTCCCCTTCTCGCCAGAATAATATTCAAAACTCATGATCAACTACAAAGCAGTCTCAAACAAAACACCAGAATGCTTGGCGTCTGAACTCCACACCTCTGGAGCCTCTCAAACATCTCATTGAAAAACCATCAAAAGGGTTGAGTCAAAGGCAGCCCACAAAGAAAAGACTTGCAAGCAGTCCTTCTCCTGCCACGCCCAACCATCGGGAACTCAATCCAGTTAGAGGCTAGACATGCCCCCGCCACCCTCCAGTTCAGCAATACCTGCTGCACTAATAAAAATGCCTCTCCCCTTCCACCAACAGTTCTGCACTACTCTATAAAATGCCAATCTAATTCTAGCACCTTCCTCTTGTACAATGCTCTGCGTCTTCTTGAGCTAGGATTGCACTATTTTATTTATGTATTCATTGTTTGCTTGTTAGGCACTTATACTGGAAATACATTCTGTTTCAAAGCACCCACAGGGCAGCATTGAGGGAACATGGGATAGCAGTACAATTAAATACAAAAAATACAGATGGGGAAGGGACCGCCAAACCTACTTAGCCTTGTGAGTATTTAGAATGTGCAGGTGCAGGAAGGAAGTGGGCAGTGGGGTAGTTGCTGTGGTGTCTGTGCTCGAGGGTGAGCCGCAGATGAAGTGCTATAAGCAATACAATAAAATAAAAGAGTGTTGCAGAGAGACATAGGGAATTTTTAGGAAATTAATTATATCCAGCTTTACTATTGTGGGCTAGTTATCTGGTTAGAAGGGATGTGGGTGGGTATGATGGGAATATATATGTGCTCCACCAGCAGGACTCCAGGAAACTGTCTCTTTATATTACATTTTGTTCTGGGTTCTTTATTTCATGCTGTTCTGTTTCTCTTACCAAATAAAAGTATGATGCTGCTCTATTCTGTGAGGAATATAAAAAAACAGTTCTTTTTTTTTTTTTAAAGACCATTCCAATCAAGCACAAGGAATGAGGTTTCCTATCTCTTTAAAACAGGTTTTGCAGCACTGCATACTTTATATCCGCTTACTTACTCCAGGCAGTGATCTATCATGAACGTTTTGCAGTGGCCTCTTTTTCCTTTTATGCCACAGTAAGATAAAGGATTGTTACGGTTTATTACACGGCATACACAAGGCAGGAACTCCTTCCCCTGCAATGAATGTGGCACACAATAAAACGCTTTTTATTTCTCTAGTGTACTACAGATTCTTTTTGAGTAGGCCTCCAATCCGTCTCGCACCCAACCTCCACAAACAACCAGAGTCACAATGGACTAGGAACCAGGCCGGTGTTTATCAATAAATTGTTTTTGTCAAAGGAAAATCAACAAATTACAACAGCCACCAATGTTGTGGCAACGCAAAATCCAATAATCTCTACAAAACAACCAGGTTAAAATATAATGTCACAGTTATTTCCTTTTTTAAATGGCAGAACAGAAAAAGAACAATTTACCACACAATGATAGCACTAGCGTTAAGCGCTCCCCCTGCAACACTCAAACCCCCCAAACATCAATTGGACTTGATTCCTTTAAATGGAAGGCAGTGGCAGGGAGTAAGAATAGAGGGGAACAATCGGTTCTGATGTGGTGCTCAGAGAAACAATATGAGCCAGCAAAGCAGGGGAAAATCTGTTTTTGGAGCACCAATGGAAGAATGGGGTTTTTATTATTTCTCACAACTGCTATGGCAAAGAGATGGAAAACATGGAATGTGTTGCTTATGTTTAGAAAGACAGGCCAAGCTTTTAGGGAATACTAATCAGCACACAAGTAGAAAATCGATTTTTAGAATATAATACAACACATGGGCAAAGAAAAGGGAACTCAAATGAAAAATCGTTTTGACCACCCATTAGGGAAAGAGGAAAAGAAGCGGAAAATGCAAATGGAATTTGTTTTTTACTAAGGCTGCAAATGACAGGTAGGCTCTGGGAAAGGGGTTATCTCACAAAAGGAAAATTGGTTTTGGGTTAGGATAACAGATGCAAAGGGGAAATACAGTGGCAAATGGAAATTCGTTTAGCAGTGCACAATTTAAACACAGAGACAAATTTGTTTCTTGGACCACAAAGGGATTAATTCTTTTGAACAATACTTTATAACTATAACAATTAAACACTGGAAAAAAGATTGCTGGTTTCGAATTCCACCAATCTTGACCCTGTGAAATTCAATGGGGGAATTACTGGATTGATTTACAAAAATACTAAGGATTTCCACAGACAAATTAGTCGTTTTTCAATGGGGATATGCTAACATACACAGGCAAACAAGAGATTCTTCTATGGGGAGATGACTGAACTACACAGGCAACTACACAGGCAAACAAAGGATTTTTCAATGGGGAGATGACTAAAATGCACTGGCAATTGGGGTTTTCGATGGGGAATTTTCAAAGGGGGAAATATTGGATGCAATGCTACAAGAATGAAGGGCTTATGCAATTTAGGGCTGTGGTTACTGCTACTTACATAGCAAGACTTTGTTTAAGGTCCAGGAAAGCCAGCTGCATCTCAGGACACTTTGGAAAGATAGGGTAGGGGTCTGGTCACTCCACTCTCAAAGATGGTAAGTTTCTGTCCTCCTTTTTCTGTCTCTGGTTTTTGAGTGTCCCCTGTCCTAGTGCAGTCCCCTTTATATAGCAGAAATGACATCACCAATTTTACAATCAAGGGGAAATACTCTGCAATAATACCTGCCGCTAGGATTAGACAGTTACCCTCTCTCTCTCTCTCTGCCCCAGTCAGGATCGGTTTAGGGGTTTGGAGCAACATCTGTCTTTTACAATTTTTCATCATCCTTTGTTCTCCTTTCAACTTTTTGGCAAAAACTAGTTATGTATCACAACTTCATAATTGTACTAGCAACTGCCATACTAAACATATTTTCTGTTTTGGCTGATCATGGGGAATTAGATAAGCCGGCTGCCAAATCCGTACAATGTAGCATGGCCATGTGTCACATTTTTTGTCGTTTCCATAAAATGTACAACATTTATGAAGATTTAAGTTATTAAGCAGATCACTAATTTCATTTTCCACATTTTCACCAACTCTCACATTTGTAACATGATCAGATCAGCCAGAAACCTAGTCTAACCTGCCATTACAGTTCCCAGAGTCACAGGTAGATGCATTTTATATCCCCAAAACCGCCTGGAAATGACATTAAACTGGTATAAAAATGAAATCAATCCACAGTATGGTTGCTGCGCAAAATGCTTAAAATGAAAATTGTCTTTTAAATTAATTGTAAGTGTTTCTGTTCAGCAAATGGGAGGGCTGCTTCAGCCAGCACCGCCATCTGTCCCCCATGGGCCCGCCTGCGACCAGAGGTTTGTATGAGTCTCTCTGAAGATAGTGTGTGACCTTTGGAGTGGGTGCAACAAGGATTCACACCTTTTAGTCATGCTCCAGCCATGGAAGGCCTTCTCTTGAAGTCCCTGCTTTCCTAGTCAGAAAGTCTGGAGGATACTGAATTGTTATGCTTTTAGTAGCACCAAATTTTATTGCAGGGTTATTAGATGTGAGATGTGACAAGCAGCCTGAAGTGGGGCTTTACTTCGTGATGTTTTGCCCTCAGCCAGAACAGGTTTTTCCTGAAGACTAAGTGGCTCTTTGAATCTCACTGGAGTTTTGTGGGTGAACCATAATATACATTGCTTTGGTCAACCCACACATCATGTTTTACTTTCCTGACATTTTTCTATGAGCAGTGATATTTTTTCCCATTGTGGCTGTTTAAAGCCATTTTTATTTGCAAACATATGTGCAGGCTGTTTTTTTGTTTTCAATATTTAAACATCCTGTTTGCCATGTCACAGGATTCTTTGATTCTGCCTTCTTTTATGAATTAAACTTCTGCTTGTCCATTGATAATGATAGGTAGGCCCCTTTCCACGTGGCTCACTAACTTTAAATGGAAAACAAAAGCAAAAGCCAGGCCGTTTTTGTTGCATTTTTTAAATGCTTGCCATTCATGTGAAAGGCAAAAGCAAAAGCCAGGCCGTTTCTGTTGCAGGGTTTAAAGCCCTGACATTTATGTGAAAGGGACTTCTATTTGGGGCCTTTAAATGCACCCGAGATAATGGATTCCACTACAATAAACCTTGGTTGGAGCTGGCTGAACCATGGTTGGAGGGGCACATTTTGCATAGTTCTGGCCCATATTAAAGAAGGATATGCCTGGTGGAAAAAGAAATGACTGCCCATGATCCTGTCCAACCAGGTGGAAACCGTGATGAAATTGTCATAACGAAAAAATTGGGTAGCGTAGCGATACCATCGACACAAGCAGACAGTAGCAATACAGAGAAAAACGTGGGTGGAGAACCAGAACTACCAGTGCAGCGTCACTGACTGATGGAGTCACAGCCAGTAGAGCACACCACAGAGCAAAGGAAATGTGCCAGGGACAAGCACATACTTCCATTGCGTCGGTATATCTCGCCCACTGTATTCCGCAAGATGGTATATCACACACACGTCTGAATAGAACTGTGGGCCACAGAGGAAACTCAAAATATGCATGCATGAATGAGCCCTTCTGAGTAGCTGATGTGAGGCAATGGGTGGGATGAAAGCAGGCTGGTCAGAATCAATTTCCCCTGCATGTGCTTTGATTGTTCACTGTCACTGATGTCTTCTACTGTGTGGTATGTACAACATCTGTACGATGAGGTCCTCAAACTCGTCCTCAGCCTCTGCTGTTGCTGGCTCCAGACATTGTGTCTCTGGAGGCATGGTTTGTCGAGGAACATTCAACAGATGGTGTCTACATGCGGTTGCTGACCTGGTGTGGTGGCAGCAGTGCATGTAAGGCTTAATGTGGAAAGAGTGCTCAGTGTCAGCCTCTGTGATGCTGTCCTCCATGAGTGTGATTTGGCACTGCTGTGCCCAGTCATCAACGAGTTGTCGGTGGCCAGCTAGATGCTGGTCTTTCAAAAGTGCATGCCCTGGAACATAAAAGGGCTGACATGTTGGACCCATATAAACAGGGTAAAATATTTGATATATGAAAGCTTCAGATCATGGCACAAGTGTGTATAAGACACATGCATTGCATGAAGACCTGATGTGGAACCCTTAATACGCTTGGGTACAGGACTAAGGAGCAGAGTGGTTGTGGGTGCTGTTGAACAGACTTTGCATGAAGGTGGTTCAATTCACCTAATGCAGTACCTACCAGCACAGTTTAAAATGTTACCCAACAGTAAAGCATTGGTGATGAGTGATACAATATCCCCCTTCATGGCGAGCTGCTTCTTACGAGTTCATTTTTCATTTCCTCTCGTTGAGGCACATAAACCAAAGGCCACTGTATTACTGCACTTTCACCACGGTGTGGCACAGCACTGGAGTCGCTGACTGCATTGGTCATGGAGAATTCTGAACATTCCACACTCCCTGCACCATTTAGCTGTGTATTGCAATGGAGACAAGCGACGCCAGCATAGACTTTCAAATCATAAGCATTAGTGGGCGTTAAAAGTGTATCCGTGAGTCAGTGGCGGGCTGTGCTTTGGGTACTATGATGGTACGGCCTGGCTATTTAATACATTCTGCTGGGTTAAGCAGGACTGGTCTTTAGACATGCTGATTCCACAGCTAGCCTAGGACAGTGCCCAAGAGTTGACATGGGTTGAATCCTGTGTAGATATAACATTTTTTTTTAAATGATGTAAGCGGTGGCACTGAACTATTTAGCTTTTTCTATTGATTGATTGAAAATACGTTAAAGATGACATTTTCTGCATTGAAGATACACACTCCCACCACTTCTGAAACCACTGTATAGCTTTTACTGTATTAGGCGACTCTTTGTCCTATTTTCTTTGCCTGTGGTGTGACCGTGACAGTGGAGGTGCGGATGACTATATTGGCAGACGATGGAGGCCGGCAAAATACGTTTCAAGCTTTTTATAATAGAGGCTGTGATTTCAGAAAATATCTAGTTACCCAATATGCTGTGTCTCATTTGCATACCGATGTATCTCCCTTTATTTTCCGCAATGTTATGCTCTGCTTGTGTGCATGCGGTGCGCTTCAGAAACGTTTGAGTGAAGAGATGCTGATGAATAGGTATGTGACTTTGCACGCCATTACTGTCATTAGTCAAAACTGCGGCCGTACACAACTTCGGAGGTGAAGGGTTTCGCGTGTGCACTGTCTGCCAAACTGGAGTCCAGGGTCTAAGTACTGTGGCCTCATGCAGCTCCCATTATCTCTATCAGGAAGTGACTAGGTGTCACCACGGCCACGTTATAAAAACAACCATAAAGTACTATAGCCTATAACCAGGGCAGCTTCTGCAATCACGAAGATGACTTAGTTAAGCGTGGCTTTTCTTCACAACGCATTAGGGGAGTCCTAAACACAGATACGCTGATGAAGGCCCCTAGGTGGCTCATTGTACTTTTCCTTTGTGCAAACCGACACCCATTCTTACAATCTGATTTTCCGGTCCATAAACGTTCATGTCTGTGGAACTTTATGCTTTTTGAGGCTTTCGTGTGCTAGACGGCACAGACTTAGTGAGGGATACTGGTGCAGTAAAACAAAGTACACCGAATTCATCCCCCCTTAAGTACCTATACACGAAGGCAACAGGTATTGCTTGATGGACGTTCATGCCTCCAGATGAAGAATCTGCGTTGATGAACAGAAGGGGGTGGGTGCAGACAATAGCAGTCTGTTGCGAAGGGAGGCATTGCTAGGGAGGCACTGTGGCCTTCTGGCTCGACAAAGGGCATGGGCCCCATCTGGCACACCTTTCTTTGCTAAAGATGAAGTGAATGGACCCACAACTGGCCAGGGTGAGAGGCGCTTTCAGCAAATCTCTCGTATAGACACACAAGTGTGATTCTTAACATTCTGCACTTCATTTGCAGAGAGAAAAAAACAATAACTGTCTTTTTGAGTCACTTAATGTTTCCACATGCAGATACATCACAGGACATTCAAGAGGCAGACTTTGTGCTGTAATGGGCCTTTTTATTAGCAAGTATAATGCTGTGTAACTGTGTTGTGAAGATATAGAACCGAACTCAAGAACAGCAAGACAGAAGTCCAGGACAGGGAGTACAGGTGCTACACACAACCTGTTAGGACTCACCGCCAGAACCCTGGGACTGGGGAAGCTTAGAATATTCTGCCTGGACTGTACTCGATGAATTCTTTCCCCTATTGTAACCCTCTGCTGAGCAATAAATGACAGACAGAGGGATCTAATAGGTGGAAGAGGAAACACACACCCACGGTTCACCGGCTGCAGAAAGATGAGGGAAGGTTAGATCAAAGTCTATATTGAGCAACCCACTCGGCTCCCTGAGAGAAAAAGACCCACCTTTTGTATTACAGATGTGACAGAACCGGAAGAGAGAGGTGGGGGGTGATGGAATATCCTCTAGATCCTCCTGGATTCTAATACAGAAAATGGGAAAGGGACTGTACTAAATATCAGTAGGCCATTACTGCACAGCAAGAAGGAAAACAACACAGAACAGGTGTGCAAGATTGTCTTACCAGAGTCACCACAGGAGGCGGAAGCAAGTCCAGAATCCAGTTGTTCCAAGGACCTACCCCGACGGCACGAGGACGCCTGAGCAGTTCAGAAATCCAAGGTCCAATAGATCTACCCGACGGCATGAGGATGCCTACTTGGTTTAGGGCACACACAGCAACGTCTCTAGTTCCTTGTGCCCCTTTGGAACACCGCCGCATGTAGATGGTTACCTAATAGGACATGTTAAGCAGGATAGTGACCAGATTGAAATGCAATCCGTGAAACGAGCAGGCTGAGAACCAAGTGGAATGTTGAGTAGTAGCAGTCCTTTGAGCTTTCCGTGTCGGCAACGTGCGGGCTTATGTAAGCAGAGCGTAAGGCAGTGGCGGTCCGTATGACAATCCGGGTCAATAAACGTAAAGGCAGTCACAATCAAAGGTAACTTGTTGAAGCCTCCTAACAGAAACTCTGCGTAGACAAGAACAGATGGACTAGACAGGAAAAAGGGGGAACGAAGCCAGAACACTTGAAGGAAGACCAAGGTAAGCAGAGAGGTACCAGGAACGGGCAAGAGCACAGAAACCTGGCAAGACGAGGGGTAATTCAATGGATACGAAGACAAGGAAGTACTGGAACGTGGAAGTTCAACCTCAATCAGAAGCACCAGTAACAGAGCGGATGCAGGCTTTATGGTCAGCTAAGCGTCTGTTGGTACTGACACGAGACGAGTGGCCATACGTTCTCCGCCCCCTCCGGTGACACGTACTGAGACACTGGACATGTCTCCATGGAAACAGATAGCGCAAAAGATCTGGTGACCTAGTTTGCAGGGAAGAAACAGGAAATCGAGGCAGCAATGACAGCGCAAAGGTAGGGAGCCCGGCAGGAGGAACCATTTTCTTGACTACATGCTTACGTGGGCACACGCGATTCCTGACAGTTTCCTCCCACAAAGGAACATCAACCCCACAGGCGGCAGGAAAGTGAGCCAGCAGACGAGGAGCATGAATATTGGACACTGGCTCCTAGGTACGATCCTCCGGACCATAGCCCTTCCAGTCTATCAAATAGTACCAAAAACCATTCCGCACTGTAGCATCCAGGATAGCCCGTACTTCGCATTCATCTGAGCCATGAACATCTAAAGACAGGGTGCTAGCGGGAAGTCGGGTACCAGGGCGGAACAGCTTCAGCAAAGAAACGTGAAAGACTGGGTGCACCTTCCAAGTTCTAGGCAAGGCGAATTTAAGGACCAAGGGATTGACGATCTGCACCACTTCATACGGACCTAAGACATGAGGAATATAGAGGCCGACTGCCAGGAATCCGTAAGTTCTTGGTGGACAACCAGACTTTTAGCCCTGCCTGGTAACACGGGGCCGGTGAACGATGGCGATCAGCGTATGTCTAGGCAAGCTCATGAGCCTGGTGCAGACGTCGCTCCACGTTACTGTGGACATCAGTGAATTCCCTAATGCAATCAAGGGCTGCGGGATTGTGCAGAGGAATTGCGGGATCAATGGGCAGTGCCCGCGGGTGCTGCCCGTACAGGGCATAAAAAGGGGACGTCCCAGTGGTTGTATGAAAAGGGTTATTATACGCAAATTCTGCTGCAACTAAGACTGATAACCAGGTCTCCTGATGTTGCAGGATCAGGCAATGAAGATACTGCTCCAGTGTGGCATTTGACCTCTCTGTTTGGACGTCCGTTTGTGGATGGTATGCGCTGGAGAAGCGATCCTCAATGCCAAAGGAAGCAGTAAGCGACCTTCAGAAATGAGACATGAATTGTGTACAATGTTCTGTGACAATAATGGAGGGAAGCCCAAAAAAGCGGAACACGTGTCGCAAGAAGAGATCCGCCAAGACCGGGGCTGATGGCAGGCCACAACACGGTAAAACAAGGCCATCTTAGTATAATAATCCACAACAACCCATATGGTGTTGTATTCCTGCATCATGGGAAGCTCAATGATGAAATCCATTAATAACATTAACCATGGACGTTCTGGAACAGGTAATGGTTGAAGGAGGCCCATTGGCTTGGAAGGAGATGATTTGCACTGGATGCACACGGCACACAAGGATATGTACTCCTGGGCATCCCTTCTCATTGATGGTCACAAGCACCACCTCTGTAAAAGTTTGGTGGTCTTCCTGACACCCGGATGAGCAGAGTATACTGAGTCATGGCAGCACCCCAAGAGCGTCTGACGTGCTTTAGCATCAGGAATAAACAGACATCCTTGTATGTAAGGGAGTGAATTTACTATGTCCAGATTGTATTCAGATATCTCTTTAGGTAGTCTTGCCACCCAGTCCTGCAAAGAGGACCGGAGCGATGGTTGAGATGTACATGCACAAACGACCTGATGGGGCAAAAGCATAGCGTTATCCGTATCAGACTTAAGAGAAAGGCTGTGCATACAGGAAAGGGCATCTGCCTTTGAATGAAGGTGGCCTGGCCGATAAGATATCGTAAAATCAAACATGGCGAAGAACTCATGCCATCTGGCGTGACGAGAGGCAGCACATTTTACAGATTTCATGGCCAAGAGATTACGGTGATCAGTGAATACCTGCAACGGATGAGCTGCCCCCAACAGATGGTGTCGCCACTCCTTGAATGCATCGCAAATGGCCAATAATTCACGTTCGGCCGTGGTGTAATTTTGCTCAGATGATGAGAGCTTCCAAGAAAAGAAAGCCACATGGTGCAGATCATCGGATTCACTGCATTGCTGAGACAAGACGGCACCAATAGCAATTCCCGAGGCATCAGCCTCGACATAAAAGGGCCATGTGGGGTATGGATGCTGTAGTACTGGAGCCGATGTGAAGGCAGCCTTTAGAGTATCAAAGGCTGTTTGGGCTTCAACAGACCACAAGAAGGGTTTCTTACTACTGGTGAGAGACGTAAGAGGGGCCACCATCCCTGAGAATGTACGGATAAACCGCCTATAAAAATTGGCGAAACCCAGAAAGGATTGTAACGCCTTCATTGTACTAGGGGTTGGCCAGACAAGAACAGCTTTGACTTTGGACTGGTTCATCCGAACCCCTTGACTAGTCAGGTCGTAGCCGAGGAATTCCACCTCCGTCGCGTGAAAGACACACTTCTCTGCTTTTGCATATAAATGATTTTCCCGCAATCTTTGGAGAACAGATGTAACATGCTCGACGTTTTGCTGATACAAGGATGAAAAGACCAATATATCATCTAAATAAACCACAACGTATCAGTCGATCATATCCCTGAACATGTTGTTCATGTAGTTCTGAAATGTAGCAGGGGCGTTGCAAAGCCCGAAAGGCATCACACAATACTCGAACAAGCTGAACCGTGTTTTGAATGCCATTTTCCATTCATCGCCTTTGCAGATTCTAACCAGGTTGTATGCCCCCCTAAGGTCCAATTTGGTAAAAAAAGACAGATGATCCCAATTGTTAACCTGTGCAGTTCCCTGAGGGACCACTGCAAAAGACTTAAGACTACAGGTTTTGGCAGTAAACCCAATTGGTAGCAGTCTGTACCACTCAGATTTACCTGGTAGCTGTGGCTGAGCAGCCAGACTTCACTCAAGAAGAGTTAGACAGTATATAGAGTATACAAGATAGGTACCAAAATACAGTAGCACAAGCAAACACTGACCAGAGCTTTGGTATCAAGTATATATTTATTTATTTAAAGACACACTTAGAAACACTCTAGCACTATTATTGTAAGCAAGTTCAAAACACAGTCACTATTAATATATATACATCCCTTATACCTTATTAGACAAGTCTTCGTTAACACCACTTATTTCCAGACAGAGGTGAGCGCTTAACTAAAGATGGCACTTCAATAAGTTAAGAAAAAGGGAGGGAAAAGGCAGAAATTAAGAACAGCATACAACACAATACTTTAGAAGCACTCAGCAAGGCAGGAAAGTCAAAGTCTACTTGTGAGCAAAAAGTTCAGAGGACAGGCTCCCTCTTGGAGAGAGTAGAACACCAATTCGCCCAAGATCACACGGTTCAAAAGGCTTGGAAAGTCTTGCAGAGAGTTTAAAAAGGAATTAATTCAGCTCAGAAAAGTTCAGTTAGCCAGCCTAGGGCCAACCCAAGTGGTAAGATGAGAATTTACGAGACACCCCACAGAGACCGTTGCGAGGGAGGCCAGGCGGACACAGTACCTTGAAAGTGGAGAGGATCTTCCAGCGGGGGCAGTTGTTCCTGGCAGTGGATGCAAGTCACGGCGTCGTCCAGAGCAAGAGAAGATCACGGCGTGGAGGAAAGCTGAAGGTTGTTGCACTGCCAGGAGAGAAACCAGCCGCAGAGTTCTCCAGTTAAAAGGTACTACCCTTTTATTCGCGGTAGTGGTAAAATGTGGTATTCTGGTTCAGCCACGAGATGACCCGGGAAGGCAAAAAGGCGGACACTGGTTATCCCCACCAGTCAAAGGAAGAAGACTCGTCGGGATGAAGATCTCCTCTGTTGTTGGAAGAAGTGGTGAGTCGGTTCAGCAGGGCTCCACCGGTGGTGTCGTCGTTGCAGGTCGGCTCAGCTTCTCCCTCTTTGGATTCTTTGGTCCTGTGGCGACGTCTATAGTCCCAGTCCCCAAAGCCCTGCTTTTATGCAGAAAACCCCCATTCATCAGTCCTAGCTGTCACTCAAACAGGCTAAGTGGTGAGCCGGGCGGCTCACCACTGGGCCAATCAAACAAGAGTGAGACTTGAGTTGCCGAGGCAACTCAGTCCAGGGTGCCTAAACCCCCCTCTCCCACACATCCTGTAGACCCAGACAGAGTGACACCACTTTTGGAGGCTTCTGTGGAGTAGCCCACCAAAAAGTGGAACAAAGGGCTCGACTTGGGTTGGAGTTACAGAGGCGAACACAAACACCATTTTAAAACCGAGTCCAGGCGAAAAGGCCCAACCGGGGAATAAATATTAAATAAATAACCCGGCAGTATCTTTAACATTGCACCAAAAAGTGGTGCGTTTAAAATGAATGGGAAAATCCCATAGTAAATATTCTTAAGGAATATTTCGCGTGGTAACCACTGCCACCAGCCAGAAACTCGACGAGGGGGGACTGCACAGTGCCCCCTCAAAAAAACAGACCCTGGGGCAATTCTAATTACCCCTACCAGTACTTCCACAATATGATGGTTTGTACTGGTTCTGTTCCCAATTTAAGACTATTAAAGTCAATGGTGACTTTACATGCCCTGGGAGACAGTAGTCAGTCCCAGGGTATGGATTCTATGTTGGGGGGTCACTATGACACCCCTGTGTTACTGCACTGAGGGTGCTGTGTAACACACTTACCAAAAACCACATGAAACCCTATGCAGTAAAAGACCCCATAGCCCATAAAACACATCACAAAGTCAAAGGATATCTCAAATCATGTCTAAGAGTGGGTGAAAAAGACTCTTAGCAGGAGAAAAGAATAAACCCCAAAAATCCAGCAAAGCTGCTGGGGGACTCACTAGGTTTGGGAAATCAGCCTTAACAGAGAATTCTCCCTAACACTCGCCCCCGCCCAGACTAAGAGACAGGAGGATTAAATCCACTCCTGGATGAATCTCATACCGCTAGTCGATGACATACATCCTAGAGAGACCATCAGCATTTTGGTGGTGACACCCTGACCTGTGCTCAATGGTGAAATCAAACCCTTGCATGCAGATTGACCATCTCAGTAGTTTTGGGTTTTCCCCCTTCATTTGCATCAACCATCTCAAGGGTTGGTGGTCAGTCTGAATGACAAAAGTAGAACCATACAAGTATGGCCTAAACTTCTTCAGTGCCCACACAATAGCAAAACATTCTCTTTCAATTGTTGCCCACCTTGTCTCAGGATCCTTTAGCTTTCTGCTGATGAAGCAAATGGGGTGCTCCCTACCTTTCTCATCCAGTTGGCTAAGGACTGCACCTATACCTACATTAGAAGCATCTGTCTGCACAATCAACGTTTGGTGGTAGTCAGGAGCTCTCAATACTGGTGCTTGGCACAGAGTTTTCTTCGGGTTTTCAAAGGCCTGATTGCACTCCTCATTCCATTTGACCTTCTTAGGGAATTTTGGAGAGGAGATTACATTCAGTGGAGAAGCTATTGTCCCATAGTTCTCTATGAAATTCCTATAATACCCAGTGAGGCCTAGGAAGGCTCTCACCTGGGTTTGAGTAGTAGGTGTTGTCCACTTTTGCACAGCTTCAATCTTACTGAGCAAAGGCCTTATTTCTCCACCTCCTACCTCATGCCTAAGGTAGACCACCTTACTCTGAACAATCTGGCATTTACTTGCTTTTATGGTCCAGATTGGCCTGTCCAAGAGCCTGCAAAACATGTCCCAGGTGGTTAACATGCTCTTCCCAGGATTGGCTGAATACTGCAATTTCATCAAGGTATGCCATGCAGACGTCCTCCATCCCAGCCAGAACCTGATTTACCATCCTTTGGAATGTTGCAGGTGCATTTTTCAGTCCAAAAGGCATAACCTTAAATTGGTATAAGCCAACTGGGATAGAAAATGAAGTTTTCTCCTTGGCATGGTTTGTCAGGGCTATTTGCCAATAGCCTAACGTAAGGTCAAATGTGCTGAGAAACTTGGCTGAACCAAGTCTATCCACCAACTCATCTGCCCTTGGCAAAGGATGGGCATCAGTCTTGGTGACTGCATTAAGAGCTCTATAATCCACACAGAATCTCAATTCTTTGGATCCTGCCTTTGGTACTAACACAACTGGGCTAGACCATGGACTAGTAGAGGGCTCTATTACCCCGAGATCAAGCATCTTCTTGACCTCCCCTTTGATGTGGGTCCTAACATTTTCTGACATTCTATATCCTCTGCTTTTGACTGGCAGACAGTCACCAGTGAGTATATCATGCTGTCCCCAAGGGGTCAAGCCTGGTGAAAGTGAGAACAGAGAGGCAAACTGATTTAACATAGATTTGCACTCTGCTTGTTGCTCAGGTGTCAGATTTGAAGAGAGATTTACTCTTTCAATCTTTTCATCCAAGGGTAAGCCTCTGAGGAGATCAGGGAGAGCTTCACTCTCTTCTTCCTCTTCCGTTGAAGCTAGCAGCAAGGTTCCTACTTCAGGCCTGGAGACATACGCCTTTAGTCGGTTGGTGTGGAAGACTCTGGGAGCCTCCTTGGGCTTGCCCAAGTCCACCAGATAGTTCACCTCTCCAAGTTTACCCACAACCTTGAAGGGTCCCATCCATTTATCTTGCAAGGCCCTCTGCCTTGTGGGGATCATAACTAGAACTAGCTGGTCTTGAGTGAACTCAACCATGTTAGCCTTTTGGTCATGCCAATGTTTGACCAAAGCTTGCCAGGCTTTCAGGTTATCACTAGCTTCTGCCATCATGTGTGACATTCTCCTCCGGAGACCTATGACATAGTCAGTCACACTGACTGGCTTGGGGGAAGGAGCACTCTCCAACCCCTCCTTAATCAGGGCCAATGGACCTCTGACTGGATGGCCATAAAGAAGTTCAAAGGGAGAATAACCTACTCCCTCCTGAGGGACTTCTCTATAAGCAAAGAGAAGGCATGGCAATAGAAGGTACCACTTTCTTTTAAGGGGATCTTCTAAAGCATCTATCATGCTCTTCAAGGTTCTGTTGAACGTTTCTACCAACCCGTTTGTCTGAGGGTGGTAGGCGGTAGAGAACTTGTAAGTAACTCCACAGGTTTTCCACATGGCTTTCATGTAGTGGGACATAAAATGTGACCCTCTGTCAGAGATTACTTATGAAACCCAATCCTGGTAAAAATACCAAGGAGGGCCTTAGCCACAGCCTGAGCTGTAACAGTCCTCATAGGAATTGCCTCAGGGTACCTAGTAGCATGGTCTACTACAACAAGGATAAACCTGTTGCCTGAGGAGGTTGGGGGATCAAGGGGACCCACAATATCAATCCCTACCCTCTCAAATGGGACTCCCACAACTGGGAGAGGCACTAAAGGTGCCACATTATTGGAACCAACCTTACCAGAAGTTTGGCAGGTGTGGCAGCTCTTGCAAAACTTATCTACCTCAGCCCCCATCTTTGGCCAATAAAAGTAGAGTGAGAGCCTTTCCTTGGTCTTCTTGAAACTCAAGTGACCAGCCAAAGGAATCTCATGGGCCAGTTGCAAGAACTGTTGTCTGTTGTCTTGAGGTACTACAAGCCGCTTGTAGTCTCCAGGTGCAGACTCAGTTGGTTCACTGTATAAGAGGCCATCTTCCCAGTGCAACCTATACTTCCTAGGCTCTTGCCCATCAGCCTGAGAAGTTGCCTGTTGGCGAAGACCTTCCAGAGTTGGACATTCTCTCTGTCCCTAACTGAAGTCTGCCCTGTTGGGTCCACCTTCTGCCAATAAAGACTGCAGCTCAGAATGGTCAACAGGATCCAGATCTCCAATGAGTTCTTGGCCTTCCACTAGCTCCTCTTCAGAGTCTAGCTCAACAACACAGGGTTCTACCTCCCTCTCAGCCTCAGCTGGAGGTGGAGTTACAGGTGTAACTTTGGACAACCTAGGGGAAGTCCTTGTTGGAAACACTGGAGTGCTTTCTGCTGGCTGTTTCCTAGAAGTCCTGGGTTTCCCCTTTGCTTCTTGTTGTTCAGAGATAGCAAGTTGTAACTCCAGTGGAGTAGGAGTGATATCCTTCTTCATCATCTCCTTGGGAGTACCTCTCATGGTCCTCTCCCTTGCAGGTCTGGCGAGCTCCTGTAACCTTTTACTAGGAGGTCTGGGGGTATGTGACACTACTCCAAGAGTCTTCAGGCCATTACCCAACAGAACCCTTCCTGGTACCTCACTTTGTATGCTGACAGGTATCTTCACAGTCATGTCATTACGTTGGATGAGAACTGGTAACTGGGGAAGCATCTGCACAGGCCCTCCAGCTAACTTGGTGAGGCGTTTGGGTGCCTTAGCAACATCCTCTGCCTGAAAAAATGATTTATCCACCACAGTTATGCTGGCCCCACTGGCCCTAATGGCAGGAGTCTCCTGACCATTCACCTGGACACTGTCCTTATAATACTCTTTAGTATTATCTGTGATGGAATTATATGCATCTAAATTCTGTTGTTCCCACAACCCCAGAGACACTAAAGAAACACTAGCTGAGACTCCAATGGGTTCATCAGCTAGTAACAGAAAGTTTCCACTTGCCATTTGTACTTCCTCCTCTGGAGCGAAGGCTAAGGAGACAAGCTGGACCCCCTGAAGGTTTACCCTTACATCTGGGATCACCTTTCACATGGTCAGGCAAGCTACAAACGAACAAGTTACTTCTTACCTGGTAACATTCTTTCGACAGGATGTTCCTCGACGTATTCCTTATCTTTGATAATACGTTTCCAGCTTGCTGGCCTCAGAAATTTTTTCTGTAGAGGGCGCTGCACGTCGACGTCTGCCAAGTCGATGTCCCTCGATGGCCACCGTTTCGGCGCCAACGTCACCATGCCCATAAATAGCCACGCGCTGCGTCCGTTGCTCAGTTCCGTTTTGTAGCATAAGAAAAGACATTCCTGAATCGGTTAGTAACCTTGAAGGAGTGAAAGCTGCAACCACAAGGGAAGTTATCACTGCGGGGATGGATGGGAGGGGCGATAAGGAATACGTCGGAGGAACATCCCGTCGAAAGAACATTACCAGGTAAGAAGTAACTTGTCCTTCGAAGGGATTTTGTCCTCCGACGTATTCCTTATCTTTGATAGACTCCCATAGCAGTGGTATGTAATTGGAGGAGGGAGTGATAGTGTTATGTATCCCTTTAGGGATGGACCGAATGTAATACGGTCTTGCCAAATCTGGTCTCTTGAGCAGTGGAGGAATCCAGATTGTAAAATTTTGTGAATGTATGTGCGGACGACCATGTGGCAGCCGCACATATGTCCCGGACCGGTACCCCTCTCTGGAGAGCCAAAGAGGCTGCATTACCCCTGGTTGAATGAGCCCTGAGATTTTGGGGTGGCTCTTTCCCTGCTAGTCTATAACATTCCAGGATGGCCAAAATAATCCACCTGGAGATGGTTTGTTTTGTTATGGGTAGTCCCAACTTGTGACCTGAGTATCCTACAAACAGTTGGTCTGCTTGCCTGATCCTAGCAAGTCTGCTGATGTAAAAGCTTAGAGCTCGCCTAGGGTCCAGCCTGTGTAGCCTTTCCTCCTCTTTCCCCGGATGGGGAGGAGGGTAGAATGAAGGCAAGGTCATTTTCTGAGTAATATGGAATTCAGAAACCACCTTTGGGAGGAAATTAGGCTTCACCTGTAGGACAACCTTGTCCTTGTGGAAGATTGTATGTGGGGATTTACAGGAGAGAGCTTGTAGCTCACTCACCCTCCTAGCAGATGTTAGTGCTACCAGTAGAACAGTTTTAAGTGTGAGAAATCTCAATGCGCAAAAGTGAAGAGGTTCGAATGGAGTGCCCATTAAGAAGTTTAAGACTAAATTTAAGTCCCATAATGGAACCTGGAATGGTCTTGGAGGGTAAACATTAGTTAGACCCTTGAGAAATTGTACCACTAGAGGAATTTTGAAATACGATGGTTCCTCCGCAGTGCGCTTGAAAATAGAAAGCGCTGCGAGATAGCCTTTTACAGTGCCAACTTGAAGGCCTGAGTTTGCCAAGTAGAGTAGAAACGATAACACCGTTGGTGTACCACATGAAAAAGGGTCGATATTCTCTTCCCTACACCAGCTGCAAAACTTGTTCCAATGGCATCGGTATAAAGACTTTGTTGCTGGTCTTCTGGCCGAAAGCAACACCTCCATGACGTCATCAGGGAGATCCCAATCCTTGTACCTCAACCTTTCAGAAGCCAAGCGTGAAGGTTGAGGGTTCTGGTGTCTGGATGGAGAACCTGACCTCCCTTCTGCGAGAGAAGATTCTCTTTGAGTGGAAGACGGATTGGAGGGCAGATGGACATATCTAGAAGGTCCGGGTACCACGTTCTCCTGGCCCAATCCGGGGCAATTAGGATCATGGTTTTCCGGAATCTTCTCAACCTCCTGATCATTTGAGGAATAACGGGGACTGGTGGGAACGCGTAAAGGAGTCGAAACTCCCAGTCCACTACGAACGCATCGCCTAGAGCTCCTCTCGGGGGAAATTCCCTTGAACAGAACAGATCGCACTTCCTGTTGGTGCTTGTGGCAAACAGATCCACCTGAGGGGTTCCCCAAAGGGCGAAGATCTCTTGAAGGACTTCCTGAGCTAGCTCCCACTCGTGGGAGACTGTGCTCTGCCTGCTCAGAGCATCCGCTGTCAAATTCTTCTCTCCGGCTAGGTGGTCTGCTGATAGAGAGATTCCTTCCCGAATTGCCCAAAACCAGAGCTGCATTGCCTCTCTGCACAGTGGCAGTGATCCTACGCCTCCTCATTTGTTGAGGTAGTGCATGGCCACCGTGTTGTCCGTCAATATCAGGACATTTCTCCCCTGTACTGATGGCAGGAAAGCTTTCAGCGCTAGTCTGATCGCTCTCAGCTCTAATAGGTTGATATGTAGTCTGGACTCCGATGGAGACCAACGACCGCTGATGGTCAAGTCGTTGGCATGGGTTCCCCACCCTGTGAGCGAGGCGTCTGGGACTACTGTCATCTCCGGCCATGGTTGCCACAACAGTTCTCCTTTCAAGATGTTCTCTGGATAGGCCCACCATTGAAGGTCATGGGCTACCTTGTCCGGAATCCGGAGGAGGTCTGTCATTCTCCCTGAGAACTGTGACCACTGACTTCTCAGTGCCCACTGAAGAGATCTCATTCTCAGGCGAGCCTCTGGCACAAGGAAGATGCAGGATGCCATGAGGACTAGCAACCTCAAAAAGTCGAAGGCTGGGAGACGCTGGGCATTTTGTAACTTGGTGACCATCTGTAGAATATCTTGAGCTCTCACCTCTGGTGGCAAGGCTTTTCCCAGGGAAGTGTCCAGGACCGCTCCAATGAACTGGAGTCTCTGAGATGGTATCATCTGTGACTTCTTTAAATTGAGGGAGAAGCCCAGTCTGCGAAGGAAGAGGCAGACATAATCTAGCTGGCTCTGGGCCTGCTCCGAAGATACGGCCCTGATCAGCCAATCGTCTAGGTAGGGATAGACGTGGATCCCTTCCCTCCTTAGACTCGCCGCCACTACCGACATCAGCTTGGTGAAGACCCTCAGGGCGGAGGTCAGCCCAAATGGCAGAACTCGAAATTGATAATGAGAGTTGCCAATTGCGAACCTCAGGTATTTCCTGTGCTTGAGATGGATTGGCACATGGAAATAAGCATCCTGAAGGTCCAGAGATACCAGCCAGTCCTGGAGCTGGAGGGCCTGAAGGATCTGAGAGAGAGTTACCATCTTGAACTTGTCCTTCCTGAGGAACTTGTTCAATTCTCCTAAGTCCAGGATGGGTCTCAGTCCTCCGTCCTTCTTTGGTATGAGAAAGTAGGGGGGGAGTACCAGCCCTTGTTCCTGTCCGCTACAGGTACCGGTTATATGG
The DNA here is from genome assembly GCF_040938575.1 of Ambystoma mexicanum. Lineage (NCBI taxonomy): Eukaryota > Metazoa > Chordata > Amphibia > Caudata > Ambystomatidae > Ambystoma > Ambystoma mexicanum. The sequence goes on from NC_090936.1 coordinate 830,181,563, forward strand.
CACCTCTCTCTAGCAGGTACATAATTTCCTGCAAGAGGAGCAGATCTGGAACTTTTAGGGAGCTGTTCCCCGGTGGATGACTCTGAGGGATGTGTAGAAAGGGTAGGCAGTAACCTTGGGCAACTGTCTCCAATGCCCAAGCATCTGACGTTATAGCCTGCCATTCCGCCAGATGGTGAGTTAACCTGCCCCCTACAGGTGTCTTGTGTGTGAAGGCCTCAGAGTGGTTTGGGGGCGGCTGATGCAGATGCCCAGGGTAAAGAGGCACCTGCTGCTGCTGCGGCCTTAGTACTTTTGACCCGTCCACCTCGGGTGGATCTCCTTTGGCCTCTTTGAGCCGGCTGTCCTCTGCCTTTCCCGAATGCGGAATAATAGCGAAAGGACTTTCCTCTTCCAGAGGTTCCTGAGGGGCGAAAAGGAGTTTGGCGGATAGCAGCTCCTAAGGATTTTGCTGCTGCTTTAGAAGTCTGTAACTTTTCCAGACTGTCATCAGCCTTTTTCCCGAATAATGAAGAGCCGTCAAAGGGCATATTCAAAAGTCTGGCCTGTACATCAGGGGCAAAGCCCGACTTTCGCAACCACGCATGCCTGCGGATTGTTGTACTTGCCGCCATGGCCCTGCTGATACTGTCAGCGGAATCGATGCCCTTTTGAAGTGATTTGCACATGGCATCGTTGCCATCTTTAATGATGTTAATGAAGGCTTCCTTTTCCTCTCCTTCGGGTATGCAGTCAGCCGCCGATGAAGCACACTCCCATAGTGTGTGACTGAACCTGGCGAGCGTACAGGTGGCATTGATGGACTTCAAAGCCATACTCCAGGCAGAGAAGACCTTCTTTGCCATAGAGTCGTACCTCTTGTCATCTCTATCCTGTGGGACAGAAGGGTAAGCAGTCCTACTGCTGGATGAAGTTGCCCCTTGAACCACCAGGCTCTCTGGGGTCGGGTGTTTTGACGGGTATTCAGGGTCAGCAACCGCTACCCTATACTTTGTCGACAATCTTTTATTGACTGCTGGGATAACTTCGGGAGTTTCCCAATTGGATGCAATTTTTCGTTGTAGGGCTGCATGGAAGGGGACCACCGGGTCCTCCTGTGGGCCTTTGTCCAATATATCTGTCAGATCATCCTGTTGGAAAACAGGTGAAGGTGCAGACCAACCCATAAACTCAATTATTCTTGCCATCAGGGTTTTATATGGTGTTTCGGCATGTTCCCCTAGGTCTGGTTTTACAAATTCCACTTCTGGGGAAGTGTCCAGTCCACTTGCCTCATGAAGTGACTCCTGTAGATCCTTCAGCCTTCTTTCTTCAGAGGTGAAATCCTCTGCAGTAGGCAGTGTGGTTCTTTGTAAACCAAATGTTTCCTGGTCAGAGTCTTCCCCTTCTTCATAAATTGAAGAAAGACCAGGGTATTCTGATCTCTGAAATGGAGTAAAGCCCATCTCTAGGGACGAAGGAGCTAAACTCGTCGTTATTGGACGAGAAAATGTCGATGCCGTCGATGCCGATGTAACCGGCTTCGAAGGCGCCGAAAACGGCGTCGAAAAAACTGGAAGGGGTCTCGAAGACCTCGAGAGGATCGGGATCCTACTCGAGGGCATCGACGACGGTCTCGGCGCCGTGCCGGAGGCCCTTGAAATCACCGTTGGCTGTGGAGCCTTGATCCTCTCTTTCATAGGTGTCGGCGTCGACGATGGCGTCGAGTCGATCGACCGATGCGTCGAGGAACATTTCGACAACGGCGTCGATGGCGCCGATCCGTGCGTCGAAGGAACCTTCGACGACAGCGTCGAAGACGGTGCCTTCTTACCCGATGGCTCATGGCGCTCTCGGGTGGAATGTTTCGCCGGGTGCTGCGACTTGCTGTGTTTTGATTTTTTGGGTTTTATCACCCGGGGTATCACCCTCAGCTGTCTTCGAGGGGGTCGAGGCCGCGTTCTCGAAGACGCTTAACATTTTCTTTCTGAATTCCTTCCACTCAGCTTGAGAACTGTGTTTGGTGGGACAGGAAACTCTTTCTGGGGACACAGAAGACGACGAGGAATGGGACCTTCGACGTCTCTTTTTTGAGTGTCTAGATCTCAACAAATGGTGGGAGCTGCTTCGAGATCTAGAATGGGAGTGTTTTCGACGGCGAGGAGACGAATGCCTCGACTCAGCCGACGAAACCTTCGAGGAGGATTTGGCTGACTTACCTCTCTCGAGTTTCCCCTTTCGCTCCTTCAGGGCTTTCGCCGTCATGGGCATGCAGTCCTCACAGTCCGAACAATGGTGTTCGGACCCCAAGCACCATAAACAGACCCTGTGTGGATCCGTTATTGACATTTTTTTACCGCAGTCTCGACATTTCTTGAAGCTGGATCGCGGCGTCGTCGGTTCTGATGAAGAAGCCATCGAGAACGATAAGGAATATTCGAGACGAAATGGATATTAAACCTGACTGAACTGAGCAACGATGTTCCGAGGCCCCACGAAGCGCGGAAAAACGGAACTGAGCAACGGACACAGCGCGTGGCTATTTATGGTGACATCGGCGCCGATACGGTGGCCTTCGAGGGACATCGACTCGCCGGACGTCGACGCGCAGCGCCCTCTACAGAAAAAATGTCCGAGGCCAGCAAGCTGGAAACATATTATCAAAGATAAGGAATACGTCGGAGGACACAATCCCTTCGAAATAGCATTTACCAAATGCTTTCTGGAATGGTGGCTTGCTCTGACCTCCTTCTGGTTTACCACCACAAGGTACACTACTCTGATTTGGTTTCCCTTGTGGCTTACCCTTAATTGTTTTGTTTGGGGCCCTCTTTGGGATTGGAATTATTAGAATTCTCTTTGGAGTCTTTTTTGGCTGTTTCCCCTCATCCTTTTTTTGAGTTACCCCAGAGTCCTTGTGAGTAGCCCTGTTGGCAACCCACAAGTCAGCAGCCTTAGCTAGTTTTCTGTAATCTAATTCCTTTGAATCTGCTAAGTGCTGTCTGAGCTCAGGAGAGCAGGCATCATAAATTGACTCCAACATCACAAGATTCTTCATTCCCTCATAAGTGTTCACCTTGTAACCCTTAATCCATCCCTCTAAGTTCTTCAAACTTTCACTCACCCAGGTAGCCCAAAGGGTACCATCATGCTTTTTGAGGGTCCTAAACCTCTTAAGGTACTGGGAAGGGGTCTTCCCAAATCTAGCTATCAAAGCTAGCTTTACACATTCATAGTCCTTCCTATCCTCCTCCCCCAACTCCATTACCACATCAGTTGCAACAGGGGGGGGGCTAGAGAACAACCAGGTAAGCAACGCATTTCCTGTGATGCCCTGGAGCCCACGATTATACTCAAACAAACTCAACCAATCCAACACATCCAACTTAGGCTCATACATACCCCCAGCTCTTTAGGCAACCGGGGTCTTTTGGGACTGGAACTCCTAGAGGATCCGGAGAGAGAAGCATTTTCAACAGACAATTTCTTCATCTCTAGCTCATGCTTGAGCTCCATTTCTCTGAGCCTTAGTTCTTGGTGCCTTTGTTCTGTTTGAGCATGAAGTCTCTTAAACTCCAATTCAAGTTTCATTTTCTCTAGTTCAAGACATTGAGGACTAATGGTGGGACCTGGTAAGGGTCCAGTAGGTACAGCTGGCAGAGCAGGTAGAGGCCTAGGGGAGACAACTACATCATCCTCACCCTCCTGTTCTGCTTCAGACTCAGGATTATCAATACTAGCATCAACATCAATATCATTGCTGTTATCTACATTTGCTGGAGTGGTAGGTTCCTCTGAACCACCATCCAGACTTAGGTTTGCTAACAACCTTTCTATTAGCTCCATTTTCTGGCCTTGAGTCAGGAGATTCTTATGCGTACAGAGAACTCTTAAACAATCAGCAGTTTTTGTAGAAAGGGACTCTTGACTATAACTTTCCATAGTTGACAGGTTAGAAAATAACATTTTTGAGTGCTAAGCTTTGTGGTTAGTTGCACTAAGGTATCTATAAGCACACTAAAATGTATACTCAATACAAATCCCAACGCTGTACACCAGTGTTAGGCAGAAACCTGTGCAGTTCCCTTAGCGACCACTGCAAAAGGCTTAAGACTACAGGTGTTGGCAGTAAACCCAATTGGTAGCAGTCTGTACCACCCAGATTTTCCTGGTAGCTGTGGCTGAGCAGCCAGACTTCTCTCAAGAAGAGTTAGACAGTATATAGAGTATACAAGATAGGTATCAAAATACAGTAGCACAAGCAAACACTGACCAGAGCTTTGGTATCAAGTATATAATTATTTATTTAAAGACACACTTAGAAACACTCTAGCACTATTATTGTAAGCAAGTTCAAAAACACAGTCACTATTAATATATATACATCCCTTATTCCTTATTAGACAAGTCTTAGTTAACACCACTTATTTCCAGACAGAGGTGAGCGCTTAACTAAAGATGGCACTCAGTTACGAAAAAGGGAGGGAAAAGGCAGAAATTAGGAACAGCACACAACACAATACTTTAGAAACACTCAGCAAGGCAGGAAAGTCAAAGTCTACTTGTGAGCAAAAATTTCAGAGGCCAGGCTCCCTCTTGGAGAGAGTACAACACCAATGCACCCAAGATCACACAGTTTAAAAGGCTTGGAAAGTCTTGCAGAGAGTTTAAAAAGGAATTAGTTCAGCTCAGAAAAGTTCAGTTAGCCAGCCTAGGGCCAACCCAAGTGGTAAGATGAGGATTTACGAGACACACCACACAGACCGTTGCGAGGGAGGCCAGGCGCACACAGTACCTTGAAAGTGGAGAGGATCCTCCAGCGGGGGCAGTTGTTCCTGGCAGTGGATAAAAGTCGTGGCGTCGTCCAGAGGAATAGAAGATCTCGACGTGGAGGAAAGCTGAAGGTCGTTGCACTGCCAGGGTAGAAACCAGCCGCAGAGTTCTCCGGTTAAAAGGTACTACCCTTTTATTTGCGGTAGTGGTAAAACGTGGTATTCCGGTTGCCGGGGTGCTTGGCACAGGCAAGGCGGCCACGAGATGATCGGGGAAGGCGAAAAGGCGGGCAAAGTGGTTATCCCCACCAGTCAAAGGAAGAAGACTCTTCGGGATGAAGATCTCCTCTGTCGTTGGAAGAAGTGGTTCCACCGGTGGTGTTGTCGTTGCAGGTTGGCTCAGCTTCTCCCTCTTTTCGGATTCTTTGGTCCTGTGGCGACGTCTGAAGTCCCAGTCCCCAAAGCCCTGCTTTTATGCAGAAAACCCCATTCATCAGTCCTAGCTGTCACTCAAACATGCTAAGTGGTGAGCCGGGCGGCTCACCACTGGGCCAATCCCACAAGAGTGCGACTTGACTTGCCGAGGCAACTCAGTCCAGGGTGCCTAAACCCCCCTCCCACACATTCTGTATACCCAGACAGAGTGGCACCACTTCTGTGGAGAAGCCCGCCAAAAAGTGGAACAAAGGGCTCGACTTGGGTTGGAGTTACAGAGGCGAACACAAACACCATTTTAAAACCGAGTCCTGGCGAAAAGACCCAACCGGGGAATACATATTAAATAAATAACCCGGCGGTATCTTTAACATTGCACCAAAAAGTGGTGCATTTAAAATGAATGGCAAAATCTCATAGGAAATATTCTGGTGGAATATTTTGCGTGGTAACCACTGCCAAAAGCCAGAAACTCAATGAGGGGGGACTGCACAGTGCCCCCTCAAAAAACAGACCCAGGGGCAATTCTAATTACCCCTACCAGTACTTCCACAATATGATGGTTTGTACTGGTTCTGTTCCCAATTGAAGACTAGTAAAGTTAATGGTGACTTTACATGCCCTGGGAGACAGTAGTCAGTCCCAGGGTATGGAGTCTATGTTGGGGGGTCACTATGAAACCCCTGTGTTACTGCACTGAGGGTGCTGTGTAACACACTTACCAAAAACCACATGAAACCCTATGGAGTAAAAGACCCCATAGCCCATAAAACACATCACAAAGTCAAAGGATATCTCAAATCATGTCTAAGAGTGGGAGAAAAAGAGTCTCACTCTTAACAGGAGAAAAGAATAAACCCCAAAAATCCAGCAAAGCTGCTGGGGGACTCACTAGGTTTGGGGAATTAGCCTTAACAGAGAATTCTCCCTAACAACAATTGATCCAATAAAGTGGTGATTAAAGGCAGGGGATAATGGTTGTGTATTGTTACGGCATTGAGGGCCCTGTAGTCTATGCAGGGCCTTAGGTCACCCTCCTTCTTCGAAATGAAGAATAACGGGGAGGCCGCAGGAGAGCGAGACGGGGGTATGAAACCGGTACTTAAGGCATTGGGAATGTATTCCTTGAGTATTGCGGTTTCTTTTTGGGTGAGGGAATAGATCCTTCCATTATGTATACTTGCTCCAGGTATCAAATCGATTGGACAATCGTAAGGCCAATGTGGAGGCAATTGTTTGGCTTTTGCTTTGTCAAACACATCACTATATGCGCTATATTCTGGGGGAAGGAGAGTGCTGGTTACATCGCCCACAGTAAGAGCCGAGTCCATGAGCGGGCAGCAAGGCCCTGTGGGAGTGTACCCATCCCGATTTAGACAATGTGATTCACAGTAGTCGGACTTAAAGCAGTCTTTGTGTTTCCTACAATCAATACACGGATTGTGGAGAGAAAGCCACGGTAACCCTAGGATTACTTTAAACTGCGGTGCCGCAATGAGATCAAATGCAACTGTTTCCAGATGGCCACCCTCAGCGACCATAAGCCTATCGACTGTGCGCTCCGTGACTAATCCAGAGACTAGAGTGATGTCATCCACCACATTCACCACCTCTGGTCAGGATTTGGGAACAATAGGAATACCATTATCACGGGCGTATTCAATGTCGATGTAGTTTCCTGTAGCACCCAAATCTAAGACTGCTTGAGTGGTCCATGGCTTCCCAGCTGGAAATGAAAGTGACACCAAGAAGGTGAAATATGTCCCTGTGACTAAGGTTGGAATCCTTACGTGATTGACTCGACAGACGGATTCCGTCTACTGGCGAGTCCTAGTATTTCCCGGTTTCTTTGTGGGTTTCGTTGGACATGAATGGATGTAGTGTTCTGAAGAGCCACAATAGAAACAGAGATTGTGTAACCGTCTGTTTTCCCTTTCGCCGGGTGTTAAGGTTTCCCTTAACGCCCGGATTTGCATGGGTTTATCCGTTGCACCCAAGGGCTCCGCACGTGGTGCTACAGGTATCGCTGGTTTACGTTCCCCTTTCCTCTCCGCTCTTCATGCATCGATCTGTAGGACCAGATCCAATAATTCAGGAAAGGTCGTAGGAACGACAGGCACAGTAGCCAAGGTGTCCTTTAAGGACTCGGATAACCCTTTGTAAAAAACTGCTGCCTTTTTATCCTTGGGCCAGCTTGTTTCCGCAACAAGCTGGTTAAACTTGGCTATGTAGGTAATGAGGGTAGATTCTCCTTGCCGGAGGTTGAGCAACTCCAAGTTGGTTGCTTGGGTCTTATATCGGGTGTCAAACACACGCCCCATGGCGTTGATTAATGCGCCCTAAATAAGAAAGAACAAATGCAACCTTCATGGTGGAATCAGGAAATGATGCAGGTTGGCATAAAAGTGAAGCCTGCATTGGTTAATCAATGTCCGAAATTGTTTGGGGTCCCCATGAAATCTCTCAGGAGCGGCTAGCAGGAATTGGGTTGACATAAGAACAGGAACCGGATCTTGGTGAGGTACAGGGAACCCTGAGCCAGAAGCTTCCTGGGACAGGGAAGCATCAGCCCCTGTGATGTGTGCTGAGGCCTGTAAATCATTGATATGACAATGCATCGCCTGGTGTGCTGCCATTGTCGGCACGTAACTCGGAGACCAGGCAAACCAGGTTCTCAAGGGCATCAGTAGTCTCCATAGAATAGACTTCTGATTCTGTTAGGACTCACTGACAGAACCCTGGGACTGGGGAAGCTCAGAATATTCTGCCTGAACTGTACTCGAGGAATTCTTCCCCCTATTGTAACCCTCTGCTGAGCAATAAATGAGAGACAGAGGCATCTAATGGGTGGAAGAGGAAGCACACACCCGTGGCTCACCGGCTGCAGAAAGATGAGGGAAGGTTAGATCAAAGTCTATATTGAGCAACCCACCCAGCTCCCTGAGAGAAATATACCCACCTTTTGTAGTGCAGTTGTGGCAGAACCGGAAGAGCGAGATGGGTGGTGACGGAATATCCTCTAGATCCTCCTGGATTCTAATACAGAAAATGGGAAAGGGACAGTACTAAATACCAGTAGGCAAATACTGTACAGCAAGAAGGAAAACAACACAGAACAGGTGTGCAAGATTGTCTTACCAGAGTCACCACAGGAGGCGGAAGAAAGTCCACAATCCAGTTGTTCCAATGACCTACCCCGACGGCACGAGGACGCCTGAGCAGTTCACAAACCCAAGGTACAATAGATCTACCCCGACGGCACAAGGACGTCTACTTGATTTAGGGCACACACAGCAAGCGTCTCTAATTCCTTGTGCCCCTTTGGTACACTGCCGCGTGTAGATGGTTACCTAATAGGACATGTTAAGCAGGATAGTGACCAGGTTGAAATGCAATCCGTGAGATTAGTGGGCTGAGAACCAAGTGGAACGTTGAGTAGTAGCAGTCCTTTGAGCTTTCCGTGTCGGCAACGTGCGGGCTGAGAACAGGTGAAACGTTGAGCAATTGCAGTCCTTAGAGCTTTCTGTGTTGGCAACGTGCGGGCTTATAGAAGCAGAGCGTAAGGCAGCGGTGGTCCGTATGACAGTCTGGGTCAATCAACTTGAAGGCAGTCGCAATCGAAGGTAACTTGGAGCCTCCTAACGGAAACTCTGCATAGACAAGAACAGAGGGACTAGACAGAAAAAAAGGGTAACGAAGCCAGAACACATGAAGGGAGACCAAGGTAAGCAGAGAGGTACCGGAACGGGCAAGAACACAGAAACCAGTCAAGACAAGGGGTAATTCATTGGATACGAAGACAAGGAAGTACTGGAACGCGGAAGTCCAACCTCAATGAGAAGACCAGTAACGGAGCAGAGGCGGGCTTTATGGTCAGCTGAGCGTCTGTTGGTACTGAGGTGAGACGAGCGGCCATACGTTCTCGGCCCCCTCCAGTGACGCATACTGAGACGCTAGAAACGTCTCCACGGAAACAGATAGCGCGAAAGAGCTGTTGACCTAGTTTGCAGGGAAGAAATAGGAAAACGATGCTACAATGACGGCGCAACGGTAGGGTGCCCGGCAGAAGGAACCATATTCTTGACTACATGCTTACATGGGCACACGCGATTCCTGACAACAACCTAAGCACACTCCGTAGTCTTGAGAGTGACTGTAAGAAGGTCTGCATAATGCGGCATTTCATGCGTATAACAAGAAAGCCCCTAATGTTAAGCTCTGTTTCCAAGATTCCAGGTATGGCCTGCATATGCACGAGTGCTGTGGCTTGAAAACTTTGAGTGGAGGCATGTTCTGTGGAACTAAATTTGCCAATGGACCGTACCGTGATGATCCTTTCTCTAGAATCAACAACCCTGATATGCCGGATGACAGTATTGGCAATCATTATATACTCCACCTTACCCGCTTTGATTGAAGTAATCTTTAATTAATGGGCTCTGGCGAATCACTGTTCCTGACCAAAGACGAGTACTGCTTTCACTGAGCCCTCATCCATCCAAAATCAGAGATGCTGGCTGTTAACAGCCACAAAACGTGCATTAGAAAAGTCAGAATAGCCAGTGTCCTATCCAGCCAGACCCCCAGTTAACTTCAGTGTTCGGAATATGAGAAGTAATTAATTGCTATGTGCCTTTTGAAATGTTTACTTAAGTTTTGCAAAGATTACTTAGAGTATGTCTCAAAAGGTAGTGCACCACTGAGTGCGTTTAGTGCTTCACAGGCTAGATGTCCTTCTCTGTACTTTAAAGTCAGCTTTAGATTTCCGGAACATGGCAGAGCCAGATGGACTTGACATTCTCTCTTCAAATTCTGATATTAAAATAAGGGCCAATTGATCTCTTTGAAAAACCCCTGGTTCAGGTTTAGCCTCCAAACATTCAGTGTTCCTATCCACGTTTTTCAACAATGTCTCATCACCAGCAAAGGGAGACTTGCACTTACTAAATGTACATGTGCTAGAACCTAAAGGGGGGGTGCGAGGTCGACAGTTTATTGGCATTGTGAAAAGGACATTTGGGAACATGTTGCTCGACTTTACAGGAGGGGCCAAGTTATAAAGACATTTATAGAGAAGTCAAGTGATTTACAATGAGACTCTCCGATGGACAGGAAGCCAATAGATTACAGCTCTAGCCACAATTATATAACTACATTTTGTCGAGAATCGAGCTAAGTGTCATAAGCGGGTGGCAACATCTTCCCTTCAACCATAATAAGAGGAACTGGGGGGGGGTCACAGGGCTCAATGGAAGAACAGGAGCAGCACCAGAATGTCATTCCCAGGCAGCAAGGGAAACAGGTTAGTATCACAAGTACAGAAAATACAGTCTGTATGCAATCCCCCATGCCTCTCAATATCTAGAGTGTTTAGAGACAAGGCCTCAAAGATGTAGAGTAAGGTAGTTCACCAGTTCAAAGGTAATCCAAGGCAGTCCATAATAGACAGCAGGGTCGGTGACACAAAAACAGAGTTACCAAAACCAAATCCAAAGGGAAATCCAAGGCAGTTTAGATGAACACTGCAGAGTTGATCACACAGGGTCTGGAAGGAGCCTGGGAACAAAAAAACAATTGAAATCAGGATCACTCCAGGCAACCACCAGAGCTTGATGAGAAGTGAAGCACTTCTGACCAGGCTCCTTGTTTACTTTCATGATTGCGCAACAGTGTGCATTTCCTTCCAGCATGAAAGACATAATGAAGCCGGCCACATGGTGAGCTGGAAGATGTGTTCTTGCCACTGCAGCGATCCACTAGTCGACACAACAAATGCCAACAGCATGATGTCTTGTGGCGAAATGCAGGAGGCATGTTGTTCTGAACACACCCGAAATTTGGTAAAAAGACATTGGGGGAGGTCACCACACAGAGAATTACAATAATCCAACCCCTAATTGACCACTACACTAACACTCTCTTTTTCGTCCTAGATTTGTTTCTTTAGAAGAGAAAGCTCTAACAAAACGGTGGAATCGAAATGTACTATAACATTTTCCTATTGTTGGGCCAAAAGAGAATCACCTTACGTTTGAATCCATTCAATTGAACATGGGGGTATAGTGATCCAGTCTCTTATTTCCAGCAGACATGATTGGTGTTGCCCCTAAACTCCCATCCCTTCAATGTTAATTTGTATGTCATGAGAATATGTTTGAACACTGACTCTAAAGGTCTTTAGAAACTAGAAGAGATGAACAAGATACATATCGAAGAGGATTGCAAAGAGGGGAGAACACGGGAAATGTGCAGATGACTAGTGAGGCAAATGAGGAAAATCATCTGAGATGGACCATATGTGTTCTTCCTACCAGGAAAGAGTGAAACCATTGCAAGGTGGCTGCTGGTTATGTGAACCACAAAGGAAAACAGGCTGATTAGAATGAAATGATCAACCATATCAAATGCAGCAGAAATGTTCACTATAACCAGTAATGACCTGTTACCTCTATTTATGGCTGCTAAAACATTGTTCTGAAAGCCCACCAAGATCATGTCCTTCCCATGACTCGGTCTAAAAAACAGACTTGAAAGGAGATAATCAATGCATTTATCTCAAGAATATGGTCCAAGCCCTCTTTCTTTCAGAAGGGAGCTGTATCCTCCTCTTTGAGAGCAGGAAGAACATAATCGGATGCATAGTTCTGATTAATAAGAGCGCAGAAGCAATTAGCAAGTATGTCAGGGTGGTGCAACAGCATCCAACTGACAGAGAAAACAGGCTCACACATCAAATTATGGGAATGACAAACATAGGCTTCTTTATTCATTGTCTTGAAAGCCAAAGAAAAACAGATAACTACACCTAATGGAATTTGACCGCACTAAATCCACCTGCACTTCAGACTCCTTACCCTTAGAGCTCACTGGTCACCAGACTGAATCGAAACTTAAGAACAGATCACTACACTCTCTAGAACACTTATTCAGCCTCCTGCTAAAACAACAAACTCATTTATATCCACATATTCCTATGTAGTGTTAATGTCTGGTTATCCCTGCAGAGAGGTGTAGGACCTCCATGCCAAAGATGACGTCCAATAGCAGAATTAGGCACCACTGGAAAGGCTAGGATAGCTACTGAATTTACAGCTCTCATAACCCATATCTGGGCTTCTTGAAAGGCAACATCGGAGCATTACAGGGAGTGAAGGTAGGAATTATAATGCCTTGCTTCAAAGTGAATCTATAACTGGTGCAGTGCCTTCTTCTCCATCTTGCTTCAATGTGTACTGTGGAGCATGTGGTAGTTTCTTGGATAGCTCGATTTCAATCCTAACTTGTAACGCATTTCTAATACAACCTATTTCTTTATCATGTATTGACCACAGGTATTAAGTAACTTCCAAATCTGGTGACCAGTCCACAGCTAGGGGTGACATGGGCTTTTTTCATAAAACATGTAATGTAGCAACAGCTTTGGTGGTCTTGCTAGGGAAACTTAGGAACACTCCATCAGTGATGCAATAAACAGTGCAATTAAATGTTGTGAGAAACCTGAAGGTGTCTCACCCGCTAGTCCCCGGAGATCTGTCATCCAGGTGGTCAGGACACGGCCATCGCTATTGGATTCAGTTACTGGGGGTGGACCAGTGGGGGAGGATCACCTGGATGGGGAGTCTTCGAGTAGTGGAAGTGGGACACCGACGGGTGAGATGCGGTACCCCTTTCCCTATAACACCTTTACCCCATCCTACTCTAGGATATTTAGAAGCTCTACCCCCAGCCACCTTTTCCGACACAAAGACTTTCTTACACTGTGACAGACAATAGATTAACACCAAAGCCGTTTACCTGACATGTCCGAACACAAGGGTCAGGCAGAGTCAGGCAATTGACAACAATCACACATACCTGACGGCCCTTTACCTTCCCCACAGGGATAAAATACAGAGCATGAGAGCACACTACGAGCAAGGCCGAACGCACAAGGGGACAGCTATTCCGGACCGGCATTTCAAGCGGAGGAGTAAAGCAGCGCTACCTGAATGAACACCGAGGAGGGAATTGACCTTGTCCTTTTCAACTCAGGCCGGCAAAGCCTCTGAAAAGGGAATCACAAGACCGGGGAGTACAGCCATCGGAGAAAGCTGATAGCAAACAGAACTGTGTTGAGCCCAAGGTTGCAATTGGCAACATTTTGTGAATGCAAGAAACTTATGAATAAAGAACTTGCGTGTGTTTGAACTTTTGGAAAGTGCAGAGAAGAGCCAGCTGCAGAGTGGTCAGGTGCCGCAAAAGTGCTCATTCGAAGGACTCTGAATGGCCCCTTTGTTTGTATTAAAACCACAAGTACCAGAAGGCCCTAGGAAACGACGGCATGAGGTGTTCGAGTGGTCCTACAAGGGGCATGTCAAATCCCTTGTACAATCAAAAGTCTCTGACCAGTAGTCAGGAGAAATCTAGGGGAAGGGAACCCCCTCGCTTTCTGAAAATTGTGAAGCAAGGCAAGTGTGAACCCGACAGAGGGATACCAAGGGAAAAGCTAAAAGAAGTAAATCCTGCATTGTGAGAAACCAAAGTGAACTGTGAAATTGGCAAATGTGAACCCAGTTGAGGGATGCAGTTGAATCAGGGTGAAGCATGATGCACCTGAGAATATTGTTTTGATATAAAGAGTGAAAGGCTGTGGTGAACCCGATGGAGGGAGATCCAAAGGGGCGAAGTGCAATCGCCCAAAGATGCAAAATCACCAAAGGAACTTTTGTTTGTTTGTTGTTTTGGTCCAGACTGCCTTCTAAGGCAAGAGACTTGGCCCCTGAAGGTCCTGGTATCGTTGAACGGAATAGTGAACCTCCTGCTGGAGAGGTACAGGAGTGTGCTGTGCTCAGAAGTCCCACCTTGTCCATGCTCAAAACGTGGGCAAGGGAGACCCCAGCCAAACCATTCTTACTCATCATTTTGTGAACACTTCTTTCTTTTCTGGTGAACACTATCCCACACCCTTTTTGTCACTTAGTGATAAGGATTGGCAATAGGTTTTTTTGTATGGGTCCTTTTTATTTGACACAACACCACTAGGACTGCTCAATGGTTGTAGCTTGCTCCGATCTTAGCTTTAGAGTAGGTGCTCTTCTCACCCATTCAAACAGTTTAATAAACACCCTTGAACTGTGATCACTTGTGTCTGTCTTTACTGTTGCCACCATGAGTTCCTTAGAATGTACACAACAAAACCCTTCCAAGCAAGTTAACAGGTGCATAAGGACTGAGAAGGAATGCATGTGTGTCAGTGATTGGCCCTAAGGTGACTGTTGTAGGTTCAGTGTCTTGGTGCAGTACTGGAACATTGAAAATCCCTATTGCTTTCACAGTCTCAGTGGACAAGTGAACATCTGGAAAACAATGAAGTCTAAGCGCTACTAGCTCAGGTATATACGAAGCATGGGACAGGTTGTCCATCGACTTCACATTGAACACAAGTTCCTTCCTGATCTACAGATATCATAGGGTATGCAGTGAGGTTATCTCTCATGAGGTCTCAGTATTGTTCTACATGTCAGGATTTAGGTGGTTTATTCAGAGTTATCTTTGGAGCAGTGGGGTTGGGAAGGTACCTTGTCCAGGGAGATGGGGTAGTTTGTTTCTTTGTGGCTTGTATGTGTAGTCATACAGGCAGTGCCCCACCAGCTTGCAGTAGTTACGCCCCATGGGTCTGTACTGCACAGGTTGCCCTTGCTGATTTCTATTTGGGGTTGCTCTTCCCCTGCTCCTTCCACTACCTCCACCCCTTCTCTGAAACCAGTCCTCCCAGCCAGGGATCCCTGTCCCTGCAGGATCTGTAACTGCAATGTTATGAGCTTATTTTCAATATTTTCCTTCGTCTGTTCCCGACACTTCACATAATGATTTGCCACCATAACCGGTTCAGAGAAAGGTTTATTCTGCCACCCTTCACACATGGTCTTTAGCTGTGCTTGTATTTTAGGTGGGAGACCAGCAACAAAAGCATTAGGAATTGTTGAGGGGTCTCATCAGAATTTGGGATGCCTACATTTTGGGTAAATGCTATTTTCAAACTGTCCAAATAGTTTGCAGGGAATTCCCCCTTATTCTGCCTGCAATTACCTATCTTACTCCAATCAGTCTTTCTGGGGCATACCTCTCGGATGGCAGCTATAATTCTATTCCAAGCCTGATCCAATGCATCTACTATACGAGGATCAGCAGCTGGCCAATTGGCATGCGGTACCAGCCTTTGCCTAACCTCCGGAGGCATAACAACTCTAATGAGCTGGTTCATATCCACCCAGACAGGCTTTTAGCATTGGATAATGGCCTGGAGTTCCGCAATAAAACCCTGGGGCCCCTCCTGTATGTTTGGATTTTTTTTGGCCAAATTATTAGATGCCAGGAGCCCTGTCAATCTATAAAGAACAGCGTCAGCTTGCCATTTAACATGTAAGGTATGGCCTGCCTCTAACAACAGCCTGATCCACAGGTGTTTCTTTGACAGTAACCTGGTGCAGGGTTTCATGTCATAGTGCTAAAACAGCATCCAAGGTGTGCAGTGAAGCTGATGGGGCTTTGGGATACGTTATGTGTTTATTAACCTGCAAAACCATATCATATGGTTCATATGCATCTATTGCCATTGCTAACCACCTCCTAGCATTTAGCATAGTTGGGGCACTGGTTAACACAAAGCCTTTTATTACCCAAATGGATCAGCATAGAGCGTCGCAGAGCCGACATTTTTATTTTTATTTTTTATTAAACGCCAGCCTGACAAGACTCAATGTAAACATTGAGGCCCCAAACTTTTGTTACAAGTGTTGTTCATCAGTATTCACAAAAATCCATATACATAAAGAGAAAAGGGTGTTATACACCGACGTAGGTATATATGTCACTAGACAATCACTATTTGTCGAGCCTTAGTGAGTCTAAAAAGTCAACTACAGCACAACTCAATTTAATGCAGTGACCAGCACTAGCATAGGACCACCAATCTCGATTTCCTTCTCCAGCAGGCATAAATTCACTTAGGTGCTGTGTCCGTTGTGCTACAAGCCGCTTGCACTTTGTTAGAAGGTGTTCTGTTGTTTCTGTTTCGCTATTACAAAAGCGACATGTATTGTCATTTCCTTCTTTGATATGTCGTCGCCACAGCATCTCTTTTGTTTTTAGCGCGTTTAAACAAAGTCTCAGAAATCGGGCCCGATGATGACGAGAGGGACGATTTGTTAAGTACATGCTTGGCGCATTTAGTTTATGGGCGCCAGGTCCAGAGTCAAGAGTGGTCGGCATTTGGTGACAAAGCTCGGTGTTCTGGATCCAGTACCAGAATTTGAACTTCTTTTTTGTTACTTGAGGGCGCAAGATTAGATCATTCAAATTTAGATCAGCCGCAGTTAGAGTTGAGATCATCATCTCCTTCCACTCTTCTAGTAGCTTCGATGAACTCTGGCCTGGTTGTGTGCAAAAGATTTGATAGGCTGGTGCCACTGGAGTCAGACACATCTTGCGCAAAGCCATTAGTGATTTCCAGAGGACACAGGTGTGGAGCGAGTTCAAAGACAGTTTGTATCTTATTTGGACCATCGAGATGTATGAAGGTAGCCTCAGGACTCGCCGCCAGAAGAGCCCTTCCATCTTCTGCCAAAAAGTGATGTCAATGTTCCATGCGGCTTCTGACCCAAAGGTGATTGCTGGTACAACCTTTAAGGCGTAAAAGGTTAAAACAGGAGTGAGGGTGAATTTGCCATAATTTCTGTTCAGCAGCCTAGCTTGGATGGTGAATTGTGTCATTCTGTTTTCTATGTCGAGTTTCCAGTGGTGTTCGTGTAAGGACTTATTAAACGTGGTTCCCAGGTAACGAATGGAGTTGACGATCCCAAGAGCTTTCCCGTCGACTCTCCATGAGAAAACTTTGTTTTTTGGATTCCCGTTGGCCTATTATGACAACCTTTGTCTTTTCGATGTTCAATGTCAGCTCATTAATACTTAAATATTCTTGTAAGTTCGCTAACTGCCGCTGGAGACCAATTTGGGTACGGTCCAGGAGCACCACGTCGTCGGCATAGATTATACAACCGATTTCGTTCTGGTTTACTTTTGGTGCAAAGCATTGTACGTTTCTTCTGAAATCTGGTAGATCACAAATGAACATTTTGAACAGTTCGGCTGCCAACGGACACCCTTGTTTTACTCCTTTGGTTGTAGGTATTTGGCTTGATAGGGCGCCATGATCATTCAGCCTGATGCGAATGGCAGTTTGAGAGTGAAGAGCTTTTATAGGGTCGATTAAATTGCGGGGACAGTTCCAGTTATTCAATTTTTGCCACAATTTATCTCGATTAATGCTGTCAAAGGCACCCTTCAGATCGATGAAGGCCAAGTAGAGATGGGTCTTAGCCTTGAGAGTTTCCAGCTTTAGTATGTTTAGAAGTTATTGTTATTGTTATTTTGCACTTATATAGCGCCTTATATACCATTGGTATGGTCTGAAGGCGCTGGTAGGTTGAACGCCCTTGGGAACCGAAGTTCAAGTCAGTAGAGAGAGTGGGGAGGGTCAAACGGCGCGTGTGCGCACCGGGTATGTGTGCAGCTGGTGCGTTATTCGTGAAATAGCTGCTTCTTAGCGGTAGGTGTGGCGGTTGATGTCAGGGGTATGTGTTAGTTCTGGCAGGATTTATCCAGACCGACTGTGGCTGCGTTAGGCCTGAGGAGAACGCCTGGCTGGGGGGTGTGTAACCAGCGGTGTTTACTTAGAGTGATGGGGAGTGAGCGAGAAGTGTTGGTATGAGAACAGTTATACCGAATGGTGTCATAGTATCTCTGTGTTCTATTTGAGTGGTGATGTAGAGGAGAGAGTAAGCGTGGGGTGTGATATGGTGGGTTTACATGCTCTTCCAAACGTTCCCTGCATTCCAGACCATACTGGAACCAGCTACACTTCTAAATACACATAGGCTGTTTGATACGCTTCTAAATGCAACTTTTCTCAGAGAGGCTATAGGGCACAACTTCTAGATGTCACTTTCTCAGAGAGGCTATTGGGCACAACTTCTAAACGCAGCTTTTCTCAGAAAGGCTATTGGCACAACTTCTAAATACACATAGGCTATTGGGTACACTTCTTATTGCAACTTTTCTCAGAGAGGCTATTGGGTACACTTCTAAATACATAGAGGCTATTGGGCACAACTTCTAAAAGCAACTTTTTTTCAGAGAGGCTATTGGACACAACTTCTAAATGCAACTTTCTCAGAGGCTATTGGGCACAACTTCTAAATGCAACTTTCTCAGAGGCTGTTGGGCACAACTTCTAAATACACAGGCTATTGGGTACACTTCTAGATGCAACGTTTCTCAGAGAGGCTATTGGGCACAACTTCTAAATACGCATACGTTATTGGGTACACTTCTTAATGCAATTTTTCTCAGAGAGGCTATTGGGTACACTTCTAAATGCAACTTTTCTCAGTGGTAGGTGAGAGGCTATTGGGCACAACTTCTAAATACATAGAGGCTATTGGGCGCAACTTCTATATACACATAGGCTATTGGGTAAACTTCTAAAAGCAACATTTCTCAGAGAGGCTATTGGGCACAACTTCTAAATGCAACTTTCTCAGAGAGGCCATTGGGCACAACTTCTAAATGCAACTTTCTCAGAGAGGCTATTGGGCACAACTTCTAAATACACATAGGCAATTGGGTACACTTCTCAATGCAGCTTTTCTTAGAGTCACATTTCTATCTAGATGCTGCGCAAGCTAGGTTCATAATTCTAATTGTGGTGCATGCTAGGAATCACATATGCTAACAATCACATTTCTGAAATGCCATCTAGGTGCGGTTTTGCTGACAATTACATTTCTGTCTAGATTTGGCGCAGACTAAACTTGAGATTCATCTAAGTGTGGCATATGCTAACAATCATTATTTCTACCTAGATGCGATGCGGGCTAAGGTTGAGAGTACCATCTAAGTGCAGTGTTAGATTTGGTGCAGGCTAATCTTTGTGGTTCTCTCGGGGTGTGGTACTGGTTAACATTATACTGCAGGCCATTGAAAGGTAAATTAGAGTGGCAGGAGCTTTCTGGAGTAGAGTAATTGCTCTACTCCCCACCCATGCCAGCACTTACAGTTTTGTTGGTGTCTGGTGGCTTCATTGGCTTCCCCTGCTGACACCTGCAGACACTCTCTGGAGCCGCCCTAGTGGGAGCTGCCCTTAGCCGCAGGGGCTGCCGGGCAGAGGGCTGCCCTGGGAGGGCTGGTTATGAGATGAGGGGCAGCCAATCACTGTCCGTGGGCGGGATGGGAGGCGGGTTGGAGGGGGAGAGACCAGGAAGTAGTGGCTGGGGCTCGTAGGGAATGCAGACACTTTTTCAAGTGTTTTTGGCCCAAAAATGGGCGCCGCGCATCGCTGCTCCACTCACCTGCCTCCATAATGGGAAATGGAGCTGGTGGGAGCATGCGAGCGTTGGGCCCCGATGCTGCACGCTAGGCAGCCAATCACTGCCCGTGGGCGGGATGGGAGGCGGGTTGGAGGGGGAGAGACCAGGAAGTAGTGGCTGGGGCTCGTAGGGAATGCAGACACTTTTTCAAGTGTTTTTGGCCCAAAAATGGGCGCCGCGCATCGCTGCTCCACTCACCTGCCTCCATAATGGGAAATGGAGCTGGTGGGAGCATGCGAGCGTTGGGCCCCGATGCTGCACGCTAGGCAGCCAATCACTGCCCGTGGGCGGGATGGGAGGCGGGTTGGAGGGGGAGAGACCAGGAAGTAGTGGCTGGGGCTTGTAGGGAATGCAGACACTTTTTCAAGTGTTTTTGGCCCAAAAATGGGCGCCGCGCATCGCTGCTCCACTTACCTGCCTCCATAATGGGAAATGGAGCTGGTGGGAGCATGCGAGCGTTGGGCCCCGATGCTGCACGCTAGGCAGCCAATCACTGCCCGTGGGCGGGATGGGAGGCGGGTTGGAGGGGGAGAGACCAGGAAGTAGTGGCTGGGGCTCGTAGGGAATGCAGACACTTTTTCAATTGTTTTTGTCCCAAAAATGGGCGCCGCGCATCGCTGCTCCACTCACCTGCCTCCATAATGGGAAATGGAGCTGGTGGGAGCATGCGAGCGTTGGGCCCCGATGCTGCACGCTAGGCAGCCAATCACTGCCCGTGGGCGGGATGGGAGGCGGGTTGGAGGGGGAGAGACCAGGAAGTAGTGGCTGGGGCTCGTAGGGAATGCAGACACTTTTTCAAGTGTTTTTGGCCCAAAAATGGGCGCCGCGCATCGCTGCTCCACTCACCTGCCTCCATAATGGGAA
The DNA here is from genome assembly GCF_040938575.1 of Ambystoma mexicanum. Lineage (NCBI taxonomy): Eukaryota > Metazoa > Chordata > Amphibia > Caudata > Ambystomatidae > Ambystoma > Ambystoma mexicanum. Next base: position 830,202,018 of record NC_090936.1, read on the forward strand.
ATGGAGCTGGTGGGAGCATGCGAGCGTTGGGCCCCGATGCTGCACGCTAGGCAGCCAATCACTGCCCGTGGGCGGGATGGGAGGCGGGTTGGAGGGGGAGAGACCAGGAAGTAGTGGCTGGGGCTCGTAGGGAATGCAGACACTTTTTCAAGTGTTTTTGGTCCAAAAATGGGCGCCGCGCATCGCTGCTCCACTCACCTGCCTCCATAATGGGAAATGGAGCTGGTGGGAGCGAGCGTTGGGCCCCGATGCTGCACGCTAGGTAGATTTACTTCTGCGCCCACTCCTCTGGTGAAGCCAGTTTGTCTGATGTCAAAGATGATGTCTGATGTCAAAGATGTAGTTAGATACAGACCATGTAACTAGTTTTTGGCACAGAAATGAAGCGAAGATTTTTCCTATTGTGTCCAGCAGGGCCTTTTTATAATTGGTACAATTATCACTTCACGCCAAGAATCTGGGATCGACGTTGATGCAGACAATCGCAGGAACAACATTTCAATGAATGTTGCCCATTGTTCGACATTTTCCTTGAGCAGCATGTTAGAAATTAGGTCCGGACCTGCGGCATGTGATCTTTTTAAGGCTTGTATTGCTGACTCAATGTCCTCTTTATTGATGCTTAAATCCCATGAGGTTAAGCCGAGATCAGAGACTATTGATGTTTCCAGGGATAGGTTGCTAAAGAGGTTTGAGAAGTGTTGTTCCCATTTTCCGGCGTCAATTACATTTGACATCATGGAAGAATGACTGACATTGCCTGTGTTGAGGATTGCCCAGATTTCACGGGAATTCTTTGTTATCAATGCCTTCATTAGTACCTCAGCTTGTTCTTGCTCGATTATTATTTTTTGTGATTTTAGCCAATTACGATATGTTTTGTTTGAATCGACATGTTGTTGCTATTCGCATAACTGGATTTTTTTATAGCGCGAATATCGCGTCTCATGGCCTTTTTTTCTTGCGACAGTGTCACCGACGATATGTGTTTGTACTTTATCATCAATTTTGAAGAATGGAATTTTGGGGTGACAAAGTCGTATAGTAAAGGAGCATAGTTCACTGACAGGGGTGTGTCGTGGAGGAATTTTTGGCTTATTTTCTTGATCTTTGGTCCGTCAATCCGCAGGCGGTTTCCTCCCGCGTTGACAGAGATAGAGGATTTGTGTTGGTTACATACTGTTTGCCATTCCACGATACAGGATAGACACAGAAGGTTATGATCACTGGATGGCATCTCAGTTACTGTCAACGTTGTCTCCCCCTCAAGTAAGTTACATGAGACCCAGAAATAGTCAATTATTGAGTGTGCCTTTTGATTTGACCAAGTTGGTCGCGGTGGTTGATCTCCTGGAACTTTTCCATTTGCCATCAAGCAATTACGGTTTCCAAGAGAGAGACTCCACTGATGGCTCCGTGTAGATAGATTGTCGGCTGGCAACAATTTATAATTCCCAGCACTTGAGTCATAGTTGAACCAGGTACAATTCAAATCACCGGCACATATTATTATCAAGTTTTTGTAATTCAGAAGTGTCTTGTCGATGATTGTGGTGACCGTGTCTATGAAGGTCCTTGTATTTATTTTACTTGGATTCCAATATCCATTCAGGACTAGCAGATGTTTTCTCATGGAGGTTCTTGTTTCATCAGTCTTTAGTAATGCTCCTTGCACAAATGGATTTGGATTGAGTGATTCCACGAGACTCCACCAAGGATTGATTTTAATCAGCATCAGGAGTCCGGACGATGGACGCCCCAAAGGGCTTTTGATGGCCGGATTTAATAAGGAGACAAAGCCGTCTCTGATTGGTGGGTCGGTTAGCCATGTCTCTTGGAGACAGATAGCGAAGATTTTGTCCAGTTCGAAATCACAGGTGTTGAATAGGTGGGTGAATCCCCGGGTATTCCAGGATAAGAATTCCTGTTTGCATTCAGCTGGGATGACTAATGGATAGCGCTGAAATGCTACAGCATGTCGATTGAGATTTTTTTGCATCTCGGTGGAGGGACACCTTAAGTTTTTTGGGAATGACATTTCTTGACGAAGATCAGCACGTCGTTGTTCGTTGCTTCTTTGGAGACTACCTCTTGGGCTTGATGGTAGCGAGTTGGACCTGAAGCCCTTACACTTCAGGCATCCTCGCGGGCCTCCTTGCAAGGTATGACTTCTTTACAAGCTCCTCTATGGACCAGATACAGGCTACCATGGTGTCTGTACAAACTTCGACGGACTCCGGGTCAGCTGACTCTTGTACGTGGAAGACGTACGGCAAGACACGCCCCTCCTACGACTATAAAACCACCGTCTTCCAAGGGGCTCATTGCTGCTAATTAGCGTTATCAGCTACTCGCGGTTTCATCCATTTCCTCTTCGTGTCTTCTTACACACGATTCCTCATCTGAACTCCTGGTGTTGACCTTTTGCCTGACTACTGGATTGCCTCGTCTCCTCCCGTATTCCTGTCGTGCTCGTCTGGTTGTTTTGACTCGGAATGTTACTGGATCCGGGCCCTTCTATGGCACTTCATTCCTGGTTGCCGCCTCTGCACTCTATCCGGATCTCATCTACAGCTACTCGGGATACATGTGTGCTCAGGTACAGACTTAATTGGATATCCCCATTTCCACAACTGTTTATCTCCACAATTCATCTGGATATTAGCCTTCTGTTGGATTCTGGGACATTGAGTGACTTTCAAGTGATATTGCCCTCAAGTGCATATAAACGCTCTCCTGAAAACTGCACCAACCCGGCACTAGTGCGACCCTCGTGCCGTCCGGGTCTACTTCCCTATACTAACATCCCTGTTTGTTATTTTCTCCTGTCATTGTCTTCTGTTCCAGGATCCCTTTCCTCATTATATACTTATTCAGTTTAGTTGTTATCGATTCTATATATATAGTTGGGACCGATATTAAATTAGACCATTTCCACTCATTTTTGTGTTATTCCTTGTAGATCCACCCCGGGGAAGTTCCACTCCAATATCTATCTAGGTAGTTGCCCATTTAATTCAACTGTTCTAAACACTTGCATTTACCTCAACTCCGTCTAATATCTTTGTATTCCTTTGCAGCATTGGTATTGGCGGTGTGTGCTCTCCCCGCTCTTTTATTCAATTGACACCTCTGTCTGTCCAAACTGAAACAGCAGAGAGGTACATTGTGGAAAAGAGCCCCTCTTTGAGGAAGCGTGAGTCTTGTACTCAGGGGAGCTGGGATGGAAGGCTGAATATCGATTCTTGTACCACCATCATCTCCAAGGTCACTTCTCTGCATCTTTGGCCTATTTCGGAGTGGTGAGTAACAGAAGCATAGCGGTTCGATAGAAATATCGAACCCAAAGACCAGCAGGTCTTCTGCGGCATTCAGAAGGGTGTTTCTGACTGAAGCTGAAGTTATGTGTAAAAGAACTTGATCACAGCATTTCTCTGTGGCGTACTCCACGATTCGAATATCTTCGGATCGAATGGTGCGGAGTGATGGAATACAAGTAAAAAGTTTCATCACGTTATAGCGATTCAAATTTAGGTCGCAGTCTTCGTGGTGAACATTTTGTAAGCGGAGTTTGCAATTCGGGTTTCCAGGTCCAGTTTTCGCAGCAGCGTGAACTCGTGAAGTAAACCGAGGTTGTTTTTGTGACTGGAGTCTCGGTTGCTTTGGGTTCAAAAAACCCAGATGTTTTCTGTCCTCGTTCAGGGTCTTTCATTCTGTGATCCAGGTTCTTGTTCCGCCATGGATCTGGTTTAAAACTAGACAAGGGTGCCGCACCTGAGGTTTTGGGAAATGTGTAGGATTGACCATTTTGCTGGTCAGAGGGAGAACCATCTGAATATGTTGAGAGATCACAAAGGTCTATCTCAGATCCTGATAACTTGCTCACAAGACTTTCATGGTCTGATTCCAAGCGTTGTCTTTTTTTTTTTGCAGGTGCCACTGAGTTTGAATGTTTTGGAACCAGGATTTCTTCGGACAGAGTACCATTTTGAGGGCAAGAGGATGGCAATTCGGATCGAGAGATTAGACCTGGTTTTGTCGAAAGTGTGACATTTCTTATATATTTTTTTTGTTGCTTCGTTTTCTGTTGACAATTTTTAGGTTCTTTCGTGCCTACCAAGGTGCCATCGCTGAGTACTTTTTTTGCTGGAATTTTTTGAACCAGCTTAGAGGTGACCACTATTGATTTAGCAGGACCACCAAAGATGCCGAAGGAAACCGTAGGATTCGATGAAATGGCAAGTGGAGGTGAGCATTTTGCTTGTGCCTTTGATGTGGAATTTGGAATATCATCTTGAGGCTCTGTGTCCAAATTAATTATTCCGATTTCGTCGATTGGTCCACAAGTGCCTTTGTCAGTGTGCTCACTCTCAAGGGAAATGACAGGTGAATGTGGATTGTTTGCACAGTCACGGGAGGACATAGAGTCAGGCACAGGGACTGGTGGTTTTAAAGGAGGCATTTTGTTGGCATCGACAGCCGGCCTTGGTGGATCCTTTACTGGCTCCAAATCTGATTTCATCATTTGTGTTGAGTGGCGCATCCACTTTACGGCTTCGAGAAGGCCCTCTGAAAGCGTGTCATTTTGGCAATGGTGCCTTGCAGCAAGATCGCTTAGCCGCTCTTGCCATCGCAGAGTCTGTTCTGCCTCCCGAGATAACTGAGTTTGTAAAAAATTGGTCACAGCTTCAAATTTGTCCATCTTTTCTTTTAAGGTGATGATTATGGAAGTCTGGTCTTTGAAGGCTTCATGAAGTGATTCATACATTTTTAGGAATGTTAGCAATGCAGTGGAAGAGGCGGCCAGAACATTATTGTAAATTTGCATCGCTGTGGCGGACGAGAGACTTGGTTTAGATTTAAAGCCGGATTTTTTGGCGGTGCTGGACTGTGAATTGTTTACAGAGTCAGAATGGACATCACTGAGACCAGAAGTATTGACGGCTGGAGGGGCTAGACTGTCACACGGTGGCTGTACAGCTTTGGTGCGTGAGCTTGTACTCCTGGGTGTGCTGAGCATGTTCTTGTGATTTATGTGCACGCGTGATTTCGGTTGAATTTCACTCACGGTAAGACCTGCCGAACCTCCAGGGTTTACACCGTCGACTGAATTCGTGATAGGGCGAAGAAGGGTCAGTTTTAAATTGCGTAAGTTACGAAAATTATCACTTGCGTGCAAAGACAGATTGTCCAAACCAGTATCATGTTGAAAAATGTTTTGGAGGTCAAGATCCGTAGCAGGATTAGGAGGAAGACATGAGTGAGGAAGCTTTGACATGCACGGCCGATCTTGAGGCTCTGTGAGGGGGGGCTGCGGTGAAGTGGTGATATTTCGAAGAGTCCTTGGTGGCTTTTCACTTGTACCACATTCCAGAGTTCGAGAATTATTCATTTTATGCCCGCTGCAGCTAACATGATGAAAGTTCATAGTGTCAGTTTCAGAGTTGCAACCAATTGCAACTATGTTATTTGGGCACTGAGTTTCACGTGTGGTTTGATCAGAGATGTACACACTCTTGTTGGTGCTCATGTTTTCATCACCGTCTTGAGAGGCTTCCATTAACTCTGCGTCGGTGTAGTCAAAGGGGGAGAAAAATTTGTCAGCTGTTGCCGAAATTGGCAAGTTTAAATCAATTTGTTTGCGGTTGGCTAATAGAGACAAACCTGATGGGCTTACTGGTACACGCGGAAGATCTGTCAACGTTAGTAATTGACATGGGGGCAGAGTTTTGAGGTGCATCGAGTCGTTAGCAGGCACGATGATTGGTTCGCGCTCGGCGGGAACTTCGGAGAGGACAACAGCCTCTGCACGGGCGGGTGTATTCGACTCACCGGCTCCCGCGAGCTGACAAGTGTTTACTTCTGGAGGCAGAGGGGCCTGATCAGAAGCGGTGTCACTGCTGCCAGATAGGGGAGCATTGTTCTTCTCACCCCTATCATCTATTAGCTTGGAAGGTACAAGCATGGATGTTGGTGTGCGCAATGGTGATTTCGTAGGGGGCAAGTTGACAGCACACGTTTTCAGTGATAAGGTGGGCAATACTGCTGAAACTGATGATAGAACAGACAAAGAGTCAGTAGGAGAAGCTAGTTCGATAGGATGTCAAACACGCTTAGAAGCACTTACCTTTACAATTTCAGGAAGTGAGTCGGCCTTTAAGGCAGTCCAGGGGTTTTGCATCCAACGTTGTTGGATGGTTTTCCTGCGTGTGTGCGGCCCCCCATTTTCAGTTTGTGCAGTCATTGTGGGCAAGTTGCTGCCAGTCGCGGACTGACGCAGGCTCACTCTGCGCACGACTCTGCGCGCGCTACGCGCGTGAGCTGAAGATTTGTAGGCCCAGCCCTCTGGAAGCCTTAAAGCGCCAGTGCACAATTAATAGTCACGCAGAGAAACACGTTGCTGCAGCTCCTCTCAGGGTGAAATTTTCAATGGATTGACGCAGACTGACTCTGCGCACGACTCCCTACAAGTTGAAATAGCCTTCACAAAAATAAATCAAAGTCCAACTTCGTGTATAGTCATTGTGACCAACTTTTCACCCTCCTGAAGAATGTTCCATAGTGATCTTGTGGCAGCCTTGGTTAAGATAGGTTAACTCTTTAGCAGCAGCAGGTAACAGTGAAGGAGCAGCACTGGAAAGTGGGTTGTCCCATCCCGGACCGGTCTGGACACCAGCGGCATCACGTGTTTCCCCACTCTGTAAAGACAGTACCGACATTAAGCAGATGAATGCTGTGATTCTGTACTTTAATAAGCCTAATGTGATTAGTGATCAATGGCTGAATTGAACGATGTTTGCTATGATAGATGTGCAGATTCTTGACTGGCTAAGATTAAGCTTCTGTGGCAAGCAATCTGCTAACCTATTCAAGTTAGGTATGCTCTGGGTAGGGAGTACATGGTAGCCATGCGAGTAAAGGCCTCATGAATGAAAGGCGGTTACTTTGAGGACATAGAAGCATCAATCAGTATCTGCTTATAAATGACAAGCAGCAGAAAGCATTTCAGAAACTATCGAAACCAGAGTATTGGGATGAATTTCATTTTTGATGTATCATTTATTTATGCAAGTGTTTTTGTACCATGAACTAATCCTACCCACATGGCGTCGGATGATTTTTTGTAAATTACAGTTTTATGATGCTTAGTGTTTTTATTTTGATTATTTGTGTTTTGTATGGTGCTTTAAGCTGCCCTACGACAGCGGCCGAGTGTGCTGAGACATTTACAATAAGTGATATATTAAATGCCATATAGCCAGAGGTAGATGAGGACTTGTTGGATTGGAAAGAGTTCAATCAGTGGAGAGAGTTTATAAGGCAATTCGATAGTATAAAGGAATACAGACATTCTCTCATCTGTAGCTTTGCCACGCAGACATATTGTTAGTTTTTGAGAGACAAGTAGAGCACAACACATTCACAGCCTTTTAGCTACCACCTAGTAGTCAGAGAGAGTTACACAAAATTAGATATAACAGAACATATCAAAAGTCGGCAGTTTACCCTGCAGAGCCGGAAGGTTGAGTTGTGCTACATTGGGCTGCTCTATTCCGGAATCAACATCTCTGGGAGCTATTTAGCTCCTTGTAATAGACTTGAAGAACCTGGTTAGTCAGACTCTAAATGTTATCCACGACTTTTTACTCTGCAAGCCAACTGGTGTCATATAGAAATATCAATGTGATGCCAAGTCTGCTTGGGAACGAGTCTAAAGGAGCATTAGAACACTTCAAGAAGACATTTCAGTGTCATGGTTCACATATATATTAAACTGGCAAAATGTTATCGTTTGCATTACATGTGGAAATTAAAATCACACCACGCCAATAACGACCACCTTACTGAGATGTTGCTATTGCTTACTAAGTAAGGCCTGATAAACACAAGCTTGCTTTAATTTCTGACCATTAAATATGTTGGATGGATATGCCTCAGTGGACTAATGCATCCACTACAGCGATCTGTGCTTCGGCTCATGGTCACAGGTTTGAGTGCCAGCACGTTCACTCATTACTTCAGCCCTTTGTCGTTAATAAAACGAGTACTTTTGAGTTGGGTGACAATAAACATCTGTTATGTTATAGCGCCAAGTGTCACACCAAGGACAAAGAGCCAATTTATAACACTGAGCCACCTTCACAGGAGAATAGACTGAAATAGCTCTGCCTTGTGTCTCTACGCATTGGAGTTGCTCTCTTTGTGGGCACATTGAGACTGAGGAAAAGTAGAAGATTGGACCCATAAATGAGGGTCTGGCACCATGCAAATCCACAGTTCAGGGAGTGTCATGACAAAGATTTACTCCCAGCAGGTGTTTTACCATTCCATGGCTCAGGATCTATTTGCGCCTTCCTATGTAGGTATTTTATCCATTAGGTGCTTTACGATTCTGTGGCTGAGGATTTAATTGTGCCCTCCGATGTAGTAGTGGTTGTTCACAATCCTGAGTCTTGCAGTACACATCTGCCATGATTGAGAGGTACATTTAAACAAAGTGGTAGGGATTGAAAAGTCAGAAGCAGAAGCTTCCCTCAGAACGTTCTTAAAAGTTCCTATCGCCCTCCCTTGAGGCTTTGACCCACTGCAATCCTGTCGGGCCATGAACTGGGACACACAGATCAACTCCATTTTGACTGCGACAGATAGCAACGTGGCCTCTATTAAGCAGAGACTGAACCCAGTACGCAACCTTACTAACGTTGACTCATTGACTCCGCCCATACTTGCAGGCTCTGCCTACTTCTTCCCCATCCTCGCGCACTGCGTGCGCGCACCCGTAAGTACCCGTAAGTGCCTGACTGTTTGGCTGCAATTCTCTCCTTGTCCCTTCGTGAATCGCTATTGGAAAGGCGGCCGTCGGCCTGAAGAAGGTGTTTTGCTTTTGTTCAGTGCCGTAACACTGTATCACAAGGACTTTTGTTTTTCCAAGCAGTAGTAGTCAGCTAGGGCTTCTCTTGTCTAAACTGCTTGTGTTCTGCTTGTGTTCTTGTTTGTGTTCTGCACTGTTCACTAGACTCGTGTGCTGTACCGCATTTTCTTACTCCCTTTTTTGTTTCTGTTTTTTTTCCAATTGACTCATTGACTCCGCCCATACTTGCAGGCTCTGCCTACTTCTTCCCCATCCTCGTGCACCGCGCGCGTGCACCCGTATGTGCCCCTTAAGTGCCTGGCTGTTTGGGTGTGCGGCGAGTGCGCGGGTGTGGGATAAGAGTATTTGTAGAGCCTGTCTTCGATTGATTTGGGGGACTTCTTTGATGTGCTATTAGTTAAGAGTGTGTTTACCCCTTGTCGCATAATTTTGAGCACTCACACATTCAAATCATGGCGACGAGTACTCTAAGAAATGGCAAATGTCTGGGTACGCTACCAGTGAAATCTCGGATCAGCATAGCTGATACCTTAGGTTTGGCTGATTCAGTGCCGACTTATTTGCTAATGACGGCTGGAAAGCAACTGATTAATGCTGATTCAAACATTGTGGATTCTAATATTGTGGATTCGTCTTGTGACGTGGTGTCTCATAATGTACATGTTAGAGCCGGCATTAAGTCGGATATGTTGTGTGATAACAAACAAATCCAAGCTTCAGATTGTTGCTAGTCCACCAATGGTCATGGTGCATAACATTCCCATAATGGACAATTCTTTATTGGGTATTACAACTGATGCACATGTCTCTACACATCTCGACACCTCATTGGTTGCTCCTGTTGTTATGGCTGAACTGCATAAGCGTGTACGCTTGTTTTATGGTCCCTCAACTCCTGTCTCAAAATCTAAAAGGGTAAGGGATCAGGTGCATTTCCATCAAACACCTCTAGAAGTAGTGGTAGGATCAAAGTCCAATAAAGATGGACAGATATGTAATGAGGTTATGTCTGATCAAATCACTGCTAGCTCTCCTACACTTGATGTGGCTGCAATGATTTTGGAACCATTACCTTCACACCCCTCAGCGGATGTATCCTCATTTTCAACTCATAACATAGCTGGGGTTTCTTTTCAACAGAGTCAGGCTAATCTTCCAACCTTTCCGTTGGAAGAATCTTTAATTGACCTCAACGAGCAGGAATTGCAAAATTTTCCTGTTCTTACCCGTATACTGAATCTCTTAGACAAGGGTCATGAACATACCCATGCAGCTATTCTTGCACTTAATGCGTCCACTTCTGATATTCTTATTAAACTGAGTAGAATAGAAGGTTTCATGCTTGCAAGGGAACATTTTCAAACACCATCCTTGCTTCAGTGTTGCCCTTCTACGCTTTGTAAACCCAATGCACAAGTCTCCCCAATCATCAACTTTCAGACACAAGAAACTCAAACATGTGGCCCTATGGAAGATCTAAGTATCAATCCTAGATCATTCGCCAATGTTCTCAAAATACCAACACATATTGTGACTGATGATGAAAGGGTCTCGCCCATAGATTACATGTCAGTTGCGAAATTGCAGCACGATAGAATTCTTGTCATAGAAAACATTCTCATGCAAGCTAACCTTGTTCCCAATGATCCTTCTCACCCCGTTTTCAATACGACTAATAGCCTTACAGACTCAGGTGACATCTTGGCTAACCCCAATAGTCCTTCACCTCTAATTGAATTTATTGAGGCTGATCAGCTTAAATGTATTGAACTTGCTGAATCTAATAATGACACGGCCAGTCAGAATGAACTTAACAAAAATACTCTATTTATGTCGCGTAAAGTGAGAAAATCATATATGAGAGCAATTAAAAGGCGAAAGACTGCACAGGCTAGAGCTAAAGCAGAATCTCAACCTATACTTCCTTCTGAGCCTAAATCAAAAAACGTACCACCAGAAAAAAATAAAGGGCCTAAAACACCTATCAAAAAAATTGAAACTTCTCCAGAAGAAGACATAATCATAGACTTGAATCAGTTAGACATTGAAAGTAAGTTACATCTTGATTTAAAAGCTGTAGATCTGGCTCATTTATCAAAAGAGTCTGCTACAACCTCAATGGTTACGGAAACTACAGATATTCAAGTTAAAGACCCATTGAAAACTTGTAGTGCTACTACTGCTGCAACACAAACGCAAATGATTAATTATTTTCCGTTGACTGACAACAAAAAATCCTCGCTTTCCACCCTGGCCCTGGCTATGAATGAGACTGCTAAAGGAGTTGTTATTGAGGAGATTCTATCATCTAAACATACTAAGGATCAAGAGACATCCTTAAACAAGATAAACCCTCTCATAGATCAGTCTGGGGAAAGTAGCATGGTGTCCGAAGAGAATGTCTCTGCTGTTCAACAAAGTGAGAAGTCTCGTGCTGTGATTGCCTCGTCAATTCCAAGCGTGTCGGACACTGTTGTTGATAGACAAATGGGTACCCAACCTCGAAACGAAGTTGTGACTTCTGTTTCCATGCTCGAGCACTTACCGATGGAACTAAAATTGCTGATGGAATGGTTTGTAATTACAGACAATAACGCTCCTTCCTCCTTGTCTTAATAGGTCAGCATTAATGAAACTGTTCCATCAGATTCCGGCCTTCCATAGTTTGATTTCTGAGGACGTGGAATGGATCAAACTTCCTTGTATAAAGAATAGTCGCATTCTTTGCAGATTGCAATCACATATTATTGCCAAATTAATTTGGGAGCATGAATCCGACTTGTTCGCGCTTGGGTACCAATTGTTTATGTTTACATCTATTGATGAATCTATTGCCTTTATTGAACATCAGCCGCAGGCAGAATCCTCATCTGTTCACCTAACAAATCTAGAATTTAATACACAGCAGGCCAGTATCGCGTTAAAAGAGCAACTGGATTCAGTTTCGAACATGGTCAAAGGTTTGGCTTGGCTGGAACCACTAATAAAAACAATCACGAATGCCAATATGTCGAGTAACAAATCATAAAATACTTCTTTCTCTGTTAGCTCCTGGAACTGTTGTGGCTTCAAAAACTTTTACACATGGTTCCATTCTCTAAAATGTAGTGATTTGCCTTCCATCATTATCTTGCAAGAAACAATGGCCTTGAAGGATATTATGTCAGATGGGTATACGGCATTCTCTCACAATGCTGAAAAAGGAACGGTGGGTAGACCATATGGTGGTCTGGCTGTTTTGATTAAAAATGACATTGATGGCTCTTCATATATTTTGGCAGCTTCTCCACAGTTTTTAGTCATTCACTTATCCTTATCTATGAATCCGCGCCGATTCTTTTTGATTATCTCACTCTACTGGAATCCAAATTCGATTTCTACTGAAAAATTATATTTAAACTGAACGCCATACTGACTGATGCTTTATTACTCAATTCTAACCTTGAAATTATCTTAGGAGGTGACTTTAATACATTGCTGCATTCGCCGCTCAGTGGGCCTGTCATGAGCACTCTTTCACAGCTCAAGGCTTCTTCCTGGATCCAATTCTTTGAAGATTGGGACCTTCATGTAATTACTGATAACATTGACATCAACCCCTTCACCTAGCAGAGAGGCCGGATGAGGTCCTATATAGACTATATCATTCTGTCTAATGGTGTAGCTAGGACAGCAGGTCCACTTAATTTAGTCAGAGCAGGGAATAGTGACCATCTGTTGTTGGAGTGCGCACTCGCTATAAGTATTGATAAGTACAAAGTTGATGTGAATCTTTCTTTGCCTATTATTGACAGGCAGTTACTGTCGGTGCAATGGCATCCTGCTACTTGCAGGAAACTTAATAGCCTAGTGAATCATGATTTATGGGTTCCTCCTTGTAATCCCAGTGGTGACCTACTGGCTCTTCAAATTGACAGATGGAATCTAAATATGATCCAATTGCATCTGGGTAGCATAGCGTATGCAAACTCTAGGAAGCCCATAGTCGAGAAAAAACCTCAACATAATCATCTAATTAGTGCTTTAAAAACAAAAAAGAATTATGCTCTGTGGCAGTTTAGCAAAACCAATTTTAAGGCTAGGGAGCTTATATCAAGGAAGAAAACTATTCTTCTAGCACATAAAAATGAGATCAAAAGAATCAAAAGGGAAGCCTTTGTGGTTAATAATTAGAGAATTATTCATTTTATCTGCACTAGGAACACCAGGCAGATATGGAAGATGATCAAAAACCCTTTTGGCAGTCCGCTCACTGAGTTTCAATCCTCTATCTCAGGGGATACTTGGGTGCAATTTTATACACCTAAGTATTTGTGTCCGTTGAGATTTTTGGATCTCAAAACTAAAGATTTTTCCAAGGATATTTTACCGCACTGTCCATGGGAAATTAATGACATTTATTGTGCCTTAACCAAACTAAATAGTTCCAGGGCCTCTGGGCCAGACGGCCTCCCCCCTTGCGTCCTTAAGGACGATCCTCATTTTTGGGCGCCAGTTCTCAAAAGGTGATTTGATATTGTATTCTAAACCAGGATCATTCCAAACTCCTGGCTCACATCCCTTATCATTCCGCTCTATAAAAAGGGTCCAACGGACGTGCCATCTAATTAGCGTCCTATTGCAATTATTGATGCTGCTGCCAAAGTTTTTGCCCCACTCATTCTACTGGACCGGAATTCTTACATCAATGTGCATAATTGTCTTTCTCATTGTCAAACTGGTTTTAGGAAACATTTGGGCACTCAACTGAATGCGACCATCCTAGCCCATCTGTTGGCTGTCTCAACTCAGGCCATCAAAGGTCCCATCTATATGGCATTTTTAGATCTTGCCGCTGCTTTTGATAGTGTTATCAGAAGCCTCTGATGGGCAAAGATGGCCAAACCTGGAATTCCGGCCCACCTGATAGCTATCATTGCCCTTTTACATCAGGAAACAAATTATAAAATCAGAATTGACCAAGCTGGTTCCTTAACCGATAAAATCGCCACTGAAATAGGTGTCAAACAAGGGTGCAACTTGGCTTCCGTTCTATTCAATCTTTATTTGGCAGACATTGATGATCTATGGCCTGGTCAAAATGGTTTTCCTGTTAAACTAGGTGGTTTAAATCTAAACTGGATGGCCTTTGCAGATGACGTGATTTTATTTGATAGAACGCCTTATGGCCTCCAGACAAAAATCGACATCTTTGCTGAATTCTGTAGTCAACATAATTTGTCTATCAATGCATTGAAATCTAATATTCTCATATTTGTCAACACAAAACAAGGTAAAAAAGGTTGTTCATTTAAGTGGCTTCTAAGAGGTATTCCTATTCAAACGTAATCAAGTCTCATATATTTGGGATATAACATAACTAATTCCAATTCGCTTATCACGTGGTATAATGCTCTCAACATCAAAGCAGCTCCGCTGATTGCGCAAATGAGAATTATTCTCAATAAACTGTGTACATTTTCATTATTACCATTAATTGATTTCTACTTACTTAAAGTGGAATCAATTCTGTTATATGGTCTTGACACGTGTTCATTAAAACTGGACATGCAGCTTAATAGGATACAGGGGCTTATTTGGAAAAAGGTCCTTGCATTACCCAAAAGTCTCCAAAATGCCTGTATCAGGCATGAATTAGAATTCTCTTCTTTGGCTAGTCGGTTAAAGTGGCGTAGACTTAACAACTTTAGTAAAATCATATTACCGCCTTCTAATTCTTTATATGAGGATCTGGTGGAAATGATACACAAAGATAGTCCACTCTCCATGACCAGATTTAAAAAGCAGATGTTTGACGACTTAACGGAACTGGGAATGGTTGAGTATGATCTTGCGTATAGACCAGCACAGGTAAATAAAAAACTGTTGCAGTTTGACTGGGCTGTAACCACCAATCAGTTGGCACACTATTCGCAGTAGAAGCAAAAGATTAGGTAAAAAACCCATTCATACAGCCGCTCTCTGAAATCCCAATCTGGGTTCTATGTTAGTTGAAATTTTTCTAAATGCAGTTAGTGTGACCATTACAGCTGATTCAAGAAAAAAATCAAACTTGTTGTAGTTTTCAATCTTGGTTTTATCCTTCAAACCAAAGTTTTTTGTAAAAAAGTAACGAATAGCCACTAATATTGTCCTTAGTGAGGAGGAATTTGCCACAAGTCACTCTATCTGTAGACTTATATTGTGCCAATGCATTTCGGAATAAAACAATTCCTTCATCAGGGCAAGTCTTGTGTAGGTAAATAGTGGCGTTTTCTAAGCTTCAAAGAACAGACAGCAGCACCAGGCTCGATGAGCAGTGGCTGCAAACAAGAAGGTGTGCATAAGGAGCCTTTCAAACATATAGTAACGCATCGAGTAGTCGATGCGTTATATTCGTTACTTTTTTACAAAAAACTTGGGTTTGAAGGATAAAACCAAGATTGAAAACTACAACAAGTTTGAATTTTTTCTTGAATCAGCTGTAATGGTCACACTAACTGCATTTAGAAAAATTTCAACTAACATAGAACCCAGATTGGGATTTCAGAGAGCGGCTGTATGAATGGGTATTTTACCTAATCTTTTGCTTCTACTGTTTTTGGGCTTGGGTGTCTCCAAAACTTTTTCAGCGGGCTCCTGTCATTGAACCATATTTCTTTAAAAAGACTCATCACATTAGAGACCTTTAAGGACACTAAACAGGTCTATACTCCCGTGGTGCCCACTCATTTGCTTCCTACACTATTCGCAGTTGTCTGAATATGCCAAGTTTAGACACACGCAAACACCTAGGATGCACTACTTAAAAATCTGCCCCTCTGAACGAACCAGACAAATATTCATGAGATTTAGATTTAATCTTTTTAACACCAAGGAACAAACCAAGTACTGGCACAATAGCCAAATTTACCTCTCAGATTTAGGATGTCGATTCTGTCTAATTCCTACTCAGATTGAAACACTGAAACACCTGCTACTCTATTGTGATGGCTTTGAATCTCTACGCTCTTCTATACTGAGCAAATATTTTTTAACCAATTCATCCTTCTCATTGGAACTATTATGGTGCTTTTGCATGTGGGGGGACAGTAATACCCTACTTTTAGCATTAACATGTTACTTATCCTGTATTCAAACACAATTAGATGAATTTGACTCTTAATGTGTCTATGAGGCTCATAATACAATAGAAGGTTCTTCCTTGCTTTGTGTACAGGGTATATTCTTATGATATTGTATTACTTGTATTCTGTTTTGTCTAAGAGGGGGAATAACGGAGTCTAACAATTGTAGCTTGATAGCGGATTTGTGGTGTTGTTTGTCTGCTCTTATTTAATTTGTATGGTTGACTTCAACTTGGCTGGTTCCTAATGATGGATATTATTATTAGATATTGGATATCATCTTATATTTGTTAGTTTATTTTGTTTTCGCTTATGATTTGAAATTTGAAAATATATTTAAGTCGTCTTCTTAAAGTGTCAAATTGTTTTATGCTTACAAGTTTGTTTTGATCTTTTATGATTTATTTCATATTGATTGGTTTTGAGCATTTGTATTGTCTGTTTTATGAGTTTGTACTACTGTAGTTGTTATGATGTATGAATGTATGATTTTTACAAACTGTAAAGATGCTTGCATCAAACACAATTTTAATTTAAAAAAAAATAAAAAAAATAAAAAGTCAGCTCACTTGAAATGATGATCCGGTGAATCGTGCACTCTGCCAGCCATAAAGAAGGAGTCAGATCTAGTAATTGTGCTGGATTCCTCGGCTAGTGTACAAGGTGAAAATAAAATACACTGCTCTATACCCTGCCTTCTTCTCAAGGTTTGATTGAACTATTAAGAATCAAAATAAATAGGGTGCAGACCGAGACAGAAGATCGTGTGCTTAAAAGTCATTGAGCCATGAGGATTGACAAGTTGTGGGAAAGCTTCTACATGGGAGTTTGCCCGCTGTCACGAAGCAGAAAAACTTAACCTGGTTGAACTTGGACCAATCAGATAGGACCAAAGTGACCAGGGAGATGCTGTAGATGTGAGTAGTCAGATGAGACTGAGGGTTGGGTTAGGTAGATCATGTGCAGACTAGGGGAGTGGCTTAGGGAAGTGGAGAAGCAGGGTGAGGTTAGGTAGATTATGTGAATCACTTGAAGAGGTGAGTTAGGAGAGAGGAGGTAAAGAAATATGATTATTGCAGCATAGGGCCTGGAGAATCCAGGTCTTGAGGGGTTTCCAGAAGAGGAGATGGCCCTCTAGTAGGCAGCAGATGTTAACAGGGAGAGAGTTCCAAGTTTTCAGTGCTTGTACTGAAAAGGACGAACCAGCATTTAGAGAGGATTTGGTTTCTGGAATTTTGAGCAGGAGTGCATGTTGGGACTCGCTGACAGTTTTCTGCTTTGCCTGATTATTCCATAATGTTCTCTGAACCCTATAGGTTGTTTCTTTCCCTTCAGACTGTCGTTCAGTATCTTCCACTGTGGAAGTGTTTCTTGCTTCTTTGTTTGTTTTGGTACTCATGGTGCGATGAGGCTGGGGGCTGTCCTTCTGTTGGACATGTTTTGCATTTTGCTACTGACATGTCTGCTGGTTCTGTATGTGACTGCATACCTTTGTGGTGCATTTGATTTGGCTTTCTGCTTTGAAAGCCCTCATCTGTGGATGGCTGACCTTGGGAGGACTCGTCTGGGCAGTGTCTGCTACATCTTAGGTGCTGCGCTCCGTGGAGTGCAGGTGGGTCCTGTGCGCAGTCTGACCCAGATGTCACATATGGATCGACTTGACGGAATGCGCTGCACCGGAACACTGTGCATATTGCTGTTGATGTGATGCCATTTCGTATTAGTTTTATGTAGGGATTGGACTTACGTTGAAATTGTTGATTCTATAGTAGAGCTGGTATTCTAGTACTAATATCCTGAAATAATGGATTTAGTGCTATACATAACAGTATTTATTACACGGCCATGGTAGTGGCCGTGTAGTTATGGTTAAGTTGCTGTTTCCACAGGAAGAGCACTTTTTGGGCAGCTTATAACTCTGCTCCCCCTGGACGAATCCTCACCAAACTTTGCAAGAAAAGTATATGACCCACTCTGAATTTATTTTGCAAAGTTTGGTGATGTTTGGTCCAGGGGGCAAAGGTTATAGGGGGGGTCCCAAAACGTCTTTTTTCCCCATAGACATAATGGGAAAAAACTTTGCTCACGCCTACAGCCCAAACCGCTGGACGGATTTACACCAAATTTGCGGCAGGAGTGGCGGCTTGGTCCCGAAAGCATGCTTTTGTTAATTTGGTGTAAATCCATCCAGTAGTTTTTTTTTTAAATTACCAAAACATAAAGCAAAATAATTAGTGATATCTATGTCCGCTCCACGGACACACTTCCCTGTTCGCTCCGCGGACAGGACATCGATTGGCTAATTGACTTGCGTCATGTCTGCAGACAACCAACGTGTTCGCTGATTGGTTGGCATGAAGCGTGAGGTGCATCAGAAACGCCCGCCATCTTGGGACATCGGCCGGGGTCCGTGGACATTGCGGTAAAAACATATTAAAAAACACAACATTGCACTTGTCAAACTTATCAAATAATCTCCGGGGAGGTGAGGGGTGATGAGGATGGGATGGAATATGGCTGCAAGAAGCAAAAAAACGGGTGGTTTTTACCGCGAAAGTCCGCGAACAGTTTGGATGTTTGCGAACAGTCCTAGAAATGTTTGCGAACACTTCAGCATTACAGGGTTGGTGAAATGCAGTTCTTGGATGGCTTATAACTTTGGCGCCACTTAATGGAACTGCATGAAATATTCCTGGGCTGATTTTGAGTGAGTATGCAAAGTTTGGCGGGATTTTGTCATGAGGGGGCAAAATTAGAGGGGGGGGTCCCAAATAATGTAAAGGATTATAAATGAGGTGCCATTTGACGTATCTACACTTCATTTGGCAAACCGATAATAGATCAAGACATACATGTTTTTGCAAAGTTGGATAGGATTCTGTCGAGAGGGAGCAAAATTAGAGTGGGGGTCCCAAAATATTGTAAAGGCTTAATCTACACAAAGGTTTGCAAAAAGATTATAGATCTAGATTTAGATGTTTTCGTAAAGTCTGAATGGATTTTGTCAAGTGGGGGCTAGGTTATATGATGATTGTATGTGTTTACATTTGACATTTTTGAAAAACTAAAACATGGGTGGATTTCCAGCAAACTTGCGTAAGGAGCATTGGCAAGGACCTACAAGCATGGTTTTGCAAATGTGCCAGTGTTTTATTATTTGACAAGTGTCATAATGTAGCTACAAACAATAGCGGTATACCTTTAGTGACTGAGGGGTAGCCTGTGGCCATGGGCAGTGGCCAGATTGTCAGGGTCATGGAATAAGGTAATGATCCAGACAATTTGGCTACTGGCCATGACCACAAGGGACAAAAGATAGGATTAAAGTGGCCATGTCCACCTGGGTCTGGCTTTGTGTTAAAGTTATTCCAAATTAGGATAGATTTGAAAGGGAAGAAAAAGGTGCTTGTGGTAATATGGTCATATGGTTTTCTTTTTGCCTTCTGCAGGCTGCTATGGAAAGCGAAGAGGGGCCCTGTATGGAACCCTCACCTTCCCTTTCATTGGTGGCCATCCTGGAAAAGGATTTTCCTTCCTACGGTGTTGGAAGACAAATCCTATTTTTTAGCACCCCGGGTTCCCGCTTTGGGAACCTAGGGTGCTTATGGCCTTCATCCCCCATATCAGGAGCTGGAATGGGGGGATAATGGTCCAGAGACCTCGTTATCCACCTTTGCTTCGCTTGGGCTGATAACTTGGGATGCTGGGCCGGTATCCACCGGTCCAGTCCCTGTAACAGAGGATGAACGCCACAATATTCCCATCAGCATAGCACAAAATGCAAATGGAAATGTTGGAAAATCTTATTTAGTCTATGTACTTTACTGAGAAATATAAAGTAGATGGAGTCTATACATTTTTTTTTTAGTTCTATTTTTTAACTCTGAAAGGTGGTTCCTAAAGGAATATGTCGTTTGTTGGTTTTGAATGTATTTTTTTTTGGCAGGAGAGCCGAGAACGAAAGGTGGGGAGGGAAATGAGGGAAGAGCAACCAAACAATAATATGGAGGGGTAGGTGGACAAGGGAAAATGTTGCGTGTGTGTTATTTCTAAGTTAGGGGGCACTGTTTCTCATGCTCCTTGATTACAGCAGTGGTGGTGGCTCTTGGGGAGGAGGGATGGCATTAGCTGATGCCATTTTAAGATAAATAGCAGTTTTGCTAAAAGTATGTACTGTGTACTAGCTTGTTAATGGATAATGAGTAGGAATAGGTTTTGGAGCTCTGCAAGGGAAATTTTGAAGTTGGAAGTTCCTAGATCAGTAGAAAATGCAGTTCTGAAGTATCCACCAAGCAGAGATCTTATCATGAAGTGCGGATGGGTTCTCAGGCACGTCATCATGCCGTGCGCCAGCGTATGGCCATGTGGCACTGTCCGGAAGGTCGGCTATGAAGACAGATGTTCGTAGACATCTACGGATGAAAAACTAGTTGAAACAGTTGCAAGAAGTGTATAGAAGTGTTAAAAATGATTCCAGATGGTGTGAAATGGCAGAGGTTGAAGGTGAAACTTTGGAAATTGGACACAAATATTGCTATATTGGGTAAGTATGATATTAGTAAGTATAGCATGCAGTGGCAAAAACCTGTGAAATTCAATGAAAAAACTTTGTTAAAGGGACATTATGGTTAAGTTGCACTAATAAAAACCTATGAAATTCAAATGAAAAAACTTTGTGAAACGGACGTTATGGTTTCAAGTAAAACCAAAAACCCCCTGAAATTCGCCAGTTATGGTAAGCTAAGCAACCATAACTCGCACCACCACCGTGCACTGCTAAGACTAACACCCAGGACATCAAAGATGACATCACAAATGCCATTGATGACATCACTGATGACATCACACGTGAAATACATTTTGATGAAAAATCTCTACAAGGAGTTGTGTTTATATTGTTGATAGCAAGATGTCAGGAGTGATCGGGAGACCTATCACGAACTACTTAATCTGTTAAAGAATGTACTCATCCAATATTATTGTATTGGAGTGTTGTTGTTAATACAGAAACCTAATCATATATAAACATAGGCAATGACTGTAGCATGCACCAGAGAAGTACACTATTTATAATATTGTAATTTTGGATAGTACAATAATGACTGCTCCCTTATCAGAGTTTTGAGTAATGTTAAACATGTAATAACTAGCTAACAATTCAAGACTTACAGCACTTGTGCTGGTACAAACAATACATATGAAGCACCACAATGCATACAAATCAGAGGCACATACAGGGAAACTAAAGTAAGGAAGAAAGAAACTGCATCATCAGAAAATATTGACATTAAAGTGTATCTTCATGTATACAAATGAATTGTGTGTTTGAGGCCTGCTCATTTCCCCAAGTATGTGCACCATGAGCTGAGACCAAACCCTAAGGAAAGTACATAAAGAACATATGACAAGGTTAACATCTAGATATATAGCACCTTTTTAAATGTATTATTCTGACTGCCAGTGAACAAAACCACCTGGCCTATATATGTCAAGGAACAAAAGCAAGTGGCCCAGATATGTGATGTCATCAGTGATGTCATCAATGACATTTGTGATGTCATCTTTGATGTCCTGGGTGTTAGTCTTAGCAGTGCACGGTGGTGGCGCGAGTTATGGTTGCTTAGCTTACCATAACTGGCAAATTTCAGGGGTTTTTCGGTTTTACTTGGAACCATAACGTCTGTTTAACAACGTTTTTTCAGTGAATCAAATAATCATGTATTAATAATCATACAAATATATGAATTTATAGATTTAATTAGATTTTGTTTAGAGACCCCTTGACTCGCACACAAGGTGGTAAGGTCTAATACATATAGATCAATCTATTTTACATAAAACCTCCAACATTGAATTAATACATAGACACAAGTGAAAATACATTACAACATCACATAATAAATGTGTCATAAAACTACATATTCCCAACATGTTTCAGTCCTATAGGCCTTTGAATGGCTGACCTTTCTTCAGGGGAAACCGTTGTTGTTCTAAAAATGTCTTCAACACCGTGCAGTAGGGGTCCAAAAACATCAACCAAAGGATGTCAAAATGGATCGGACTGCCGTCTGTATGTCCAAAAGTCAAATCTCAAATTACTCCATGCTGGGTTTTACGAGCTCTGGAGTAATTGAGATTTGACATTTGGAAATACGAACGGCGGTCCAATCCATTTTGGAGTGTTGTGGGCCCCAGGTGACAGCCATAGGAATACTTATTTTTGGACTTCTGGGACCTATCGGTGACTGTATCAGCAGATAAATCGTTTCTAGACTTTGGAATATTCTTCCCTCCCATGAGGGTTACCCCCCAACCCCCACATGGTCCTCCCTCAAGCAACCACCCCCAGGGTCAGGTAGTGGCTGATCTTCCATGGCCACATGGGGAGAGGATTTCCTCACAGAGGGAGTGGTGACATCGCTAGATTCACCACACACCCCTACGGGACTATTTGTTAGTGGCTGCACCGCCCTAGCCCCAGGGAAAGCGGCTCCCTTCTGGGGACAAAAGACGCCATCTGGAGGATAGTCACACTGTGCATTGAGAAATGAGCATATGCACAGCCATCATTACCCTCAGACTCGGCAAACATTATGCCAATAGCCACAACAGAGGGTTTGATGTTGCAGCAATTCTATCCTCACATCCAAAATGTGAGACTGTGTGGATCTGTAAATGGTTCAATATTAGAAAATAATTTCATGTTGGGGTAAGTGTGAAAAATGTAATGTGTACCAAATGCTGTGTCCATTACAAAGTTGGTGATTCAAGCATACAACCGTTTATCACAGAGACTTTTGTCAAATATACACCCCTGTGGTCATTCTTATGTTCCAAAATGCACTTTGATTTTATGCATAGCAGGCTGGAACCCTCAGTGGTATTATTTCCCCCTTTTCGTTTTACTTAGGGATATTTTTAAAGAGTACAGTACTGGTGTATCAGACTGTCCATCTTGGAATGATAACCGTCAAAGAATAATGTATATGGATATTCTAGGTTTTGATTACGTGCTTTGTCCTACATTTTTAGGTATGAAACATTTAAAATTGACAATCTGAGTACTGGGTGAACATTAGCACTGCATTGCAGCATTTAGAACAACAATATGCACCAGTAGTTTAACAAAATGCCCTGCAGACCTGTTATTACATGTGAATTTTCCATTCTCCCATAAAGCAATTTTCATTGCGGTATTCTATTCACATTTTCACAAACGGATTCTCATTTGCATATCAAATATTCCATATACCATTAATAGATAGATTAGTTTGGTCATCCCATATTTAGCAGCTCTTTTTCCAGGCCAATCATTTTGCTCAGGTTTACATGTGAATTTGACCATATGCCAGCTTCTAGCATGAATGGGGAGTTGAATCTGTGTCTGAGCAATACTTTTTTCTATGATATAATATGATATGATAGGTTATTTATAACGCGCTTAATACCCAGAGGTTTCTAAGCGCGGACATGGGGATCGAACCTGTGTTGCTCTGTGTCGTGTTGCTTCCAAGGAGAGCACGTTTCTCCTGAGCTATCCTCCCGAGACGATGCAATGAGCAAACCTATTGCTGTTTTTATTTAGTCCCTTCAACGAATGCCTGGGGTCCATATTTTCACATCCCAGTTTAGCCTCAACCCCTGTAGCGTAACATGAGGCTCAGTTTGTCTGGTCCTGACCATGCTTTGCACTTCGGCAACTATAGTTCGAAGTCTCATACAGCATGAGTTCGCGAGTGAGGTATTGTTTGTTATCTTAGTTAACTTGTTGGAAACAGGGAAGATTATGGGTATTTTATGGCAAATCTTTGCAATGGAACAACCAGCTTGGCATTTGATGGATTTACTTGGAAATGTCACAAATAACTTGGTGTTCGATGGTAATCTTTGGTAATAGGCCAAGTTACAAGGTATTAGATTTGAGCCCTTAACAATGCAGCACGTACTGGTGCATTTGATGGCAATCATTAGCAATAGTGCAAGAACCTAGGCAGTTCATGCCATTCCTCAGGAACGGTACCAGCTCACAGGTATTTGGTGGCAATCCTTGCCAATGGGGCAAAATATGCAAATGTCATGCGAGCCCATTACAATCGAATTAGTAACAGGGCATTTGATAGCAATCCCTGGCAATGGTGCACGTTTCCTAGCAACTGTTGATAAGAATACTTGGTAATGGTGGAACTTCTCCAAAACGTGATGCCAATCTTTGGAAAAGTGGCATTCATTACTTGGGCCATGTCGCCTGCATCCGCTGTCCTTCTGCAATGAACCTGGGTGGCTTTCAAAAGCCAAAACTCTTGGTTTGACCAATGCCTGGTATATAAGTGAAAGATTTGGTTTAGTCATCTGATGCTCTCACCTTGTTAATACATAACATAAAACAATCTGGATGTGAGGCTACCTCTCCCAAAAGAGTTGCTGTAAGCTGTAATTTACCTTTGACTTTTGTTGCAGACAGAGATGCCTCGTTATACTGGATTTAAAATACATGAGTTGTAATACGTTTTGTTCCTTGCCTTCAACTGTTGGTTGAATATGTTTTAAACTTAATATGAATCAGTTAAGTACACTAGAACTAGAGCAATGTATCTAATGCAATAAGGTGGACCGATAGTGTACTACAGTCTCTGGAAACAAGGGAATGAAATGCACTAGGAACTGGCCATAAAATGCTAGTCCCCATGGCCAGGCTACAGATGACAGAATCAAACTTAAATGGGAATGACCTCACCATTTCATAATTCTGGAACTGGTTGCTTCGTGATCTCCGCATTGAGTGTGAAGCCACTGGTATGTAAGTTCTTTACTTCTCTCAATTTTTTCTGATGGAACCTTATCCGAGCAGGCAAATTCTTCTTCCCTACCTGTGGAAAGAATCGTCATATTTTATAGCTACAGAATAGTTCAGATAAGAAAGTTAGGCATGGAAAAAAAACATTAATAACAATCAATACATTAAAAACATTCTGCTTAAGCAGTTGCCATCTGCATCCCTTAGCAGTTCCAAGCTACCAAATGAAACACCGTGCCAAGAAGGACAATCAAAAGACTTTGTGCCAGATTCTCAAATAAAAGCGAAAATGAAAGGAGCACAGAGAATGCACTCCTTTAATTTGCGCTTATTGCTGAAATGCTCAGGTCTCCTAACTCTCAAAGGCGACCTGAGAATTTCAGAAGGGACTGGACAATAGCGCAAAGATGCACTCTCCAGCCCCCTTGCATACTTAAGTGTCTGGCGTGAGCTACCTTGCATAATTCTATGACTGGTCCCCAGCAACCACGTGGTTGCTGGCAGCACATTTCACCGAAGCAGGCCGTTTAAAGGGCCCGGCTCTATAAAATGAAAGAGAAAAGAAAAACTAATTTCCATCCCCGTTTTGGGGGTTGGAAATACTATTTTGACAGTCACATCTTAAAACTCAGCTGTCACACTTCAAACACAGAAAAAAACGAAAAGACCTTGTTTTGCAGGGGTAAGACCCTCGTTTCTGGGAATTTCCAAGTGCATTCAATTTGTGAATTCGGGATGTACTTTAAAAATCCCAGAACTGCGCCCTTATTTGCGCAAAGTGGGAGCAAGGGGCATCCAAATGAGCGCATCTTAGGTGCACTCATTCTGACGCCCTTTGTGAATTGGGCTGCCACTTTTTTGGGTGCAAGTGACGAGCTGTGTAAGGGCATCTGCTCAATTGCGCCAAAAACGTTTTGCCAATCTGGCGCTATTAGTTTACACCTAAGTTTACCAAAATTGTGTGGGACATTTTAAAAGAAGCTTTGGCAAAGCTAATAGATCTGTCTTGTTTAAATGTGTATTGTGGTGTATATAGATGAATGCATTCGTGGAGTATGGATGTATGCATGACTTAGGCTGAGGGGCGTTGGTGTCCAAGTATTTGATTTATTCATGTGTGGTTGTTTAAGTGGACACAGTGGCGTCGCTAGGGGGGACCTGGGAGGGCCAGGCCCCGTGTGAAACCATGTGCCCCCCGCGAAAGACGAGCAGTGACCATGTTCTCCCCCTACTTTTGTCTGTGCCCCCCTACTTTTGTCTTTGGGCCACTCTGTCCCCCTTCCCCCCTCCCGCCCCTAAATTTGATTCCTGGCGACGCCACTGAGTGGACATACTAAAGGAACTCTCACAAATGCATATCCCTTGATCTCAATGTTATCTATCGTGGGGACATTTGTGGGCTGGCTGGTGAAATGCAGCCTTCAGACAAGTGTGCACACTTACCTTCTTGGCACAAGGCACTGACTTTCTGGCATTACCCTGCTGTTACAGTGCTATTCAGCAGACACAAAACGGCAGCCCTGAATGCAAAAACGGGGGCGCCCCCATTACACTCTGAACCCGAAAATAACGTACGTAGCTGAGGGAACGAGTAAAAGTGCTTTGTTCCGTTTGCGAAGCTAAGCCTCATGCAATGCTTTATTTCCTAGCAGCATGTGGGACTACTTTCCCCTATAATGATTTTTCGCTGCGTGCAGTGATACCATGTTTGTATCCACACTTATCAGCTGTGTGCGGAAATTAGTGTAGTGATGTACCACTATGCAGGAATTGAAGTGAGCGAGGCACCACGTCTGGAGGGTGCTGAGCCAACAGAGAAGGAACGCCCGGTCTTTTTTCGAATACGGCCCACTTGGTGTTTAAATATGCAACGGATGGGCTAAAAATCCCTGGTTTTAAGCGGAAAGGACAGGCAAAAAATGTTGGGCCCAGTAAAAGAGTCAAGGTAATTGACAAAGGTCTGTTTTATTAAAAATCAGCATACAACAGTGACAGCAGTAAACACTAGACGTCTCCACGATTCTCAACGATTTTCATGTCCAACATCAGTTCATAATAAAATAAATGCGTCATAATTCACATTGCATTTACAAAAACCTACGGGAAGGTGGGTTTGGTGGTGGGAATTTGTCTACATATAGATCTTATACTGGTCAGTGTTTTCACAGGTTATACAACTGTGGTAGGCGCACCTCGGACCACACCACCTCTAAAGTGATAGAGTAAGAACTACATCATCACATAATAAATAATTGGCTTATGCAGCAGTTGCGAGACAGCATTTTCAGAGTAATGATTGGTTGGTAGGGACTTCACCAAGCTTGGACATTTGGCAGGTCATCAGCATATGAGCAACATATTGGGGGACAGATACCAAGGATCCGCTTTTCCAATTACTGAGATACCATCCCTGAGTACCTATGCCACAAGCCAGGGCTTTTTAACTTTGAACTTGGCCTCGTTTGGCATTTTTGTTTCTGAGAACTTTAAGGGAGTTAAGGCAAGTGCACATCTGTGTCTGGTGTTAATGAGTGGACAATAGCTCTTTAACCGCGAGTCACGTATGAGGAGACCACATTTTAAATTATTTTACTGGGCTTTTACCATGAATTGACCTATTAATATGTGTGCTATAATCCTTCTCTGCCTTTAGACACTTGATCGAGTTATTCTTTGTGCAGTTTCAAGCTTTTAATTAGTCGGCACCCGGTATTTGAAGGTTCTTTGTTCTTTTACTTAATCTAAGAGAAATATGTCTTGCGCTTAGGAATTGTTATTTTCTGTTCTACTTTATGGCTGGCTGACCCTCCCATTCATGCAGTAACCTTGGAAGGGGGCCGCGTAGCCCCTGTCTCAGCTGTGCAGGTTTATGTTTCAGCTAATTCAGCTAACTGAATTTCTCTGCAGCTTTGAGGCGCCCCTGGATTCTCCATTCACTCTAGTCTAGCGGCACTATCCATTTACTCCAAAATGGCCGCTCGTTCCTGTTACTCTTATGCGTTAAGCAAGCTTCATATATATTCTTATGTGTCTTGTTTTTAGGGGTATACATTAATTATGATATGTTTGTAGTGCCTATTGAATGCAGGTAACCTTCTTATCTAAATGCGAGTTTTGACCTAGTGTTTGTGTAGCTTTAAGGCATATCTAATTTGTGTCTCATGCACCTACGTGTGTCAGTCTAGCAGTGATGTCACTTGATCTCATTCTATACAATTACAGCAGGTTCACATCTTCTTGGGTCTGAAAATTCATCTTTTCTTCAATGGTTCCAGAATAAGGTTGGTAGGGTTGCCATAGTGAGAATCAGCTCTCGTACTTGATATTTAGGCAAGGACGGAGCCAACACCATGAATGACGTACTTCTCTATTTTCTATGGTATGGACGAAGGGGCGGGGCAGACGCAATGAGTGACGTATTCATCTGTCTCTCAACAAATATGATATAGGTATCTTAGTTTCAGAGAAAAGTTGGAGAATATGAAGAACTTGACCAATAGTAAGAAATACAGGTTCCACAATGCACTCTGAGGCATAACCTGTGTGGGTGCTTAATTCTATGTCTTTCTTTGGTGTTATTCAATAGTAAAATCAAATTTAAATGTAGCATTTGGTTGTCAATCAATTGCAATTTTAACCATTTCAGAAAAAAGAAAGGGAATAAAAAGAAATATTTGTGACAAACATTTGTAAATAAAGTACATGATTTTGTAATTTTCAGGGCTATTCGTTCCAATACCAATATTAATTCAATTCCACAGATTTGCACGATGCGCAAAGCATGAAGGGCAGTGCCATTTTAAAGACAGCTGTGTATGGCATTCATGGTTTACAGTCTTGAGAAAGCAAATATGGTGTGTGTAACATGCCAACAGGGATGGCTGTCGGCAGTTTTTAAATTTCTCACCATAGGTAAAATAAGAGGGTACTTTGTTATCTGCACCAGAGACTCCGGATGATAATTTTTTCTGGTTAACATTTCTTGACATAAATCTTGCTTAGTTGAACTCAGAAATAGTGGATGGGTGAGTGGAGAAGAAATTATAAGTTACTCACCGTAGTGACTAACGTACTTTTAGTCCATAGTCCCCTTTCCTCCATACTGCATGGGCGTCCCTTCCAAGGAACGGGAGACGGAACCTTTTTCACCAGAAAGAATCTTCTTCCCCTTTAAATTTAGAGGCACGCAGGGGCGCGGCCCAGGGAGCATGTGCTGCCCCGACTCTGCCCTCGGGCGCCACACCTCAGTCCCCATTGACGCGTTGACAATAGTATTAATATTGCCCAATGACACCAGTGTTATTAGGGGGGAGGTTTGTGGGACGTATGGAGGAAAGGGGACTATGGACTAAGAGTAACTTATAATTACTCATATATCCCGTCACCTGAATGTAGCCCCAGGGTAAAGAGGAGACCCTCCTTAAGCAAATAGGTTCCTGAGAACCGCCTGTCAGAAAGCCGTATCCAATCTAGAGCCGGCATCCAAACAGTAATGCTTGCAGAAAGCCGAGGGAGTGGCCTAAGTGGCCGTCTTGCTTATGACTTGCCAAGGGACATGGCGCTGGAATGCGATGGCTGTTGCCTTGGCCCTGACTGCGTGGGCATGCATGTTGGCCGGAATCGGTTTGTGCTGGCCCTCGTATGCCTCTTTGATGGCCGAGACCATCCAGTGGGATATGGAAGCCTTGGAGGCCTGATAGCCTGGTCCTGTCCAAGTAAAATTTCAGGGCACGCCAGACATCCAGGCAGTGCATCGTCCTTGGGATCGGCAAAAAACATAGGAAGGACTATTTCCTCGTTTAAGTGGAAAGCAGACAGCACCTTCGGCAGAAACGCTGGGTGTGTCCGCAGGACTACTTTGTCCTTGTGATTGTCCTTGTGATGTGGTTCCGAGGCGACCAGCGCCTGGATTTCGCTGACTCTACGAGCCGAGGTGAGTCTGACTAGTAGGGCCCTCTTCATGGTGACCAGCACGATGTCCGCGGATGCCATAGGCTTGAACGGTTTGTGTGGCAGGGCGGCCAAGATTATGTTGAGGTCCCACACAGGGTGCGGCCTCTTGACGGGCGGGAAGAGCCTTTGCGAGTCCCGTCAAATGTTTCTTGACGATAGGATTAGAGGAGGAGAAGATCTCCTCTTCTGAGTTCCTGTAAGCTCTGATGGATGCAAGGTATGCACTGCAAGTGTCAACCTGTACGCCATAGTGGGCGAGGTGTGCCGAAAAGGAGAGCACATCGTCCAAAGTATATGCCAGGGGATCGATTTCCTTAGAGTCTGCCCAGTGACAGAATCTGGTCCATTTGCTTTTATAATGGGCCCTGGTAGCCTTGCTCCTTGCGCCCTGTATGATTTCCAGATTAGCCTGTGAGAGGCTGAGGTGCCTCAGCGTTACCTGCTCAGGGACCACAATGTGAGGGCTAGCTTCTGTGGTGCGGGGTGGATGACCTTGCCCCCCTGCTGTGCCAGAAGATGTGCTGGAACCGTCGGGAGGTGAATCAGAGGCACCTCCAAGAGGCTGAGCTGCTCCGAAAACCATGGCCTTGCCAGCCACCATGGAGCTATTAGAATGATGTTGAGTTGGTGAGACTGCTTGATCTTGCAAATCACTCTGTGGATCAGCGGAGTGGGCAGCAAGGCGTAGGCCGTCATGCCATCAACTGAAGCCGAAATGCATCGCCCAGGGAGCCGGGACCCTGTCCCTGCCAGGAGGCGAACTGAGGACACGTCTTGTTGTGCCAAGTGGCAAAGAGATCCACCTGGGAATGACCGCACCTGTTGACGATCGCCTGAATAACAAGGCATTTAGCTGCCACGCGTAATTACCTGCTGAGCCTGTCTGCCTCCAGGTTGGATTCCCCCGGAAGGTGGACTGCCGTGAGGTAGATGTCATTTTCCAGGTTCCACTCCCACATGCTGATCGCCAGTCTGCACAGAGGAGGGCATCTGGTGACTCCCTGCTTATTGACATAGTACATGCTGGTCGAGTTGTCTGTCTGAATGAGGATAACCTTGCCCTTTAGAAGTGGTAGGAATGCTCTGAGCGCTAGCCAGATGGCATTCAGCTCTAACCAGTTGCTGTGGTATTCCTGCTCCTGTTGAGTCCAGGTCCTGTGGACCAAGAGATCGTCCAGGGTGGCTCCCCAGCCCTCGAGGGAGGATTCTGTGGTGATGGTGGCCTGCGGGGTGGGCTGCCGAAAGGGCTTGACCCTTCGTAGGTTGCAGTACCTGGACCACCATGCTAGGTCCGGGTGGGGCAATGGTGAAATGTTGATCATTTCGGATTGAGAGCCCAGCTCCTGGTTCCATGAGGCAGTGAAGTGCAGCTGAATCCTCCTCATCTTCAATCTTGTGTGTGGGGCAGTTAATAGGACCGCCACCAAGACACCCAGGAGATGCTGGTACCACCATCTCGAGGTCAACTCTCTGCTTAGGAAGTGGGTGGTAGCCCTCTTGATGGCCGAGATCGTGTCCTCCGATGGAAATACCTACTCGGAGCACGTGTCCCAGATGAGACCCAAGAATGTCAGTGTCTGCGTGGGCTGCAGCTGTGACTTCTTGAGATTGAGCGAGAAGCCCATATTGTGCAGTGTGTTCATAAGGTCATGGGAAGAGTGGTGAATGGCTTCCGGAGATGTAGCCCTGACAAACCAGTCGTCGATGTATGGGTAGATGTAGGGCCCTGCGTCTGCGGAGGGCTGCCACCATATTCATGAGTCTGGTTAAGACCCTGGGGGCTGAGTTGAGGCCAAAAGGAAGGACCTTGCATTGAAAATGGTAGCTCATGATCATGAACCATAGGAAAGAACGATGGGGCTGCCAAATCGGGACGTGTAAGTACGTGTCCTTCTGATCCAGGTAGCACATCCAGTGTCCCTTGCACAGCGTCACCGCTATAAAAGCTGGCGTAACCCTCTTGAATTTTTGCAGGGGTAAGTAGAGGTTGAGGGTGGAAAGGTCCAGCACAACTCTCAGGCCCGCCTGGTTCTTCTTCTGAATGGTGAAAATCCTGGAGTAAAAGCCCAATCCTCGCCTGGAGGCTGGGACTTCCTCCACTGCCTGGCTCTCTACGAGCGACCGGATCTCTGCCAAAAGAGTTGCTGTCCCAACCTGTGGGAGTGGAGGGGAGGAGAGAGGAGAGGCTGGGATAGGGAACTGGTACCCTGTGGTTACTAAGGAGAGGATCCATGGGTCTGTGAAATTCTGGCAACAGAAATGTGCGTGAAGAGCAAGCCTGCTCCCAACTGGAGACACGTGAATCCAAAGGGGCGTGCCATGCCTTCTTTCCCTCGGAGGCTGTCGCGGAGGAGGGGGACTGGAAAAAGCCCTTACTCCCTCCACCCCCTTTTTGTTGCTTCCACCGGTTCTGAGACGGCAAGCGGTCCGGCTGCCTGGATTTCTGTTCATGGAAGCTGCGGAACCCTCCGTACATACGACCTCTGTCGGAGCGCTGCTGAGATTGGGTGTACAATTTGGGCGTGGTCTTTGTCAGGATGGATAAAGACTTGGCCGTTTGTGAGCTGTTTTTCTTTTTGTCCAGCTCTTCGTCCGTGGAGGAGCGGAAGAGGTCCCCCCTCGAACGGTAGATCTTATATGCATTCCTGGACGTCTGGGTTGAATTTTGCTGCCCGGAGTCAGGCTGTCCGTCTCATGTCCATGGCGATACAGATGGCACGGCCAGAGGTGTCAATATGGGACACAGTGGATTCCATGAGGTCATGCGCCACCAGCTTGGCCTCTGCTAGCCCTGCCTTAAAGTGTCATTGGCTCTGAGTGGGGAGTTCCGGGAGGAAGTCTGCAATTTCCTGCTATTATACTTTGTTGGTGGCAAGGAGCATGGCGGCAGCGTTGGCCTGACGAAGATGCAAGGACGCGTTGGAATAGAGCTTCTTGCCATACGCTTCCAAGAACTTCTCCTCCTTGCCTAGCAGCGCCGCAGGGGAGGAGGGTTAGGAAGACTGAGGCTTGGAGTATAGTGATGCGGGAGCGATCACCGAGGAGTATGGCTGAGGATGGGCCGAAAGCAAGAGCGAATACCCCTCCACCTGCCCGTACTTGGCGTCCAAGCTTCGACTGACCGGCTGGGCTGAGTGAGGTTTAAGCCAGCCCTTCTTGGTCAGGGAGACTACATCAGTTTGCAGTGGAATCTCCGTTTTAGCAGAGGGGCATCGCGTGAGGACCTCTGACAGGACCGCCCTCTGCCGGTTGCTCGACATTGGGTTGGGGTAGGACCAGATACTCCGCCAGCTCACAAGACGTTTGTGGAAGGCCCTGGCTGAGGATAGTGTGTCTGGATCCTCCCCCTCATCCGTATCCTGTGGATCAGGGGGATCCTGTGGAGGAGGAAGAGTAGTTGAGGTAATGGCGTCATTGAGGATAACCCGGATCTGAGGTGACTTCATGAGACAGAGGAACCTCTCGAAAAAACCCTCTTCACTGGCCAAGGAGGTGGCAGGGGGTGCTGATGGGGTAGCGGGGAGCTACTGGATCCGCTGCGTACCCTGCTCATATGGAGGCAAAGGAAAGCTGCCCTGTGCAAAAGAGGGGGAGGCTGTAGGCCACATACCTGGTTGAGGCCAGCCCCACCTTGACAGTCGTTCTTCGTCGAATTCCTGGAGGGGCGTCGGACAGGTGCCACTGTCTGGCGCAGTGGCCATTTTGTCGAGCTGCCTGCCACGTGCCTGCGACGTGTTGCTCGGCCTGCTGGGCCCAGCCTTCTCCAAGATTCTTGCATGTGGATCACAAGGCCTACCCTGCTTCTCATGCCTAGGCCCGGTAGGTGTGACACCCTCGGGCCGGGGGTCGGTAGAGCTGCGTTTAGGCACCCCCTCAGACGTATTGCGGATATTAGGGCAATACAAGGGTGGAGCCACTCAGGTGAAGACCTGATAAAAGAACCTTCCGGTCCCTCAACACTGTCACCGGGAGGATCTGAGGATCCCTCGGCCCGGAGGCCAGTAGCTGTAGCAACCTTGGTGCACGTGCTGGTAGAAGGACCTGGACGGTCCCTCCTGCGTGGGAGAGTCCCTGGGAAGGAGTCTCCCTTACGGGGTGCAATGGAGAATATTGGCCCTACCTTGGGCTTGGTTCAATGTTTGATGAAGTTCTTAAGGTCCTCTGGAGGCGACTTCTGGAAGAGCCCCCCCCCCCCTGGCTAGTGTGTTCTTCAGCGCTTTCAAGGACAGCGAGCCACGCGCTGAACAAGCTTGCCAACCGGGTTCTGGGCCAAGGCAACGTAGGCAGAGGGAGTGGGGGTCTGCAGTTGGGAAGAGTCTGTTGCAGGATGGACACCTGCTGAACCCTGTGGAAGTCAACATGCGCCGGGGAGGAGCGTGGGACCTAAGGACCGAGTGCCTGAATGATAAAAGACAAAAAGAAGATAAAGAGAATAAGTATCCGTGTGTGGACTTACATGGCCGAAGCCAAACCAAGGACCACTGGTGAATTTGTCCCGTTCCCATCGACGCGGAAAAGAGGCGTGGGGTGCGGCAGCAGAGTCGGCCAGCGCATGCTCTGTGGGCCGCGCTCCAGCGTGCCTCTAAATTTAAAGGGGAAGAAGGTTTTTTTCTGGTGAAAAAGGTTCCGTCTCCCGTCCCTTGGAAGGGATGCCCAGGCAGTATGGAGGAAAGGGGACGGGACGTAAGAGTATAAGTATTATGTTAACTGTTTTAATACAACCTTGCAGGGCTAAAAACAATAGTACATATGTTGACTTGATACTTAACTGTTCATGAGAGCTCTCTCCCTATATTTTGGACTCTGTCACAATCATCTTGGAATGGGGGTGCTCTCATGTCAAAGCAACAAGTAAACTATTTTGAAGGTAGTGAATTCCTAAATGATGGATACCATGACTTAAGCTTGCAGCATTTGACTGGGTTGCAAAGAACTTTAGACTTGTGGCCAGAAGTGGTCCTGTTATTTGCGGTTGATTTATTTCGGCAGGAACAGGTGCAACATTTTTATGTAAGGGAAAATGCTTTATTCCTAGCTTCCTCCAAGCGTCTGTGCTCCTGTCAGGGACGTCCTTTGGGGGTCTCAGCTGCAACCCCCGAGTTCTCCTTTGCTACACCTAAAAAATGGAAAACTCCTGGGCTGTGGCCAGCACCATGTGGCTTTTTGTTTCTGGAGTTGCTGGCTTTCTGTACAGGCTTCTTAAAAAAACAGGGTGTTACACAAGCGTAACACTTTGAGCAGTGACCCGAAATAAGAAAGAATACGAATAAAACACAATTTGTCTGTCTGGAATTCTATAAAATAATTGCTAGATTCAATAAAGTTTTATTTCAGTCACACTTCAGGGGGCGAGTCACTAATTCAGTCTGTTCTTAAACACCTCAAATTCACAATGCAGACAAAAACTTCCAAAAAGCATATAGAGTAAAATAAGCATCCATTTTGGACAACGTATTTTGCTTTTCGCAAGTTGCAGTTATAGCATGTTTTTTTCTGCTGTTGTTTGTTACGATCATCACAAGACATTAGATCTCGGTGTCTTCGGTCACTTGACAAAATGATTGTGCTGAAAAGCTTGGGTACAGTGTAGAAATGTGTGACCATAGCACATAAAGTTGCCCTTGATTTAATTGTGCCACAATTAATGTGTTGTTGTAATGTGTCCATCTTTCCTATCTCTCTGGCATGCTGTTCACAATGTTTGTTTGCATGTATGTATGAGGTAACGAGTGCCCAGAGTACGGGGTGCCGTGTGAGTGCGCTGCTTTCCCTGCACTACTCTAAACTCTTTAATACAAAGTTAGGAACCCTCCCCAATGGTATGCATTTTGTCACCCTCCGAAGCCTAAAAAGTAGATCCATGCAGGCTTGACATGTGGCCTACTTCGCACCAGACATGCAAAGGAACTGGCCGGCTGCTAAATCTCAGTTAGCAATTTAATGGTATCCACTACAGAGTGTAATTTGCTTTCTGACTTTGAGAACATTCAGACATGTAATTGCTCAAATTTACTATAGCGGTAAGATAGCTCCGTGGTTTGAGCACTTGCTGCCGCGATGTGTGTGTGATTTGCAGGTTCGAATCCTGGCAAGGCCAACTAGGCCTTTCATCATTCTGAGGTTGATTAATGGGTACCAACACAGGTTGTGAGATATTGTATGTATATTTGTTCTATTTAAAGCGCTTAAGGGTAATTGCTATATAATAACACATCATTATCATTTGGCCTTGGCCGTCTGCTTGCATTCACAGTAATTTGGTAAAATGGGTCTATACACACTGATAGTAACGATACATATGGTTATCCATTCTTGTATGAAATGTATATCACATTACAGTGGTATCATAACCATATGTTTCGTAATGTATTTAGAAACAATGCTATGTGATGCCACTTACTGTTTTGTCAAGGGGGGAAAGGTCATGTTTCATCGCTTCCCTTGTTATTTTGGGGTAAGGTCAAATTACATAATTTGCTGTGATGTCATCAGAGTTCAAGGATCATGTGATGTCACTTCCGCTACCCCAGACAATTTGGTGAAATGACATCCCTGGGGGGAGGGCTGGTAGGAGACCCTTAGCAATTTTATTAATTCCCTTACAGCCCAATTACACTGAGTAATTTTGTTGAAGTTCAAAATCAACAACATTGCTTCCATTGTGAATGAAAAAACAATAGCATATAAAGTAATTGGGTATTCCTATTCTTTTTGCCAACCCCAAAATTCCTAAAAGTAGCAGTGCAAAAAACGAAATTCCCTACAGCTTTCTGATTCCCCTGAACCCTGCATTAAGGCAGAGGGGTCCCATATGATTAACTGAATAACTGGGTTTTTGTGCTGGGACAGAAAAGGGGTCTTCCCAAAGTTCAACAGAATAAAGTCCCTGATTTCGAAAGGGCACTTTCTACAGAAAGTGGGAAAGTGTTCCCTGAGAGAAGGGAGATTTTGCATTCCAGAATGGGGATGAAAAAGGTTTTCTACAAAATTATATGAAATAGTTTGTTTTAAAAATGTGTTGTGCTACAACATTGTGAGCACTGCAAAGTGTGCAGGGGGATTAAAATAAAGAGGGCTGCTGTTAGGGAGAATTCTCATTCTATGGCTAATTTTCCTTACCTATAGAGTCCCCCAGCAGCTTTGCTGGATTTGAAGGGGTTGTTTCTTTTTACCTGCTAAGAGTGAGACTCTTTTTCCCACTCTTAGGCATTTTTGCTATGTGTGTTCTAGGCTATTTTTGTGTTTAATGCCTATGGCATTTTCTCTCACCCATAGGAACCATCTTTATTCACATGTGTTACACCGCACCCTCCATGCAGTGACACAGGGGTGTCGTAGCGACCCCCAAACATAGACTCCATACCCTGGGATTGACTACTGTCTCCCAGGGCATGTAAAGTCCCCATTGCCTTTACTAGTCAACTCTTATGAATTTAACCAGTCCAACCCATCTTACTATGGAGGTACTGGAAAGGGTTAATAGTTTATCCCTTGGGTTCATTTTCGAGGGGGTACCTTAAAGTCCCGCTCTGTAAAGTTTCTGGCTGGTGGCAGTGGTTACTACCATAAATATTCAACCGCAAATATTTTCCTATGGGATTTTCCCATTGTTCGAGGCTAACACTTTTACTGACAGCCTTTAACATACTGCTGGTTTATTTTATTATTAACTTTACTCCGGTAGGTTTTATTTGCCAGAACTTTACTATAAATTCTTTCTCGTGTTTTACTCTAAACTCCTAACCCAGGTCAGGGATCCTTTGTTCGCTCTTTTGGCAGGCTTCTGCCAAGAAACCCTCCTTTCGGCACCTCTGAGTCTGGGGTGGGTCTGTTGTTTGGGAAGGGGAGTAGAACCCCTGAACAGAGTTGCCGCAGAAACTCGGGTCACACTCTAACCTGATAGGCTGGAGGGTCTGCCGCCAAGAAAACCACTCCACTGTGTGAGTGACAGCTAGGCTGTATGAATGGGTCTCTTTCTGCATAAAAACAGGGTCCTGAGGACTGGAAGAGCAAGACGTCGCCACTGGAACTACAGAACCGAAGGAGAGAGAAGCCACAGACATCTTCAGCATCTACACCACCGGTGAAGCCCTGCCGGATCGTCTCACCACTTTTCTTCCACACGACGGGAGGAGATCTTCATCGAAAGAGCCTTCTTCCCTTGAGCTGGTTGGAACAACTAGTTCACCTATCGCTTCCCTGGACCTGCCTTGGTCGAATCGACAGTGCCCAGCACTTGGAGACAGGATAGTCAGGCAGCTATCGACCCGGACCGCGAATAAAAGGAGCGTACCTTTTAAACTTCGTTTGGCAGCACCGCGGCTGGTTTCATCCTTGGGTAATGCAGTGTCTCGAACCTTCCTCCATGACGAGAGCCTCTCTTCCTCTGCTGGACCCCTCGACCTGTAGGACCTACCAGGAACAACAGCCACCACAGGAACCACTTCTTCACGTTTAAGGTACATTGTTCTGCCAGGCCTCCATTTCCCTGTTGTAGCCCTAAAGGTGTTTTAAATCCTTTATCTACTTGTTGGGTTGGCCGCCCTCTCTCTTAACATTGTCTTTCGCCTCGCATCTACCTTTTCAATATCCGCTTACCAAAGACTTGACTGTAGCTACAAGAACATTTTTGCTCCTAAGCTCTTGGTCCTGTACCACTGACTCTGGCTCAGGCTTATGGACTCTGGCTGATTTGTTAGATCGGCTCTCACTACATTGATTTTCAATGAGAAATGTGTTGATGCACCTGAATCTTCTAAACCCCTCTTCCTTCCTACTGTTTAACTTGTGGAGTGTCATTTTGCTCAGTTTTCATCCACTTATCTTTCTGTTAAAGTGTTACTGTGCATTACTTGTTCACAAAACTTCAGGGAAGTGTTGTTAGGGGGTGTCTGAAGATATTTCGGTTTAACTTGTGCTTTCCCTCCCTTTCGTTAAATTGATAGAGTGCCATTTGTAGTTGGTTTTCACTGTGCCGTTTTGCTCAATTTTCACTCTACCGCAAACTTGTCTACAATTGAATAGGGAGTTGTATATACTTTTCCTTCACTAAACTTAACTTACTTTATTAACTGTGATTCATGTGTTGAAATAGATGTGTATAAAATAAATATATATTCTCTTTTTGATACAAAGCTTTGGTCAGTGTTTCCTTGTTCCATAGTACTGTGATACCTATTGTGTAAACCCTGAATACTGCTCATCTCCCCTTTTGAGATACGTCTGACTGCTCAGCCACAGCTACCAACTAAACCTTTGTGGTACAGACTGATACCAAAGGGTATTTATTGCTCTCACCTGTAGTCCTAATCCTGGGTAGTGTTCCCTGAGGGAACTGCACGGGATTCTGCCGCCCATGTCAAATTTCATTTTTGCCAATAGTAAAGAGTGGCATTGTATTTAAATTAAACTTTGTGAGAAGTGAACCTCATGCAAAGTGTATGGTTTAGTTAAATTATTTTGTTATGTGTTAAGGAGCTGCATCATTTTGGCATTCAGGGATTTTTGTGTGTGATAAAAGTGTTGAAATGTTCATTTGACCTGTATGTTATTAACTGGAGACTGAAAAGCAAAAACTCACACATGGTGTAATGTCAGATCTTTTGTTACTGTTTATCCCCAAAAGGATTAATTATTTGTATTGAATCGTTTTGCTGCCAAGGCGAATGTGGTATTTCGGGTGAAGTAGTGTAAATATTAATTTGTCCATAATAATCATGACATGCATTAGTTACCGTGATAGCATTTCTGATGATTCTATCTGCTTAGATTCCCATGCTGTGCATATAGTCAGACGTCTAGTGGTAATGGCTGAGTATTGCATCTTGTCTTTCGAGAAATTGAAAGGGGACGTCGACATGGCCGTGCTTGTAACACTATCCCTAACATGACGTGTAGTGTACCCAAAAACCCTCACGCATTGACGTCCCTCTGGTTGTGTTTTTTCTGCCGTGAGTGAGCCTTGTGACTATCGTGAGTGAGTACAGATAGAGAGAAAGGAGTAAGATGTCTATGTTCCTTCTACTCCGAGCGGGGAGGAATGGTGGGCGCATGTGAATCTAAGCAGATACAATCATCAGAAATGCTATTACGGTAAGTAATGCATGTCTTCTGATGCTTGTGAATTGGCTTAGACTCACATGCTGTGCATAGACTAGCGAGCAGTACCCAGAGATGGTGGTGGGATGTGTGAAGGAACAGTAGTAAAGAGATGTCTTAGTACCACTTGTCCCACCTGAGAATCAGACCTAGAGTGTGTATCTAGGCAGCAGTGTTTTGTAAAGGTGTGTATAGAACTCCAGGTTGCAGCTTTACAAATGGAGTCAAGAGGAACATTTGCAATGAATGCGATGAAAGTCCCACTGCCCAGAGTAGAATGTGCTCTAGGGCTTGAAGGGCAGATCTCTCTTGGCAAGAGTGTAGCACAGTGTAATGCAATTTACAATCCACTTTGAGATGGCTGATTTAGAGACAGGGTTCCCTTCTCTACCAGCTACCATTGAAAGGAAAAACTGGTTTGTTTTCCTTAGAGGTTCTGTCTTTTCCAGATAATATATGACTGCCCTCCACACATCAAGTGTGTGGAGGCTTTTTTCTGCCACGTTAGTGGGATTCTGGAAGAAGGTGGATAGTTTTATTGATTGGTTCCCATGGAAGTTTGAAATGAATTTAGGCGCAAACCATGGTTGAGTGCGCAGAACCACCTTATCTTTGTGAATTGTGACAAAAGGGTCTTTAACTGAAAGGGCCTGCAGTTCACTCAATCTCCTTATAGAAGTGACTTCGACCAGGAAGGCAGTCTTGTAAGTGAGTGCTTTGAGGCTAGCCTTATGCATAGGTTCGAAGAGAGGTCCCATCAGTCTAGTTAATACCACATTCAGGTCCCATCCGGGGGCTGGGTTAGAAACAGGGGGATGAAGCCTTTTAACCCCTTCTATAAAAGCCTTGATTACTGGGAATTTCCACCAAGAAACCTTTTTCTGGAACGTATTGTAAGCTGAAAGTGCTGCTAAGTGGACGTTCGGGGAATTAAAAACCAGACCTGAGTCAAGTAGGTGAGTGAGGTATGTGTTGGTGAGCAGTCCATGGGATTAATGCTCTTGGAATTTCACCAGATGATGAAGCACTTCCATTTGTTGGAGCAGCAATGTATGGTGTTAGGCTTTCTTGCTTCTCTAAGTATTTACATGCATCTCTGAGGAAGCTGGAGGTGCCCGAACTCTATGACTTCAGGAGCCAGGCCGCTAAATTGAGAGTTTGCTGGGCATGGATGGAGTTTTTCCCCCCTGTCTTGTGATAGCATGTTGTATGTGCAAGGTAGCTTCCTCACAGCGTATACTGACATAGCCATGAGATGAAAGAACCAGGGTTGGTGGGCCCACATAGGGGCCACCAGAATCATAGTGACTGGTTCCTGGTGCATCTTGTGGACTAGCTTGTTGAGTAGGGGAGTCGGGGGGGGGGGGCGGAGGCTTATTTGCCACTAAAATGATGTTTGCGAGACTCTCTTTTATCTCTGGCAGATCGGGTAGTGATTACGACTACGGCTTTGTCGAGGTTTTCAGCGCCACCAAAACCTTTGGTGCTGATGTGGTCTTATGAGGTGCCTCTGCACTTTTATGTTGTTTGGTGCTGACTCTCTTCTGACTAGAATGCTCAGACGCATGCCATATCGATGGTTGCGGGGAGGGCAGCCAATCATGGGGATCAGTGGGTTCTGTCGAGACGGGCCTGTTGCCGTCTGTGGCCTTCTCGACAAATCCGTTGAGGAAGCTTGTGGGGTTGTGTGCTTTTCATTTCGTGGTGTGGGTGAGTCCCTGTCGCCGGGATGTTGTCTCCCCATAGCAGAACCGGTGGCTAGCCTGCCGGGGACGGACGCCTCGTAATCTGTGGTTCCACAGAGAGGACAATGGCCTCCACATCAGAGGCATGGCTGGCACTTGAATCCCCGTCACTCGAGGTGCCTGCGACAACAGGGGAATTACTCTCAACCTGCTGCATGGTGTAGGCTGCCCACTGCTTCATCCGCCTATCATTTAGCATCTTCGGGCGTAAAAGTTAGCAAGACTTGCAGGATCGCTCATCATGATCACAAGGTAGACACTTGTTACACTTTCGGTGAGTGTCGTTCCATGGGTACTTGCCGTTACAAGACAAGCAAAACTTAAAAGGAGTCCTGTCCATAGTTCAGGTAAAAAGCAACAGCAAAACCAGAAGGGAAAAGGAGATGCATTCTACAAAGAATGAAACCCCAGGGCCCCACTCTCCCTACTGTATAGGCCTGGCCAGAGGGCCAAGGCCACGTGGTCGACAGCACCGACCGAGGCACCAGCCACCGAAAGCTGTAGTCGTCTTCAGCGTAGGTTCAGAAGTAGTCGTCGATAATGGATGGACAGATATTAAACAACCAACGGTCATGGATAATGAAATATAACTTTTGCAATTTCCGAGCTCCGCAAAAGGCGACCAGCTAGCTGGGCAGAAAAAACAATCTGAGGGACCTCGACGCGTGAGGGATTTGGAGTACACTACATGTCACGTTAGGGATAGTGTTACAAGCACGCCCATGTCGACGTCCCCTTTCGATTCTCGAAAGACAAGATGCAATAATCTGTGATTACCACTAGATGTTGGATTATATGCACAGCATGTGATTGTAAGCAGATTCACAAGCATCGGAAATATTGTTTCTATACACCGGCCTGGCTCTTGGCTTAACACTGCTAAATGGGCAGCGATTCACTAGTTCCAGATGGGTCACAGACAGGGCTAGATAGAACATACAGGTATCTTGGTGTGGCACTTTTGATTGGGGGGCTCCCTGTATTATCCTGGCCCATAAATATATCTCACATTGTGAGCTGGCAAATGAGGGGAAGAGGGAGTCTGGAAACTCCACTCAATTACCATAAGCTACTTGTGCAACTGACTTACGCAGACGAAAACATCACAAGTGGCACAGAATTAGACTCCTGTTTTAACTGTGAGAACAAGGTCCTGTTAGGGGGAACGGAAAGGGTGAGATAGGGAGAGGCTTTCTTTTAGAGCCTCGGTTCCTTTGAGATAAAAACTAACCAGGACCTCTCAGAATGACAACAATGTTACAGTTTATATACCCAGTTAGGCAATTTACATAATTACTAATATTTTGTTACATTCCCCCAACCATCTATTGGCCCAACCCTCTATTGGCTAACTTTACTACAATTAATGTAATTCCCATAGCTCTAAAATCCCATTGGATACATTCACAAAGTACAACCCTTTTGACACATGATCTTCTTCCCATATCAGTCATGACGTACACCGCATAATACATTTATCATTTATGACTAACTCTGTTTATTTTTTCGGACCATGTGACAGAAACCCATTTAACCCAAGCGATGATTGTGCAAGGCTTTCCATAAACACTTTAAGGGATGGGGAGCGAGAGAAATAAATAAGCATTCATTGGAAGCAGCAGTAAAATTCCTTACCCCATCAGATAGATGCTCCTGGCGTCAATACCATTTTTCCTGCATTCTTACATTTAATTCTATTTGCTAGTACCATTTCAAGTCATAGCCTTTGGCATACATTCTACTAATTTCCCTGCAAACCCATAAACCATCAGATCTGGTCATCAAAAAAAACAAGCCTTCGTGCTCCCAGGGAAATTACACTTTGCATTTAAGACACCAATCCAATCATAAAAATCTAACAAATGGCTTTCTATTCAGTTCTTGCATTCAACCCTTTGCAATCTTAGAAAAAATGCTCATATGCGGTTTACTTTTGACCCCCTTCTGTTACCTAGGTCATCCAGCTCTACGTCTCTACTTTCAGAATAATGTTATATCCAGAGAACAAAACATTTCGGGGTTATCTAGACCATCCACGTTCACTTTCAATTCGCATGACTTGCCCTCAGAGATGATCATTTTAGAAAATTTGGTTCTAAAAGAAACTGAACAAGTAATTCGGTATCCAAGAACACAATCTGGACCAAATTTGAAATTACAAGAGTTCCAGGCAATACAGACATTAGCTGATGATCCCTCGATAATAATTAAGGCTGCAGATAAAGGCGGGGGTATAGTGGTCTGGGAAGCAACCAAATATGACCAAGAAGTCTTGCGACTTCTGTCTATCCCAGGCCACTATATTCGGATTGGCCATGATCCATCCAAATCTATCAAGGATAAGATTCTGGCACTCACTGAGGAAGGTAACCATGCAGGGTTTCTTATGATAAAAGAATCTGAATATATTAACTTTTCAGAGGAGCGAACGCCCCTGTTTTACATCATGCCAAAAATACATAAAAATATTGAAAATCCTCCAGGTCGACCCATAGTCTCTGGCTGTGGTTCCGTACTTGAACCGATATCAAAATACATCGATTTTTTCATAAAACCTTTGGCCATGGCCACTCCCACCTTTTTACTGGACTCACGAGATGTAATTAACCTGGTCGAATTAAAACCATTCGATCCATCTACACAAATATTTGTCTCTCTAGATATTGAGGCGTTCTATACAAACATACCTCAAGACAGAGCAATTCTCAGTTTAAGAACTATTCTAGATAGGAGACCACTTCCCCACATCGTGCCAACAGAATTTCTGTGTAAAGCAGCTCAATTGGTTTTGACCAATAGCTTCTTT
This sequence comes from Ambystoma mexicanum, assembly GCF_040938575.1. Taxonomy (NCBI): domain Eukaryota; kingdom Metazoa; phylum Chordata; class Amphibia; order Caudata; family Ambystomatidae; genus Ambystoma; species Ambystoma mexicanum. The sequence continues at coordinate 830,246,392 of NC_090936.1, forward strand.
AAATTCGCTCCAAATTTGGCCATAATCTTTATGTCCCTACTTGAGGAAGAAAAAATTCTGCACATCTCGAATCCGTTCAGAGAAAAAAATCAAGATATATTGTCGATACATCAACGATATATTCACGATCTGGGAAGGATCCTTGGAAGCATTGCTGTCGTTTGTGGAATGGCTCAATAAAGTGGACACAGACATCCATTTCACTTTTGAGCACTCCACGTCGAGAATTGCATTCCTGGACCTATCAATTTTTACTGATGGAGGTTTCCTCCACACGGAACTACACAGAAAAGTGACTGAACGAAATACAACACTCAAATATGAGAGTCAACATCCGGCAAGTCTTCTGCGCAATTTGCCATATGGCATGTTCTTGCGATTAAGTCGAACTGTACAGACATCAATAATTTTACAAAACATGCACTGGTCTTGGAACAAAGATTATTGGAACGGGATTACCCCAAAAGACTCATAAAAAAATCCAGAAAAAGAGCCCGTTTTGCAAATAGGCCCTATTGCTACCCAAAGCCCAACCACAGAAAAAAGAACTAGTATGCGTATCAACATTTTGCCAACATAGTGAAGCTATAAAAGGCATCATATTAAAAAACTGGTGCATTTTAAATGCATCAGGAACTATGTTACCCAAACCTCTCTTTGCATTTAAAAAGAGTAAAAACCTAAAACAGAAAATCGCACGCGCCAGCAGAAGTAATTTCAAACCTGCCATGATACGGGATCTTAATCAAAATCCGGTTTTCGGGCATTATCCATGTACCACCTGTGTGGCTTGTAAGTTTTAAAAAGAAAACGACTTTGTTCTTCATGCAACAAAAAAACGGAGACCTCAGGACCTTTACGACTTGCAAAAGTAAAAATGTAATCTACGCAATTCGGTGCCCATGTCAAAAAATGTACATTGGAAAAACGACCCGGGAAGCAAGTACCAGGATCAATGAGCACCGTTCGAAAATAAAAACTCGTAACCTCAATGCACCGATGGTGATCCATTATGTGGAGATGGGCCACAAAGCAGATCAAATGGAATGGTTTTGTGTGGAAAAGTTTTTTGGTCATAACCCCACTCAAATCCTAAAAAATCTATCTTATAAAGAAGAACTATGGATTTTTAATCTAAAAACATTGACTCAGGGGTTAAACACTTTGGAACCCGGGTATTCAGACACTTAATATCCTTTTCTGATCTTTTTCAGTTTATTCATTTTCCATTTTTCCCTGTTCCCATGCAGTGGGTCAGGCACCGATGCTCACTGGAATGTTTGAGTTTCTTCGTTGACATGGTAACTTGATTTGCTTTGCCTTCGAGGCATGCCCCATGTTGCTATTCCGTGACAGACGTCTGGGTCACGTGTACTGTTATTGCGCATTTGCGGGGAGATCCAAATTGTCTGCCGAGCAATGCACACTTCCTGGGTGCGGCTTGGGCCTGGTCATTTTTTCAATTTAAATCACTCGATTCAGTTTGAGCGTCTTGGTTGCCGTGGTAAAGTGAGGTGGTCGCGTGTAAGCTACGTTGCCTAGCATTTACGGGTGATTTACGCACACGTCATGTGGATCAACAATCACGTGCCCCCCAGGCCAATCACTATCCTATCAACGCAGCACAGTGTAACCACGTGATAGGAAGTCAGTTGAATTTAACACGCTGGAAAGTCGATGCAGTTCAGATGCGCATCTTTTGCTCTTTAGTACTAGCCGGAGATGACCTGAGCAAGTGGCTGGACCTGCGGACTTCTGTTCCCGTTCCAACAGCGGCTACCAACATCATAAGTTGCCATTCCAAGGTAAGTAGCTTTGTGCTATAGAATAACCTAAATGGTATTTTGTCCGGCATTGTTAAACGAGGCGTATGGGTCTTTGCAATGAGGTTGTTTAGCTTTGGATCAGACATCCCAGATATTGGTTATATCAAAAATTAAATTAAATTTCCTTAGCTGTCAGACAATTGGAGGGCCCTTGCATATAACGAGGGATAGTGTGCCAACTTATAGCTATGTTATTTAGATCTGAGTCAGCCGTGGAGCACAACTCTCGACTTGTTTTCCTTGTTGTTGCGTAGATGTTTGGACCTCCTTTGATATATGGACATTGAAAAAGACATCCATGGTAGCATAAAAGCTTTTCCACCTGCACCCCTCTGGGTCTTATAACAGTAGATATGATGTTTGGGGTCGTTTTTCCTTCCATAATCGTTTTACCTGTAGTCTTATTGGTTAATATGGCACGAGTTTCCTTTATCTCTTATGGATAGGGTCTTTGATACAATTTCTTTCAAAACCCCTACAGATTGGAGCCTAAAGTTCAGCCATCCACCACGCAGGATCGCTAACCGGAACATTGCCAATTAGCACAACAGTGTTACCAGTTCCATACATATTTAATATAACGGATTGACTCCTGTTACAGTTGCTAAGGTTGGTTTGCAAGTTTTCCTTCTAAAAACTTTCCAAGAGCTTCTTACAACTAATGCATGTGGGTTTGGTTTCTTTTCCATTTGGTGTGCATTTAATTTTCCATCACTCCTTTGTTTCACATCCATGATCTGCACCGGCCTGGTCTAGGGACATTGATTTTCTATGGCAGCACTCCATGCATGAGGCCCTTAGTTTAACCCTAATATATATATATATATTGGGGTGATTCTAGCAGGACAGCAGCAGAATATTTTATGTCTGCAATTAAGCTTTGTGAAGTCATGTACTTGCACTTTCTTCCCATCCTCCTTTACTTTCCTCTTTTCATTTAGCTTTAGTTTTAGATAGGGAACGAACTGATGGTTCCATATATTTGTTTTTGTTTGTAGACAACTACCTATAATCTCCTGATGAAGACGTAACAAAACCAACGTTAACACTTCGAAACCGGTCGAGAGAAACCTAGGATAAGTCTACCCGTGAAGATTCTTTTTGGCCTATCCAAATTGCTGACCACTGTTTTTAAAATCTATGGTGGCCATGCATTATGTGTTGTTGCTGCTGACCACTTAAAAAACCTATTGTGGCCTTGCACTATGTGTTGTTTTGCACAAAAACTTTCTGTACAATAATCAAATTATGGATGAATTGTTACACTTGTTATATGTTTTTATCTTGTACTTATTGATGAGTTGTAGGAGCAGTTTGATGGATGTAGTATGGATGTGGATGAATGTATGAATGATTTAATAGGATGATTTCTATCAAATTTTGATATTCTTTTAAAATATTCCTGCTATGTTAAATAAATAATTGCTTCAGTGCAGATTAATTTGTGATTAAATTCACAGAATAAAATGTATTAGGTACAATAAAACCCTTAATACGCTTTTTTGCAAATTGTTTCCTCTGGACTTTCTTTCTGAGATGAAACATCAAGCTCTCCAAACCAGGCAAAAAAACGAATTCCTGCGGATCCAGGAACTCTGCGGCCTGTCAAAACTACAACTAGGTGAAACTTGCATTCTGCAATGTCTCCATGTATCCACAATAAACCCCATATTTCCCATTGCCCTAAACGTGTCTGCAATTTAAACCATTGTTGAATTCCTACATGTTAGTTTCCCCTTCAATGAACTCCTGGCATGCAAAAAGCTCCCCACTATGTACTTCTGAGCGCTACACATTGTATATTGCACAATACATTGTATCCATGCCACTGCTACTCATGTTGCTGCCTACTGTGACTCTAAAAATATATCAGTAACACTCAGTTCAATTCTTCTAACTACATTGAACACATATTTAATTGCAACATCGCATCTAAACCGCCACACCACGGCTAAGTACAATTTACGTAGTGTGACCTCTTTTCAATGTTGGGACCTAAAATGTCTACCCCAACAAGGTGCAAACACTTGCTCTATTAATGTCCAGTAAAACGCATGACAGAGGTGTGCAAGGCCAGCATATAAAAAAAAAAGCCAGGCTTTCATTGCTGTACGAAAAGCCAGAACATTTTTGATGGAATGAATTTCAATGGACAGACTATTCCAAAGACGAGGGGGCACAACCGAGAAACTTTGATCACCTCTGTCTTTAAACTTAGATATTGGAATCAACAGCAGCATATGGCCTTTTGAGAGCAGAGCTCTCGTGGGCTGGCAATGAAAAATGTTCTTTTCTACTAAGGAGGGGCCAGGGGTGGAAGCATTTAAAAGTGAGACAGAGCACCTTGAACATAACTCTGGCTTAAACAGGGGGCCAATGTAGTATTTGCCGACATCGAGAGAGTTGGTAAATCAAGTGAATGGCAGCATTTTTGATTCTTTGCAAATGTTCACTTTGATAATCTGGAGTTCCCCGGTAAAGGGAATTACAGTAGTCCATCTCCCAATTGATTAGGGAACCAACCACCACAGACAAGAGTTCTTGGTCCAAGACCGGAAGGGTTCATCAAAGAAGGCATAATGTCAAAAAAAGAGGATTTTACTAATGGATTAATTTGGGAAAACAAGTTCAAATCATGACACCAATAAAAGGCCAGATTTGTAATTTAGATGTGAACGACATTGCTGAATTGAATAATGAAAGAAGGGGCATACATGTATCGACTCTGTGAGCTTGTGTTTTGGACCGAAGAGCATAATCTCCATTTTATAACAGTTTCACTGATAACATTTTCTACCAACAAATGTTCTACCTCCTTGATGCATCTATCCAATGCTTCCAAGTTAGACTTGGTGATTGCCTACTTTCAGGTAGTCTTGAGTATTGTCTGCATAAGCGTGGTAATATAAGTTGTGTTTGTAGAAGATGTTGTATAAAGGTTTTTCATATGAATTTAAAAGCAAGGGCATAAGTGGAAGCCCTGGGGGGCACACTACACTTTACTGAGTGTATGTACAGAGGACAGAAACTGAAGTAATATCACTTCTTGTGTTTGTTCCGATAGAAAGCATCTGAACCAGTTCAGGATGTTATCTGAGCAACGCGCATGCTGTTCCAGTGAATGGGGGAGGATATCATACTTAACTGTGTCGAAGGCCGCTGATACGTTGAGCATTAGCAATAAAGTCATGCCTCTTTGTAGGATTGCTGGATAATGTCATCGCAGGCACGAAGAATGTCCTTTTCTTTCCCATGACTGGGAAGAAAACCAGATTGGAATTGATTAAGAATAAGGTTACTTTCCACAAAAACATATGGTGGGATACAGCTTAATAATTAGATCAGAAATGTACTCCACTGCGATAGTAATGCACTTAAATCATGGCAAATTTAAGTCAGATCAAGGGTTGGGTACAGGAAGAGTGTTCTCAGATGTGCTTTTTGCAACCAAGCGCGAAGAAATGTTGTTTTGAATGTCAGAGATCTTGGACACAAAGGACTGTTCTGAACCTCATAACGTTCATGAGTAACGCGGATGGTCGATCGTTTGAAACAATTCCTTAGAAATATTATAGCCCTTAGCAATTATTTAGTTAATAAAATGTATCTTTAGCAAAGAAAATTGCTTGGTTATATTTCCTAAATTAAGCCAGTTGCACCATTGTGTCCTTAAGTGGGAATCTCAGCAGTCAAACTACTATCAGCCTTGAAGCCTTGCCGGGATCAGGATAGGGTCTCAGAACACAGTGGGATCAATTTACTTTCATTGAGTCTTGAATATCTATGTGTAGTGTCATGGCAAGAAGTTTCAGTGTGAATGTTTTTATATCAGGCCCTTTGAATCCCTCTGAAATGCCAACATCAACATAGAGAGAGATAAAGAGAGCAAGCAAGTGTGTGAAGAGAGATAAATAGAAAGCAGAAGGAGAGAGAAGTTGGATCATCAAGGGAGCGAGAAAAGACAGGAAGAGGAGGAGACAAAGAACTAAGGGGAAAGGGGAGAAGAAAAGGAAGATCAACAAACTGATAAAGGAGAGGAGATGGAAAACACTTCATAGAGGTAAGAAGCAGAGATGGGTAAGAAGAAGAATGTTCTGCAGATAGTGGTGAAAGGAGAGTGCAAGTCAAGAGTGGAGAGAGAGAACAAAAGACAGGATAAGGCAGCCCCAGAAGGATAAGTTGAGAACAAGTGCCAAAGTAGTGGAGGAGGAGGAACACCAGAGAAGTCAGGGAAAGGAGCATGAAAGCTAAGGGAGAGGCAGAGAGGTAAAGGTGTGTGCGCCATGGAAGGAAGTAGTACAGAACCTAAAAGAAATCCATGGGGTCACAGTTCTGCAAGGGGAATGCAGACTTTCAAGACTTGGGCCAGGAGGAGGGTTTGTTAGTTTGTTTGGAGGCGGACTTGCAGCTGAGGTTAGACCTGAGGCAAGGTTCTTCAAAGTGACAACTAAGACCACCTGAGTAGGCATACGTGAAAGCTTATAGGAAGGGAAAGGCCGAGTACCCAGGGGTTCATCTGTTGAGGATACATCTGAAACTTAACCACTGTCAAAAGAACTTAAGGGAACTGGGTGTCATGATCTCTGCTTCCAAAAGGTCAGGGTTTTCCCAACTCCCTTGGAAGCAGATCCATAACCCAGGTTCCGAGTGCCAACCAGTCCCAATTGGGACCTTTTGGACCCAGTCCTGGCGCCAGTGGCACCAGGCTTATAAATATGCCCAGTCCCAGCGCTGGAAGCGCCGGGCTCATAATGCTTGGGTGGACTTACCTGCAGCAGACCATGCTGCTTACTTGCCTGCCAGTTGAGTCTCTGATCCTCTTCTGTTTGGAACTACTTTTCCTGTTGGGTGGGGCAGGAGCCACTCCCTAGATTCAGAACACTGGAACTCTTCTGGAAAGCAGGAACTCTTTTCTTACCTAGGCGTGGCTGTGGAAGGAGACACCTAAGCACTACAGGAGGCTATTTAAACCACACCCGATGGATGAATCTTGCTTTGCGTTATTCTGCATCCTCAGCAGCAGAACGCTCATCGTGTCTTCTGCATCTGATCCTGGGCCTAAGAAAAAAGGCTTACCATTCTGAATCCAGTCTTCAGCAACACCTATAAAGACAAGAAAGAACAGGTTAGCATTACGGTCTTCAGTGACAGCTCTTCACTTACCTGGTCCATCGGCTGTCACCAACGCCTCGCGCTGCATTCCGGCATCTGAAAGACAAAGGCTTACCAACTCTTTGCACGCTCCGGAGGCCTTCGGCGCTGCATCCCGCATCTGAAAGACAAAACAAGGTGCGTTTAAAGACATTGGGGAACTTTAATACTCACGTGCCATTACTCCTTTCCACATCTAACCCAGTGGGTATTCCGGCACCCTGCAGCCGCCCCGAACTTGTACCTGCAAAATAAAAAGACAGTTAGAGCGCATCGTGAAGCAGGCAACAAGCGCTTACTTACGTGCTTCCAGGCGCTTCTATTCATCACACGGGCTCCATCTTCAACTCACTTCAGCCCGCCATCCGCCATCGCGGGAACCCTGCAAAACAAGAGACATCATTACTAAAGACTTTAAAGACATTAGAATTACTCGAAACTTACCGTTCGTGCAGTAAACGACGGACAGCAGTCCTCTGAAGTCAAGAGGCCTGCTCCCCTTATCCAGTGAAGAAACTGGTTACAGCACCCTGCCTCAAGGCAGATGGAGAGCACGGCGTTCACTTACCTAAGGTGAGAGCGTTAACCTTTGGGGTTCTTCAGGAGAAGAGAAAGGGAAGAAGAGAGAGACATTCAATAACCCAGTTCATTAATCCCACATTTTCTATCTGCAGACATCTTACCCTTCGAGCCAGACATACAGTGCACAGAGGTCCAGCCCAAAGAGCCAGCCGTGTGTTACACATCACCTTTGAAGATACGGTATATGCCCAGTCAAGACCGGCGCCTCTACGGGAATCAGGTGAGCGTTACACTGGGTGGGGTCACCTGGTAGTAGAGTCCAGGATGAACAGCATGAGAGACAGAAGACCGCTACACCAGTCAAATAAGAAAAAAGACCAAACAAAGAAGTGTTTGGGACACTATAAAACTCCATGGATGTGAGTGACTGTTTTGAACCACTGGATAGTGGATTTGACCTAAGAGAACTAGGAACGGGCAGAGGACCAAGCTTCCAAAGAAGGCAAAGATCCATGGGGACTGTTCTACTGCTTCATTAACTGTTTTCACTCTCATCTGTGTTGCTTCAGTCTAACCCAATCCTTTTGTATAATATTAATAACTAAAACCAGACAAAAACGTCAACTTGGTCTTGAGTTATCTGTTGATCACACAGCCATGGCAAGACCCAATCCAGATGAGAAAGATAGGCATTAAAAATCTTTAGTTTTTATTGGGCCATTGCTTAATGCAACTCATTTATATGTCTAAATGAAGACAGATCAGTAAGGAGATAGGTGTGGTGTGTCTACATTTAAGAACTTTTGAAAAGAAGTTCACAACGATTATCCAACTGATTACCAGGCTAAAAACATGGAAACCCCAATAGGAGAAAATACAAAACAATGTATTGGTGCAGTGAAGAGTATTCCTGGAGGAGAAGTGTAACTGGACCTTTATGAGAGGAGTATGAGGAATCTTTGAGAAACATGCTGGTTCAGGATACATAATTTAAAATACTTTACGACTCACAATGAGCTAGTTACTTGGAAATTAAAAAAACCTGGTCCCCAATTGCTAACAATTTGTTGTGAATTCCTTATGCAAACCTGTACAACTTATGCACTGTAACTCTGCATGTGTGATTTACTTCTGTCTTGGTACGCGAATCTCTGAACTGTCCCTAACTTTTTCATGTAGCCTCAATGAGATGGAGGGCAGAATCTTTGTGGTGCATAGGCAGGAACACCATGGGCCTCATTCTAACTTTGCCGGTCCGGAAACAAAGGTGCTGGTAAGCTCACCAGCACCCTTGTTTCCGGACCAGCAAACTACAGGTTTGCCTGCCGTGGCTGCTGTGCCCGACAGGTCTGACCCTGCCGGGCGCAGCTGTCATGGTAGGCAAACCCTTCATGGAAGCACCATTAGCAAGGGTGCCAGTGCTTCCGTGTCCCCACGTGTCCCATAGAGACCCATAGGACTCTATGGGAATGGGGATCTACAATTTACAGGTACCTGACTTCCTGGGCCGCCAGACTCATAATGACCCAGTGGCAGCACCAGGAAGTCAGGCGCCGGTAAATTATTACGGGTCGGGTGGCAACCCACCGGTAGCACTGGCAGGGTTACCTCCGGACCCGTAATGAGGCCCTATGTCCTTCACTGGTTCCATTTGAATAATTATAAAACACAGTAGCATGTCATGCTTGACTCTTGCAGCTTCTAAATGATGTAACAACAGGTGTTATCACCATCCCATTTTGAATGGTACTTGATTTATCAACCTGGGAAGGATGAAGGGAGAAGTCAACCCTGCCATTCAAATATCAAAGCACAAATGCTTGCCATAGACTGCCATGGTCAGGACCTGTCAAATACGTCAGTTGTAAGGGCACCTAATTACTGTTATCTATGCAACAACCATAGCACTCTTTCTAAATCTCTCGGAATTACAGATTCAAAATAATACAATCCCCCCAAAAATAGTCCCGAAACTTAATTTAATTCTCCCAAATTATTCAATGTCCAATGTGCTTCATTATTGATTAAAGTGCCTTTAAACAATGTTCCACATGATAGACAATAACTGGGTGGAGTTTGTTAGAGCCCACCGGATTATATGCCTCCAAGAGACTTGGGTTGTAAACGAAGAAGATATCTAGGGATTTGCAACTTACAGTTTGCCAGCAAGAAAAGGATCGAAAGGGAGACCTAGCGGGGGCCCGTTAGTGTCAATAGATGTCTCATTAAAGGTAACTGTTTATATGATAGATACTGGGAACCAAGATATATTGGAGTTACATTTGAAGTTTCCAGATGGGCAAGGGTTGCTGCTAATTAGTATCTATAACAGGGCATTAAAGGGAGGCGATCTGACTGATCTAAATTATATTGAGTCAAGTATTAACATAGAGTTTGGGACTTTAGCATTGACACAGGGCCTATTTGAAAAGGAAGATTGACTCTAAAATATCCTGGATTTAGCACTTGCCTCCATTATGCTCAGAACCTGTAATGACAGAACCTGTGGCTACTGTGACGATTCACAGGATCTAGTCACTTCTCCCGATGAGGGAGCCCGTCCCTGTGAGGCTAGGGAGGTGAGGCCACTACCCAACAGGTGGAAAGCGGGACCTCACAGGGAGACTCCTCTCATGGGAATAAGGACTCCTGTTCTGTGATGGAACTCCCTAACCACCTTTTCCCTTGGGACCAAGTCCTTATCAGAAATCCCTGATAACACTACTGTCTGTCAACTTTGAACCACAAATTAAGGTGATCAAGAAGAAGAAGAGCCAAAGAAACCTGCAGAGTAATAGCAGGTTGCCTTTCCATAGTACTGAGAAGGGTTGGCCCTAAGGAAGCATAAAGATTATCTCAACAATAGTAAAGGAGGATTTTGACTTTGCATTGGGGAGGACTCAACCACAGGGAATAAAGAGTGAGAAAGGACTGGGAAATAGAGAGAGCAGCTGGTGTGAACCTTGCCCAGCCCAGGAAGTTCAAACCTGGGAACACGGAGCTGCAAGAACGCTGATCCGTAGTGGCGGTGATATTCAAGAGCAGTTGACGGAACGCTGCGCAGGAAGCTAGGCTCCTGACCAGGGGAAGAGTGGGAAAGAAGCCAGCGGTGGCATGATGTCGGGGAGGTGGACCATGTGGTCTTGCAACTGCACTGGAGCCGTGTGGCCCAGGTCTCTGCAGAGCCGCAAGGATGAAGCAGGGAGCGAAGTGAAGGAAGCAAGAAGCGCTAAAGCAACGCAAGCCAGCCCATCACCTCAGGAAGAACCGGTGATGCTGTCCTAACATGTAACAGGTAGCGGGAGACCAAGTAGGGGTTTGGGGCAGCCCAAGAGCCAAGAGAACCTCAGGAGTAATCTCTCTCTTCACAGTAGTGACACTGTAGGGTAACTTCACAACAAACGCACAAAGAAAAAACAACCCACTAGGGAAAAAGGCTAGGTGCACCCTTTTTCAAGAAGAACAAGAGCTTTATTTTGTATGCAAAAATGAAAATGGCAACATGGTATTATTTGTCTACTGTCGCAGAGCTCTCTCTCATCATCAAAGTGGACTTCACCTTATAAATATCAAAATCGTCATTTATAATGCATTCAATATACAGTATTCATCCCCAACCCTCATTGGCTAACCTCTATGTACGTGCTAATAGTCACATATGGGCCCTTCTCCAATTGGTTGCGTTGTTGTCTCCTCCATTTTCTCCCCATGTGGGTAACAGCCTCTCCACATCAAACCGTTGCAAAGTAATTGGCTAAACTTAAAAAGGCACCACCCTGTCTTTGCTTCTAACCACATTATGTGCACCTGGTCGTCAACATGAACTCAATCGATAACTTCGAGGTCAGCCTGGTCCTTGCAAGCAAAGCAACTCTTTTCTCATCGCCATCGCAGACACACAATCTTATACACATTAGCATAACCCTTTGCTCTCCCTGGTACAAATCACAGACCTTGTTGTTCTCTGCTCCCCCCGTATCCATTACCCCTCTCAAGAGGTAGGCCTGGTGTCCCAATAATCAATCCAATTCATGAAGTATTTAAGAGTCTTATTCCTGCACATCTGGTAATTCAAATAGAATGTCCATTATTCTGGGAGATGCTGGTGTCCTAAATCTCAGTTCATGTTTTGGCAGCTCAAGAACTCTGCCCCGGCTCCCATGAGCATGGCCTTTGTAATGGGCCGAAGCCCTTCTTACCATTGGCTGCTCGTATTCCTACCCAATTGTTCAAAGCCCTAGCTAGATACATTTATGTGTGGGTGTACGCGCATGTTCCCTACCGTGCCTGGGAATTAGAATGTGATAACCAGGCAAGAGATGGGGCCTCGTTGTTCTGTGTCTTTGACATGGCGTGCAAGGATTCAGGCCTACTCTTAAGTACAGTGGTGGTTCATGTTATAACTATCACACACAGGCAATGTATTCTATGTGACACTTAACACAAAGCAAATGGTTAGCTTTGCCTGTATACCTTTCCAAAGTACATGCGACTTTGCCAGTTGTTTCCACTCATAAGGTTTCCCACGTGTTAATATATTTCCGCAATCTAAATTGTTTGTGAGGGGCAGTGATTTGAACATGCATCCCAACATCCCCCCCTTTAGATAATCCTCTATTAACTAACTTCTCCTTTTCGCTCTATCAGCTTCATCCTTTGGGACCCATGCCCCATGCACATGACACAATCTGCCCCCTTCCCGTGCATATTTCTCTGGGGTGCATGTGAGATATATGCAATCCCCATCACCCACTAAGTCCACCCAGTGCTCATTATAGTTCTCTGAATCTGGTGGGAGGGATGTTAATGTCCCAGGGGGTTATATAGGTCTTTCAATCCTGACCATACGTGGCTTATTTGGGTCCTCAGTTTGAGCCTGCCCATCTTTTGTACCCGGAAGAGCCATTCCTGCACCTATAGTAACTATCATCATTGCGCTGTTCGGAATAGTCTTTGCACAGCATCAAAGCATCATCTGGCACGTGCGGAACAACACCAGTAGGAGCACCATGATCGGAACCAGTATTTTCACCACTGCCCCAAGCCAGGATGGGGCTCATGAGAACAACGTGTCGAACTAATCTTCACCCTGCACAACTGCTTCACTTTCCATACCAGTCTTTAACTTGTGCAAGGCCCCTATGATGTGCGTTAGGGACCCATTCTCTGCGTCATTTGGGTGATGTATGTGCAGCAAGATAACCCTATCATTTTGCAAATGCCCCCTTCCATTGCCGTTAGGAAATCTAGGACGTACCGGTTTTGGAGTGTCATCAACCGGATCGCCACCACCTCGCTCTTGATAGCATTTAGGCCTTGTCCAGTATCATTCGCCAACGGGATCACTGGCCCCTGAACGATATGCAAACACTTTGCATTTGCTGTAGCCTGGACCGCTGGCATCAGGAGAAACGCAAAGAACACCTCATTCTTGGTGTACAGCCAGTATTTGTCTGGAATTGCTTTGAGCAACTTAGAGGAATCTTCCGACAGCTAGTTTGATCCCTTCCTTTGTAATTTCACTGCTTGCTTCTTCATTCTCATCCCGGGGGGTTGAATGGAAGCTGGGATGGATTGTGATACTTCATGCTTGGATGCTACTGTCAGTTGAGCTTCAGGCACTACAAGAATAGCAGAGTGCAATGTTGCCAATGCACACGTGCCTCGCAAGGAAGGAGGAAGATGCAGATATGTCTGTTGACTGCATACACAATACAGTTCAATCAGTGCTGCTGTTCCTTTTGCAAGATCTGGAATTAACATTGTCTTATTGAACTTAGTATTAGTGCCCACAGTAACAGTCCCATGCCTTCGAAAACAAAACTGAAATTCCTCTGCAGGGTGAACTTTACTGGGATTTCATGTGCTTCAATCCTTGATATATATGCAGTCCATGTTGTAAAACAGTTCTTATTGACGTTCCATATCACTTCTTCTGTGAACCCTGCCTTCTCCCCCTGCCGCACAGCGCACCACCGTCTTCTCCCATCTGTTCGGCACAAACAGCACTCCATCCAATTTTAACATGGGCCGTGGCTTGCATTGGGTGCACTGTCATCTTTGGCACACTTTTCTCCATCTTTGTCCATTACTACAACTTGTATCTTGTGCCTCTGGAACAGACTGCAGACCCCACACAGTGCTAAATGCACCAAACACTGAGTCTCCAAGGGTGACATTTCCTGGGGCACTAACATTTTGGGTGCGCAAGACATGTGGGGGATGAGGGAGCAGACATAACAACGTCTGTTATACCTCTGTTAGCCTACCGAGTTCATATGAATGTACCACATATTACTGAATTCCAGGTGGTGCATGTCGTCCATTGTATCAAAGACCACACCTGTGTACTGGTTGTATTCCTTTTCTCATCTAAACCCAGTGTAACCCGCACCTTTAAGTTCAATATTATTGTGTCTGGTTGTCTCATTTGTTTAAAATTCACTACTGTGGTCATATAATCATCACTTAGTGTTGTAGCATCAAACAATTGATTGTTTTCACCTCCCCTTATGTTACACCCCCATCCCACCTTTATATGACCCAACCGTATAAATTCACTAGATAAATATACAAATGAACCAAAGAAAAATCTACACAAGAGGAGGATAAAATATCCTTCCACAAAAATGCTGAAACATGTACCGTTAGTACCACTGGAAAATGCAGAAACTCGCAAATACATTGCACACAACAAATACCAATAAAAACATTCAAATAATAAAACATAGATAGACTTCATGCAGCAAATATTGTTTTCACATAAAAAAGAATCACCAGATTAAAAACACTGATAAAATACTTATTGTCGGGGACAGCATTTGTGGTGCCTTTCTAACATCAGACGAATGCACCCATTACCCTAATTCCTTCACTCTTACCGCAATCAGAGTAGCATACACCACAGTGTAAGGTCTGTTTTATTGGGGCTCACTCCATCTGCGGACAAAATTCTTTACGTAAACCCTGTCACCAGGGAACAGCTGTAATTGTGGCGAGTTCGCAGATTCTGGTGCAGCACTGTTTTCACCCTCTTTGGGTCAACGTGGAGCAATCTGTTGACAAAGGTATTTAATACACTTTGCTAACTGAGTCAAATATGAATGAAACTCATCCCCCAAAATCGAAAGAGCCCTATGAGCATAAGATGCACTATGCACAGGAGACAAAGGTGTGGGCATACCCCATCACTATTTCATGCGGGGAGAGGTGATTATCCTTACAGGGCTGAGACCTCAAACTGAACAGGGCCAGAGGAAGGCAGAGCACCCAGTTCTTCTTTAAGGTGACACATAGCTTAGAAAGTTTTGCCTTCACCAAACCGTTCATCCTTTCCAAAACAACACCATCGTTCTGGGGGTGATAGATAGAACACATCTTGCGTTTAATTCCCAAAAGAGCCACAATTTCCTTTGAACAGTTCATTAAAGAAGTGGGTACGGTTATCACTTTAGAGCGTTTTCGCACACCTCCTGTTAGGAAAGATTTCATAATTGTATGTAATCTTCCCTCCATGTGTCAACCCCAAACTTTTTGCTGCTGTTTAGACACCATTGAGTGACTTTGCCAGAGAAGCACAGCCTTCAGCTGCAGTCCTCTGGGCTTTTGCTCACTTTTTATGGGGAAACTGACATGCCCTTAAGACAGTCAGTACTGGGAGACTTTGTATCCCTTAGTCCTTTCCTCATGTTGCAAGTTTTGTGCAACATGTAACAAGTGTGCAATGTATCTTACCATAGAGCACACTTGGGTCTATAGTCATTTCCCAAGGCCTTAGAAACTCTTGCTGGACTTTTTATGAACTGTGCAGATGTGTCAAGGACAGTTCTGGTGGCAGCTATCTTTTTGGATTCTTTTTAACCCTTTCCTGCCATGTTAACCGTGTTCACCGCATTTGGCACAAATAGGTAGCCTGGCTCCACGAGGTCCTTTGTCTTGTCCTTTGGCCATCTTGCCCCTTAACCGTCCCCAGGTCGAGCCGACCCGGGTCAGTACTTATTTGGTCATGCATTTTCCTGCAAATCCCAATGCTTTCACGGGCTTCTGCATGCCTTGTGTGTGTGCCTCCAGGATGTGGGCTGGAATGTCTGGTTCCAATACACATCCTGGGAGCCAGAGAGTCTGGAGTGCCACGAATGCCTGGGACCACCATGGTCCGTGATTGGTCCACGTATGGAGTGTGTGTTTGAGAGCAGATCTCCCATTGGGTCCTCTCCGTTTTGGCACGAAGGGGACTTTGGATAAGAAGAGGATGAAAACACCACTACCAGGGTCGATCTCCTGAGTTCGCATTGAACTAAGGATAGGAACCAAGTATCCTGAAACTACGAAGCTGAGTCGAGGAACCGCTGGTGACCCGCTGGAAGTTTTGGCACCCTGAGCCTGCTGTCGTCCAGTGGGACCCCTCTGCATCTGGTCATCCTAGAAGTTCTACAAAGACGCTTCGACCCATTGGAATAGTGGGACCAACTATTCTCGGCACCTTCATCAAACCCTGCAAGTAAGCTTTCTCGGAAGTGTCCCTGGGCTAACAAGTGGACTGACCAACTTATCCAGTTGCTTTGCTCTGTCACCGCCACCGTTTCGAGGAGGCCCTTGAAAATTGGTATATTGCTAGCTCTGTCTTCAAGGCACCGTCACAACGAATTTCTTACACTTGGCGTTCCCAGGTCTGAAGTGAGACGATTGCGCGAGGACCGGAGTGAATGATGCTACTGTGTTGCCCTGCCGCGGCAACGTCCTTTGCAAGTCTGCTGCATTTGTGACCCTCTTGCCCCTGAAACCTGCTGCAGTGACACTGGGTCGATTCATCCACCTGGAGCGGAGAAATCGCCACTGTCCCGTTTGGGAATCATCGCTGTATCTCAGAAACTAAAAGGTGCTGAGACATCCTTTTTGCCGCATTCGAACCTGCAAGCAAAGTGGACTGACCTACCGAAGTTTGGGTCCGCTGCATCGGGGACGGTGAGTACTCAATACCCCAACCAGTGGCACTGAGCGCAAGAGCCCATTTTTTTCCACTGCTATTGCGAAATAGCGACTCAATTCCAAACTCTCGAACTGCCTCTGCCTTCAAGTGGTGATCCTTCTTGAATAGTGGGAACTTATTCTTCATCGCCTCATCCACCTTCCTGCGCTGCTAGAGACTCCTGAAGAGATACCTTTTTGCCCATTGGAACAACTGCGTACGCTTGCATTGCATGTACTATTGAGCACAAGGCTCCCCTCTTCTTAGGGCTTGGACGGTCTCTTAGTTAGGTGTATTTTCGATGCGGAACTGGGCCTAAAAAATATCTGCACTGCCTGTTTCCTTCCCATGTAGGTTGTCGGCATATTTTGTGCATTTATCCCTTTAGTCCCCATTGGTCTTGTATATACATTGTATTGATAGTGTGTTGTTGGTTTACTTGGTTTTACTGTGATTCTTTTGCTATGGTCTATGTTACAAAGGCCTTGTAATAAATGTGTCTATATTTTTTATATAAGACCTATCCATAGTAATTTGTAAGTGTCCTTGCTCTGTGTGCTCAATGAGGTCCTTCAGCCACCCTCACCCCTTATGGGACTTAGACTTGACGCCTGCCATAGCTACCCCGATTGGTCTGGCTTGTCCAGAGGTTACCCTGTTCCAAGAAACTAGGCTGGCCTTCTGAACCTCTACCCCTCCAGGTCAGAGTCCAGAAATCCATCTTAACACCTCCCATCTGGGGAACACTTCTCTCACCAAAAAATGGGTAGCCAACTTGGCATCAGGATGTGTACATGGACCAGCCTCAATCCAATGGGAGGAAGAACACACAACAACTATGAGGTTACAAAACGATTACATCTTTCACCCATATCTACAAAGTCTATATATGAAGATCTCCAAATGGGCCAATTGTGTGGGGCAATGTGCCTCTCAAAGTTTTCAATGTCTGCCCAGTAGTATATGTCTCACAGACAACACAATTGGATGTAAAAATAGACAATTCCTGAATATTGGGTGCATACCAATCGTGCTGTATGTCCGCAGCAATATGCTTTTTGGATGCATGGACGGGGTAACAAGTCTGATCAAACGCCACTAATGCCAAATCTAGGGGCATCATTACCTTCCCAATACTAGTCTGTCTCCACACCAAATCAGTTGGGAACTGTGCACACCCCCTTCTCTGCCACAACACCTTCTCACTTTGTTGCGCCTGACCTTGCATTTCAATTATCTCCTGACAGGAAGTGCAGCATATGGGATCTGCAAATGCAGATGCAATATTTTCAAATGTTGGGTGCTCAGGAATGCCTGGTATTGACAAATGCACGGTCAGTGTTGCTGCAGTGTCTACTGCTTTGTTCCTGAGAGAAACAAAATCTCTTCCACTTGTACGGGGCACAGTGGGTGACTGCAGCAAGTGTGGGCTGTGAGAGGGCATTCATCAATCCAATCCAAAAGGGCTGCATGCTGACCCAGCTGGTCTACGAAATCCTCTAATCATCCATATCGACAACCCAGAATGAACAGTGGTTGTAACGTAAGCTGAGTCAGAGTAAATTGTGACACTGCACCATTGTGCGGCCTCAAGTGCTTCACTGAGAGCAATCAATTCTGCTGCCTTTGCTGAATAATGGCCTGGTAGTCTTTACTGCATAAAAACCTCATACTCCCCATCAACCAGTCTAACCACTGCCACATCAGTATGTCACTGACCTGTCTCCTGATCAATAGAGGACCTGTCAACAAAGAACACCTCTCCATCATCTAGGGCATAGTCACGTACTTTAGGAATGGGATCCTGTAACACTGTCATGTCCCTCATCATCATCATCAGTAATAGGTTCTGTCAAAAAGGTAGCCGGTCTCACTGCTTTACAACAAACAATATGAATAGATGGGCTTGAAAGAATGGCTTCATATGCAGTAGCCCTTTGTGTAGTCAATGTAGATTTGGACCTTTCCAATGTGACAAATACAGCATGTTTAACGTATAACGTAATGAACGTACTGAACACCCCATAATGATAGTAGCTGACTTCTCAATGGCAAAAGCAGGGGCAGCCAATGCTTGTTCACAAGGGAACTGTCCTTGCATGACAGAGTCCAGCATGCCATTGTAAGCTGGGGTTTGTGACCCATAATACTATGATGAGTTAGAACTGCTGTCATCTCATGGCCTTTAGAGTGTGACAAAAGATAAAACTCTTTAGTGGAGTCAGGAGTTGCCAGTACAGAGCAGTGGAGATGACATTACTTTGAACATTGAACTTTTCCCCGTTCAAGTTTTAAACATGCCACCATTCCCGATCTCATTATGATCTGCCTCCATTCAGTCCTCTGTACTCGCACGTACGTGTATACGCTGCTGAGCTGCCCAGCTTCCTCGTGCCTGTGTTACTCTCACTAAACACTTCAAGCGTACGGTCCACCCGATTACATCTCGGCTGCCATTTGTTTTGCCTTTTCACCCGGACATAATATAACGAGGTGTACTGCAGTATTAGATGCATCACGTGCACACCTGGAGTGCCTTACTAGCTAGCCTGTACCTAAGCCTCACCAAGGACTTTAACTGGCATCTTTAATAGCACTCTCCGCTGGTCTGCACGACACGCTACTACATTGTGACTAAAATTATCCTTAATTCACTCTACTGGACTGTGTAAGTGCAATCAGCTATGATGCTCCTGAATTGGCCCATGTAACCTACGCTTTAATTTGAAGCCGCCCTACGTATCACAGTTTAGCTGTATATTGCATGGTAATTGTGTACAAATAAGCGCTACCCCTCAGCTACCTATGTCTGTCTGTGCACAAATATGAGAATATTGCCAGGTGCCTAGCCTCCCTCCTGGATGTATTGTATCATGTTGCCACTGAGATGTTATGCAGTTTATATTCGTTATATCCAAACTACTGCCTCTTCGCTTAAAATTCTCCCATTGTTGTAACATATTCAGTTGAGAGTATTTAACTATTTAACATTGCATTGTCATTCGAATCAGCCTGACTAACTTAATTAGTCTCTATGCCATCACTACTACCCGGTTACCATTGGAATTAGCCTACTGTTAACTGAATTAGTCACTGTGCACACGCTATCACCCTTGCTGCATTGTCACCTGAATAAGCCTACTGTTAACGGTTCTAGCCATTGTTCCCTCACTAACGCCTTTGTTATCAGCCTACTGTTAACTGAATTAGTCACTGTGCACACGCTATCACCCTTGCTGCACTGTCACTCTAATGAGCCTACTGTTAACTGTTCCAGCCATTGTGCCCTCACTAGAGGCTTTTAGAGTGCCTTCTGAGTAACTGCATTTAGATTGCTACCACCTGCTTAACTTTTGGCTACACCAGCAACTACAACAGCAACCTGCACTCAGAGCATCCAAGATTCTGCTTGTCAAATTTAGGTGCCTCTTGCAGTATGTATTTTTAGTCGCTGCTGGGATTGCCAAACTTAGGTGCCTCTTGTAGTATGCATTTTAGTCGCTGCTGGGATTGTCAAACTTAGGTACACTCTGATGTATGCATTTTAGTCGCTGTTGGGATTGTCAAACTTAGGTGCCTCTTGTAGTATGCATTTTAGTCGCTGCTGGGATTGTCAAACTTAGGTACACTCTGATGTATGCATTTTAGTCGCTGCTGGAATTGTCAAATTTAGGTGCACTCAGATGTATGCATTTTAGTCACTGCTGGGATTATCACATTCAGGTGCCCCTGTGCCATCTGTCTCCCAACATGTGCATTACCAAGATGTGCCTCATTTACACACACTGCACCCTACTCTGGACTATTCTAACTATCACCACAACAATGGCCCACACTAACTCCACACCTTGCAACGTGTA
Organism: Ambystoma mexicanum; assembly: GCF_040938575.1. Lineage (NCBI taxonomy): Eukaryota > Metazoa > Chordata > Amphibia > Caudata > Ambystomatidae > Ambystoma > Ambystoma mexicanum. Next base: position 830,266,719 of record NC_090936.1, read on the forward strand.
GGAGAGAAACATGCGAATTATAGCGAGGCTGCCACGCCTTTATGACCTTAAAAACAAAAGAACTAGACCACCTGGCTCTATATCAACTCTAACTGCCTCCAACCCTAATCCTTTCGCCCGAGTTCCAGAAAGGCGCCTTAAAACACAAACTGTCTTTTTCCATAACCAGAAGAGACCTACCATCCCAATCTTAGACTCATCCAAGAAATAATCACAACCCCTACCTTACCAGGAGCCCTTATTAATGCGAGATCCCTCATAGCACATAATACAGAAATTGCTGACATACTTGCTATGGATAACCTAGATCTCTTAGCTATCACTGAGACCTGGCTTCATGATGCTGCAGGTCCCGCACTTATGATTACCATACCAGACAATTACAATATACTAAGAGTCGATCGGCCCAACTCTAGGGGAGGTGGCCTAGCCATCATTACCAAAACTAAGCTAGCTATTAGACTTATCTCAAACCTAGCAATTACATCTTGCGAACTTCTCGCTGCTAAAATACCTATCTCTAATAATAGCACACTAACTGTCCTTCTGGTGTATAGACCACCAGGCCCATTAGGTAACTTTGAGGAAGACCTATCTAGCCTCCTCACTAATAACATCAAAGATTCTACTCCGCTCCTATTACTAGGTGACTTTAACCTGGGATTCAATGATGATAAGGACAAACAGGCCCAATCCATCCAATCAATCTTAATCGATCATGGCCTCACCCAAAAGGTTCTTGCCCCTACACATATAAAAGGACGTACATTAGATTGGATAGCCAACCATAACTGTGCTAATATCTTACCACAAACCTGGACCGACCACCACCTCATCTGCTTCTCATCCACCATAGAGCCCCCTAAATTAGATAATCTGGAAATAGTACCACCTATGTCAACTAGAAGTAAAAAAGAAATTACGGCTGTCAAACTATTCCCACTCCTCCTACCAGCTCTCCCTGCTAGCACTACCAACTCTGACCGTAATACGCTAGTTGAGACCTTCAATAACACTATGTCCAAAGCCTTGGACATAATTGCCCCTATTAAACTACGCAAAAGTAAACGAGAATCTCACCTCAATTCATGGTTCACCCCTCACCTCAAAGAACTCTGAATCCAAAAACGTAAATTCCAAACTATCTGGAGACATACGCCCTCAATTAAGAATAAAACTCTACTCGACAACCTTGCTAAAAAATATAAGAAGGAAATAATTCAAACTAATGAGAGAATTAGTAAAGCTAACTCTAACTCCAAAGAACTCTTCTCCATCCTCCGGGAAATGGAAAACCCGATTGCTCCCACAGACAATGTCCCCAAGGACAAACAATGGTGCACCAGCATCCAAAATGCCTTAGCTAATAAAATCACAACCCTACAATCTAAAATTGCAAAGAAGAAAGCGTTATTGAGCTCCATTGGAACCCATACTACCCATCTGACAGATTCACCCAGAACCGCCACACGAAGTAACTGTAAACCATTCAGATTTACCAACATATCCATATTGGAAACTGAAAAGGTGATGTGATATCCCTGAAACCATCTAACTGCCAAGGGGACAGTTGCCCAGCACAAGTTATTAAGGACACAGCTAGAGACCTAGCAGCCTCATTTCTAAATTAATCAATGCCTCCTTTAGATCCAGTACTGTACCCACAAATCTCAAAGAATCTTGGGTACTGCCTCTCCTTAAAAAACAAACCCTTGACCCTGCTATCCCTACCAATTATAGGCCCATTACCACAGTCCCATTCCTCCTTAAAATCATTGACAGAGTAGCCTACCTCCAGATCCAAAACTACCTGGAGACAAACCAACTACTAGGATCATGCCAATCTGGATTCAGACCACTACACTGTACTGACACAGCCTTAATTGACCTTAAGACACAAATTGACGAGCTGAAGGATAAAGGTAAAACAGCTATGCTCCGCCTCCTTGACTTATCGGCGTCCTTTGACCTGGTGGACCATGCAGTGTTATGCAACCACCTAGCGTCTGCCGCCTATTTCTCAAGCAAAGCTATAGCCTGGGTACAATCCTTCCTAGCCAACCGTACGATGAGAGTGTTATCCCCCTTAGCCTCAGCGGACCCAATACAAATCACCTGTGGCATCCCACAAGGTTCATGTGTCTCCCCCACAATGTACAACAACTTCACGAAGCCACTCTTCGACAAACTTGACAGACTGGGGGTAACCTATACTAACTATGTGGACGATACACAGCTCCTCATACCACTATCTGGCAACTTTGTCAAAGACACAGCTCTAGTAAACAAGATTTACCTCCTCATTCAGGCATGGATGGCCTCCCACGGCCTCTGCCTGAATGACGACAAAACAGAGATACTGATCCTGGGTTCCGACTCTAACCTCAAAAAACTCAGCCCTAATTATCTCACCTTCAACATAGATGACAATATAATTCAAGTGGCAACTGAGGTAAAAACACTAGGTTTCTACCTTGATTCCACATTATCCCTCAAAAAACAAGTCAACTCCTTGGCCTCTTCCACTGCTTAAACCTGCAAATTAATCAGGGCTTGCAGACCCTACCTTTCCAAAACCAATTGTCTCACACTTGCCAACGCCCTAGTAATGTCTAAATTAGACTACTGCAACGCCCTTTATGCGGGAGCTAGTAAAACTGCCATAAACAAAATGCAAATACTGCAGAATAATGCTCTTAGAGCAGCCTTGGACATACCCCGCAGAGCGCACATCTCCAACATCAGGAAAGACCATCATTGGTTAAAAATCAGTGACAGAGTTCTCCTCAAGACATTGGGCCTTATTACGAGTCAGGCGGTAACCGAGGTGGTAAAACCGCCTGGTTACCGCCGGACTCGTATTACCATTCCGCCTCCGTGATTCCCGGAATTACTGGGGCATTACAACCCCGGTTTCCCGGGAATCACGGAGGCGGAATGGTGTTAATCCCCATTCCCATTGAGTCCTATGGGAGTCAATGGGAATGGGGATCATGGAAACACTGGCAGCATCTCGTATTGCTGCCGGTGTTTCCTCGGCTGCCTGCAGGCGGGCGGTGTTAAACCCGCCAGGTCAAACCTGGCGGGAACATCACCTTCCGCCTGCAGGAGTCGGGATCAGGCGGTCCGGAAACAACGGTGGCGGCGGGTTTACCGCCACTGTTATTTCCGGACCGCCTGATTTGTAATGAGGCCTGTTATCTCTCACCCATAAAGGACTAAACAATACTGCACCTCCATACATCTCGGCTAGACTAACCAGAAAATCCTCTAGTCACCACACCCGAGCCTCTAACCACTTCCTACTTGAAAATCCCAGATTCAGACTAAAAAAAGCGGGTGGTGCAAGTTTCCCTGTTAGAGCTGCCCGAGCCTGGAATGCACTCCCTACTGCAATGAGAGCGAATCTACCCTACTCTAGATTTAGGCGCAACGTGAAAAGCTGGCTCTGGACCAAAGACGACTAACAAAGTGATCCCCTGCTCTAGGTCTGGCCCATTGCATATATTTACCTTGATACCGCTGAAGTTAGACTATAGACTATCTCACTGCCCTTTGTGATGAGAGGCACCCACATCTTGTATCTCCTGCATATATGCATTGTAATTCGTTAATAACACTTGTAATGCATCTTCTGTATGTATCCTATGTATGTAACCTAAGCCTAAGTATTCTTATGACTGCTGCGTCCGGCTACCCTTGGGTTTGGAGCGTATTATCAAATAATAAACTAACTGACTATTATTCAGCTCCTGAAAACTGGTAACCATCTCATGAGTCCAAACAATAATGTTTGTGTCTCTTGTGCTGCTTTAAGAGCCTGTTACAATGGTCAAGTGTATGAAGTGTAGTCAAATATCCATGATCTACAGTAATTACACAGGCCAAGAAATGTTTGCATATCTTTAACCGTCACTGGCTGAGGAGTATCGTGCACCAATGAAGAGCGTTATGGAGTAATTTTTTTACCGTTCACTGAAATCAACTGTCCTAGTTACAGCACCTCCTGCTGGCAATATTGCAACTTTACTCTGTCAACCTTATATGCTTTGACAGCTAATAAATGTAACAAAGCAATGGAATCCTCCCTGCACTGTTTTTCGGTAGTGCAACACACCAACAAATCGTCAACATATTGAGTAATAATGCTGGGGACATCAATATTCCCAAATCCTCATGCAGAACCCTGTTAAAAATGCTTGGGGACTCACAGTCCACCACAGAAAAGTGGGTTGCCTCAACAGGTATTTTGCACAATATTGTAGGGGGGTTTGGAACCATAGGGAACTCTGCCAGTATGACATCATTGAGGGGGCGCAAATCCCGAATGATCCTTCAACTAGCCCCCTTACATTTCTTCACAGGGCAGACAGCAGTGTTAAACGGAGAGTTAGATGGTACATTGATACCCTGATGCAAGAGGGCCATTATAGTGTCATAAATCCCCTCCTCTTCTGACTTTGATAAGGGTTACTGTTTAACTCTGGGCCATACAGCCCCAGGTTTCAATGTGATACATATTGGTGCAGCACTCCTTAAAGCCCTACATCATTCGAGTTACTCGTCCACAACTTGTTAGGTACTTGAGATAAATTATCTGAAGCAAAGGAGGGGGCATTCCCTACTAGTAACATGGAACAGTCTACATTCCTGTATTGTATCATTATCTCACACGGGACGCACACTTCCAATATGATCTCCCCTCCTTATCTTTATTATCAAAAAGGTCTTCATCTGAAACATCTTTCATTTGTCTGGCAGTGTTGGGAAGCGGGGACATTCATCCCAGGCCCCCTAGAATTTTCAAATGCGGCAGAGGACTAAGAGTGTGGTGTAGATACCTGGGAAGGTTATAGTAGGCAGGGGGTGTTAGAAGCTACATTATGGGTATGCATCGTAGGCCCCCTAGAATTTTCAAATGCGGCAGAGGACTAAGAGTGCGTTGTAGATACCTGGGAAGGCTATAGGAGGCAGGGGGTGTTAGAAGCTGCATTGAAATCGAGGCCTAGCGCTGCGCTGCAGCCTGGACACTATGCCTGGGCACAGAACATAGAGATGCATGTGTAAACGCAGGGTCGTGTTGCAGCCTGGGCAGTAGTGAGAAAGGCCAAATCCACAGAGACTCAAACCTTTAATTGTCTCATACTTTTAGTATTAAGTAAGTACAGCTCTTGCGAGCGACAACAAGGATTGACGCTAAGTGAGCAGTGGGGTAAAGGGGACACTGGTGTGTGGGTTTGTGTGTGGAGAAGAGGAAGCGAGAGTGTGTGATAGATTAGTGTATATTGGAATCAGATAGTTTTCGAAGGCCACATGTTTTTTTTAATTATTATTGTTGTAAGCATTTGAGAAGAGAAACAGAGAAGTGGGAACCTTTCCGGGCTAGGGAAGAAGTTGCCGCCATATATTGAATTTGTGATGAGATAATAAAGAAGTAGGGACTCCGTATAATTAGTGAGGTTGGATTCCTGTGCCCAATATATCCCGGGTGAGGGAATAAGAAGAAGTAGTGGTGGTTGTTATTTTGGTTTGTTATTTTAGCTTGTTGTTTCAGTGTTTCAAGATTTTTATTGTGTAGCCAATGGGGGCCAAGGGAGAGCTGTTCGAATAAGTGGGGTGCATGGTGAATGTGAGAGGTGGGAGTGTGCGTGTGTGTGTGTGTGTCAGGAGTGCTGGTAGGGGGCGACAGGGGAATGGAAAGTGGAGTGATGGTATGATCATTGATGACAAATTGCATTTTTTGTACAATTATCTGACATTTATTCAATTTAAAAGTGGTCAACATGGGGGGAATGATTCAGTTGGAATACATGTGTAGTGCATTGCCGCTGTATAAGGATAAGATTGAGAAATATCACAAGCAGTGGGTGGCGGAGACACAAGGGGATGTTTTGCCCCCATGGACAGAACAGGGCACAAATAATAGTAGGGTATTAGAGCAAATGTATATGTTTTTGGTTGTCAAATACAAGGGTAATAAACTGCAGAGGAGACAGGAGATTTTAGAACTGTGGAAGATGGTGGAGGACATAAAGGATAGTGATGAGTGCAAGTCTCACTGTGAGAACAACACAGCCCCAAATGTAGCCGACATAACAGCACTTGAGGGACCACAGTCACCCCCCACCCCAAGTAGGTGCTCCATCTAATATAAGCAATGTTATGAGTGGTGTGTCATAAGACTGTAAAGGATCTTAAAATGTTGCAGTAGTGTCTGGTAAGTTTGGCAGTACAAGGCTGAGTCTCAAGTAAGATAGAAACAGGCCCAATTAAATACAATAGGTGGACATTAACCACTAGGTTCTCTTCAATTTAATAAGGAGATGTGATAGCTATTCTCTCTCTGGGGTGTTTTTTTACGGACATGCTAATTATTAGAAGTGTTTGTTCTAATTCATTTAGCCTCAGCAACTACTCTAGTGACACTGGTATTGTTTTTCTCTTTACAGTGCCACTGCTTTTGTTCACACAATGTATAGCAGTACCAATAAGGAGGGTTCAAGTAACCTGCAATCCATGCTCTTCCCTTGTTCTCTCCGGTATGTTCTGGTACCCAATGAAGACTGTCCTGAAGAAAGTTGGTAAACTTAATTAAAAACCACTGTAACCGGTAGACATAGAACTTTAAGAAATTATCGGTTCTAGCTTCCCAGGCCCCCCTTGTGTTGTAGAAGCTTTAGTTTTGTCTTCAGTCGCCTATTTTTGAGGCACCCTAATAATAAACACATTTTGAGGTTTGCATATAAGGGTTGGGTAACTTCGGTACCCGGTTTTACTAAACTGATGACTTTGGTCATCTTTTATTAACACCTGCACACTCCCAGCCAACTCTACAGGTCATTAAATTGTATTTTCACCATAAGTACACTGACATAAGGAATGTGATTGAGCTTCATTGTTTCGTTCAATTTTTACTGCTCAGTCATCGGACACACTTTATATCTACATAGTGTGTCTGATCCAGGTGTGAGACTCACCCCTAATACCAGCTGATTTTAGGCGCATACAAGAAATTGTTAGATATTCCATTCCGTTTCCTGTCACTGTTAGATAAGAGGCACATCAGTGTTTTCTAGCAAGAGTGGGCACTTAAGCAGGGATAGTTAGAACTCACTTCTGTCCTTCTGTCCTCCTTTGTATGCACCACACACATCAGAGTCTCCCCTGAGAACAATCCGCTGTGACCCTCACACTAGGACCACCACGCAAGTCACATCATTTCTGTTGCTTAAGAGCATCTAATTTGAGGTATTGTTCCAACTGTTTGTGTTATATACTTGTCGCATGGACAAAACCCTTTGAAATTTAAGGCACCTTTTTGTGTGTTTGAGTCTCTACCAGACCCTTCCCGCCACAGGATACACAAGCCCAACATATGTGCCTTCGGCTGCCACGGCCCTGCCCCCACCGCTTCTACCACCCCCATATTAAACAAACACTAATACTACAGTACCGCCAGGTGGCAAACCTCAGAAGGAAGTAGAAGAAGCTTCATAAGCAGCGCAAGCTGAATTGGCACGATCAAGGGCCCTTCTGGAAGAAGGGAGTAAATCAGGGTGTGGGCTGGATGAGTCGAGGGCCAGAGATACTGTGTTTTGACTAGACAGCATGGCAATCAAGGATGTTCATAATGAGAAGGAGAAGAGTGATGAGCGAGGGACGGGAAGCTTAGGTTATGGGACAGTGAGGTCAGATGGAGATGCAAACAGAGTTGCAGGAGGAGGAATGGGACACAATGGATGGATTAAAGGATGAGGAGGAGGCGCAAGTGGTTAGCCCAAAAGTAGAGAGCTTGTGGGGTCCGCAGCTGAGGAGCAGGTTTGGGCAAGCAGCAGTGGCTAGGAAAAAAGTATGTGAAAGCAGAAAGGGAAAAAAGAGGAGCGGGCATGCAGGTGCCATTACTACAAAAAGGCCCCGGGAGGGTGCAATATGTACTCTGGCATCAGATGGATAAGAACAACCTTACCAAGGCGCTGCTGACCCTCACTGCGGGGGCTGGAAAGTGGAAATATGCTTTTGAAAACACACAGCAGGAATACCATTAGCGGTGGGGGGCATGAAATGTTTACTTGTAGCAATTGTAGGGGACCAGGCAGGAGATGTTTGAGTTGCAACGGGATATCTAGGTGTGAAAATAGATAATACTGTGAAACAGGCATGGTATCAAGAGAGACATAGACTCAAATGGGTTTGTAAGAAAACCTTTATTTACTAAGGTTCCTGGGTTTGTGTAATGCCTGACTGGCCCCAACTCTAAAGGGTTAATTCCCTCAACTGATGTTTCTAATGGTCAGTGTTGTATAAGAGTCCAAAGAAAGTCTGCATGTGTCTAAACCTATACTTGCCCTCACACTATGGAAAAATGTGATAGGAAGTCTTTTCGAAAATAAGAAAAATAGTGGTTGGACAGAAATAGAAACCAGGATTGGTTTCAGGTGGTCTTCTTACCAGATGCTGCTGGGTCAATGTCACACAAATAAGTTCAATCCACAGAGCTATTCCGAAGCACTTCTCCACAGGTCCCTTGCAGTTATTCTAACTAACTTCAATGTCTTTAAGTCCTTTGGGGTTTCCTTCCCCAAGCTTCAGCAAGTTTCAAAACACCATGGAATATGTTAACATAGTTCCTTTTGTGATCTTCTCAGGGTTCCCTTCCCCACGCTTCAATCCTCTCACAGTTCAACTAAAACAAACACGTCTACCTTGGTTAGGCCTCTTAGGGTTCTCTTCCCCAAGCTAGGCCCCTTTTAACTTTGAAACAAAAAATCTGTTCTTTATCTGGTTGTTGTGAGAAACCAAAGGTTGTTCTACCATGCAAGCCCTGAAAATCCTCTATCCAGGTGGCCAAGGGAGGGCCATCACTTTTGGATGCCAACCCTGGTGGTGGACAAGCAAGGGAGGATCATTTGGGTAGGGAAATCAGGGCTACCTTTGGGGGAAAACCTGTGAAGATCAAGAAGTCCCAGATGCCTTTTTGGGGTACCTTGATTCTCATAACTTAAACCAAAGAGATTAGATCTGTGGGTCTCATTCTATTCACCATGACCCCAGAATGAGAAGGGAAGGAGTTGAATATCCAAGAAGGAGAGGGAGAAAGGCACCAGTAACACAGAGTCAAATTTCAATAACCAAGGTTCAGTTATTATATTCCAATAATAGGGAAGTCTATCTAGAACCTGATATGCATGAATCATCTGTGAACGTAGAGAAGAGGATAACCTCCTCTTGTTGGGGAAAGCAGACCAGGAGATTTCCTTATTCTCTCTGTCAGTATTCCGATAAGATGACTAGAACAACATCTAAATCTTGTTTCTCTCTCAAAACTTTTTCCCTTAACCTCTAGTAGGCTTCTAAAATCAAACTTCAACTCCCACTCCCCATTCTTGATGACTACTGAGATGAGGAGGAGGAGGCTGCAAAGATCCACCAAGATTACTCATAGGAATGCCATGGGGAAAGTAATGGCAACCAACTGTAGATCGTCCCACTAATAGGGTCAGGCGCCCAATAGTGAATGCTCGCACCTGACTCCACTTGACAACCTGGTTCATTATAAAAGGTGTAGTCATGTACAGATGAATGAGCAAGCTGGGGAAGCACAGGTGAGCCAAGAAGCTGAGAAGCTGGGAGCTGCAGGAAGGAATATCCAGAGGAGAGCGACGAGCTGGAACCCTGGCACTGGTGTGCAGAGAGAGCTACAGCATGTTGGAGTAGCTGTGCCTCCTGCGAGCTGGAGCAGGGCAGCTGGGACCCTGCTGGCAGGATCTGTGCAAGTACTTGTTCCCTTGGGTCATGTGCCGGGCCACAAGGTGCCAGAGGGGCATGTGGTGAGACCCTGGTCTCGACCCACAGTACCCCAGAAAAACCGTTTGCCAGCACTGAGCTATCCAGTGAATTTCGCATGGGTGAGAGAAACTCGGGAGCGTGCGGGTGGCTGGAGCGGGGAAAAGGAAGGAAAGCAGATTGATGAAAGCAGCAAAAAGTTTGATGGAAGCAGTAGAAAGCAGCGTAAAAGTAAAAGGTGTGTGGAAGTGGCACAGAAGCAGAAAGGAAAGAAGCAAGATAATTTGAAAGCGTGCAAATGGCCCAAAAGTACAGTCAGAAGTGGACGGCAAAATAAAGTGGGGTAAGTAGCCCGAGAGGAGCGAAATGAATAAAATGCAAAGTGGAAAGAAAGGAAAATATGAGAGCATGTGAGTGAGTCACAAGAGAGCAAGCGGCTCGGGTGGAAAGACGTGAAAGAAACAGAAAGGTGCACTTGCACAATAAAGTAGGAAGGTGCAAGAGGCACGAAACAGGAAAAGGAGAAATGAACAGTGCTAGTGTGTACAATAAGGCAAAGAGAATGAAAGCCAAGAAAGTGTGTATGGAAAAGGTTTGATAGATACAAAGCAAGTGAGAAACCAAGAGGGGCAACAGGGGCAACAGGGTCAGCATGGTCGCGCCTAGGAAAAGCTAAGTGCCTGGCATTTTCGAAAGCCTCTGGTCCTACCCCAAAAGATCTTGTTTTTGTGGTTATGAATTGAAAACTTAAGAAATCAAAGTGCAAAGTGTTTGAATATTGGAAAGGCCCTGAACTTGGGGAAGTGAACCTCGAGTGGCCTGAACAAGATGAAGACTTGGCATTTTTGTTTTTCTGTAAAAAGGATTGAAGCATGGGAAAGGGAAACCCAACAGGATCACAGAAGGATCTGTGTTATAAACGTTCATGGTGTTTTTGGAACTTGACTAAACTGAAGCTTGGGGACGGGAACCCCGGGGAACTTGAGGATTTTGATAACTGCAAGAGGCCTGAGAGGAAGGTCTTACAAACAGCTTTATAGATTTAACTATTTGTGCAACATTGACCAAGCAGCACCTGGAACCAACCCTGGCTCCCTTTTTTGTTGAACGGATATTTTTCTTATTTTTGGAAAGACTCCCTATCCCATTTTTCTATAGAGTGAGGGCAAGCTTAGGTTCAGACACTGTTAGACAACGACACCCATTAGAAACATCATTTGTAAAGAATTATCTATTTAATAAAGGTTTTCAAACTAACCCTTCTGAGTCTGTGTCTCTCTTGATACCATGCCTGCCTCACAATGTACTTTGATTTCTTAAATAGGCCTCTCAAGGTCTCTTTCCCCAAAGCTCTATGCTTCTTCCAGCTTCCAAACACAACACATGACTTAGTGTAGTTCCGTCTTGAATTAATAAACTATTCTTTCATGGGGTGGAATCAGAGGCTTTCAAAAATGCCAGGCTTGTTGCTTTTCCTAGGTGCGACCACTCTGACCCTCTTGCCCCTCCCTTTGCTCTCACGATCTTCTGTTACCTTTTTGTTTCCTTCCGATGCTTTCAGCAGCCCTTTTCTACTGGTTTCCTTTCTGTGAACACTTGCACCCTCTTCAGCATGCCCCAGGCACTTTTCTTTGCCTTTCTCGTGCCCCTCTCTCGCTACGGACCACTCGCTGCTTCAGTACACTTTTTACTTGCCTTTTGCTGAGATCTGCTTTTCTTGTGTTTTTTGTCTCCTCGCTGCGCATTCAACCTTTTTGCTTTGCTTTCACTTTTAACTTTCACACTTTTCTTTCTTTTCGATTCTGTGCCACTTTTCCTGTTCGTGTCTTTCTCCTGCTCTGCTCTCATTTAAACGTACGCTCCAGAGTTTCTCTTACATTCTTCATGAAACTCACTGGGCGAAGTTGCGTTGAGAGGCGGTTCCTCCAGGCAATGCAGGGTTGAGGTCAGGGTCACATCTGCCCCTCAAGCATCCTTGGGGTCAGCACTGGCCCAAAGGGAACAAGCACTTTAATGGACCTAGCCTGTGTAATCCAGGCAGCGCTTTCCCGGCTCCCTGGAGGCACGCTCCCTTGTCACACTTCAGCCCACACACATCTGGCCAGCGTCTCTGTGGACCGTTTTCTTCCTGCCTGCAGTTAAGTGGGGTCTGGTATGAATGGTTACCTACCAATGCCTGACTCTGTCTGACTTTCCTAAAGTAGATTTCCCTTACTTTACCCAGGTTATTCCTATGGGTAATCTCTACTGATCTTAGTGGCCTCCTCCTCGTTTCAGTATTTATTGGAAATGGGGAGGGGGAGATGAGGTGAGAACGTTCCTTTGAGATTAGGGGAGAGTGTTTAAAGTGACAACAGATTGATGTTGAGTTCTGATCACTTTATCTGGATATTCCCAGGGGATATATGAATTTCTCCTAGTTTGTTCCCTTTTTTCAGTTTGTTGATTATCTATGTGTATAGGGATTTAGGTGGCTTTCCCTATGAGTTGGAGAGAATGAATACATCTCACTCTCAGTACTCTGATCCTGTGTCACTTGTGCCTTCCCCCCTCTCCCTCTTGGGTAATTAGCTTCATACTCCTTACTCTGGGGCCATGATGGATAGTTCAAGATCTAAGGATCTTGCTACCTGGTTTTGGGTTATGGGAGTCAAGATATCCCAAGAAGGCATCTGGGACTTCCTCTTCCACCGCTGTTTGTTTGGAATACTGTTCCCCCCCCTAACCCCCTGAGAACAACCCTGGACTCCCCTACCCAGGTTATCCTTCCTCCCTCGTCCACCCCCAAGGTGCGGTATCCAAGTGAGAATTCCCTTCCCTGGCCACCTGAATACAGGATTCTCAGGGTTTAAAAGGAAGAAAACCACTAGGTTTCTCACAATACGCATTATGGGGCACCTTTCAATAATATCAGAGCACAGGTGTGGGACGCACTGAGGCGAGCGTATCCTGATTCGCCGGACCTGCCGTCCATAATGCAGTACACGATGGGGGACCATGAAGACCCCGCGCTCAGTAAATTTTAAAGGTACAGGAGATGTAGAGGGCCGAGATTGGAGACCAGTGGGATTGATCAGTTCTGCTTTTCTACTTTGTTATTAAAAGGGATTACCAAGTGCATAAGGGTATTGATAAGCTCGTAGGTGTAGAAGCGAAAGAGTGGGCCAAGATACAGACTATAATAATGCAAAATTGTAGAAAAAAGGAGAGAGAAAAGGAAACGACACAAAGACTGCAGGCTGAGGAAGCGAAACTGGTACAGAAAAAACTAGCAAAGTTGAAGCGGCAGTGGCAGGAGTGACACAAACAGATCCCACAGAGCAGGCTGCAGCTCAAAAGGGCACAAGGATAGAGGCGCTTTGACCAGGTAGAGCACAAGGGCAATGGAGTGGGGGACCTCAACCACAGTATCCAGGCTGGTATCAATGAGGTCAGCAACATGGAATAGGGAGATTTCAAGGAGGTAGCGTGAGCGATGGGGCCGAGAGGGGGAGAAGCAGAATGGGAATGGGGTACAATCCATATGCCGCTGCTGACCCAGTAAAACAACAACAGCCCTTCCCCACACACCCAATGCCCACATACATCCCATATGAAATCCATCAAGCATACACAAAGTTACCAGCAAGGCCCCCAGAGGCACAACTGCCGGCCTATCCAGCATCCCAGTAAAAGAAGCGCCACAGAAGCAATCATAGGGTGGCCCAATGCCTGGAAGTAATGCCGTCACGTATGGGACAATAGCACCATATAGGGTGGTGAGTGTTCTCACAGGTAACCTTTTCACATTTCCAGGTGCCAACACATACCCTGATTAGGACAGCCCCCAAAAAGCTCTTGCATGCCCGGTCCTGTCGGCCACTACCCACATTACTAATGAGGAACTCTTGGTAGGTTCTGAAATAGGAAACAAGCAATTAATGTTTATGGCTGACACAGGTACCACTAAATCATGCATCAGTGAGGGAGACTTCTCGCTCGCTATGAGATGAAACTCGACAGAAAAGGCTTCTCTGGGGCTACAATAGAGGTAGCTCTTAAAATAGGAGGAAAGGTGGTAACATGACCATCTCCTTTACAAACCCGAGTGCCACCCCAGGGATGTTTGGTGATGGCGATGGTGATAACACAGAGGAGGTGGTGGTGTGTGGCATTCCAGTTGACCCGAACATGTTTATGTATGGGATTACAGTTTTATTTGATGCCGTGCCCCGAACTGGTAAGACGTGTTGGCGAGTACTGTCCGATTTCATCTTCAGGCTCATCCTGACCCCAGAGCTTGTGGCAGTGACAATACTCTCATTGGATCTGCAGGGGTTGGTCATATCTGCAAAAAATGTGTTGTAGTGGGAACCGATTCAAATGGGTGTGAGTGGCGCACTGTATTGTGCATTGACCGATGACACCTCTAAAGGAAGTGAGAGATGCAGAATTGTTTGAGGACTAGGGCTAATGATGGGCAAATAGTGCTGGCTATCTGCATCTTGCAAGGTGAAATGTTCTTTGATGGCCCTAGTAACTTCGCCCTCAATTCACTGGCAAAAACTTAGAGCCGGTCCCCGAGAGGCCATGGACGACCAGTGCATACGATATAGAGCTCGTGCAGGGAGTGGCACCCATACAAATCACTCAGACCAGGTGCAGTGTTGCCTTGAGTGAAGCAATATCCACTATCCAAAGAAGCAGAGGAGGAATACGAGACACCATTACAGCACTCCTATAGCAGGGGATTATTGTGCCCTCCAGTTCCCCATGCAATATGGCTATATACCTAATAACAAGGGTGAAGGGGGAAGGTGGAGGATGATCCAGGATATCTGCCCTCTGAATGACATTGTACAGGCATAATTTACTGTAGTCCTCAACCCCCGACCATTTTGTGTAGAATCCCAAAACAGGCAACATATTTCAATGTGGTGGCCTTGAATAATGCCTTCTTTTCCATACCCTGCATCCAGACTCACAATACCGCATTGTTTTTATGCATGCCAGAATACGGTTCGAGCACATGCAATTACCATAAGGGTATTACGCATCCCCTAGTATTATTAACAGAATAATACATGCTGACTTCGGGACCATCCAAGTGCCCAGTACTATCATCCAATATGTAGACGACTTGTTAGTGTGCAGTGTCAGTGAACAGCAATGCCAAAGTGACTCTGTCGCCCTCCTGTAGCTGTTGGCATACAAGGGGTACATGATAGATAAAGCAAAGTTACAATACTGTCTCCAGGAAGTGCTTTCCTTAGGCCAATTTGGGAAGAAAACCATCCAGAATGCACTGCATCTTTGCGCAGTGTTCCCCAGCCTGAGAGTGCCAAGGAAATGCAGACATTCCTCGGGTTGTGCAATTACAGTAGGGCATGGATTTTAGACTATGCAGCATACACCAGGCCCCTATTGCAGGCCCTTCATAAGGCACATAAAACTGACAACAAGATTATTTGGACAGAGGACATGGTTACTAGCTTTAATGAATTAAAGGAGGTCATCTCTAATGCCCCAGTGCTAGCAACCCCCGACTACACACAAGAGTTCTACTTATTCTCCCATTCCAATAGCCATATGATGACAGCAGTACTCACTCAGAAAAGCACAATAGGTTGCAAGGCACTGGCCTATTACTGCTGGGTGTTGGCTTAAGTGATGCAGGGACAGTTTGCGATTGAAAAAAGCTCCACTATTACCTTGGGGTGCTCAGTGAACTGTATGTGGCGCATGTAGTGTTCACCATTTTGGAGTGGTCTAAGTCAACACTGAGGTCGTTATGAGGTCATTTTGTCCAGCTCAAACATCCATATTGTAAGGTGCAAGATGACAGTAAACCCTGCAAACTTTTTGACAGAGAATTATGTACTGAAGAGGACCTTGCGAACCATGATGGTGTAACATTTGAGGGAAAAGAGAAGGACATACCAAAAGTGAAAGACAGCCTGCTCGAAGGGGGAGTGTCCTTTCCGTTGACGGATCAGCAACTATTGATCAATGGACAAGCCTGAGACTTACTGGTGCAGAGGTGGTCCGCCTAGCTGCATATCTTCCCATGCCTGTCGTCTCAGAGTACCCGGTAAAACACTGACAGGAGCAGTTGCCAGTACTGTACATGTCTCTCCCGATTGCTCAGATAATTGAAATACAAATGTAAACACCACAGGAGGAGAAAGAGTAGTGGAAGAAGAGAGGGTGTACGCAGTCCCTGACAGATTTGTTATGGCGGCAAGACAGCACAGGCAAAGTTGTTATGCCGCCTGGACTATTACTGATCATTTTTGACCAGTCGCACTATCCCACACACTTGTCCAAACAACATACTGCTGCAGACATACAGGAGGCCTGGCTTGTTCCCAATCTCCATGAGGCTCTTTCTACTATGCTGCATAACGTTATCCCACCCTAATGGGCCATTTAAAGAGCTCCATATCGACTACACGACATGGGTGAGTGGTCTAATGGGTCAAGGTAATTGATAGTGGTGGTGTGTCCTTTTTCACGATGGGTGAAGGCTGGTCCTTGTGCACATCTCGATGGAAATGCGCTGCCCAATTCTTAGTGAGGGAGGTGTGTCCTTGGTGGGGTGTTTGAGATATCTTGCAATCTGATAACGGAACCCATTTCTTTAATGAGCTCTTCAAGGAAAAAAACGTGTTACTAGGCATAAAGCATTGGATGTGCACAATTTACCACCCCCAGGCCAATGGAGTTGTAGAACGGATAAACGGACTGCTAAAGAGCAAACTTTCGTAGTTGTGCACAATACTAAAAGAGAATTGGGTACACTGCTTGAACCCTGCCACTGTTCAGTATGCGCATGCAGCCCTGCAAGGATTACCATTTATCACCTCATGGGGTGGTGACAGAATGGCGAATGCACACGCCCCGATTTCCCATCAGGAAAGCTTCAGATGCTCACAGGGCTGCATCGGTTCTAGAGGATGAGTTCACCAATTATCTTTCTGCCTTACCAAAAGCCATAAAATGTATCCCTCAACGGATAGCGCCACAGGAATCTGAAGACACAACCAGTGCTGCATCTACCTCTGTGGCATCACCACCAGTCCCAGGGAATGCGTGTTTATCAAGAACTTCATCCGCAGGTGGAGTGAGCCTAGATACAACGGTCCTTTCACTGTTGTCTATGCCGCTCCTCTTGCGGTAAAGGTTAAGGAGCTGCAGTATTGGATACACCTTTCGGTTGTCCGTAAAACACTGAATACCGCTGCCCAAGAAATTGAGGAGTAAATATTGCGATAATAAATGATATGTTGAACGAACAGGATTAGCTGTGGATACGTATATACCAAGTGGTAAGAAAAGAGTGTTGCATTACTGTCTATAACAACATGTTTGTTCTACTTATTGTGTTTAGGTTAGTTGAATATATATTTATTGTTTCAATGCTGCTATACACAATTAGCACTTTAATTTTCTATATATCACCCCCTTCCACTAACCCTTCTTCCCCGTCTTCATCTTATTATCTGATTCTGCATTATTTATCATGATAAACATACAGATATCTACAGATGCCCCCGATGACCGCTCACAGTCTCCTCTTTGTGAGCGCTATGTTATAAATGCATTTTCTTCCCTGTATACTTGTGTGATGCATTGTGTAGTTGGATCATTTAGCTTATCCATGTTTGCATTAGGTATTTCTTTGGGATATAGTTTTATATGAGGATGGCATATAAGGGTGGGGGGGCAGGGAAATGTACATTTTTCTTCATCACTGAATACCAATATTCCTGCATCACTGAAGGTAAATATGTCAGTAGTGAAAGGGACAGAGAAAAATGACACCACCGCTATTAATGTGAATGCAGCACAAAAAGAGATGACTAACCTTATCAGGCTTGCCATGTCGTTATTATTCTCTGATGTATTTCGTGACATAATTGTGAATGCAAGCACATTTAAAAGTTTCAAGTGAAAAGAACTAAACATGATGAGTATAGAGGATTAGGGTTGGATGTGATAGAAGATATACACGATCATGAATTGAGTAATATCAGCTATGCAGGAATGAGCTCAGTGGGGAAGAAGAGGGTTAATGGGAGCTGTTACATTTGTTCCTTGATACCACACGTGGCCCACCAAGATATTAATACTGCAAGAGCTTTCACTCTTGGAGTCGCAATATTTGGTCCATCTCACATAATGCAGGCTGCAAAATACGTTCTAGGCACACAGCATACAACTCGCTTTGATGGATCCTGACAAACAACAATGTGCCTGAAATTCCAAAACCCCACAGTGTTTGCAGAGGCCATATATGAACCTGGAAGGCGTAAAATTGATGGCAAACAGGTGACTAGAGACTACAATGAGCTGCATGGCAGGAGGCTTGTGGGATTTGGAGAAGAAATTGTGCAGAAGGTGGACACTGTATGCAGAGATTATTGGAATGAGCATGTTGCACAACACACATGGATTGAGGCGATGGAAAAACCAGGGAAAGTGCAGAAGCAAGAAGAATATGAACTGTGCTTTTACAATGAAGGAAGTGTCTTTCTAGGGGCCAACAGCAAATGCAACAATACATTATACATCCCAGACCTCAAAAAACGGACAACTGCAGTAATGGACAATTATTGGATTTGTGGCCAGGAGGCGTTTCTGCACCTGTGGTCAATGTTCCTTTGACAGTTCTGCCACATCCTGCCGGAGAAGGAGAAGAAAGGTTGCGGAGGAAGAGAAGATCCAATTATCTATCTCAAGATGTATTACAGTTGCTCAAAGAAATACCAGCCCATTACAGACTATAGCAAGAAAGACTTTTTTTGCATCACTTTTACTGGCAGGAGTACAAGCAGCTGCCATTACCAAGTGGCTCCAAAACATCCGCTGGGTGGTCATATAGTTGGTAAATGACACAGAGCAGGGGCTCAAAGCCATAAAGATGGTGAAGCAGGCACTCTGATTGATGACTTTGAAGAATTGCTATGTCTTCGACTTGCTACCCGTCATGGAAGGTGGGGTGTACCAAAAAATGTGTGATTCGTGCTGTACATACGCACCCCCAAAGGATTCTGACAACGGGTCCCTTACGCACGTAATAGAGGCCCTGCACACCCTCAGCACCCACATGCAAACAGAGGCTGGCATACAGAGAAATAACTGGTTTGATGACCTTTTCTCATGGGCACCATCATGTATGGGGGATCGTGAAGATACTGGTACCAGTGATGGTGTGTTACGCTCACCTGGCTCCCACAGGGGCGTCGGTCGGACCCGGACTGCTGCGGCCTCCACCCACGTGATGCATAGTGCAGCGATGACTGACTGGATCTGCCCTCCTCATCTCGTCTGCTTGACCCATAGATATATTCTTCTACAAGTGGAGAGATGGATTTAGCCACTTGTGGATTCAAGTGATAGCACCCCCACTGTCCTCCCCACTAATCACCTCTGAAGTGCCCTCTCAGCAATCTCACCTTATATTCTTGAAGGATGAGCCCTCCATCCTGCGAAGTACGCAGGGGCGCGTTGATGACCAGTTACTTCACTGGCCTGAAGATATTGGAAGAGTTGTAGATGAATCCTGACTCCGAAAGGTCCTGGCGAAGAGCCGTAAGTATATAGTTCGTAAGAGTTCAAAATGTCTGGAATTCACTCCTGTCTAATTCCTCTTTTTATCGTGCAGCTTTGACCCAATAAGAAGATTGGCAGCTGAAAGCGCTCCGGTAAAGGTCTGTGTTACCCAACACTGTCCGGTAAATAATGCCAAGGGTTAAACTTGCTGTTTTCTCCTTTTCTTACAAGTGCAGCATAAGAAGATGTGGCGAGCTGATGAATACCTCTGGCGGTAAAATCAGGTAAGCATATGGCGGTTAAAGAGATTGTCTCTGTCTGTTCTCTCTGCTCACCTTGTTGTTTCTTGTCCCCCTTAGGTGCCGGAATTCTGCGATGTAAAGATGGAGACAGCGCCCGATCGAAGAGATGCTGCATGGAACGGTGAGTATGGCGAGGCGCTGCTGCTGGCGATGCAACGCGTTTAAAACAAAGTCTTTCCTCTGGTTTGAAGATGCGATGAATCCGGGATCAGGTAAGAAATCAGGTACTACTCATGTTCTAAACTTTGCTTCTTTCCTTCTTTCTAGGTGCTCCAGGTTCGAGGCGGGCGTGGCAGAGGGCTGGATGCTGCTGCTGGCACGGTGAACGTTACGCTGCTGGATGCAGAATAACGTGAAGCATGTGCTGCTCTTCGGGCGTGGTTTAAATAGCCTCCAAAGTAGGCCCAGGTAGGTATTCCTCCCTGACCACACCCGAGTAACAAAATAGTCCCTAAGGTAAAGTAGTCCCTTCCAGGCCTCACATGGGCTTGAATCTTCTTGCAGCATGGTCTGCATCAGGTAAGTGTGCACCTATGAGCCTGGCGCCTGTGGCGCCAGGACTGAACCCAGACAGCCCCTAGCAGGGGTTGCTGGGTTTTCTCAAGGCAACATGATGCCTGCTCCCGGGGCTGATGGACGTGGTCTGGATGCCCGGGGGTATGCATCATGACATGGTGGTCATGTTGGTGATATTCTGCACCTGCCAGATCGGACTTTGGTGCTAAAATGATTATGTTTTCAATTGGGTTACAGGGTGCACCTTGCGGTACAAAAGACAGCCAGGTACAAACAGATGACTCTAACAAGCCCTGCACAGTTAGATTAGAGCAACGCCTCCACCCCCAGGCACTATTACAACTCCCTCACCAGACCCAGAGAACCATGTGGAAACACTGCGTAGACCTAGCAGAAGATGTGTGTGTGTGTATATATATATATATATATATATATTACATGGCCTGCTGTAGAAGCCGTGTAGTTATGGTTAAGTTGCTCAACTCATAGGAAGAGCACTTTTTGGGCGGCTTATAACTTCGCTCCCCCTGGACAAATCCTTACCAAACTGTGCAGAACAAGTATATGGCAGGCTCTGAATTGTCCTGGTAAGTTGGGTGAGGTTTTGTCAAGGGGGGGGGCACAAAGTTATGAGGGGTCCCAATTTCTTTTTTCCATAAACGCAGTGGAAAATACATTTTGCTCACACCTACAGCCGAAACCACAGGACAGATTTTCACCAAACTTGCGGCAGGAGCGGCGGCTTGGTCCAAAAAAGCCTGCTTTAGTAAATTTGGTGTAAATCTGTCGTAATGTAGGTACAGAACAGTGATATAGGTGATTGAGGTATAGCCTGTGGCCATGGGCAGTGGCCAGATTGTCCGGGTCATGGCATAAGGTCATGACCCGGATAATCTCGCTACTGGCCATAACCACGAGGGCCGACAAATGGGGTTAAGTGGCCATGTCCAGCTGGGACCGACTATAAGGTAAAGTTATTCGAAAGTGGGGTAGGTTTGAGAAGGAAAAGAATTGTGCTTGTGGTAATATGGTCATAGAGTTCTCTCTTCAACTTCTGCAGGCTGCCGTGGAAAGGGAAGAGGGGCTCTGTATGCAGCCCCGCATACTCTTTCCATGGTGGCCATCTTGGGAAAGGATTTTCCATCCTACAGCGGGAACGAAAATCCTTTCTTTTATTTAGTACCTGGGTTACCGCTTTGGGAACCCGGGGTGCTAATGGTCTTCATCCCGCATTGCAGGGGCTGGAACGGGGATACCGGTCCTGAGCCCTCATTATCCGCCCTCGCTTGACTTGGGATAACTTGGGCTGCCGGGCCGTTATCCCCATTCCAGTCGCTGGAACAGGGGATGAACGCCACATTATTCCCATTAGCATAACACAAAATGCTAATGGAAACATTGGAAAATCTTATTGAGTCTATGTCATTTACTGAGAAATTTAAGGCTGCACGTGTGTGGATGAGACACAAAGAAAGGCAGACCTGTAAGTTAAATTTGATATAAAAGACAGCTGTGAAAT
Source organism: Ambystoma mexicanum (assembly GCF_040938575.1). Lineage (NCBI taxonomy): Eukaryota > Metazoa > Chordata > Amphibia > Caudata > Ambystomatidae > Ambystoma > Ambystoma mexicanum. The sequence continues at coordinate 830,288,373 of NC_090936.1, forward strand.
CAGCGATACTAAGTAAGAGTCATCTGGTGAAAGGAAGAAGCCCACTCAAAGGTCTCTTTGAAAGGTACTTTGTTTAAAGCTATAAGGTGAATGAACAGAAAAAGTGAAATAAAGAAAATTAATTCATAGAGAAGGGAAGAGTGAAAGTTAAACTGTGAACTTTGAGTCGAAGTGGTCCTGCGGTGGTCTGTAAATAAAGCCATGGACATTCGAAAGTCTTCGACATCCAAAAGTGGTCCAAGCCCGACTGAGGGAGACCCAAAGTATAATAAGCTTGGGGAAGTGAGCCCCTGGCAAGTTTGTGTTGAACTTTATCGTGAGAGGTCTGAGCCTGACAGAGGGTTACCTACGTGAACTGTGTGTTGAAGAGTTTGAGCACGACATAGGGGGATCTTTGTGAACTTTCTTGGTTGAAGCATTATTTAGAAAGTCAGCAAAAGAGACTTTAACATGGAAGGCAAGGCGGGCCTCAATCCACATTTATGAATGGTGAATTGTGTTGGAAACCGAGCCAGACTGTGTCATCCTGCCTACCGGGACAGCCTTACTCCATGAGACCTAACATGGGGAGGAGAGCTAGTGCAACTACATTCTCATTTGAACACTGATTTTTCCTCTTGCATATATTTCTCCTTTTTACTTTTTTTGTACAAGAGCTAGGGCAGGCATTAGGTTTTTGTTAGCATAGGCCATTATTATTTCACGGACTCCACCGGGACAGCGTTATTTATTATTTGATGGTCGAGACTACTCCCATCTTAGTTATAGGGCAAAGTAGGGGTTTCTTTAGCCGCTAAAATTTCAATAAAGCTTTTACAAATTGTACCCATCGTGTCAGTGTCATACTTGTGATACCATGCCTTCCCTACAGCTGTCAGTGTGTATTATCGTATTCGCTTCACATTTTATTTTAAATATCCTTGTTTGTAGTTGTTCTCCTCCTACTAGTATTTCAAGATCTATATGAGTCATCATATTTTGGCCATAGGTCATGGTAAAGGTGATCGCCAAAAGATTCTCCTTAAGTCTTGTTTTAAACTTCCTAAGATCTTCCACTGTTCCTTTTCACATGAAAAGAATGTCATCTATGAATGTTCTCCAACACAGTTTGTTCTTTGTATTCTGTCTCTAAAAGTGGTGCAACATGTTATCTTTCAAAATAAGACATGAACAAATTAGCTATAAAGGGGGACATTTCAACCGCATAGCCACTCCCTTTGGCTGCAAATAGCTCTCCAACAAAATCTAAAAAGTTGTTTCTAAGTACTATTTCCAACATTTCAAGAATCATGTTATTCCTCAATTATAAACTTGCAGACACTTCTAAATAGTATTTTACTGCTGTATACAAAGAAGATTCCTACATCTGTAGTAACTAATATACATTCTGAGTTATATTGTCTTCCTTGAACTAATTGTAATAATGCACTACTGTCTTTAAGATAATACCTTTGTTGTATAACTAAAGGATTCAGAACACTGTTTACAAAATCAGCTCTATTCATAACAAATACATTTCCTCCTTTATCTGCTCTTTTAATGATCATTTGTTGAGTCTTTTGAGTGAATCTACTTAACAGCTATTGCTTTCTTCCTAGCAAGGTATTTACTATGAAACGTTTCTGTCTTTTCTTTATCCGGTGTCTGTCTTCCCAAATTCTCAGGTCTTTCTTTACTAATTCAAAAAAGAAATCTACCACGTCACATTCTGGCAATTGAGGTGTGAATTTACATTTCATTTTCATAACACAATCTATCGTTTTAAAATAATCAATATTCCAAGTTACTCAAAATGTATTCTAATGGTTACTCAAAGTCTTCTGCAATGAACAGTAATGTCTGTATGCCTTTAATATCCTTCATGGTAAATTCAAATTCTGGTTCTTCAGTTGTCTCTTCTTGTGCATTCCGCTTTAAAACAAATATTTATTCAGTTTTTATTTGCGTGTAAATCTAAAGATATATGTGTACACCTATGAAGTTCTGCATTCTTGAAGTGGTGAAAAACTCAATCCTTTTTCAGGTACTTTCATTTCATTTTTATCAAAGTTGACATCACTCAAATGTAACACTAGTGGATTAGTCTCCCTTACTTGTTCTGTCGATTTTTGTTCTTGCCCTTGTGATCATCCCATTTGTACTAGCCAAATCTTGGGTATATGTTTCTCTTACCACTTCTACTTCCTCTATGTCTATTAATGATTGTGTATCCACTAACTTTTCTTTGAAGTTTTCATGTTGTTTAGTTCTTTGTCTGTTCCCTTTCATGTAATGACTGATTTGTTCTAAGAAACTCCTTTTGTTATTTTCTCCTTTAGTATTGGGAGTGTATTTGGTGCTTTCATTGTCGCTACCACTTGAGTCAAATTCTGAGCTGGCTGATAATCTGCCTATTCGGTAGGGAAATCTATACCGGAGAAATGGATGCAAAGAAAGAAAAGCAGCAGTTTAAAAACTAACATGCGAGTTGCAGCCTGCGCACAGCATCGGAAAATGGCACATGTGAGGGAACATGCAATGTTTGCAGCCCATCTATAATAAGTGTATATCTTTAAAAACACTGATAAAGCCAAGAAATAAGTCCTTCCAGTTACCAAAGAGTATCCAGCAACCTTTATTAAAATGGAAAAAAGTCAAATCGGAGAAGAAATGTACAACGGTTTATTGGAAATGAAAAAAAAACTAATTGGACCTTGTATTTGTTACATTTTCCTTTACAGGACGGAAAATGACCTTTGTAGAAAGAAAGACAGATATGAAAGATGTGTCTTGGGAAAGGAGTGTGATTGCAAAGAAATATGAGACCAAGCTATGTCTGAACTGTCAAATGACATTCCTTTCGAAAACTACAGAAAAAAAGAAAAAGAGGGGGTTGGCTTGCTGTCTGTGGGAGGTCAGTAGGAGGAGGTGGACTAGCATGTGCCATGTTCAACCTGCTTTTATTTAAATAATAATGAAAATGTTTCACTAACCCTAACCTTTGGGATGCCCTAGCTAACAAATCTAAACTAGGGTGCTCATCGTCAGATGTGAAGTCCAAATTTAATAGTCCGTCCTCTGGCAGATATGCCTAATCTGACCCTCCCACAATTAACACAAAACAAAAAGACCAGGAGAATGATTCCCTTCGCCTGGGAGATGCTTCACGGCACAATTCTCTTCAATAGGATATCCTCAAATAGTCTCTCACTATTCCTTGTAATAGCTCCTTCAGTTCATTCAATGGATCTTGTCAGACCTTTCGGTATTTGTTTCCCTTGTCTCTCCAAATATTTTTCTTCTTCTCGGGATCTATAAAAAAAAAGTTTATCTTTGATTCTTATTCCTTTCATATTCATGCCATTCACAGTAGTACATATCACATATTCCTAAGTAGTTACTATACTTTGGCCAATCACTGGGACAAGTATATCTGCCACCTGGAGGCTCTTCGATCATCACACACTTTTGCCAATCACTGGAATGAGGATGCAGTGCCCCTGGGTGATCGTCACTCTCCATATACGTTTGCCAAACACTGGGAAAAGGATGCAATCATGGGATGATGACGCAGAGTCCCCGAGTGATCTTCACTCATCCTAGACTGTTGTGAATCACTGGGGTGAGGATGCAATCAATGCTACCAATACACATTTGCTAATCACTTGGATGAGAATGCAAGGTCCCAGAGTGATCTTCACTCTTTACACCTTGTTCCCTAGGTCTTGCGCTCTCCCCTGTACCGTCACTGGGTCAGCGTTTTCTTTCTCTTCTCTGTGGTCAGTCAGGATGATTCTCTGGTTTCTCCCAGGTCCTTCTTTAGACACACTTCGCTCTTCTTTGGCGATTTCAGCAATGGAAAGATTTCTTCTTCTCCTCTGTTCCACCCACCACCTTCCTCCTTTCAGCTGTTGGTTTGATATTCTACCCAGGAACAGACCTCCTCAGGTCCGTTAGTGGCATATTGCCTACCCGGCACACCAACGGCAGTGTCACAGTTTATTGAGTGGTCACACTCAACTCAGGGAGTTCCTCCCCCCTCAAGCAAGCTGGTGCATGCCCAAAGCGCTATTTATTTCAGATTCACTTTGGTGAGGCCTCCAACACGTCTCGCATCCACCCCAACAAATACCCTGTTTATCCAATGGACTAGGAACCAGGCCGGTGTAAAGTGAGAATATTTATTTATTTAAGGCTTGACAAAGAAGGCTAGCAGCCAATATCAGCAACCAATGCTGTGGCAACACCCAATATCACAACTCCCACATCATTTCTGTAATTAAAACACAAGTAACATTTTGAAACATGCAGTCGCAACATACAACTGATTTAATTTCAAATCAACTAATAGAAAACATTCACAATAAAATGGAAACATCGTTTTGCAACACACATTCGAAGGACTGGCAGTGCTTTGGGATCCTGGTTTGGGAGGCAAGCGAATCAATGGAAAATTTGTTTTTCGGCTTTCACTTGAAAGGCACAGTTGGGAAAAGGAACTCAAATGGGGAAATCGTTTTTCAACTTTTATTTAAAATGCAAGGTTGGGAAAAGGAACTCAAAGGGAAATCGTTTTTCAACACACATTTGAATGAGAAGCAGTGCTTGGTAATTCTGGTTTGGGATACAATGGAATAAGTGGGAAATTTAGTTTTTCCACACATATACAAATGAGATGTAAGGCTTTCTAATTCTGACTTTGGAATAAAGGGAAATGTTGTTTTGTACCCCTACATTCACTTGGAAGGTAGCATTTAGGATTACTTATTTTGCAATTATGGACACCCCCATTCGGGACAGAAGTCAGGGGTTTCAGAAGGACAGTCACCCAAGTCTTTATAGTCTGTACAGGCTCTAACACACTGGGTATGAACGTTGTTAGTTTCTAATTCTAACAACACTCATCCCGTGATTTTCTATATGGGAATTAATTAATTTAACTTCAATTCAATGCTCTAAGGACATACATGATGTCACCCCTCCCCACAATTTAATGGAAAGGATTAAGGCGGGCTGTTCCCAACACAATGCAATTTAAATGGATAGGGTGATTTTCTATAGTGTAATTAGTTTGAATTGGATGTAATACAATGTGCCAAGGGCCTACCCAGTTTCACCTCTCTCACGCCCTAATGGAAAGGGATAAGTCAGGTATCTCCCCACCCAATGGATGGCTTTTGGATTGGTCTACTTAAATGGGAGGCTGCAGTCAGGGAAAACAGCAGGGCTCCTCTGAAGACAGCGCAGATCTGGCCAAGGGCTTTCATTCAAGGATTTTCTCCTGCACCCAGACTCCTCCAGCTCCTCTGATGGGTTCCCAACTATCTTCTAGGTTTCACTGTCGCTGTCTCCAATGCAAGGGTTGAAACCTCTCTGCTAGTTATTCCTCGCAAGAGTCTGTCAGCAGGCTATATCCGTGAATGAAGTGAAAAGGCAATGTTCTGATGCAAACATGCCCTCTTATACCCAATGGCTGCTGATAGGACCAGAAGTTGGGAGATATGTATGATGTAGGCTGAGGGGGGAAAACGATTTGTCATCCCAAAGTGACATGTGGGTTTTACATTTTGTATTCAGAAAAATTTCACAATGTGGCAACTACCTTAATCTTTCATATAACCACATGAATATATATATATATTTGAGTTCTATATTTTATGGCGAGTCGGACTATACTAATTTTATTTCGGAACGCCCTTCCTGAGTGGAGCCACTATTTTTTCGCAGTTTGCTGCTGCACCGAAATAGTTACAACTCTGACACTAAATACTTCAAACATTAATTTCACTGTCTATTAATCTATCAATATTTCCATTTCCTCAGATTTATACTTTTGATCATAACTTAAGTTATGTACATCACAGAAATTTCATTTTTTCCATGTTGCCAACTGACTTTTTATCCCCTTTAAAATGAACCCGGGGTGGACATGATGGGAAACACAATGCTATTTTTATTCAGAGAAATGTGTTCCATGTTTAATCAATGTCAGTGCATGCTATGATAGGTAGTTTCATTTATCCTTCAAATGTCCATTTCTCCTGAAGCATGTGACCAACCATCTGCTCAGGTCAGTGTTTATCCTACCCTCTTCTGCTGAGCTTCAAAGGGTCTTTGTTCAGAGCTAATGCACATTTTATGTGAAACCTGACTTTAAAGGTCATTTCTGTTGGTCATGTTATCTGTGAATCCCAGAATTTCAATCTACTTCTTTGTATATCTTAGCATGTACATTGACAACCAGACCGGTTTCCTTGGTGGGCACAGCACCAAAGGTCTTGGGGTCAAAGTTTCAGCTCAGAGAGAAAATCAAGTTGCAGTTCACAATTCTGTAAGGCTAGCATATTGCATTTATGCACTGTGTACAATACTGAACCAGGTCCCGTTGTTCACAATATAATCTTTCTTTATCTACTGTATAAACAGAAATAAGTTCATTCTTGGTATTCTTCACAGAGATGCCACAGTTGCATAAGAAACCAGTGTTCCTTAAAGAAAAAACGAAATAGCCCTTTCTTTATAAATGGTGTTGTTTTTATGTGCTGAAATTGAGTCTTTTTATTTCTGAAAATGCAGTCTGTCATTTGGTTTAACTTTCCCACTGTAAGGCATCATTCCTACTTTTTAGCTTCCAGTTGCACAGTATTTCAAATGTATTTATTCTTTCAATGTGCACTGGTACAGTTTTGAATCTGTCAAAGTGGGCATTTACACGAAGTCAGCATCTGACGTTCCCCATGTCTTTTGGAACCCATGCAGTTAACAATATTCCAGTTCTAAGATGCATTTGTACCACTGAGTGCCTGTACATTGTAACAAAAAGGAGGGGGGCCCATTCTCACTCATTCACTAGGACTCATGTTGAAATCACAGTTTTGTACTGCTTTTATATTTCAATGGAACTCCACACTGAGCGAGCTTCACTCTCACAATGGGGCCTAGCATGGCCTCTCCATCTCTGTCACTCAGGGGCGGTCTTTTTACCCCACAGCAGGCTCTTCTTCACTGGCCAGTCATGAGCATCGCTGCAGGGACTCTTATGGGTTTCCTCTGTTCTGGTCAGGCAGCGTTCTGCTGTCCCTTCTTCTCTGTCTCTGCTTTCTGAAAAGCAAGGCAGCGTCTCCCATGGTTTCCCATCCAACTCGATCCAGATGGTTTGAAACTCCTGGGTCCAACTTCCTGGTTCTCTAGGCCCTCTTCTTATTATAATGCACTCTTGGGGCTAACCTGGCTACCAAGGGAAGTCCATGGTCTGTTTCTGACCTATATTCATCAAAACTCAACTGATGATCATTTTATCAGTATATTCTTGAGTTACACTCTTTGTAACTTGTTTGGATTTCCTCGTTCCAGTAGTTGACAGGTCCTTACTCTTTATCACCCCTACGTTCCTACTCTTCTCAGTACCAGTAAGTTACTTATCTCTAGTAAAGATATCACCATTGCAGACGTAAGAAGAATCTGGCCGTCTGTCAACTAGTATGGTCTTCATAATGTTTTCAATAGGGTGAAAAGGGAGGTCTTTAAAGGCATGGGCTAGTAAAAAATGTTATTGTCCCTACGGGTCGGCCATGTTTTTTAAGCCTAAGTGGCTCGATTTTAGAAAACTTTGCTATGGACCTTACCCGAGTTTTCGTCCATTAAACGCACGCGAAAACAAGCACCAGGGAGCCGCCATTTTCTGATAATCCTATCATTTCCCCCATCACCCTGGCTGACCTGCTTTTGTGGCACTAAATCAATTCCCCCGCCCCTGAGCCTGACATTATCCAAACATTCATATTCCCCGCCTCTGTCCGTGACGTTACTGTGCTGCGTAGGCAAACGCGCCCAGTCGTCTTCTACGCGACTCCACACAGAACCCGGAAACCAACAAAGACCATCTCACAACACAGCGTGCCACAATTCAGAATATGAAACTGTACTTTAAAATCAAACAGCAACACGGTAGATTTGGTAAAGTACATTTATTTTACATTAAATGTTTAGAGAATATTCAGCAATTGCCATATGAACTCCGAAAGCCATTTATTTTCTTTTATCTGTATCCGCCATGGTACACAGGGTGTTGCTTTTCGTTAAAAGAAGCACTTTGGAAGCACGGTGAACTGCAAGGCTGTTCCATCAACTAGGAACTAGTCCATCGTAAAGGTTGATATGTTGCTTCTAGCCACTAGTACAGCGTAAGGGATTGTGGGCCCTTGGCGATCGTCCCATAAAATTGTCAGTGTGCTCCAGTTTTTCACACAAAGCTGCAGGTGTCTACTGTAAAAGCCATCTGCTGGTGTCTCAAACCGATGGCAGTAGCAGAAGGGGAGCAAATACCTGTTATGAAAACAAAAAAATTATAATTAGTCTCGCCAGCCGATCTTCATTAATATTACTTATTTTATTTATTAAAGCCGATCAGAAACTATTTGCTTGCAAGGATAGTTCAATGGAGTATGTTCGGCTCTAAAATAAATGCGAAAAGTAACAAAATAAATCGAGGCCAACACACAATGATAAACGACAGTTAGTCTACATGCGTGAGGAATGATATGATATATGATATGGCATTTGTAACGCGCCTATACTCAAGTGTTTCTAGGCGCGACGAGGCAGGTGGGGAACAAGGGCAGACAGACAACAATCCTACTAGGCCAGGTGTCTTTCTGATCGCGCATCGGGAAGGGGGTATGGGGGGAAAAGTGCTGTACATGGTTAGTTGAATCCAAATTAAATAATAGGGCCAGCTGGTGGCAAGTGCAAGGTAAATGCCGGGAGAAGGGGCTGAAGGATACAGAGATAGTCCCGTAGTGCAGGGAAAAGTGGCTGGGCCAAGGACCGAGATCGGTGAGACCAGTGGACCTGCATGCCCATGTGCCCACTACGAACACGTTTTCCTTGCTTTTCCTAGCTCTTCATTCATTCATTTATTCATGCATCCATTCATTAAATCTTCATTCCGGTATAAAAGCGTGTAAAGATTTACTTACATTATATTTGAAATTTCCATTGTGTCTCTTCGTAATGCAGTCTGTAAAACGGACCGTGCTCTTGACAACGATTTTTCGTATACTGAACTAAAATGAAACTCGGTCTAGTTTCTGAATTTTCTGCCTTATCGTCTCTTACGTTATTGCGCACCCCCTTCAAATGTAGTTCTTTCAGCATGGTCCCTGTCTCAAGGTCAAAAAACAATAGACCCTTATACTTCCAATGCGACTTGTGGGCCTCATCTGGGCGCGAGCTGAAAATCAAAGCCGCTGTCCTTCGCATACTTTATTTGCAACATCACGTAGTATAGGCATCTGTGAGAGCTTGAAGTTTAGAATCCGTCTATGTAGTGCGCCTCAATGTGCAAATGCGAACTGGCTTCTCTCCCAAATGCCACGGCCCGCTTGGCTGGCGCGTTCTAAGTGCCCCAATTTTGTCCCTGTTGTCTGCGAGCTTTGCAGCCCAAATTGAGACATTTAATTTTTGGCAGAAGGTCAGGGAAAGTATAAAGTACCACAGGAGTTGAGTTAAAAGTGAGATTTATTGTTTGTTTGTTTTATTATTTGCAATACGCAAGCCTCCCCTCCGTTAACAGTGCGCAGCATTTACATTTACATGAGATGAGACATGAGAAAAATATATACATACACATATATGAGGTGAATAGAGAGAATTCAAAGATGACACCCAGCTTGTTCGCCACCCATGATGGTGAAGGTAGGGGTTAGGGTTACAGGTACACTGTACAATAACATTTATTTACAAAAAGACAATCGTATTGCAATTATTTAAACCGGGATTTGTACTTCACAATCAGCTGTGCTTCGGGTGGGCATGGCACAGTCGCAATGTTCGGTGGCAATGGATCACTGCTCTGCACAGAAACGTCCAAAATTCCATATCTGTGCTTCTCTAACACAGCAACAATAAGGCCTTTCACAAAGTCGAACTGCATTTCATCATAGACTGGTTTGATCACCCATTGCTTACTTCATTTTGAAAACACCTTAGTGTAGCAAGGCATCCTTACTTTATCCCTAGTCCTAGATTGTTCACGTCCGACATTGCTGTTATGGGCCAAGACCGCTAGTAGAGTGCGATGTTTCATGCCCCGAAAGCTAAAATGCAAGCGCTTTGGCCTGTACTTTAGGCACATATTGTGGAACACCTCCAAATCTTCTGTGTGACAGAATTCTGTCAGTCCTCTCAAATCTCTTGATAGAGTTTTGTCGAAAACAATCTTCTCAATGGCTTTGTGTGTCAGTGAAGATGGAATCAACCACTTCTTCTTCCGTGCCTCCTCTGGGGACAAAGGGCCATGTTCACATTGGTGGAAATGTTGATTTGCTGTCCAGCGGTGAACGCTGGTACAGTGGTACATCAGTGACCGCCATTTTTCAAGTAGTATTTCCACTGACCCTTCACAAGTTTTTGAGCTCCACCAAAGATGGTTGGTGATAGAATGGGACCACTGCAAAATACTTTCAAAACCTTTTTTTTCCCCTGCAGCCGAGATTTTCTTATTGATTGATTTAGCAAGATGCCATACGTCAAATTGATGTTTAATATGTGGGAACTGCTCTCTCATTGTCTTGGCAATTGAAACGTGTCTATCCGTGGCTATGAGGTCGATGTGCATTCCCATTGATTGTAGATATTCCACTGATTTTATAAATCCTAGTTTCTCCCTGGCCACTGACGATGTACATTGTGTTACCTGCACGACCACCAAACTCACAATTTTCTTACTATCCATGTCCTGAAAGTGGTAGGTGCAGTACTTGGCAGAAAATCCAGGGCTGTCGCACTGTCCATCGCCGGCTAGCCTAAATCGTTTGCCTTCGAATGTACTTGCTAGAGACAATTGTTCAATTTTCCAAGCATCACTAATGGCCGGAAACAGATAATCACGTTGGTATATGTAGTACAGTGCTTTAGAAATGAAATGGAGTCCCACAAACTGAAAGAAAGCCTCTAACTTTCTAAAACTGGAGCCACTAAAAAGTGATGCAGCTGCACACAGTAGATTACCTGCTGGCAGTTTCCCCAGCATCAGTTGTGCAGACCATGAGAACCTATGATTTAATCTACAGGCGGCATTTATTTTGACGTTACTGCCTTTTATTTGACGAGTCACATTAATCAATGGCTTCCCACATACTTTCCCTCTAATGGAATGCACACATTTTAGCATACTTATAATTTCCATCAAACAACTGTCGAATACAATGTATTTGCTCTCTTTCATTAGACTGTCATCCTGCGTCAACGTTGTTTCGGCCTGTGACGTTGTGGAGATTTCAACACATTGGAAAGTAATATCGCTGATATCAAGTTCTGATGCGTCTATGGATGCTGCGGCTGGTTCATTCTCTGTCATTTCGACATCTATTACTTCAACATTGATGGGAGAACACAACAATGTCGACAGGTTTTTTGGTGGCAAATTTTTGGCGGCTGTAGATTGTGTGAATTGATCTGCAACTACTTCAGAGCTATCTTCAATACATTCAATAACATCTTCTTGTGGTGGTGCGGTCGCACTGTAGCTATGGTCCAATGCAACTTTGCTGTAGACTCCAAACACAGTTAATTCATGTTCTGGCCATTGGACATGAGCATCTCGAGCCTGAACACGCCTCGCCTCAATTAATAGTTCCTCCATAGTGTACACGGTCTGGCAAGCCACATCTCTCATTCGCTTCACTGTCTGTGTATGTATAGTTCTGACACCCACGGGTAACTCGAGGAGAGGTTGGAAAAGGGATGTTCAGTTTAAACACAAGATAAAGTGCAGTACAATTGACTGGAAAAAAACATAAAATAGTCCCCAGCACAAACATTTTTTTAAAGTTATGAACTGTTTGTAACTAACCTTTTTTTGTTTTTTTTCTTTGCAACTTTTTTGACTCGACCTTCAACATCTGCACGCTGTAGCTCCGATTTGTTTCTGCATGTCCTCCCTTCTTCTTGCGCTGCAACGACTATATTTTCTGTATCCGCATAGACAGCACAGAATGAGGCTCCATCGTCTCCCTGAAACATAGTACTTTCATTACTATGTATCAAAATATTGTTAGCATAAAACACACGTGAGGACGCACACACGGGTACATCTCAATAGCCAAACACGATTTAAACAATGTGAGCAACAATCAAACGACAAGTATTCAACCAGTGATGATCTATTTCGATGGAGCTGTCAGTATCCATACCTCTGGCTCTGCATGGACTGCCATGAATGGTTGTATTGGAGAGGAGGCATCCGCATCTCCCTGAAACACAGTACTTGCATTAGTATGCTTCTCAATATTGGAAACACAACACACACTTGGGGTCGACGGCACAGGTACATATAAAGAGATAACCACAAATGATGCATTGTCCAAAAGAATCAAGGAAAATCTAAATATGATCACATTTCATCGACTTATTTCTCCGATTCCTTTACATCTGCATCATCTAAATGAGATGTTGTGATTGTGGTGGAAGCTCCGTCGTCTCCCTGAAACAAAGTACTTGGATTAGTATGGTTTTCAATATTGGAAACATAACACACACTTGGGGTCGAACGCACAGGTACATTTAAAGAGATAACGGCAAATGATGCATTGTCCAAAAGAATCAAGGAAAATCTAAATATGATCACATTTCATCGACTTATTTCTCCGATTTATTTACATCTGCATCATCTAAATTGGATGTTGTGATTGTAGTGGAAGCTTCGTCGTCTCCCTGAAACGCAGCACTTGCGTTAATAGGGAAGAAAGTATAGCAAATGGAATCACGTTATATGATCACGCATGATGGAGCTGTCATTATCCATACCTCGTGCTGCTGAAGAATATCTATGGATGTTGCAAATGTAGTGCGCACTTCCGAAAGCTGTTGCGCCAATTCGTATATGCATGGTCCCGCTTCCACTTCCCCTGGAATTACTTGAATGTCAGGCTCTGCATCAAGTGCAGGGTTTGACGCTCCATCAACTGCCTGAAACATAGTACTTGCATTAGTGAGGATTACAATAGTGAAAACATAACACACACCTGGAGTCGACAGCACAGGTACATATCAACGGCTAACCACGAATGAAACATTGTGTAGAACAATCAAACGACAAGATTCCAGCTCTGATGATATGATGACGCTCGATGGAGCTGTCAGTATCCATAACACCTGCTGGTGAAGAACATCTAGAAATGTTGTAGATGTGGCGGACGCTTCAGCATCTCCCTGAAAGACAGTACTTGCATTAGTATGGATAACACTAATTATAACTGAAAACAAACACCAGTGGACGATAACTAAGGTGTATATCAATTGGAAAGCACTAACCAAACATTCGGTAAAATAATTACACGATAAAATAAAACTATTACTTGACATGCATAAAACAAGTCTGCAGCGGATTAGCCTAGTAAGATTACCTGATACGCGCTAGAAGTGGTTGATAAGTGCGACCAAGTCAAGGATGTAGAATGTTCTTGCTTCAGATTCAAGGGATAGTCAAGAAGTTGTAAAGGTAAATTAATGATTGATAATGAAATGCCAATATTAAAAATAGCCATGTAAGGCGACAGAATACTTGAAAAATGCTCAATACAGCACAGTTCCCTGTTCCCATATATATACATTGCGTTTGTGGGTTATGAAATCGAAAAAGAATATATTGATTAATGTCATTATTCAAAAAACTATACACTCATATCAATATCGAAATTATTACAAGGGATAGAACACCTACAATATCAATTAATCCGTTCGGATACCTACACACTACCGCAAGGCCTAAAGCTAAATCCGGACACTTGACTCACCGGTGGCGGAATGTGGACGAATAGAGTGGGAATAGCGTTTTCGAGCAATTTCCATGTCGTTCGCCGTTTATTCTTCTTTGTTACCCAAGATGTTGTGTACATGTCCAAGGAAAAGTGCCAGCTGCAGATGCGGTATCGATCACCCATCTTGTCCTGTAAGACTTGTTGGACTCTACTTTCCAGCTCATCCAGTGGATATCCGCAATGTCTGACCCATTCTCTTATTCGATCAACAGTTTTCGGGAATACATGCATTTTAGTGCCTTCAGATTTCGCATGGGTCTTCGAAGGGCAACCGCTAATCGAACAGGCAGGCATGGTTGATAAATCTGAAAAGTAAATATCGACATTATTATACAATCTTCAAGAATAGATTTGATACAAAAGTAAATGAATCATACAATGATCAATGCAAGGTTTGTTTTGGTCGCAGGAACTATACCAGTTCATTATGTACGGCTTAGTATTTGCATAAATTGCAGAAATGTATAAATGATGTGACTAAAATCTGAACATGTGACTCATCCCTTGGATGTTCTGTATTGCACGAGAAGGAAACATGCTTACATTATAGACTGAACCCCCGATGTCATGATCTCTGCTTCCAAAAGATCAGGACTTGCCCGACTCCCTTGGAAGCAGACCCCTAACCCCGGTTCCGAGTGCCAGCCAGTCCCAATTGGGACCTTTTGGACCCTGTCCTGGCGCCAGTGGCACCAGGCTCATAAAGATGCCCAGTCCCAGCGCTGGAAGCGCCGGGCTCATAATGCTTGGGTGGACTTACCTGCAGCAGACCATGCTGCTTACTTACCTGCCATTTGAGCCCCTGATCCTCTTCTGTTTGGGACTACTTTTCCTGTTGGGTGGGGCAGGAGCCACTCCCTAGGTTCAGAACACTGGAACTCTTCTGGAAAGCAGGAACTCTTTTCTTACCTAGGCAAGGCTGTGGAAGGAGACACCTAAGCACTACAGGAGGCTATTTAAACCACACCCGATGGATGAATCTTGCTTTGCGTTATTCTGCATTCTCTGCAGCAGAACGCTCATCGTGTCTTCTGCTTCTGATCCTGGGCCTAAGGGAACAAAGGCTTACCATCCTGGAAACCAGTCTTCAGCAGCACCTGTAAAGACAAAGAAAGAACAGGTTAGCACTACGGTCTTCAGTGGCAGCGCATCTCTTACCTGGTCCATCGGCTGTCACCAACGCCTCGCGCTGCATTCCGGCATCTGAAAGACAAAGGCTTACCTACTCTTCGCATGCTCCGGAGGTCTTCGCACTGCATTCCGGCATCTGAAAGACAAAAGCTTACCAGCTCTTCGCACTCTCCGGAGGCCTTCGGCGCTGCATCCAGCATCTGAAAGACAAAAGAAGGTGCGTTTAAAGACATTGGGCAACTTTATTACTCACGTGCCATTTCTCCTTCCCACACCGAATCCAGTGGGTATTCCAGCACCCTTCAGCTTCTCTAAAGCTCCGAACTTGTACCTGCATGATAAAAGGGACAGTTAGTGCGCATCGTGAAACAGGCTACAAGCGCTTACTTACGTGCTTCCAGGCGCTTCTATTCCTCACGTGGGTTCGATCCTCAACTCTCATCAGCCCGCCATCCGCCATCGCCAGAACCCTGCAAAACAAGAGATATCATTACAAAAGACTTTTAAGACATTTGAAGTGCCCAGAACTTACCGTTCGTGCAGTTAACGACGGACAGCAGTCCTCTGAGGTCAAGAGGCCTGCACCCTTATCCAGTGAAGAAACTGGTTACGGCACCCTGCCTCAAGGCAGATGGAGAGCTCGGCGTTCACTTACCTAAGGTGAGGGCGTTAACCTTTGGGGTTCTACAGGAGAAGAGAAAGGGAAGAGGATAGAGGCACCCAATACCCCAGTTCATTAATCCCATATTTTCTATCTGCAGACATCTTACTCTTCGAGTCAGACATACAGTGCACAGAGGTCCAGCCCAAAGAGCCAACCGTGTGTTACACATCACCTTTGAAGATACGGCATTCACCCAGTCAAGACCGGCGCCTCTGCGGGAATCAGGTGAGCGTTACACCCGAAGGATGCAATTCGATGACAATAGACACAGATGAAAATAAATAGATCTATTGATAGCATAGCAATGGAAACTCAAGTCAATAGCAATGAGACCAATGAACATAGCACTATTGTGTACTCAACTCGTAAATAGATAGAAATTTAAAAATCTGCGAAATATGACTAGGATACAGGGCCTTACCTTGACCAACAAACAGTTGGATTCAGCAAGCAGAGCAGTATGTTGCAGGAGAATAGGTGGGTGGCCACGGGTAGCACACTGATGTGTTTGCTCTAAGCGGTCACAGAAGTTCACGGATAGCATGACGACGAGCAGATTAGTGTAGATCTCAGGTGTTGCCAGGTAACACGTTCAGGAGTTGACTTGCAAAGCACAAAGATGTTCTCATGAGACATATCAAGTGGTTTATAAAGTATTAGAAACAGGGGTGTGTTTGTGAATGAATGACGTATGTATGTCGTGGTCTTAGGGGGGCCGCCTGCTTCAAGGGGAGGCCTGGCTGGAGACACAGGGTTTGAGGAGGCCATGTGACCGATGGCCCCTTGGCGTGGGATACCTTTTGAAGTGTACATGTACTTTGGCACCTTGGCCTTTCGCGCCCCTGACAGCCCCCCATGCCAGCGCTCATCCACTGGCGCGAACCGCCTTTGATAGAGGGGGGTGGGATGGATGGGCCTGGGGCGTGCAGATAAGGCACAGGAAGACTGCTGAATGGAGACACACTTATGTGGATTGCAGGGGGGCGGCCTGCTTCAAGGGGAGGCCTGGCTGGAGACACGGGGTCTGAGGAGGCCTTGTGACCGATGGCCCCTTGGCGTGTGATACCTTTTGAAGTGTACATGTAGTTTGGCACCTTGGCCTTTCGCGCCCCTGACAGCACGCAACCACTGGCGCGAACCGCCTTTGATAGAGGGTGGGTGGGATGGATGGGCCTGGGGCGTGCAGATAAGGGACAGGAAGACTGCTGAATGGAGACACACTTATGTGGATTGCAGGGGGGCGGCCTGCTTCAAGGGGAGGCCTGGCTGGAGACACGGGGTCTGAGGAGGCCATGTGACCGATGGCCCCTTGGCATGGGATACCTTTTGAAGTGTACATGTAGTTTGGCACCTTGGCCTTTCGCGCCCCTGACAGCGCGCATCCACTGGCGCGAACCGCCTTTGACAGAGGGTGGGTGGGATGGATGGGCCTGGGGCGTGCAGATAAGGCACAGGAAGACTGCTGAATGGAGACACACTTATGTGGATTGCAGGGGGGCGGCCTGCTTCAAGGGGTGGCCTGGCTGGAGACACGGGGTCTGAGGAGGCCATGTGACCGATGGCCCCTTGGCGTGGGATACCTTTTGAAGTGTACATGTAGTTTGGCACCTTGGCCTTTCGCGCCCCTGACAGCGCGCATCCACTGGCGCGAACCGCCTTTGATAGAGGGTGGGTGGGATGGATGGGCCTGGGGCGTGCAGATAAGGCACAGGAAGACTGCTGAATGCAGACACACTTATGCGGATTGCAGGGGGGTGGCCTGCTTCAAGGGGAGGCCTGGCTGGAGACACAGGGTCTGAGGAGGCCATGTGACCGATGGCCCCTTGGCATGGGATACCTTTTGAAGTGTACATGTAGTTTGGCACCTTGGCCTTTCGCGCCCCTGACAGCGCGCATCCACTGGCGCGAACCGCCTTTGACAGAGGGTGGGTGGGATGGATGGGCCTGGGGCGTGCAGATAAGGCACAGGAAGACTGCTGAACGGAGACACACTTATGTGGATTGCAGGGGGGCGGCCTGCTTCAAGGGGTGGCCTGGCTGGAGACACGGGGTCTGAGGAGGCCATGTGACCGATGGCCCCTTGGCGTGGGATACCTTTTGAAGTGTACATGTAGTTTGGCACGTTGGCCTTTCGCGCCCGACAGCCCCTCATGCCAGCGCTCATCCACTGGCGCAAACCGCCTTTATATCAATATATAGTATATCGCCTTTATATCAATGATAGTATATCGTTGCTTATCAATAACAAATGCCTCATACCGGAGATTCTTGTGAACACAGACCCACACTTCAACCGGTGTATTATATTGGTCAAGGCCCTAAGGCCTGCATAATCCAATGGCAATTGTTAGTATAGATATATGTGTGACTTTTATAGAGACATAACCTACTGAAAGACTTTGAACAAGTGTTATTTAGTGCATGCATTATCGAGAATATGTTATGTTAGCTTAGATAGATAGTGACCACCCTGCTTGACAGCGACCAGACCTTCACCCATTTGGAGCACAGATGTCTGACGTCCATCCTTGAATGGAGACACACTTGATTCATTTAAAAAATTGAAACATTGTTAAAATATATGTGGTGTTTTATTTTGTATCTTATTCTCATGACACAAAAATACAAGACTTTAAAGATTATACAGGTCAGGTTGCAGCACAGCGAGAGAAAATCCCCTGTACTGACCGCTGTCACTCGGGAACGTTTCTCTAATGGCACGAACGGCACAGGCGGGTATCACTCTTCGAACGCGGTGTCCAAGCCTCCCGTGGAGCAACCATGTAAAGGAACGATATACCACCAGCCTGTACCACCTGTGAAAAGGAATGAAACAAACTGTTTTTAAATGACCAAGATAAGTTTAATAAACATTTGTTGTCAATGACAATTCTTGTAACTAATGGCATTCTGCACGAACAAATGCTATCTAGACAATGCACACTATTGAACGACTTACATGCGTTACAATGATATGTAGATGTCATTTTGGATATAGTAGAAGAACATGAAATAGGAGTGGCATGACAAGCAGAGTATACTTACTCGTTACTCGGATTACGAGGACGAACAGTTGCACGAAGTATGTGCATAAGCACCATCATTATTCTCAACACGGCCCGTGTGAAGCAGGCTGCCCTGAAGTCTGGCAGCTCGGTGATGCATTGCGGTCGTGGCTCGCCTTCCGGAATGTAGGCCAGGCATCCCGGGTTTTCTCGGCAGCAGCAGTTCTCGTCCTCAGTTGGCATTAGCTCGCACCGATTGCATGTGCACCAGGTGGAGACGCCGTCCATGCGACTAGGCCCAGGCTCTTCATCTGTTGATTCGTCCTGCCAACTGCCGTCTGAATCCCCATCGTTTTCGCGTGCTTCCCTTTCCAGTAGTTCCTACTCGGTATACTCGGGCTCGTACATGTAGGGCATTATTGTAGCTATTGTGTGTTAAACAAACTAAAATAATTTATAGCATTGGTACTGGTATCTGTTCACACGGGCTACAAGCGGCGAAGGTAGCTGACCAGAGCACTGAAACGAGTCACAGAATACTCAAATTAACACAGAGGGAGGAATGGAATCGAAAATCTGCTGCTGTGTGTTGTGAAACGGTCTGTTTATACTTATTGAGGAAATCGGCGTCCTGCCATTTCCATGGCGACACGTCATTAGCTGAAGCGCAGCAAATGTTGACACAAGACGTGCTTTGGCGTTGGGAAATGGGCGGTACGAGTCTGCTGATGACAGGCTCAGGGGCGGGGGATTTGATTTGGTGCCGCTTGGCAGGTCAGCCAGGGTGATGGGGGAAATGATAGGATTATCAGAAAATGGCGGCTCCCTGGTGCTTGTTTTCGCGTGTGTTTAATGGACGAAAACTCGGGTAAGGTCCATAGGAAAGTTTTCTAAAATCGAGCCACTTAGGCTTAAAAAAACATGGCCGACCCGTAGGGACAATAACATTTTTTACTAGACCATGCCTTTAAGGGAAAAGGAGTCCTTTTTTCCCCAAGAGGGGAATCTCTCCCTTCGAGGTCCCGCTTACCGCCACCCTAAGAGGGAATATGGCACAGTGGGCACACCTCCCTAACCTCACAGGAAGGGGATCCCCCTCTTGGGAAACGTGACTGAATCCCCTGATTCATCACATTTCCCATGAAAGAAGTGTGAACACTGGCCTTTGAGGCTGACCATAAAATGTTATGACGGTTTGGGGTTCAACGTCAGGAAGACATGCCATGCATCGCAAAACAATTAGTATTTATTTACATTTACCTAGAATAAAGGGGGAAAGCGGGTTGCACCTGTATGGATTATATGTGCTGTCCTGACCTCTCCACAGAATCAAAAGATACCAATAAGAAAATGAGGTAAGGAGTTTTGAGTAGGTAAACACAAAACCTAAGATAGAAAGTAAGTGTAAGGCCCTGAATTAATGGAGAAGTACTTAAAGAAAGACAAATATATGAAACAAAAATGCAACTTTTAATGAATACATTTTTTTTAAAAACAATCTGTGGTTACAATGACACTTACAAGTATATAAACACAATCAAAATGAATTATAGTTATAAACTAACAAATATTAATAAAGTGCTATCGTGACAACTGTCTCCCTACTTCTAGACTAACTAGCGAGGTAGATGAGGTCTGGTAAACAAATATCATATCACTTGAAGGGTGTTTTCACTTGTAATGCCCAAAAGGGTATTACAAAAGCTGTTGTGATTTTACAATAGTTAGAGCTTGACATGTTTCAGTTATAAAGTTCCACAAAATGGAGAACCTTCCTCAGGAGCTGGTGAATTGGGTCACACTTCAGGCAGGGGTGTAGTGAGAGAATATCCCCCATTTATAATCTTGAAATCTAAACTTGTGTCCTTTCAAGTTCAGATTTCCATATTGTGGAATACCAACAAAAAAGAGGGCAACAGTGTAACCATTAGTGCTACTACTAGTCGTAATAATAGAGGTTAAATATAACCCTCTAGAAAATAGCCACAGGTAATGTCAATAAATGATAGGGTTACCTCTGGTTATCTGTGACGGAGTTTGTCTCTAGTAAAAGCAGTTCAACTGCCAATTTCAGTTAATGGATGTGCATATGAGAACACACCAAAAAGCTTGTGTTTCGAACTCTGAAAAGAAACCTGAATAATGAATGCATAGAAATCGTACTATGCCTGATGAATACTCTGAAAACAAAGTGCTAAAATGAAGGAAAATTACCTCCATCCCAGATGGTGTCTCGTCCGGTGTATTACTGGCTATTATTGTCAGGTTCTCAGAGGGAAGAGTTACCAGTCTCTGTATGTGGAAAATCAGAAGAGGACTATAAGAAATCAAGCCCTAGTGGCAGGTCAAAGGGTTGATCCACAGAGTAGTATAGTAGCTCATCTTTTGGAACTCCAAGTCCTCCTTGTAAAGAGATAGGGCTCTACTCCTAAAAACGGTCCAGAGAGCCGACTATCATATAAATATATCAAATATATAGCTATATATAAACCTTATAAAACATGTGAGAGAATCCCCTAATGCTGGCAGTAACTAAATTAAAACATACATATTGCTAAGTGTAAATGGCTATGTGACTAGGACTCACAGAAGTGCCTATGCGTGAAGAAAGTCAGCCACACAGAAACTAATGCCGAATTCTTACCCGGCAAGTTTCAATGTGAGTAAAATTATCAGTCCGGGTCTGAGGAGAAACAGCTGGTGTGAGGGTTGCCTAGTAACAACCACGCTGAACGAAGGATCATTTGGTTATATTCCACATCGCAAATACACAAGTGTTTCTGGGCGTTTCTAGGCGTTCTGAAAAATTAAATGTGAATCATCACTCATCATGCCTGACAAGTTTTAAATTGTGGAATATAATTCTTGTGTGTATCAAGGGGAACATTTAATATTACCTTGCTGCGGGCATAAATCCAGCTGTCGGTCAACTCCGCGTTCCCAGTACTTAACCGAAAGGAAGTGAACCGTTGCTCGGCAACAGTTTATATAGAGTTCACAGCCTTGCCGACAATAGAAGAGACATGGTCGGCCATCTTAGAAAGGAGCTAATGCTTGCTATGCTTGATGGACAAATGGGTGCCCCTGCTCTCTTCCACTACTAAAAGAAAACTAAAAGGGGGTGAACAGGCACAGTGGCTTGCATGCAATTATAGAATTGAGCATTTGTTCCTTGACCAAAAATGACAAAAGGTCTATTGCAAGGGCAAAGGATGAACGAAGGCCATAATCATTATGTAGTCCAGTTCTTAATGTAGTAACAAGATGTGGCCGTAGTGCACTTTCAAGAATAAGATTGGTAGACGGAGTAAAAAGGAGCCAATATTCAAAATGAACTAGTGGGCCTGTAGGTAACCGACAGATGTGGAACAGTATGTTATTTAAATTTGTGCCATTCCATGGCCTCATTAAGTCCTATGCAATCACTTTTGGTGAGGAAAATAAGTTCCTGCTCACGTTTAAAGAGTTTATCCTCCTTAATTTTAAGAATAGGGCCTTTGACTGTTTGATGGACTGTCCACTTAAAATCCTCCCACACATGGTTCATAGCCATAACATGCTTGACGATGGGGTCTGTTTGATTTTATTTTTCAGATGACCCCTGTGCTAAAATATGCTGGTCTTTATTTTGCAATTGGTCTTTCCTATGTAATTAAGTATGCAGGTACATGTGATTAAATAGATCGCATGGACTGTGTTGCAATTAGAAAATGAATTCTGTTACCAAGATTTTGCTAATCCTAGATCAACAGTAACTGATTTTGTAATAGGTTTACAGGCCCCACATTGACCACATGGGTGGTGTCCCACTATGGGGTCCAAACCCCAAGATGAAAGAATGGTAGGTGCTTCGGGATGGACTACTTGCAATTTTCTTTTGCTAACAGTTTCCTATTGAGATACTATTTTGTAGGCAAACAAGGGGTAATCCCGAAGGATACTGCTAACTTTAATCACTTTCCAGTGTTTGATGATGTTACACATTTTTAGATTATGAACAGAAAATGTAGAGACACACACTAGCCATTGTCTGTTGTTTTTGGGGGTTGAGTCTCCAGAAGGGCTTCCCGATTGTTATTAAATGCCCTTTTGGCTGACTTTTTCACAGGTTTTTTAGGGTAACCCCCTAGCTCGAAGTTTCTTAGCTAGCGCACATGCCTCTGTTTCAAAGGCACATTTTGTATGTGATTCACATGTGGGAATGTTAAGTAGCGTATTTCAATTATGATTTCTAGAATACTGTTCAAAAGTCTGACATGCCCATTGAGTGAAAGGGAGGTATCTATTTTCAATAAAGGGGTAGTAAAGAGATTTAGATAGGATGTGTGTTAATTTAATTTGATTTTTAACTAAAGAAAGCCTTATCCAGGACCCGCATGCACTTTTTAATCTGAGGTGCATGTGCGTTCATGATATACGAAATGTATACATGCTGATGTGGGTGCTACAAAAGTCCACATTAATGTAAATATAGCAAACTGATGTGACCTGTGCATTGATCATTCTTCATTGAAGTCACCATGTACATTGGAATTTGTTTATATTTAAATTGATTAATGAGTTTCTATTTTATTAATAATAGACATTCTCTGCAACCCTGCATGTATTTTGGCTCAAAAAGGGAGAGAAGTTGTTGGGCATTAATGTCATTAAATTGGGGGTTCCTGGTTCTTAAAAAGAACCTTAATCAATACATACAAATTGTACATGCCTGTTTTGGTTCTAGTGGCATATTCCCTGAACTAGTTTTCACCCAATTAAAATGTCCTACAGTTCTTATTTATTCATTTTAGTGTTATCATATTTAGAGTGAAATATGTATGTTCTGCCTTCTCAGTAGTCCTTTTCATCTCTAAAAATGTTTCTTGTTTACTTAAGTTGGATTTGATTGTGGTATTCTTTTATAATATGATTATATATTACATAATTCCTTTTTGTGGCATCCGGTAAATTCATTTATTCTATTTCAATCTCGAGTCCTCTGATTCTTTTTCCAATTTTTCATGTTTCCGTTTAACATGTGTTACTACTATTTGCATTAATTTAAATTAACTATTGTTAAGTGTATATTCCAAATCTAATACTAAATGTTCATCTACTTTATCACTAATATCTGGTATTACACAGATAAATCTCTGGGGATTATCTCATTTTCCAGATATTTGGTCCAATTTGTACATTCCCAGAATGTATTAATCGCTTTCCTTGATATCCTTTCTAATTTGAGAAATGTTTGGCTTAATGTTTTTGTTAGTTTCTTCTGTGGAAATGCATTAGCTGTACAGCCTCTAAGAGCAAACAAAGCTGCTATACCTCATCTCTGGTCTCTTTATAATCTGCCATAGTATTTAATTATATTTACTTGAGCAGCAGCTGACACATCTTGATTCACTTTAATCCAGAATTGTAAAAGACATACCTGACGTTAGGTTGCTGAGTCGATTAGCTGCACTCGTTTCTATTATTAAGAGGTGGGTGGGGAAGAAAGACTGCTCCTTAGTGTTGAGGGCTTAAATTGAGGGCAACCTGACCTCAATTATTGTCAGGTTACAATCTTATAATAAATACCTACATTGTAAGTATGCATAATTACTGTTCTATCACAAACCTAGTACTGAAACAATTTATGGTCTGTCATGGTCAGGATTTAAGGTTTATTCTAGCCACCAGGTCAGTATTCCAGTGATAGTGACTTCCAGAAGGCTCTTCCAAAACCCACTTTGCTGCTCTTCCAAGTCTACCTGACATATTTAATATTATAACTTCTGAAGTAAAACTGAGGGATCTATGAAAGCATTCCTAAGAAAGTTAAAGGGCTGATTCACAGGGTCTACAAAGAATTTAAAGGAACAGGAAGTCTTGAGGCTGTCCCAAAACCAGTACCGTAGGATTCTCACGGTTTAATATTTAGCTCTAGTAGATACAATTACATGCACACGCCCAGTGTATGGACTCCCTAAATGAGTGGTTAAAAGCCCCCAGCGGGTACCATCCATCAATTAGGTACTGATCAATGCAGTACCACAAGTATTATTGATAGTCATTCACCTTTCTGTAAGTTGTGGAAAACTGCAAAAACTGTGACTCTGGCTTCCTGTAATGGGCAGTTAAATTTTTACTGCATATGTGTGGGGAGGTACACAAGAGCACTGGGCACAAACCTTACACAAAATTGCACCAACTAGGCAATGCAGGCGAAATCAGGTGTTGCTTCAGCTGACTACACCCGACAATGGGAGCATACGTTTAACTCTGCAATAAATGGCATATCAGACACTGGTGGCAATAAGTAATGAGGATGAAACTATGCCCTCTCTTCTTGCACAGCAGGAGCTGTGTGCCAAAAAAGGCAACAGCAACTGTGGAACTAGAAAAAAAACACACAGAAGAACATAAATCAATGTAAGGATGGCAATATCGAAGTACAAAGCATGTGGAAATATAGGCATCAGTGGGAGATGTTTGGTGATGCAAAGAATGGGAGTGGGTTCTGGAAATGTAGCAGGATATTGCAAGAGGATATTGTAGTAATGTGCTTATGGGACATTACGTCGTTCCTAGGTTCGTTTGAGTGGAGATGTTCTGAGGGAGAGTTGGGGTAACCTGGCTTGGTGGGTGGATGGGCCAGCGTTTACAGGTGAACTTCTGGGCAGAAGAAACATACATAACTTACCAGTCTCCAGCTTGGTACATGGAGGAAGAACCCATCTTCAGTATTTTCACTCAATGAGTTTGGTTTTCGTCTAGGGTCAGGGGCTGCAGCGCGGGAGCATCAGGCGGGCACAGGCACTGCCCTCAAGGATCCCAACCACAAGTTACCAGCAGACGTCTTATGTTTCGTAGGAACAAGCGGTCACTCCTAAGGCTTGCAGACTGGGCGGTGCAAGCATAGCAGTTGCGGGTTGGCAGCTGCAGGTGGTTGGGTCCCAAGAAGGTGGTGGGGGCCCAGAATAAATATTGTGCTGCGGTCCGGGCAGAGCAGGCAGGATTTTGACAGAGCTCCGGTGCCCGCTGAAGTAGTGGTGGGTGCCAGCTGAGCAGGGGCTGGGTGGCTCATTGCTCTATGCTAATTGGCAGCGGTGGGGCTGTGTGAAGCAAAGCGGTCCAAGGCAGCGGCAGGCCAAGTGAGCCGGGCAGCTCAGAGGTGGGGTGCGAGGGGGGGGGCAATTGCTTTTCCAGGCATTCCTGGAGTGATGTTGATGCTGGGGGGCAAGTTGCTTTGCAGGCATGCATTGGCGGCTTGTGGAGCAGTTGGTCAGGACAAATATGTTACTGTGTCTGTTGGAGGAGGAAAAATTGTGAGGTCACAAGTGCCTGAACGAGTGATGCAGCTTTGTCATGTGGAACGCAGCATCACTGTGGAACACAGTGTTCGCCCTGGTCGATTCAGCTCCCGCTTTAGTTGATCATGTGAGCAGGGAGCAGTTTGCAGTAGGCTCTTCAATCGCAATGATGGATTGTGATGGTGAGGATCACTGGAAGATGAAGAGGTGTATGAAGAGGCAGCAGGATGTTGTCACGGAGCATTAGTTTGCGGAATATGGCCCGGGTTGTGAGCAAAAGAGGCACTGTGTCTCTGGTGTGTCCCTGGATAGGGGGAACTGTCCAATTTGTACAGTCGGTGACCCTTAGAGTGAGGAGTTTTGTGAAAGCTGTTGCGGATATATTGGCAATTTGAAAGAATTGGATCCAGATCTCTGGGGTTTTATGTGCAGCTGAGAGGCCTCACATTATCCGAAGAATAATGTGGTTTGTTATGTTGCGGGAGCCCAGTAATTCTTCCTGTTGATGTTTTGTGTTGTGGCCTCAGGGTTAGTGACTTCCTTAGGTGCAGTTAGTCATGGGTTAATAAGTGTCTGGGGCCTGCAAAGCAATTTTGTTCTGAGTGTTTCTGTTGTGGACCGTGGGTGTCCCTGCCAGGTTTGGTCAAATACGTGCCTGATTCATTAACTGTGGGGTGCATTTAAAGGCCCCAAACAGAAGTCCCTTTCACACGAATGGCAGGCATTTTAAACACTGAAACAAAAACGGACTTGTTTTTCCAATAAAAATTAAAGAGCCATATGGAAAGGGGCCTACCTGTCATTACCAATGGATAAACAGCATTTTAATGTACAAAAGAAGAGGAATCAAAGATTGCTGTCAGGTGGAAAACAGGATTTTAAACATTGAAGGAAAAAACGGCCTCACATGTGTGCAAATAAAAACGTTTTTTAAAAAAATACAAGTGAAAAAGATATCTATGCTCACAGAAGAATGTCAGGAAAACAAAACACGATGTGTGGGTTGAAAGATAGAAATGTATATCATCCTTCACCCACAAAACTCTAATGAAATTTGAAGAGTCACTTTGTCTTCATGAAAAAAATGGCAGCCCAAGGGAGACCCTTTTGCTGGGTGTGAGCAAAACTTCACAAAGACATCACACACTTCCAGCCTGGAGGTAACATCTCCCATCTAATAACCAACCGCTATAAAATGTCCTGCTAAAAGGCGTCGAAATTCTGTGTTCTCCAGACCTGCTGGTTCTGAAAGCATTGACTCCAAGAAAAGTTACCGCTTGGCTGGAGCATGGCTAAAATGTGTGAAAATGGGGACACCCACTTCAAAAAGCAAGTTTCGAACACAAAAGAGACTGATAAAGGCACAGGCTGACCCAGTGAAAACAAATGGCCGGAAGGCAGAAAAGAGCCATTTGTCCCACATGAAGACACACAATTTATTTAAAAGGACAATCGGAAGCTCAGCGAGTAGAGCGCTCGCTTTGACATCTGTGCAGAGCCTGCTGTTGCAGGTTCGAATCCCGGCAGGGCCAAACTCAGCCTTTCATCCTTCCGAGGTCGATAAATGAGCACCACACACCGTGGGTAATAATAAGCAGCGCTCAGATACCTGAGAGTTCGTAGCGATATATAAATGTTAAATTATTATGAATTATTATAAGTTAGGCCTTTTTCTCAGCCATCATAAGGAGGATGGATTTCATTTACGTACCATTTGTTATATAATTTCCAGGCGATTTTGGAAATGTAAAGTTCATCTTCCTGTGACTCAGGGAACAGTAATGGCCAGTTAAACTAGGTTTATGCCTGATCTGAACATGTTCCAAATGTGAGTTCATAAACGGGTGGAAATTGAAATTAGGATTATGCTTCATAATTTACATATTGAGAACTGTTGTGCTTTTTATGGAAACGGCAGAAAGGTGTCACATGGCCTTGCTACATGGCACAGATTTGGTTGTCGGATTATCTAATTCAGCATGATTAAGTGAAACAGAAAATATTTTTAGTTTGGAAGTTGCTAGTAAAATTATGAAGTTGTGATACATAACTCGTTTTTGCCAAAAAGTTAAAAGGAGAACAAAGGATGGTGACAAATGTGAATTGCCAGTTGTTGCTCCAGACCCCTAAACAAATGCTGACTTGGAGAATGGGTTTGGGCGGAGAGAGAAGGGTAACTGTTCAATCCTTGTGGCAGGGATTTTTGCAGGGTATTTCCCCAAGATTGTAAATTTGGTGGTGTCAATGCTGCTATATAAGGGGGACTGAGCTAGGACAGGAAAGACAGTAACATACAGACAAGAGACAGACCATCAGGAAGGCTGCTGAAACTTACCATCTGACAGCTGTAAGGAGACACCAGAGGAGATTGTTGAGAGTGCATCTGGGTGGAGCCGTCTATCTCTAGGAAGGCCTCAAAGCTGACTGGGTCCTATGGTGGAGAGCGGAAGGCTATCTTTGAGAGTGGAGAGACCAGACTCCTGCCCTATATTTCCAGAGTGTCCCGAGATGCAGCTGGATTTCCTGAACCTTAAACAAAGGCTTGCTATGTAAGTAGAACTGAGCCCTGGGAAACCAAAAGGTGGGGGGAGTCTGCTTGCCTATAATCCTTTCCCATTATAGTGGGGGAGGGGGCAAAACTGTGTAGCTCCTTAGCCTATTTAACCAAAAATATTAATTTAATCAATTCCCCATTTGGCAGAATAACAAAGGGTGAATTTTCTTAAAATTCGAAATTAACAAAGCGCACGTCCCAGTGGGTGCTGAAAACTATGGCCTATAAATTAATTGGGTAATCCCTTGTTGTCCAGCTGACCCCGACTTCTTAAGGAACCCGGATGTCTTTGTTCTTTAATCAGTCCAAACATTTTATCCAGCTTCCCCAACACAGGCCTTTCAGCAAGGGGGGGTCTGAAACCAAAATTTCCCAAAGCATTCCAATTTTTCTTTCTGACTTGCCAACATAGACCAAAGCAAAGAGGGGGTCTGAAAAACAAACCGATAAATCACGCTGTCTTTATTTTAAACCAAAAGTGTGGGCAAACTCAGCATTACCAATCTTGAAATCCTACTCCTAGCCTTTTAAACCTGCAGGAAAATCAAAATCGCACAATGGTAATTAAGTACCTTCGTTACTGATAAGTGTATTTATTTTGTGAAGTGAAATTTACAGACAGTGAATAATTGCGATTGTGTCTTTTTAACTCACTTATGTGATTTATTTATGCTGAAAGAAGTTGATTGTGTATTGCCACAGATAAAGTGTTTTTTACATTTTCGTGCTAATTTCTATTACTTTTAATTTAAATAAATACCAATATATTTCCCATACCGCGGCCTGGTTCTTGGCTCACTTAGCACAGGAGAGATGGATCTAAGGGGCATGATATGTGTCTGAGATAGGGCTAAAAAAAGAATCTGTTAAACAGTTTGTTGCATAACCACATGAGTGGGGAGGGAAGGAACTCCCTGTGTTAAGCGTGGCTTATCAATAAACTGTTACCTAACTTTGTTTTCCTTTTCAGGGGGTGGAAGGGTGCGGACATGCGGGGTGGGTGGTGTTTTACATTGCATTGGTTAACATTTTGGTGCAGGGTCTTCTTATTTTGTATTGCGGGTATTTTGGACGTTGTGGGGACAGGGAGCTGATGATTACACTATGTTCTTTTCATCTAAAAATGTTTCATTCCATTTGGCATTTAGCACGTAATTGTGCCTTGCTCATATTGTGGGTGATTGTGTGTGGGTGTTGTTACGGAATGACGGGTGGTTGTTGGTTGCAGTCAGAGCCACGTGAGGTGCATGCTTCGAGTATTACTGTTGGTTACAGTCGAGGAGGTTGAGTGGTGGAGTTTTGTGTTGAGATTCACATGGTTGGTGGTTACAGTCGGGCCATGTGAGGTGTATGGTTGGAGTTAGACTTTTGGTTACAATCAGAGTTTTGCCAGGCTGTTGGTTACAGTCAGGGCCATGTAAGGTGCATGGATGGAGTTAGACTGTTGGTTACAGTCGGGAGGTTGTGCTTTGGAGTTTTTGGTTACAATAGGGTTTGCTGTTTTGGGGTTGACTGTTGTTTCAGTCAAGTTGGCACTGTCCAACAGGATTTGCTGTATAGCATGGCTCGATGCCTAGACAGTATGGCGTGGTTCAACTGTTTGTATCGGTTGGGGTTGCCCAGTACAGTGAGGTCATCTGTTTTATGGCGCGTTTCCACTGTTTAGGCTTTTGTTATCTCCCATGTCTGGTGCACAGTATGGGTTGTTTGTAGCTGCAGTAATTTGGTTAGTTGTTGTGTGCTGTGGATTGTGTATGGCATCTTAGCAACCTGTTTCAAAACGTGTATGTCTTATCCATTGTAGGTGGTGGGTACTGCGAACATCTCTTTTGTGCCAGAAAATGTTCTGGTTATTGCGTGAGAGCAAGTTAGCATTTGTTTTCTCACTGTTGTTGTGGTTCTTTCTGGCAGGTATATGTTGCCGTTTCCCTTTTCCTGTTTAACGGGAGGTTGTGATTAAAAGCAGTGGAGGTCTGGTATGTGCTGGTTTGTATGATACATGTGTGAACTTTGATAAACGGAGGGAGTGGGTAGTAATGTGCTCACTGTGCATTTTGTTGTGAATTGTGCAATTGTGTTCCGGGTAGATGGTTCTGTAGCAATGTCTGCAGTAATGTGGTTTTTTTGGGAGTGCATGGCTGTCCATGTTTCAAGTGTGCTCCAGGTGGCTGCTTCTTGTGGGTAACTTTAATCACCTGGGTTGTGTGCAGTTATTGTGCATCTGCTACATTGCTTTTGTGGTGTGTTTGATGAACGGGAGAAGTGTAGTAATGTGCTTATGGAACATTACGTTCTTCCTGGGTTCAGTGGAATGTGCTGAGGTTGTGGAATTTTGGGGGCTGTTTGAGTGGAGGTGTTCTGAGGGGCAGTTGGAGTAAGATGGCTAGGTGGGTGGATGAGTCTGTGTTTCTGTGCTGATGTGCATGTACTGCACTCCGACTACAAGTGTTCTTCTGGGTAGAATAAACATAAAAAGGAACCCATCTTCAGTCATTTCACATTACAGACTTTTTGATAAAAGGGTGACCAGGATGAGACTATGAGCGATCCCAAAACTGGCTTAACGGACACCATGCTTAATAATTGAAACGCATAATGTACTGTTTGCACTTAATTTTAAAAGTCACATTTCATTCTCCACATTTTCACTTGTTTTAAGAATGTTTCCCACTACTATATATGTTTCTGGGAGACTCATTTCATGCTTCTATTAGAATGATTGCTAATCAGAACATTACTTTTCATGAGAGGTCTGGGTTGAAATCAATCATTGCATGTTTTAGATAAGCTTGTGTGTGAAAAGGGTTGCTAAACAAGATTAGCATTAATTTAAAAACGCTAGAGTGGATTATTGTTCAGATAATAGTCATACTGAGAGAAATCAAGAACACGGTTCCAAAAAATTAAAGCAAGCACCATAAACGAGACTGGTGGTATTAAGTGCATTATTGAACACGAAAAACTGCTGGTTCTGATTAAAATTCTAATAACTACTTCCAAAAGTAGACCAAGACCATTCAGGAGAAAGGCAGCGGGGGACAGAAACCACTTACAAAGTTTGAAGCCACCACTCAGTCAAATGAAATTTGAAATGTCTGGTTCCTAAATATTGGATTGTTACCATTGAGTTCCTGCAACTGTTCAGTGGCAATATTTCTTGGGAAAACTTTAAAAGCTGTTTCAATCCATCTACATGCAAAGAGGGCACAAGAGGACTGCACATCCCTCCTGCGCCTACGAAAGATATTTCCTTCACCCCCCCCCCTTCTTTCACAACTGAGAATAAAAACACATGATTTTGAGCTCTCCAGTGCTGCATGAATATTGATTCTTTTTGTGTCCAAGAGTAAAATGACCTAAGCCGCTAGCTTTCTATCAAAGCAACATTGTCACAAATCACAAGTATTGTGATACGAGCATTCGCGCCAAAATCAGAAGGACATATTTATGTCAAAAAAGAGGATACCCAGTTTCATAAATAGACCACATTGTGTTCGATATTGAAAGGGAAGACCTTTCTACTTAGTCATGGCAGAGTCCTGCGGCAATTCACGCCGTCATATTATCCACGTAGCGGAAGCACGGGAGTCTGGGCGATTTTCAAAAAGGTTCTGCAATTCATCGCAGGTTAACGTGAGAGGATACCTAGATCAGCAGGCCGACAATGCAGCCTAAGAAGCAGCAGTCACGCAGATTAGGGGGCGCTCTCCAGGGTAGCAGGCAATCCGGGGTCAGAGTCGAGCCAACAGAAGCGCTGTCACCATATCAGAGAATGGGGCGATTCAGGGCTCCTCGCGGACAGTCGCAGGGGTCAGAGCTCACATAATTGCGCTAAAAGGGAACACCCTGCACACTTTTAGAACTGACAGTTCGAGAAAACAAGACAGGGTCATTTGCGGGTTAAATTAGACGTGTGTTTCGTTATTAGATTCTGATTGCGGTTTAGTTTGATGTGCTAGTAGCTGCCTGTAATTAAAGTGCACTTACTACAAATAAACTTTACAAATGTCAAGCTACTTGTCATATTCAAAGCTCCGAAAAGAAATGACATCCGAGAAAGCTATTGTCGTCCTCGTGTATGTTTGCAGAGAGAACGAAATGACAAAAGTCTTTATAAGGTAAACGTGACTTTATGAAAAAACTGGTTAGACGAGTCTGCAAAAATAACTAACGCCAAATAGCATTGGGGTTCACTTTTACGTTTATTTCCGTTTTACTTTCGGTCATGCACAATATTTAACAAACCGGATGCCAGTGTAAATATGTCTAGGGCGCTGGACCTGCGCTTTTAGGTACAAAGGAACTGGTGTAATCCCATTGAAAGTATGCCCTTCTTCCGGTGGCATTAAAGTGTTCCGCCAGAATGTTGCCCAGGTTGGCGGTGGTTGCGCGTTCCGCTTCCCATATGCGATATTCACTGAATACATACATATAAAAGACATCGGGCCTGATTTACAAAGGCACTGTAGAATTAGTCAATTACTTTGAAAAACGCTTTGCAAATGACACCTAAAATGTCACCAGGAAAACACCACCACCACCACCAGGTGCGCCAATGCCCTCTGCAATGCAGTATCACAGAATGAAAATGACACCGACATGCAGTTATGGCGTACACGTGGGGCGAGAATGATAAAGTACGGCATGGCATGCGCTTTACACGGCAGCGGTGCCTAATAAATCAATACGTGATTGGCCATCTAGGCACACCCGCGTGCGCATCCACAAGGACAGCCGTGCGCGCACACTGCTTTCACTTGCCGGGCGGTGGCGATCATTATAA
Source organism: Ambystoma mexicanum (assembly GCF_040938575.1). Lineage (NCBI taxonomy): Eukaryota > Metazoa > Chordata > Amphibia > Caudata > Ambystomatidae > Ambystoma > Ambystoma mexicanum. The sequence goes on from NC_090936.1 coordinate 830,321,592, forward strand.
CGGTCATAAAACAACGCAAGCTTTGGTTCAGATTTGAATCAGCTGCGCGCGGCTTTCAGTAACCCCGTTAAGTGACTTAACCTTAAACCCAAGCCACTTATGGAGTGATGGATGGGAAAGTGGCTGTTCAGTGCTAGCCGCCTCGCTGTTTATTGTTATTGCTCCAGGCTAGAGCCGCTGCACGGGCCAAAACCAAGACAAATCACTGGCTTGCCGAGCATTTACGTAATTATAAAACAAATGCTGTCAGAATTTGAGCAAGCTGTCAGGGGCTATTTTGATTAGTTATCTGAGCAGTGCTCCACTCTACTGCACTGGCGCGGCCTGCCAGCGGCCCCGAACCGTGGCAGTGGCTCGGCCTTGCAGAGGAAGCGAGGCCACGCCAGAGAACCGTGCCATACCGCGGGAAGAGCAGCCTGTGATTGATGTGTGTTAGCTGGGCCCTCATTTGGTTTGTTTTTTGGTTGTTTTTCAAATGGAGATGAGGCAATCCCTTAAACTACTGAAATCGTTCAACAATAATTGCAACTAGTGAGTCTCTCCTGAACACCCAGGCCATCACATCGCCCCTCGTGCCACCTGACTTGCTACGCCCACCCTTCCTCCCCACCACCTGGCACAGCTATACCCCTCTCTGCATCTGTTCTGTTATCAATGAAAAACGCACTGTTATGCATCTGTAATGTTGTACACCTCTGCAGAGCGCTCCTTGCTAGCAATAACCAGCATAATAACAACAAATAAGAATACACGTACGGGGTAGATAACATCACGATTTTATGACAACCGTTATTTTAATCAATATGTTACTGGCCCGGTGTATTTCGTAGTGCTTGCTAAGACTTTAAAGATGGGCACAGAAACTCTGGGCACGAACACCAACTCAAATGCCACACTGCAGCTAGAGCGCAAAGTAAATTATGCACCATGAAAACCTGGCACCACATTGTACATTGCTACAAAACGTACAGGTGTTCTTAAGTACAGGGACCAGGGCCTGTGACTTCCACCAGAATTGTGTTCCTTTCAGCGAAAAGTACACATCCTTCCAGCAACCAAAATATAATTGGCATACAATATGCAGAACACGGTAATGCGTACAAGCCCATTCATAATGTAATGTGAGTATCTACAATAATGACAATTGCAATAGTTCCGTTTTAGAAGCAATGCCCAATTTCTAGTACTTACAGAGGTACTGGAAAAAAAATACATATTGTTACTCTTGCAGAACGAGACATGCATCCACAACAAAGTAACAAGAAACCATTCTTTATCAGTCCTAGACCAGATTCGCCGTGAAGCCTAGACTCGCACTGTCTCTGCAGACAGACCATTGGAAGCACTGGTCTGTGTACAGTATTACTCATTATATGCAGATCACCTCATACGTCATACATTTAAATATCGCAGGGGATCCAAACTGTCAAGCACAGACAAATCATGTTTGCCCCTTTGACTGCCCGAGGATGTTATATATATATATATATACACAAACAAATTGCTTGAATTTGCCCCAAAGGGAGTATATATACCCTAAATTGGGGGAGGGGCAAGCCATCTGTGTGCAAATCTCTGCTGCTTAGTGCATAGATTTGTTCCACTTTTGTGCTGTATAACAGTTTGTCAACAAATATAAAGCAATCAATAACAGCCCGCTGCTCTGTGATACAAAGAGTGCATTTCCTTGGGCTATTGCATCTTTACTAAAGCAGTATTTGCATGGGAGCAATCTCTGGAAAGGTAGGATGCACTTTGCAATGTTCTCGTTTACATGTCTATCTGCACGGATATAATGTTTCTATTAAGTCTCATCACGTCCATTGCAAAGACTTACACATATTCCATTTAAGGTCCATGCTGACATCCAGTGTTCCCAAATTAACAATATTATATATAATTAGGTGGAAGCAGACAAAACACACAGGGCAACGTTTGAATAGTTGTTTGTTCTTCGAAGAACTATAAACCACTCCAATACATTTTGATGTCCTAAAATGAATAAAGAAGACTAGACTGGACCTGGGGCATTTCAACACATGGCAACACATTCTATGTTTATTTTTAACCACCCTTATTAAGTCCAAGTGTTGTAACACTTAATTTAAAAAGGAATTTCACCAATCTGACCCCTCCTACAACCCACCCAGATGCATTCATCTTTAAATGGTTGCTAAAATTATCTGTGTTCTGCACTCTGAGACCCAGGTCACAACCTCAGTTAGAGACAGGAAATGGCTACCGGGTCATGCAATGGTCAGAAGAAGAGGGATTATCGACGCTTCGCTAAACGAAAAGAGAATAAAATGAGTCGGGCATCGAGGAAGCACACTCAACACCTACAGAGCACACATTTTTTTATGAATTGTACCACCGGGGCGGGCTGCGTCTGAGCCCCCCAAAGGATTACCCCACTCCACGCATGAAGACGACGCCAGCTACGTTATCGACGATAGACAGGGGGGCTGCGAAATTAGGCTCGGGTTTTATTTTGGTGTTTTATTTTCCCCCAAACAATGACAGGGGGCCGTTTAAACGTCTGTAACTGAAGCTTGGGTGCGTGCACTGGAAGGCCCCTGCAGTGCCGCGCGAGTGAACTGGGCTTGCACTCTGCCAGCAGAGCGGCTCTGACCCATGGACAGCCCTCCTTCAGATCAACACCGCCTCGGGCCCTACTGCTTTCTCCAAGAAGTCTTACATTTCAGGCATCAAGTTGAATTTCTTCTGGAGATGATTAACCCAAACCCATGACAGATTTTTTCCAAGATATCCAACTCCTTGTGTTTATTTTAACCTGGCTCTTTTTTGGATGTACTGGACATAAGGAACCGACTCGTTTTACATGTTAAGGGGCTGGTGGAGAGCCATTCATTCCTTCAGATGGGAAAATATGTCTGTCCCCGGCCTTTATTGTTGTGTGAGCTGACACTGATAAAAGGAAACAAAACTACATAGCCGGCATTTTTAAACACAGGCTTTTTAAAGTTCCATTTCGTCCCCGTGGACAAAGATACCTATCACTTAGCTTTGATGGGTGCCTGTTTCAGTTGCATCTCGAGTGCCAGATCTCGTGTTCCTCCCGTTTAGCAGCGGCCCATCTTCCCCTAAAGCTGACTGGCAGTAACACACGCATTTCATTCTATCACCTGTAAAATATAGTACAGAATTATACCGACTACACCTAGTCAATTCATAAGTTTAGAACTTCTACTCTGTTTCGTAAGACACCATCATGTTTATATTTCAGGATTTGCGCAATAAAGGCAAATGTGTGCGCGTGGAATGGCAAGTTGAACGTCACCACTGTTTGGTCATTGGTGGAATTCAGCAATTAGCCACAGAGGTCTTGCAGGCGAGCTGCTTCCATGTCCGTGAATGGGTAGAGTCAACTACTACACTAAGGGGGGCACTTAATGGTCATTGCACACAGGGGACCGCCAACGTTTGCACTTACTTGCTGTTGGGGCCCCTGCATGCAATTTTCATCACTCTCAAACCAGAGTGTAAATATGAAAAGTAAAGCAAGGTGAAATCGCCTTCACTCGTCACTTTTATTCTCCGCTTTGAGAGAAATAAAACAGTCTAAAAATGATGCTTTGCAGGGGGCGTTTTATAATTGATTACAATGGAATCCGCCTGCTAGTTACCAAGTGTAAATGCAACACGTGTGCCATTGGAATCCATTAGTTTAACGCCTAACTGAAAATCTCATGCAATCTTAAAAAAATGCGTGCTTTGCGAGATGAGAGGAGCAGAACAAAGCATAGATGCAACCCCATCTTTGCTGCCATCCTACGCCTTTAAAGGCACGAAAACGGGCAAATCACTAAATGGAGCTGTAAAAGCAACACGCCGTGCATGTACGCCTCCATTTAATGTTGACAATTACCGCCTGAGTGTTAAACGGGTCCTCGATACTTCTGAGCAACCACATCTGAGGGCTCAACATTGCACACAAATGCACCGGCAAAGACAGAGCACCAAGTACATTTATTCTATTACAGGGTTTTCAAAGTTCTGAAGAATATATTTAGCCCTAAAAAGTTTTTCCAACACAAAGTGCTGTGTTTTACATCTTAACGATAACACTAACTCAATTGAATGGGAACATTAATATTTGTAATGTTAACTTAGGTTATATGCAGCTTTGCTGTACTTTCGCAAATGTGATCACATGTATGACCTTAGAAGTAGGAATTTTATATTTTCTACCTGGAGCTGCATAACAACTTGGTTTTTTACTACTCGTGCACTAGTGAAAATAGTAAACCCGACGCTGCCAAAATAAGGAAGGTGTTACAGAGCAGACAGTGGAGTGCATCAATCCAAACAGAATTCCAAAAATCATTCTCGACATCTGGGGGCTTCTGATCAATTGCTACAATTTACACTTCAACTAGTAATTTAAATGGACTTGACGGTTACAGTATGGGGTGTATATTTGATTCCAGGAGGCCTACTCCTTCCAAGAGTCAATATCTCATCCCTTGTAAATGGAGGAAACAATGCCTCAAAAGAAACTGCACTAATCACAAAAAGGAACACTTCAAGCTAAATATCTAATCAATAGGCATCTTCTGAAACGGGCCGAGTTCAGCTAGAGACTGGAACCGTGATAGTTTAACCAACCATGATAACCTGCAGCCCCAGAACTGGGTGGGGGCGTCACGCCTAAGCAGGCATAGTAGCTGTACCCCGTACATTAATGAGACAGTTATGAACAACCCACTTCTCAAGTCACATGAAAATATTTGGAGGGAGCAGTGGGACAGAGGGAATAACTCAAGAGCAGGGCCCAAGAGATGACAGAAGTCCAACTGTAAGTTCACAGACTCCCAAAAGCAGATAACCGTGCATGCATGCCAGACTGTATGAGTAGCAAAGTGCTGTTCCACAAGAAGAACATTGGTAGTGCATGTGGATAGCAAGGAAGGCTACAGTGTGGCATGAATCACAATAGAAGTATTAAGTAACAGAGTGGCAGGGAATAAGAGTAAAACATGAAATAGTTGTTTTGTCGTATCCAACCTTCCCCACTTCCCTGTATGTATGCTTTCCTGTGAAGTTGCGTGGGTTGGCATGCATAACCAGGTGTATTGTGAAGGTCAGATAGAGTTTTGCATGGTATATACATTGTAGAAATTATTGAAAAAGGATTGTAAAATTATATTCTTATTTCGGTTTCTTGTTCATGTATGTGTAGTCCTTTTGTGTACAATGGCATACGTATTTCACCCAACAACAATTTACAAAAATGAAAAAGACTAGCAACAACTGACAAAATACACACATTTCAAAACCGAGTCAAGAAAGGAACGAGCAATTCAGCAGCACACTATCAAACAAGGACGAATTAACACAAACACGGTATACGTATAAGATAAGAAAGGAAGGAACATTGAGGAAACTATACCCAACTTGGAGCACGACCTTGACTCACAAGACAGGACATTTCAGCAACTATCAACGCTAGGCAAATGCCGAAACAATTTGAAAGACAGGGGTGAATATTTAATTCATCCGTCAATTGCCACAAGATCTTCAGAGTGGTCAAAAAGAAAACAGAATGTCAGCACTAGAATATAAAACTCTAAAAGCCCATTCTGGACATTTTCATGGAAAAACAACACACTGGAGGTAAAATAACTTTAAGAGCGGTTGGAATGTTTGAAGGAGAGTAGGGATGGAAGAGCTGGGAGACATTCTTGATGGATTGATAGGGACATAATGATAGCGATTAAGTTAATCCTCGGGATTTGGAAAACGAAGAAGAAACCTAATGTTGAGGATTGGTTGACGGAATTGCATATTTTGGCACAATTTGATAGGGTTTGATTTCGTAATAAGGATAAGGAAGAAGATTATAGGAAACTGTGGAGTCCGTTAGTGGCTCTTTATGATGACTAGAAGGTTGTGTTACTTTGATGGCTATGGTATTCGTGGTAAATTTGGTGGGGTTTCTTTCTCCCTTTTTTTTTCCTTTTTCTTTTGTCTACCTCTTCCCATTTGTAGTATTCTTTGTGTGGTATTTTGGTTTGTGTTGTCTTTTATGTACGCATGTTACTTTTTTGATTGTGTTCCACTTGGGTTGGTCGATTATTGATCTGACATATTTATGATTCTTTTATTATTCTGTGAATTGCATTTTTTCTGATTAGTGTGGAACTTTGTTACTTTTACTACTGTTGCTTATGTTTTTTGGGGAAATTAATTAAGTGTTTTGGAAAAAAATAAATAAAAGAAAAACAAAATGTCAGGATGGTTGAAGGCCTAACTTGACCTATGCTAAGGTGGGATTTCCCTACCTAAAGAAAACGAAGGGACGCCTTACTCAGTTAGTTCAACTGAAAAGTATGTCTGTGTCCAAAACCTATACTTGCCCTCACAACTAAAGCTAAACAATGTGTAGGGATGTCAGTATCAAGAGAAATAGTGTTCCAAGGTCTGAGCTTCTTCCAGCTCTGGGATTACATTTGGCTCCCCTTCCCCAAGTTCAAGACAGTTCCACAATGTCTCAGGGTTCCCTTCACCAAGAAGACCACACAGTTCCAAAAAGAGGGCTCGAGGTTCCCTTCCTCAAGGTAGCAACAAAGTTTATAAGGTCTTAGGCTTCCCTAACCCAAGGCGTCAGCATTTCCAGCTTTCCGATTTATACTTAGTTTCAGTCTCTTAATATCCAAAAAACAGTTGTAGGTCAATTTTACACTCCTTCTGGTTTCTTAACAGCTTAAACATATTGCTTTCTTCTGCTTCTCTTCAGCAATCTCTGTCATACACTTAGATTTGCTCTCTGTATGTTTTTGTGGCTTTGACAGATGGGGTATCCCCAGTCTAGGCCCAGTTGTCAGACCACACAGTCCACCCATTATAGGTCACGTGACCGGTTATCCTAGGCTTTCTTGCCCACATAGGTTTTTTTGTACCTACACCTGTGTTCTGATTCCCATTCACTTGGCTTTCTCCTTGCTAGCCTTTTGGCTTTGCCACAATGTGTTTTCCTCTTTGCCAGTCTCTTGACTTCGCCACAATGTGTTCTTTCATAAAGTTCACTCTGTGGTACTCTCTTGTCTTCACCACATTACTTTCACACTCTTCAGCAATATTCAATACTTGCTTTTCACTGCATTTCATAAGATTCATTCTTTGCTTTCAATATATTGTACGTGTACTTCACACACACTTGTCTTCTATTTACAGGCTTATCAAAAGCTTTCATAGGCCTGTCAAAGCTTTCTTTTAGGTCGGTAGACAGTAGTTCATAATTCTTATTCTCTTGCTCCGAGTTCAAATTATTTGTATGGTTCATCATAACCCTACATTTTGGGTTCACAGTATCATGCACATCTCAATTGGTTCATTCTGCAAATACCTTTTCCCGGTGACAAACCCCACGAGTGCCCCGGATCAAGTGTTTCCTTGTATTCACTCACTAGTTCCTGGTGGCTCCTCCGGGTGGCTGCTTTCCTCCTCTTCTGCTCCCCACACACTTTTCCATCGTAACGCGAGCCCCACTCGCACTGCAGTCTTCTTTCTGTGGGTTGCTGGCAGATCCGTTCACTTCCTGGGGATAGCTTACAGCAGCAAGATTTCTTACGTGCCTCGCAGCTACTGCTGTGAGCACCCGACCAGGGAGGCTCCCACCACTGTGCCCCTCTCGCGGCTCACCTGGGCCTCAGCACTGCAGTCTCTCCAGGGAACTTGCCGACGTACTGGTTTCTCGACAGGATCCCCCTCAGCAGCCTCCGTCTTCACAGGGGTTCTCTCTTTTCAGGCCTGCAATGCTCGGCCCGGCTCCTCTCCTGCTGGACTCTCTCCTTTTAATACACCTGCAACCATTTAACAGGTTGCATGTGTGCATCATCAAGCACAATTGTCTGACTATAGTTAGTAGAGCTCTCTGTACATGACTGACCCTTACAACAGTCTGCAGGCTTCTTCCTCGTCTCAGTACCAGAGTGGTGAAAATACATGTTAGTGTGCATCACTCCTAGGCGTCTCTCCCTTGTCACAGAACTATGATGGTATGATTTTGGGGAAGTGAAGGAAAGTGAGTGGTAGCATCCTATAAAGTCAGGGGGAGAGTAAGATTGACTACTTCCAGGAAAATTGTGATACCATGTCTCACCTGCGGACATCCGCTCCCCAATCCCCAGGTACCCTCCACCAAGGTGATCCTCTCTTGCATCTCCACCCCCAGGGTCAGGATCCAAAAGTGATGGCTTTTCCCTGGCCACCTGAGAAGATGATTCTGGGGGAAAAGAAGTGAGCACGCCCTCAGGTTCCTCACAGCCACTTTATTTCCTGGGGGTGTCCTCTCTTATGGGTCCTGAGTGGGTAGTCAGATCTATAATGTCCATAGCGCTATTCAGCACTGTTGGGGCTGACAAGATTTGCTGGATTTCCATTTCTCTGCACAGTCAGATCTGCCACTTTGGGCCCTAGACTGTTTGCTGCATCACCCCCTCTGGGATAATGGGGTCCTTTGAGTTAGGTTGTCCACTGATTTGTGCTGGCAGCTTTGACATTCCTTTAAGGACAGTTTCTGGGTTCCTCTATAGCTTAATTACGTTTGGTGCTATCCCTGAGGGGATAAATAGTAGTTATTTTCCCTATACGGTTGTCTAATTTTGTTTCAATTCACCTAAGCACCTTGTGGATGTTGAGAACCTGGGATTCCATGATGGGCAAGCATTTGCCATAAGAATACACAGATATATCTCTTTTAAGTCAGACACTTTAGTAAGACTGTCAATGTTCATATCCCTGACCCCGGGGGCATTTCCTAACCCTTTCCCACCCACTCTTCATGAGGAATTATGCTTAGGTGCAGTTGTACCACTTTTCCCTGGCCAGGGTAGATTCATCTATGCCATTAGCTTGTCAACTTGGCAGAGGAGAGTGTGATTTGCCCCTTCTCACCAAGGGGGCACCCCCCTATGTGGCACCCCCCTAGGGAGGTTAGACTGCTCCCCCTTTGAGGACAAGGACTCCTGTGAGGAACTCCCTAAAGAACATACCGATATCATCTCTTGTAAGATATCCTATAAAGCTTTATGCGAAGAAAATATCAATTTGTATGATTGTCAACAGTAAACAGTGAGTATTCCTTTAACTGAGACATCCTCAACAACTGGGACACAGATGATGGCCAGTGTAGGAGAAGATTAGTCAGGGAGGACAGAGAGAAAGGACTATATATATGCGCAGCACAGGGGAAGTTCCGTGGATACGTAGCATGTGAAAGGAGAGGAGCCGGGAGAGACGAGAGAGAAGCCTGCGAGTTACGAATTGGCTCACACGCCAACATTAAGCAGAGGCTGGACGCTCCACGTCCACAAGTTGTGAGAGAGAGCAGGAACCCGAGAGAGATGGGTGGCGTCTTGCAAGAACGAGCAGGAGAGAAGAAACGTTAGACACATGGCCTCCTAGAAAATGGGGAAAAGAGTGAGAGGAAGAGTGGTGGCATGATGGCATGACCTCAAGAAACCCGTGGTGGACTTGCAGTCCAATTAACAATGCCAATACCACTCAAGCTAAATGGAATAGAATACACCAGAAAACCACAGTCTTCAGTTACAGCAGCACAAAAGAAGAGATGTGAAGTAAACATCAAGGTCAACCTAACGAAATTGACAGAACATCCAGGAGAAAACTGAGAACCCAGTGAAGTCATCCCTATCAATCACAGGTGATCAGGAAGACGGGGGACCTGGAAGGGGGGCAGAGAACCAACATTGGAATGCTCATACTTGTCCCAGTGTCGAGAAAGAGACTATAAGGTTAAAAGTCTGTGAAGTTAAGGAGAATCGTTATTGGAAAGTCCATATTCGTACCAGTAAAGGACAAGAATAGATCACTTGATGCATAGAGACGTTAATAAAAATCATTACTGGAACACACAAAGTCGTCCTAGTGATGGAGAGAGAAATATTTAGTTAATATCCAGAAGAGATGAGAAGAAACAGTGTGGGAAATTATAAAGGGAGAAATTTACCAGTATTGGACAACCCTACGAGGGGAAAAATGGAACAGTATTCTTGATAGGAAAAGTAAAAAAAAGAAGATAGTAAAAGAATGGAAAACCACAGCCCAAGAAAAGAGATGGGAAAACCCAAGAAAGTACTGAATGAACTGTGTGAATTGTTAAAAGTAGTCACCAGAGACTATTTGAAGATAACATATTAAATTGAAGTTTGCAAGCAGCAAACATAACAGGAGAAGGGAGTCATTCTCCTGTGCTTAATTATTAAGTTGGTGGTAGCGCCAGAGAGGGTTAGTTTGAACGGTGGGCAGATTCATTTCAGACTTTTCACTAACGGCTGATGAGTAACTTAGCTAGTTTTTTAGATAGCGACCCCTCATAGTATAGGGAAAGTTAGACCTTTATTCTTTTCTTTAATAAAGAATTCACAAAAATGAATTATCATAGTCTGCATGCTTTTTCTGACCCGGCACAAGAGCCTCAAGGTAGTCTAGTTAGAACCAGGGCCCTCCTCCAGGCAAATTGACTTTTTCAGCCAGCAAAATCTTCTCTGCAAGTGCCCCATAGCTTTTTTCAAATACATTTCAAGCGTCCCTGACCCATTAGCAATCGGAGCACCTCATGATTTAACATGATTGTTTTTACATAATTTGGTAATATCAGCCCTAGGTTTTGCTAGTTTGGATTTCTTCATATCTGATAAGTCTGGTGCATCCCTTGATGGGTCACATGCTTTGCACTTGCCATCCTGCATGAGAAACAGAGTAGAAAAAGAGTAATATTTAATAAAGTGTCAATATTTAATTACAGCCTACAGCAAGCTACTCAATATCTGGACACAAGGTTATGTGTGCAAAATGTACGACAAATTCAAAAATGCCACAACTTAAAATGCAAGAATACATGTGCATGTATCGCTGTAAGCAAGCCTAAAATGCTAGACGTTTAGCCAAATGTTAAAATAGAAGATAAAAATAGTTAGAATAATACACAAGGCTAGACAAAGTTAGAATAAAAACCACCTCCAGAATAAACAGACATTGTTGAGACAACCTTAGTGTGATGGAGCAATGGAGAAGAGAGGGAACACCCAGCTGGTTAAAAAAGGTTTGTCACAAGTCCACCTCCTCTTCCCTTTCAGGTAAAAATAAAAGATAACTTTTTTACAGGGAGTTTGCAGGGTTCAGGGTACTACCGTTTAAAGTGCAAGTGCAAAAGACTTGGAGTTAAAATAAAAACTGCCTCCAAATAAGAGCGGATATCACTTAAACATCCTCGGCTCAAAGAAGAAGGGGGACATCTGACTGGTTAAAGAGGCTTGTCACAAGTCAGTTATCTCTTCCCCTACTAATTCTGCTTCAAGAGTCCCCTCGCTTGGACGGCTGTATAGAAAGTGCATCTAGCATATGGTGTAAAGGCACCCACAAATAAGGAACAATCCGAGCAATTAATTATCAGGATGGAATGTCAAGCACTCCATTAGTAGTTACATCTTAATAAACTGGGGGGCGAGAAATTATAATTGAAGTACAATAAGTTCCAAGGACAGGAACTGCAAGTGGAGACACGTTCTCTGAAAAAAGAAAGACAGATGCCACAGGCCCTAAATAAGGAACATCAGTGAGACTCCCAGCTACTCAGAAGATGAACGGCCAGCTTCCGTGCCGTAAAAGATGAATTCATGGTCACCAACCAGCGTTTCCTCGGTTACCACGGTTTCCACTGTTAGAGCAACAGCGCTGGATTTACCATCGACTTGGATGCAAGCCCTTTATCACAGCACTGGAGTACCCGTTCCTCCTCAGACCCCCGGCAGGGTCTCCAAGTAGCCCTCCAACGCTATGAGGCGAGGTGAAAGTAAAACCTCTGAAAGCAAAAGCTCTGTGTAACACACAATCACTGTCTACAGAGGTGGAGAGAAATGTATCAGGACTCCAGGGTTCGTTTTGAGGGCGTCAGAGGATAAAGGGGCCTACTACTCACCACCATTATCGGCAGAGTGGGCTCTATCAACTTGCACAAGGGCTTCACAGTGGCTGCACAGAGGCTCACAACCCCTCATAACCCCAGGTTCAGAGCTCTGAGCAGCTCTGTGTTGTGCACCATCTGCCGTGACTCACTCTGTAGGTTTGAGGAAAGAACCAACGATCGTAAACCAACGATCGTAAGGCTGTCACAACGCACCCTCCAATATAAATCTTTCCAACCCCTTAATTACCTGACAGTCTCTGTTAATTTACTGAGAGACTTTTGAAGAATTGCTTCTAATTGTTGACTTAACTTTCCTTAGATGGATGTCTCAATTTTTCATTCTCTGAAGTTACATCTGGTTTACTTGGGTATTGTGCTGAACTTTCTGAACTTTAAACTTGAATTGAATTCTGAATCTAGAAAACTGTCTCTTATATGCATTTAGAAGTGTACTCAATTGCATTTAGAAGTTGTGACCAATAGTCTCTCTGAGAAAAGTTGCATTTAGAAGTGTGCCCAATTGCATTTAGAAGTGTACTCTTTTTGAAAGTTGCATTTAAAAGTATGCCCAATAGCCTCTCTGAAAGTTGGAATACATGGAACACATGAGTGTATGCGTGGGGCACACTGGAGAATGAGGGACAAACCAGAGCACGCAAGGTGGACTAGGGTGCGTGAGTGTGTCGAGCTGACAGGAATGTGTAGGTCAACCTTGAACGCATGAAAGGAATAAAAATACATAGAACGGACCTGGCCCCATAGATTTGCGTGACGTACATATTATGCTTTGGAATGCAGGGAACATTTGTAAGAGCATATATCATACCACACCCCACGCTTACTGTCTTCTTTACACCACCACTCAACTAGAACACAGAGATACTATGACACCATTCGGTATAACTGTTCTCATATCAACATCTCCCGCTCACTCCCCATCACTCTAAGTAAACACTGCTGGTTTCACACCCCCCAGCCAGGCGTTCACCTCAGGCCTAACGCAGCCACACTCGGTCTGGATACATCCTGCCAGAGCGAACACATACTCCTGATCTCTCAACCACCACACCTACCGCTAAGAAGCAGCTACCACACGAATTCTGCACCAGCTGCACACATACCTGGTGCGCACACGCACCTTTGGACTCTCTCTACTCTCTCTACTGACCTGAACTTCGGTTCCCAAGGGCGTTCAACCTACCAGCGCCTTCAGACCATACCAATGGTATATAAGGCGCTATATAAATGCAAAATAACAATAACAATATAGCTGCGCATACTCGCTACTTAGATTGCCTCACCATCACAGATTTGCGTTAGTAAGAAGAACGCAATACGCTGCTTAACTCCTTTAATAGCTGTTAAACTTGCTGCGCCACGCCATTGAATTGGGCTGGTTAGATGAGCACTGAACGCTACTCAAAGATTTTACAACTGATATAAAATGTTGTAAATTGCTGTGCCGCCGCAGAATCGCGCCACTTAAGTGAACGCTGAACGCTGGTTAGATATTGTTAATTGACAAACACGCACTTGCGATCGGCACACGCGACCTGGATTCACACCGCTGCCACTGATCACATTAATTTCATCTTAAACCGACGAAACAAATGTATTGCGCGACATTTGTAAAGTCTATTAAGTACTTCCTGGACACGCCGCATTTACGTTCCTGGGTTCTTTCCTCTGAATCAGCTGACACGCACTACGCGATCCTTACATGAACGTTTCCTTACTAATTCCTCGGATAAGCCGCCACGGATCGCGCGCAAGCAGGAATTTAAATATTTATATGACGAAACTCGCACAGATAAACGAATGTTCAAAAGTTCATTGAAATAGTTTCTTTTAACAAGTTATTTACATTTGCTGTGACAGCTAACAGTCTTCGTTTTATCTTCAATTGAATAAAAATTAAATGACATTCCAAGGCTGAATTTTAACTGACTTAAAATGTAATATGAAAACAATCAGTCTCAAGTTTCTTGTTTATATAAATTCAATCACTTATCTTAGTTTTCTCTTCTTTTGCTTCCTCTGATGAATTGATATCTGTACTTTAGATTTCTTTAGCTTTTTCCTTCTGATTACTCTGGGGCTCAAATGCGCTGTGACCATCCACAAACAGATCTTGAATGAAAGGCAGTTTAGAACCTTTCCTAAGGTCCAAAACTTCATCACAGTATTAATCAGCCAATCACTGCTGATCAGGAAGTACTCCACCTGGCCTGGTTTCTCTGGTCTTCGTAAATGAAATTTCTTAACCAACATTGGTGAAAGTACATCTTGCTTGGCCACCCGTGATCTTTCTTTCGGGACCATACCCCTTCCAATCTATCAAATACTGTAGCCTACCTCAAACCACTCTAGAATCCAGAATGTCCTGAACCTCATACTCCTCTCCTGAACCTTCCACACAAACTGGACCCAGTACTTGAGTTAATCCAGTTCCTTTAACACATGGGTTCAAGAGATTAACATGGAAAGTGGGATGAACCTTTAAACTAGATGGTAATTTCAGTTTGATAGTGACTGGAGAAAGAACTTGATCAATTTCAAATGGCCCCAAAAGCGTGGACTAAATTTTTTTTTACCTTTCAAAGCTATATTCTTACTGGAAAGCCAAACCATATCTCCTGGTTGATAACTTGGAGCTGCCCTATGCTTAGGATCAGCAAATCTTTTGTAATCCGACGTACTCTTTTTTTAAAGCCTCAATAGCCTTTTTAACATTCTCAAGCATGGCTCTTAATCTTCCTTCAACACCTGGAACTTCCACTTCACCAAAATTCACATCTCTAAGAAACCTAGGATGAAATCCCCGATTTAAATACAATGATGACATAGTCGTTGAATCTTTAGCAGTGTTATTATAACAAAACTCTGCCAACCAAATTAACTCCACCCAACGTTTATCTGTCTAAGGTAACAACACAAGTATTTTTCCAACTCTTGATTTACCCTCTCAGTCTGACCATTAGCCTCTGGATGAAAACTAGTAGTTAGACAAATATCTATATTCAATTCTTTGGAAAATGCTTGCCAGAATTTTGACACAAATTGAAAACCCCTGTCAGAAATCACTTGTGTGGGAAGTCCATGTAATTTTACTACATTTTGTAAAAATGCTTGCACTGGATTAGTAGCTGTAGCTGAACCCTTAATAGGGATGAAATGACTAGCCTTGGAAAGTTCATCTACAACTACTAAAATTGTGGTGCAACCTTGATCAAGAGGTAACTCTACAATATAATCTAAAGAGATAGTGTGCCATGGACGAGGAGGAATAGGTAAAGGGGCAACAATCCCACTGGTGTCTGATTCACTGACTTCACTCGTGCACAGGTTTCACACGTTTTAACATAATTTAAAGTGTCTTTACGCATTCCTTCCCACCAATATTCTCTATGTAATAACTCCAAGGTTTTTCTAAAACCTGGATGTCCAACAAGCGCAGAATCATGACATTGTCGAAGAGCCTCCTCCTGAATCTTTTCAGCAGGCAAATACAACCTAGCATCCACAAAGGGTAAATCATCTTTAATCACTTGTGCCGGATCCTTCCTTGCCCACTCAATCATTTGCTCTTCAGTCATTTCCTTAGCCACTTTTTTCAACCAAACTCTTAACCTTTTGTATCTCAGCAATCACAAAATTATTATCTTGAAGCAATGGTACTGGAGACAAAAAATCTTTCTTAGAACTTCCAGGATTACATCTAGATAAACCATCCGCTTTACCATTTCGTCGCCCGGGCTTAAAGGTAATCACAAAGTCGAAATATGCGAAGAAAAGAGACCATCCTAACTGACGTGGCGTTAATGTCTTGGCTGAACGCAAGAAAGTTAAATCCTGATGATCTCTAAGAACAGTAACTTTATGTTGAGCTCCAAGCAAATAATGTCTCCACTCTCTGAATACTGCTTTTATTGCCAAAATTTCTCTGTCACATATTGTGTAGTTTCTTTCAGAACTTGAAAACTTTTTAGAATAGAAGGCTGCAGGATGTAATTGACCTGTACTCGGATGTCCCTGTGAAAGCACTGCTCCTAGGGCCAAATCAGAAGCATCCGCTTCAACAAAAAATGGCTGTTCTACATCGGGATGCAATATCATCGGCCCGAGGTAAACTTATCCTTTAAAAAACTGAATGCTTCTGCAGCTTCTTTCTCCCACAGAAATTTTACACCTTTCTTTAATAATCAAGTCAAGGGTGACACAGCTGACGAAGAATCTTGAATGAACCGCTGGTAGAAATTGGCAAACCCAATGAAGCTCGGTACATCCTTCACACAAGTGGGTGCTAGCCAATCTAGAATTGCCTTTATCTTACTAGAATCCATCTCCAATCCCACCAGTGAAATTACAAAACCGAAAAATTCCACTCTGGTTGTGTGAAATTGGCTCTTTTCTAACTTGGCGAATTGATGATTCTCCCGCAACTTCAACAAAACATTTCGTACATGTTCCCGATGTTGATCTTCTTTCTGAGAAAAAATAAGAATATTGTCGATGTAGACAACTACAAAAACATCAAGATACTCCCTCGAAACCTCATTGATAAAATATTGGAACGCTGCAGGCGCATTGCAAAGTCCAAACGGCATCACTTGATACTCAAACAAACCAAATTGAGTTCGAAACGCTGTCTTCCACTCATCAACTTCTCTGATCCTTACTAGGTGATAAGCTCCACAAAGATCTAACTTAGTAAATGCCTTAGGCCCTGGAATGGCATCTAACATGATTGAGATCAATGGAAGCGGATAACGATTCTTAATTGTGATCTTATTGAGTGCCCTATAATCGATGCAAGTTCTCAAACTTTTATCCTTCTTGGGCACAAAAAATAATGGCGATGCCGCAGGTGATTGAGAATGATGAATACATTCTTTCTCTAGGTTTTCTTGTAGATGGGTCTTCAAATGTTCATTCTCTCTCAGTTAATGCATAGATTCTGCCACAAGGAATTGGAGCCCCATCTTCCAATCACAAGGGTGATGCGGTGGTAACTCATTCTCCTCACGCTCACTAAACACATCTTCAAACTCAAGATAGCATTCAGGCAAAATTCCAATCACAGCCCCAATTAAGTGTTCTTCAATTACTCCACTCACCAACAATTCTCCAAAGACTCTCCTTTCTTCCGACATTATACTCCTCCAAATCTACAACACAATGTTCTGAGCAATACTCTGATCTGAATTCCACTGTTCTTTTAGCCCCATCTATTAAAGGTTTATGCAAAGTCAACCAAGGCATGCCTAAAATAATTTGCAATTGAGGAGCATCAATCAACTCAAACAAGACTTCTGTGTTTTGTGTGATGAGTCCTGAGCTGAGTTGAGTTCCATCTACCGCTCTAACCTTTACTGGAACCTCTTTAGTCACCACTGGTACTCCTAAACGAATGGCTAAATTTTTGTCCATAAAATTGCCTGTTGCCCCTGAATCTAAAACACAAGGACACCCACATTTCAAACCTCCCTTCCAAAATAAGGATACATTTATTGTAATGTGCGGAGCAGATGCTTGAATTGTGTTCGCCACCACCTGACCTCTTCCAGAAGATGTGAAAATTCTTCGAGGGGCTCTAGGACATTTTCCAACAAAATGACCACTATCTCCACAATAGAGACAAAGATTTTCCTTTTGCCTCTTCTCCTTCTCTTCCTTTGTTAATGGAGGTCTAAACTGTCTTTCTCTTCCAGACACCTTAACATCTCTCTGAAAAACATCAATCTTCAATCTCTCACTACGTACCCAGCGTCTACCCTCGGAACCTGACCTCCTACACTCTAGACGTCTCTCACTTAATTTAGCATCAAGTTTCAACACAAGAGTAATTAACTCCTCACAAGAGGCTGGTCTTTCTATAATTGACATCAAGGCATATTTTAATTCATAACACAACCCTCTATAAAAGAGAGAAGATCTTTTCTTTTCAGGCCAAGCACATTCTAACACTATTGCTTGAAACTGCGTGATATAAACTGATAACTCCTTATTCCCTTGTCTCAATTCAAGTAACTCACTATCTATACTCTTAGTTAAAGTAATTCTATCAAACATTTTTTTAAACTCGGCTTTAAATAACTCCCAACTCTCCAGTTCTCTAACTCCTCTACCAACCAAAGGAACTGACCAAGCAGCCACCTCACCAGTTAAGTATGATATTAAAAAAGCCACCTTCGCTCTTTCATTTGGAAATGACTCGGGCCTACACATAAAATACATTTCACATTGCATAAGAAATTATTTAAACTTTTGTTGATCCCCAGCAAACCGCTCCGGTGGAACCAATGGAGTTGTCACCACAGTAATCGCTGGAACTCCTCCTTCATGCTTTTCCACCCCTCTTATTCTTCCTACAGTAACACTCTCCACTTCTGGATATAGTACAGGTGGTTCCCTTTATGGATTCCAACCGGAAATACTTGGTTTTTCTGTCTCTACTCCTCCCTTATTGACCAAAACACTTAACTCCTTAAGTCTATCACTCAACTCAGTAGTCTCTTTACTTGACTTTGACATTCCATCTTTCATTTCTGAAAGCATCCTAGCTAATGAGCCTAAAGACACCTCTACTTCAGGCTCCATCTCTGCTCAGGCAGGCTTTTTCAATGTGGGCCTTTCATTCTGTCAGGTCCCAGCACTGAATCTCCTGCAGGAGCAGATGACTAGTCCACCTAGTCCCTCAAACCAGTATACCCAAGAATGAATTAAACAATTATTGGATTGACCAGACTGGGGGAAAAGGGGAATTGGAGAAAATAACAAACAGCCAGGATAACACAGGAGTCCTCAACTGCTTATCACCTTGGAATTCTGGATACCTGCAAATGACATAGTAACAATTTAATTATTAATTTCTGAATTAACTTCACTAATCTTTTCCAATATAAATCTTTCCAACCCCTTAATTACCTGACAGTCTCTATTAATTTAATGAGAGACTTTTGACGAATTGCTTCTAAATGTTGACTTAACTTTCCTCAGATGGATGTCTCAACTTTTTGTTCTCTGCAGTTACATCTGGTTTACTTGGGTATTGTGCTGAACTTTCTGAACTTTAAACTTAAAACTTGAATTGAATTCTGAATCTTGAAAACTGTCTCTTATATAGCTGATGAAATATTAATGAAATATCTCAATGCTGCAGGAAACTCATTGACTGATGAAAATTATCTGCATCACTTTATTATCCTTCTACCTTTGAGAATTGATTTACTTCTTTAAACATTTTCTATATACATCTTTGAATATAACTGACTGCTTCTTAATGTGCGCATACTCGCTACTTAGATTGCCTCACCATCACAGATGTGCGTTAGTAAGAAGAAAGCAATACGCTGCTTAACTCCTTTAATAGCTGTCAACTTGCTGTGCCACGCCATTGAATCACGCTGGTTAGATGAGCACTGAACGCTACTCAAAGAATTTACAATTGATATAAAATGTTGTAAATTGCTATGCCACCGCAGAATCGTGCCAGTTAAATAAACGCTGTGCGTTAATTACCTGTTAATTGACAAACGCGCACTTGCGATCGACACACACGATCTGGATTCACACCGCTGCCACTGATCACATTAATGTCATCTTAACCAATGATACAAACGTATTGCATGACGTTTGTAAAGTCTATTAAGTACTTCCTGGACACGCCGCCTTTATCTGAAACGGCTGGCACGCACCACCCGACGCTTACACAAACGTTTCCATACTAATTCCTCAGATAAGCTGTCAGAGATCGTACGCAAGCAGGAATTTAATTATTTATATGCCGAAACTCACACAGATGAACGAATGTTCAAACGTTCATTGAAATAGTTTCTTTTAACAACTTATTTACATTTGCTGTGACAGCTAACAGTCTTTGTTTTATCTTCAATTGAATAAAAATTAAATGACATTCCAAGGCTGAATTTTAACTGACTTAAAATGTAATATGAAAACAATCACTCTCAAGTTTTTTGTTTATATAACTTCAATCACTTATCTTAGTTTTCTCTTCTTTTGCTTCCTCTGATGAATTGATATCAGTACTTTGATTTCTTTAGCTTTTTCCTTCTGATTACTCTGGAGCTCAAAGGCGCTGTGACCATCCACAAACCGATCTTGAATAATAGGCAGTTTACAACCTTTCCTAAGGTTCCAAACTGCATCATAGTATTAATCAGCCAATCACTGCTGATCAGTAAGTACTCCACCATCTTGAGCTGGGACAATAGTTGCTGGTTGATATACTGATTAGATTAAGGAAATGTCTTTATCTGCAATTCACCTAGTCCATCTACTATAAACACTTGACAAAGGCTGCCTTCTGTTACCCAGGGACCTGACAGCTCTGTGCTGCGCACCATCTCCCATATATCCCACTGTAGGTTTGAGGAAAGAACCAACGATCGTAAGGATGTCACAACTCACCCCCCGCCTAGAGCCGCTTTTGACTTCGACTACCACACAGTAGTTTTTATCCCCAGGGAAGACTTTCCAGCTGGTGAACATTACTGGTTTTTCCTCTCCCTCATGTAGTTGGGACAGAACCGCATGAAGGCGCA
Source organism: Ambystoma mexicanum (assembly GCF_040938575.1). Lineage (NCBI taxonomy): Eukaryota > Metazoa > Chordata > Amphibia > Caudata > Ambystomatidae > Ambystoma > Ambystoma mexicanum. Next base: position 830,342,109 of record NC_090936.1, read on the forward strand.
CAGAGGAAGCATCTGTTTGTAGAATTAATTATTTCTTGAAATCTAGCATTATGAGAACAGGGGACTTGTATAGGAGCTCTTCAACAGGTTGAGCGCTCTTTCTGCTTCTAGATCCTACCAAACAATATTTGGAAGGTTTTTCATCGGACTATCAGTCAATGGGTTTCAGTGTGAATCTCCTGTAATACCCCACTAACCTGAGAAAAGCCTACACATCATTCTTGGTAACAGGCCTGTGGGCTTTTTGGACAACTTTGACTTTGCCCTGTTGGGGAAGCACTCTTCCGTTCCCCACTTGGAATCCTAATTATTTGAAGCTAGGTTAGGGGGGGGGGGCATTTTGCTGGGTTTGCTGTTAAGTTGATTTTTCTTAACTGGCTACATATTGCGAGAGGTGATATGTGTGAGAGGTGATCATCACATATGTGGTTATGGATCACAATGTTGTTGAGGTATGCCCCTGTAAAGCCCCGGCAAGGTGGTAGTACCCGATTCACAAGACATGAGAAGTGGCAAGGGTGCATGTAAGCCTAAGGGCAGGACGGTAAACTAAAACAAACTCTTCCGGAATAGAGAAGGCAGACTTGCGTTTGGCGTCCTCTACCAAAAAGACTTGCCAGTAACACTTTATTAAGCCTAGCGTACCCTTTCTTAAGTCTAGTGTAGACATGTACTTAGCCTGCCACAGGGCCTCAACCAACTTGTCTATCCGAAGCATTAGGTAAGCATCAAAATTGGATATTTCGTTCAGATGGCAGAAGTCCATACAAAACCTCCAGCTGCTGTTGGGCTTTGATACCAGTATTATCGGCGAGGACAACTCACTGTTAGACCGCAAAATTACTCAGAGTTCAAGCATCTTTTGGAGGTCCTCCTTAACAATCTGCTTTCTGGCTTCAGGCGTATGTCAGCTGGATCTTGTGGATGATGCCCTTCACTCCTCCTGGTTTTGGGGAGAACACATAAGCTTATCTCCCAATCAGCTTTGCAAGGCTCTGATGCGCTGATACTGTGATGATCACCGGTATAGTGTGCTGATAATGTGATACTCACCGGTATATTCACTCCATGGACTATAATGAGAAGTAAAGTTCCTGGGTGGTGTTAGAGTAGAGTAGGAGTAGTTGAGGGTTGATGTTCTCCCTCCAAGCCTTCAGATTGTTTACATGGCAAAGCTGCAATGGTTTCTGCCAGTCGACCTGTATGCAAGACTGGAGACTACTTCCAAAACCACTTACGGTCCATGCCATCTGGCCAGAAGCTTATTCTGGTTTGTCCGCAGCAACACCATCACTTTGTCTTGCACCTGGAATGAATTTAACGTCACCTTCTAATGCATTGTGTCCTTGCACGGATTCCTCATCTTTGACATACAGATATGCTGCTTACAGTTTCATAAAATGAAGAGTAACCCCTCAACGCTCACACCAGAAAAACTACAACCCACTAGGGAAAAAGGCCAATCGCACCTTTTGCAAGGAGAACAAGGTATAATCTCACAAAAATACAAGTATGTGCCAGCAAAGACCTCTGTTGCCATGGAGCGCTCTGACAAAAGCAGCATAAGCAATGGGTTATAAAGATACACAGCATCATATGTGACATACATTACATAGGTTACAAATCCACGTAGCTGGTTGGTGCGACCCTATACACATGTAGCCTGCTCCATACAGGATGCCAGGCGATTAGTCCAAGCATCTTCTGTTCATCTCCTTCCCTGTGGGGATCTTTTTCTTCCATCATCGGGTTCAAAGGCTCTAATTGGCAATTTAGTTAGACAATTCATTATCATAGCTCTATGGTGTACCTGGTGCCAAGGACATAAGCGAGGTGGATACTTTCGAGGTTGTGGTAACGTCTCAGAACTTCGTGAACCCCCACTGCAATCGCAGATGCAGCAGCAACTCCACAACTTTCTCACCCGCAGTTCTAAATTTGTTATCTTTTCCCCTGGCACCTCACAGCACAAATCACATGAACCGATGGTGGGGCCAACCCGTCATCGCTCTCTGACCTGCCTGATCGACCGGCCACTTTACAGTTTTATGGCATGGGGTCTTGTGCTGGTCAGTGTACTCAAATACTTGTGTACTTAGTTTGGGGTTCCCTGGTGGCTATAACTTACATATTTGGACAGGCAAAGGCCTAAAGCCCTCACCCACCTTCTCACGGGATGGCTCTTCAAAGATCAATTCCAGCCCTCTCTTGGCCTTGTAGGACACATTCCTTCTGGGTTGCATGCACTAAAGATGAGACACAAAGGAGAACTGTTTGTCTTCAATGAATTAACCTTTTGCAGATTGGCCAGGGCTGTGAGCAGAAAACCCATGCACACCCTTCTCCTGACACATGTGACATTGGTACCAGGATTCACTATGTTTCCACTACAATCCATCTTCTATGGGTGACACCCTCCCACCTCCATTCTCTCAGTTCCCCTACAACATTTCCTTCTACAACTGCCTCATTCTAAATCGCAGAGGGGCCTGGGACTTCCACCACCACTCCACAAAAAAACATTTCTACAGCAGACGGCGCGGTGCGCCGTTAGGCCGATGTCCGTCACCGGCTCCCAACCCTGTGCTCGCATACGATGTTGACTTTGGCATAAATAGCCTCAGCGATTCTTACTCTGAGTTTCTACTACATATTTACTTTTCCTTCTATTATATCTATTCCGAAAAGAGCGTTTAAGATGTTAATCACAGATCCAGATCCACACAGGATATGCCTCTGGTGTCTCAGTAAGGAGCATGGAGCCAATGACTGTGGCTCCTGTCAGTCAATGACTAGCATGAAGAGGAAGTCTAAACTTGCCCTTGGTCAGTCGGTATCGCAATCCCCGTCCTCTACTCCATAAAAGAGGACATCTTCTGGAGATAGGAGTTTTAGGAATAAATCACCTCAGAGGCCTAAAAAATGCTCCAAACGTTTGAAGCAGTCGAGGTCATGAAGCATATTCGCAACACTCTTCATCTTCAGCAGCAGATTGGGAAGAGGTCTGTCTAAAGCTGATGGACATCTCTTCAAAGGTGGCCCCTCCCGGGGTCTTGTAAGAACAAAAAAGCCAGTTAACCCACAGTGCATTCAAAAGCCGGCTGAGAATTGAAGGATACAACCCTCGTGCCCAAAAGCCCAGGTCTGAAATCCTCGACGATGCCTCGAATGAGTGATATCGACAGTGTCAACCGCAAAGAGTGCATCTAAGCCAAAACCTTTGACATCTTCGTTATCGAAGGGATCGACTTTGAAGTCTTGTATGTTGAAACCATCTACAGCATCCTCATATCCATCTTCGAGTTTCAAGCCTTTATCGAAGAAAGACTTTTTAAAAGTCTTTTAGATCCATTTTATAAGAGGAAGAAGAAAATGAGGACATTGTACCTTTTGGGTATGAACATTTTGGCACTACCAATATCCTTAAGGAACTCATTTGTGAGGAATTTCGCATAGAGGACTTGGCTACATGCCTTAAGGAAGCCAGCGGCTCAGACACTTCTCCAGAAGTGGAGTTTACCTCTTCTGAAACAACTGCTCATCCAAAAGCTGCATATAGGACAGTGATGAACACAGTCACTGAGTATTTGGTTTGGGAACATTTTGCAAAGGACATAGTACAAAATGACCTTACGAATATCATTGACAAAGTTCCACCCAAAGAACCTATACTGCTTTTCCATCCTGCACTTAAAAACACCATTTTGGAAAATTGCCAGATCCCCAATACCACTCTCTGGCAGTCAATAAGGAGTTGGCTAGAAAGTATAGATCATCAGCTGTTGATCCTGAATTTCTCTCTAGGCACCCTACTGTTCAGACATTAGTGGTACAGGTGGCTACTTCCACTCACAGGGATGATAGGAGTATGACATGCTGGCAAATATGGTGTGCTCTGCTGGGAGTATGGCACTCAAGGCCGTTAATGCATCTTGTGCATTGGCAAATTGCACATTAACTTTGTGGAATGTAGTCGCCAAAGCAGCTGACGACATCCATGGAGGGGGAAATGGGGAATGGCTTTAACAACATTATTAATGATGGAAATGAAGCTGCATGCTAATCTTTTCAATTGGGTTTACAAGCATCTGACTGTTAGCCGCTCTATGGGGTCGAGTGCAGTCATGAGGTGATTTGCATGGCTATGCAAATCTGGATTTGCTCCCGATGTCCAGTCTAGACTTCTTGATATGCCCATAGATGAGTCAAACCTCTTTGGTGCAAAGGCTGATGACAGCTTAGAGAAGCTATAGGCTTCGAAGATGGCTGCAAAATCATTGGGGGTAGCCACCCGTCTGCCTCAACAGCAGCATCCACTATCTCAAAGTTGGAGAGGACGACCCTTTAATTTCTACTCTTCCTTTGGAAAAAGGGGTAGAGGCCAACCAGCCCAAAGAGGGAAAATGAGATTTACACGTGGCTGTGGTTGTGGAGGAAGAACAACTAAGACTGTCACTTCCTTGTTACCCACTGCCACAGTCTCAAACCACTCTGAGTGTCTCACTCACGAGACTCCGGTGGAGGCAGGTTAACTCAGCATCTAGAAGAATAGCAATATATTACTTCAAATGCAGACAGTAGCTCAAGGGTACTATGATGAATCCTGTCGAGTCATCACTGAACCACCACCAGAGATCTCCTCCCATATGGCTGGCAGACGCTAGCTGATCCTGACCCTGGGTTGGTATTATGGGGGAGAATCACATGGGGAGATATGATTGTCAGGGAGATGTGGTGACTCATCGGAAGAGACACAGTATTCTTCCTCTCCAAATGAAGAAGACCCTATAATTCCTAAATTCCTGATGGCCTGCTGTCACTACACAAATCCCTACAGTTGTAAAACCCTAACACCCCTTCCTACTAGACATTCTAGGCAGAACACCATTTACACCTCATATGTGCATAACACACATAACACCTCCTGTCTCTGATGTGTTTGTGCTAACTAAAAATCCCAAACAAATCACCTTAGAAGTCCTACACATACAACTCCCCTAAAGCCACAAGTACTGAGGCGAGGAAGAGAAAGAAGGAGTTAATTTGGATCAAAAGAAACACTAAGCGGGACACGCAGAATAATTGTCGTGATGAGACTCAACTGTGCGGGACATTTAAAAATGGTGTCGCATTTGCAAGAGAGAGAGAGAAACCGAATGGAAGGAAAATAAAGTAGAACCACCAGAGAAGGCAGAAGCACGTGAACAGACCGTGCTGTGGGGGGCAGGAGTTCTCAGGCTGCTGCTGGCAGGCAGTACTTAACGCAGTGGGGCAAGGCCACAGAAGACACTGCAGGCACTGTCAGAGGACTAATGGAGAACCAGCAGCAGCAGCCAAGCTACCAGCAACGCAGTTGAGCCCAGAAGCAGCAGGCTTACCGGTGAATGAACGTGGAGCTAGCGGAAGAGCTGAGAGATGGTCTGCAGAGCAGAGAAGGCCATCCCGAGGTGAAAGCTTCACCGTAGCACTGTGTCACAGGCGGGAGGCATTGCCAGACACCAGTAAGTCTGCCCAGAGATGTTGGGGGGCACGGGGCATACCAGCAGACATGTGAGCCAGTAAGAACCTATTTTGAATACCGAACAAGTAGAAAACAAAAACAGAATTTGCCCAAATTCTCATGTATGAGATGCCAATATGGGGAAGGTCGGAGCAAGTATTGCCATAAATCAATGAATGCTAATGAAAGAGTTAAAAGACAACCATGAACACGTCTCCATATACGAGATATCAATATAGGGAAGGTTGGATCAAGTGTTACCAAAACCAGATGAATACTACTGAAGAAGTTAAAAGGTCTAACATGAACAAGTCTCCATGTATGAGATGTCAATGTGGGGGAAGTTGGGACAAGTAGTACCTCAAGCTAACAAAGTATATACAGAGAAGGAATACAACTGTGCTATACTGAAAGACAGCAACAACATTTAAAAGAAAGCCCTGGTGAGAGAAACCTATCAGGCAGTGAGCCTTCTGGGGAGAAGATACCTGGCAGAGAAGCATACCAAGGGATCTGCAGACCCCATGTTAGGCAGAAACCTGTGCAGTTCCCTCTGGGACCACTGCAAAAGATTTAAGACTACAGGTGTTGGCAGTAAACCCACTTGGTAGCAGTCTGCACCGCACAGATTCACTGTGGTAGCTGTGGCTGAGCAGTCAGACGTCCCTCAAGAAGAGTTAGACAGTATACAGAGGATACATAATAGGTACAGAGGTACAATAGCACAAGCAAACACTGATCAGAGCTAGGTGTCAAAGTATAAACTTATTTATTAAAGGTACACTCATAAATTACACTAGCACATTAGAAAAGACAAGAAAGTCAAACACAGTTACTATTACTCATATGTACATCCCTAATCGTTTGTTGGACAATTCTAAGTTAACACCACTTATTTCCAACCAGAGGTGAGCGCTTAACGCTAGATGGTACTCCAACAAGTATTACCAAAAGGGGGGGAAAAGGCAGGAATAAAGAGAGCAGTTAGGTAAAACACTTTTCACATAAGGTTGGCAAAGACAGTCAATAGTGGAACAAGGGGAATTAGTTCGGGGCCCGCGTTAGAGGGAGCCAGGCGAAAATGTGCCCAAGATCACACAATGTCACAAGTCTTTGCAGGGGAGTAGAAAACGGTTTTACTATGGTTCTGAAAAGTTTAGTTAGGGTGTCCCAGACCTACCCAGGTTCGAGAGCCGAGGGCTAAATCTACCCCGTACAATCGGTGGCAAGGGAGGCCGGGCAGATCACAGTACCTTTAAAAGTGGAAAGATTCCTCCAGCGGTGGTAGTCGTTCCTGCTAGTGGGTGCAAGTTGCGGCGTCGTCCCGAGGAAGAGGTGATCTCGACGGGGAGGAAGGCTGCAGGTCGTTGCACTACCAGGGATGAGGCCAGCCGTGGAGTTCTCCGGTCACAAAGGATTTTTACCCCTCTTTCGCGGTTGAGGTAAAAAATGGTATCCCGGTTGCCGGGGTGCTTGGCACAGGCAAGGCGGCCACAAGATGCTTCGGGACGGCGAAAAGAAGGCAGCAACTGGTTGTCCCCACCAGTTAAGGGACGAAGACTCTCCGGCGGGAGATCTCCTCTGTCGTCGGGAAAAGTGGTGAGACGATTCTGCAGGGCTTCACCGGTGGTGTCGTCTTGGCAGGTTGGCTCGGCTTCTCCCTCTTCGGCTTCTTAGGTCCTGTGGCGACTTCTGAAGAACCAGTCCCAAAAACCCTGCTTTTATGCAGCAAACCCCCATTCATACAGCCTAGCTGTCACTCAAACATGCTAAGTGGTGAGCGGGGTGACTCACCACTTGGGCCAATCACACTAGAGTGCGACCTGAGTTGGCAAGGCAACTCGGTCCAGGGTGCCTAAACCCCCTCCCACACCCCCTGTGGTACCCAGACAGAATGGCATCACTTTGGAGGGCTTCTGTGCAGAAGCCCGCCAAAAGTGGAACAAAGGCTCGACTCGGGTTCAGGGTTACTGAAGTGAACCTAGACGCCATTTTGGCGGCGAGTTCCGGCAAAAAATCCCAACCGGTGAATTTATATTAAATAAATAAACCGGCGGTATCTTTAACATTGCACCAAAAAGTGGTGCATCAAAAACCAATGGGAAATCCCATTGGGAAATATTCCGGTGGAATATTTCCGTGGTATCCACTGCCACCAGCCAGAACTCGGCGAGGGGGGACGGGACAGTACCCCCTCGACAACAGACCCAGGGGCAATCTAATTGCCCCTACCAGTACTTCCACAGTAAGATGGTTTGTACTGGTTAAGTTCTTAAGTTAAGACTAGTAAAGTCAATGGTAACTTTACAGACCCAGGGAGACAGTAGTCAGTCCCAGAGTGTGGAGTCTATGTTTGGGGGTCTCTAAGACACCCCTGTGCTACTGCACTGAGGGTGCTGTGTAACACACATTCAAAAACCAATGATGGCCTAGGGGGAAAATTACCCCCCCAGCCCATAAGCACATAGCAAGTCACAGAGAACACTCTCAAGTCATGTCCAAGAGTGAGGATAAAAGAGTCTCACTCTTGGCAGGAGAAAAAAATAAACCCCACAAAAATCCAGCAAAGCTGCTGGGGGACTCACTAGGTTAGGAAATTCAGCCTAAACAGAGAATTCTTCCTAACACTCGCCCCCCCCAGACTAAGGGACAGGAGGATTTAATCCACTCCTGGATGAACCTCATACCTCTAGTCGATGACATACATCCTAGAGAGTCCATCAGCATTTTGATGGTGACACCCTGACCTGTGCTCAATGGTGAAATCAAACCCTTGGAGGCAGATTGACCATCTCAATAGTTTTGGATTTTCCCCTTTCATTTGCATTAACCATCTCAAGGGTTGGTGGTCAGTCTGAATGACAAAAGTAGAACCATACAAGTATGGCCTAAACTTCTTCAGTGCCCACACAATAGCAAAGCATTCTCTTTCGATTGTTGCCCACCTTGTTTCAGGATCCTTCAGTTTTCTACTGATGAAGCAAATGGGGTGTTCCCTACCCTTCTCATCCAGTTGGCTAAGAACTGCACCTATACCTACATTGGAAGCATCAGTTTGTACAATGAAAGTTTGGTGGTAGTCAGGAGCTCTGAGTACTGGAGCTTGGCAGAGAGCTTTCTTCAGGTTTTCAAAGGCCTGATTGCATTCCTCAGTCCATTTGACCTTCTTAGGGAATTTTGGAGAGGAGATCACATTCAGAGGAGAAGCTATGGTCCCATAGTTCTCAATGAAATTCCTGTAGTACCCAGTGAGGCCTAAGAAGGCTCTCACCTGGGTCTGAGTAGTAGGTGTTGTCCAATTTTGCACAGCTTCAATCTTGCTGAGCAAAGGCCTTATTTCTCCACCTCCTACCTCATGTCCAAGGTAGACCACTTTACTCTGACCAATTTGGCACTTGCTTGCCTTTATGGTCAGATTGGCCTGCTCAAGAGCCTGCAAAACATGTCCTAAGTGGGTCACATGTTCTGCCCAGGAGTGGCTGAAGACTGCAATGTCATCCAAGTATGCCATGCAGAAGTCCTCCATCCCAGCCAGAACTTGGTTCACCATCCTTTGGAATGTTGCAGGTGCATTTTTCAGTCCAAAAGGCATAACCTTGAATTGGTATAGGCCAACTGGGGTAGAAAATGCAGTTTTCCCCTTGGCATGGTCTGTCAGGGCTATTTGCCAATAGCCTGACGTAAGGTCCAGTGTGCTGAGGTACTTGGCTGCACCAAGTTTATCCAGCAACTCATCTGTCCTTGGCAAAGGGTGGGCATCAGTCTTGGTGACTGCATTAAGAGCTCTATAGTCCACACAGAATCTCAACTCTTTGGATCCTGCCTTTGGTACTAACACCACTGGGCTAGACCATGGACTAGTAGAGGGCTCTATTACCCCGAGATCAAGCATCTTCTTGACCTCACCTTTGATGTGGGTTCTGACATGTTCTGACATTCTATATCCTCTGCTTTTGACTGGCAGACAGTCACCAGTGAGTATCTCATGCTGTCCCCAAGGGGTCAAGCCTGGTGAAAGTGAGAACAGGGGGGCAAACTGATTTAACATCGCTTTGCACTCCTCCTGTTGCTCAGGGGTCAGATCTGAAGAGAGATTAACTCCTTCAACCTTTTCGTCCAAAGGTAAGCCTCTCAGGAGGTCAGGTAGAGCGTCACTCTCCTCCTCCTCTTCCGATGAAGCTAGAAGCAATGCTCCTACTTCTGGTCTAGAGACATAGGCTTTGAGGCGGTTGGTGTGGAAGACTCTGGGAGCTTCCCTGGGTTTGCCCAGATCCACCAGATAGTTGACCTCTCCAAGTTTTCCCACAACCTTGAAGGGTCCCATCCATTTGTCTTGCAAGGCCCTCTGCCTTGTTGGGAGCATAACTAGAACTAGCTGGTCTTGAGTAAACTCAACCATGTTAGCCTTCTGATCATGCCAATGTTTGATCGGAGCTTGGCCAGCTTTCAAGTTATCACTTGCTTCTGCCATCATGTGTGACATTCTTCTTCGGAGTCCTTTGGAATGGAGGCTTGTTCTGACCTCCTTCTGGTTTAGCACCAGAAGGTATACTACTCTGCTGTGGTTTCCCAGGTGGCTTACCCTTATGGTTTTGTTTGGGGCCCTCTTTGGAATTAGGATTATTAGAATTCTCTTTGGAGTCTTTCTTAGGCTGTCTTCCCTCATCCTTCTTCTGAGTTACCCCAGAATCCTTGTGGGTAGCCCTGTTGGCAACCCACAAGTCAGCAGCCTTAGCTAGTTTCCTAGGATCTAATTCCTGTGAATCAGCCAAGTGCTGTCTGAGCTCAGGAGAGCAGGCATCATAAATTGACTCCGTCATTACAAGATTTCTCATTCCTTCATAAGTGTTCACCTTGTAACCCTTAATCCATCCCTCTAAGTTTTTCAACCCTTCACACACCCAGGTAGCCCAAGGGGTACCATCATGCTTTTTGAGGCTCCTAAACCTCTTAAGATACTGGGAAGGGGTCTTCCCAAACCTAGCTATCAAAGCTAGTTTCACACATTCATACTCTTTCCTATCCTCCTCCCCCAACTCCATTACCACATCAGTTGCAACAGGGGGAAGCCTAGAGAACAACCAGGTGAGTAACTCATTACCTGTGATGTTCTGGAGCCCATGATTATACTCAAACATAGACAACCAATCCAACACATCCAACTTAGGCTCATACATACCAATCAATTCCTTAGTCATCCGGGGTCTTTTAGGACTGGAACTTCTAGAGGAGCCAGAGAGAGAAGCATTCTCAACAGACAATTTCTTCATTTCTAGCTCATACTTGAGCTCCATTTCCCTTAGCCTTAGTTCTTTGTCAGTTTGAGCATTAAGTTTCTTGTACTCTAATTAAAGTTTCATTTTCTCCAGTTCAAAGTATTGAGGGCTAAATGTGGGACCTGGCAAAGGTCCAGTAGGTACAGCTGGTAGAGCAGACAGAGGCCTAGAGGGACTATCTACAACAGTTTCATCCTCCTCTTCTGGTTCTGACCCAAGATCATCAATACCTTGTTCCATATCAAGATCATTGCTGCTTTCTACATTTGCTGGAGTGATAGGTTCCTCTGGACCATCCTCCAGACTTTGGTTTTCTAACAACCTTTCTATTAGCTCTATTTTCTTTCCTTTAGTCATGAGATTCTTATGCTTACAGAGAAGTCTTAGACAATCAGCAGTTTTTGCAGCAAGGGACTCTTGACTATAACTTTCCATAGTAGACAGGTTAAAAATGACTTTTTCTTTCTTGTGCTTAAGTTTTGTGGTTAGTTGCACTAAGGTATCTCAAAAGTACTCTAAAGTGTATGCTCAATACAGATCCCACCGCTGTACACCAGTGTTAGGCAGAAACCTGTGCAGTTCCCTCTGGGACCACTGCAAAAGATTTAAGACTACAGGTGTTGGCAGTAAACCCACTTGGTAGCAGTCTGCACCGCACAGATTCACTGTGGTAGCTGTGGCTGAGCAGTCAGACTTCCCTCAAGAAGAGTTAGATAGTATACAGAGGATACATAATAGGTACAGAGGTACAATAGCACAAGCAAACACTGACCAGAGCTAGGTGTCAAAGTATAAACTTATTTATTAAAGGTACACTCATAAATTACACTAGCACATTAGAAAAGATAAGAAAGTCAAACACAGTTTACTATTACTCATATGTACATCCCTAATCGTTTGTTGGACAATTCTAAGTTAACACCACTTATTTCCAACCAGAGGTGAGCGCTTAACGTTAGATGGTACTCCAACAAGTATTACCAAAAGGGGGGGAAAAGGCAGGAATAAAGAGAGCAGTTAGGTAAAACACTTTTCACATAAGGTTGGCAAAGACAGTCAATAGTGGAACAAGGGGAATTAGTTCGGGGCCCGCGTTAGAGGGAGCCAGGCGAAAATGTGCCCAAGATCACACAATGTCACAAGTCTTTGCAGGTGAGTAGAAAACGGTTTTACTATGGTTCTGAAAAGTTTAGTTAGGGTGTCCCAGACCTACCCAGGTTCGAGAGCCGAGGGCTAAATCTACCCCGTACAATCGGTGGCAAGGGAGGCCGGGCGGATCACAGTACCTTTAAAAGTGGAAAGATTCCTCCAGCGGTGGTAGTCGTTCCTGCTAGTGGGTGCAAGTCGCGGCATCGTCCCGAGGAAGAGGTGATCTCGACGGGGAGGAAGGCTGCAGGTCGTTGCACTACCAGGGATGAGGCCAGCCGTGGAGTTCTCCGGTCACAAAGGATTTTTACCCCTCTTTCGCGGTTGAGGTAAAAAATGGTATCCCGGTTGCCGGGGTGCTTGGCACAGGCAAGGCAGCCACGAGATGCTTCGGGTCGGCGAAAAGAAGGCAGCAACTGGTTGTCCCCACCAGTTAAGGGAAGAAGACTCTCCGGCGGGAGATCTCCTCTGTCGTCGGGAAAAGTGGTGAGACGATTCTGAAGGGCTTCACCGGTGGTGTCGTCTTGGCAGGTTGGCTCGGCTTCTCCCTCTTCGGCTTCTTAGGTCCTGTGGCGACTTCTGAAGAACCAGTCCCAAAAACCCTGCTTTTATGCAGCAAACCCCCATTCATACAGCCTAGCTGTCACTCAAACATGCTAAGTGGTGAGCGGGGTGGCTCACCACTTGGGCCAATCACACTAGAGTGCGACCTGAGTTGGCAAGGCAACTCGGTCCAGGGTGCCTAAACCCCCTCCCAGACCCCCTGTGGTACCCAGACAGAATGGCACCACTTTGGAGGGCTTCTGTGCAGAAGCCCGCCAAAAGTGGAACAAAGGCTCGACTCGGGTTCAGGGTTACTGAAGTGAACCTAGACGCCATTTTGGCGGCGAGTTCCGGCAAAAAATCCCAACCGGTGAATTTATATTAAATAAATAAACCGGCGGTATCTTTAACATTGCACCAAAAAGTGGTGCATCAAAAACCAATGGGAAATCCCATTGGGAAATATTCCGGTGGAATATTTCGTGGTATCCACTGCCACCAGCCAGAACTCGGCGAGGGGGGACGGGACAGTACCCCCTCGACAACAGACCCAGGGGCAATCTAATTGCCCCTACCAGTACTTCCACAGTAAGATGGTTTGTACTGGTTAAGTTCCTAAGTTAAGACTAGTAAAGTCAATGGTAACTTTACAGACCCAGGGAGACAGTAGTCAGTCCCAGAGTGTGGAGTCTATGTTTGGGGGTCTCTAAGACACCCCTGTGCTACTGCACTGAGGGTGCTGTGTAACACACATTCAAAAACCAATGATGGCCTAGGGGGAAAATTACCCCCCCAGCCCATAAGCACATAGCAAGTCACAGAGAACACTCTCAAGTCATGTCCAAGAGTGAGGATAAAAGAGTCTCACTCTTGGCAGGAAAAAAAAATAAACCCCACAAAAATCCAGCAAAGCTGCTGGGGGACTCACTAGGTTAGGAAATTCAGCCTAAACAGAGAATTCTTCCTAACACCCCAGAATGGGATTCCTGGTAGGGGAGCATACCAGGTAATCCATTTGAACTATTCAGATGATATAGACATTGTGGGAAGATACCTGGCAGGAGTGTGTACCAAGAGGTTCCCTGTAAGAAGTTATAGCTTTAAAAGTGACACTTTCACCATCCTTAAGGAACTATTGTTTGGAAAATACATGCTTGCCATCCTTAGAAAGTGGTTGTTTGAAAGAAGACACTTTTACAATCTCTTTGGGAACCAGACCTGCTCCTTCAGCAGGAGAGTCTCTCCCTTCTGGATAAAGGTGCCATGGAAGGAGTACCTGTAGCGGAGTAATACCAGGGTTGGTACTACATTGATTTTCTGGTGCCCAAGAAAGATGGAGAACTTCCTCAGGAAGGTCAGATTCAAGATGGTCACTCTTTCACAGATCCTCCAGGCCCTTCAGCTCCAGGACTGGATAGTGTCACTTAATCTTCAGGATGCTTACTTTCATGTGCCCCTTATATCCCAAGTACAAGTACCACCTGAGGTTCGTCATTGCCAGTTCTCACTATCAGTTTCGAGTACTGCCTTTCGGCCTGACCTCCACTTGAGGGTCTTCATCAAGTTGATGGCAGTGGTGGCAGCAACTCTAAGGAGGGGAGGAATTCACATCTTTCCCTACTTAGATGACTGGCTGATCAGAGCTCATTTTCCCAAACAGGCTCTGGGATATCTAAACAGCACATGCCACTCCCTTCACAAACTGTGCTTCTCCCTCAACTTCAAGAAGTCCCAAGTGACACCTTCTCAAAATCTGCAAATCATTGGAGCAGTCCTGGACTCTTCCACATGAAAGGTTTCGTCATTTGAGTTGAGGGCTCAAGATATCTTGTAGATGGTGATGTAATTTCAGCATGCCAAACATTTACTGGCCTTTGATTTTCTGAGTTTGCTAGGTCTCATGGTAGCCTGCTTTTTTCTGATGTCAGAGGTCCGCCAAAGAATTGGGTCCCTCCAGTGGGCCCTCATATCCCAATGATCACACTTCTCAGGCAGGATGACGGACCTTCTTCAGGTTCCGAACAAGGTCATCTCAGGCAGGATCTCCTGTGGTTGGCCTGCAAGGACAATGTGATGATAGGGGAGCCTTAAATGACAGTTACAGATTCTTCCCTAATGGCATGGGGAGCCCACATGAGCGATCTCATGATCAGTGGTCTTTGGTCTCCATCAGAATCCAGACTACACATAACCTTTTGGAGCCGAGGGCAATCAGACTGGCGTTAGTAGCTTTTTTGCAGTCCATACAGGGGAAGAATGCCCTGATAGCGACGGACAACACAGTGGCCATGCATTACCTCACCTCAATAACAGGTGGTTTAGGGTCACTACCACTGTGCAGGGTGGCAATGCAGCTCTAATTTCGGGCACTGCAAAATGGAATCACTCTATCAGCCGTTCCCCTAGTTGGAGAAGAGAGCATGACGGTGGACGCTCTTGAGCAGGCAGAGTATAGTCTCTCAGCAAGAGTTAGATCAGAAACTCCTTCTAGAGATCTTCATTCTTTGGGGAATCCCTCAAGTGACTCTGCTTGCATGAAGTATCAACAGGCAATGTGACATGTTCTGCTCCAGGGAGGTGCTCTGCGGGATGTCTTAGTAGTGAAGTGGTAATTTCCACTTTCCTATACACAATCCTGCCAGTGCCCGTCGTTCCTCATGTCATCAGGAGGCTGAGGAAGTTGGGGAAGTCAATGATCCTGATTGCTTTGGATTGGGCCAGGAGCATGTGGTACCCAGAACTTTTAGACATGCCCATCTACCCACCATTCCGCCTTCCCCAGAGAGCAGACCTGTTCTCACAAGAGGGAGGCCATCGTCTTCACCCAGAAATCAGAACTCTGAAAGTTGACACCTGGTTTCTGAGAGGTTAAGATACAAAGATTGGGACCTCCCAGAGGAAGTTATAGAGGTGCTGCTTTCATGCAGAAGTCCAGAAACAAAATCACTATACTGCTGCTGTTGTAGCAAGTTTTGCAGCTGATGTAGAGCTTAAGATATTGATCATTTCACTTGGGATACACCTGCAGTGCTTTCTTTTTTGTTTTTTTGTTACACATAGCCCACCAGGGGCTTCAGGTGGCTACAGCTAAGGGCTACCTGTCAACATTATTCATCTTTAAACGCACAGCAGAGCAATGCTATTATTTTGAAATACCCATTGTGATTCAGTTCAAGGGACTAACAAATATTTTTTCACTGGTCCATTTCATAGCCCCGACTTGGGATTTAAACTTGGTATTAACATTTCTAATGGTAGCAGCATTTGAACCTCTCCATTCCTGTCCACTCAGATTATTGACATTCAAAACAATCTTCCTAGTGGTCATCACTTCTGCCAGAGTGAGTGAACTACAGGCTCTTTCATGCAAACCTCCTTTCACTACATTTTCCAAGGAGAAGTTAGGCTTGAGGGTTTGCCCGTTGGTGTCTGAATTTCATCTGACACAAAAGGTGACCTTGCTTGCATTTTATCCACCTCTTCATCCTTCCAAGGAGGAAGAGAGGTTGCACAGACGCGACTGAAAAAGGGCTTTGAGTTTTTATATTGCCAGATTGGCAAATGTCATGGTAGACTATCAACTTTGTCGGTTACACTGGACACAAACTGGGTCAAACCGTGACTAAATAGACCTTTTCATGCTCGATCATTCTGTGTATTTCATAATGTTATTCTTTGGCTGGGAAAGAGGTCTGTGAATATCTAAGGGCACATTCCACCAAAAAAGTGGCAACCACATCGGCTCTGAAGACAGGTCTAACGGTGCATGACATTTGTAATGCTTCAGCTTTGCCTTTCATACACACCTTCTCAAAACATTACTGTCTAGACACCATGTCGGATCAGGCCACTAGGTTTGTAAAAGCTGTTTTGCACAATATAAACCAGTAACAAAATCCACTGGTCTCACCTGCTTTTATCTAACTGCTATGATAGTCTATCAAAGATGAGGAATTCGTGGGAGGACACAATCCATTAGAAGAACAAATCACTTACCGGAGGTAATGCTCTTTCTACTAGAGGTTCCTTCCACGGATTCCTCATCGCCCACCCAGCCTACCCCTCTGACTGTAGGTACATTTTCTAATATATTTCTCTCTCTTTCAATGCCCACGCAGGCTATGTATCCTCAAGTGGGCTGTGCGAAAGAGGGAAAAACTAGAACTGAGGCAACAGGTGCAGCGCATGCTATTTATACCAGTCGACATCACATCCGAGTGTGGGTTTGGGAGCCACCGAGAGAGAACAACCTGATGATACACAGTGCCCTCTGCTGTTGGACAGTTTCCAAAACTATAAGCAGGATATCGGCAAATCAAAGATGAAGAATCCGTGGGAGGAACATCAAGTAGAAAGAACATTACTAGGGGAAAGTAATGTGTTATTCTGGTCATAGCCTCTCGTTTGTCTTGCCTGGACTTCATCGAGATGAGTTCGGGCTATCCATATATTCTCAGATGCTGCTTGCCATGGGATGGTCGGTGGTTTCTTGATTCCCTGGGTTTTCCCACAGAATGTGTAACACATCTCAGTGATTCCGCCCATAGACTAGTTTGAACAGTTAAAATCCAGTGGAGGATGTGGGGTCTTCCGTATGGCAAACAAAGCCCAGAGTGTCAGCTCATCCCAGTTCTTTCCATCCCCTGTCACTAGTTTTCTGAGGAACTGTTTGAGAGTTTTATTGAACCTTTCGACCAACCCATCTGGCTGTGGGTGATGGATTGGCATATGGAGGGTCCTAATATTCATAAGAGTCTTCATTTCTTCCATCAACCTCCACATATTACTACTCGCTTGATCGATAAGGATTTTGGCCTGGAACCCCACTTGGGTTAAGTAGGGTATAATCACCTTTAGGATGGATTTGGTGGTATTGCTTCTGAAAGGAAAAGCCCTGGGTATCTGGTGGCATAGTCCAGAATCACCATGATGTGGCTGTTGGCAGATTTGGAAGGTTCTAGAGGACCAACAATATTCATACCAATTCGGATGAAAGGTACTTCTATTATTGGTTGAAGGAGGACATCATCAGGTGAAGTTTTCTGACCGACCAGGCAGCAGGTACAGAACTGCTTCACCTCTAAATACACCCCCGGCCAATAGAAATGGCTTAGCAATGTCTTGAGTTTTCTCCAAACCAAGATGTCCGGCCGTCACGTTGGAGTGGGCCAACTCCAGAACATCTCTCCAGAATTGTTTTGGTGCCCGTAATTGATGATAATCAGTGTCTACAGCTGAGGATTCACATCCAATCCATATAATAGTCCCTTTTTCATTGAAATATGAGGTCTTCATCTTTCGGTTCTCTCAGGAGTAGATTCATCCTCTGGGTTTCGGCAAACTAGATAGAGGCTGGTCCTAGAGTGTCTGGGTCCTGTGCCCTGTCTCTCGGTCATCTCGTCAAACCCAGCTTCTGCTCTTCCGTATGTTCCAGTGTCTCCACTTCTTCGACGATGGACTCAAGATGTTTTCACAAGTCAGTTTTGCTATGGGTTGACCCACGCGTAAGTGGTATTAAGAGCAATGCAGATTGAACAAGACTATCTTTATTTCTCCTCAGTAATGCTGATCGACCACCTTGTCTCCCACATACAGTGAATGCTTGAGGGCCAGACCTAATTTCGAGGAGAACCTAATATATGTCCCCTCTGGGATCTGTATCTGCAGTCGGGTCTGGACCATGGCTCTGCCTCTCGGTGGGATGATCACCTTCTTCATATCCAAATAGGTCACACTTCAAGGCTCCAGTTGTCACTCTCAAGGGGAGCTTTGCTGTAGGGGTCAATCTTTGTACTGGTAATATTCCTGGGGGAAGCTGACCTCGATATCGGGGCATGCAAATCTAACATCTGAAACCATTTGTCACAGATGGCAAGAAAGTCACACCAAACTGCCAAAACTAGTTTAAGGGTGTTTATAGCAATTTTGTGGAGCCTAGGGCTGGCCCAGTCTCTCTCAACCTGTGGTGGGTGTGGAATTGCAACCCAGTCGTCCTTAGCCCCCAAGTTAGTATCTACAGCCAAGTGACTCCTACCGACTAGGTCATCGTTCTCTAAAGATGTTCTCCATAAACGCAGGCTAGCTTAACTCCTTTTGGGACTTCCAATTCCATCCCAACAAGGTGTTGGTATTCTATAAAGAGTTGGGATAGAGTTGGGCACTTCCCAGCATTAGTTAACATTTTCCAAAGACTGGTGCTTGCTTACTGCTACTGGTTATTGTCATTGTTCCATCCTTCTTCCTCGTCTCAGTACTAAGAAAAAGGGGGAGGTAAATAAGGTTGTTGATCAAGAAAACTTGGGACTTCTTTATCTGCGTCACAATAAGCCATATGGGCATCTTGCAAAGGCAGATGGGTGTCATTAAGAATAACATCTGAAAGGTTTATTTTGATTCAGTGTTTTCTTGCCTCTCTGGAGTTTGTCCTCCCCTACATGGCACTCCTACAGATAACTACCCCCCAGGGTCAGAGTCCGGTAGTTTCTGCCTTTCCCTGGCCACGTAAGATAAACTTTCCCTCCAGAAAATCAGTGACAATATTGATATATCAATCACAGGCAGACATTTGGAAGAGCTTGGACAGTTATTTGTTTCTGGAAAAAAGATACTTTGATTTTGTTACCAGCAGAGTCAACTCAGTGATGGTAGGTGGTGTTCTTTTTCCATTAGATTCTGGGCCTCAATCCGACCCTGGCGGTACGGGGTAAATGGCGCCGTAAAAGGTGCCGGCACCGTTTACCCCGTACCGCCTCATTACGAGGTCCCCTCGTGGGACCCAGGCAGCAACGCCTGGTCAAACCAGGTGTGCTTAACGGGTCCCGCGAGGGGAAGAGGGAGCAAACAACGGGCCAACTCGTAATGGCCCGTTGTTTGCTCCCTCTCCCATTCAGCCCTATGGGGGCTGAAATGGGAATGGGGAAGGTCCGGGTCCTTGGAGGGAGGAATTACCAGGCCTTCCAAATGGCCCGGTTATTCCTCATTCTGAGGACCCGGACGCGATTTAGGCAGCAGCCATGCCTCCAAATAGCGTCATGGCTACCGCCGAAGTCGTAATGAGGCCCTCTGTGTCCAATTTGTGGCATGCTGGGATGCTGGGTACATTTGCTCTTGTCAATGAGGTTATGGAACATGGCCCAGTTAGGTTCATGTTTTCTCCATTCACATTACATGAGGGCAATTTAAAGGGCATTGCTTGTTCATGTTGAAAGGGGATTTTGGTCAGTTGGTTTTTGGAGGGACCAACATGTTTAGAATTTTGGCGACTACATGATGAAGGCCAAAAAGCAGAGAATCTGGGTTCCAAGTTACTTTTGGGTCCTTGTAGCGGAGATAGAACAGATCCACAAAACACTCAGTGGAAATTTAATTTTAGCGTCTGAATGTAATGGGTTTCCCCAAGGTATGTGTCTGCTTATTAGTACTAGAATGCAGAGAAATATGTATTCTTATGGGTTCTTCTCCAAAGTCCATATACTCTGAATAGGAGCCATTGGATGGTTGTAAAGAAGAAGGTGTGTCAGATGTATATATTTAACTTCTTTCTTGGAACACAGGAGGCTTGCAGTGTCTGCATCACTATGTCCCAAAATCTGGCATTAGACACAGAAAGTGATCCAAGTTAACATCACTCCTTGCCTATTCAAGCCTGGAAATGAGGTTAGCTGGAATTGGGGGAAAATCCCTGACACCTTTTCATTTACTTGAGTATTAAATTGAAGACCTGCTCATGTTGCCACTGCTGCAATACGAAGTGACAAATGATTTTCTCTGGCTGTACTCTTATATGTATGTGTGCTTTGGCATGATTGTACTGTTCTGGGGCGAATCCAGTGAAATATCATCAGCCATAATTCCCGGGCTCCGCAAAGAAGTTATTCTGGGGCGGGACTTCCCCATCTTCTCTACTCTCTTACAGGAATCTCCACCTCCCTTCAGAGATTCTCTACCCCAGATATCCTGGCAGACAAACCACTGCTCCCAAAACTCTCCAATATGGGACTGGGAAAAATCTGAGCCAATGAAGCCCAAAACAACCCTTGAAACCCAACTCGTATGTTATTGTGCAGGGAACGGTAAAACCACTCCACTTCTACCTACGACGGCTAAAATCAATCAGTGCAATATGCAGCAATTCCTGGACATCCTTCGTCCCTGTTCGCTTCCAGGTCTTAACCGTGGGGAGCCTGGACAAAGAACAGGTATATCCACCTGCATAGGCGAAAGGTATGTGAGAAATCTGATGGTGTCTTGCTTGCTAGTGCTTAGGGATCTGCCAATCAGGTGGCCAGGACACAGCTATCGCTGTTGGATCTAGTTCCTGGGGGTGGACAAGTGCGGGAGGATCATCTGGATGAGGGGTCCTTGGGGAGTGGAAGTGGAACACCGACAGGTGAGACCTCGTACCCTCTTTCGTATAACAGCAAATCCTGCATTGTGATAAAACTGAGTGAACTGTGAAATTGGCAAATGTGAACCCGACGGAGGGATGCCTGCCAATTGGGAGTATACAGTGATATACCTGTGAACATTGTGGCGACAAGTTTGACCTCGGCTGAGGGATGCCTGCAATGAATAGTTGTTGAAAAAGATAGTGAGACTGTCGAGTGCTACGTTTTGAGTGAAAGGACATAGTGAACCCAACTGAGGGAGGCTAACGTTGCAAGAAGGATCGGAGCCCAGCAGAGGGGGATCCAAGGGGCGAAGAGCAGTTGCCCAGCGTGAAAGATTACCAAATGAACTTTTGTTTTGTTTATTGTTTATGGTTCAGCAGGCCTTCTAAGGCAAGAGACTTTGCAGGAAAGAAACTTGGCTCCAGAAGGACATGGCATCATGGAAAGAAACTTTAACCTCGTGCTGGCGAGGCATAGGAGTGTGCTGTGCTAGAAGGTCCGGCCTTGTCCCGTGCTAAAAACATGGGGAAGGGAAAGCCCTAGCTACAACATCCTGATATATCATTGTGAACACTTCCTTCTTTTCTTGTGAACACTATCCCAATCTCTTTTTGTACTTAGCTGTAAGGATTGGCAATATATATATTTTTGTTTTCGTATAGGCCTTTTTATTTGACAAGACGCCACTAGGCTGCCTTATTATTGTTTGATGGCCATAGCTTGCTCCCATCTTAGATTTAGGTTTAGATTAGGCATGTTTCCAACCCATTTATAAAGTTTAATAAACACCCTTGAACTGTGACCACATGTGTCTGTCTTTACTGTTGCCACCATGAGTTCCTTGCAGCACCCACTCAAAAAAGAAGCCTCACACAGGCTGATGCATATCAAAGGAGCCTTTGATCCTTTTGATAAGGGAAGGGGGTGAGGCTATTGTAAACAGGATGAGCTTGTTACAGTTTACACCTTCTTGTTTTACTCTGCTTCTTCCTCTCCTTCCCGTCCATTCCACTTCCTCTTCCACAAAGCACTTTGGGTGTGATGTCAGAAAAGCAAAGTCCACTTATTTCAAGAGCAGGGTTTGGACCCCTAAAGCAGTCTAGCTTTAGTCCAATCACCTGTGGACTTTTACCTTTAAAAAAGGGGGCCTCACGCCACTTCTTTTAATCATTTTTGGACTTCAATCATTAAAGAAGATTTTGTTGGACCCTGTTGGGAGAGCAGTAATTTCCCAAATTGTCCACTTATGAGGTCAAGACAGGTGAAACTGTGCTCTGTACATCTGCCACAGAGACCATTGGGGTGAACCTTCTGCTGGAACAAGACCTATCTCTCTGCCAGCCAGAGCTGTACCCAGGACCTCTGCAGTTGTGTGCCAGCCCCCCCTGTGCTTGGGAGCCTGAGAAAATTGACCCATCTTGTACCTGGAGTGGGACTCGTAGCAACCCAAGAAGAGAGCTGCTGCTGTAGCAATACCTACATCTCTGCCGGCCATAGAGGTACTCGCTGTGTGGAAGAACACCTGCAGTTGAGTGCCAGCCACCCCCATATCTAGGAGCACAAGTAAAGGACCTGTCTTGTCCCAGAACCCTTAGAATATGACTCACAGCACCCTGAGAGCCAAGACAGCCAGGACCCTAGTGTTTTTCACCATTGAACAACGCCATTAAGCAGTGTTTCAAAAATCATTAGAAACATTTGAAATGAATACTAATGAAGAAGTTAAAAGACTTGAACAAGTCTCCATATATGAGATATCAATGTGGGGAAAGTTGGCATACGTAATCCATTTCAAATATAAGGTAGAATAAGACATTGTAGCAGGATAGCCAGGGGATCTAAGAGCCAGATGAATGGAAGTCCTGGCAGTCAAAACACCTGCAATCTAAAGTTAAATAAGCATGTTAAAATTGTGGGAAGACACCTGGCAGTAGAGAATACCACAGGATCTGATGAGCCTACTAAAGGATTCCTTGCAGGAGAATACATCCAGAAGTCCACTAAAAGTCACAGAAAGAAACATACTTGCTTACTTTGCAAAACACATGGCAAAACAAGTATACCAGAGACTTTAAGAAAGCAAGCAAGTTGAAGATGAGCAATTGAACAAAGACCCATTTCCTGTTGAAATCATAATATGTGGCAGAAGGCTATAAGCAGAGACCTGAAGAGCTCATAGTAGGATTTCTGATATACAACTACATCAGGTGGTCTGCTAAAATATCAAAGAAGCTGAGGAGAACCCCACGTGGAACATCTCATTGTGAATAAGACCCCTTTGGTTTGTGAACTCAGTGCAAACAATCATAGGACAATCATAGGACGAGCAAAATGGTATGGGACACATTGTTTGCACAGAAACCTCCTGAACCTGGTATAAAGAACCAAGGGAACTGTTGTTTGGAAGAGATACATATTGTCATCCTTAAGAAACTGTTGTTTGAAAAAGACACTTTTACCATCCTACCGGCCTGCTACTACTGTTGGACTTGTCAGCAGCCTTTGACTTGATGGACCAAGCAGTTCTATGTAGCCACCTAAGACTCGCTGCCAACTTCACAGGAGAAGCCATAGCCTGGGTTCAATCCTTTTTCGCCAACCGAACCATGAGAGTCTTCTCTACCTCCTCCTGCGCTGATCCTATCCAAATAACATGTGGAGTCCCACAGAGATCCTGTGTATCACCCAACATGTATAACATATTCACCAAGCCACTATTTGACAAGTTGGACAAGTTGGACAGACTGGGTGTCACCTACACTAATTATGCAGATGACACCCAGATCCTCATACCCCTTTCGGGCAACTATGAAGAAGACCTGGCCTGAATGACGACAAAACTGAGATCTACTCCTCGGATCTGACTCCAACTTAAAAAAACGAACCCCTAACTATATATCATTCAACATTGACAACAATATCATTATGGTTATGCCGGAGGTCAAAACTTTAGGATTCTACTTGGACTCCGCTCTTAACCTAAAAAAGCAAGTCAGCTCCCTCACCTCCACTACTGCCTACACCTGTAAATTGATCCGAGCTGCCAGACCATTCCTATCCAATACCAGCTGCATCTCCCTGGCCAATGCTCTTATTATGTCTGGGCTAGACTACTGCAATGCACTATACTCAGGAGCCAACAAGTATGTCACTGACAAACTCCAAAGACTGTAGAACAATGCTCTAAGAGCAGCCCTGAACATTCCCCATAGAAAGCACATCTCTAAGTTTAGGAAAGAGGCCCGTTGGCTAGAAATAAAGGACAGAATCCTCTTCAAAACCATATCTTTCACTTCTAAATGTCTCAACACTCTAGCACCCCCTTACCTATCGGAAAAAATCAACAGGAAACTCACTGCCCGACCTTTGAGATCCTCCAATACTTTCCTGCTTGACATCCCTAGATTTAAACTCACTAAAGCGGGAGGAACTAGCTTCCCAGTTAAAGCTGCTCAAACATGGAATACTCTCCCTATCGAACTCAGACGCCCATTACCATACACCAGATTCAGAACTAATGCTCTCAAATGGCTTCGCTCCAACGACCTCTAATCCCCTGACTACCTTATCATAGTATCTGACAGTATTACGACTACCTTATCAAAATAACTGACAGCACTAAGATGAATCATTCACAATCCTACTTATAGCTGCAACCATAGATCCTTACTAACCTGCTTCACTTCATTGCTCCAGGTATAGCCAATATCTATTCCACCTTACTCACTCACTATATCCACATTATAACAAATGATTTTACCATTTTATGTACTATTTTATGTACCTCACAGTGTATCTACATGTATGTACTAATTGTAACTGTCACTGTAACTAAGCTTCGAGAATTTCTGTATTGCTGCGCCCAGCTGCCCAACGGCTTGGTGCGCATTATCAAATAAACAAACAAACCAGAGATATCCAGGGGAAGGGAACCACGCCCTGGATCCAAGGATTTCTCCCTGGAAGAGCTATTTCTGTTGGATTTACCTATTTGCTTTAATAGTGAACACTTTTTGACAAACATAAGTCAGAGACATTTACCTTTCACTTTTATTTGTTCCTTTTCAGTGTGAAGGTCAGATTAGTTTTGCTGACAGAGAGTTTATATAATCTTGACAACTTGACACAGACTGATCTTTAGTTTCCTAGATAGGGAAAGTCTATAGGATAGGGACAGAGAGGCTTTTATCCAATCTGTTTATTTTAATTAAATTGCCTGATAAAATATTACAACTTTGTGTCAGCCTCTGAATTCTGACCCCTCACAGGAGCCACCCCCTGTAAGGCTAGGGAGGTGAGCCTGCTACACAAGACCCTCCCTAAGGGTATGGGCAAGTGGGAGCTCACTGGGAGTGACTCCCCTTTAGGGGACAATGGCTCCCATTCCAGAGTGTAACTCCAAGCGCAAACCACCTTGTCTGCATATATGGATGTTAGAAAGACTTTAATATCTCCTGCAACAACTATATTTTATAAAGATCCTTCTTTACACATATTGGCTACAGGCAATGCTGACCACAGCCTGAACGCCATGATCAGCAAAGGAGGACACTGTTCTGTTTATTCATGTTAGGTGTATAAGAGAGGAACTCCTGCGGAGAAGGAAAGACTGCTACGCAGAGGTGAGCTTCTGCATCGTTGGTGTCCTGTAAGGGGGGGGACACGCAGGGCTGCCAAGCCAGTGGCAGCAAGGGGGGACGAACAAGTGGCAAGATGAACGCCTGAAGGTTAGTGTTCTCCTTGACCGAGGATTCGAGGCTGGAGAGTGAGTCGAGACGGGAAACCCCATGTCTCATCTGGTGGCGCGAGCAGTGGCAGGCCGGGAGGCCGAGACCAGAATGTATAAGAGAGCCCGATTTCCCAAGCTCCACACACGTCAGACTGTAGCAATAGAGCTAAGTAGCAGCTGGCAAAGAAGAAAAGCTTAAAGGATACAACTACCAGTTATGAACATTTCCTGACTATACAAATACCTTATGCAAGGGGAATTGAGAGAAATTCGACCATTGTGAGTGATGGCTATAAAAGCTTCCAGGTTACGGGAGTGGGAAAAACCTGAATATACAAATATCCAATAAAAAGGAGATTGAGAGAGATACGAACGTTGGGATTGACGACTCTGAAAGCTATCCAAGTTATGGGAGCCTGAGAAACCGGATGTACAAACACCCTATGAAAGGCGGATTGAGAGGGATATGAACCTTTTGAATAGTGTCTGTGAGCGCTATCATCGTTTCGGGAGCCTAGAAACCAGGGTGCATGAACACCCTAAGTAAGGGGAAAAGAAAGGGACATGAACACTTTGAATTAGAGTTAGGAAAGCCATGGAAGCCATAAAAGTCTGAAAAACCAAGGTGGATAACCGGCCTTACGTGAAATAACTTTGGCGAAAGAAAAACAACCTAACTGAGGACTTCAGGACTTTGAGAGAGTACTAACGCCCCCAAAGGTGAAAGTGTTTATTTCCAAGCAATCCTGTAGGAATATAAAGGTTTGCACCGATAGGCAATTTTCTTTATTAAAAGGAGAGACTGACATTCAACTTGATACAAAGACTGTGATGAATATCCTGCTGTGATAAAGGAACTTTTGAAGACTGAAAACAAGTCTAACAGAGTTTGGGCCAGGCAGAAGGCCTTTGGAGGTTAGTGTGCAAGTCAAGCCTTTTTCCTTTTATTTAGGTTTTTTCTAAAGGGGTACGGCCAGTTAGTTGTTTAGGATTCAGACTGACAACTTTTCACTTTGGAGTTGATGAGCACCCTTAGCTTTTCTTTTACGAGACACGGAAGCTCCCTCATAGCTATAGGGCAAGTAAGGCGTTTTTCCTTTTTTTTAAAAAAGCTTTGTTAACATGACCCCTTGTAGTCTGAGTCCATCTGGTTCTCCACAAAAGCTACTCATGGTTTCCTTTCAGTATTTTGAGCACTGAAGCACATACCTGCCCCAATAATTGTTTTCACCAATACAGATAACTAATAAAATGTAAGCTCATTTAGTATACAACATCCCAACCACCCTGCCTCTTTCCTGTTCCTTTTCTCTCTTGCCACCCTTCCAACAAACACGAGACTTCATAGATTAGATACTTCAGCCACTCAGCAGTACCTTCCCACGAGCTCTTCCACACATCAGTATGTCAATAGCCATCTCAACATAACACATTTATTTTGATCGGAAGCAATTATTTCATAGTACACAAATGCCAGTTGATACAATGCGATTACTAACCCATTCAATACATATCTAGATGGAATATAAAAGATGCATAAAACACAAAGTAAATTAATACATGTTCAAACAATGTCCTGAGGAGCCGGCTGTCTGGTGTATGGGCAACAGACAGTAGCATTTATTTTATTACAGCCACGCGCAAATATGTAATCCCCATCAAATACAATATGACAATGTCAATGTGAATTAAAAAGTGCACATTCTGTGTGGAAAACCAGGAAGAAGCCACAAGTTTAAGGTTGGATTAAGGATGTTTTGCTTTTATCTGATTCTGAACGGGTCATGTTGCGGAGACAAGGTAAGGGGGATACTTATCTGACAATTTGGAGGCCATTTGATGACCTACGTGGCAATGGAGTGTCAGACTGAGTAACTTGCGGGTCTGAACAGTCAAGAAATGGTAGTAAAGTGGTATCGTGTTGTTTTTGTTGATTGTGTGTGTAAATGTTTGTTTGTTGTTCTTTGTCTAAATATGGAAAATAGGGCAATAGTGTTTGAATTTAGTTTGCTATTATTTAGAAATTATGTTTATTGCCCTAATGTGCGTGAAAATACCTAACTTATATATTGTTTCTGGGTTGTATTCGATGACTAGTAGATAGGATTGTTAAGATACATAATATTTCACTTGTATTGTTTAATGATGAACGTTATTGTATTCTTTCATGTGTTTGCTCTAAAAATATTAAATAAAGATAAGAAAAAAAAGAAAATAAGTGCATATTCTACTGTAATGTGCTCTACCTGGCAAGATGGCCAGCATTCCGCGTTTTATACCGTAAACAAAATCCAAGTCTACAACATGCCAGGCTTATTGGTTTTGGTAATACTGGTTTTAAGATACACCCGTCACCTTCTATTCGTGTGTACATAACATAACGATATGTGACGGTAGCTTGCAGTTACCTATTACCACCAAGCAAAAGTAACACACATGCGCGGCCATATCAGCCTGATTAGGCGCGGCATTGCACAGCTCTTAGACAAGAAAAGGAGGGACGCTTACTGTACCTCGAAAGTATTCCACTCTCGCTGGCTGGATCTTCCTTGGTGGCTTTACCAAGACATGTTTGTTTTCGTTGCTTCTGAACAACGCCAGCCGCACAGCAGGATCTAAATGAAAAGAACACTTTGAAATCAATCAAAGGGCACCGCTGGACTCTTCATTCTTTCAAGCCGACATTCCTTATTAAAAGATTCTGTCGAGAGAAAAACAAAACCGTCTCCCCGCTCTCAAAGCTACACAACATACTAAACAATGCCAATATTCACGCCCACTGCAGTTTAAAGCATATCCATTTACTTCCTGGGGTAGACAATTACAATTGTGATCACTCTCTCCCTGTGGCTAAAGGGCAATGGCATACGCACTGACAGGGTGTTGTGTTGTACAAAAAGTGCCACACTCATGTAAGTATTTGCACGCATCACTTGCATGTAAACAAATTCATCTGCAGTGAAAGCGGTTTCCTCTTTTCTGATAAGCGTTACATTAAATGCAAAAATCTGTTTTGCCGATGCACGTCTTTAGACCACAAGGAATTATCAGTACATACGTTAATTTTGGTATCATGCTGGCATCGAATGAATTGATTTCTGTTAACAGAAATTCAGAGCAAATGTGTGTTACCGAAAACTCAGCGCTTTAATCAACATATATGTTATGATATCCAGATATTTGTATTTGTTGATGTGCAATAGGGGAATAGTATACTTATAGCTAGGTGTCGATTATTCCACGTTAAGTGCTAACCCTTGTTTATAACCGATAATAAGTGAATACTTTGCCGTTCCCCAATGTTATGATATGATACTGCGAAGAACGAACGTTGCTCTCCACGGATGTGACGTCATTGAAGTGGAGAAAAACTTTCCTCCACTGGTGATTTTCGACACTTTTTCTCATAAGCTTGCGAGACACCTAGAGAGGCAATCACTTCCCATTCATGGCTCATTGTAATGAGGCAATGGAATATGTGTGAAATAAAGTAACTGTTAGTCACTGTAGGTACTGCATATCAGTTTTACCTTTAAGAACTTTGAGCATGCACGAGCCTGCTAGCACTGGGGCATGCCCAGTCCCCATTGACTATGCTCACTGGCATCACTTGTCAATCTTTTGCTCACTCACTGTCTACTACTAAACTACCAGATTAACAGGGGAGTTAGGTTGGATATATGGAGGAAAGGGCACCATGGACTAATAATACAGTAGTCCCTATAGTGAGTAACAGTTTCATACTCCTATATCCCGTCCCCTTTCCCCATACCTATTCACGAATCCTTAGAATGAAGTAAAAACCTGGGAGGTGGAAACTATCTACAACCCAGCAAAGAGATACTGTTGGACAGCCTGCCTGAACTTACATCAAACCTTGTTCCAGTGTCAAAGCAAAAATGCTTGCAGAAGGTTGAGGGATTAGCCCATGTGGCTACCTTGCTGATCAACTCCTATGTGGAACTTTCTGTTGAAAAGTGACTAGCATCACCGTTGCTCTTACGGAATGGGAATGCAACCGTTTTGGAGGAGTTCACTTGCGCATCTTGCAGCAGTGGTTAATGCCAGCCACCATTTACCTCGCAATGGTGGCCTTAAGACACTTAAGTACCAGGAGTCTGGATCCTGAATGTAACAAAAAAGAGTGTCCAATTTCCTGATGTCTTTTGTCCTGGATGGACACAATTTCAGAGGCCTGCCGACATCCTAAGAGTGTAGCGTGACCGCTGACGGAGATTATGGATCCAGAGAAAAGGTAGGAAGAACCACCTCTTAATTGATGTGGAAAGACATCACCAGGCTTGAATTGGCAATGCCCAAACCAAAAACACAAAATGCTAGTGTGGGACAGTTTTTTGGGTCAAAGTGGGACAATTCTTTGGGCATGTTAGCCAGTTTGAGAATTTACATCACCATGCAGCTAGTAGTTTTGACCAGTGTTACTGAATAAATATTCTTTATAATGTCATCACATTTTTATCAAAAACCTCCCCCTTGGGTACTACTCAAACAGTCTGTCACAAAAGGAATGAATTGCCATTTATTATTATTTATTTATATATTTATAACGCGCCGAAGCTCGCAAGCATCAGGGCGCGACAACAACACAAGAGAACAGATCACAGGACAACATGAAAAAGGAGGACAGGGGACTCAAAGGAGTCCATGATGAATATGCAACGAATTATCGAAAGAGTAGAGTGTTCAGCTGCTTCCTAAATAGCGAGTAGCTGCTTTCTAATCTGAGTTTCTCAGGAAGCTCGTTCCAGAGTGCAATAGCTTTGGTAGGGAAGGCTCTCCCGAGTCCAGTAGCTTTGACTCTGCTGTGGCTAACTTTGAGTAGCCCTTTTTTTGCTGATCTAAGACAGCGGCTTGGTTCGTACCAAAGAAATTCCTTCTCTAGGTATGTAGGAGCCGTGCCAAAAAGACAGCGGTGGACAAGTGTCAGGGATTTGAATTTAATACGCTCCTCAATGCCGAGCCAGTGAAGGCCTATTCGGTCATGGGTGATGTGCTCGCGCTTGGACTTCCCGGTAATAGTTCTAACAGTGTTATTCTGGATGATCTGGCATTGTTTAATGCAAGATTTACTTGAACCGAGCATCAGCGCATTCCCATAATCCAGTCGGGACAATATCGTGGCTCTAGCAATGGTGGCGCAATTTGTAGCGTTAAGATATGGCCTAATGCGGCGTAGTAATCTCTGGTGGTACTGGCAGTTCTTTTTAAGAAAAGCGACTTGAGCGTCTGCTCCTAATGAGGATTGCAGGTATATGCCAAGTGTTTTCACCTTAGTTAGGACCGTGATGCTAGAGTCCTTAATAAGAAATGATGAGTAGGCTGGGCCTAGATTGGATAAGGCTTTTGAAGATCCGAATGTCATAAGTTCTGTTTTTGAACTATTCAGACACATCCAGTGGGCTTTCATCCAGCTTTCTATAGTATTATAGAATTATTGTATTTGCAACTGTGGGCCCCTTTGTTAGAATAGAATAATAATATGCATCTTTCAAAGCCCTACGTTAATCCCTTATTGCAATCAAAATCCTGTTCTTTTAGAAATGTTCAAAATGGGGTCGCATTTGTCAGTCATTGAGTAAAAACAAAATGGAAATGTGTTCATGGCTTCTCTGTCAGTCATTACAAAAAACGACTGGGATCGTGTAGAGGGCATGTTTTGGCAGCTTGCCCCTCACTGATCAACCTAGGTTAAACAACATTTTGGACAGGTCCTCCAATTCCACAAAGTAATAAAGGCTGTTCCAATATGGTTCCATTTTATTAACTAAATGTTATGTAAGGACTGGCTGCAATGAGCAGAGGTTAGTTACATAATGAGTCATAGTGTTCAGCCCTTCCACTTTGTTAAACGCACAAAAGTTATCTTTTAAAGGTTGTGCAAATAGGGTGACCATTGTTGGAGCTGAGAGCAAGTGGATTCTGTGTTTAAGGCCTCAAACATAAGTCACTGCCTATGAACTGGCAGAAAGAGTTTGTAAAGTGAAGACGCTTGACATCATAAAAACATCTATTGAATATGCAATTTGTTCTGCCTTCTGAGGATTAGGGGAAACATTGTGTATGTAGTCTGAACATATTTGTGTTATTATCTTTTGCAAATGAATAACAAATGACCTATGCTGATGCAGGCTTCATTTCTGTATGAAATGAGACGCTCTGTACTATTTAGGCACTTCACTTCTCCACTCTCGATAAAATACTGGTCGTGGATGAAACTGAAGTCCGCTTGAGTGTGTGAAATGCGGAAACTAAATCTTGCAATTTTGAACCTCTGTCTCAGATACTCTACTTAGTTTGAATTATAGTGCTTAGAAGTCTCAAAATGGTGCCCAACGTGGGGCCCCACCGAGGATGAGGGCACTTTGGCTAGACGTGACATACAGGAACCCGCCGAATGGATTGCTTGGTTTTGGGGATCCCTACTATCATGGAGAACTAAATACTCGCAGCTGACACTAGCCTCCATCGGCAGACTTCTTTCCATAGACGCCCTCTCCCGGCTGGGGCACTACGAAGTGCACGCAATATTTTGCCCAGAGCAACTGAGACAGAACTTTGTCAGTGAGTATAGCTGTTTGGCAGGTAAGATTTGGTTGGTGGGGTTCAATTTAAAATGCCTTCTTTTGCCAGGAAAAATCAGAAAGTTGTTATGATGCCTGGTCCCAGTAAGCTTCGTAAATGTTGGTCCGGACTTGGTTGCTTTCACTCTGTGAACGACTTAGAATTTGGTCCGCCTGCACCCACAGAAGGTACCCTGGCATACAAAATGTATGTCAAATACGGGTTAGGGGCGATTGTATTTAACAGTTTATGGCACAAACAGACTAAAGATATGCCTATCATACGATGGCCAGCAAATTGCTATTTTGATGTATCTATAAATCTGCATTTTGAAACTGTATTATTAAAGAATAGGGCTAGACCCTCCGATGTGGTTATCCGCCACTGGCGCAAGAAAGCCACGGAGAAGATCAAACGCAAACAGAAATTTGCTCGAAGACATATGTCATAGGCTGATAAAATACCAATAAAATAATCAGAAATAGACAGAGATTGTCAGCTACGAAGAACAGGAATTTACCCTGTTATACTTACTACTATCCGAGAACCCATAATAAAACAGATCCTTAATTCTCACCAACATCTCCATCCCTATGTGCTGCCTCCTTTGTATGGTCAACCACAGAGCCCATTAGTAGTAGGGCTCCCGGGACCTGAACTTCCTCCCACTTTTCCAGATCCCCAAAATGTGCCCACCTCAATAGAAGATGACATATCAGATGCTAGCATAGATCATCCCAGTGAATATATACATGGCCCATTGACTACAGAAAAAGCACGGAAATTAGAACCTTTTATTAGGATCACATAAGCCACTTTAAAGCCTACCTAACAAAGGAAATTGAGGGAGCAGGCTATTCGGTTAGTATCGAGCGTAGTCAGTCAGAATGTGGTTGAGGAAGTACTTGAAAACCATGGTCCTGAGTGACTAATTTTGTTAAAATGCTTGGGCGACGAGATTCAAATCGAGTTGGAACAAAAACTGCCTTCAGCAGTTCCTAGGGAATTACAAGATTTGAATTTCGCTGCCTTCTCTTGTCATACGGAGAAGGCTGCCTTTTCACATCTTGTGTGTCAGATGAAGAATTACAGTTAATTACAGGTTCCGATCTGAACCCTCTTTCAGTCATTTGTAGTACTTTTTGTCTATGTTTGAGTATGTTTTTTCAAGTCAGGCGCAGAGGGTGCCTGATCATGCGCACCCGTGGACGGATTGAGTGAGGGAGCACCACCATCAATAGAAAGTTGAGGTTCCTTTGGCAGAGGAATTAGGCATTAATTGAGCTGGCCCTTCCTCTGCCACTGAGAAAACTACATAACCCAGAGGCCGCGCGCTCCGAAGTAGCTCCTAAGTAGCGACTGTTGGCTGGGAGAAGACTCTGCACTCTACTTGGACTTTACAATTCCGTATAATTGGCATTAATTGAGCTGGCCCCTCCTCTGCCGCTGAGAAAACTACATTACCCAGAGGCCGCGCGCTCCTGCGTGCGCGCTCCGAAGTAGCTCCTAAGTAGCGACTGTTGGCTGGGAGAAGACTCTGCACTCTATTTGGACTTTACAATTCCGTTTAATTGGTACGCTTATAAACTGCTTTGCTCTGCATATTAGGATGCTATTCTACAACGTGATGTACTTTATACACTTTATAAGTGCTCAAATATTCTATTTTACTTGTTTGTAGGCATTAATTGAGCTGGCCCCTCTGCCGCTGAGAAAACTACATTACCCAGAGGCCGCGCGCTGCTGCGCGCGCGCTCCGGAGTAGCTCCTAAGTAGCGACTGTTGGCTGTTCGCTGCTCGGGGTGAGGCGGTGAGGGGGCCATCATTTTTGATTCAATTACCAAGGTAGACATTTTATATTGCATACTGAGGACGTCTGTTTCCTTTTATTTGTGCTTTTAGTTGAAAAAAACAATACTAGATAGCAAATAAAAGGCGTGTGTATAAAGAATGAACTCAAACTATTTTCTTAGCCCGTAGACTTATGAAATATCTGCACTTTCCTTACCTAAGTTCTTCGGAAATACGTTCTAAGATAGTAACTGTTTTCCCAGTAGCAAAGTAGGCATGAAGAAAAAGATATGTTCTAAAAAGGATACTGGACTTGGCCCTATTGTTTTCAATACACGTAGAAGTACTTTTCTGAAAGCCCTAGAGATGCCTTTACCACCTTCACCAAGCCAAAAAATAGACACCTTAAATGTTCACTCAGAGAGCGAACCTCCGCAAAGTACTGATGTTGAATTAGCTAAAATGGGCGAAGAAATGGAGGGAGAGAAAGGCGAATGGGAGGAATCGGAACCCGCCCAATCCCAGCTTCTCTTTGAGGATGAGGGGGACAGGGGTTGCCTTCAGGAGCAATGCAATGAAAATCTTGCCGCTAGTGCAGTAATCATAGACTCACAAACTAGTCCGATGTCAGACACCCCTTTTATATTCACAAAGGGAAGAATAACACAGTTGGCCATGATGGGGGAAGTTATAGACAGTTCACAGCAGGATCAATTGGGAAGAGAATGGATCAAAGAGGGCAACTTTAACAATGCAAGTAGGAAAAGGATTTTCTTAAATGTTACACTATGTGAACTTTAAGAGTGGCTTCACAGTGAACTTACAAAACAAAAAGAATGCTTGGGACATATAACTGAGAGATTAAAGGTGATGGAAACCAGAGGTGCAAATGTGGTGTATGCTCCTTTAGAGAACAACATAGGTCCTACAGTGGGAAAAGTGTACAGCAAAAAAGTAGCTGTAAATAGTAAGGAACCTAGCATAACTAACCCACAGGTTGATAACAACAATAAAGACGCAGTACACTCTACACACCTAATAGAAGAATTGGTGGTAAAAAGTAAGAACATGGAAGCTGACGCTGATGATTTAAAGTTAGTCTAAAAAAATTCTAGAAAAAGGAAGAAAAAAAAAACAGAGTGTTAAAAGCGTCTGAATTAAAAACTGGAAAGGCATCCCCACTAAAATTTCTGTGCAATATAGGAAAGGGTCTTACTGGACAAGAAGCCATCAATGAAAATGATGAGCATGATGTTAAAGCGGGATCCAAGGTAGGAGTTTCCTATGTAAATGGTCCCGAATATGAAAACTCAGACATAAGACTTAGTGATGCGTTGAAAGGGAAAAAGCCTGACAAAATGACAAATATTTCCAATGAAGTAAGACCCAAGCCTAAAAATGGAGATAGAATATCTAAAGAGCTAATTAAGGATAAAAAGAAAGAGCAAATAATAAATAATGTAAATGAAGGCAGACACACGGTTGACATACCCAAACCTCCTAACCCGGTAAAAGAAGGAAGAGCTGTATACGACATATTTAAACCCCCTGTTCGTATGCTTCCTAAACAACAGCACACAACGACGAACAGTGATGGGAGGGAGAGTATATGGGAAATAGGTGGAGAGGTTGAAAGAGAAGAGGAATACAGATATCCCAAGGGCAGAGAAACAAAAATGTGTGAAAGCAGTAATGAAAAACAGAAGTATGTAAATCCGGAAAGTAAAAAAGAAGCTGAGAAAATGACAGTCGAAGAAAGTGTTAGGAATATAGTAACGGATATACTGAAGGAAAAGAACTGGAATGAACCACAACCTACTATAGGTATAAGAAGTGAGGAACTAAGGAGTAAGAGAATAGAGGGATGTAGAGAGAATGAAGGGAGAGATGCAAGGGATGAATTTAGTGAAGAATACTCTAAGAATGGTAACCAAAATAATTACAATGACCTAATGCATGGAGGTGAAGATGTAATCTATGGCTTGGGAATTTGTAAACTTCGTAAACCTAAATACCCACATGCACCGGGATTGGCACTACAATATTTGTTTGAGGAGGGAGGTCCTGTATCCCTAAATAGGAGAAAAATATTGGAGCTATTTGATGAAATCCCTGAACTACGCTTAATAACATCTGAGGACATACAACTCGTAGATTTCATACATGGGTGGAGGTATGACTATGTCAGGCTCGTGATAAACTCTCCACTGGTTAGAAACATTATAATGAAGGAGGCGGAGAGCCTTCACAAATATGGCTATGATGTAGGCCCATGGGAAATTGAAAAAGAAGTGACCGAAGGTAAAAAGGGAACACAGTGGAATGGTGAAAAACCTGAAAGACAGGATGGAAATTATATAGACAAAAATGAAAATTTGAAATTTAGACGGGTAGCAGAAGTCCTAGAAGAATCTATTGCGCAATTGAGAGCTTTAAGCCAACCATTTTAGGACTGAGTCAATATTAAACATTTTGAGTTGGAATTCTAGGGGAAACAAGCATTTAACAAGTAATGGTGAAATTTGTGATCTCCTCAAATTGTCGGACCTTCTATTTATACAAGAAACATGGCTCACAGAAAAGCTTCTTTGGGATGGGTTTGACACTGTTTCTATCTTGGCCAAAAAAGGTCCGCTGGGGAGACCCAGAGGAGGTATTACTACTCTTGTTAAAAAAGAAATTGGACTGTCAAAGTGTGAAGACATGTGTGATATACATGGGGAAATTCTGGGAACAGTTTGGACACGAGTAGTGGGACATATGAAAGAAACTCTATTTCTGTTGAATGTTTATAGAACTTTGGATTCCAACCTCACTTGCATTTTGGCAAAATTGGACCTAAATCTACATGAATGGTTTTCCAAATATGGTGACGCTAGTATCATTCTTGCTGGGGATCTAAATGCTAATTGCAATTTGAAGGAAGTAGAAATATTAGATTGTTTTTCGACTGATTACTTTAACATCAAAATGGGTAAAAGAAAGAAAGTTGAAGGTGGAATGTGGATGAGTTGGGCTGCAGGGTGGGGATTACAATGCCTGGAAAATAACAAAGCCACCTGGGCTGCTAGAGGTATAAACTCTGTAATTGCCTTCATCTTATTATCTGCCAAACTTCTCCCTAAAGTAAAAAATACACTAGTGCGAGAAACAAGTACGAGTGACCACTCAATGCTATTGCTGGAATTAAAATGGCTCTCAATCTACCCCAATAGGAAGGACACAAATTTAAAGAACCTTAGTGTGAATACTAGGAGGTAATCGTGTTCGGTGGTCTGAGAAAAAAATCAATAACTTTAACAAATGTATGCTAACTGAATTCAACACTTGTGAGCTAGAGCGTAAGATTGCAAGATATTCTGTAAAGGGCTTCCCTGTACACCTGAAAAATGTATTAGAAGCAAATCTTACGCCTCAGACTAACCAAAACACGAAACATAAGCACGAATACTCTATTGAAATCAGAACTAAAAAAAATGAACTTAGAAGGGAAATAAGGAAAATAGCCAAGAGCTCTGACCTCGACACGAATGGTGTAGAAAAAATTAGAAAGTTAAAACAGAAATATACAAATTGGTTAAAACTGGAACGTATTCGAATACTCCAGGCTGATGGGGAAAAGATGTTAGAAAGCCTGCAGGGGAAAAACACTAGGGCCTTTTGGGATCTCATAAATCAAAAAGATGATAATAATTGGAGAAAAATGACAAATCCCATAACTGAAGATGCGTGGCTGAAATACATTAAGCAAATGTTTACATCTGAAAAGGTAGTAGAGTACATGCAAAAAACAGAGAAATGGGACCTAGACGTTACCACTGACATAATTGAGGCAAAGCTAAAAAAAAGCTAATACCTCTCGAGCCCCGGGTCCCAATAAACTTACCAATAACATCCTTAAACACTCTTCTCACCTATGGGCCAAGGTTCTATATATCCAATTTCAAGACATAATAGAGTCTCATACTATTCCTGACTCATGGAAGCTCTCCTATATGGTTCCTATTTTCAAAAGGGGTGCAAGGGAAGAACCTGCAAATTATCGAACCTTAAGTATAATGGACGCAGATTCCAAAATATTTGCCTACATTGTACTGGAACGATTAAACAACTGGATAGAAGAAAAGAACATCTTAGATTCCAGAATAATAGGATTCCGCAAAAATATGGGGACAGACTGTGGAGGTCTCCTGATAAACTGCCTTCAGTTTTGCGCCTGGAAGTCCAATGATGTCCCAATTTATATAGCATCCATGGACTTAAGCAAAGCTTTTGACTGTGTGAACCGAAACTTGCTTTGGCAGAAGTTGGATGACTATGGAATATCTAAGGGCTTGTTGAGCATGATTATTTTTTTGCACAATGAATCTAGAATACAGATAAGATTAGGCTCGGATGGTCTTCTGTCTAGAGAATGCACCATTGACAATGGAATTAGACAAGGATGCATCCTTGGACCAACTTTGTACAATCTATATGTTGCAGGAGTTGGCATAGCCCTGAACGCTTCGGTTCTGGTCTCTCCTAAATTTGGCAATCTGAAAATTTGTTGGGCAAGTTACGCAGACGACTTTCTCCTCACAGACAATACGCCCGTTGGTCTTCAAACACTCATAACAACCTTTGGTAAATATATGCTGGGAATAGAACTAAAGATCAACCCTGGCAAATCAGTTGTTACCAAACTCACAAAAGGGGGGAAAAAGCAACAAAAGACCAATTTCGGGTGGAACTGGGATAATAACTAACTGTTCATTAAAGAAAACTTTCAATTCTTGGGGTACCCTGTAGTGGCTACGTTTAGTAGGACCTTTCTGGTAAATTATCTCAATTCAAAAGTTAACTGCATGTTAAACCAAATGAAGAGAATTGACAATAAATATGGTAAACTTTCCCTCAAACCCTGCAGAGAATTCTACAAAAGCAAGGTACTGCCAACAATTATGTATGGAACTGAATTTTGGCCTAATACAATGGAGATTGAATATAAAGCTGTAGAAAGCAGAATTTGGAAATCAACACTGTTCTTCCTCCCTAAATGCATCCCAATTGAGGTAATAAGATATGAACTGGGCATACAATCTCTTGTTAGTCTGATTCAGTGGAAGAAACTTTGCCTCATGAGCAAATGTGAATTCTCTAAAAAAAATACACTATATTTTCAGCTTAGAGTGAACGATACTAACGGATTCATATCAAGTCTAAGGTTGGAATGTGAAGCTTTACTTGATGAAATAGGTATGACAATGGACATCCTGGGGAAAAATCCCAATCTGGTAAAAGAAAGACTTAAGCTGAACGATTGGGAAAAAACTCGCTTGATAATTTGTGATACAAAACTATACACACAAGTACTAACAGCAGGAAAACGAGTCACTGAAATGGAACACTACCTATTGAAATTTCCTAGTAAGAAAATGAAAATTGGCTATATGAGATTTCGTATGAATGTGCTGTCAACTAATCAAATTAAAAGTATAAGGGCACGACATGACGGGGTCGTAGGCTCTTGCAGATTTTGTAAAGATGAGGATGAATTGGAAACCCTACGCCATCTTATGTCAGAAGGCCCTTGGTTACTACAGAAAAGAGAAATGTATTTTAAAGAATTTGTAAATAATATATGGCTTTTGAGAGATCTTCTATGGACAAAAATGCTACATGGAGAATCCATGTCCATGAGAATAAGAGTGCTATCATTCATAGAGCATGTATATGAAATAGAGCAAAGTCTGTTTTAATATCATTATGTAAAAAATGCTTTTCCAATATGTTGTTGTAAATTATAGTTATCTTGTTAGATTTAAGAAATTGTATTGTGTAAAATGAAAACTACGCATTTGCAAAAGTTTCCTTCTTAACTATGAATCCTTTTAATCTAATTTAAAAAAAAATTTGTAAAAGTTTGTAAAAACTAAAACAAATAAAGGGGAAAAAAAAAGGAACTTTTTGTCAGTATGCCCCACAGATGCAGATGAATGCTATGAAAGTAATGTTGGATGCAATTATGCAACAAAATGAGGAATTCTGCAGAGTTGCAATACTTTAAACTTATAATAGATAATGCATCCATACTGAGTATCCCAGAGCAATTCATCCACTTAACAGCACTTTTAAAATTACAACCACCTAGTTATCAACTTCCTATGTGGGAGGTGCTGCCTGTTTATATACCACATCATGCTACGATTGATGCTGAAAGAGACCCTGCCCTTGATAATCAAGGGAAACCAATTATGCAGCCTGCTAAATATGATACCCATTTGTTCATGTACCCTTTTCTAAGGAAGAATTGAATGCATTAAAACAAACAATCCCTGACATTAGGAACATTTCTATGGTATTTTACAAAGAATTAGAGGCTGTTTTGAATACCTCTATCTTTACTAGTAAGGATTTGGAAACTCTACTCTCAGTAATTTTACCATCAGATATTTGGACACCAATCAGAAATATCACTGACCCTGTGACTTTGGGGAGGACATGGGTTGCACTTTTTCAGCTTGACG
The DNA here is from genome assembly GCF_040938575.1 of Ambystoma mexicanum. Classification (NCBI taxonomy): domain Eukaryota; kingdom Metazoa; phylum Chordata; class Amphibia; order Caudata; family Ambystomatidae; genus Ambystoma; species Ambystoma mexicanum. Next base: position 830,382,575 of record NC_090936.1, read on the forward strand.
CTAACAGGACAGCTGGCAATAAGCCAGCTCCCGCAGTACTTAACCTTCCCACTATGATAGTTGCCCAACTTAAAAGGGTGGTACCCGAGAAAAAGATTAATTGGGATAAGCTGGCCCAATGTGTCCAGAATAAAACTGACGGGGTAAAAGGGTATTTTCATAAGTTTGAGCAACTGTTTCTTGACAAGAAAGGACTACACCAGCAGGGAAAGAATTATTTGTAGATAAATTTGTCCGGCAATTGTTACCAAAAATTAGCGTTCTTATAATGCAATTAGAGAGTGCTTGGCAGACTAAAACCCGTCAGACATTTCACATATGGCTCAATATTATTAGAATAGAGTAAATGTGGAGAAGGAGAAATCAGAAAAGAAGAGAGTGGATCTTAAGACAAGAGTGTTAATTCAGCAAGTACAAACGGAAACTAATGTAGGGCCATTTATTGGATCAAGAGGAAGAGCTGTTGGTCCATTTGTACCATTTTCACCACCAGGGCATAATCAGTGTGCATACTGCAGACAAGAGGACCACTCAAGGGCACAGTGTCCAGCCCTGTTGACTAGGGGAAGTGGAATGTATCAAAGAAGGGGAAGAGGACGTCAGTTTCCTCTAGGAAATCCACATATGCCTTTCCCGTGCTCTGTCGGAATCGCATATGGTTTCCTATAGTATTCCGCAAAAACACTGTGCATACCTCCCCCGGCTCGCAAATTGCCTCCCCCACAACCAAAGGTACTCTGTGTACATAGTAGATGGCTGGTTATGCAGCTCCAGCCAGGCTAGTAATTTCACTGCCTTATCTCTGACTTGGTACAACCTGGCCCTCGAGGCCAAATGGGCTCGCCTCACTGTATCTGTGGCCAGGGTGTGGTATGTGTCTCTCATTTCCATCAGGTAACGCTGCCTCAGCAATGAGCGGCCTACAATGAACTGGAGCTCCAGGTGCAGTAGAGTTAGTTCCGTTTCCATCATCTTCACCAACCCAATCCGAGCCGCCATGGTTGAAATTGCTTCCCCCTCAGCACAGCTTTATACCCTTCCTTCCCATAGCGTCCCAACACTATTCAATGTGGAGGTGTTTTTCCCAAAATATTCCACCATTCTCTCGTGAAACTAATCTACATACCTCCAGAAATCCCAGATAATATGCATTTAGTCTCCAAGGAGTATCCTGCCTCCACTGTGCGCCTCCCACAGCGATCAGAACAGGGAGTGATCAGAGATTCCTCTAGGTCGGAGTTGCACTTCCTTAACTCTATAGGTGTATGGCCCAGTCATAAAAAAGTTGCAGATCCTAGAGACAGAGAGGTGTGTCCCTGAAGGAAAGGAATAGCCATCTTCCTGTGGATGTCGTACGCGCCCTACGTCCACCAATCCATTTGCACTCATCTTCCCTTTGATGTTGGGAACCGATCCGGTCTCCTGTCCTTAACATCGTTAAAATTACCAGTCACCCACGATAGGCCCATTTGGTGTGCACAAATAGCCCTTGCAGCTAACATAATAATTCCCTCTGTAGTGGTGGTGGAGCGTACACACAAAGCAGTCCCAGACTCAGCCCTTTAAGTGCTCCTATTACCAGTATGTATCTCCCACACATCACCGATGATTTAATGAACTGTGCTTGCTTCTGAATTAGTACCATCACCCCTGTTGAACCCCTCGCGAAACCTGCATGCATCTTCAGTTTATAGTTGGACCATGCAAAAAAGTTGTGCTCCGTCCCCATTAGATGTGTTTCCTGCAGAAATGCAAAGGTTGGTTTGGACCTATTCAAAGCTTGTAGTACCACACCATGTTTTATCTGGTCACATAAGCCATTTACATTCAAAGACATATATTCTACCTTACAACCCTCTGTTACTGCCATTCCACTCGTGTTTTGAGAATATGTAAACACCCACGTTCCCCGTCAGTAGGCCCGTGCCACCAAGTAATGCATGCATACCATCCCCCTCAATAGCTAAAATCCCATCCTTGTAGTGGAAAGCAAAAGAAAAAACAAAACCCCTCTTCATCCCAAAAAGCGTACCCATCCCATATCACCCGTGAACTAGGAGTATCTGTCGCCCAAAATTGAACATTCAACTTTCAGATCTTAAGTCTGGGTTCAATGCTACAACGTTGTTCCACTTGAACACACCGCCCTCCAACAAACTAGACCCCCTCTCCCCCTGAGTCACACCCTCCTCTGCCTGGCTGCTCCAACTCCCTTCCCCCATTAGAGGCCTACAATCTAATAAATCCCCTTCCCCAACATGACTGTCCAGATTGACAGTATGGATTACAGTCGCCATGTCGACACCCACATGTCTCTCCGGATCCTTCCGCCGTATCCGTCCTCAGAACATTCGGTGTGCCAGCAACTCTCAAGCTATCTTCCACCTCCTGCCATATTGCCAATGTTCTCTCTAGCTGTACACAAACTTTGGCTGATCTGTCTGTTCTTGGGGCCCGCGATCGCTGGCCATTTTCCTCTCCGCTTGGACTGGCATTCTAGATCGTTCCGGTTGCTCACCAACTCTATGCAGGCCGCCCATTTGTCTATCCAGTCCCACACCTCGTCGGGAATGTTGAAGAAGAGGGCCCTGTCATTTGTTAGGACCTTAAGACGGGCCAGGTAAAAGATCATATATCTAAGGTTCATGTCTCGCAATGTACTTTTTGCTGCTTCATAGGACTTTTTTTGTCGTTGCACTTCTTGAGTGAAGTCTGGGAATACTAGCATTCAGGTGCCATCGATCTCATATACTCCTCTCCTTTTGACGTCCTGGAGTACTGCATCCCGATTCCGGAAATTAAATTAGTGAATTAAAGCTTAGCAATTACTGCTCACGGTGGGGCCTCCACTGGGGGTTTTCTGCCTAGGTTGGGGTGAGCCCTCCCCACCGTGAATCATTTTGACAGTCCTTTAATACCCATCTTTTCCATTATTAGATTCTCCAGATATAGTTCCATGCTGCATCCCTCATTCCCTTCCGCAATTCCCAAAATACGTATATTGGATCTTCTGGAGTGTCCTTCAGCATCTTCCATCCTTACCTCCAGTGCTTGCGTTGCTACTGCCAGGGCATCCACTCTCGCCTTAAGGGCAGCCACAGTGTCTTCAGTTTCTCCAATCCATTGTTCCACCTCTGTTACTCTTTCCTTTACTTTTCAAAGACCATAATTGTGGGCTATCCAGAGCAATCACTCCTGTCAGTCTTTGCCCGCTGACCAGCAATTTCTGCCCTCACAGTGGGATCCCCTTTTATAGCTGCAAATTTGGTGTTGTGGTGCAGGGGGTATCTTCACAGGTATACACTTGATGTAATCAACACAGTTTCCCATGGTGCAAGCTGTAGTATCGCTCACCCACTCGGACCATGACTCCTCTTCCCTCTGTCTAGCTCCTATGGCCCATTAGGCCCCTGCCCTCCAAGGTACATCTCCTCAAGGAATGGCCACTACTTCTATTTCGGATCTCAATCGGCGGCGCTCTCCACTTAAATTCAAGTGGGAGCCCGACTATGTCTGTGCCTGCATGTCGTGGCTTCACTCAGCCACCTTTGCCACCCGCCTTGTAATGGCTGCACCAGCAGCCGACTCCTTATGCCCTGCTCTCTTTGCCAGTGTCCAATATAACCAGGGAAATGGAGCAGTAAAACTCACCGACCAGGGGCCCGGCCTCCCCTGTTGGTAACTTGCAACAACAGCATACTCAGAGGAAACCGGGAGGGGCCTCTCCAGCCCTGTTCAGACCCCCGCGCCCTCCAACACACTGCCCGTCCCCAGAGGTGGGTTAACTCCACCGAAATCGGTACTCTCCATCTCTGATTCCACCATCAGAAGGTGGAAGGCCGCGGTGGACTGGCGCTTACCGTCTTGGGGATGTTCCCGATCTTTGGAGCCGGCCTGCCTCTCGTTCGGTCTGCTCTATTTCAAGATGGCAGCCAGCTTCGGGGTTCTGCGGGAACTCGATCTCCCATTTTGCCGCCTCTCTGATTTCAGGAATCATTCTCCAGGGAGCCAGTATCTCTGCTTCCTTTGTCAGAGAGGGTCCCGATGGGGCGAGTGGTATGCAGGATTTTATCAGGATTTATGTGGGTCAACAGAGCAGTGCTCAGAGATTTATATCCGACTCTTCCGACGCTCAGCCAAGCCCCCTCCAGCATAACATCTTGGGTGCATGGCCACTGTGTTGTCTGTCAAGACCATCAAAGTCTTGCCGTCAGTAGGCAAAATGCTACAGTGGATTGGTCCACAGCAAGCCAGGGTTTGAGAGACCAATCCAGATTTCTGTAACACGTGTCCTTTGCCTGCTGTCAGACCCAGAGCACTTTGTCTGGCGGAAATGGGGAGAAGGCTGTTTAGGGAGTCCAGGCAAAATCCAAGATGGTGGAACCCCATCTGGAGTAAACCTATCTTCTGGGCTACTCTAACATCACCCTGTTACTCAGTCTGCCTACTGTAAAAGAATCTCAGTAATCAGCATGCCAGTGTGAGAAGGCCATTGTCATATCAGTACTGTCTTTGAAGCACTGGTTCACAAACTATCTCCCAGGGAGGGGTCATGTGCCTCTGAGAATTGCGACGACTTCCCATGGGGATCAAAAGAGGTCCATGCAGGCCGTGTCCACATGGTGATGTGTCTATCAGTACATTACTTCACATCTAGGCATGAACATATAAAATCATTAAGGAAACACTTAGCTTGTAAACCTAAAAATAATTTCTGGCTGCTTTTCAGAATTACTCACCTAACAATTTTCTGGTCCTTGATTGCTTTGATTTCATCTTCTCAGCTCTCCTTAGCATTAACTGTGCAGTAGCAGCATCCTTAAAACCCCTAAAGAAAGACAATAGCTAGGGTTATTTTTGTATTTATTTCTAATGAATGCACAGTGAACCATAAATGTCTCAGCGCTGTTTGACAATACATAAAGCTAACAGAAAAACATAAACCATGAATAATACCAATTCAGTATGCAGCTGTAACACCACAACATATATCTGTAATAAAGAGGTAAAGGTCAAAGGGGAAAAAATGCCTCATCTGAGTCAAATTTCAGGGATAAAAACTATCAAGAAAGTGATATTAGAGAGGATTTTACGACAATTGTCCTCTGGGAAGATACTGACAAAAGAGGCTTATTTATGCTTATTTTTCCAGAGATAGTTGCAAGGTTACTCCTCCCACAAACAATTACAATACAATCTAGCAAAGGATCCCATTTGGGAATTCAGGATTGTAAGCAGTTGGCTGGAACTTAACTGCCATATCTCTAGCAAGCTACACGAATTAAGAATCGATATTTATTGGCTGAAATATAATGCCTGTGATGCAAGTTGCATGCCTCATGCTAGGCTTTTCTCTGTGTGTTTTATGGAAGTTTAAAATTCAGAAAGAAACTTGATCGCAAGCTCTTTAGTGATTCCAGATCTTGCTTTGGGGTGGTAGAAACACCAAATGTAACTCTTATCAATGTAAGAATCTTCTCTCGCAGGGCCTCCGAAGGTTTACGGCAGGAAAGAAGTAGTGATGATGATGGTATTTTTGTCCTGGTTATGACTAGTGGGTGCAGACTTAATTTTTCAAATCATTTGCTCTTACAACGTTGGAATCAAGACAGATCGAAAACATCCCTTAGAGCAAAAGTCTCCAAACTGTGGGGCATAGCCTCATTCTCGGATGGGAGGGGGCAGGGGGTGCACAAGACCCCAGCCTGAAATAAAAATAAAAAATCATTTTTTAAATGTATTTATTTGTTTTAAATGAAGGAAATGGGTAGGAGCATACAACTGACTCGGGCGCCAATGAAAAAGTGGCCCACAGTAGCAAATGGCAATTCATTCCTTTAGTAATACACTGTTTGAATAATACCCAAGGGTTTTTGTTTGTTAAAATATAAGCAAATTGTGATATTTAAAGAATATTTATTCAGGGACAATGGTCAAAACTACTAGCTGCATAGTGAAGTAACTCATCAAACTGGCCCACATTGGCCAAAGAAGTGACCAATTTTGACCCAAAAAACTGGCCCACACTAGCATTTAGCACTTTTGGTTCGGGCATTGCCCTGCTGCCCTAGAGGCCAGTCCGAGCCTGGCATCTCATCCAAAATGGGCGAAGGGGCGTCAACCCAGAGGCCCCTTCACTCATTATGGAGGAGCCGAGGAGCCAGCCCAGTGCAATGTTTCCCTTTGACAGTTCAGTTCCCCAGCTGCACATGCTCACTGAGCCATGCAAGGCTGGGGGCGTCTTGCTTTGCCAACCTTGCATAGCTCATTGGAAATACTGGCTGGGGAACTGCATGTCTGTATGTGCGAGGGGTAACTCCTGGTCCCCCTCGCACACATGGAGATAGCAGCCTGGAACAGGGCGGTTCGGCACCCACACGCAGGCCCTTACACGCAGGAACTAGGAAGCTCTTGCATGGATGAAGTATCCCCACATATTTGTCTGATCGCATTAGCATTAAGTCTAATGAGAGGAACCTCCGCTCATCCATAGCTGTCGTTCTCTAACACCCCAGATTTAGGACAGCTAAGTTTGGGGGTACCACCCTTGATGCACAGGGACCCCTTCTATGGAACACACTACCAGCCCGGATACGGCAGATCCAAAGCTGCACTGTGTTCAAACAGGGCATAAAAACTCACTTTTAAAATTTGGAATAACTTGTGCTGGTCCCACGTTTTTCTTTTTCTGCCGTGTCCTTTATTTGTCTTTTGTTCTTTGTGTGCGCTCTGAGGCCCACGGGCATGTGGCGCATTACAAAAATTAAAATAAATAAATAAACAAGGTACGTGTATGTTATTTATTTTTAAATACGTGTGTGGATGCGTTTATACTTGTGTTATCAGTGATTTTATGGTGATGGGCGCTTGTGTGAATGATAGAGTGACTGCTGCGTGTGTGTGTATGTGTGTGTGTTTGTTGTGGTCTGTCGAGCTGATATTGGCAAGGGTGGGGATTTTAAAAATGCCTTTGTTGCACAATCCCCCTACCCACCTGCCAAATCAGCTGTACATCTGAAGCGGTGTGGAGCCCATGGGACTACGTGGGAGCAGGATGGGCGGGAGCCATGGGGTAGTGGTGGGAGCAGGGTGGGGAGAGACCATGGTCTGTGGTGGGTGGGGGAGAACCCAGCGACTGGGTAGGAGTGGGATGAAGGAGCCCAGAGATTGTGATGGGAGCAGGTGGGGGAGCCTAGTGACTATACTTGGAGTAAGGTGCCGTAACGGCACGCAATAGTTCATAGCCATTTGGACTTACTGTTCCTTTGACATTTTTTTGGGGGGGCCCAGTCTGCCCACATTTTACTCAGGGGGTGGGGAGTCAGGCCTAAAACATTTGAAGACCACTGGCTCAGAGAATCCTCTGTCTGAGAAACTGAACTGTTGAAAGCATGAAGAATGCTATTGGGAGTAGCTGGGATAATAGCATCAGTGTGTGTAGCAACATTTGTAACTAAGTGTTGGTGAAACCAACAATGTTAGTGTGCTTTTGAATATGGTTTTCCCTAAAAGCAAAAGAGATGAGGGAGTACTATTGACTGTAGCTAAATGAAGAGCCTTTTTTAGTTTTCTGATTTCCCTCTCTGTTCTTCCATTAACATTATCAATGATACATATAATAGAGGAGGAGGGAATTAGCCAGATTAGTGGTAGCAGGCTCAAAATGAGATGCCTTGGATAGTGAGGGCACAACAGAAATTATCTTCTTTATCGTGGTGTATTTACAAGGAAATAAATGTTATGACAATATGCTCTTAAATTGGTCCTACCCCAAATCAGTATAATAAGTTTTCAAAAGAGGTAAATCTCAGAAGAAAGTAAGTGCCAAAAGTGCAATGCCCCAGCTTCTGGAGAGCCTTCTTTCCTCTATCTTTCTACAACTCTTATCCAAAATGGCTTGTATTGTAGCATTTCAATAGTCATGTCTTTAGGTGTATTTTCAGCTCATGGTGCATTATTAGTCTCACTTGTTCTAATCCGTCAATTAGAATTCAACTTCAAGCTTTCTACAATCTCATTTTGACCAGTGGATGCTTCTGATGTGGATGGAGTAGCAGTGCTAATCCCAGCACAGATGTCGGCTTATGAGATAAAGGCTGTTGCTCTGGAGCCGGCTTCAATTTACTGCTTGAACCGTATCTAATAGAAATAGATCAAGTAACTTGGGAGTTTGACTTTTGCTTCACACACCACAGTATAAATAGCCCAATCTTACGTGTTATTTACAAAAATCTCATTCTCACACTAAAGAGAAAATCCAGCACTCTTCTACGAGAAAACCTCTTCAGAAAATGTATGGAAAAAGTTATACAAATTAAATAAACTTTTCAATACAGCAAAGTGTGATGAATCCAGTGGAGTCATCACTGGTTTCCCTGCGGTGACCCTCCCACGTGGCCAGGGGACGGCAGGCGCTACCTGATCCACCCTGACGCTGGGGGCAGCTATATGAGGGAGGATCAAATGGGAGGAGACCCACTTACCGGAGGAGGTGGTGACTCCATCGGATGAGACAAGGTAGTTCCCCCTTTTCCCCTGAGGAAAACCCTATAATACCCAAGATCTTAATGGCTTGCTGTCGCCTAACAGTTCCACCCTGTAGTAAAAGTCACAACTCGTACATAACATCTTCTGTTTTTGATGTGTCTTTTTGTGAGACTTTTGAACAACCACATCCAAGAAACCCAGTAACATCTATGGGGCCTCATTACGACCCAGGTGCCAGTGGGTTAACGGTGCCGTAAAAGGCTGCGGCGCCGTTAACCTATTAGCGCCTAATTACGAGGTCCCTTTGCGGGACCCGCAAAGGGACCTTGGTGCTAATTATGGTGCTGCAATTTGCGGCACCGTACTTAGCGCCTTCCCCATTCCCATTGAGCCCTATGGGGCAAAAATGGGAATAGTGGAGGGCCATGGAGAAAGGGGGAATTACCGCCCCGCCAACCTTGTAATGGGGTGGTAATTCCCCCTTTCTCCATGGCGGAGTCGGTAACTTACCGGCATTGACCATGGTGCTAATAGCACCATGGTCTTCCGTCAGGGTCGTAATGAGGCCCATGGACTTCAACTCCTATAAACCCTCAGGTACTGAGATGACGAAGAGGAGGAAGGAGTTTATGCAAACCAAGGGAAGACTGAAGCCGAACGTAAAGGCTAGTTGTTTTACTGAACCTAAAGTGAGCGGGACATTTAAACATGGCAGAGGCAGTGCGGGAGAGGGCTGTGCAGGAGAGGACTAGGAACCCCATGCTGGGGCTCCTGGCCACAAGGTGTCCAGATTGGTGTGGCAAGACAGAAAAGGAGGTGCAGAGGAAAGAAAGCCATGGAGAGGCTGGCGGCTGTGCAGAAACTCCAGGGAATTCAACCGCCCAAGCAAACATTGCTCTCCAATCCAGGAAAGCTGAAGGTTGATCGCAGAGCCGCCTATGATGCTGATGGAGCATCTGCACATTCCCGGCAGTGAAGGGACAACACAGTGGATGCGCAAGCAAGTTCAAAGAGGCAAAGAAAACTGGGTGACTTTGCCGAAAGTAGCGGTGGACCCCGGGTCTTTCCAATATGCACGCCAGTGAATGTTTGAACTGTCTGAAGTTGCAAATGACAGAAAGGCACAAAGCTTGTTTGAATACAGTCAAGGCAAAGTACAAGTTCAATCCCCAATAAGAAGAACCTTTGAAATAAAACGAGACAAAGTGCAGCAACACACCCCTAAGCAAGTACAGATACATAAGATACCAATGTGGGGGGAAAGCTGAAGTAAGTGTTACCATAGGCAAATACACAGAGCACCTCAGGGTATATGCTACTGTAGTATAGTGAAAAGAACTGTGAAACAAATAAGAAGTTCTGGGAGGGGAGCACACCAGCCAGATGACATGGGGGGAAGATACCTTGAAGGTGAGAATACCAGGGGATCTGAAACACCCATATGAGGATTCCTGGCAAGGGAGTACACCAGGCCATCCACAGAATGTGCAAGTATAAAGATTCCGATATTTCTGGGAAGATACCTGGCAGGGGAGTATGCCAGGGGATCTGAGAAACTCATGAAATAAGTCCTGGAAAGCAAGAATACCAGGTACCTGAAGTTGTATAACAATCTTGACATTGTGGGAAGATACCTTGCATGGGAGTATACCAGGGGGTCTGAAAAACCCATAGAAGGATTCCTGGAAGAGAAGTATACCAGCAATAAAAAAACATTGCAAGAAGAGCTAAAGAAGAACTGATATGGAATGTATTGTTTGAAACTAAAGAAAGACTGTTATTGAATGTATTGTTTGAACAAGAACTTTGAGAATACAGTAAAAAGACACAAAGGAACTGTTGGATAAAGAGATATTTTTTGACTCAAAGGAACTGTTGGAGAAAGAGACACTTTTGCTATCCTACCTAAAAATCCAGGAGAAGGGAACCACGCTTTGTATCCAAGGGTCTTTCCTTGGAAACGATTTTTGTTGGGAGTTATCTTTATATTTTGGTTCTGAATACTTTTTGCTAATATCAAGTCAACAACATTTCCATGCACCCTTTAGTTGTTTTGTTTCTAGTGTGAGTCAGCTTGGAATGTTTTGGAAACAAGGACGGCTTTAAGTTACTGACTACTTGAAACAGAAAGATCTTTTAGTTTTAGGTTTCTAGGTAGGGAAATTCTTTTTTAAGAATAGGGCTAGAGAAGCGTTTTCCAGCCCATTTTTGTTTAATAAAATGTCTGAATTTGAGAATAACATAACTTTGTGTCTGCCTCCCATTTCTGACCCCCCCCCCACATATGGTGTCAGCTCTGAGATCTGGAGAAAAGCAAAGATTAGGCCCACAGTTGTTACATCTGGGGAAGAGTGGAATAACACCACCTCTCCCACCAGTGGGTCAGATACCCAAGAACAATCTAGACAGGCTATTTTTACTACCAGTGGACTGGGACCTTTAGGAAGAGACCATGAGCCCCTTACTCATTTATAGTCTAGGGTAGGGGTTGTTTTCCAACTGCTAGCCCGCAATGCTATTTTACCATGCCGGAAGACCTTGGAGGGTACATTTACCATCTTTTCTGTCCCTAAGAATGTCTGGTACTGGGAAAAGACAAAGTGATAGTTTCTTTGAAATTACAGATAGATTACCCCACCAGCCTTTCCCTCTATATTATACCCTGCAGAGAAGGAAAGTAAAAAATGTTACCCCTCCTTTCCTGTGGAGAAGTACTGAAATGTATTTTCTTAAATTTCTCTTAAACTCTGATAAAGCGCAACAGGGACAAGATAATGGGGAGCTTAGTATATGTGATCCGATGAAAACTATCTACCAGGAAGAATAAAGGGGAACACTTGAGGAATTACACCACATACAATCCACATACAATGTTGTTTCACATTCTGAGGAGATAAAATTCCCCCAATACAAAAAGGACATTTTTAGCAACACTATTCCCTTCAGTTCTTCCTTGCCTTCCCTTAGGGAATCTGTAAGTAAACTTGGGTCTAAATTAAGAGTCCAGGAACAAAAAGGAAGTGGGAATTAATCTGATCCCTCATGGGAAGAATCTGGATTCTTTGGAAACTACCATTCCCTGGACTCAGAAGGGCAAACTCAACTAATTTCAAGAAGAGGTATTGGACAACTAATACAGGCTAGCTTTAGTCCAATATCTTGTGGACTTTCACCTTTGAAAAAAAGGGTCTGACAACCCTTCTTGGAATCATCCCTGGAATCCAACCCTGGAAGAAGATTACACTGGACCCTGCTGATAGAGCAGTCCTTCCAAAGTCCTCCAGTTATGAGGTGAAGGCAGGTGTTCCAAGGCAGAAGCAAGCACTGCCCCCTAACCATGCCCAGGGACCATTGGGGATGAACTGTGCTGCAGGACCAATACCTGCATGTCTGCCAGCCACCCTGTTGAATAAGACTTCACTGTGTTGCAAGATCTATGAAGGTATGTGTCGGCATACCCCGTGTTTGAGAGCCATAGAAAAGGACTAATCTTGGCCTTTGAGACCCTGCACTGGGACTCGCAGCTCCTGGAAGCATGAAAAATCCAGGAGCCCAGTGTTGTTGACACTGACACATTGCAAACCTTTGCGCACGTTTGACCCAAGTGAATCCAGGACCCTTCAAATCTGCCTTTGGACTTAATCATTCTCCAAGTTACTGTTTGCTGTTTGACTCCATTCACTGCTGCACTACGCCAGCTGAACCACCTCTTTGCTTCGGCTCGAACTAATTTCTAGAGTCACTATTCGAAGAACCAGCTTCTTCATCGCTGCTACTATAAGTTGATTGACCCGACCCTCCCTAGTGTCTCCCAAACAGCAAACTCTGAGCCGCACCACCAAATCAACCTGCCTGGGCATACTAGTACCAGTTTAACTGCTATCGATCCTTGACAGTGGAACCAAACCTGGTGATCACTCTTTGCGCACAGCTCGAGTAGAGGCTTCAAAATCATAGCTACATTCCATTCGATCCTGAATCAATGCCAGCTTGCCACTGGACCATTGTGACTGCTCCATCCTTGATGTGAGAAAAACCCACAATTGACGCTGTGAAGCCTGGCTTGACACTATCGAACTGCGAAGACCTTTGCTAAGGTATCATTCACAAATATCTTCCCCCTTGGTCCATCATTGGGTCCTAGAGACTGGAGAGGCCACTTTAATCCCATTTGAAACATCAAGAAATATGCTTTGAACATTGTGATCTGTTAATTACCTTTTTCCCCCTGTCTCATTACCCAGAGTGCTGCATCTGTTCTGTCTTTGCATATTCAATGTTCCTTCTAGAGTAGAGGGTTTATACAATGTTTTCTAGTTAGTTCTTATTGTACATGGTGTGTTTGATTAAAGTTTATATCTGTATAGAACCTTAAGTGGACATTCCTTTATTTTGGACTGTTGTACGCCGCTGTTTGGGTTGCTGCTGAACCACACCTACACCCTGTTTGGGAGTTTAGCCTTCCCTCTGCCCACATTACCACAAAAGGCAAAGGAGGTATATCACTTAACTCTGCCTGTTCTAACTTTAGAATTGTGTTGGCTCTTGGTTTGTAGAAGTGTGAGGACTGAGTGGGCGTTTTAACCTCTACTCATCTTTGTACTCCTGCAAGGCAAAAGTAAATTTTTCAAAGCCATCTCATAAATTAATCACAAATTGCTTTGTCAAACATTACATTTCAATGTTAAAATATCACAACCATGGAGGGTGGCGTTAGAGAGCCCTCAACGAAGATTGCAGAGTGATCTTAGAGCTCGGACGATGAGGGGTAAAACAAGGGCAAACAAACAAAGTTCATAACCCCTACAGCAACCTTATCTTTCCACCACCGTGGATGTGGCTGGCCGCAGTAACGGAAGATGATCACTGGCGATAGCGAGGGACTGTGCCTGAGGCACTACCGCCTCACAGAGATGGCTGGTGAGACTGGTGCTGCCCTTGACAGCTTAACGAGGGAGAAGTCAAGCCCTGTGATTGACATGGTGTAAAACAATCTGTAGACCTGCAGAGTCACAGGAATGGTGGCGTTGTTCGATGGATTAATCTCTGCTAATTCCTACACAGGCTATTGGATGGCTTAGGAGTTTAATTACTACAGCTTAAATCCGATCGTTTGGTGGGGGAATGAGAGGTGGCACTGGGGGTCGTGGCATTCGGGTGCTTGCCATCCTCTGGAGGTGATTGGTGAGCCAGGCGCAGCCTTAGATGGCTGACTAGTGGTACAGCAAACCTTTAGAATGCACAGTGGAAGGAGCGAACTATGGCTTTGCAATGTTGAGGATCATACAGTTGTTGTCTGCCTGAATAATACCCCCTGCGTACTGCATGGCCATTTTCCAGGCCACATTGTATCAAAAACCCAACGACTCTGCGATGAGTGATGGTTATAAGGGAGACCGTATCTTTTTGGCAACATTTGTGTGTTCTTGAAGCTGTGATAATTTTCAATTCTCCTCTCGTATTGCCAACCTACCATGGCCTGACTCTGTCACTTTACAGATATTTGTTAGATCTATTTTTCCCTAGGTTTTCGCTATATATTTGCTGATCCCTTGAAAAGGAGGGGCTTAAATACATTTGCTCACTGCTAATCTCTACACTCTGTTGTCAATCAATCTGATTCTGAGACCAGGGTAGCAATATCTGTACTTGAGGCACGGACAGGCTCTAATTGGATCAATTAAGAGGCTGTTGTGTTTAAAATGTAAAGTCAGTGCACAGAAGGAGGTGGCTGCCATAGACAAGCCTGAACAAAGGAATAATCACCAATATCCTGTACTTCTAACATATATACTCATTTGAACTGTAAAAGCTTATAGCTACAGGTAACAGGCGGTCGTCACAGTTAATCGCTGTTCAGAAACCCCAACCCTATATCTCATAAATGCAAAAATCAACAACCGGACCTGGATCCTCCTCTCCAGACAGATCTAAGAGAGTCCACCGGTCAGTCACTTTGAGTTTCTCCCTGATACTTTCACAAATGAAAGCTAGTCTTGACTCAATTAACTGCAAGTTGGATAATCTGCTCTTCAAGAACGATATGATGCAACAAAGGATTGAGAAGAAAAGTAGTTGCATTTCAGAAGCTGAAAATCAATCATGCTAGTGTGCTTGAAGATGTTGAATCGGATTTGTGCCGGAAGGTGCAGGTCTTGTAAAGGGAAATGAAGGGTGTGCAGACTAAAAATGAAGATCTTGAGGTGAAATTTCGAAGACATAAAGTGGGAATTATTGCCGAGGCTGAATTGACTGCAATGCAAAACATGGAGACCTTTATGGAACCAATTATCAAAGAAATTCTTCAGAACCCTCCCGTATTTCACTTTCAGTAGAGAGGGTTCAAAGGTGTCTTGGTCATGGCCATGGAAGAAACCATGTCCAGTGTTAGTTCAATTGCTTTACTGCAGGGAGAGAGATGCAACTCTTTGGCTAGCAGATGAATTGGGAGGACTAGGGTACCAGGTTTTAATTTTACCCTGATTTCACAAGTGCTACTCAAAAAGCTTGTCAATCATTTATGGCGGTCAAGCAGAAACTCAGAGACAGAAGGTTAAAAAATGCCATGCTTTTCCTTCAAAGTTGCAAAGTGACTAAAAGTAACATAACAAATGTGTTCACCTCTCTTGAGGAAGCTAATCATTTTCTGAACTCTTTGCCGTCAGTGTAATCAAGCAGAAATACTAATGACTCCAATACATGAATGAGATTTTATGCAGTCATTGGCGACAGCCTACGCTTTAGTTTACAGTTCAATGATCAATGACTTAGGTCTGAAGGAGGTGTTACGTTATGTTAACTCTACTTGTAGAGCGCACTGTCGCACAGGGGCATTATGGCGCTAATGGTAGAAAAAACACAAAGAGGAAGAGAAGAAAAAGAGCAGACAAGATACAAATTAGAACAAGATGTTTTTGAGGCTGTGCTGAAACAGGAAATGATTATCAACAGCACGAAGGGAGAACAGAATCTTATTCCATAGAACCGCAGCTGACACTGCAAAGATGTGACCGCTGCTCCTGGCCCGATAAAAAACTAGGGGCCTGGATCAGAAAGTCAGAGGTGGAGCGCAGATTTGTAGGTGGTGTGTAGCGACAAAACATTTTCTGCAAGAACTCAGCACTAGGGTCCTAAAAAGCCTGGTGTACAATACACAGAGACTTAAATTGAATTTGATGGTTAACAGGGAGCCAATGAAGGCAGCGCAGAGTGGAGGAAATATGATTCCGCATAGAAGCACCTGTAACCATTCGGGCCGCAGTGTTCTGAAGTATCTGAAGTCGGTGGAATATATATGCAGGCTGGGACAGGGAAAGAGAGTTACAGCAGTCCAGGGAACCAAAAACAGAGGCCGCCACCACTTGGGCACACATGTCAAGGGGCAGAAAAGTGAAAATCTTTTGTAAGATTTTAAGCTTAAAATAGCCTCTTTGACATACAGAGCTAACCTGGGCATCCGTAGAGGATGAAACTAAATGGAGGAACGACCCATCCGAAGCCAACACAGCTAGTTTCTCGTCCACAGCAAGGGCCTATAAAAAAGCAATACTGCAAGAAAAAAAAAAGCACTACCTTCAATAACGAAATTTCAAACCCGAAATCAAGCTCCCGGTAGCTCTTCGCAATCCTGTGGGAGCTGGTATCACCTGCACCACCTCCAACAAACTGCACCAAGGATAGTGCTTGGTGCTCCAACATTCAAAATGCCGTTCTAGACAAAATAGACAAGCTCCAAAAAAATTCCCCCCCCCCAAAAAACCTACCTCTTGTCAACTTTAAACCAGTCTCTTTAATTGAGGCCACTCAAACCGTCAAAGGCCTCAAACCTTCATGCTGCCAAGGAAGGCCTGCTCAGCTGCAGTTATCAAGGCCTGTGCCAAACCCCTTGCTCCATTCATTACCACCCTCATTAACGCCTCATTCTCAGTGCCCACTAGTCTAAAGGAAGTCTGAATCCTGCTGCAACAAAAAAAAAAAACAACGCTAGACCGGACATCCCAACTAACTATTGACCTATCACCACCGTCCCCTTTCTCCTTAAAATCCTGGATCGTGTGGCATACCTGCAGATCCAGGCTTTCTTGGAATCAAACAACCTGCTAGGCCTGTGCCAATCTGGCTTCCAATTTAGCTACGGTACAGAATAAGCCTTACTGGATTAAAAAAAAAAATGGATGAAATTACAGATTCTGGTAATGTAGCCCTTCTCCTCCTGCTTGACCTGTCCGCCGCCTTCGACTTGGTGGACCACCAAATAGTTCTGTGTCATCACCTTGCTTCGGCAGCTCATTTGTCTCCTGAAGCCATCTCTTGGATTTCTTCCTTTCTGTCTGACAGAACTATCAGGGTCTTCTCAGCTACAGCCTCTGCTCCTCCTGCCTCCATCACTTCCGGCATCCCACAAGGATCATGCGTCTCCCCTATGCTCTACAATATATTTCCTAAGCCCTTCTTTGACCTACTGAATGCCTCAGGCATATCTTACAAAAACTACGCCAATTAAACACAGATCCTCAACCCTCTCACTGGAACCTACTCTTCCGACCTAATCTTCCTGCAGACAACCTGCCAAACTACACAAGCTTGGATGGCTCCTCACCTTTTTTGCCTAACTGACGACAAGACGAAAATTCTTATAGTCAGTGCGCAGAACTCACAGCAACTTAGACCCAGCCCAAAATCTTTCTCTATCGAGGGCAATGCTATCCTAGATCCCAGCACTGCCAAGACTCTGCGTGTGTACCTAGATGCCACCTTGTCACTATAAAGGAAGGCCAATGCCATTGCATTCTCAGCAGCACACACCACCAAGTTGATTAATGCTTGCAGACCATTTCTATCTATTGACAGCTGTCTGACCCTAGCCCACACACTTGTCGGCTCTAAGCTAGATTACTGCAATGCCCTGTTTGCAGAATCCTCCTCTCATAACATTAAGAAACTACAGGTCATCAAAAACAATGCACTAAGAGCCTCTATACATATCCAAAGATGCAATCACATCTCAGCGGCTAGAAAAAGTGCACAGTGGTTACTGATTTGGGAGATAATTATTTTCAAAACTTTGGCCATTACACACAAATGTGTGGTGGTCAAGGCCCCCAGATACCTCTCTCAAAAAAGCACAATCAGCTAGACCTACCCGCTCTCACTACTCCCACCAACTCATCATCCCGGGTTTTAGGTGGAACAGATCTGGAAGGTTGAGCTTCCTGGTCATCGCCTCCAAGAGCTGGAACTCTATACCACCATCACTAAGATAGGAGCAGTCTTATTGGACTTTCCGGAAACATCTCAAAACTCTACTTCTTTATCTTAGTGTAACCATGATCTAAGTGTGCCACTCCTTGGCTATGGACGGAAATTGCATTGCTTGTTTGTACTATGAACTTAAAACTTCTTAAACTCAACCCTTTACCCTGAGGGGAACCCTGATCTAAGTGTGCCATTACTCGCTATGGACTGAAACTGTATTGCTCGATTTACTATGAACTGAAAATGCATTGTCCGATTTCTTTTTTTTCTATCTTGTAACCAGCACCTTGATGCCTCAGGGTTTAGCGTGCTTAATAAATGCAAAATAATAATGGAGAAGGTGGCCGAGACCTGAACTCCAAGGTCCCTGACTATGGTAACAGGTTTAGGGAGTGGACCAAGGCAAGGGGGATAAACCTCAGGTGTCCAGACTGAGGTCGCTGAGGGGGCGCCCACGATTAAGACCTCAGTTTTGCCACCATTCAATTTCAGCCAATTATGGCTCATCAAATCCCCAATCGCAATCAGGGAGATCCTGATATTGGCTGAGGCCTCAGAAAGGGCAAGATTGAGGGGCACCACAATCTGGGCATCATCCGCATAGATGTAGCAGCAGAGGCCAAAGGATTGGATGAGCATGGCCAGGGACTGCATATAGACATTAAAGAGAATAAGTAACAGAGCAGAGCCTTGCGGGACCCCACAGGTAACAGAGAAAGAGGTGGACCAGAAAAGGGGGCAAGGAAAGAGTGGAACTAGGCCAGCACAGTGTCGGAAATACTTGCAGCTATCAACCGTTCTATCAAGATGGTATGCTCAATGGTGTTGAATACCGCCGATAAGTCGAGCAAAATCAGGGCACCAAGACCACCTTGATAAGTAAGCATAGACAGGTTGTCCATGACCAAAACAAAGACAGTCTCTGTACCCTCTCCCCCCAGGTTGAAATCCGGTCTGGAAAGGGTCAAAGATGAAGATTCTTCCAAGAAGGAAGAAAGCAGAGGGGTAACCAGGGACTCAAGGGTTTTCATTAAAAAGGGAAGGCGCGAAATGGGGGGATAGCTGGAACAAGAGGGTCAAAAGAGGGCCTTTTCAGGAGTTGAAGAACCAAGGCGTGCCTCAGAACAGGGGGAATGAAGCCGGTGACCAACGAGTGGTCACTGCTTTGGTCAGCAGAAGAACAAGTTCTGCAATACATGTTTTCACTACAGAAAGCGGGATTGGATCTAAAGGGGAGGTCAACAAATTTGGAAACAGCCTGTATGATGTCTTTAGGTTCAAATAAGGAAAAGACCAAGAACAAGTCGCTGACGGGGTCAAAAAATTGCAATTAGGGTCAGGAATGGGCAATGAGTTAGCAATTGTTTGATGAATAGTGTCATTTTCGGTAATGAAAAAAGCTGATAGAGTGTAGCATAGATCCTGTGAGGGTGTCACAGAAGTAAAAAGTGAAACCCTGATAGAGAGAGTGTGTACATTTATAAATAGCTCCTTGGATTGTTTAAGGGCTAACTCAATTTTGC
This sequence comes from Ambystoma mexicanum, assembly GCF_040938575.1. Taxonomy (NCBI): domain Eukaryota; kingdom Metazoa; phylum Chordata; class Amphibia; order Caudata; family Ambystomatidae; genus Ambystoma; species Ambystoma mexicanum. Next base: position 830,401,840 of record NC_090936.1, read on the forward strand.
CCGAAAAATTGTTGTACTTGGCTTTGATAAAATGGTATGATGGTACACCCGTGAGGCTTGCTGAAAAACAAAGTTAGCTGAAGAGCATTAGTTGGTATGCCTGACAACGGCAAAGACGGAAGTTCAGCAAGATGAGAGGAGTACCAAGACTCAGAAAGGCGTGCCCACAGTTTAGATGGAACGGGATGTTAACCTTCCCCCCGCCCTTTTCCTTTTTGTGCTCTATTTTCAGAATATGCAAAGGGGTTTCTAGATATTCAAAACAATTTCACGTTACTGGCCATAATGGCTCAAACACTGTTTGGGATTTTGGTCTCAGCAGCTGTCCTTTTAGTGTATTTTACACAGTGGCGGCACCTGTGGCACCCCCCGGTGGTTACCCACTATTTGTTTATGTCGTTTATTCTATGGTTTGGGATGTTCTCACTGCAAGCTGAGTTAGGGCAATGTGTCTGGGAGATAATCCGGAGGTTTCAGGCGGGCTATAATCGGTTCAAAATGGTCATAGTACAGCTAACAAAATGTTCTGTATATCATATTTTGTTGTGTTTTCACTAAACAAGAAATTAGTATTACCCAGCACTCCTGTCAGAAACCGTCTACCTAGAATCTATGTACTTTACTGAGCTGGAATGTTTAATGCTCATTGTCTAAATAATATTATTATTTCTCGCAATATATAACCCTACATGTAACGTCATTAAGCTAAGATATTGCCAATTCTGTAAACCATTTTAGTGGGCTCTTATAACGAGTCCTTCACAAAAGTCTTGAGCACTTCATGTTATTAAACTTCTTATTGATTCTAACTCGCGTCTGGTTTTAACCTTGATACATACAACTCTTCCTTTTAGATTGATAACATACAACATTGACCCAAATGGATGCTCTGTGACTGTTTCGGCTGTCCCAGGCAATACAAATTTTGCACTAATCAATGTATCATGGTGGATGAGCTCCAGTTTTTTAATGCTATAACCGAAAAATACATGGAATTAGTTGAGTTTTCAGTGTGTATGCAGGCAAGTTTAACATGATCTTGAATATACAATGTTTCCTATTAGTCATCAGTCTATGACATGCATTAAATAATTGATTGGCTTCTTATAGGAGTACCTATGGACCACCATCTGCACACTTTTACCTCTCACATTTTATGTCCATTCCCCGCAAGTAGTCATTTTTGCTGAATTAAAAAGGTGGTTGTCATCCTCCCTTGAGTTTTAAATCGTTGGCCATTTCGGACAAGTTTTTTGATCACCTTTTTTTTAAAACAAATTTAGGGTTGGTTCCCCTAATGTCTCTGGTTTGGAAAACGTTTAAGGTTTTGTAGGGGAATTCGCATTAGTCATTAAGAATAGGTTTTAAAAACTGTAAGATAAGGACTACTGAAACTAATGTTTGATATATAAAAATCAGAGTGATTTTGAACAAACAAATACCATGGCTTCATTGTTCCCCTTGTAAACCAAATTAGAACAATTCAGAGCAACAACAGCAACGGAAATTAATTTCATATCTACACCAGTACAAGCACATAGGTATGGAGAAGGGGATTGTCCAAGTCGAGCTTTTGCCTAGTTAATCGGGGGGGGGGAAAGAGGTAGTGTTTACAGTATGTGAATATATAATATTTTAGAGAATCGAGAAGCGTTAATCTTTTCTCTGTGCTCGGGAGTTTTTTTTACTGTGGTCTACTAACAATTGGCGTACAGACTGTAGTTGCAGAAATCAATTGTTCTTTCTTTTGATATTTCAAAAAACAGATTTAGCCTTCACAGTTGTCCATCTCCAATGTCATCGATCACAAATACATTTTAGTTTGTAGAAAAAACAAGCAATAATCAATCTTGAAATAATTAAACAGTCTGATTTTTAGCAAACGGTCCATTTAAACAAAAGAGAAATCTGACAGCGATAAAGTGCGTGAATGGCATTTTACAATCTGTAGAAGGGAAGAATGTCAGTAACATGGAATTTGGAGAAGTAAACGCACTATATGGATGTGTTTATCACAGAGCATTTGGTACATCTTAGTAACCGTATTCTTAGGGACCATCTTTGAGACAAGGTGAAATATGTGCGCACTGTTCTATTTGCATACGTGCAGTTTGAAATATCATGCTGTAATATCCGGTCTTAAGCAGGAAAGAAGAAAACTGCATGCTAATGTTCTATGAAAAAGGTTTGACTTTTCTATGTGAAAACTGCAGGCAACTTGATTCCACAGTAAAATATTCATGTCTGTGTCTATGTTTTGCTGGCTTATGGCTAGAGAGGAAGAGAGGGAAACATGAAAAGGTGGGTTGTAAACAATGAACCTCTTTTCTTTTTTCATTCCTGTCTTCAGTGTACCAAATTTGTCATTTTAAATTCACAAATCCCCCTGTCTCAAGGTATTTTAAAATGTGTGAGCAAGATTGCAGCACATAGGTTTTGTGGCAACAGATATTCAGTTTTAACTTTTTATTAGAACAATGTATATCTAAAAGGTAACTGGTGTTCCTTACACCCTATTCTCAACCTTTTCGTTGGCTCCCACATCTCTAGGCAAGGCTTCCTGTTCTACCACCGCATTACTGCAAGATTAGTAACCTACAGCATGGATACACCTCCTATCCGGTTGTATCCCTCAGCCTTGAGAGGCCTAACTATGTTCACTGCATCTGAGCAACCCTTTTATGGACTTCCTAAGGTGCCTAACTGGGTAGTCTGTGATCAGGAGAAGCGACAGAACAAGCAGACTCCTCAGCTGTTGCTTCTTTTTCTCGATCTCCACTTTGTTCCCTGTTCTTACCTCTGTCTCTGTCTCTCTCTCTCTCTCTCTCTCTCTCTCTCTCCTATTCCATCCTATCTCCACCCACCTTTCCTACCCTATCTCCACCCTTCAACTCCTTTCTACTCTTCTGCTCCCAACACTCCCATGCCTATATCCTCCTCAACCCTCCTTCTTTGAAAGTCCCTCTCTTTCACCACTCAAACACACACATACACTTACACACAGCGTTTCTCACAACATCTCTTAAACACCCTTTCCTTCAAATCAGTCCCAACACGTTACCTTCACTCTTTCAAAGCACTCCAATAGTCTCCACCAACTCGTTAATCTGCAACGCCTTCTTCTTTCGTCTCTTGGTCCACCTCTGCCCCTCCCAACCACCTTTTAGTTTCTTCTGCAACTGCTAGCTTTTAATAGCCCAGCTCTTTCAGCCGAGGAGTTCCACGTGGCTCCTACTGACTCTTAAATCACTTGTCCAGCCCTGGCTAATCTCTACCTGAGAAACTTACAGAAGTAGTTCTGGACCCCAGGGGAAGTCTTTAAGAAGCCTACTAGCCCCCCCCCACCACTTTCAGACTCCATTTCCTGCAGGCAGCAATGTGCTCCAACAGTTGAGACTCTGTGTAAATTAATGATGTCAGGAAGTCTCTCTGGATCTCCCCCTTTCCCATGCCGTCTCTTGCTAGTTCAAGTTCAAGATATTTGGATGCTCCCCAACAACTCACTGATATTTCGTCTCGGGTCCTTGGGGTGGGTGCTTGGTCTCTGTGTTAGATGAAATGAAACTCTGGTCCATTTCCATTTTGATACCAGACCCATTCCTCCAGATACAGGCCAGGTTTTCTGGCATCTTTCTGTGTGCATTGCCCTATTACGCCTTTCTCCATTTCCCTTTCACTGGTTCCTGCTCCTTTCGAATCCCCTTTCTGATCTCCCTCTCCCTTCCCTACAGCACAACTCCTTACCTTCTATCACTCCCATATTAGGCTGCTATCTTCCCCTTCAATATTTTGCCAAAGCCGCTCTCACTGCACTACGGTTATCTCCCCATATGCCATAGAAATGAAAGGGGTACTCTGTGAAAATCAATGGCTTTCATTTCTATGTCAGCAAACCTATATTTTCAAAAACACAAACACACCATCAGCATCCTGACGTGCGATAGTTAACAGTGTTAAGCCCTGTGTTCAGGGGCAGGCTTGGGCAAGAATGCACTGGTCCCTTGCCAGGCATCTTGCTTCACTTGGGCCTACCTTGGCATGAGATGGCAAGTCGTTAATACCCGAGCCCGCCCCCAGATATGGGGCTTAATGCTAAATTATCGTTCTATTGGGGCCGTAGCGCTGCACCATTGATGACCTGGTGGGGGCACAGACATCAGCGCAAGTGTCTTGGAAGCACAGTACGTTCTACGTCGGCACTCTCCTGTCCGCGTCTTTGCTTGCAAAGAGTGGTGTCAACATAGAAGAACAAGTTACTTATCTAACGTTCTTTCGACTGGATGCTCCTCCTACATCTTCCTTATTTTTGATATTTCCAATATCCAGCTTTGCTGCTTCAGAATTTATTTTTTTCAGCAGGGGGCGCTGTGCGTCGATGCTTGTCAACTCGATGTCCCTCAGAGGCCTCCCTCTCAATGTCACCAAAGGTATATGTAGCATGTTCAGCGCCCGTTTGCTTCAGTGCTGTTTTTACAGGTGAAGGATTATGTTGTGTCTGAAGTTTACTCCGCCTGAGAGAGCATAGACTGCAACTGCAAGGGAAATGGGGTAGGTTGAGAGGGGCGATAAGGAATACGTGGGAGGAACATCCAGTCTAAAGAAAGTTACCAGGGTTAAACCAGGGTTAAGTAACTTGTTCTTCAAATGGATTGTGTCCTCCCACATATTCCTTAACTTTGATACACTCCCAAAGCAGTTTAAATAATCTGGAGGAGGGAGTAGAATTTTGTATGACATGAGATTTCATGATTGTGTATGCAGGTAATGCAACACTGCTTTGCCAAATGCAGATTCCTGACCCAGGGAAGAGTCTAAACTATAATCTTTAGTGAAGGTGTGTACAGACTACCATGTGGCAGCTGCACATATATCCCTTATTGGAACTCCCCTCTGTAAAGCAGATGAAGTTGCTGTGCCCCTGGTCAAATGTGCTCTTATGTGTTCCGGAGAATCTTTCCCCGCTAGTTTGTACATTCTGATATTGTCAATATAATCCATCTGGATAGAGTTTGTTTGATAATAGCCAAACCCAATTTGTGACCTGAATAGCCCACAAATAACTTGTCATCATGTATTTACCTTGTCAATCTGGAGATGTAAAAGCTCAGTGCACGTCTAGGGTCAAGCCTGTGAAGTATTTCCTCCTCCTTCCCAGGAAGTGGTGGAGGACAGAAAGATGGTAACGTTATCTTCTGAGTGAGATGAAACTCAGAGACAATTTTGGGGAGAAAAGTGGGCTTCACTTTCAGTACTACTTTGTCTTTATAAAAGATGTGAAGGAGAAGTGTAAGAAGGCTTGCAGGATAAAGCCTGTAGCTCACTCACTCTTTGGGCAGATGTAATTGCTACTAAAAAGATGGTTTTTAGAGTTAGTAGCCTCAAAGGACAGTAGTGTAAAGGCTTGAAAGGAGCTCCCATCAAGAAGAAGTTTAACACTAAGTTGAGATCCCAAAGTGGGACTTCAAACGGGATTGGAGGGAACACATTTGTCAGACCCTTTAAGAATTGTACTATTAGAGGAATCTTAAAGTAAGAGACGTCCTCTGAAGTGCGCTTAGAAATAGAAAGTGCCGCCAAATATCCCTTAATGGTACCAATCTGGAGCCCCAGATTTGCCAGATGTAATAAAAAGGATTACACGATTGGTGTATTACATGTAAAAGGGTCAACATTCTTATCTCTACACCAGCTGCAGAACTTACTCCAGCGGCAGCGGTACAAAGATTTAGTTGATGGCCTTGTGGCCGAAAGCAAAATCTCCATTACATCGTCCGGGAGGTCCCAATCCTTGTACCTCAGCCTCTCAGAAACCATGCGTGAAGGTTGAGCATCCTGATATCCGAATGGAGAACCCAACCCTCCTCTCGCGACAGAAGGTCCTCTCTTTGTGGAAGACGTATTGGAGGGCAGATGGACATGTCCAGAAGGTCCGGGTACCACGTCCTTCTGGCCAAATCCGGGGCAGCTAGGATCATGCATTTCCTGAACTTTCTCAACCTCCTGATTAAGTGAGGAATGACAAGGACTGGAGGAAACGTGTACACAAGTGGAAATTCCCAGTCCACTATGAACGTGTCTACTAGAGCTCCTCTTTGGGGAAATTACCTTGAGAAGTACAGTTCGCACTTCCAGTTGGCACCGGTCGCGAACAGATCCACTTGAGGGGTTCTCAAAAGGGTGAAAATCTCTTGAAGGACTTCTTGTGCTCTAGTTCCCACTCGTGGGAGACTGTGCTCTGCCTGCTCAGAGTGTCCGCCTTCGTGTTCTTCTCTCCGGCTAGATGAACTGCCGACAGAGAGATTCCTTCTTGTATTGCCCGGAACCACCAGAGCTGCATTGCCTCTCTGCACAGTGGTAGTGACCCTACACCTCCTTTCTTGTTGAGGTAGTACATGGCCACTGTGTTGTCTGTCATTATCAGGACATTCTTTCCACGTACAGATAGCAGAAAAGCCTTCAGCACTAGTCTGATTGCCCTCAGCTCTAAAAGGTTGATATGTAGTTTGGACTTCGATGGAGACCAACAACCGATAATTGTTAGAGCGTTGGTATGGGCTCCCCACCCCGTGAGTAAGGCATCCGTCACTACTGTTATCTCAGGCATTGGCTGCCAAAACTGTTCTCCTTTCAAGATGTTCTCCCGACAGGCCCACCACTGAAGATCTATTGAGACTCTGCTTGGGATTTGTAGGAGGTCTGACATCCTTCCTGAGAATTGTGACCACTGAGTCCTGAGAGCCCATTGTAGAGATCTCATTCTCAGGTGAGCTTCTGGCACCAGAAAAATGCAGGATGCCATGAGGCCGAGCAACCTTAGAAAATCCAAGGCCGGTAGATGCTGGTCATTCTGGAATTTGTTCACCATCTGCAGAATGTCTTGAGCCGACACCTCTGGTGGTGAGACTTTTCCCAGGGATGCATCCAGGACTGCTCCGATGAGCTGGAGGCTTTGTGATGGTATCATGTGGGACTTCCTAGGGAGAAGCCCAGTCTGTGGAGGAAGTGACAGGTGTAGCTTAGATGATCCAAGGCCTGTTCTGGGGAACTGGCCCTGATCAGCCAATCGTCTAAGTAGGGGTAAACGTGAATTCCACCCCTTCTGAGACTCGCTGTCAGAACCGCCATCAGTTTGGGGAAAACCCTTGGGGCGGAGGCCAGCCCAAGCGGCAGAACTCAAAACTGATAATGAGAACCGCCAATGGCGAACCTCAGGTACTGTCTGTGCTTGAGATGGATAAGCACATGAAAGTAACCACCCTGAAGGTCCAATGATACCATCCAATCCTGAAGCTGGAGGGCCTGAAGGATCTGAACTTGTCCTTCCTGAGGAACCCGTTCAAGTCTCTCCAGTCCATAATGGGTCTCAATCCTCCGTCCTTCTTGGGGATTAGAAAATACAGGGAGTACAAACCCCTGTTCCTCTCGGCTACAGGTACTGGTTCTATAGCACCTTTCTCTAACAGGGTTAAAATCTCCCGCATAAGGAGCAGATCTGGAACTTTTAAAGAGTTGTTCCCCAGGCGATGACTGAGGGCTTTGCAGAAAAGGGAGGCAGTAACCTTTGGCAACTGTTTCCAATGCCCATGCATCTGAAGTAATAGCTTGCCATTCAGTCAGATGCTGTGACAATCTACCTCCTACTGCAGTCTAGTGAAACAAGTACTCAGAGAGGTTTAGGAGCAGCTGACCCAGTGGCTGAAGGTAAGGAAGCCGCTGCTGTTGTGGTCTTAGTACTTCTTCCCTGCCCACTGCGGGGGAATCTCATTTATCCTCTTTGAGCTGGCTCTCCTCTGCCCCTTCTCAATGTGGAGTAGTGACGAAAGGACCCACCCCTCCAGGATCTACCTCTGGCAGTGGAGTAACTTTGCTGAAAATGTTGGGGGGACATGACATCTAAAGCAAAGGTGCCCCTGCCAAATGAATGGGGACAGAATGGTGTGCCACGAAAGTTGGAGGGGACAAATACCCTTGCCCCCCCCTTACAATTACACCCATGACCTGTGGGGTTGTTTGGAGGTTGTCTTATTGCAGCACCAAGGGATTTGGCTGCTGCCTTGGAAGTTTGCAGCTTCTCCAAACACTCATCAGATTTGTTTCCGGATCAATGAGTACTGTCAAAGGGCATGTTGAGAAGTCTGGACTGTACGTCTGGGGCAAATCCTGACTTTCTCAACAAGACAAATCTGCACATCACTGTACTTGCCACCATAGCTCTGCTGATACTGTCACCAGAGTCGAGACCAGTCTGGAGGGATTCGAACATTGCATCTTTCCCATCCTTAACAATGTTTAGGAATCTGTCTCGCTTCTCCCCTTCGGGTATATGGTGAATCACCATGGAAATGCACTCCCAAAGGGTTTCTGTAAGACTTGCTAACGTGCAAGTAGCATTGGCCGATTTCAAGGCCATAGTCCCGGTCGAAAAACCCTTTTTGGCCATGGCGTCGTAACACTTGTCATCCCTATTCTGAGGTATTGTAAAATAGGCATCCTGCCTACTTGTGGAGGTGGCCGCCTGAACCACCAGACATTCTGGTATTGGGTACTTGGACAAGTAAAAATGGTAGGAGCTTCAAACTCTGTACTTTCTATTGACCGCCGGAATGGCCTATGGTGCCTCCAAGTTGGTAGTCACACTCCTTTGTAAGGCTTGATGAAAATGTACAATTGGGTCCTCTTGTGGCCTTCTGTCCAAGATATCAGTTAGATGGTCTTGCTCAAAAACTGGTGTAGGTCTTGACCATCCCATATATTTCATAACTCCTGACATCAGTTGCCTGTATGTCACTTCTGCGTGGTCAACGGGGTCAGCCCTGCCAAATTCAACCTTTGGTGAGGTGTCTATGCCACTAGCCTCATGTAGGCATTCCTGTAGGTTTTTCATACGTGAATCTTCCAAAATGAATGCCTCAGGCACTGATGGTGTTCCATATTATAAAGCAAAGGGTCTGGATTCATCAGAAGATTGATCTGCATCCTCATAAATAGAGGAGAGTGACTTGAAAAAATCAGACTGTGGCAAAGGAGTATATGTCTTTTCCAGTGTAGTTGTCATTATATTTGTGGTCAGGGGTGCCGAAATCATCAAGACCGTCAACGGCTTCGGCATTGCGTCGACGGCATCGACGATTGCATCGATGACTTCAGCATATGTGGCGTCGAGGAGGTCGACGGCTGAAGCGTAGATGGCTTCTCCAAAGTTATCGGCGCCGATGGTGTCGATGGCGCACTTTCGACCCTGATGGTGTCAAAACTTTTGGCATCAATAACGTTGATGGCTCAGTCCTCAAGGGGACTTTCTATCGACTCGAAGGATTTTTTGATCGCTCTCGAGGAGTCTTATCCACCGGGTCCGAAGACGCACGGCTTTTGTGCTTACGAGGTCTTTCGACCGTAGCATGGGTTTTGAGTGTAGTCGAGGGTGGCAAGGCCGCGTTCTCGAACATCATTAACATTCTTAATCTAAAGTCTTCCCACTGGGCCGTGTACTTGATTTAGTGCGGCAAACGGCCCATTCTGGTGGGGAACTTGTAGACGACCAAGATGGTGATCTATGACCCCATTTCTTTCCGAGTCTAGAGGTCGACGAGTGGTGGGAACCACTTTGTGACTGGGAACGTTTGTTCTTTTTGCGATGAGAAGAAACTGGTCTCGACCCATTTGAAGTCTTTTGCTTTTTTGACAGAGTCGAAGGGGATTTTTGGGTCCTACTTGCCGCACGCTTCCCTCTACGCTCTCTCAGGGCTTTGGTCATTATGGATATGCAGTCCTCACACTCCGATGACGGATGAGTCGACCCCAGGTACCACAGGCAAATCCTGTGAGGGTCTGTCATGGACATCTTCGCACTGCAGTCACAGCATTTTTTGAAGCCGGACCTAGGAGTGGACAACACGGAAGACAAATACATTTGACATATTCACTCGAAGAACTAAAAATGATCGAAGAGGTATCAAAGATATTCCTGTCAAGAAACGAGGTGTACTGCACCCGAGGCGTAAGCGCAGAAAAATGGAACGGAGGCGAATGGGCACTGCACGGCTACATATACCTTTGGTGACGTGGACATCGAGATGGGGGCCTCCGAGGGACATCGAGTTGACAGGCATCAATGCACAGCACCCCCCAGCCCCCGCACTGCAACAAAAAAAAATCTGAAGCAGCAAAGCTGGATATTGGAAATTTCAAAGATGAGGAATTTGTGGGAGGACACAATACATTCGAAATCAATGTTTATTACCAAGTTCACAAACTAGCAGAATCACAGCAGACAGTGAAAATAACACAATGGAAATCAAAAGACGCATTAATAGGCAGCATTGAAACCACAAACGGAATACAGAGTAGACATTTCACACATAACTGCACAAGCATGACAACAGCCTTCACTTGCCACAAATCGAAGGACAAATTTATAGACCAGGTGACATCCTGGTAGAAGAGGTGATACTACATTAGTTGGAATTGTCTATGTATTTTGTATTTGTATTTAATTTATTAAGTGCTTTCACCAAGGCGCCACACAAGGTTAATTACAACAGTACAATGAAAATGATAATGATGACAAATATGTGCAAACAAGACTAAGTGGAGGAAAGAGAAAGAAGATTAACTTTTAATTGAGGGGGGCGTGGCTAACTGGCCATGGAATAGGACGTGCTGTGTGAGGAGCTCCTGATGATCCGACTCTATTTTTGCCAAAGTTACCTGCTGAAACTGCAACGAGCGCCTAGAACTTTGAGGGTCAGGCGTCGGAAGCCGCACGCCAAGTGAAGTTCGCTGGAGAAGTTCATAGCCCCGAGAATCGTGAGATATACATGTTTTTGTCGGTGTGACTGTGTGGCCGCTTCGACACCAAGATGGCGGCTAACAAAGGAGAGGCCTCCGAGGAGAAACGAAACTGATTCCCCGGACCTGCGGGACACGGCTGCAGTAAATTGCCTGGAGAAATAATACAATAGGGTGATATGGCGGAGTGGTCGAATCCATGACAGCGCCGGGCCTGACATACGCTAATGGAGCCTCGGCGATCTGACCGCAGGGGGAGATGACATTGGATGCTTGGGTGACGAGGCCTATGGAAGTTGAATGGGGAGTGTGAGGCCATAGCCCATCCGTAAGACAATTCGAAGTGCCATCTCGAATGTGAGTTAGGTGACCTGGAAGCCGGACCATTGTCGGACCGAGGACAGTGCAACAGCAGCACTAAGGCGGAGGCGTACAGGAGTGGTGGGCGGCAAGATAGAGAGAGCATCCACCAACATCACAGCATATCCGGACTACACGATACTGGTGCAGAGGCAAAGATACAGTTACGTAGCCGTCAAAAGGAGGCTGAGGGCAGCAGGATTCAAATACATGCTTCTGTATCCGGCACGATTGAAAGTGCTACATAAGAACAAAGCGCTATTTTTCGATACCCCTGAGGATGTTGTCACATGGCTGGACCTGCAGGGCTGCCCGGAACAAGAAGCGGATTGTGATCGGCAGGATCATACCGAATGAAGATCTAGTAAGGAGAAGGACCCCGATTGTATAGAGAAACTGTAACTAACTGAACCTTGTACACAATCCGAGCCTGGTGCTCAATTTGGACTGGAATATAGTGAGTGTAACTGTAATTGGTAACGGTTTGGGTATTGAATGCGTAATGTTTTTTGAAAGGAGCAACGGAACGCGGACGACCTACCCCAATAGACTATTAGTTTCAGCGGCCATTAGGGCGGCTTTATCCTACTGATCCCTGAGTAGAAGCTTGCACTAGGCAGGGCTAGATGTGGGGGTGCCTGAGATCCAGGAATGCAGCTGGGCAACGGTTGGGGAGGGTATTGTTGGGGGAGGGGTGGGTGGGAAGAAGGTTGGGGGATGGGAAGTTGAGTGTGTGTGTGGTTATGGGGAGTTTAAGTTTTGTTTCGAGCCTATTTGGAGGAATCAGTTTGTTGTACTTGCGGTGCATGAAGGGGCGTAATCGATGGAGGATCGGGAGGTTGCTTATTAACAACCTATGGGGGACCTCAGGATAATAACGTGGAACGTCAGGAGCCTTAACAGCTACCTGAAAAGAAACAAAATCATGATGTATCTGAAAAAGCAGAAAATAGACATCGCATTACTACAGGAAACGTACTTGACGCGGGATAAGTTGGACCTAGTTAAGAGAAAGTGGAAAGGGACCGTAGTGGGTTCGCCATACTCTGCATATGCCCGGGGGGTGTTAATCTGGGTGGCACCGCATGTCCCGTTCAAATCGATACAAGAGGTGGTTGAAACTGATGGAAGGATGGCTATATTGCGGGGGCTGGTGGAGAGTAGGGAGGTATGCATAGTAAACACGTATGCCCCCAACCAAAACACAGCAGCATATTTCAGAGCCCTGTGTACCAATCTTAGTACGTGTATAGGGAGCGCGGTGATCTGGGGCGGGGCCTTTAATTGTGTGATGGATCCTGTGGTGGACAGATCAGATGACAGGATGGGTAAGCCTAGCCCAGCGGCGAGAGCGCTGCGGATGCTGCTAACTGATTTTGGCTTTACAGATGCGTGGAGGATGAAACATCCCACTGAGAGGCAATACTCGCACTATTCAGCCCCGCACCAACTGCACACTAGGCTCGATTACGTCTTTGCTACAGCAGATGTGATGTCTGAGATTACTCAAATCGAATATAAGGCCAGGGTCCTCTCGGATCATTCGCCCCTGATCCTCGGATGGCAATATTGCCCCCCGAGGGTGAAGATCCCTACATGGCGCTTCCGAGCGGAGGCGCTCAAAGATCCAATCTTCAGAGAAGATATAAGGGAAGAGATTACTAACTTCTTTGAGGAGAATACTGGAAGTGTTGACTCTGCGGGCACATTATGGGAAGCTTTTAAGGTGGTGATGCGGGGGGCGGCCATTGCTAAGTCAAAAGGGCTACAGGGTGGGGTCTTGGCTGACCTACAGAGGGCGGAAACTGAGCTAGAAACAACGTTGAAGAGCGATGACGTAGACACGGAGCTGGTGCTTCAACTACAGCAACAATGTGCAGGGCATTGGGAAAGACTCTGCAATCTCAATTATAAGAAATATGTTGAGAGGCAGCACGCGGGGGGAGACAAGACAGGCCGCCTTTTGGCCTGGCTATACAAAAGCGAGACCCCCAGGCCTCCGATTAGGACCATTATTAGGGAGGACGTAGATGAGGTGGCCACTCAAGAGGGGGTTAACAAAGAATTTGTGGAATATTACACAGTGCTGTATGGAGATGATGAGATAGGCGACCAGCGCAACATAATCGAAACGTTAGAAGACATAAGGCTGCCCAAGATAAGCGACGGAGAGAGGGAGGAGTTAAATGAGCCAATCACGTTGGAGGAGTTAGAAGAGGTAGTGAAGCAGTTGCCTACCTGTAAGACCCCAGGGGCAGATGGGTTCCCCAGCAAATTTTATAAAGTATACAGAGAGGAAATCCTCCCCCCAATGCTGGACAGGCTGAATGAAGCGTTTGAGATAGGACGGTTGCCTGAGTCACTCAGAGAGGCAATCATAATACCGCTTCCCAAGCCCAATAAACCGGAGAATAGATGTAGTTCCTACAGGCCTCTGTCGATGCTAAATCAGGACAGTAAGATTCTCATGGCTGTCCTGCAAATCGATTGCGGAAAGTGACTGGTAGACTCATACATCCTGATCAAACGGGTTATGTCCCGAGCAGAAACATAACACACAACCATAGGCGACTTCACCGGGTGGTCGAATGGGGTAGTAAGAACGAGGGTGAGATGGCGATAGTGTCTCTAGATGCAGTCAAAGCTTTTGATTCGGTCAAGTGGTCATGGCTTTTGGCTACTTTGGAAGGGTATGGAATGGGGCCGTGCTATATCAGGTGGGCCAAGATGTTGTATAATAAGCCGCTTTCCAGGGTCCGAACTGGAGAGGTGATATCCGAAAGATGGCAACTGGGCAGAGGCACCAGACAAGGGTGCCCCTGGTCCCCGATGCTTTACATCTTGGCCCTGGAGCCTCTGGCAATATGCCTTAGGGCACAGTATGAGGCGATTGGCATTGAGGTAGGAGGGGAGCGACACTTGATATCCTTGTACGCGGACGATTTGTTGCTGTACTTGCAATACCCAGAAGAAAATCTCTTATACATACTTGAAGTGATGGAAAGGTATACAGAGTTGTCGGGCATCTCGGTGAACCCCCAAAAGTCTGTCATATTCCCATTAGGTAGCTACAAGGGGATCCCTGTAGAAGGACTACCGGTGCTACAGGTACCATGGGCAACTAGCTCTTTTCGCTATTTGGGCGTAGATATATATCACACGGTGCAAGATGAACACAGACACAATACGGAAGTAGCCGTCGAGAAAATTAGAAACAGTATGCAGTTCTGGGCAAGATTGCCCTTGGCGATGATGGGGCGGGGGGCTATGCTCAAGATGGTAGTTCTGCCCAGGCTCCTGCATTACTTTAGTAATATCCCATACATAATACCCAAGAAGTTTTTCAGTAAATTGAACAGCATGTGTAGGGATTTCTTGTGGCACGGTACCCGAAATAGAGTGGCATTTTGGAAACTGCAGAACTTTTATGAAAAAGGAGGTATCAGACTGTCCCATTTTGAGGTTTATTATTTGGCGGGACAGTTACAATATGTGGCTAAGTGGCTTTCTGACGAAGTGACCCCTGAGCACAGGGTGCTTGGACAGGACTGCGCCCCGTTTTATTTGAAGGAAATGATCTGGCTGTCAGAAAATGAAATGAGGGGGCATCCTGCGATGTTGAGGCTTGGATGGAAAATTTGGCGTAGGGCTTGTCGCCTAATGGAAGTCCCATACCCGTGCCTCCTGCAGATACCGCTGGTTGCTTTGACAGGAGGGGATGATCAGCTGAGGGCGATTATAAGGACCTACTGGGAATCGGTGGGGCTGGCAACGCTAGGCGATGTTTGGCAAGAGGGATCCATTAAGGAGTTTATAGAACTCAACGAAGAGGCGGGGCTACACACGGGTCAACATGTCACGTACATTAGATTGGTGCGGATGATTAAGAACACCTGGCCAGAAACAGTTTTGATAGAAGAACCAGATGCAGTTTTGGAAACAATGTATGATATATCTGAAGGGGGTCATGAGATCTCAAGACTGTATGAGATGGTGATGGCTAAGGTGGGGAAAGACTTGACGCATCTGAGAATGGACTGGGAGGTGGAAGTGGGGGCCCCGATGGAGGACGGGATGTGGGAGCTTGCCCTGGGTTACCACAAAAAAGTGTCTAGAAATGCCAGATTAAAACAAATTCAGCTGTATGTAACGCATAGGGCATACATGACCCCCTTGAGGATATCCAAGTTCCGAAATGCTGGAGTACAAGTGTGTCCTAAATGCAACCTGGAAAACGCTGACATGACACACATGTTTTGGTCGTGCCCGATTATTAGGTGCTACTGGGGAGAAGTGGCGCAGAAACTGGACGATAAAGGGGTTACTCTTGTCACAGACACGGCTTGGGCCTGCTTACTGGGCGGGTTCCCTAGGCCACGGAAACTCAAACATATTGAGAAACTGAGAAATCTGGCATATGTGCTTGCAAAACGTAGGATCGCCATGGGGTGGAAGAAATGCCACAAGCCTAAGGTGGATGTATGGTGGAAGGACTTACAGAAATGGGCAGAGGCTGAAACGGTGGCATGGCAAGATGCGAGTAGCCGGGCTGATGAGGGGGAGGTGGGCACCGTATTGGCCTGGAAAACGCTAATAACAGAATTATTTGGAGTAATATCAAATCCAACTGACTCCGAAGAGAACGAAACCCGGCCGCATGTGCCAAACATTGAAAGAGATTGACAAATAGGCTCACGGGGGGAGGGAGGGATAATGGGAGCAGTGACTACGATAACTTGATGTGTAATTGAACTATTATGATTATGCTGCTTGTTTGGTTTTTGTTGTTTTGTTTGCATAAAATCAATAAAAGAAATTAAAAAAAAAAAAAACTTAATTGAGAACGAAAAAAATTATAAGTAGAATAAGCCCAAATAGATCGCAGAAGAACATTGCAATGCTTAGGTGCAAGAAGTGAAAAATAATGAAATCTAGAAGAGACACAAGGTGGTTTGGGAACAAAGAGACAGAAAAGGGATTGGGAAAAAAGGGTACGAGAAGGAGAATAAAAATAAACAAGAGAACAAAGATAAGAGGAAACAAAGCCATAAAGAGCCTTGCATACAAAACACAGAAAGTGGAAAGTAAGATAGAGATCAAAAGAGAGCAGAGAAGCAGTGTTGCCGCCTTGAAGAAATCGGCATCGGAGGTTCACCTGGGTGGTTTCAATCATTTCTCACCAACCAGACACAAATACTTTCTCCCCCCACCCCCCATTTTCTTCTGCTCCTTTTCTTACCTGTGGCGTTCTGCAGGGTACAGCTATTTCTCCATTAGTCTTTAATACGTATTTGTTTTCACTAACATTCTAAAGACATTCACCCCTTTATTACTACCTACAATGGCATCATTTACTACAGTCTCTGGTACTAATGGTTCAAGAAATGACATACATGTACACACCACAGCCTACCACACTTCCTACAGGATACCTACCATATCCTTATCTATGGCATCTAGTCTACTACCGTCAGACAGTATCTGTCCTACCATCTTCTTACCTTCCTTCCACCTACAGGTGACCAAACATATTTGCCCTACTGTAATAGCGGCAAGCTACCCCCTGCCACTCACACCAACCTAATGGATCAATCTCTTCGCCTCAAGACCTACTCCCAACCAACCTTATCCAACTATAGTCAGGAACTCCAGACTTGATTCTAGATTCATGTCAGAAAGACCTCAACCAACTAACAGCATCCTCAAACTTAACAATAAATGAACACCCACCAATTTAAAAACAACTATCCCGAACAACAAAGTCTTTAATATTCCATCGCCTCGAGAAAACACCACTGCTACTACTAATAATTTAGATAGTACTACCTCGTCCATCAAAGGAGTGCTCATTAACGCCAGATCCTTGCCAGCTCATGCACTTGATATTGCTGATCTTATACCCAAGAACGACCTCGATTTCTTAGCCATAACCGAGAACTGGCTTCATGCTGCTGCAGGGCCTGTACTCTCACTCGACATACCAGAGGAGTATTCCATCATCAGACAAAATAGAGAATCTTCTAAAGGCGGCGGCATTGCCGTTATCGCAAAAACCTCACTAGGCATCATGTCCTTACCCAACCAAATATTCCATACATGGGAATTACTATTGATTAAGTTACACATCACAGCATCATGGACTATGACCATCCACCTGCTCGATAAACCACCAGGACCACTCTCCTCCTGAGGAAGACATCACTACACTTCTTACAGCAATCACCAAACTAGAGTCCCATATTATGCTATTAGGAGACCTCAACCTAGGACTGCACGACCCAAAAGACAACATTAGCTGAACTAGGATTCACACACTGCATTTCTCATCCTACCCACAACAAAGGGTAAACACTGGATTGGATCGCAGACATTAATTGCAACATTAAGATCCTCTCTAACACTCCCTGTGCCTGGTCTGATCACAATATTATCCTATTTACTATACAGGACAGCAACCGTCCTAAATACTGCAACCCTCTTGCACCGCCCACACTTATGAGGAACAACCGAAACATATCAGTAGAGAAATTAATCCCCCTGTTACAGCACATCATTAACCACTCTACCCACAACAATGACTCCTCCCTCTGTAGTAGATTTGTACAATAATACACTACTCAACGGCATCAACTCAATAGCGCCACTGAAAATGCTCAAAGCCAAACCTCGATCACACCTCAATACATGGTTCACCCTGCACCTTACAACCTTGTGCAAAAACAAAAGAACTCCTGAAGCACTATGGACAAGTCTTCCCACTACATTTAACAAAGATAAATTCACAGAAGCCTCCTGTAAAGATACCGGTAGGGGGTGTCTGTACTTCTGCTCTCTATATGGTAGAGGAAAGGCACAGAGGACCCCAGCCAAGATTCTCTATGTGGTAGCTATGGTCGAGCAATCAAGGCCTAGCTTCTCAGGAGGTGATGCAGGCTGGTTCTTAAGTACAATGTAGTTCCCCCAAGCACCCACAAAGGAATGTCCACACACTGTATTACTGAAAACACAGTCTTTATATAATTAATATTCAAAGGTATGTACACTATCACAATAACACACTTTGTACTCAGAAATCAACAATGGTAAATATATACAATTCTAAAGTGGTACCACCAATATTATCAGACCTCATTAAAGTGCATCAACTATACTGTTAGAATGTCACACAGATCAATAACAAGGAAACAAGCAATAGAGATAGGAAGGAAAGCAAGATGGTGGACACAATTGGCAGAATACTGGCCCGGTTACCTAGACACAGTTCTGTGCGGAGATCCCCCCACCTGGGCAACCTGTAAAATAAAGATATATAGCACAAGCCCAGTCCATATATTGCTCAATAGTCTTGTCCTCTCCTATAATGTTTTTACCCCCCCAATGTACCTGGTGGAGTAGAGTTCTTCGAAGAAGCATTGACGGATCCTTCTTGAGTGACCCCCTTTCAAGCAGGAGTCACGGATTGTCGAGAGGCGTCGAAGAAGGTGAACTTGGCGTCGATGAGAAGTTTGAGGGTGCCGAGACCACGGCATCGATCCAGGCGGTGCTCGTCGGCGACGTCCTGCGAGGATGAGGTGTGCGGGGCACGTCGGCGGTTGATTGTTCAGGACCGCAAAGAGTTTCTGAAGAACTGTGGCCCAGCAAGGGCATCGAGTCATCGAAGTCTTTGTGGTCTCTGGGTGGCGGGAAACCCACCGGCGGATTCTCCTCGGAGCATCGGCGGCCTTGACTTTCTCCGACAGGACAAAGCGGTTGACGTTGTGGACAAGGGAGTCCTTCGATTCAAATGTTCTTAGGCAAAGGAGCGGGCAGCTCCAGTCGGCAGCACGGCATCAAGTGTTCCCCGTGTCTTGGCAATACTACTTCGACGGGCCTCCAGCGGTTGCACAAACCTGCGAACCCTGGTGTACGGCAATGGACTTCGACAGCGGCAAAGTCCGTGTGCTTCACTTCGTTCTCCTCAGCGGTCCCGTCTCGGGTCGGCAGCCATTCCAGGGTCTGACTTCCCGGGAGCTTCGGCGAAGGTTAGCAGTGCTCGATGGTCCCTCAGAGCACGGGTAGAGGGCGCCTTACCAGGTCCTCTCTTGGATCAGTCCTTGACGAATTCGGCAGCTTTCAGATCAGGTCGAAGCAAATGCAACAGCAAGTCTTCTTCTTCCAGCTGGACGTCGAGGATCAGCAGTTCCAGTTACTCTTCAAGTGTAGACACTTCTTCTGAACAATTTCCAGTGGTGAGAGGTCCCCAGATATACTATCTTGTCTCTCATCCACACTGCTGGGTCGCACTCAGCAGCCAATCATACAGAAGGGCATTCATGCAGTCAGTCAGCCAATCAGGCACACAGTGCATTCAGGCGATCCTCCTCCCTCTCAAACACTCACAACAAGGAATGTGGATTGGGACAAGTACCCAGCCATTCAACACTACGCACTGCATTCAGGCCAGTTTTCAGGCAGGGCTGTCTCAGTCTTTGTCTCTCATACCAGAAACCAGACAGCCACAACAAGATGTGCATATTGGTCACACACTCCATTCACCCAGATCCCACCCACAGGGTGTACTCACAACATACAGTCACTGGGAAGGCTCCAGCCAGTCTGGACTGGACTTCACAACAACACCATGGGCCTCATTACAACCCAGGCGGAAAACCATGGTCCATGCCGGTAACTTACTGACTCCGCCATGGAGAAAGGGGGAATTACCACCCCATTACAAGGTTGGCGGGGCGGTAATTCCCCCTTCCTCCATGGCCCTTCCCCATTCCCATTCCCATTTTTGCCCCATAGGGCTCAATGGGAATGGGGAAGGCGCTAAGTATGGTACCACAAATTGCGGTACCGTACTTAGCACCAAGGTCCCTTTGCGGGTCCCTACTTTAACGGCTGGTGTAGACCAGCCGTTAAGGTCGGGTCCCGCAAAGGGACCTCGTAATCAGGTGCTAATGGGTTAACGCGCCGCAGCCTTTTACGGCGCCGTTAACCCATTAGCGCCAGGGACATAATGAGGCCCCATGTATGGAACTTCCACCCAACAGCCAGTCAGGGGGAAGGGACAGAGTCAGGGGGTTCCCAGGACTTTGGGAAAACAAGGGAACAGGCAATAGAAAGCAAGAAGTTTTCCATCAGGAATTAACTGATTCCAATGGCAGGGCCTGGGTACCCCAAAATGGAGGATACTCACAGCACCTTTCAAATTCAGCATGGAGCTGCCACCAGCCCATACCCTGCTCTGCGGGACACCCACAGGTGCCGAAAAACATACACTAGGGGCACAGGGTTGTACCCCCCCCACCCATGGGTACCATAAGGGTATCCCATGGGTCTGTTCACCAAACCAAAAGAGAGAGAGCTGCACCGCCAGGAGTCCCCCATGAACTCCTGTGCGGAAAACACGACAGAACACACGATAAAAAGGCAGTAAAGGACAAGGATACGGAGGCCCTGTCCCTCCGATGCATTTCCAGCATCACACCTCCCTCACATATAAAGCGGCTATCCACCAATCCAAAATTGACTCTCACAATAATAGAATACTCAAAGCAAAATCCAGCACCAAAGAATTATTCAATGGGCCTCATTATGACCCTGGCGGTAGCCGTGCCGGTAAAAACGGCACGGCTGCCGGGGGAGTTGTTTTCTTATCGGTGCCTGGCAATGGGGATTTACCAGAGCATTACAGCCCTGCCGGTCCCGGTAATTCCCCATAGCCAGGCGCCGGTAAATATTACTCCCCATTCCCATTTAAGTGCCATAGGACTCAATGGGAATGGGGAGTAATATTTACCAGCCATAGGACTCAATGGGAATGGGGAGGACGGTAGCACCGGCACCATACATAACGGGGCCAGTGCTACCATCATGGTCTGTGAGCGGGTGCCTCTCTGGCCACCGTGTCAGACCTGGAGGTCAGAAAGGCACCCGCATGTAGAATTCGGAGTATGCCAGTGCAGTAGCAATGGTGCCAGTAGCTTACCGGCACCGCTGTTCCCGGACCGGCATACTTATAATGAGGCCCAATATCCTTAGAGAGCTGGAATCACCCATACCTCCACCCGAGACTTACATCAACTACAGTAGTTGGTGTACTAATATACAGAAAGTGCTACTAGAAATAATAGAGCTCCTTGAAGCTAAAATTGAATAAAAAGAACTTAGCCTTGCTGCTGACTCCCCTCAATCTTCACCGTCCTCTGTAGAACCTGAGCCTCATACCCTGTTCAAGTTTTCACCTCTCTCCACTAAAGACGTTGAAGACCTAATAGTAAAATTGAAACCATCAAGATGCCAGGGGGACATTTGCCCAGCACAGATCATTAAAGAGGCAGCGAGGGACCTCGCACCCTTTATCACTTCAATACTCAACACCTCTTTTGAAACCAGCATAGTCCCAACCAATCTGAAAGACGCTTGGGTCCTTCCCTTATTAAAGAAACCTAACCTTGACCCTAACATCCCCACTAATTATAGACACACAGTTCCGTTCCTTCTGAAAATTCTTGACAGGGCAGCCTACCTTCAGATTTAGGAACATTTGGAATGCAACAACCTATTAGGCCTGCGACAATCAGGCTTTAGACCTAGACACAGCACAGAGACAGCCTTGATAGCTCTTAAAACACAAATGGACATCATAAAAGATAAAGGCAACCTAGCCTTCCTACTATTACGAAACCTATCGGCTGCCTTCAACTTAGTAAATCATGAAGTCTTATGCAACCACCTCACATCCGCAGCCCATTTTTCTGACAAAGCGACAGCCTGGATCCAGTCATTCTTGAATAATAGAACCACCAGAGTGTTGGCACCTACAGCATGGGCCGAGTCAGCACCAGTCACATGCGCAGTGCCCCAGTGCTCCTGCGTCTCCCCGATGCTTTGCAATATTTTCACAAAGCCTCTATTTGATGACTTAGACCATTTGGGTGTCTCCTATACGAACAATGGATGACACCCAAATTCTTATCCCTATCACTGGCGACTATCACACAGACTCAAAACTATTAAATTACATTTATCTAATCATACAAGCTTCATACAAGTGCAATTTGTGCACTGAATAACGATTTATCCCATGTATATTAAATCTTTTGATGGTCTTTTTGAAATATGTACCATTTTTTTATGAAAACTGAAACTGATGTTTAATTCTGTAGTATCAACTTTATATTTGTGAGATGTCTGTAAGTCGGATTTTAAAGAAAAAAAAGCATCAATTTAATAAAGATTTTGATGATAAATACTGTTGTTATGTGAATAGCCCACAATGGGGGCCTCATCACGAGTTCGGCAGTAATGCGGCGGTTTTCCTGTCGGACGTAAATAGCGCTAACGCCAAGGCCACCGACGGATAATCCACCAAATCATGAGTTATTGTGCACGCGCCCCGGGCCATGGCGTTAGCACAAATAGCGCGAAACGGTTCGAAACGGGTCGAACCCTTAAATCCGGCGCACCGTGCGCTACCGCCATATCGCGCTAATAGCGTGCACCATGAGCGCGTGCTATTAGCGCACAGGAAACGCATCACCGCCGGAATGGGAAACAAAGCGGCGGCCATCTTGGAAATCACAATCCATCGGATATCACAGCCCCTGGAAGCCATCCACGCCATCTAACACCAAAACATGTCACAGGAGCGCACTAGGGGCAAGACTGCCCTGGGCAGGGTGAGAAAGCCCAAATTCAGCGACCAGGAGCTGGCTGTACTGGTGGAGGAGGCTGAGACACATCATGAGGAGCTGCAGCAGCGCAAAACCAGTGGCCAGCGCAGAGCACAAATTTGGTGCAACATCAGCCAAAGGGTCACTGCTGTGAGGCGTGTGCCCCGGGATGGGGAGGATTGCTACAAGTGCCTCAACGACCTGCGTGTGCGAGTCCGCGGCATCCTCTCACAGCACAGGAGTGCAAGCAGGGGCACTGGAGGAGGGCCACCACACCACCCCCACCCAAACTCACACCTTGGGAGGAGAAAATGACTGCCCTGATTGATATTGGCACCATTGAGGGAATTGGTGGATCGGAGGCAGGCACTGGCATCGATCCAACTGCAGGTGAGTCCCACCCCGAATGCATGCAACTGAAAGTACCACACATGCAGACCCTGAGTGAATGAATGTGAAGAAATGTGTGTGAGGAACTGCAGACACCCATAAGTGAGCCCTACATCCATTGAACCGTAGTGCTGCCTAGACAACCCTGCACGTGCAGTTCATCAATGTCAGGGGAAGGGGATAGACATCCATAGCCATGGGACAGCTACGTAGAGTGTGAGTGTGCATGAATACACCCCCAAAACCCTGAGCGCAGTGCACCCCAACCACACATGCAATCTTGTCACTCAAACATTCCCATGCAGTGTACCTCCATACTCACTCACACCAAGCACCACATGGCGACTGAACAGAATGGAAGTTGAATGCGTGAGTGATACTGTCTTCAATCCCACTTGTTAGCATGAACTGAAATACACAAATGTAGGTAGCATTGAACTCAGACCACGCTCTGTGTACCACACAGGTACACGTCAAACCCAACGGGACGAAGATGATGGGGAGGAGGCCACACCAACACGGCGCCCACGGCAGCGAGCCTCCACCAGCACCAGCACCACCACCACCACCCCACAAAGAGGCTGCACGGAAGGGAGGTGACCCAGGGCACCCTCCACTTCACCACAACGCAGCCCTACCAGACTGCAACAGCACCCACATGCCCGCAGGGAGTCCACTGCCAGCTCGCCCCAAGCCACCAGATACAGCCCCGATGCAGAGGGACTGACCTGTGGATCGGAGCCCGACATGGGAGTGACACCTCCACGTGCACATCATGCAGGAGGACAGCATTCACCCGGAAGTAGTGACGCAGAAGGGATGGTCACACCACAGGGAACCCCAAGGCCAGGCACACAGCAAGCACAAACCCCACATGTGCATGTGCGTCGTGTCCGCACACCACAGCCGGATGAGGACACGCCATCATATGGCAGCCCTGAAGACCGGCACTCAGAGCCTGGCAGGCCAATCCAAGCTGGCGCCATGTCCCCATGCAGCCCCCCCCCCCCCCGACAGCGCACAAGTGGCAGGCCGGCACATGCCACACCAGGGGTGCCCTTCGTCACAGGGGCAGCAGTGATGGGCCAACTCAATGTGATTGAGGCCAAACAGGCCAAGGTAGAATCAATGGCCAAGGTGCAGAGCCGGCACATCAAGGCTGTCAGTGCATCTATACGCCATGGATGCAAATACATAGCATGTGACAATGCGCGCACATGCAGAGTTGTAGAGAAATGTACCGCTGCCCTGACAGGGTTTGGACAAAGAGTGAGGGAGCTGTGTGAGGTGGTGTCAGCACTTGCTGAGCAAACAAGGGAGGGAAACAACCTCATCCGACAGCACATGCAGGCAACCGGGTCAGTCCCTTCAACATCAACCACACCCACAGAGGGTTCCCTTGAGCCATCTCGTAGGCCCCAGTCTATGCGCCACCTGAGGTCACGCACACCAGAGGGGCCTGGAAAAGCAAAGCACTCATGACCATCCTAGTCGTGCATGGCATCGTTGTTGGTGCCCTGATAAAACACATGCACCTATCTGCACAGTTGTGGGTAGTTCACTGGGAGGAGGGGGATTGTGTGCTGGGTGTTCACTGGGGGGAGGGGGGATTGTATGCTGGGTGTTCACTGGGGGAGGGGGGTTTGTTGCACTGAAAATAAATCACGTTTCAAAAATCACAAAGCATGGACAGTAGTGATTGTTGAAAAATTCCATTTAACGTTGAAGTGACATCTGTTCATTTTACCCATCACCCGTGTTAGAAAAATACATCAATCAATCCCTGTCTGGCCAACCTCCTCTCCCTCACCCCAACCCTTTGTGCATGTGCAACACCTTCTGGCACGTCATCACCCTCACTCCCATCCTCAGGTGGCTGCACATGAGCATCAGGGGGCAGTGGCACATTTCTGCGACAGCAGATGTGCAGCATGGCACATGTCAGTACAATCTTGCCAACTTTTTCTGGTGCATACATCAATGCCCCTCCCGTGCGGTCGAGGCACCGGAAGCGTGCCTTCAGCAGTCCAAATGCCCTCTCCACGCGGATCCGTGTATGAGCATGGGCAAGGTTGTATGCCCGCTCCGCTGCTGTGTGTGGTTGACGCACAGGGGTCATGAGCCACGTGTACTGGGGATATCCAGAATCACCTGCAGGGGAGAGAAAGCCGGTATGGGGACAAGGTAAATCCAGTGGGTTTACAGAGCTCAGTCATCAGTGACATTTTGCCATACTTGTCATTAGGTCAACAACATTGTGGAGTGTGCTGTTCAACGAGCACAATTGAATCAATGAGGTACTCTCAACTTGGTACGCATATGTTTCAGGATGTAACTGTACTCATTCACTTGTCACTGGGTAAGGGGGCCCTTCCATCTACTTCTGCATGACAGAAGTGGCTGCCTCATGTGTCATTGCCATTCCATTTGGCTGCAGTTGCATTTGCTGGTTGTCACTATTCTGTACTGTTCTCCATGCATTTGCTTGGCCATTCTGGGGACAGTGTTTGTGGGATGTACATTGCCATTACTCAGTCTGCTCATGTGTGGTGCATTTGTGGATGTGGCAAGTTATGGGTTACATTTGCATTACTGTTGGGTGGGCAGGGTGGGATGTCTGTACTGTGTCAGTGTTGGGAGCCATAGTGCTACTCACACAGGAGGCTTTATGGTGGTGGGCCTTCCATATGTCACTGTGCTGCCACATGTCTTTTACATCCTGAATGGGTGTGTTCTGCTGTGCTGGACATGTCCAAGGTTTGTCGTGCAAGTTGCTTGAATGTGAATGCTGCAGTAATGGGGCTTCCTATTGGGAATTATGGATTTCATTGTGTGTGACCAGCCCCATCAGTTGTGGATTGACATGCATTATGGTATAGATTTCTACTCACCCAGCAGCCATGTGTTTTGCCCTCAGTGCCTTTCCATGTATGCTGGCAGGGCACTGTTGCGCAGGACCATGGAGTCATGGGTAGATCCTGGGTAGCGGGCACAGCAGTGGCTGAAGGTGAGGTCAGGACCACCTGTCATCTGTACATGAAGGGAATGGTACTGTTTCCGGTTTCTGTAGACTACCTCATGTGCCTGGGGTGGTACGAGTGCTACATGTGTGCATTCCAGGGCTGCTATTACATTCGGGAACTGGGCAATGGCATAGAATTGACCCTTCAGCTGGTGCACCTGTGCCTGTGTGGCTGGCAATGCGATGTGCTCATTCACATGATTCAACAGTGCATCGAGCACCTGTCCCAGCATGGCACTGAATGTGAACTGGGCCATTCCATGCATCATGCAACGGTATGTTGGTAGCTGCCAGTCCCAAGTAAATGAAGCACAGACACTAGCTTCACTAGCGGAGGTACTACTGTGCTGGTGGCTATGCGGCTGCCGATGTCAGCCTGGATTGTGTCCAGCAACTGGGTGATGGTTGCCCTGTCCAGCCGATATTCCGTCACCAACTGGCCATCAGTCAGGGTCCAGGGTGTTGGCCTGACCCTGGGGATGGCTGGCTGCCTTGCTGGTGCTGCTCTCCTCCTCCTTCTCCTCATCCCCACCACCCCCTGCACTCCCAGGGCCCTGGCCTGGTTGGCTGGCCTCTGTAGCTCCAGGCGCAGCAGGTAGAAGTCCAGATCAAGGCTCCCAGCTCTAAATGGCAGCATGGTGTTGGGGAGGGTGTGTTCTGCATGGGTGGGTCCTTTGTAGGCCTCTGAATTGCATTGGTTTCACCTGGGCCCTTATTGCTGTCTCCTCCCTGCTCCTACTGGTGTAATGGTGTTGGGGAGGGTGTGTTGTGCATGGGTGGGTCCTTTGTAGGCCTCTGAATTGCATTGGTTTCACCTGGGCCCTTATTGCTGTCTCCTTCCTGCTCCTACTGGTGTAATGGTGTTGGGGAGGGTGTGTTGTGCATGGGTGGGTCCTTTGTAGGCCTCTGAATTGCATTGGTTTCACCAGGCCCCTTATTGCTGTCTCCTCCCTGCTCCTACTGGTGTAATGGTGTAGGGGAGGGTGTGTTGTGCATGGGTGGGTCCTTTGTAGGCCTCTGATTTGTAGGCCTGGTTTCACCTGGGCCCTTATTGCTGTGACCTGTGTTCTGTTACCTCCAGCTTTTTGCAGGGGGTATTTTCAGCGGATTATCTGCCGCTTTTCTGGTGCTAATTGCGCCTACGCCGGACTCGTGATTACTGTTGTTTTAGCGCGAATGGTTACTGGCGCTTTTATAGCTGACGCTTGTATAGCCGGCTGTACTTGTGCCGGCTGTAATGGCGCCGGCGGTATTTGGACTTGTGATCCGACGGACCCTTAAAATCGGCACTGATAGCGTTACCGCCGATTTTAAGGGTTACCGCCGAACTCGTGATGAGTCCCTGAGTCTTCATTTTCAGCCCTCCAAAGTGGCCAATGGTCCTTTTTTTTGGAATAATTTAGACTAAACATTGGTTCCGTCAGAGATTTTAAAGATGAAATTAGCAGATTGAGCAGTGTTAGAGATATGTAAAGAAAAGGAAAGAGAGGGGTCAAAGATGACACCTACATTTTGAGCAGAGGGAGAGAAAGGAAGAAGATAAGGTGGTAAAGAAGATCAGGTGGAGAAGAAACAGGAGAAGCAAAAGATGGAGGAATGAAAACAATCTCTGTCTTAGAGGGCTTTAGATGTAAAAATCGGGTGCCATCCAAGACTTCAAAGCGAGTAGACAAGACGAAACAGTGATATTAAGTGAAGAAGAAAAGGAAAAGAAAATTTGTCATCCACAAAGAAATGACATGAAAGATTAAAAGAAGAAATAAGGTCAGACAAAGGAATAGTATAGAAACAGAAAAGAAGAGGACCAAGTATAGAACCTTGGGGAACACCATATAAGAGTGGATAGGATGGAAAAAACTACCAGCCCAATAAACAGAATACGTGCGGTCGGAAAGATAAGAAGTGAACCAACAAAGAAAAGATTCAGTTAAACCAAGAGTTGAGAGAGAAGAATAGTATGATCCACAGTGTCAAAAGCAGAAGAAAGATCCAAAAGAATCAGAATCAAAAATTGCTTAATATGCCTAGTCAAAAGAAGAGAATTAGAAACATACAATACAGCAGATTCCGTGGAGTTGGCAGGACGGAAACCCGATTATAAGGGAGAAATAATAGAGAGAAGATGAAGGAAGAGACTTGAGAATAAACAACTCGCTCAATAAGTTTAGCTAAAAAGAGAAGCAAAGAAATAGGACGGAAATTTGAAGGAAGACACACATCCAACAAAGGTTTCTTACGAATGGGAATAACAACAGCATGTTTAAAAGAGGATGGAAAAGAAGCAGATTTAAGTGAACAGTTCATTAAAGAAGTAAGATAGGGACTCAAGGAAGGGTAAATAGATGGAATTAAGGCAGAGGGAATAGGATCCAAAGGAAAAGCCATTGGGTGTGCCCTAATAAAAAATACAGAGGCATCAGAATCAGAGGGAGGGGGAAAAAAAGGAACAGAGGAAGGGGAGAAGAAGAAAAGGATGAACGAAGGCAAGTGACTTTAGAAGTGAAGAAATCAGCAACATCTATAGCATAGAGGGAAGAGTGTAGAAGCCCGCTAGATGGCTTTTGCAATGAAATTAGCAATTCCGGACTCGAATGCCAATAAAGAAAATTCCACATCAAGCACCAGATACAGTGTCCGGAAGAGATGACATTTCTTATTTACAAAATAAAGAGCCTGTATGCGAAAAACACATACAAGCTTGGGCATCAGTGGCGGGTCCCCATACTAACCATATTATTGCAAAGCAAATGAGAAAGTATTACCCAATATGGATGTGGCTGTAAAGGGGGTTAGTGTTAGATACCTCACAATACATGTGGATAGGTCACAGTACAGAGCAGGGGCAATGTGAAAGTGGTTGCACAGATCTACCAAGTAGAACCTCTTGAGAATAGTATAGGACCACAAGCCGCCCTTGCCTGGCAAGTTCAGCTCTTTGTGGGGATGTGTTGCCATTGTCCTACAAGGGCAATGAGACTTGGATGAGGAACACAACTTTAAAACGCAGAACTGTATGTGTCAGTACATCGATTCACACGTCACATGGAGGAGAACGCCTGTGTTTGTCTGTGTTGGAAATGTTTTATCTGCAATGCCAGTGCCCAAGGACACAAGACACTAAGCTGCTGCAGGAGCCAGCTAGTGTCAGTATTGTGAACGTTCATCAATGCAATTCCTCTTTATTTTGGAATCATAAGAACTCCATAAAAGTAATAAAATGTAAGCAATCATATACAATCCTGCAACAAAACAAAATATAGCAAGACCAAGGAGGTGAAGAACCTGCTGAAAATCTACTGCTCACTCTGATGCAGCAAAACAACAGTTAATGGGGGTCATC
Source organism: Ambystoma mexicanum (assembly GCF_040938575.1). Lineage (NCBI taxonomy): Eukaryota > Metazoa > Chordata > Amphibia > Caudata > Ambystomatidae > Ambystoma > Ambystoma mexicanum. The sequence goes on from NC_090936.1 coordinate 830,431,400, forward strand.
ACAAATTGGGCGGTATCCTGGCAGTAAATTCACCGGGATACTGCCCAATGCAAATAGCGTTACCGCAAATGGGTCTGGCACTATTAGCTCCAGATCCCGAGTTGCGGCAAGGCTGTAAATCCCCATTTTATTCAGGGTCTATAGGACTCTATGGGGCATTTGCGATGCATTTACTGCAGCGCAATGTGTCGCAAATGGGCGGAAAGTCATCAGATTTACCTCCAGATCAAAGTTGGAGGTGAATCTCCCAACTTTCCTCCCACACTCGGTATTGGACAGAGCAGTAATGCGGCAGTATTAGCATTACCGCCACATCTCTACCGCTCCGCCAAACCCCTGTTGAGGCCCACTATCTCTTAACAAGGATCAATGTGAAACAATGAAATAATATAGAGCAAACTGCAAGCCCAGAACACTGCTACAAAGTGGGTCTAAAGTGAAGCACATGCCGGCAGATAACACATTGTTGATGAGACGAAGTGTGTGTGAGCATATGGGGGGACTGAATTGACTAACGTGTATTAATGCAGATGAAGCATGGGAGTGCACATGGGCTGTCCAGAAATGCAGCCATCAGTGCTGCTGATGTGAGTAAGGGCTAGTACCTCCAGACACCCACCCATCTCCTGCAGGTACAAGTGAAGGAGTAAGGCTACACAACTCACTGTAGGGACTACTGTACTACTAGTTCAGTGTCCCCTTTCCTCTACACTTACGGGAGTTCCCTCAGTGCAGGACTGGAGCCATAGCAAGCCCCGCAGCACTCCCCCTTGAAGAAATAAGAGAGAAAGCAGGAACAGGCCACAAGCTGGTAGCCCGACAAGGTCCTGAATGCCCCCTCCTAGGCTCCTTCCCATCAGTCCCTGAACCGGAAGAACATCAAACTAGTTTTAGGGAGGTGTAGGGCAGGGCAATGGTGGAAGTGGGACATTGGATTAGGAGAACAGTAGTCACTACAGTGAGATCACTTTTCCTTAGTCCTACGTCCCATAACCTTTCCTCTATACTTATGGGAGTGTATAAAGCACTATTCTAACCGAGGGAGGATGGACATTGGCTGTTGTAAAGATATTCCTTAGGACTACTTGTCCAAATTGGGCATCAGTCCTAGAGCTGGATTCCAGTGCATGTTTGCAGAAAGCTAAAAGGAAGGACCATGTTGCTGCTTTGTATATAGCATGGCAGGGCACATGACACTAAACGGCTATTGTCATACTTTTTTCTGTTAGTCAAATGGGCATGCATGCATTGAGGAGGAACCTTAGCCTCTGTTTGGTTTGTGTGAGAAATGCAAGAGACTTTCCATCTCGCTATAGTGGCTTTAGCCGCCGTGCCTGGATGTACCCGACCAAAGGTGACAAATAATCTGTCCGAGAACATGTGAGTCCTATTCCTCTTGAGATAAAACCTCAAGGCTTTATGAACATCTAAGTAATGTAGAATATGATCTGTTACTGATTATGGGTCTGGAAAAATACAGGTAGAGTAATTTACTGGTTTATATTGATACCACCTTTGGTAAAGAACAAAGGATTTGTCCGTAAGACTACAGTGGCTCAGTGAAAAGAGAGAGGAGGTTATTCAATAGCCTGTAGTTTGCTGATATGACCGGCTGAGCCAAGTGCCACCAGGAAGGCCATCTTCCAAGTAACCAAGCGCAAGTCAACTGATGCTATTGGTTCAAAATACTTGTGCATATTCTGATCCCAGTTTGCAATGGGGCATTATGTCAGAGGAAACAGATGGAGAAGACCCACAAATAGGTTGTCAAAGGAGACTAGCATGTCATTATTTGAGAAGAACGCTCCATAGATATGTTCTTTTATGATGAGACTTGAGTCCCCAAACAAACAAGATTTGAAAAAAAGGAAAGGATGTCATCTATGGATGCCTGTGAAGAATGGTTTAACTTTTCCCAATATTCAATAGCAAAAAGAAAAGCCATTTGACTTTTGTTGGGATTGAGTAGAAGGTTTCCATGATACCCTCATTACCACAGGGTTATCGTTCGATAAACTCAAGTGGCCATAGTTCAATTTCTTAGTTGCCAGAGCACCACCCTAAGCAATTGTGGGAAGAGTTATTGCTCCAACCCCTCCTGCTGGTGAAGCAGATCCAGAAGAAGGGGGAGAAGGAGAAGTGGTCCACTTGGCATTAGCACTACATCTGATAACCAATGCCTCTGTGACAAATGGGTGTCTCTCAGGAGATCTTTGCAACCATTGAAGACTTTGAACTTCTGCAATACTGAGGGAGAGGTGGAAATGCATGTCCAAATAGGTTGTTCCATGCTATCGATAACACATCTCAGAGTGACCTTTTCCCTCTCCCTTTCCATGAGGCATAATATCAACACTTGCTGTTCAGTTATGTCGCATATAGATATACCGGCGGCAGACACCTGGAGGTAAAGTTCTCCCAGAGGACATACTCGCACAATTCCCATTTGTGATTGTACCCTTGTATATTGTCTGTTCACAACTAGATGAGCCGCCTATATAATTATGATTTTGGTCAGTGCCCACTCCCATATGCACACAACTAGAACGCCAATCATGTGCCTCCCTGCTTGCTGATGAAAAACTTCACTACCACATTGTCTATCAGTATAAGGCAACTGCAGTATTCCATCATCATCAAAAAAGCCGGGAAGGCAAGAAAGGCTGTCTTCAATTCCAGGAAATGTATGTGTTCCTGGAAGTCCTCCTCGTTCCAAATGTCATGGACATGGAGATCTCCCAAAGTAGTTCCCTAACCTGGTAGGGATGAGTCTGTGATGGTAAATTGGTTATGAGGTTCCTCAAAGGGGGTGTATACACAGAGGTTCCTGTGATCTGCCCACCACAAAAGATCCTTGGTTAGGGGGTCAGAAGCCTGAGTCCAACTCGCTGCCTAGTGAAGCTGGTTGTGGCGCATCCACAATCTGGCCAAGGGCACTGGCAAAACACAAACCACCATCAGACCCAACAGACAAAGAAATCAGCAGCATGCAGTCATTTGCGGATGAGACAAGAACAACAATGTTACTTTGCCAAAGAGATTATCCGTGTTTCTGTAGGAAAAACGTTGTCTAGAGCTGAATCCAAGAGGTAACCTATGAACTCCAACCTCAGCATTGGAATGAGTTTGAATTTCTTTATATTGACAGATAGACCTGGTGAGTACATCAGGTCGAAAAGGAACTGTCGGTGGGAAGACGCTTGGACTGGGCACTGTATTCTGATTAGTCATTCATCCAAGTAGGAATATAGGTGATTGCCGATCGGGCGTAGGAACGTCTCCCCTTCCAGGTCCTTCTACTGCTGCCTAAGCAAGACCCTGCTTGCCTGCCTCCTCAGCATGTGAATACCAATCTGAAAGAAATCGTCATACACTTTCTGTATCCTATGAATGTGCAGAGCAGAATAATTTGCAAGGAACTTGCAACATTGTATCTGCAGTAAGGGAAAGCTTGGGTGGGAGACACTAGTTGGTCATCTCTGTGTCATGAGAGATAACCTCAGCTGTGGAACTGCTAACTTGCAACATTGTAGCAAGCACAAATCTTCAGCACTCACAGAGGGTCACACATGAAGAAACACATGTTTGATACCACGGTCAAAGAGTCACAAGTTTTCAACATTATATCATGTCAATTAAATGGACTTCGGATGAACCGAAGAGTCTCTCTTCCCTTGTTACAATTTTTGGTTGACTTATAGTGACAGTGTCAGGCTCTATGATTATAATTATAATTATTCTTTTAGAACACGCTTAATTTCAGGGAGTGGTTTCTAGGCGCAGGATCAGGATTTGAACCGGTGTTGTGCTGCATTGTCTTGCTTCCAATACAAACGCATTGCCCGTGAGCTATCCTTCCTCACCTCAACTCTAGCAGGAGAGGGGATGCCTTCAAAGTGATTATGTGGCAGTCCCATTCCATTTGCCATTGATCACAGAGGGCAACCATGGGATTCTCCCCATATGTCCCCAGGCCCTATCACCCACTGGCTCAGGGAGCCACATGGCCCTCTGAACCATTCGTTTGTCACCCCTTACAGCCAAGCAGTGAATGTCTTAAGAAAGAAGAACAATTAAAGCTGTAGCTGTTCCATGGTCCAGAGCCATGGTGCATTTTTGTGAAAGTGCCTGTTCAGACAGTTCGCTGTTGCATGGCTTGGATTTCCTTTTGAGCAGAAACCTTAGCATGTGACAAGACAGAATGTTCTGCTTTTGCTAGGTGCATGTTTCAGTTGAAATGCACAGTGCTCATCTTGTCGTACTACCTTTATTTAAATATTCAATTGCTTGATATTCTGAAAACAACACACATTATTTCTCAATTGTTGTATATTTTGAGTTTTTTAAGTTCCTGCTTGAAGGCAACGCTGTGCAATTGAAACGCATGACCTCTGAGCCGGGTCACACCACTGATAATTTTGCAATGTTCATGCATGCACGTCTGATATACCACAACAATGCTTTGCACATGTTTATAGTGATCTAAGATTCGTACATTACATAAAGAATTACAAATTACCTTTTCTCTAATCTCTGGTGCATGATGTTTTCCCCAAATTGCCAAGTTTTGCAATATACCATGTTAATGCAGCACATTGTTTTGGGGGGGATACAAGAAAGCTCACCATTAAAATACAGCCACCAAAACAGACAATTCAGAAATTAAAAAGGCAAGCACAATCCTGTTCCTCGCAAGGATATGGGGTTAATTGTACATCCTTTTGGGTCCATTTTGCAGACTTAAAAAGTGAAGGCTGTAGTCTCCTTTTCAGACAGTATGTGGATTGTGGGTTCTGCATCTAGTCAAATGGACATTGAAGAAGTAACACAGTTTCCTGTTTCTGTACATATGTTCTCTTTTATGTGACGGCATGAGTCAGTTGTGTATGCAATCGACTGCCACCACCACGATTGGGAATCTTGCAATGCTGCATAAAGCTGCTTGAAATCTGACCAATTCTGTGGGTGCATGGAGAGATTAATGAATGTATGCATGTGTGCATTTGGGTTGTCTCAAGAATCGCCAAACTCGCCTTGTGCACATGCTTTGTGAGGCAATAAGAATCAGACCATGCGGGCCAGGTTCTGAGTTGTGGCAAAAACTGGAGTGGAAATTCAATATTCTCCTCCACCAGTTTAGAGCACCACCATGAAGAGTGACAGGATTGGAGGGGAGCTGTTGTGCTTTCCAACTGCAAAAGCTCATCAACTCTTTGCACCAGTGTCACAACGAGGATTTCTAAAAAGTCTGCCACTTATTTGCTAATGTCTCATTGAGCCTTCAGTGCATTAGAAAAGTGGTGTTGACATCCAGGAAAAAGCCTAGCTTTTAAAGGAAAAACTTTTTTAGAAAAGCTAACATTTTACAGGTGCTGTATTTGAACTCCTTTTTTTGTTTTGCTATAGGTGGCACGGAAAGTACTACCTATTAGCCTGTCACCTTATATTGAGATCAGCCTTAAACTGGGGAGTGTCTTCCCACCCCCAATAAAGTATCCCTGCAATACTCACTTAAGTTTGTTAGTGCTGTCCATACTGAAGACTAATATAGAGCTGCCTAAATGACCCTCCCCCCGCCCCTGTGCCCACAGTGAGCGAGGAACTAGGCCGGGGTATAGAAAGAATATATTTTTATTATAAACTCAATGAATAATAACTTTATTCAATCACAGCCACCACCTTCTTTGTGCAAGAAGAAAAAACAGGTTCAATTGGTTCAATTACAAAACACACTTGGTCTACATTTACATTTGTCTTACAAACATGGAACACAGGCTAAATAAAATGTCAAAACTCTTTTGCCGTGTTCGCACCATGTTACCTGGGCAATTGGTGTTTTTTTCACAATTACATGAAGACGATAGCAGTGATTATGATCAAACCTTACCACCAGTTATGTGGTACATTTAGCCACTATTGTCCCTAGTTTCAGCTTCTTCCCACTTTCTGGGGCGCTGTGATCACTTTTTGGCTAGGTACAAGAGTTCTGAAATTTCTGACTTTTATTCAAATTACCCCTGCAGAACTGCCTTGACATTAGCTTTCATGCAACACCTCAATGGCTTTTCTCAGCCTCAAGATGATGGAGACAATCACAAAAGCAAAATACAATAGCAAAATACATGACACATATTCTCTCTCAAATTCCACAGCTAGTTTCACTTTAGCTCTGAGGAGTTCTGTTCTTGGAACCCACGTGACAGAGAGTCTTTTAGGCAGCAATGTTGACAGTGTCTGCAATAAATCCTCCAGCCTTTGTGCTTTGAAAGTTAATGGGCTGCTGGTCATAAATAGTTGGGGTGCATCGGCCACACAGAAATCTCCCATTGCAGATAAGGAGCCAGGCCAGCCCTGTGATGCCATGAGGCCATGCTGACATCTGGCACTTTGTCCTGTTATCTGAAGCTGACCACAATTTTGAGCTATCACTGTCAAGCAGTAACATCAAAGTCACTCTGCGAAGGGCCTGCTATCATTATTTTAAAGCAGTCTCCCAAGAGGTAATGTCTTAATTGCAGCTGATAACAGCTACTGATGAAATAAAAATGTCATAACCAAGTGCAACATCAGCCACTTTATTTATAAGCAGTGTGTGTGTGGCTTTGCAGCTGAAGTATTATTAACAACATGCACCTGAAGTCCTGTTTATACAAATATAAGCCAATATAAAGATGTATAAACCTAAACAGAATGGGACTCTTTGCTATTGGTATTATTAAAATGTTAAAAACGGGCCTTCACTTAGCATAGCAGTGCTTTGTATGTCCGTCTGGTAGGGGATGGCATACCTGTTGGAATGGCACACCAGATTGCAAAGATGGCACAATCATTCTGCTAAACAACCTATTTAGTGTCAATAGATACCATTGTTTATTTCCATTTTGCATTTGGTGCCAATGCATGCGTGTCTTTCAGCACCTTTTTCAAACTGATACACACGCCAAATGCAGATGGATATACACAGGGACTGGGACATAATGTTTAGGAAGGACACAAACACTGAGAAATACTGCTGAAAAATCTAAGAAAAACATGCTAACGATGACAGAATGTTATGAAGGTACTAAAACCAACTGACCTCACTAGCACAAATCGAGCACGAGTCAACATACAACCAGCTTTAATCTGCTCTTTCTTGGAAACCACATTCTTATGGCACCCACAACCACTGTGGCTTTGCTGGACTTTCAACATGTTTTGTTATTATGACAACACAATGGTGCTTAGTTTATCTTCACATTGGAATGAAGCTCAGACCTACTGTGTGTAGAATCAGTGGCCACCTGTCTCTGTTCCACAACAAAGAACTCATCAAAGGGTCATTCCCAAATCATCGCACTGCCAGCCACTGATGACCATGACATGCCTCTAGAACTAACTGAGCTACCTTATTAACTAAATGTGTCTTTTCTGAAGTATAATATTTGGAATCCGAGTACTGTTTTTGATTAAATATAAAATAAATGTCTTTAACGCCTAAATATTCAGTAATATTATCACCCCCATCCATTAAAATTGTGAAGGTGTTTACGATATCATTGTAACTAACCCCTGCTTCATTTCCAATTAAATGATTTAACTACTGTGTGAAATGCCCCTTTTAATTGTGGACATTTCAAATTGTTTAATTTTTTACTAGCCATATGCATCAAGGTATCTTTCCTGCAAGTACATGACACTGTATTGAGGGACATTCATTTGGGTAGTCCAGTTAATCCAAACACATCTGTACTTGTGTTTTGCTTTCAGAGCTTGCAGCGTGAAGCCCCTTAATGGGATGCTTCATGGCTTTCTTCTGTTGATATCAGAAGTGTCCATTATTCAAAGCACGTGGCATAGGTTTTTCCAAACCACATTTTCAAATACAGTGGATTCTGAGCTATCAATTTTTTAGATGCCCAATGGGATTAGAAGTAGACACTTGGTGTTTATTATAGTAATGGCTATTAGGGAGCAGTGGCAGGATTGCCTACAAGCCAAAACTACTGCAATGAACATTGAAGATAGGGGAGTGATGACATGTAAGGCTGGATGAATTGTCAAAAAATGGGAGTGCACAGTGTACAAAGGACCCTGAGTTTTTTAGACAACTCAGGTAATTATTGCATTGAGACTGAGTGGCACTTGAGGTTCTGACATTTGGGATAGAGCTCTTAGATAACTCAGTATCAGTGAATGTACGTGGGCCATCACTTACAACTCAATATGGTCGGCCTTATGGGAACCCATCATATAATAGAGAGCCTGTGCCTTGCAAGAAATAGGCACAACGGTACTGGGTATGTATAACAGAATAGTGGAACCAGCACTTTTGTCCACTTTAACATTAGTTGTATCTGAATAATAGATAGATGTCTGGAGACTCAATTGGAGAATTACATTGACAAAATGAGTAATAGAGGGTGCATAGCGTAATACACGTTGGCCACATATTTAAGTGCAAAATATTTTCTGACTAGTCTTAAATCACAACAGGTCAAGGCAGGCAATTGAGAATGTAATGTAATCATTTGTAGATGACTGCCACCGTACAGATCCGCTTGCAATGCAGGGAAGTAACACCGAACCACGTGGTACGGCTCGCAGCCTCGAACGCTTGCTACAGAATATAGATTATACCTTTAACAGTAGCGGTACTGTGGTATTAGAGAGAAGCTAGTTTTTAAATTGATTCATTTCCAGTGAAATATTTCGGCAATTTGAATTTGGTACTTTTGCTAAAGAACGGCCACAGTCTGCCACCTACATGGCACATGGTATTCGCACGCAAAGTTTGATAAACCACCGACTAACTCCAAGCCCCAAGTGTCTGGTACCGTAGAAAATTCTGCTGTTATAAAGGGGCCAATTATTGATTTGACTAGGGAGGAACTAGAACATGCGTTAGCTCGCTCACATTATTTACATTTTAATATCTCTAATCAGGCAAAGGAAATAGTACATAGATTTGCACAGCAGCACAGGCAGTTAGGGTAGCCCCCATGGGGGATGGGGGGGTCTCACGCTCCAGCCTATATAACTCGGGCTGCAGCTAATTACTCCTGTGGGCAATATGGTTGGGAATAGGATGGGGCACACCATTGTGAGTATAGCTGCTGTGGCCTTAGTAACTCCAGTAGTTTGTTTGTTGAGCTGAAATGTGGCAGGTGAGGCTTATAAATTGGTTGATCTAGATTGGGTAGGCTGGTTAAAAACCTTCGATATACTATGTCTGCAGGAGTCATGGCTACCGGAAGAACTTTTATTAGTGAAGCACTTCCCAGGATACTGGGTTCAAATTCTACCAGCCAGAAGGGAGGGCTCTTGCCACCCATGCAAGGGTTTAGCCACCATGGTAAGCCGTTCTGGCACCGGTACACATTCCCTCACAAACGGACCAACATCTCTGGATATTTATTACACAGGGCAGCTGGGGGACTCAAAACTCCTTATTGGGAACATTCATCTACTCCCGAAGGAGGAATGAAATAATATTTTATCCTCTAATGGACGGCTGTCGGACTGTCTATTAAGGGTAGGCGACTCTAGTATACTTAATCTGGGTGATTTTAATGCTAGACTGTCAACCTCGCGGGCATCCCCTGATAGGCTCCTGCTTGAAGCTGCCTGTAAAATCCCAAGGCGTAATAAGGTTTTTACAGAGTGCTCGGTTAGATGCTTTTTTAAATGCGACTATGATGGTCGAATTGAATGGGAGCGTACAGGGCGATGAACCTCCAAGATCTACTCTCTGCTAGACTATGGTCTGGTTGATTGTTATTCTTTCGGGCGTGTGAAAAGCGTGGAGGTTAGTCTATGACCGGACAGTGATCATGATCTATTAATCATTGAATGGACTGGAGTGCCTTTAGGGACTCGACCAAAGCTCTTGACAACAATTAGGGATAAGCTATCTATTGTTCACTATCCGGAGAAGTTATCGAAAGAAAGGACAGCTGAAATTTTGGAAAGCCTACACCCAACAAGCGACGTATTTCTGGAACAATTATTTGGGGATGACCCTGATGCCTCTGTAAAGCTCAGTCTGAAATTGCTGTCCTGTGTCTGCACCCGGCTCCAAAATATACCCTGGAAAAGGACGAAAAGGAAAAGCAGGAGTTCACCCTGATTCTCAGTGGTTTTATGCAGAATGCAGTAGGGCTAAGTTTGCTTTATGGGTTAACGCAAGGGCCTACAACATCACAGCAGGTTCTAGGAATGTGGCCAAGAGGGAGTATAAGAATCATTTGAGCCAAAAGACGAAATTATTTTAGGAATCCCAATAGGAAAAACGTGACGCCACTATATATGATAAAGACACAAAGGGTTTTTGGAATTTGGTATTATGTGGCTTTCACGAGGGTATGCTTAATTCAGTTTGCCCTATATCAGCTGAGGAGTGGACCAACCACTTTAGGTCTATCATGTTTGATGAGGATACAAAACCTTTTTTACTGTTGAAGCCTAAAACAGCCCTTACCTTTTCGTTAGAGGCAGTGGAGAAGGCTACTGGGGGCATTAAAGTGGGCAAGGCTCCGAGTAATATTAGACCAGAAATATACAGATGGTTCCTGGACTGGTGGACACCAGTCTTATTAAAACTATTCGATGTAATGGCCTCCTCTGGGACAATACCTTCTTCATGGTATCTGAGCTTAATAAAACCAATTTTAAAAAAAGGCTTGAGACAGGATCCTCACTTCTATCACCCTATTTCATAACTGGACTGCGGCTCAAAAATTTATACTAGCTGCATTTTCAGTAAACTGGAGGAATGGACGGGGGAAAATAAAATACTCCCCATTTACCAGGCTGGAATCAGGAAGGGGTTTTCAACAACAGACCATGCAATCATTTTAGATAGATGAACAAGTTACTTACCCATGGTAACGTTCTTTTGATTGGATGTTCCTCCCACGTATTCCTTATCTTTGATATTTCCTAACATCCAGCTTGCTGCCTTGGAATTATTTTTTTCAGTAGAGGGTGATGTGCATCGATGCCTATCGAGCCAATGTCCATCGGAGGCCTCCGTACCGATGTTGACGTCATCACAGGTATAAGTAGGACGCGCAGCGTCCGTTGCTCAGTTCCGTTTTGAATCAAAGCATTGTCCTGAGTTAGACGGTTACTACACTTGAGTAAGCACAGACTGTAACCACAAGAGAAGTTTTACTGCAGGGTAGGATGGGAGGGTGATAAGAATACGTGGGAGTAACATCCAGTTGAAAGAACATTACCATGGGTAAGTAACTTGTTCTTCAAATGGATTGTGTCCTCCCACGTATTCCTTATCTTTGATACTCTCCCAAAGCAGTAATGTAATCCGGAGGAGGGAGTAAAATTGGAGTCATTAAGTATGCACAGAGTGCAGAACTGCTTTTCCAAATTTAGATTCTTGGCTAGTGGAGGAATCCGGACTATAGTATCTTGTAAAGGTGTGTGCAGACGACCATGTGGCAGCTGCACAAATATCCTTTATTGGAACTCCTCTTTGAAGAGCTGACAAAGCTGCGATACCCCAGGTTGAAGGAGCCTGTATATGTTCTGGAGCATCTTAATGGGCCAATTTGTAACATTCTGCAATTGTTAAAATAAACCATATAGGGATGGTTTGTTTGGTGATGATTAGGCCCAATTTATAAGCTGTGTAACCCACAAACAATTGGTCAGTTTGTCTCAATTTAGCCATTCTGCTAACGTAAAAACTCAAAGCACGCTTTGGATCGAGTCTGTGCAGCCTTTCTTCATCCTTCCACGGATGTGGAGGAGAGTAAAAAGATGGCAAGGTTATTTTCTGAGTGATGTGAAATTCAGATACCACCTTGGGGAGGAAGTTATGCTTCACACCTTTAATATCACTCTGTCCTTGTGAAAGACAGTGTGAGGAGGCTTGCAAGCCCAAAGTCTCAATGGGCACACATGAAGAGATTCAAAGGGAGTACCCATTAAAAAGTTAAGACTAAATTTAGATCCCACAGGGGGGCTTGAAAAGGAGTTGGGGGATAAACATTAGTTAGCCCTTTCAAAAATTGTATTACTAGAGGTATTTTAAAGTAGGAGACTTCCTCAGCAGTGTGCTTGAATATGGAAAGAACTGCTAGGTAACCTTAGATAGTACCAATCTGGAGTCCCAGATTTGCTAAATGCAACAGAAAAGTTAACACCATCAGTGTATGGCATGAAAAAGGGTCATCATTCTTATCTCTACACCAGCTGCAGAACTTATTCCAATGGCAGCGGTATAAAGATTTGGTTGCTGGCCTTCTGGCCGAAAGCAAAACCTCCATTACGTTGTCCAGGAGGTCCCAATCTTTGCATCTCAGCCACGTTGTTGTCTTGCCAAATTTGGAAAAAACAAGTGTGATGTCATCGCCCCACTCTTGTGGAATTCTATTCCACTTTACCTTAAGTCTTCCACCTCTTTGGTTGACTTCAAGAAGAACCTGAAGACCTTCCTCTTCACCGCTCCCTAGCCTTGCTAATTTCTGATCATGAAGCTCTCTCTCTGTTTCTGACTATCTGTTATGTTTTATGTGCGCCTTGAGGCCTGCAGGCGAGTTGGCGCTCTATCAAGAATTTAAATAAATAAATAAATCTTAGCCCTGCAGTCGCAGTATTTTTTAAAACTGGACCGAGGCGTAGATTGAGCGGATGAGGAGGCCATCTCATCGAAGACTAGTAGACATTTTCACAGGAAATTCAAAGAAAATCAATGAATACCTGGAACTTAGCGTTGCGTTACCGAAGCTTTGAAGTGTGGAAAAACGGAACTGAGCAATGGACGCTGCGCGCGCTACTTGTACCTGTGATGACGTCGACATCGGTACGGAGGCCTCTGGAGGGAAATAGACTCGACAGGCATCGACGCACAGTGCCCTCTACTGGAAAAAAAAATTCTGAGGCAGCAAGCTGGATATTAGGAAATATAAAATATAAGGAATACGTGAGAGGACACAATCCATTCGAAATGTAAAGATAAGAAGAGGAGTTGTCCACGCTGCCTTCCTGGATCTAGCAAAGGCCTTTGATTCTATTGAAAAACCTTTATTGTGGGCTGAACTTTAGAGACAGGGTGTCCCACCTTCATTACTTCAATCGATTTTACGTCTGTATTTGTGCATCAGGGATTCTGTTAGAAGCCACTCCAGATCAGGCTTGGATAGTGAGTTCCCTACGAAGAAAGGAGTGCGTCAGGGTTGTCCACATTCCCCTCTTTTATTTATTATTTTTTATCTGATTTCATACCACCCAAAGCTGAGTTGGATTCTTGTTACCCTAGTTTGAAATCCCTCACTACTGTATGCAGATGATGTGGTCCTTCTAGATCTGACCTCTAAGGGGCTGACTAGTATCCTGGCCCATGCATCTAAGTATCGAAAACAATGGTCTAAAATTGAATTTAAATTAAACTAAGATTGTTGTTTTTGGTTCAAAACATGAAAATAGATATAACTAGTGCATAGATGGGATTAAGCGAAGCCTGGTGGGCTCATCTTCCTATCTGGGCATCATGTTTGCAAGAAATTGTCAGTGGTTGGCACATTTATCAATTATGGAGAACCACCTAATGACTACTTTATGTGGTTTTAGACGATTTTACCAAAATATTTGCCAGCTTCCGCTTTGATAAATGCATTCAAGCCCTTGAGGCTAATATTTATTCTGCCATATTATATGGAAGTGAGCAGTGGGTAAAGGTCAGCTGTATTTCCTTGGACCTAGTACTCAGCATCTGCTTAAGGAAACTGATAGGGCTGACCCCTAGCACTCCAGGAACTCCCCTTGCATTAGAGTTGGGGGTATCCAGTATTAGGGTACATGCCGAATTTAGGTTCTTAGAGTACTACCGCAAATTACATTCATCTGCATCTTTGAATCCTAACATCCTAAATGTGAAAGATGAAATGGAAAAGGCAGAGGCGTATGCCATATATCCCTGGAACAAAGATTGTGGAATGTGTGTAAGAAGTGGGGGATTGATCTTGGTGAGCTTAAGCGGGGTATAATCACCAAGCGCCAATTACTTATGAATGCTAGAACGAGAAACTTTGTGCTGGCAACAAATAGAATAGACAAACTAAGCTTGTTGGGGTACTTAAGGCAAGTTTGTAAGACTTATTCTGAAAATGTTGCTCTTAGTGCTGTCCGTACACCGAACCAGAGATTAATCATTTTTTTACCTTTGAGGGCACGAATGAAATGGCTTTTTAATTCTAAATTCTGTACATGTGGTAGTGGCTCTGAGTAGGATTTAATCCATTTTTATTATTTTGTCGAAAATCTCCAGATTTTAGACATTTATGGTTGATAAAACATTTTAATGCTAATAACATCGGGCAAGTTGAATTTTGTTCTGTCATGTGTAGATGTGTAATTTATGAGCACCCTATGTAAATATGCTGTTGAGGCTTTTAAACATTTGGCAAGAGTATTTTAACTGTTTTAAAATATGATGATTTTGTGTGAAATTGTATTTACTGTTAATGGTGAAAACCAAAATAAAGTACACTACTTACTTATCATATCATATCATACTTAAAAAAGGGAATCAAGTGGCTTAACTAAAGCAATTATGCACCTTTATCCCGAGATAACCGTTGACTGGGATCTATCTGATTACAGTATCCCTCTAGTACAGGGACTTTGACTATAATTAATGTAGTGCATGATTAACAACAGACTTTGACCATTTAAAGATGGACGCTGCCGTGAGCATTTGCTGCATTGTTGTGGAATCGGTTCCCGGCTATGTGGCATTGCTGCTGCTGCATATGAAAAGAGCAGAGATGGGGCCACAGACTGGTTCGACGCCAGGCTGGTTCTCCATTCTCAGTTCATCACAAACTAAGGTAAATACTAACATTGTAGGGATATAATGGAACTGTGATTGATCTATATCATTTGCAAGCTCAATGGGATTTCCTTTGCTATGGGTCACTGAAGTGGAGATCTTAAATGGCTAATTTTAACATGGTTATATTTCAAGTCTACTTGGAGGTGGTGTATTGAGGACATATATGGAAATATATGCTAGTATTGGTGAGCATGTGTTCCTTTTTATCATTATTTACATTGATCTGTTTTGTATTTGAGTTTGCGTGTATGAGTTCAGGGTGACCTCTTTAGGTCGAATATACTTTGGCTTTATTTTTCAGGGCCTGATGGGAACAGTAGTGAATTTAAACACGTGAACTGATTTAGCGTTGACCACTGGTGCCTGTGGGTGGGCATTCATCACACCCTCTCAGAGGTGTTCATGCTGGCTATAAATGTCTATACATTTATGTAAGATAGTAAGTGGTTGACAAATCTGTGTCTTTTTATTCACAGAGATTAGAACAAATCTAGAAGCTTGATGTATATACGTCAAACAACCGAGGGAGTTTCATGAAGAACTATCATGTGAACAATATGTAAACATTTTTTACAAAGTGTCCAAAGGTGTTATATGTGTCACCAATTGATGATATAGTTTGATATCCCTTGAACAGGATAGTTCGTTATCTGAAAAACATTGGGTGTTTTAGAATCCAGACTTTGTTTAGGATTAATAACATGACCTCAATTTGAACATGAACCACTGAGGTGTTTGGAGGAGAATTCAATGTTAGAACCACCTTGCAAAACTGTGTATAGCCAACAGCATAATAATACTTTATTTGTGTATTAATTTATTTCTTTATATTAAATATCTTTTACATCTTAAAGTTTGTTTATTAAGAAATATTCAAGTCTCACAAATACAAAGATTACAGCAGTGGATAATGGCGGGCACAATCGAGCAATATAAACACCATTGGCAGGGTAAATCAGTGTCACATTCCATCCTAGTCCCAGTAGAGAGCAAAACGTAGCCCCACAATCTAGGTTGCATCACTAGATCCCACCACCCCATTGTCTGGGCACTGCGACAGAAGGTAAGAGACCATGGGGCCCCATATGCTCTTGGTTCTGAACTGTGGTCCGCAAAGTTCCCTGTATTCCCCATCCACATCCTTCAGCCAGACCAAGTCATCTAGCCATATTCTAACAGTGGGAGCTGCCCTGTTTGTCCAACGCTTCAATATACATCTCTGGGCCACTATCCTGAAAATGATCAGGAACTTTTGGCCTGAACCAGGTGTTCACAGGAAGCCAGCCAAACATACAGCATAAAACTTCACATGGCACTTCGTACTCCAGCATGCGAGAGAGAGTGTGCGCCCACCACCCCTTCCCAAAAGTCCCTCAGATAGGGGTATGTCCACAGCATATGAATGAAATCAGTCAGGCTCCCCCGACACCTCGGGCACATATCACTCTTGGTGGAATCAATTAAGTGCATCCGGGCTGGTGCCAGGTACACTCTACGAAGGGTCTTTAAGCTGGAGTAGCTGAAGGTGGGTACTGAATGCCCCACTATGGGATCTTTTTCATAACATTGCCCACTGTCTGTCTGAAAATGTGGAACCAGCATCCTCCTCCGAGAGCCGCCAGCAGTTCAGCACCTCTCGGGGGCAGTGGGGAGTCACGTTGCACTTGCCCATATATGGTGGCGACAAGTCGCCTGGCCGAAGCAGAATTAAGAAGATTGTGCAATATTGGAAGTGACGGGGGATCACACAGAAATGTTGGAGACCATGCTATAAAGGCTGCTCGCACACAGAAATACTGCAACCTTCTGCTGAGATCATTACACATCCTAGCTATACACGACTCCTGGGATACGAATACTCCTTGAGGCTACAGGTCGGCCATAGTACCTACTCCCTCCCCTCTCCATTCCCAACCAAGGCTGCATCACAGGTAGGAGGGAGGCACTCAATATGCCAAAGCTGGAGCCCCGGGTCGTAGGGAATATCTACTCCCAATCTTTGTAGTATTTGTTTCCATGCATGCACCGGACAGGCCACCGGGTGGAATCTGCACTTGTCGGCAAACTTCTGTGACACTAGTACACCCTGAATAGCAATGGGGCGCAGTGAGTATTTTTCTATCCGCACATGCGGGTATGCTGGGAACCCCGGCATCCAGTACAATACAAACGGCGCCTTGCTGCCAAGAAGTAGAATTCCATGTCTGTCGCACCCTACCACCTCTTTCCCACAGGAGGACAAAGTTGTCCCACCAACTCCTTGGGCATTTCGGATGCCACGCCAGTCTCACCATAAGGACACTTAGTTCTTTAAAAAATGCGGCTCCCAGCCACACAGGGATACCTTGGAACATGTACAGTAGCTTGGGAACCACTATCATTTTAGCAATTGCGACCCGGCCCAGGAGAGTCAGAGGCAACGTACACCACCTTTCCACCTTACTCCTTAGGACCTGCAGGTACTTCAGGTGATTCTCTTCCAACAATATGCTAGGGCTCCTACAGACCTGTATCCCTAGATATCTGACTGACACCTGCTCCCATCTAAATCTCCCGACATCCGCTGGTTTGACCGTCTCCTCATTAAGAGGAAACAAGATGGATTTCGACCAGTTCACACAAAGGCCCGAAAACGTTCCAAACCCAGCTACTTCCTGTGACAGGGGTTGCAGATTCACACCTGGGTCTTTGAGATACATGATTGTGTTGTCTGCATACAAGGATATCAGTTCCCTAGTCCCTCCCATTGCTAGACCACGGCCCAGGTGGAACTTTCGCAGCCTAGCCGCCAGGGGCTCGATTGCCAGCGCGAAAAGTAGTGGAGATAGCGGACAACCCCGACGGGTGCCTCAACCCAGTTCAAAAGCTTAAGACTACTGTCAAAACAGCAAATAAGGGGGTTCCTGGGAGACACTCTGCCAGACATGAGTCCTGGTTACAAGAGCCTTACCCAGAGTCTTTAGCTCACTATCTTTCACAGAGGAGAAATATCCCAAACATATCAGTCTCTGTCCTGCCCTAGGGAGTCCAGCACCAAAATGCTAGGCAATTCTCCTCTGAACAAGAGTACCAACAGCAACCCCAGACACGTGTTTCAGTCTGGTTGAACCTCATCAGTAGGGTGCAGCTGTGCCTCTCTAAGAATAGTGAGCAAGGGGTCCACATCTGGATTCTCCTAGTACCTTAGCGTGAGACCCAAAGTTACTTGAAATATCCAAATAACAAGGGGGGGCCTAGGAGACTCTCTGCCAGACATGAGTCATGGTTACAAGAGCCCTTACCACTGCTTCCCTCATCATCGGGGCAGCCACACCATTTTCAATGCCTCGTTCCAAACCTCCAGCATGTACCCTGCAACCTCTCGGAGCCCAGCTCCTTATATCTGATGTTATGTATCCGACCCTGGAGCCTTGGCAGTGGGCATCTCACAGGCAGCCGCCAGAATATCATCCACCGAGATCGGTTTTGCCAACACTGCGGCCACCTCCCGGGTCAGTGTAGGCAGCACCGTCCTCTCCAAATATTCCACTAAGTCACCCATGGGCGGGAATCCCTGTCTCACAAATCTGCTGAAAATACAACCTAAAGTTTTCAAGGATAGCATCTGTCTCCACTGCCACACTCCCATCCGACTGACGTATTGCCGAGATGTCGGACTCCCTGCGTTCATGGCGCAGCATCGCCACCAGTAGGCGACCTGGTCGGCCCTCCTCCCCATAGCGGTGTGCCATCACTGGGCGTGCCAAGTATTTGACCTTGCGGTCAGCGAGCTCATTAAACCGGTCTCAGAACCCCTTCAGCCCCGCCCTGGCCCCAGCATCATTCACCACTTTCACTGCCGTTTCCACCCCCTTAATCTCGTTCTCAAGTCCCTAAAGCTGACATCTAATTGTCCCCAGCACACCCAGTTCTATGGACATGCAGCCGCCGTGGAGGACCAATTTAAAAACCTCCCACAAAGAAGCCATTGTACTCACTGAGCCTCTGTTGTTCTCAAAATATGTCTATACAATGCTGACCACCTCGCTTCCATACACTGTGTCTAACATGGCAGCTGATTTAAATCGCTAGTGGGGCCTGGGCACCCCCTCCGGGCCCATTTTCAATGACCGGGGAGTGATCTGACAGAGTCCTCAGTAACAGCTCGCAGTCATGCATCACATGCAGCAGAGATGGGCTGGCCAGGATGTAGTCTAAACGCGAAGATGTGCCATGCACCGTGGAATGGTATAGGCACTCCTTTACCCCAGGGTGGATCATCTGCCACACATCTCAGATCTGACACCCACCTCCTCACCACCAGTGCTGCATGAGATACAGGGTGAGTCTTATCTGAGGACCTATCCAATCCCTTCTCCAAGGCCACATTGAGATCACCCACCCAAATAATGTTGGTATGCATATATTTATAACATCTGGAGAGGTGTGTCTCGTAGAACTTGGGATCGTCCACAATGGGGCCATAGATATTCACCAGCGTTATCGGGGTTTGAGATAAGCGGCCGAATATGATTACACCCCAAGACCAGCCCTGGGAGGAGGAGGTCCAACATACACAGGAATAATGAGCAACAGGCCCTTCTCGTTACAATATAACATTTCCACAACACCATGTTCGAGAGTTCCAACACAAATGCGTGTGGCCAGTTCTTACAAGCACATCAGGACTCATCCAATATGCCCTTCAGCGTTTGAGCATGCTTACATCAACACTCAGTCAATTATACTATGGGGCTTAAACCGAAATTATTACCCCTCTCGGGGCTTAGGCAGAGATTCCACAAAGGTAATGGCTTCAGCTGGGCGCATAAAGGAGTGAGTCTTGTTCTCATGATTCACATGTAGTTCCGACAGGTATAGCACTGCATACTGCAATCCCCCCTCTCTCAATAGTCGGAAACGAAAGCCTTGCCTTTTAGACAGACGGGGTGAAGTCTTGGTAAAACGAGACCCTGGCATCCTTACATTGCACTGCCCTACGCAGGATAGTGTCCTGGTCACAGTAATTTAGCAGGCGGGCTATGATCGAGCAGGGTTTCTGCCCTGGTCTGGGTTTCTGCGTTGAGATCCGATGTCCTCTTTCCACCAGAAACTGGGGTGAAAATGGTGGGTCTTTCAGCACTTCCCTAATAAATGCTTCCATAGACATCTGCATGTTTTGTGCCGGTATTGTCTCTGGGATCCCGACCACTCGGATGTTATTGAGCCTAGATCTCGCCTCCAGGTCCTCATTTTTGTCTCTCTAGGATGTCTCTTCTTCAGGACCTGGCTATTCACAAATCGACATTATTCCATAAGAAATTGGCAACCCCGGATTGGGCGAAGACCTCTGTCCCCTCAGAGTTCAAATCTGGATGTTCTGAGGATGGGAAGTGAAAAAAGTTCCAAATTGCTTCTCGCCTGTCCACGTTACCGCGATGGAGTTGTGCGCCAGCGTGACAGTTGAGAGCTGAAACAGATACGAGGCAAGCATAAGCCTTTACAACTAACGTGGACAGGGCGAGAAGCAATTTGGAACGCCACATTTTTTCCATACTAGTGTTCTATTTGTGTTGCAACAGCAACCCTAACAGTATATGGTTCAAAGTCTATGTAAAATAGTTAGCTTGGAGGTGCTCTGTCGAATGCAAACCTTTATTGTGCGCTTTGGCTGACATTGTATTTTACTCTATTCAAGGAATGTGCTCTAGATGTGGACTTAGAAGAGACGCATGCAACTAAGGTATACATATATGATGTAAAATTGGGCATCACATTGCATTATGAATACATTTTAATTATGTTGCAATCTTTTCCAGTCTGTCTAGTTGATTTAGATTTGTAGATATGTACTTAGGTTTGTTTGCTTTGAAATTAAATTTGCTGTATTAAAACCATATAAAACCTTTATTTTGCAGCTGGATATCGCCATCCACAAAGCAAAGGCCACTGTTTCGAAAAAATCAAGAAACCAAGTGTAAATAACGTACCAGTTTGTTTTTCAAAAGCTTTTGAGCAGATATTTTAGTATTTCTCGTTTTTTAGTGCAAGAATGTGTGTTCTGTATGTGTGCAATACATTCTGCATCTTCTTCTATTTATTCTTTTAGAAGCCCAGAAGAAAGAGGAGTATAAAGACGCAGACATCGCTTGTAACCAAAGATGTCACTTGTCAAACAGATTTCACATTGGAGCAACTAATATCTCAGGCGCAGCTTGGCACAGTCAACAAGCAGACTACTGATGCACTTGTTGAGTGGCTGGAAAATGAATGGAATGTCACATGTAACCCTTACAAAGTCAGCCTGGACCATTGCTTCTTTGTGCAAGGTCGAACACATGAAAATGAAGAAAGTGATGATGCATTGCCAATGATTTCTGACCACTTCACACAATCTACACCCGCTAAAACTGTTCTACCAAAAAAACACTCAAAGTTAGCTGTTTCTCCAATTCATGTTGAATTATCACATCATGAACTGACAAGAGGTTGAAGCTTCAACAAAATTGACCGATGATCTTGCAGAAGATCTCAACTTCAGTTTGCAAAGTCTTGAGGATTTGTCCACCACCGTTGACTCACAAAAATCAGTACTGCAGGATGATTGGCTAATAAAGTAGAAAAGTACATTGTGTTCGACAGCTGCCTGATAGAGATTGTACACATGCTCAAGTGTGAACATACAATTGGGGACAAGCTATGCGGAGAGCCATTCATGATTGTGTCTCGTGTATTACAAGGCACCAACCTGAAAATCCAAGCAACCTGTGTCCACCTCCATAATACATTTACATGGTCTGCTCAACCGATGCACTGTAAAGTGCCAGCTGGGAATCTACTTTGTTCAGCAACTTTACTGTTCAGCGGATCGACTTTCAGCAAGATTTCCAGTTTTTGTCCGTTTGTGGGTCTTGAGTTCCTTGCTAAAACTCAATACTACAAATACCAAAGGGAATTCTTATTCCCTACTATTAGTCATGCGTGGAAAGTTCAATATAGGTCAATTGACAGTACATTCTCTGGCAAACGTTTCTGGCTAGCTGGCGACGGACAGTGTGACAGTCCAGGATTTTCCGCAAAGTACTGCACTTACCACTTTCTAGATATGGAAAGTCATAAAATTGTGAGTTCTGTGGTTGTGCAGGTGTATGAATGTTCATCGTCTGTTGCTATGGAGAAACATGGTTGCATCAACCCGATTCAACTTCTGCAATCCAGGGGAATGGAAATAGATGTGATAGCCACTGACAGGCATGTTTCAATAGTGAAGGCCATAAGAGAGCCGTTTCCACATATTTGGCAATCAATTTGATGTATGGCACGCTGCAAAATCAATAAATAAAAAAATGACAGCTGCTGGGAAAAAGAAGGGTTCGGAAAACCATTGTACCAACGTACACGCATGGACAGAAAACCAACATTTCCACAAATGTGCACATGGACCGTTGTCGAGGGAGGAAGAAAGGAAGAAGAAGTGGTTGGTGCCATGTTCACCTCCACACAAAGCACTTGAAAAGATGTTGTACGATAAAACGCTTTTGAGAGACCGGAACGGACTCACCGATTTCTGTCACAATGGAGATTTGGAGGTGTTCCATAATATGTGCCTGAAGTACAGGCCCAAAAGGTTGCACTTCGGCATAGACGATATGGAGGCGAGAACGAGATTAGCTGTACTTTCCCATAACAATAACGTAGGTAGGGATCAAGCGAGAACTTCAGGAAAATTGGGGGTGCCACGTTACTATAAGGCCTTTACAAAACAAAGCAAACAATGGGTTTGTGGTCAAGCCAATATACGAGGAAATGGATTTTTAATTTGTCAAAGATCTGATGTTGACTGTGTTGGCCATGCATACTCATGAACTGGAAGCCGATTTTGTTCCCAGGACCCATTCAATTCCACAAAACATTGCATTTGCATTTTCAGCTCTCTGTAAAATGCATTCACATTCACATCTGGAGGTGTTATCAGTGCCAAATCACAAATGCCAAAAAAAAAAATTTGAATTAAAAAGAAACTACTTGAATATCACACCCCTTGGTCAAACTTCCCTATATTAAATGTGATATCCCGCATCAGAGTTATTGGTTTATACAGTGCCTAGGATATGAGTTTCACTAGATCATACAAATATATTGGGCCTCATTACACGGAATGCAGTAAGGGTTTACCGGTAAGGGCACCGGTACCGGTAAACCCTTACCGCCTTACTACGAGGTCCCTTTGCCGGACCAGACTTCAACCAGCCGTTAAGGAACGGGCCAGGAAAGGGACCTTGGTGCTAATTACGGTACCGCAATTCGCGGTACCGTAATTAGCTCCTTCCCCATTCCCATTGAGCCCTATGGGGCAAAAATGGGAATGGGGAAGTGCCTTGGTGAATGGGGAATTACCGCCCCCGCTCACCTTGGAGTAGGGCGGTAATTTCGCCATCCACCAAGGCGGACACGGTAAAATACTGGCGGCAACCATGGCGCTAATAGCGCCATGGTTACCGCATACCGTGTAATGAGGCCCAATTTCCAGTTCATTCTAGTATGTGATTTCTTACAGAAAACAAAGTCACAAAGGTTCTCCCAGTACAGAGTGAATGTTGGTGCCATTGGAAAGGCCTAGAAAGAACCAGTGCTCTAGACACAGTGAGCATCTGGATGAAGGTGAGATCATTGGAGGCACAAGGCTCCGGGATAGCAGACAGTCAGAGACATTCGATGTTGGCTTTGTTATCCTGTGCCACCAAGGTATGCTCAGACCTCTGAAAACTGCTATGACGCTAAGGGCACACCCTACTCTAATAGTGAGAACCAAATCTTCAACGCCTCATGCTCCTTCCTGACTTGACACATGCATCCCAAGAAGAACCGTTTTTTTCATTCAGCGGCACGATCATGCACTTTCACCACTTTTAAAAACATGTTGGCACACTGCTCAGGGATGTGCTATGTCACCTGTGTTGCATGATGGTTACAGAGAGGGCTGACCCATGTGCCTTTTGCAAGGCCACAGGGCCAGTAATGAGATCACACGTAGTGTCTGAACATGCACCGTTCATTGGTAGGACAGTATACATAACAGTATTACATAGGAGGCGGAAGGCTACAATTGGTTTTTTGCTCATCTGTCTATTGATTACATTGTGTGTAAGCTAGGATCATGTCTCCATGTAGCTAAGGCTAAGTTATATCTAACTCTCGCAAGCTACATTGCGAAAGACACAATAATATGCTAGAGTCGGCTACTCCATATACAGGTCATCCGCTTGGTTAAATGAAACAGTTCTGGAGGAGGGTTAGGTTAGCTTTATTTGGAATTTCCTTTGAGAGCTGATGAACACTCGTGCGTTGCATCAACACACACAATTCCTATATGTAGACACGTTAACGTGGCGTAACATGTTTAGATGGATATTTCAAGCTGTCCTTCCTGTTCTGAAACACTGTCCCGCCTCAATGCCTTTTTTTTCACCACATTCTTTGCTGGAATCGAAAGTTAAACGTCTCTGCCTTTGAATAGGACAAGTGCCTTATTGTAATTTGGCCTTGAACACTAGGCAGCAATTGCTCGAAGAGACATACATTGTGGGGAATACAAAAAAAAGATTACTTTAACTATATTGAGAGCAGACATGTACAGCCAAGTCAGTGTGAAAGTGTGTTATACATCGTACAGAGCGGTTTCTCGTGGACTAACCATGGAATTTCCAGAAATTATGTAAATTCGAGTTTACATGATATTTTTATTGGGATTAAAAACGAGTAGGGTGTGGTGCCGTATACATAATAATTAATTGACGGTGGGGGTAAACATTGTGCGTGTGCACTGTGAACGCTTTTCAAACAGTAATCTTGCAAGCTACGTTACAATGACATCGGTCCAGGGTTCAAGCTGAATGGTTGCTATGTTTGTTCTTGGTTTTCTCCATGTGGTTCTCCATCCCATTAGGAGCTATATCTACTTCACAGTGCTCAAATTGTACGCAACTCGTGGTCTCAAGTAGTACACCTTGTTTTTCATTTGTGTGTTAAATATTGATTGTGTTGTGCTTATGATTAGGTTTCAAACAGTTATGACTTATACAGTAACTTGTTCTATTAAAATAAAGAACGGCTACTGAAATGTATTTTTGTTATGTTTTGTTCGCAGATACTTTGTACCGTGCTGCCTGTGCCATAGCTTCCAGGTGTCAGCAGATGGCTTCTGGAATCAACACTGGAGGATTACCATAAGCAGTGTTTTTTCGATCAGCATTATGTGGGACGATCGA
Source organism: Ambystoma mexicanum (assembly GCF_040938575.1). Lineage (NCBI taxonomy): Eukaryota > Metazoa > Chordata > Amphibia > Caudata > Ambystomatidae > Ambystoma > Ambystoma mexicanum. The sequence goes on from NC_090936.1 coordinate 830,456,483, forward strand.
TACAGCCCTATATGTCCATTTGCGTTTCCGGTAATAAGAAGCAACATGTCAGCATTCATGATGTAAGAGCATGCAGAAGCAAGAGTGTTGGGATTTTAAAGTGCAAAAAAAGACATGTCTTCTCCCACATGGAGCACCAAGGAGGGGTCATTGATTTCTTTTGTTGTTGTGCCATATGACAAGACAAGGACACAAAAGGACAAAGCACATTGAGTGTTCATCGTAATCTGCGTTGCTCGAGAGTCATGCGATCGTCGTCATCTCTAAATTACCCGCAAAATTAAAAAATAGTTTGTTTCCTGGAGTTTATAATTTAGTGTGAACATTCTTTGAAAAATAAAAGCACTTGCAACACTGCAGACTATTGTTGATGCATCATTGAACAAGTCTATACGCAAATGCTATTTAGGGCAAGACAAAGATGGTACACACTGTGTGAGGATGTCTGATTATCTTGTGTTTATCTTCCTGTTTCTGCGGGCGTGGGTGATGACGTGGCACGTTGGGCTATGCTGGCCACGAACGTAATTAAAATAGGTGGAGCAGATCGTTGGGACAATTGAGGTCAGCATCGGGGCGGGTGTTTTGATTTATTGCTGCAAGCGCACTTGAACTTAGGGAGATCGATCCACGGATAAGATTAGCACAAGATGGCTGTGCCCAACACATTGTTTTCACATGTGTAAAAGTGAGGAAAACTAAGGTAAGATGCATAGGATTTTTGTTTTTTGTTTTTTTACGAGCGTTCAGGGTATGCCTATAATAACTTGAGCGCACTATTCCTTTAAAATTGTTCTCTACGGTTTGTTAGTTTATCCCATCTAGACATGATAAGGGATATGGACATTGTCATAAGAGAGGAGAGGGACCATATGCCTCTGTGTGCAAGTAGCTCCAGAGAGGCGTGAGTTGACGGAAGGGGGAGAACTAAGTGTGAATGGCAGTCATAATAGGATGCAATGGAGTGTTGTTAACTAGAGAGGGCTAGAGAAATAGCACAGGAAGAGCTGAATGGCTATCTGATGAGAGCAGAACATCGGGGCAATGTTAATAGTGCTGAATGGGCCATTGAGGAGTTCGGGAAGGTGTTGAATAATATCCAGGACCAGGTATTCCAGATTGGTCGCACAAAAGTAATAAAAGTGCAAGATAAGGAAAAACCTAAATCCAAAAGGAATGATCATGATGGAATAGTACAATTAGAAAAAATGTCTCAGAAGGGTAACTGAGAAGATCATTAAAGTTAATGTAAGAACTTGAAGGTTAGAAAATCCCAGTTCAAGAGATGGGTCCATACCCATGGTAGAAATAAGAAAAAGGAGGCGTGGCTGGGTATGGTGAAAGAGTGGGAAGATTATGTCCTCGCCACATTAGGGACAGTATCAGTGGCCAATCTGATTGAAGAAAGTTTATGAAATAATGAATGGCCATATACATTTCCTATCAAAGCCCTTTCTAAATAGGTATGTATTGGGAGCACTACAAATGTGGAGCTACTGTGCCCGATTAGTACTCTGGAGTGTACTCTGCTGCGTGTGCTGGTGCCTCTCAGGACAGTGCCCCACTGTCCTGGACTGAGAATGCAGGAAGGAGGTAGGAGGCCCTGTACAGTCGCGCTAAGTACTATAGAATGGATGTGAGTAGAGTCTCTCTATTAATCAGAAACTTAGTTCTTTGAGCAGTGTAACAAGAGTTTTTATTCATGTAGCCGACACATGTTTCGACACTCACGGGTAATTTCCAAGGCTAGGCATTGACACTCATAACAATAGATAATTAAGTGAATCACCTGTTTGTGTGTTGTGCCCAACTGTGATATAAAAAACAGGTTTTCAGGTATAAAGACAGTGTGGTGGTGTGGGATTCCTTTAAGGCCTCTGTTAGAGGGGAACTGATGAATTGGACTGCAAGTGTGCAAAGAGAAGGGGAGGCTAAATTAGAAAACCTTGAAAAAGAATTAGGAGAGCTACAGAGAGAATATGCGTTGTCAAAAGAGGAGAGTGTATGTCACGTCCCCTATTATGGCTGCTCGCCCCTCCTTACACTTACCTGCAAAGGCAGTCACGGCACATACACCAAGGCGGCAGCATCCTACCCAACGAGCGAGAACACCAGCATGCAATCCTGTGTTTTCCGTCCTTCATTTCGTTGGCAGTTGCCATGGAGACTCACACACAGCTGGCAACGTCCCCGGTTTTCACGGTCATCCATGCGGCACATAGAGAGACTCCCACAGCAACCTCAATCATCCTGCATCACGTGATCAAGATCACGTGACAATCCTCGCACTGCACGCTTCCGTGGTTCACATCACGTGACTGCCTCAAATGAGTTCAAAAGCATCCGAAAACACGGAAGCAGTGCTTCACAGCTGATCTCGTGAGGATTGTTTGGCGTTTCTTGTTTTCCCTTCGAATCACGATTACTACGACCTCGGACTGCTCAACGGACCTGATTTTTGCCTTCTCCCTGGATTTTGGAACTGTTTCTTTACAACCTCGGATTGCCTTACGGACCCGATCTTTGTCTACTCCTCGGAATTCGGAACTCCTGTACCTTACGACCTCTGACTGCTCAACGGACCAGATTTTTGCCTATTGCCTGGATTGCCTTTGATCAATCTCTCTGGAGCTTTGGATCTTTGAACTCTGTATCTTGGAACTTGTGTTTTCGGGTCTTTGCCATGTGACCCAGGTGTTATCCTCCTACAAGCCGTGCGGAACGCCTGGTCTCCCTACCCTCGACCACCTGTTTTCCACTACATTCAAGGCACTACTGTCATACACTGGGGTAAGCCCTATTTCAATTGATGGTTACATTGTATTTTCCTGTTTAATAAATCACCCATTGCCTTACAGTGGTTTGGGGGTTCTTCCGGTGTTCATGGTTCCTGATTGACGGCTCACAACACCTGTGGCCTCAAAGATTGCACAGGCAGTTTATTTCTCCTGCCTGTGTGGTACATGGGGACGGAGGTACGATAATCTGCACGACCATCAAGCTCAGAACAGTGTAAGAGTTAAAATAGTTTGTGTTAAAGAGGTTTTGAAGTTTGAGGTGAATTCGCAAGTTCAGAGGGCAATGTATTACATGAAGCAAAAATACTGGGAAGCAGGGGATGGTGCGGATAAGCTGTTGGCGAGTAGACTGAAGAGCTATTCAGAAATATTGTACGTTCAAAGAATTGTTGATGAATGGTGGTTAAGAGAGACAAAATAGGTGAATGTTTCTGTTCATTCGATGCTAATCTGTACACTGAGGATCTCGCTCCACGAATGGATGAATTAGATAGTTTCTTCGAGAAAATTGTTCTCCCTTCAATTTCTGATGAATGTAGACATTTTATGGAAGCCCCAATAACTATCCTAGAGGTTATGTTGGTAATTGGTGAATTGAATAAAGGAAAGTCTCTGGGATGCATGGTTTAACAGTAGAGTTTTGTCAAAACTATGATGAGGTATTGGTGCCAGTACTGTGTAGTTTGTATAATCATATTCGGAGAGAGGGTAGGTTATGCACGTCAATGAAGGAAGCAATCATCACAGTGATTACGAAACCTGGAAGAGATGTAACTAAGTGCTGTAATTACCGACCTATTTCCCTGCTTAATGTTGACAAAGATTTTTACCAAGATTCTGACTATAAGATATAAGACTAGAGAAATATATGGGAGAGTTGATAGAACGATCTCAGACAGGATATATCAAACGGCGATATGGATACGATAATATTCGAACACTACTGGATATATTGAGTTTACCAGACTCAAAGATCAAAGATATTTTGTTGATCTTTTTAGACGCTGAGAAGGCCTTTGATAGGGTTAACTGGGGTTTCCTGAACTACACATTGTCAAAATTGGGATTTGGTCCTTTATTTATTAAGGCTATTCAAGCTCTACAAACTGACGTAATGGCTAAAATATGGGTAAATGAGGGATTTTCAACATCATTCCCATTATTTAGAGGCACACAACAAGGCTGTCCTTTGTCACACTTGTTGTTTAATTTGGCATTAGAACCCTTGTTAGCATATATACATCAACATGGGAATATTAGAGGCCTATGTGTGGGAGATGGAGAAGTTAAGGCATTGGCCTATACGGATGATGTAGTGGTTATCTTGAACAATCCTGTCAAGGAGGGTAATTTATTAAAATACCTTTGAGGAGGTAGGAAAGTTATCTGGTAACCGGATCAATTGGGAAAAAATATTTTTTTTTCAGTGAGGAACTCGCCGAGACGTGACTGATTTTTAGGGTGGAACTGTAAATGTGAGAGTACGAGTGTAAAGTACTTGGGTATTTACATTGTTCAGGATGTTAATAAGATAGTGAATTACAATGTGGATAAGATCATTGAGGTCCTCAAAAGGGATGTTATGAGATGGGGACGTATTACTTTAACTATTTGGGGTAAAATGAATGCGATTAAAATGCTCCTGCAGCCAAAGATTTTTTATATTATTCAATCATTGCACCTACGCTTTACAAAAAAAGCTATTGGGCGTATAGATAGACTGTTTCAAGATTTTCTATGGGGAATACGGAAGAGGGACAAAATTTCTCGATACATTATGGTCCGGAGAGTTAAAGATGGAGGTTTTGGGTACCCCATACTAAAGAACAATAGCAGTGGTTTTTTATTGAAAAAGGTGTCTAGCTACACTAGCGTGGATAAAAATCAGGTGCCATGGCGGGTGTGAATTGAGAAGCAGCGGTTTTCGCCATATGACATTAAAGGTCTGTTTTCGTTTAGGAGGTTACCTGGGAAAGTGCAGAGTTTAAAAACAGTCTTGGCTACAAAGAATGCATTGTCTTTGTTGATAGTGGGAACTGGGCAAGGAGGCCTCTCTTCAGCATAATCCCGGTCTGCAGATCAGTAACACAGTACTGAGTTGGAGAAGTTGGATTAAGAGAGGCATTTTAACAATTGGTGATGTCTGGAGTGATGAAGGGGTGATGCCTTTTTGGAGTCTGGTAGAGAGATTTGTGTTGCAAAATAGGGAATTAAGAAGATACAGTATATTAGTGGATTTACTCTCAGAAAGGATACACCCCTTTTGCAGAAGCCGGAAGTTTTTAAGGTACTGACCAGTAGATCTCAGAAAGTGTCAAATATTATGCAAGTTATGCCACTTGCTGCGAAATGATTAGATTCTTGCAAAAAGTTACGGCTGTCGTGGTCAGGGGAGTTAGGTAGAGATCTTACACTTGAAGAGTGGGAAAGGGTCTGGAAAGTCACAATAAATGCTAAGGCAGATTTACAACTACGCTATACTCATCAAAGAATATTGTTTAGAATTTACTGGACCCCGGTACGTATGTGTGCTTTGGGAATGATTGATGATGACCGATGTTGGGGTTGTGGGAAGGAGATGGGTAGTCTGCTACATATGTTGTGGAGTTGTGAAAGGGTGTTGAATTTTTGGAGGGATGTCGTTGACAGGATTGGACACACCTGGAACATTACTTATCCACGCAATCCCTTGGCAATCATGCTACAGCTATCAAGAAGTGGTTGTAATAATAGTTGGGTAACATCGTGTTGGATTAACAAAGTTTTGTTGGTGGCGACTAAACAGATATTAAAGGTCTGGAAGACAAGAAAGAAACCGACAGCCGAGGAGTGGATTTTGGATGTTCAAGTCCTATCAAGATTTGAGAAGACTATGTATTATAAATAACACCAGAGAAATGTTGTGGAATTTCACTGAACTTTATGGGTGATCCTAGATCGGTTTATAAAGTGGAGTTGGTTTGATATTAAAAAAAAAATAATGAGATTGGTGGGGTGGGTGGGTGGTGGTGTCTATTGTGTGTTTTGCTTTGTGTTGTCATGTTTGTTTATTGATGTTAGGTTAGTGCATAAGGTTTTGTTTTAGGTTAGATCTAGGTTAATTTGTGGAATATTGTTACGAACAATCATAGTGTTCTTGGCAAATGGTCATTCTGGCGCCGTTGGCGGCGTATATCGAATATACAATTCCCCCAATCCAAGATGGCCGGGGTTTTACCGGTGAACAGTGCAGTGTTTCGGGAGACCGCTAAACAAGCTCCTCCCATTCATCACAGGAACGTATTTCCGGCTCCGAATCCATCACAGCATCGCGTTGCTACTGTACACAGAAGTCACGCTTCGTGAGTATCGCTTCTAGATTTCTCGGAACCCGAACCCGAACATCAATAGGACTTTATCTCACTGCCATTTTTCTCTACTCCCTTCCGATAGGAATCCTCACATCCACCCCCCGGAACTCTTGAGCCATCCCTTTCGTAGCTCAACTCAACACGGAAACCTCCGGGACCCTTCCACATTAGGTAGGCAGCATTCCTCATCAGTCCTCCATAATATATTCCCTCCACCAGCGCTTGTTAACCCTCTCCTCTGTTCTCTCTGTACAGCTCAACCCACATCTTACACGCACACGGACTACACCTCCCGACTGCCACTGCGGTTGGAAACCAAGTCCTGGCCTCCAGATACTAGTTCCAGCACTCAGTCGGGATTACGGTACGGGAAGGAAGGTAGACTTCCGTCATCACCATTCCTTCTCTCTTAGAAGCTACATTCATACCAAAGTGTCTGTTTCCACCTAGATATTACCCTTCCTCCCGCACTTAGGATCCGATCTCTCAGCATCTCCATACATTCTCAATCCAAGGGTAGGTTCCACTTGCTTGAACCTCTTTTCCTTTTTTTTCACTTACTTTTCTATCAGGTTTAATCTCTCCCCTCTTATTTCAGTCAACACGGACAGCTGAGGGAAGGAGACGTTGAATTTAACACAAAGGAGTAAAACGCCAAACCGACCCTACGGGGAAACGCATCTGCATCCCGTCCCGTCCAGCCTCTTCTCCGTTGGATTCCACCAGCGAGGGTTTTCTCCCCCTTGAGGGTTTCCCTGGTGTCTTCACTCTGCGCCGATCAATCAGCGCCGAGAGAGGGTGTCAGGTGAATCACTCCTTTCCTCCGAATACCCTCCGAAGACCAGGTAGGAGACGCCTTGTTCATATACTCGTGTAATTTTGAGAAGGTGATTGTCGGCGATTCCCTCCTGTTGAGGGACGCCATTTACATAGGCTGGTTCCCTAGTAACAACCATAACAGTTAGCAACGCCTAAAAGAAAAAATCGATCACCTTCCCCACGAGTATCCGGGCAGGAAATCTCTACGTACCATGGATCAACAGATCCAACAACTCGCGGCAGCCATGCAGGCCTTGTCCGCCGAGGTACAGAATCTCAAACAGGAAAATGCCTCTTTAAAGAGTCAAGTGGGTAGATCGGCTCAATGCTCAGAGGTACCCCCAGGTCCACTTTCCTCTGGCAGGTTCGATGGAAACCCCCATCTTGTGAAAGAGTTCCTGGAATCATGCACTGTTCAATTTGCCTTTAAGGCAGCCTTTTTTCCAACAGACCGTGATAAAGTAGGTCATATGATTTCTCAAATGACCGGAGCAGCCTTAGCCTGGGCCGCTCCGTTAGTGACCAGTAACAATCCTATTTTGGATTCTTACACTGCCTTTTGTAATAGCGTAAAGAACATGTTTGGCAGACAAGAGGTGACTATAGCATCTCAAGAGCGTCTTTTGGACCTAAAACAAGGCTCTCAAGATATCCTGACATATATCACCCGTTTCAAACAGATGGCGGCGGATACGGCCTGGGCAGATGATGCCTTAATAACGTTGTTCCGTAGAGGTCTATCTGAGGAATTAAAGGATGAGGTCTCAAGGGTACCTCGACCATACAACATGAGTGAATTCATAGCCCTGGTAATGCAGTTGGACTATAGACTCCAGGAGAGAAACAGAGAGAAAAGAAAGGGAAGGAACAGTAGACACCACTTGGAGGGAAACGTTATGCCACACAAATCCGTTTCCACAGAAGAACCCACGCAGTTGGGGGCCTCACGCGGACCGCTTACCCCCGAAGAACGATTTAGAAGAAAGTCTCTTGGGCTCTGCATGTATTGCGGGGCAAACACTCATACAGTCAAAGAATGTCTTCTAATCCCCACCAAAAAGGCGGGAAACGCCAGTGCCCGGCCATAAGGGGAACGACGGTACAGGGCCCATTCCATTCAAATAGTTCCCTCTTTAGTGCCTTTTCTGATCCCCAGAGCCCAAATCCCGAGAACGGTATGGTAGTTTTGGGAGTATCCATCGCCTGGAATAACATCCGACTGGAAAACGTTCTTGCTCTGGTAGATAGTGGAGCCGCGGGTAATTTTATAGATGATTCTTGGGCTCAAAGGCATAACATTCCAAGAACCGCAAAAACTGTTTCCATCCCTGTAAAGAGTGAGACGGTAGTCCCCTCATTTCTGGCCCCATTAAAGATCATACGGGTTCCCTGGTCTTGACAATTGCGACACACCAAGAACCAATTGTGTTAGACCTCATACGTACAGCTCACTATCCCATCATATTGGGGATTCCGTGGTTAAAAAAACATAACCCGTACATTAATTGGGCAGCAGGGACTTTATTCTTGGGTTCCGAGAGGTGCGTCCAGCATTTCCTTACGGGAAGGAAGACCGATTCTGGAACCTGTGAAGCAGGAAACCTGAAGCCTCCTGGAACCCTACTAAACCAAATCTCCATTATACCTCCAGAATACCAGCAATTCCAACCTGTCTTTACCCACTCTGAATACACGGAATTACCTCCTCACCGAAGAGATGACTGTGCCATAGATTTAGTACCCAACAGTCCTCTCCCATTCGGACGCATGTATATACTCTCAGCCAAAGAGAAGGAGGTGCTGAAGGAGTATATCCGAACCCATATCAAAAATGGTCTAATCATGGAATCAACTTCCCCGGCGGCAGCTTCCCTCTTTTTTATACCTAAAAAGAACACCTCAGAGCTCCGCCCGTGCATTGACTATCGCGGCTTGAACAAGATTACGGTGCCAGACAAGTATCCAATGCCACTCATCCCAGACATATTGGAGGCCGTAAGGGGCGCTCGCATTTACACCAAACTCGATCTGCGGGGGGCTTACCACCTTATCCGAATTAAGCCAGGAGACGAATGGAAAACGGCCTTCCGCACTCCATTTGGCCATTACCAATACAGAGTTATGCCTTTTGGTTTATCCAACGCCCCAGCCGTGTTTCAGCGGTTTATGGATCACCTATTTGCAGATATCTCCCTACACTATGTAATAATCTATCTAGACGATATCCTGGTCTTTTCCCCCTCATTGTCTGAACATATCCACCATGTACAGGAAGTACTCTCCCGCTTACAACAAAACCACCTTTTTTGTAAAATAGAGAAGTGCGAGTTCCATAAACCCTCTGTCGCTTATCTAGGATACATACTTTCAGGGGAAGGCATTGCGATGGACCCTTCCAAAATCTCAGCAATCACAGAATGGCCAATTCCGAAATCAGTCAAAGACATCCAAAGATTCCTGGGATTCGCCAATTTTTATAGGCGTTTCATTCCCCATTTTTCCTCTCTTACACATCCTTTGACTCATCTCCTAAAGAAAGGGGTGCCCTTCCATTGGTCATCAGAAGTACAACTCTCATTCAGGAAACTGAAAGAACTATTTACCAAAGCTCCAATACTATCCATGCCGGACCAACAGAAGAGGTATATTGTAGAATCGGATGCATCACATCAGGCTCTGGGAGCTGTCCTCCTCCAACCAGGGACTAATAACGTGGAACAACCCATAGCCTATCTATCAAAGACCCTTACTCCAGCTGAACTTAATTATACCGTCCTGGAAAAAGAATTACTGGCCATCAAACATGCCTTTGAGGAATGGCGACATCTGTTGTTGGGAGCCCGATTCCCAGTTGAGGTGAGAACGGATCACCACAATCTCCGCATATTACAGTATGCTCAAACTTGTAACAGTCGCCAAGCCCGGTGGGCACATTTTTTTTCTCCTTTCCGCATCAAGTTTACTTTCATCCCAGGTTCAACAAATCTGAAGGCAGATGCATTATCTCGGAGAGACCCGGTGGAGGAGACTCCATTCAGGTCCGAACCTATGTTCCCTAAACCCATGAGGGTAACAGTGATCCGAGACTTCCTGCAAAAGATCATAGATGCGTCAAGAGAATGGGAAGCCTCACAGTTAGACTTAATTGGGAAATACCACTTGATTCCCCGCCAAGGCCTGTTCCTCAAAGATCAAAGAATCTTTATCCCTCGCAGAGAATTGCATCTAGAAGTATTACGTCTCTGTCACGATTCTAACTCGGCAGGTCATCGAGGCTGGGCAGGTACGTTAGATCTTATACAAAGACAGTTCTGGTGGCCAAATGTCAAAGAGGACGTCCGGGAATACATAGCATCATGTCCTATCTGTCTTCAAACCAAGAGCCCTAGACGACCTCCATTGGGAGAACAGGTACAAATGCAGATACCTTCCAAACCTTGGCAAATCATATCCACTGATTTTATAGTGGACCTCCCGATCTCGGAAGGATGTAATACCATCATGGTGACAGTAGACTCGCTTACTAAGATGGCTCATTTTATTCCACTCCAAAATATTCCATCCGCTGCTGTGATGGCTAGGGTATTCTTGGATCGCATATTCTCTCTGCATGGACTTCCGGAAGTCATCATATCAGATCGAGGCTCGCAGTACACCTCCAAATACTGGAAACAGTTATGTCATATACTCGGAATCTCCAGAGCTCTAAGCTCTGGGTACCATCCCCAGACAAATGGACAGACAGAAAGACTCAACCAAACCCTGGAAGCCTACCTCAGATGTTATATATCAGCCGCACAAGATAATTGGAAGAGCCTATTACCCCTGGCCGAATTTGCTTATAACAATGCCCCACATTCAGCAATATGTCTCAGCCCGTTTTTTTGTACCTACGGATTTCACCCTTCGGTATTCACACCGCTTTCCTATTCTCCGTCATCCTTTCCGGACATCAACGGGATGATAGACATCATTCAGAAAGGACAGAAAGAGGCAAGGGAAGCCTTGATAGAGGCACGACTCAAAGGCAAGATACAAGTAGATAAGCATCGAACTCCAGCCCCCCCAATACAAGTGGGAGATAAAGTGTGGCTATCGAATAAATTTCTCCCTAAGAGACTGGTCACCTCCAAGTTATCCCCCAAGTATTTCGGCCCTTTTATAGTTGTCAAACAAAAGGGTCAGGCAGCCTTTCAATTGAAACTTCCATACTCATGGAAACGTATACATCCCACATTTCATGTTTCTCAGTTAAAACCAGACATACGGAATGAATTCCATTTACAAACCACTAAAAATCCTCTTCCCGTGCTTACGGACACCGGCCCTGAATATGAGGTGTCCGGAATCTGCGATTCCCGCTACAATAGAGGGAGGTTACAGTTTTTAGTGGACTGGAAGGGTTATTCCCTGGCAGAACGATCTTGGGAACCGGCTTCTGCAGTTCACGCCCCTAGACTGGTGCGATCATTTTATCGCTTCCATCCAGGTAAACCCGGCTTTGTCGCGTATAAAAGGGGGCATACTGTTACGAACAATCATAGTGTTCTTGGCAAATGGTCATTCTGGCGCCGTTGGCGGCGTATATCGAATATACAATTCCCCCAATCCAAGATGGCCGGGGTTTTACCGGTGAACAGTGCAGTGTTTCGGGAGACCGCTGAACAAGCTCCTCCCATTCATCACAGGAACGTATTTCCGGCTCCGAATCCATCACAGCATCGCGTTGCTACTGTACACAGAAGTCACGCTTCGTGAGTATCGCTTCTAGATTTCTCGGAACCCGAACCCGAACATCAATAGGACTTTATCTCACTGCCATTTTTCTCTACTCCCTTCCGATAGGAATCCTCACATCCACCCCCCGGAACTCTTGAGCCATCCCTTTCGTAGCTCAACTCAACACGGAAACCTCCGGGACCCTTCCACATTAGGTAGGCAGCATTCCTCATCAGTCCTCCATAATATATTCCCTCCACCAGCGCTTGTTAACCCTCTCCTCTGTTCTCTCTGTACAGCTCAACCCACATCTTACACGCACACGGACTACACCTCCCGACTGCCACTGCGGTTGGAAACCAAGTCCTGGCCTCCAGATACTAGTTCCAGCACTCAGTCGGGATTACGGTACGGGAAGGAAGGTAGACTTCCGTCATCACCATTCCTTCTCTCTTAGAAGCTACATTCATACCAAAGTGTCTGTTTCCACCTAGATATTACCCTTCCTCCCGCACTTGGGATCCGATCTCTCAGCATCTCCATACATTCTCAATCCAAGGGTAGGTTCCACTTGCTTGAACCTCTTTTCCTTTTTTTCACTTACTTTTCTATCAGGTTTAATCTCTCCCCTCTTATTTCAGTCAACACGGACAGCTGAGGGAAGGAGACGTTGAATTTAACACAAAGGAGTAAAACGCCAAACCGACCCTACGGGGAAACGCATCTGCATCCCGTCCCATCCAGCCTCTTCTCCGTTGGATTCCACCAGCGAGGGTTTTCTCCCCCTTGAGGGTTTCCCTGGCGTCTTCACTCTGCGCCGATCAATCAGCGCCGAGAGAGGGTGTCAGGTGAATCACTCCTTTCCTCCGAATACCCTCCGAAGACCAGGTAGGAGACGCCTTGTTCATATACTCGTGTAATTTTGAGAAGGTGATTGTCGGCGATTCCCTCCTGTTGAGGGACGCCATTTACATAGGCTGGTTCCCTAGTAACAACCATAACAAATATAGAGTTACAGTTTGCTGTTTACTTTGAATTCTGTTTCAAATTATGATATTGTTCGTAGCCCATTCACCTAAGCTGTAAATACTGTTGCTTTTGTTATTCTCTGTTGAAAATAAGAAATAAAAAGTTTTAAAAATAAATAAAAATAAAATAAAAAAAGAAGAGGTGTGTAATGCAAGGGGGCAGAGTAACTGGTTGCTGGGGCCAATCAGGAAGTGAGAGTAGGAGGTAGGGCTCGGTTGGGTGGACTTTAGGAAGGTGGCGGTGGTCCTGGCGGGCGGTGGGGGGGAGTGGGAACAAAGAACCACATTGTGTCAGGTACAGGAGTGGATATCCCATGAAAAGACCAGCTTGTGGTAGGCACCCATGTAGAAGGTGTGCTTAGTGCTCAGTTGCATAGAAGGGATAACAATTACACAGTGGTTATATGGTCTTTACAACAATACATTGAAATCATGTTCAATCTGGAGGTCACTATACTGTGCTTGCAGATAATTCTTGCTTCTAATTGTAGAAGGTATAGCTGTCTGTTCCCTCTTCTGATGTCAGGTGGTATCTGTTGCAATCTAGTGAAACAAATGCCTCTTGTGTTGTCCAATTGATGCTCAGTTTTCCAATGATTGGCCAGTGGGTACTTGGTGTCTTTGGAACTAAGCAGGTTCAGATGATCGCTGGTCCTGCCAATGTATTTTGTTTGTTTGTTTGTTTATTTATAATGCGCACCAGACCCAAGGGTAACAGGGCGCAGCAGTAAGAAAATGCAAGGCTTACATGGTTACAATTATGATTGCAGAAAGACATATAAAGTTACAGGCATATTCACAGTAAGACATAGATACACATATACAATTTGAAGCAGGTTATGAGCAGGAAGAGTACATAGGCACATAATCAGAGATTACAATGTGCTAGAAGGATGGTCTAAGGCAACCTAGGTGAGGTTGGTGCAGGCACAAGCTAGTGGTCAGTCAAATTGAGCATGTTAATGTAGTTATTCAGATTAAGGGTGGTGGGTAGGGATCACACGCTCACATCAACATAACAAATATGTGCAATTTTGTCATGTGGACACTTCCATAAATGCAGGAACTAATATGTTAAACACATAGATTTATTAATTCATTGATCAGCTGACACGTGTTTCGACCTACGGGTCGTTCTCAAGGCTGCATACATTACAAAAACACAAATATAAAAAATGAGTCAGTTCAGAAAGCATTACCATCCATGCATAATATCCAATAAACAAATATAATATCACAGGACATAATGTGATTACATATTCAACAAATAATGGTAATTGAAAAAACACATACCACGATCCATGTGGCGGAGGAGGGGGATTCATAATAAGTGTTGATTACACATAAGGGAGAATCAAACAAAAAGATTTCCTAATGAGGTTTGTATGACAGTACATGTCATCAGAATCCTATTATCAGTGGCTAATCCTTGAACAAACTAAGGTGAGATAATGGAGATGCGTAACTAGATATGTGAGCGTAAAATGATATACCAGAACACAATACCAATTACGTGACAAACTATAAAGCCACAAGTCAAAAAGGAAAAGAAAGAATAAAGAGAGCACCAGCAGAATTGCCACCCATAGATTCATGCATCTTTGCCTCACAAAAATCAGTTAAAGAATCAATAACCAAACCATCCGTTGGTGAATACCTACATGCATTAACCCTAACACAATAAGAACCATCAAGTCCACTAATGGTGAAAATGACAAGTAACATAGAAATAGTCATCCTTACCCAGCGTTCAGATCTTGATCAGAAATTGTCTATTAAATGAATAAAGATAGTAATGTCTCTCTTCAGAAGTATAACTATTGCATACAGAATATGTGCTAAACAATTATAAAAGCATACCTGTAAATTAACAATGAAGTCCCAGAACCAAATAAATTGCTGATGCAAACCCGTAACTGTGGACACAATACCAAATTCTGCAGATTTCTGCGTGCAGTTGCTCTGACAATTCAACACCTATAATAAATAAAGCATGTCATATTCCAGGCTCCTTAAAACAAAAATCTACAAAAGCTGCACCAAATAAATCAAAACATGCATTAGCACTGCATCATTAATTTACCCGTCAATCGGCGTACACATAAAGGGGAAAAATCCCAGCGAAAACATCCTATGAGCGCGTAACGGCACTCAGCGTTGTGTTTAAGTAATAGAAATCACATGATTAACGTTAGAGGATGCAACAACGTGACGCGTATGCCGTGTCCCCAAGGCAACGAGTAAACATGTCCCAGCAAAACAGCAGGGAAGCACGGGAGACACGCTCATGCTGAGTTACAATCTTGAGTGTCACGTGTGCATCACAACGTGACGCGTGTGCCGTATTACCAAGGCAACAAGTGAACAAATCCCAGCCAGACAGCAACGAAGCGCGGAGCCGTGCTCCGTGCTGAATAACAATACTGAATACCACACGTGCATCGGCACAATAGTTAAAAACAACCACTAATCAGTCTCGCCTACAATTAAAGGCACAATGTGACAAAATCCAACCAAAAAGAAATGACTCAAAAAATGATTCAATGCATGCATGAAAAAACGGGTCGCAAGACCCTGAATGCTCTTACTCTTAACATTCAGAATAATTATGGTGCACAGCTAGGCATAAGTAGGAAAGGCATGATATATTGAAGTATTAGTGATAGATCAACCTGACACAATACAAAACTTGTTAGTCTGGTGTAAATAATTATTCTGGCCATATTCAACAGGCTCATGTCAGTGCCATAAATAACATTACATTGTTACCACAAAAATAAACACATTTAAACTTATAAAAACACATGCATACTCATGATCAGTATTGAGGCCCCTTTCTGTACACCTTAAGAAAGAGATTAATTTGGATTCCATCTGCCTAAATCAGAGTTGAATATCGCCCCCTCTCTTGCTCCTACTCGCTTTCATAAGACCTACAAATCTTAGATTAGCCTTATCTTGTAGTTGATGTTCTAATTTCCAGTGAATAGCCAATGGTGATTTGGCCTCAGGTGTCCTGAGGCTCGCCAAATGTTCCCTGATGCGAACTCTCAATTGGCGAATGGTGCTGCCAATGTATAATTTACCACACACACACACGATCGCATATACTAATAGCAGGATTTGCAGTTAATGAAACTATTGATTCTAACTACAGTTCCAAACATATCAGTAAATGTTTGACAATTATCATGTGCAAATATACATTGGTTACAATGACCACACTTAAAGAAACCATTGGTGGCCTTGAGCCAACCACCAGCAGCACCACTGGATGTGTCCAAACAGGAGGGACATACTTTCTGTTTAATGGTAAGTGCTTTGGTGAAAGTAAATTTTGGGTTTTCTGATAAGAAAGGTAACAAATCCTTATCTAATCGGAGAATATGCCAATGCTTCTTGACCAGTTTGTACAGAATTGAAGAATCATTAGAATATTTGGTAATGATCGCAATGTGATATGATGTATCTTTAGACATGTCTTGTTCGACAAATAAGTCATCCTGTCGCACATCAGCAAATTTGGACGACGCTTTATTAATGACATGTTCCTTGTACCCTCTATTAGCAAATCTTTGTTGAAGAATCTTACATTCCTGGATGTAATCCGAGGTTTCGCTGCAATTCTTTCTAGCCCTGTGGAATTCCCCACTCGGTATGTTGTCCACTGTTGCCTTTTGATGGTTACTCTGGGCAAGCAGCACTGAGTCCACCTCTGTTGGTTTACGAAAAGTAGAAGTGTGGATGCTGTTGTTCTCAACAAAGATATGTAAGTCCAGGAAATCCATTTCCAAGGGACTACAGTTGCCAGTGACTTTAATAACAAAATAATTGTCATTGGTGTGTTCTAGAAAGGCCTCAAATGATGACTGTGTTCCCTTCCAAATTATCAAAATGTCATCAATAAAACGTCGCCATAGAATGAGGTTACTCCCGTAGACATCATTCCTTTGAATATGTGATTCTTCATACTGTGCCATAAAGAGGTTCGCAAGGGAGGGTGCAAATTCCGCTCCCATTGCGACTCCCTTTTGTTGTGCATAGTATTCATTGTCAAATATAAACACATTATTAGACAGTACAAATCTTAGAAAATCCTTTAGCAAATCAACATGTTGTGTAAAAGAGGCGAAGAGTTACGAAAAGTGTAATCAACCGTCATCACAGCTAACTCATGGTCAATAGAGGTCTACAGGGCGACCACGTCAATGGTAGCCAACAAATAATTGTGTTCCCATTTAACTGTTTTGAGGATATGCAGCACATGCGTGCTGTCCCTGATGTAGGACAATGTTGTCAACACAAATGGCTTCAACGCTTCATCCAAATACTTGGATAAACCCTCCATGGCCCAATTAATGCCAATCATTATAGGTCGAATTGGAGGTAGCTTATCAACAGACTTATGCACTTTAGGCAGAAAATATTGCGTCGGCATAGTTGGTTCAGAGATATAAAGAACATTTATTTCCTCATTGGTAAGAAAGCCTTTGATATACCATTCCTGTAGCAGGCTTCCCAGATCTGTTACAATTTTCCTGGTAGGATTAGATTTAAGCTTCAAGTAACAGTTAGGTGTGGATAAATGCTCTCTACCCATTGCAATATAGTCCTGGGTGTTAAGGATGACTATATTGCCACCCTTATCGGCCTCCTTGATCGTAATGCTCTCGTCATTTGCAAGATTTTCCAATGCCTTAAATTCAGATCTTGTAAGATTGAATCTCTTCCTGCCACCCTTTTTAGAATTACTGTCTAAATGTCTGTGTATGTCTGAAATGAGTTCCTTATGAAAAGTATCTAGAACATTCTCTGACAGAAATTGTGGTGTGAATTTAGAGTTGGGTCTCAGTTCTCGAATATTAAGATGTCTCACATTAATGTCCAAGTCTTGGTGAATGGTATCCCTGGAAGAAATAGCAAAAACAAAGAGGTGATGGCTGGAAGGTTTAGACTTAATCTTAACCACTGGCAATGCTCTGGGCAACCCTCCAGACCACCGTTCTTCGCCTGCCAAGCCATTACAGAAGGGAAAGACCATATGCAAATCAGGCTTGGCCCCACCCCAAGAGGGGCAGTCCAGCCCGAACTGCTAGGCCACATCCCTTCTGCACGAGACCACAAGCATCCCCAAACATGTTTCGCCCGTGTTGGGGCTCATCAGTGAGGAGTAGCCTGGGTCTCTAGGCCCAGCAGGCACGGGACCCACGTCTGGGCATACCCGTCCCACTCGGGGTGACATAGCAAAAACAAAGAGGTGATGGCTGGAAGGTTTAGACTTAATCTTAACCACTGGCAATGCTCTGGGCAACCCTCCAGACCACCGTTCTTCGCCTGCCAAGCCATTACAGAAGGGAAAGACCATATGCAAATCAGGCTTGGCCCCACCCCAAGAGGGGCAGTCCAGCCCGAACTGCTAGGCCACATCCCTTCTGCACGAGACCACAAGCATCCCCAAACATGTTTCGACCTTGTTGGGGCTCATCAGTGAGGAGTAGCCTGGGTCTCTAGGCCCAGCAGGCACGGGACCCACGTCTGGGCATACCCGTCCCACTCGGGGTGACATAGCAAAAACAAAGAGGTGATGGCTGGAAGGTTTAGACTTAATCTTAACCACTGGCAATGCTCTGGGCAACCCTCCAGACCACCGTTCTTCGCCTGCCAAGCCATTACAGAAGGGAAAGACCATATGCAAATCAGGCCTGGCCCCACCCCAGGAGGGGCAGTCCAGCCCGAACTGCTAGGCCACATCCCTTCTGCACGAGACCACAAGCATCCCCAAACATGTTTCGCCCTTGTTGGGGCTCATCAGTGAGGAGTAGCCTGGGTCTCTAGGCCCAGCAGGCACGGGACCCACGTCTGGGCATACCCGTCCCACTCGGGGTGACATAGCAAAAACAAAGAGGTGATGGCTGGAAGGTTTAGACTTAATCTTAACCACTGGCAATGCTCTGGGCAACCCTCCAGACCACCGTTCTTCGCCTGCCAAGCCATTACA
This sequence comes from Ambystoma mexicanum, assembly GCF_040938575.1. Taxonomy (NCBI): domain Eukaryota; kingdom Metazoa; phylum Chordata; class Amphibia; order Caudata; family Ambystomatidae; genus Ambystoma; species Ambystoma mexicanum. The sequence goes on from NC_090936.1 coordinate 830,475,195, forward strand.
GAAGGGAAAGACCATATGCAAATCAGGCTTGGCCCCACCCCTGGAAGAAAATAACACCCCTGGAAGAAATAACATCTTGATTAAGCGACATTAATGTTCCAATGTTGCTGACATCCGAAATGGACAGGGTGCTTATTGGTTTCAAAAGAGGCTTGGGTACATAGGTCTTTACCTGAGTTGCAAAATATTTTTTAAGTTTAAGTTTCCCAAGAAATTTGAACACATCAATCTCAAAGTCCACAAAATTTGTTGACGCGCTTGGAGCGAAAAAGTCCTTTATTCAATACTGAAATCTCATCCTTTGACAAAACCTTATTAGACAAGTTAATTACCAGATTGATGTCATTCATTCGCCCATCCGTTTTTTGGTGCTGTAGCGGGTCAAAATCCCCGGACGTGTATTGTCCTCGTCTGAACTTCCGCTTCCACTTCCGCCCCCACCCCCCTCCTGCCCCTTGTGTGGTATCTGCTGTTGGAGTAAACACAGTGGGTGTTTTTTGAAATCTGACTTGTTTGGTGTTTAGAAATCTCTGGTCCCCTTTCTTGAATCTGCGTATTTCTTCTAAAAAAAAATCTTCCCATCCATATTGGTTTGGTCCTTGCTGCCTTGTTCCCTGCTGCCTTGTTCATTACTGTTAGTTTCCCTAGGCTCTAGTTCAGTAGAATCGCCTTCTGACTCTGGATCAGAGCTTGCCGGTGTAGTATGTGCAGAGGTGGGTTTGCTTCTGGGGGTGATATTATCATATTTCGGCTGGAAGGTATATACTCTATCCATTCGATAATCTTTATTGTCCCGAAAATATTTTCTGAATTTACGTAGTTTAATTTCATCCTGATACTCAATCAAAATCTCTTGCATTTTTCCAAAGTTTTTAATGAAGTTACTTCTGAGTTGTAAGTATGGTTGATCTACTCTAAGCTGGTATGGCAAGGAGTTCCAAAGTTTGGATGCTTTCACGGGAAAGCTATTGCCACCAATCTTGGTAAGTCGGAATCTAGGTACGTCAAGGCAGTTTGCATTGCTGGCTCTCGTGGGTCCGGTGGATGTTCTTCTGTGTAGCTTGTCTGCAAGTTAACTAGGAGCTGCATTGTGTAATGCTTTGTGAGTAAGGGAGACCATTTTTAGAAGAAATTTTGTTGCGAGTAGAGAGCCACTTGTATTGGCATCCAGTAGCAGAGATACATTCTCTTTTATTCACGCCAAGTGCAGCTCTTAAGGCGTTGTTCTGAAGTGTTTGTAACCTCTGAATATTTACAGACACAAACACAAATAATAACATACACTACATATTTAGAGCTGCAGTTGATGAATTGCTTCATGTGGTACTGGTCCATATCCCCAAACTTAAGTTTGTGGATTGGGTGTATGGGCACTGTAAGGAACTCATGGTGGCAACAGAAAAGACAGACACAAGTGATCACAGTTCAACTGTGTTTATTAAACTGTAAATGCAGGGTGGAAAAATGCCTAAACTAAACCTATATCTAAGATGGGAGCAAGCTTCGACCATCAAATGAAAAATAAGGCAGTGCTTGTAGCGTTGTGTCAAAATAAAAAGGCTTATACTAAATAAAACTATTGCCAAATCCTTACAACTAAATACAGAAATAGGGAATAGGGTTTTCAATAAAGAAAGAAGTGTTCACAAATAATAAGTCAGGATGTGATTGCCAGGGTCTCCCTTCCCCATGTGTTGAGCACGGGACAAAGTGGTTCTCCTGAGCACAGCACACGCTCAAGCTTTCCCAGCACGAGCCAACAGTTCTGTATCAGCTATGAGGTTATTCGATGGTTAAGTCTCTTTTCAACAAAAAGTCTTTTGCCTTAGAGGTCTGATGTATCTAACAAACAAACACAAAGTTCGGTTCCATGTATACTTTGGTTGATTGCTTCACCCTTGGGTCCCCCTCTTCCGGGCATAGACCTTCTCAAAACAGTATTCAACAAATCGACTAAACAGTTCTTTTTTCAAAGAACTTTGGGTGATAACTTTCCACCCCAGATCCCCCTCTTTCGGACTCAGACCCCTTTCAGACGTTAGCCTCCCTCCATTGGGTTCACTGTAGCTTTTTTTACTTTCACGAACCTTAATGTCTTTTTAAAGAGTTCTTCCGGCTTTGCTCCTTTTGTCAGCTTCCCTCTGCCGGGTTCACTCTCGACAACTTTTACAACACACTGTTCATATGCTCCTTTCACCATGCAGGACTCATTTCCCTTAGCTTTGCAATCATCTGTTGGTCAAAGACTTTTGAGGGTACAGAGGATTTTTCAAGACCCCTGTATGACCCCTTTGACCTCTTCTCGCCTCTTCCCAAGGGCTTCTGGTTACGGTAGTTTCTTCCATCAGGTAATCGCTCAGAGTTTCCTGCCTAAGAACCTATGTGGCGCCGGACTTCTCTGTTGCTGGTTTTCCCCCTCTTTCATCAATAGTATCTTTAAGCTTCTCAAAAGGTCAAATTAGCCGGTGGCTATTTATCGTTCAACACAGTTCGGTTTCTTACTCACTGGCTGTGATGAACCGCTTGGCTTTCTTCTCCTTCGAGTCAATGTTGGTACCACAGAGACTTACGTCTCTCCCCAGCTTGGTCATCGGCAGAGGAGGGACTCATGTACCGTAGACATCGGCTACAACACATGCTGACTGTTGTTCATGGTCTTATAATTCCTTCTGCAGAGGTTTCACAGGCCTTGGTCCAAAAGGGCAAGGTCGCTTCCCTCCTTGTCACCCTCTCAGTAGGCGCCGTCTTTCTCCTATGCTTCAACTGCCGTGCTGCGTTAACTCTCACGTCGAGCGGTCTGTCTTGCTCGCCTTGTGCTCCACCTTTTATCCCTGTGGGGAAGGGAAAGGGCCGTCAGGTGTGTGCGATTCTGGTCAAATGCCTGACTTTGCCTGACCTTTGTATTGGGATATGTCAGGTAAACTGCTCTGGAGTTAGTCCGTTGTCTTCCGTGTTGTGCAAAAGTGTTTCTGTCGGGGCAGGGGCAGTGTTTTGGAAAACCCTATGTGGTAGGATGAGGAAAAGGTGTTGAAAGAAGGGGGATACCGTGTCTCACCCATTGGTGTCCCACTCCCCAATGACCCCCCCCCCCCATCCAGGTGATCCTCCCTCACTGGTCCACCCTAGGAACTGGATCCAATTGCGATGGCCATGTCCTGGCCACCTGGATGACAGAGCCCCGGGGACTAGCTAGGGAGACACCTTCAGGTTTCTCACAGCACATAGTGCATGTTCCGCATTTACGAAACGCATTGCCTGGGCTGTAAGCAGCCAGTTGGTTTGGGCGGTAGGTTTCATGAATGATGGGCTGAGCATGCTTTTAATGTTGATGATTTCCTGAAGGAAAATAGGGGTACTTCAGATACCCTGGGTTTAATATCTGGGTCAATTTGGAGAAGATGCCAATGTTCTGTGATGGCTTGTTACACTCTGTGACCATTTTGGGTATATCGGGTTACAAATCTTGTTTTTGCACCAGCCGGTTCTCTGGACCTGACCTTACGTGTCAGGAGGGTTGCTCTGTCAATCTTGGTTGTCTCCTTCTCTGCTTTGGTGATTACATGTTTGGGATAGCCTCTAGACATGAATCCATCCTTGTGAAATGCAGGTTCATTTTTGAAATGTGTATTCCCCCTTGGGGATGTTGTGAATCACACTCTTCTTATGGCAGCTGCTGGCATGTAGCACAGAGTTGACCTCTGCTGGTTTTCGGAAAGTCATTGTGTCCAGTTGCCCTTCAAACACAGTGATCCGTAGAGCCAAAATGTCTATAGTAGTCCTTCTATTTATAGATGTCAGAAGGATACCAAAATCACTGGAGTTCAGACAGGCATTGAACTCGCCTAGTTCTCCTTTTCTCCCTGACCAAATCATGATCACATCGTCAATATGGCGGTATCATTTAATAATGTTCTTGTTGTACCTGTCGTCTGATAGGGCGTGGACCATTTCATACTTTTTCATGAACAGGTTCGCTATGGCTGGAGCGTATGTCGCTCCCATGGCGACCCCCTTTATTTGTTTAGTAAATTCCATTAAAGAGAAATACATTATTCGATAGTGAAAAGAGTAATAGTTCCTTCAGCATCTCTAAGTCTGAGAAGAAAGATGCAGCCTCATTCTCATAAGTGAAATCCATCGCCCCTAGTGCTATTTTATCTTCTATAAATGTGTAAAGGGCTTGAACATCTAGTGTAACTAACAGTATCATCTGTAGGATGTGCATAGTATCCCTGATATAGGTGAATGATATTCTTAATGTACTGGGCTAATGATTCAGTGACCCAGCCCATGGCACTGATGATTGGCCTCCCGTCTGGGATTTGGATAAATTCCTTGTGCACCTTAGTTAGAAAGTATATGGTGGGCATACGTGGGTGTTCAACCACTAAGAATAGAGATTCCTTGTCTGTTAGTAACCCAATTATGTGCCATTTGTCAATCATTCTAAATGAATTAGTGAATTTAAGGTCTCTAGAGCTATGGGCCCAGATGGAACCTGTAATGCTTTATTTAAATTGGACCCCCTATTATGGGCCTGTGTATTATTTGGCGTACTGGCTACAATTAGCATATCTGTAAAAATCCCAAAAGGTTGGCAAGCACACTACTGCCAGTGTTTAAGAAGGGGCATGTAAATGATCCTGTTAACTACCAGATTGCTTGCCATGCTTAGTATTCCATAAAAAGATTTCGCCAGCATTCTTCTAACAGAACTCACAGATTGGTGTCAGAGCGCTAAAATATTGCCCTTTGGCCAGACCAGTTTCTGCAAGAAAAAGGGCACCATTCATAAAATATTATCCCTTACAAGCATAATACAATTTATGTGGGATAAGAAGGGGACGTCCTTTGTAGGTGGCCTATATAGATTATTTGGCCGCATTCGACACGGTGAATAGAGGTCCACTCTGGAAAAAACAAAGCGACTCGTACATCTCAGGCGGTCTCTTGCATATGATTGTGGCGCTACATACACACACCAGGGTTAGAGTGTGCCTGGATCAAGCTGGGAAGCTCACTAACTGGATGAACACATCAAGGGGAGTTAAGCAGGGATGCCTGTTGGCACCTTGCTTATTTAATCATTGGAGGTGTGCCCTGTGAAATTTGGGGATTTGGTACTTTACTGGTTAGGCTGTGTGGACAATTTGATTATGGGCTATGGTCTGCATGGTCTACAAAACAAATGACATGCCTTGGAACAATACTCAAAGAATAATGAGCTACGGATTAACACAGTGAAAACAAAGATTATGGTCTTTAGTAAAGGGAATAAAAGAATGACAAGTGGTACCTCCACTGGTATGAATTAGAGGTGGTTAGAGACTACAAATATCTCAGCATAACTGTAGATTACCAGTTAAAATGTGATAAAGACTGAAAATTGATAAAACTAAAAGTAATTAAAATAGTGGGCGGAATCAATGTTTTCTCAGGTATTTACGGTGGCCACAGCCTGGAAGCAATCGCTACACTGTATAAAGCAATAATTCGCTCTATCATGACCTATGGGGTTGGAATTTGGGGAAGTAAGTTTGTGTTCTGCTTAGATAAATTAGAGGCAAGAACCCTACGGAAATTAGGCAAAAAGTCCAACTCTGCCGGTGAATACCTAACCCTGTAACTCAACATGGCTAGCTGTAAAGCAGTGATTAGACAGAAGTTAACATTGCTGTATAGGAAGCTAGTTACCGCTGAAGTAGATAAATTGATACATCGCCTATGGTTTACCTTCAACACCTTGAATTTCCCTCTTAGACAGGGCCTGCTGAGAAACATTGAGTCTACTGCAGTAGGGTGGGAATTGGAGCTAATTGTAATGCCGGTTGGGACTATTTAAATAAATAAAGTGTTATTTTGCACTCCCAGGATAGAGATCAACAAATTGAAATGCTTGCATCAAAATCTAATTGTATGGAATTATTTAGCTACATTGACGGATGTAGGCCCCGACGAAATATCTCAAGGCATACCCATACAGTAACATTGTAAGGAAATACCTGGATATTACATTTAACTCTATGCCCTCAATGGAGGTATTGGGCGGGTGTATGGGTATGCCTAGGAGAGAAAGAGTCTGCCAACTATGTGGCCATCGGGTATTGGAATCCATATGCCATCTAATAACAGATTGTACATGTATGGACAAGTTAAGGGGTTGCTACCTCAGGAAATACTGTAATAATTGCACAGCTGTTGATGTGCAACTACTGTGGGTGCAATGTATAAATGGAAATTTATTTAATCTGATGTTTTATATTGTGATATTTAGTAATGTGATATTTGATTTACTGAACAAATTTTATGTTAGGTTATGTGATTGATTTGGATTATTATAAATTGTGAATCTTCTTTTCATTTTGAGTTGACTATGGTTAAATGGTTGAAGGGTGTATAAGGTCTTTATAAGGTTATATGTACACAATAAAAAAATATTTTTAAAATAAATATTTCAATTACTGCATTTCAGAAATAGTTGGAATCATTGTGTTCTATACATCCTTAACACATTTGCTGTGTGAATATATTTATGGAAACACTATTGCAAACATTTGTTTTGAATATCTATAGATCGGCGGAAGGGGAATTATTCCCCCAATAGAGTGCATTCGGATTACTCGTTATACCAAACGAGTCTTACTGTTATGCTGCAAGGCTGGACACACAGCCTGTAGGGTTGGTTGGTTGGTTGTTTATTCATAGGGCGCCAGAAAACCCTTGGGTAGCTGGGCGCACAGAGTAACAAGAATACTTAGAACTTGGTTACAGGTTACAGTGTTATCACATGTTGGTATTATATGTTATATACGGTAATTACATTATATACAATCTTTACTTTACATATAGGTACATATTATAAACAGGAGATGCACTATGTACGTTTCACATGATAGAGTGGAGAGGTGCGTATGCTATCAGTACCCAATTCACAAGGTCTCAAGTTTCAAAGGTCATTGCGACGGAGCCAGGTGCGGGTATGGTGCCTGAAGCTGTTGTAGGACTGATCCCGTCTTAGTTCAACTGGTAGGGCATTCCAGTACTGAGCTGCTTGCACGGGGAAGCTATTGCCTCCTGTTTTTTTTTAGTCGGAATCTTGGGGTTTGGAGGCAGAAAGAGTTGGCTGTTCTGGTTGGTTGTGAAGAGGTTTTTCTTATTATTCTGTCCCTGAGGTATGGGGAGGCAGCATTGTTCAGGCATTTGAATGTTAGTGTGACAATTTTGAAGGTGATCCTATAGCTGATTTTTAGCCAATTGAAGTTTCTGCGCGCATTTGAAATGTGCTCTCTGACTGGGAGTTTCAAGGCCGTTCTGAGCATGTTGTTTTGCAGGGTTTGGAGTTTATTGATGATGTATTTGTTAGCGCCTGCATAAAGTGCGTTGCAGTAATCCAGTTTTGAGAGGATCAGTGCATTGGCTAGGATAATGCAGCTAGCTGGTGAGAGGAAGGGTCTGCATGCTTTAATGATTTTGCCAGTATAGGCAGTGGATGAGGCCAGGGAGTTCACTTGTTTCTTTAAGGACAAGGTGGAGTCCAAGTAGAAACCAAGGGTCTTCACCTCCTTGGCGACGGGGATTATGTTGCCGTCGATATTGAAGGAACTGTAGTTGGAATAGAGTTTTTTTTTAGTTGTTAGGTGAGCCTAGAATGAGGATCTCTGTTTTTTCGTCATTCAGGCAGAGGCCATGGGGTGCCATCCATGCCTGAATGAGGGTGTACATTTTATTTACTAAAGCTGTATCCGTAGCGAAATTGCCCAAAAGGGGGATGAGGATCTGGGTGTCGTCTGCATAATTTGTGTAGGTGACACCCAGTCTGTCCAATTTGTCGAATAGAGGTTTAGTAAAGATATTGTATATCGTTGGCGAGACACAGGAGCCCTGTGGGACTCCACATGTTGTCTGGATAGGGTCTGCAGAGTCTAAGGTGGAGAAAACTCGCATACTTCTTTTGTCGAGAAAAGATTGAACCCAGGCTATAGCTTCACTTGAGAAGTGGGCGGCTGATGCTAGTTGTTTGCTAAGTACTGCGTGGTCCACTAGGTCAAAGGCCGCCGACAGGTCAAGGAGGAGTAGCATAGCTGTGTTTCCTTAGTCATTAAGTTCGTCAATTTGGGCTTTGAGATCTATAAGTGCGGTCTCAGTGCCGTGCTGAGGTCTGAAGCCAGATTGACGAGTGCCAAGGAGTTGGTTAGTCTCCAGGTATTTTTGAATTTGGAGATAGGCCACTCTGTCAATTATCTTCAGGAGGAAGGGGACCGTGGTGATGGGCCTATAGTTAGTGGGGATGAAGGGGTCCAGGGTTTGTTTTTTAGCAGGGTGAGAACCCAGGACTCTTTTAAACTGCTTGGGACTGTGCTAGATGAGAAGGAGTTGTTGATAAGTTTGGTGACGAATGGGGCTAGGTCTCTGGCGGCATTCTTGATTATCTGGGCCGGGCAGTAATCACCTTTGCAGTTTGAGGGTTTTAGTGAGGCAATGATTTTTTCAGTTTCATGAGTAGAGACTTTAGCAAATTTGAAAGGTGTTCAGCTAAGATTGGGAGTAGTCGTGGGTGTGGGCGTACTGTGCATTTCGCTGATAGGGAGCAAGGCTTTTTTAGGGTAATTTTGGATTGTGGTGTTTTCACTTTATTTGCGAGGGCGTTTTGGATATTGATACACCATTGCTTGTCTTTGGGTACGTTGTCAGGTGGTGGTATAGGAGATTCAAGTTCTCGCAGGATTGCAAATAATTCCTTTGTATTGGAGCACACATTAGAGATTCTGTCATTATAGATGTCTTTTTTAGCTTGAATGATTGTTTTCTTGTAGTTGGTAGCGCATTGTTTGAGTTAAGTTTGTTTTCAGCTGTGGGGGTGTGTCGCCATACAGTTTCAAGCTTCCTTTTTTCCAATCTCAGTTCTTTTAGATGGGGGCTGAACCAAGTATTGAGGTGGGATTGTTGTTTACTTTTACAATTCTTCAGTGGGGCGACGGTGTCCATGGCTATGGCCATGGTGTTGTTGTATATTCTGACCATGGTATCTGGGTCAGAATCTGTTGGCAGGGCATTGATGGTTGGTAGGAGTAGGGGTAAGATATTGTCAGGTGTGAAATTTTTCTGGATCTAGTGGGCACCGATGGTGCCATTATTTTTTCAATCCTGAGCATCTTGTTGAATGTTAGGTAGAAGTTAGTGAGGAAGTGGTCAGACCACGGCTGGGGTGTAATTTTGGTGATGGTAGTAGGGGAGTTGGAGGTGTCTACCCAGTCTAATAGTCTCCCTTTGTCGTGGGTGGGGGTGAGAACATTTTGGGTGAGTCCGTGTCCCTCAAGCATGATGGCAATAGCTTGCGCTTGCTTGTCATCTGGGTCATTAAGACCTAGGTTAAGATCACCAAGGATCATTGTCTGGGATTACTTTTTTGTGTTGCTTGCTAAGAGGCTGGATAATTCCTCTTCGAATAGGCCTAGGGGCCCTGGTGGCCTATAAATGAGATAGATAGTTAGGGTTTGGCATGGGGATATTGGTAATTTAGTGGTCAGGAGTTTGCAGGATTTTAGGGTGGGCAGTGGTGTTAATCTTACATTCAGGTTGGATTTGGAGATGATGGCTAAGCCGCCGCCTCTGGTGTTCTGGCGGTCTAGTCTTAGTAGTTGATACTCCTTGGGTATTGCTAGGGAGAGGGCTGGACCTGCTGCGTCATGTAGCCAGGTTTCTGTGACTGCTAGGAGGTCGAGGTTATCTAGTGTAAGGAGGTTGGCTATTTCAGTGGCATGGGCCACGACTGATCTAGCATTGATCAGTGCTCCTGTTATGGACGTTGTTTTAGCAAGACAGTTGATGTCAGAGGTAGCTAGGGTGGGTTGTTTCGTTATGGTGCTAGCAGGTAGTTGTGGTTTGGGATGCGTTAAGTTCCTAGTCTGGTTTTTGGGAATGGTGCGACGGTTCGAGTAGACATTGCTAGGTGCCTGCAGTTCGTAGAGGGTGGAAAGTCTAGCGCGAAGCCTAGAGTTTCTATGGATAGTAGGGCAAGGTACATATTTAGATTGGTCCATAGTTACCAGTATTAGTTGTAGGAGCAGCAGTGGGGCGTATGTTGATAGGGTCGTGCTAATATGCATTCTGCTGACGTATAGGGTATTATAACTTATACTATAGAGTATAGCTGGGTAGGCTGAGAACACAGGGGCACAGGGGTGACACGGTTGACAGGCTAAAGCAGCTAAAAAGCACAATATAGTGGCAGGCTAGATGCAACTGTCAAGGCACGGTGTGATAACAGGCTAAAGCAGCTACAAAACACAATATAGTGGCAGGCTAGATACAACTAGCAAGGCATGGTATAGTGGCAGGTTAAAGCAGCTAAAAAGCACAATATAGTGGCAGGCTAGATACAACTATCAAGGCATGGTATAGTGGCAGGTTAAAGCAGCTAAAAAGCACAATATAGTGGCAGGCTAGATGCAACTATCAAGGCACGGTGTGATAACAGGCTAAAGCAGCTACAAAACACAAGTGGTGTAGTGGCAGGTTAAAGCAGCTAAAAGGGACAATATAGTGGCAGGCTAGATGCAACTATCAAGGCATGGTGTAGTGGCAGCTAAAAAGCCCAATATAGTGGCAGGCTAGATTGCAAAATTTAGACAAAACCTCACTAGGTGGCTGAGAGCGAACGACAGCTAAGTAGTCCACTTGTCACATTGTACATTACTGTATATAACTATATATTACGTGAACAGGAGCATGCTCCTTGCTCCCCTGTCCTTGATCTCTCCCTGCTCATATCTGCTTGCTGTAATATTGTTTATGTCTACACTTCCTGCCTATTCCTGTACTTGCAATTAGCCGAGCATATCTGTAACCAAGCTCAGCGCATCTCTGTACCTCCATCTGGTTTCTATGTACCTGTAACTAAGTTGTGCATATCCATGTCTGTTTGCGCCCTGATACTCCAGGGTATGGCGCGCTATACAAATAATAAACTAGACTAAACTATCAAGGCACGGTGTGATAACAGGCTAAAGCAGCTACAAAACACAATATAGTGACAGGCTAGATGCAACTATCAAGGCACGGTGTGATAACAGGCTAATGCAGCTACAAAACACAATATAGTGGCAGGCTAGATGCAACTATCAAGGCACGGTGTGATAACAGGCTAAAGCAGCTACAAAACACAATATAGTGGCAGGCTAGATGCAACTATCAAGGCACGGTGTGATAACAGGCTAAAGCAGCTACAAAACACAATATATAATGGAAGGCTAAATCACCTAGGAAACAGTGTGATGGGAGGCTGGATGCAGCTTGCAGTGGTAGTGCACTTTCAAATGACTAAATGTATGTGCATCAGTACGGCAATACAGTAGCTAACAGTTGATACAGCATATGACTAGGTATAGGTAGCATGTGGCAATCTTGGGAGCAGTGATTAGATATTACTGCAAGTGGTTTCACAGTTACACATTGTAGGTGTTCAGTGGTCATATGTAAATTACCTCTCTGAAGTAGAGTGCAGCGTCGGAGCACCAAAGTGGTCGGTTGTGCTTCAAGTGTGAGGTCCAGGCTCTGGGTGGGTACAGGTGCCAGGTGGGCAAGGGCAAGTAGGGTGGTGGGCAGCACCAGTGGTGATGGGGCTAAGTGTTCTGGGGCAGCCTGCAGCTCGGTCAGCTCAGTCAGGACCTGAGCCTTTCCACAGTGCCTTCCCACGGAGGCCGGTTCACGCCTATCCTAGGGTGTTTGGGTATTTACTCACCAATTGACTGCCTCTGGCTGTGCTAATCTCTATGGCAATTTCGATCCATTGCATACCCCTCTCCACCCAAACCACATCTCCTGGGATCTCTGAGCTAGCTCTATCAAGCAGTAACATTAGAATGTGCTCTGTAAAGAGCCTGCCAGTGATAAGTGATTGTTTCTTACATCCCCAAGAACTGTCAGTCTTGCTTTGACAAAGCTATGTACAAAATAGCACTGCAAAGTGAGACAATTAAAATGTATTCATTGAAACACAAATCAATATTTCAAGCTAATTTGGAACTCGTTTTGATGGCTGTGTGACTCTAATCTAAAGGCAACATTCCAGTGATGGCGTCTAGGTGGTGCAGTGCATGTGTGGCTTATTTTTAGCTGAAATGGCCTATTCTACTAGGACACAGCAGGTTGAAGGTTTTTTTCCTTGCTGTTTAAAAACACTAACATTATGATGCCAGCGATCTGTCCTCCACAGCTCCTACAGCCGTCTAACTCATCTGCTTTAACCGCCAATGTGATATAGGTATTTCTGATTGCTTTGCCACCACAGGCTTATTACTGCTCTGTACAATCTCCTGCCGGTCTGTGTATGTTGACTGTATACCTACCAATTATCTGTATGTTGCTCGTTTTTCTTGTAATGTCAAGCAAAACAAATAATGTAAAAAAAGAAAACCTGCATCATTGACAGAGAGCGTTATTTCAAAGCCGTCTCCTGATAGTTAATGGCTTTATTGCATCTATAAATATATTACTAGTGTAATAAAAATGAGTTAACCAAGATTTTCTAGAGCCACTTGTTTTATAAACAGCATATGTATCCTTACATCTGAGGTCCTATTAAAAGCAAGCATTGTCAAAGCAAACGGTTTTGTAGGCATTTGTCAGGCTCTGCTCCCATATGCTTAGGTACTCGCACAATTGTCCAGCTGTTGCAGTCTTATGGTTAGGTAGTACCAACATGGCAGTGCCTATCTCATGCTTGCACAAATTCAAAACTGGTGGCTTTGCCAGTGTTCGTTTCACATGCAAAAAGGGTTTCTGAATATGAGAAGGCCCTCGCATTGTCTGCCCTGAATGAATGATGGTGACTAGGGTATTTGTCAGGTCGTAAATCAGGCATATGCACAAGTCAACCCTTTGATGCCCAGCTGCCACATTCCTAGTTTAACAGAATATGGCGCTTTTAGGAAAAGTGTTGCTCCTCCATGGAAAAAGAACATTTCTATTTTTACATGCACATCACACAATCTGCGCCATTTATATGAGAACTACGGATGTAAATCAAAATATGTGTTAGGCAACTAAAGGTATGATATTTTTCAACATTGTTCATTGCTTGCAATTTCTGGAAAAATGCTGTATTTTTCATCTGGCTAACATTGCACTGTTTCTACATTTTTCAGTAGTAAAGTACAGATAGGAAAGAGTTCTACATCTGAAAGAACAAGTTTGAAAGTAATAATAGTTAGAGATGAGAACCAAATTACATACCATTCCTCTGAAATTATTTCTTCTTTTCCAGACTTGAACATGTTCTCATCACTGGGCCTTGAATAGGGCCGACCTGACAACGTTGTGCTCTCTGAACTGCCATAAAAAAGGTTGATAGTTAAAGAAAACGGATTATAACTCTGTGGGTTCTAAAAGATACCAAAATGTGTTTGCTCTCCGAAACACAATCTATACAAATACCGGAGTCTTGCTTTAGCTGCAAAAGGTAAAGAAAGTCTGCTAACAATTTAAAAGTTTACATTTCAAATACTAATATGTTTGAATACATTAGTCTGAACACAAGGGCAATGAGCTCACTAGGCATCCTAGGGACAAATGAGCCAAACTATGAACACAAAAAGGGGGGGTTCCCCAGGGTGAACCATTCACCTATGTATGTGCTGACTGGTAGATTCAATCTAAATTTCTAGTAAGGGCCGTGCCAAAATAAGTTGCTGACCAATATGATAAATTAAAGAAAAGGTGAATGGTTCACCCTGGGGATCCCCCCATCCCCCTTTTTGTGTTCTGAATACATTAGTAAGCATATTAACTTCGGGTTCAGAAAGCTACATATGCCTACACCAAATCAAAAGGATTTGTTTGTTGTAAAATGTCTATGAAGTTTTATAAAGCCAGACAGAAATGCATATTTATCTGTACATGTGCTCTTCATTCAAAACGCATTAGATGTTGATTCAAGTATATTTAGTAACTAAAACCCTGATTTCTTTTGTACTGGTGTGCTGCCTGGGAGTGTACAGGCATAAAGGCAGTGGCCGAAGTGGGCGGGAGCGGTTGAGAGCAGTTCTCCTCTACTGGTTTAAATTAAGATTGACTGTTCCAATACTTTTATTTTAAGAAGAAACCATTTCGGAATGGTTTCGTTTCAAAATAAAAGTGTAGGGGGAAGTTGAAACTTGCACTTACACTACACTGCACAGAACGTTCCCTTTAACAGCAGGAGCATGTGTTTAGGGGTTTATATTTAACGTTGGAGGGGACGTGGTGATGGGGTTTGTGGGGAGTGGGAGCAGATCAGTAGGGAACATAGTTCTCTACTTCTTTTCCTACACTTTGAACACTGCATTAAGGTGTGCTCCGTCTGTGCCTCCAATATTTTGTAATGGAAGAGTTTAATGCGTTACAGTCTTGCGAATGACAATGGAGCAGTGGGGACTACAAGTATAAGAAGGCTGCTTCTAGACTCAACATTTGTGTTGTTTCGTAGTGCATGGCAGCGAGATATGCTAATATTTGCTACTACTTCCCAGTTCTGGTGTATGAGACACATATATGTGTGTGTGTGCATAATGTAAGGAACTCATGGTGGCAACAGTAAAGGCAGACACAAGTGATCACAGTTCAAGGGTGTTTATTGAACAATGAATGCAGAGTGGAAAAAGGCCTAACCATAATCTAAGATGGTAGCAAGCGTCGACCATCAAATGAAAAATAAGGCAGGGGTCTGGGACGGAAAGGGCAAAGTCACTTCACTCCTTGTCACCTTCCCGCCGCCTAAATCCTTCTCCTTCTCTTAAACTGCCGGATCTAGATAGCTGTCTCCTTGTGCGGTCTGCCTTGCTCGTCGTGTGCTTTTGTGCTCCACCTTTCATCCCTGTGGGGAAGGGAAAGGGCCGTCAGTTGTGTGTGTGTGATTCTGGTCAATTGCCTGACTTTGCCGGACCCTTGTATTGGGACGTGAGGTAAACGGCGGTGGTGTTAGTCTGTTGTCTTTCAGGTTGTGCGAAAGTGTTTGTCTCAGAAAAGGGGGTGCAGTGTTTTGGAATGTCCTACGTGGTAGGATGGGGAAAAGGTATTGGAAGAAGGGGGATACAGCGTCTCACATGTCGGTGTCCCACTCCCACTCTCCAAGGACCCCCGCATCCAGGTGATCCTCCCTCACTGGTCCACCCCCAGGAACTGGATCCAATAGCGATGGCCATGTCCTGGCCACTTGGATGACAGATCCCCGGGGACTAGCTAGGGAGACACTTTCAGGTTTTTCACATATACGCTTGTAACTATTTTGTCATATATTAAGCATGTCATAATCGTAATAGCCAAAATATATTACACATCAGAAATCAGAAAAGAATTAATCACATAGTTCATATATGAAAAAGAGGTGATGAACAAATTACTTACCTCTCTGTAATGTTCTTTCTGATAGATGTTCCTTCCACAGGCTCCTCATTTTTGATATCCATCTCCCAGCGCAGCTACTCCTCGGCAACATTTCCACCGCCAGTGGTCGCTGCACGGCTCCACATGGGCTCAGCTCAACGCCTCTACACACTGGATATGGCATCAAGCCCATTATATATAGAGGTGCTGCGCCCCATGACCATAGTCCCACCCTCAGCACTTTGATGCTGAGGGACCACAGAACCAAGTTGTATTAGCAATCCACCAAGTGGGTTAGATTGGGAGGGCAATATGGAATCTGTGGGAGGAACATCCATCAGAAAGAACATTATTGAGGGGCAAGTCATTCTCTCTTTTAATGGATTCCTTCCTCCAACGGATTCCTCTTCTATGATGGACTCCCATAGCAGTACATTGATCTGGAGGATGGAGGAGAGCAAGGGCACCACCTGAACCAGAAAACAAGGAAGGACTGCTCTACCAAAATGAGCATGCTGTCCTGACTGAGAATGCAAGCAGTAATGCTTTGCAAATGTGTGCAGAAATGCCCACGTAGCTGCTTGGCAAATGTCCAAACAGGGACTCCACATTGCAGAGCGGAGGTGGCGGGCAGTCCTCTGGTGATATGAGCCCCAAGACCTTCAGGCACATCCTTGCCAGCCAGATCATAGCATTCCAAGATGCAGAGGATGATCCAATTTGACAGGGTCTCTTTTGTCACAGCCCCGACAGCATGGGCACCAGCATAACTAACAGAAAAATGATCATCTTTCCTGGACTCCCTTGTCTGAGAGACGCAGTATCTGAAAGCCTTTAAGAAGAAAAATGGCATGACTGTCAATGTCACCTTCTCTTTGGAGAAAACCAAAAAGGGAGGTTTAACCGATAATGCCTGGAGCTAGATACCCGACTAGCACAGGGATCTGCAACCTTTGGATCTCGAGACGTTTTGGATTATAACTCCCTTCAACTCTAGACAGCATAATCAATGGTGAGGGATCATGGGAGTTGTAGTCCAAAACATCTGGTAACTGCAGGTTGCAGACACTCTAATGGAGTTGATGGCGAGCAGGAAATTCACCTTAAGGGTGAGTAATATTAAAGAACAAAATAATATTAATAAACAAGAATTTAGGGGCTAAAACAGAGCGCACTTAAGAAACATTAACACTAAATTCAGGTCCGAAGCCAGAGCAATAAACTGGCATGGTGGAAACTAGTTAGACAATCTGTGCAAAAATTGCATGACCATGGGGATCCTGAAAAATTAGCCTTACAGTGTGGGGTGTCCTTGAAAACAGAAGATGCCTTTCATAGTCCTGATCTGCAAACCCATCCGGGTTAAAAAAAAAAAGCAAAAAATAAAGCACAGAGGATGTGGAGCAGGTAAAAGACAGCTCCCTCACCCGGCACCAAGCTGAAAACGCACACCATCTGCAGGCATAAATGGATTTTGTGGCAGGCAACCTAGCAGAGAGGAGCACGTCCAGGACATCCTCCGATAAATAACACTCCTAGTACCTCAACCTTTCTGCAGCCAGACATGAAGGTTCAGGCTTCCGAATCAGACAGTAGGTCTGCTTTGCGCAGAAGGCGCTAGGGTGGGCAAATGTACATGTCCAATACCACATTCTATGAGCCCAGTCTGGAGTGATCAAAATCGGCTTTTCTGACAGAGACCACACGTAGTTTATTGTCCGGTCTTGTAGGTGAGCACCTCCAACCTTTCAGGGACGCCTCTGTGACTGGTGTCAATTGGGACCAGGATTGTAAAAACAAGACCCCATCCAGTAGGTTGTCTTCCTGGGACCACCATTCCAGGTCTCTGAAAATGTTTGCTAAAACTATAAGAAGATCTGAGGTGCTCCTTGAAACTAAGACCACTGATAACTGAGACGCCACTGTAACTATCTCATGCATAGCCGTTTCTACATCACTACAAGAATAACCAGTGCCTCGACTGCCAGGTAGAAGGGCAAAGGGGTCTCTCCTCTGCAGAACATCCTAAAAAAATTCTATCAGCTCAAATTGCACCTAGAGGCCTTACAGGTGCTGACAACCCCAAGGAGTCCACCACCTTGGCTATTAGGTGCTGAAATTAAGCCTTTCTCTTACCTGTTGTAAGTGCAAGGAGCATGTCAAATTCTGGAGAAGTGTGCAGACCGCTTGTACCTTGTAAATCAACTGTAAGATCCACCAAGTCTCCCTCCTCCCCATTACATTCTTTAGGATAAACGTTCCAGCCCAAAGGGACAAAGGTACAGTATCGCCCTCATGATCGAAAAGGTCTTCCATATGAGATATAAATGCGCCCCTAGTGAACGGGGCATACTCCCGAGGAATCTCTGCGCCAATGAGTGAGAATCTGGAAGACTTTTGTTGGAAGTCAGAGCAGTGCAGTGTAGAGAAAGGACTTCACCTGTCAGTCTCTGCTGGCTAGGCCGAGAACGATGGACTACGATGGTGCTGTCAGTGCAGATGTCGGAGCCAATGACGCATTGGCAAATATGTCAATCTTAATCCAAAAGGCCATCCGTTCCTCTGGGATGGAGGATTTGGTGGCGAAAGGTACTGGTGAATTTTCTTCGAGGAAGAAGAAGAATGGTGTTTGAATGAACCACTGGGTGAACAAGACCTCTTGCAGTGTTTCTTCTTCTTCTTGGCCTTGGGGGCGGTTCTTCGGTTTGGCACTCTGTGCCCAGCAACATCGAACTGGGTAGTCTGTCACCTTTGTACCTGTGGAGAAAGGTAAAGTTCCCTGTTCTCTCTCGAAATGCCTTGCGGTGCTTCGACTGACACGACCCACAATCCTGGACTTTCTGTCCCTCACTGAGGCAGTGCAGGCAAATCCTGTGGGGGTTCGAGATAGACATTTGATGCCACAGTCGAAGAACTGTATAAAGTGCAAGGCCTTTGGTGGTTTCGGCATGGCATGAAACAAAAAAGTTGAATCCTTCTAATGAAGTGGTGTTCCTGAAGTGAGCATAGTGCACGGAAAAAGGACAAAAAGGTCACAGGGTGTGGCGACTCTATATATTTTACTGGCCCAAACATCATGTCCAGTGCAGGGCTTGTAGAGGCGTCCTATCCAGCCGACACAGAGCCGGGCTGCACCCCTTGGCCAGAGAAAGGTTTCCGAGGAGCAGCTGCGCTGGGAGATAGATATCAAAGATGAGGAAGCCACACGAGGAAGGAAACCATTAGAAATACATGACTGAAAGTGACAAATAAGCCCTGCTGATGCACCTATGTCATCCGAGGTACAGGACCTTCCACCTTAAAAGGCACACCAAGAAATACCTATACCATAAAGTTGTTAATGAAGGCTTTGACATGGGGCAGAAACTATGACAGGATGCCCTGAGGTCAAAGGGAGAAAGAAAGTTGTAGTCCCAAAAATGAAAACAGTTGGCCTTCACCCAGTTAAGCTATTGCTTTTTCTCACATTCACCAAAACATTTTAGTTAAGTTCAAAGTTCAATGACTTTCTTTATCACCTTTGGAAAGTAGCCTATATTGCCACTTGACACAGATGGAGGTGGAGTCTATGGGCCTCATTACGGGTTTGGCAGGAATTTGGTGGTAAATGAGCCAAATCCCCAATGTTTGAGTCTGTAGGAGTCCATGGGGATTTCTGCAGAAATACAGAAAGCAGTAACTGCGCTATGGCAATTCTACCAATTGTTTACCTTAAAGTGGTGGATTTATCTCCAGCATGATGTTGTAGTTCGGTGGCGTAGGAAAAACAGCAGTAATTCTGTTATCGCCAAATAAAGTGGTGGTAACAGAATTACCGCTAGTTTTTTTCCGCACTGACAAAATTGTAATGAGGCCCCATATGTTGCTCCACTCTTGATCGCATACCACATTGCCAATTTTCACAGATGGCATAATGACGCACAGAACGCCTGGTTTTTCATCTTCTGTAGACTGTGTACAGTCAGAGATTAACAGATGGTTCACTGCAATCGTAGTTCCGAACTGGAATGGGCTTTAGGGATGGTGATGCCAGGACCGTCCCTCTCTCTTTTCTCCCTTGGGATGTCCACCCTAGCCCAGGAGTCTGTAACCTCTGGTTAGTGCTATAGAACAGTAAACCCTATTGTCGGAGTTCTTTCCCTTTCTCCAGATAGTTTCCTCAAGTGCAGGCTCACTTACTCCCTAGGGACTTTCTAACCTTCCCTACTCTCATCACAGGTGAATGTTCTTACGAAGAACGGGATTGTGCCTTGCAACCACTCTGGGAGATTAGTCCAGGTACACACACGGCCAAGTTTACCTTACCCTTGTACGCTATCTACTTCCTATCCCCTGTCTCCTCCACACCAACCTTCTGTTCGTCTGATGTTTCACTACTACGACCACTTCGCCTCCTTCACTACTTCTCTTCTCACTACTCCTCCTCCATCACTACTACTACTAATCTTCAACAACCATTACCAAAACCTCCTCTTGGTACTACCACTACACTTCTCTCACTACCGCTGCTACCCTCTTCTCACTACTACCACTTCCCTCCACTCACTACTACCACTACTCTCTTCTCACTACCACTGCTACTCTCCAACCACTTCTTCACCCTCCAACCATTACTAATCAACACTCCAATCACTACATCTCTGCCCTCCGATCCCTACCACAATCCCTACTACTCTGACCTCCAATTACTATTACTCCACCCTCCAACCACTACTCTGCCCTACAACCTCTACTACTCCACCCATCAATCACTACTACTCTGCCCTCCAACCACTACTACTCCACCCATCAATCACTACTACTCTGTCCTTCAACCACTACTACACCCACTTTTCACTTCATATCTCCCACTTCGCTGTCACTCTCTACACTAACATCTACTCACTTACCACTGTGAGGAACTCATGGTGACAAGTAAGACAGACACAAGTGATCACAGTTCAAGGGTGTATATTGAACAATGAATTCTGTATGCAGGTTGGAAAAACGCTTATTATAGACCTAAATCTAAGATGGCAGCAAGCATCAACCATCAAATGAAAAATAAGGCCGTCCTAGTTTCGTTGTGTCAAACTAAAAAGGGCCTATAGTAGGAAACCTATTGCCAAACCTTACAACTAAGACAAAAAGGGTGTGGGATAGAAAAGAAAAGAAAAGAAAAGAAAAGAAAGAAGTGTTCTCAAATAATCTGTCAGGATGCGGTAGCCTGGGTCTTCCTTCCCCACGTTTTAAGCACAGTGTAAGGTGGGATCTTGGAGCACAGTATAATCTCTGGCTTTTCCAGCACGAGTCTACAGTTCTAATGGCATCTCTCAGGACACACACTGATGCTTTTCTAGCACGGGATGACAGTTCAGCTTTTAACTCTCGAGCTTTCAGCTATCTGGGCCAAGTCTCATTTCACTTTAAAGTCTCTTTCCTTTGAGGACCTGACATGTTCAAATAACAAAACAAAAAGTTACTTTAACAAATAAAAGTTTGTTTCCAATGTTCGCCTGGTGATGGGTTCACCCGTGTGTCCCCCTCTTCTGGGCGCGGACCCTTCTCAATTGTTTATCTCAGCTTCACGTAGGGTGATGGCTTCATCCTGGTCTCCCTCTTCTGGGCGCTAACCATTCTTACAGATCTCATTCCACAAATTATATAACAGTTCTTTTTCAATGAACTTTCGGGTGAAGGCTTCACCGCTGAATCTCCCTCAGTCGGGCTCGGACCCCTCTTGACTGCCAATATTTGGATTAGGACTTCACCCCCGGATCGCCCTCCGTCGGGCTCGGGTCTCTCTTGACTGCCAGTTTTTGGGTGATGGCTTCACCCCTGAATCTCCCTCCATCAGGCTCTGACCCTTCCCAACTTCACATTCATTTGTATTTTTGCAGGATTCACTTCCCTTGTTTCCTCTCATTGTGGGATTCCCTTTCCTTGCTTTCACACAGTTTATAGATCAAAGTGTTATGATTGTACAGGGCTTTTGCTTGACCCTCACTATGACCACTTTGACCTATTCCGCTGGCTCTCCTATGGTCTTCTGGTATCTCTAGTTTTTCTCATATGGGGCTCGACCAGGGTCTCTCGATTTAAAACCCACGTGGTGCCGGTTTCCCTCTGCAGCTCGTCTCTCCTTTAATACTTGTTACAGTTCTTTACACAGTTCATTAAACTTGGTTCAAACTTGCCACTTTGCGATTCTCTCAGTCAATGCAGCCAGGTTCTTATTGATTCTTCCCTCAACTCATCGGATGTCATGAACTGCTTGGCTTTTGGTTTTCCTGTAATCAAGGCCGGTACCACAGGCGCAGGTGCTTCCCTCGGTCCTACTTATCGGCACAAGCTTACCCCATGTACTATTGACATCTACTGCAAGAGATTTGTGCTATTGTTCGCAGTCTTAGGCTCTCTTCCACAAAGGTTCCGCAGGCCTGGGATGAAAAGGGCAAGGTCCCTTCTCTCCTCGCCACCCTCTCGATTCCTGACGCATTTCTCCTTCTCTTGAACTGCTGTGCCTTCGTAGCTGTGCAATTATGCGGTCTGCCGTGCTCACCTTGCTCGTACTGCACTCTCTTGCTCCACCTTTTATCCCTGTGGGGAAAAGAAAGGGCCGTGAGGTGTGTGTGATTGAGGCTAATTGCCTGACTTTGCCTGGCCTTCATGTTGGGACATGTCGAGTACATTTCTTTATTACAAGTCCATAAACCAGTATTCATGTCAGGAAAAGGAGGGGTTGGAGTGTCGGAGTGTCCTAAGGGATTTGATGGGGGAAGTAATGCGATTATCAGAAGGGAGTCGGTTGGTAGACCGAAAAGGACACAATGGGTGAGGTTTGTGAAATAGACGAGAATGACCGGGATGGAGAACAGAACATACGGGACGATGGAAATTGTAATTGTTGGTCACTTTCGACTGGGAGTTCAGAAAGTGACAATCCGAGGGACAGGATAGGTAGGGTTTTTGGGGGAAATGGGAATTGCCGGGATTAATATAATAAAATAAACTGGGGGGATTCTGGGAACGGTAGTCTTTCCTCTGAGTAGACTGAATATTCATGAAAGAATAACCAGGGGGATGTGGAAAAGAAGTGCCCGGAGTGTTCGGGTAGGAAGCAGGAAGATAGTGCTTCTGGGATAGATGCTCTTTGGGTGCAACCGGGTTTTAGATTTTAGAGGGTTGGTTTACGGAATGGTTGTGGAATTTGGGTAGAAGAGATTTAATGGGAGGATGCAAGGCAGATGTATTATAGCCCATAAAAGCTTCAGGGATATTGTCAGCCTCTTCCTCCACCTCGGCATAGTACTGCGTTTCACCGGGACTATTTTCTTGAGTATAACCCCGGGCTTCCCCATCTTGGTGAGCCTTTCTCGCTCTCTCACCCCTAGAGTTGGAGTCTGAGATGCTCAGCCCTTTGTTGGCCACCTGAATAAGGGTTTCTCATGGATCACTATGTGAGATACCCTCAGGTATTTCACACCACACAGCCACCTCACTCACACTGCAGTACCCTTGCACTCATAATGAACCCAATTAATGGGACATGCCTGACCTTCAGTACTGGATGCCTTCATACCCCTCTTCTTCATCCCAGTACTGGAGTGGTGTTTGTAATAGGAAGTGTGCATTACTCTTAGTTGCTTCTTCCTCTTCTCAGTACTTGGCGGGTACTCAAAGGGAAAAACAGGGCATGACAGGAATTATCCCATAAAGGCTGAGGGAAGGGAGGTTAAGTCAGTATTAGGAAAGGGGGGATACCATGTCTCGCCGTCTGACAACCTCTCCCTAATTACCTAATCCCCAAGGACCCTCCACCCCATTGATCCTCGCTCACTTGTCTGTCCCAAGGGTCGGGATTCAAAAGAGATGGCCTTCCATGGCCACCTGAACAGAAGATCCCTGGGGAATAGATGTGAGAACATCTTCAGGTTTCTCACACACCACATGCCCGCGCATGCACAGCCTGGTCGACGCACACTGTTGCTACAACAGCAAAACCGAGAGCTGTATGCTGTGTTACCTTACTGCCTTCATTCCACTTTTCCTTCTTTGGACTGTCTCTATCTTTCCTCTCCCTGCTTGTCATAGTCCTGCTTTCTGTTTATGTGCCTCCTCTGTACTAGTTGCCTTTCCTGTACCTTCCACATTCTTGCCTTGGATGATCCTTCCTTTACTGCCTTGCCAGTGCCTGCCAACCTCCTCCTGGTGCTGGCTTGCTTCAGCCCTGAGCAGTCTCCAGCCATTCCATTTCGGCCTTTCTAACTTCTGGTTCGTGTGCATGTCCTCAGCCAGCGCTTGTTGCTGTCTCTATGCCACGTTAAACCAGGGAGCTTTACGCTGGTGTAGGGCGCCAGTTCCCAAGGGTCTATCCTGTGCCATGCTGTAAGGGGACGCTCAGTACTGGTTCCTCTACCATACTTACGGCCCTAGGAAGTCTGGATCACCATGGATCACCATGGGGAAAGACCTGGTTCAAGTCGCCTCGAACGACCACCAAGACAGGGCGTTGTGAGGAGTCAGAACTGCAAGATGGACACACAAATATAGAGTTCTCACAAATTGCCATTTTATTAAAAAAGGGGTCAGACAAACACCTATCTTTCCCTTGCCTAACAAGGATTTCCATACCTAACAAACTAATGCGGATAATGACCTAATGTCCAAAAATATCTGTCCCTCACACTAATACATACAACAAAATCATACAGGAATTATTTGGCAGTTTAAATTTCAGAAAATAACAAATAAATTCAAACATAAAAGCTATAGTCAGGAATCCTTGTGACCAGTGCTGTATCCCCTTCCTCTGATGAAGTCAGGATTTTCCAAACCAAAGTTCAATTTCAGAAAAGATATTTGTATTAGCCAAGTTCCACTCTAGTTAGAAATTAAAGTTCTTTTCATTCAATATATTCTTCACTTGGTAAAGTGACTGTCTTAGTTCAAAAAGTTTTTCAGACTTGCAAATAATAGTTAAAGTTTCCACAACCTTCTGCTTGGTAAACCAAAAGACTTTCTCTTCACACAGCAAGTGGGAAGACAAGGTAAATGTTCTCCGACTATCACTCAATTGTTATCACATCATATTCCTTCTTTAGAAACAACATCGCAGTCAGGATGGTTATAAAACAGTTCCTCATACACTGTAATGGATTTGCCAATTCTTTCCACCACAACCTTCTACCACATTCACAGTACTTCAAGATATCTTCTCCCTGGTCCACTCACCTGCCAGGGCTAACCACTATTTGTCCCTTTCCTGGTTTACGCTCCGGCCAGGATAAAACTCCTACTACTACAACTTGTACTCGTCGCTAACGCTTGTTAACATGATTGGCATACATTCTCTTAATGTAATAGTTTCCCCATTGATCTGTTTGCCATAAGCAATGCAGGTTATACTTCTTTCCCCCTTATTCCTAATTAGAAGGCAGACTTCTCTCCTGCTATATTTGATTTTCATTTACACAACCTCTTGGCTGTCGGTAATGTAGTTTACAACGTCCTCCCTCAAGGTATCTTGTTATGGGACTGTTGCATTCAAATTGCCTTGGTGTCACTCTCAGATTTCTTGGACTTTGGCAATGTAAGTTATACTGTTCCCCAACTTGGCTTTGGCAATGCGAGTTACAATATTCTCCTATTCGATATCTCGTAAAAGGAGAGAGGTGCCCAATGTTCTTAAATTCAAACGTTCGGTATTCAAAATCATTCAGTGGTCTCCTTTGGCGCGCCCCAGAGTCTGCTACATCAGACCAACTCAATGGTCTGTCCTGGTGTCTCCTTCTGACACGGTGCTTCCAATTTTTCTTTGCTCGTCAGGATTCCTGCCACCTTTGAAAGTTTCCGCCAGCCTGCTGCTGCTCACACTGACTGTCAACAAAGCCTACACATCCCTGTGCACTCCCCAGTAAGAACCTTACACCGCATCGGGCTGCAGGACGCAGGGAGCTTTTGACTCCCTCAGGGTCATCGGCCACTATGCCGCTTCTCGCTGCGCATCCTCTGCATACTCTAGGGATTCCGACCTCCACCACACTCTCTGCACGGCGCCCCGCTGTCAGCACAGCGGTGACTCTGACCTCTGTTTCTTCCTGCTGCTTCCTTTTGGCCCTCACCTGAAGGGCCTTTAAATGTTTACAGGTCCCGCTCAGGTGTGGGTCATTACAACAACTAAACCGCAAACTACTCTTTGGTAACTCTGGACCCCTCTTCCTCATCTCAGTACTAGGAGCATTATGGGACTTGAAGTACATAATGATCCTGGTTGTTTTAACGTCACAATCATCAATTTTACAATAGACCATTAAAACTGAATGGTCATTAGGGAAATTGTTCAGAGGGTTCTCCCATTCTGCCTGATCCGGGTCCCCTCCCATGTTATCCTCCTCCATACTACCACCAGGGTTTTTTGGAAGATCACCCCTGATTCATCACATACCCTTCCCCTAACATCACTGGTTTTTAAAGCTTCCTGTGGGAACCGTCACAGGAAATCAACATTACCCTGTTCTTTTCCTTTCCGATGTTCAACAGAAAAGCAATAGTGCTATAAATCCAAAAAACAGCGCATAACTCTAGAATTGTTATCTTTCCTAAGACTCAAACACTTGAGGGGAGCTTGATGAATAACCAAACGTAATGGTCTACCTGTCAGATATTATTTTAAGTAAGTTACTGCACATTTAATGGCCAGGGCTTAGCGAGGTCATGCTAGTAATCTTGTTAGAACCATTGATTGTCAGAAACTAAATTTGAAAGCTTGCTAACTTGATCTAAATGCAAGTTTGCTATTATTAACAGTGTATGTTTGCCGATTGGCGCTTTTTACTGTTTTAGGAAAAAATGCCTTTTTAGTTTGATAATAGTAATAGGCACTTGTTTAATACGTTTTTAAACTTTTTAAATTAATCATTGACTTTGTTTCGGGTTGCAGAGGCTTTTCTTTCTCTGCTGGCGACAGACGCGTAAATTTGGGACTTCATTTCCCATTATCCTCGCTCTTCGCACGCCGCCTGTTGACGGGCTATCCATGCGACACAGGCCATAATTAGCCTGTGTCAGCGCAAAGCCTGTTTGGCCTGTTTGGCCGGGTCGCAGCGGTCGGCGGGTCACGCTGGCCAAAATTTCTGCACTTCCCTATTTTGACATCTTTTGGCCATAGGTAAGCGTCATTTTTGGCACTTAGCCACTCTTAGACTACCAGTCTTTTCCTTTATTAATTGAAGAGCTATGTCACGAATTATTTACCCAAGGGATCTATTACTTGGCTTGAACACTAACATGGGGGCTTTTTCGCTACGTGCACTATCCAAAATTCGGGCCATGGGAATTGAAAAGCTTAAACCAGCAAGTGATTGTTCTACGCCACTTCCAAATGACCAGATGTCAATAGTAGCTGGGCTGTTAAATACAATGATCTGCCGTTGCTCATGCAACGGAGATTTGCCTTTTAATTGAGTCTCATAGATTGGATGTGTTATTTATCACTGAGACATGGTTTACTGACACTTCCCACTCTATTTTCCATAGCCTAGTACCAGAAAGCTATTCCATTCAATACATTAATAGGCCGAATAAAGTAGGTGGATAGATAGCAATCATCTACCGCTCCTATTTAAAGTTTGATTATCTCAAAACACTACAATGGGATAATGCCTCAGAGATCGGGGCCATGTCCTTTTCCTTAACCCCAAAGTATTCAGTACAAATTGTACTGATTTATAGGCCCCCTGGGTCAGCAGTGCTATTTATGGAGGGCCTAGATGATTTCCTTATCTCAATAGGCAGCAAATACAAGGAATTTACTGTGCATTGGTGACCTTAACATTCGGCCGGAAGATCCCACAAAATAAAGGCAATTACAGGAATTTTTAGCTCAACAGGAGGTTCTAACATTAACCCACACTCCCTCTCACATAATGGGCCACTGTCTTGATTTAGTGCAAGCAAGAAAAAAAGGGATTAGTATGGTTGATACATTCCATATTCACTGGACAGACCATTACCTTAGGGTGTTTCGTATGAAGGCAGAACCACGTGAGGACCCTACTCGATCCTCTGTTGGTACTAATCCTGTGCGAAAGAAAAAATATTTGGATACTATACCTGGGACGGATCTTAGTACAGCATTACGTAAGTAAACCCAGCTTAACAATTGTGATGCTCTATTTCAAGAAGGCACTCACATTTTGAGCAATATTTGTACAAAATATGCACCTTTGAGAAACATTGCTACTAAAAAGCCTTCTTAAATATGGTACACCAGAGAGCTTCTGGAGTTAAAAAGAGAATATAAATACCACGAAAATCCTCCCTGTCCTTGTTCATGTGTGTTCTGTATTGTTTTCTGCACAGGAGTCCATGTGGGACTCCGGGCAGTGCAGCTCTTCCTCTTTTTGGTTTGGTGTACAGACCCTTGGGATACTCTTATGCACCCATGGGTAGGGGTAAATACAATCCTGTGCCCCTATTGTATGTTTTTGGACACCTGTGTGTGGCCCACAGAGCAGGTTATGTGCTGGTGGCAGCTCCATGCTGAATTTGACAGGTTCTCCGAGTATCCTCCATTTTGGGATACCCAGGCCCTGCCACTGGAATCAGTTGATTCCTGATAGAAGACAAGATGGCCCCTGTGGCCTCTTGCTTTCTATTGCCTTTTACTTATTTTCCCAAAGCCCTGGGAAGACCTGTCTGTCCCTTCCCCCTGACTGGCTGTTGGGTGGAAGTTCCATATATGGTATTGTGGGGAAGTCCAGGCCAGACTGGCTGGAGCCTTCCCAGTGACTGTATGTTGTGGGTACACCCTTCAGGTGGGACCTGGGTGAATGGCGTGTGTGACCAATATGCACTTCTTGTTATGGGTGTCTAGTTTCTGGTTTGTGACACACAGATTGAGACAACCTTGCCCGTAACTGGTATGAATGCAGTGTGGAGTGCTGAATGGCTGGCTACTTGTCCCAATACACATTCCTTGTTGCGAGTGTCTGAGAGGGAGGAAAATGGCCTGAATTCCCTGTGAGCCTGATTGGCT
Organism: Ambystoma mexicanum; assembly: GCF_040938575.1. Classification (NCBI taxonomy): domain Eukaryota; kingdom Metazoa; phylum Chordata; class Amphibia; order Caudata; family Ambystomatidae; genus Ambystoma; species Ambystoma mexicanum. The sequence continues at coordinate 830,503,573 of NC_090936.1, forward strand.
GCCTGCCTGCCCTTCTGAGTGATTGGTTGCCTGAGTGTGATCCAGCAGAATTAATGAGAGTCCAAACAGTATATCTGAGGGCCTCTCACTGCTAAAAATCGTTCAGAAGCTGAAGTCGAAGCTGATACTTCATCTCGACCACCAAGCCCGAAGAAGGTTGACTCCTGTTACCGTCACCGCAATCTGAAAGCCGCTGGGACGTCGAGACTGATCCAAGAGAGAACCTGGCTACGAGACCTCTTCCCAAGCTACGAGGGACCATCGTACAACGCTGACCTTCGCCGAAGCGCCCTGGAAGCCAGTCTTCGAAAGACTGTCAACCAGAGACGGGGACTGCTGAGGAGAATGGAGAAGCACCGGACAGCCGTCCACCATCGTCGACCAGGGTTCGGAGCTTTAATATAACCACTGGAGGCCCGTTGAAGCTGTGTTGCCCAGACGCAGGAACTGCTTGACGCCGAGCCGCCGACGACCGGAGCCGCAACGCTCCATTGATTAAGACACTTTGAATTCAAGAATACTCTCGCCAGCACCGCCGACTGCTTTGTCCCACCGGAGAAAGTCGAGGTCACTGACGCGCCGAGGAGCATCCGCCGGTGGGTTCCCCACCACGCGAAGACTGCAGAGACGCTGACGACTCGACGCCCTTGCTGGGCCAAAGTACTTCATACACTCTTTGCGGCAACGAACTACCGTCATCGAGGTGCACCGCATGCCTCCTCTTCGCAGGTCGTCCTCGACCGATCGTCGACGAGCACCGCCAGGACGAAGCTGCTGCTTCAACGCCATTGTTCACCATTTCTTCAATGGATCTCGATGATCCGTGGCTCCTGCCTTAAAGGGAGACGCTCAAGAAGGATCCATCGACGACACGGCGGCAAACTCTGCTATTCCAGGTACATTGGGGTGGTACAACTATTTTAGAAGGAAATAAGACTCATATTGAACAATATATGGACTGGGCTTGTAGTATATCTTTATTTACAGGTTGCCCAGGTGGGGGATCCTCACCCAGAACTGTGTCTAGGTAACAGGGCCAGTATTCTGCCTATTGTTTTAACCAACCTGCTTTCCTCCTATGTCTATTGTTGGTTGACTTTATTAATTGATTTGTATGGCATCTGAACTGAGTACAGTTGATGCATTTTAATGGAATCAAGAGTAATTGTTGTACCACATTGAGACTGTTTATATTTACCATTTTAGATTATCTTGAGCACAAAGTAGGTTATTGTGATTGTGTACATAACTTGAGCCTATTTATATAAAGAATTGTGTTTTCACTAACATAGTGAACAGGGAGAGATACATTATAGTTCAAAACACCTTTGTGGGTGCTTGGGGACTACACTGTACTTAAGAACCAGCCTGCATCACCTCCTGAGAGCTTAAGCCTTGATTGCTCGACCATAGCTACCGAATAGAGAATTCTGGCTGGGGTACTCTGTGCAATATAGAGAGCAGGAGTGCAGATACCCCCCTCCAGTCTTTACAGTGCTGTGGTGTGCCACAGGGATCAGCACTTTCTCCACTTCTTTTAAATATTTATCTTTGTGCCCTTATGCATATGCTAGAGAAATATCATCTCATATTTCATTCGTATGCTGACGATACTCAGCTATACAATAGGCTCGATGATGTGGAGGAAGCTCTTCACTTGGGTAGCAGGTGTTTAGAAGAAATTGGAACCTAGATGGAAAGAAATTGGCTACAACTCAATTTAAAAAAACGAAGGTGATCCTGTTTGGTCCGAATCTTGGCTGCATCTGGCAGAGTGACCTGGGATGTAATGCCCAGGTCTCAGCCAAAGTCCAATCGGTCTTCTACAACATCTGCCTTCTGCATCAAGCAGTACCCTATGTTCCCACTACCGATCGGTGGTGGTCAGGGCCCTAGTCAATGCCCAAGAAACATTTTCAAAGATAACAAGTGTTTACCTCTACAAAAATAGGTGCGTGAGCAAAGAACACTGCTGCCATGGAACAGTCTGCCAAAAAGTGTACAAGCAGAATCTTGTAAGGAGACACATCGCCATAGGTGATGTCATTGTATACAGTGAAAACCTGCAAGGCTGGTTGGTGCGACCCTTTACATGGTCGGCCTGCTCCATAGCAGATGCCAGGTCATTGGTAGCAGGCCAGTCCGTCCATCCGTCTGTCTTCCATCACGTGGGTTCTGCTGGGCTCATTGTCTCCAGGGAACCAATGCTGAAGAAGCGATTAGCAAAATTTGTGAAAAATGGTACTTTATCATTATACAGTGCACCTGGCAGGCCCAAAGACTGGCACAGGGGGAGTCTCGAGGTTAAACTGACCCACACATACTTCACTCGTTCCCGGTCACATCATCAGCTCCCAAGGCTTCCACACCAGCTTTTGAACTATAATGTATCTCTCGCTGTACATCACACTACAAACCATGCCATTATAAAATAAAGGTGGCAAACATACTCTCAGATCGTTATGGTTTATGGTCTGCGGTCAACTGGTATCTTGGAATTCAGAGGTCTCGGGACTAGGGCAGTTGTAGGGGCTTTAACTCGTAGTTAGCTGGGTGGGGGTCGGAGACCTGCTTCGGCCTGTTTGTGATAACACGTACACCAAGGTGCCCAGTTCTTGTTGTCTTGCAGGGCATATTCTTTTTAGAATAAACATATTGGCACAACCTTAAAACAAAGAGGGGTTTCTGTGGAAGTCGGTGGCATGGGCCTCTCTCATCAGCGCTTGGGCCTATCCAGATTTCCCCTTCAGGCTTGCATTCAGTGTCTAACACACTAAATACTGCAGGTCTGTGCAGGCCCTGTGCCTTGACTATGGCTACTACTATCTATAAGAATGCTGTTCTCTTATATATGTGCACTGTGTCTAAATGTCTAAATCACATACAATAGTATGATTGTGTGAGGACTTTTAGGACACCCCCTTGTCTGTTCTAGTTCTTTCAATGGGGCTCGCCTCACCTTAAAGCGCCTAGCAGGTGGGGTGGGGTTGCTCCCTTCCCAACAGTAGTAAAAACCAATACCATTTGACCTACAGAAAAATATCTCATTACTGCTTTCTTATTATATTATCCCTGTTGATGTTCTTGAGTTTGTGCCATCTTAGTTTGACTATATTTCAAATTGTGGCCATATGTTCTTTTAATCGTTGAACCGTTTAGGACAATGGTATGGTAGCTCTCTCTCTCTCTCTCTTCCCAGGTCTCACACAACATATCTAACATCTCTTGGTCCTCTTCCATATAATAGTGCAAAGGGGGAAACTCCAGTGGAAGACTGAGGAGTCTTCCTTGTGGCAAACAGAGCCCAAGGTATCATAATGCCCCAATTCTTCCCATCTCTTTCTACTAATTTCTTTAAGATGTGTTTTAAAGTCCGATTCATCTTTCCACCAATCTATCAGTTCGGGGATGCTAAATGGAGGTATATAAAGTTTTAATCTGAAGAATCTCCTTAACTTGCGCCATGAGTTTACTCATAAATGTGGATCCTTGGATAGCCAAAATTTATTTTGGGAAACCAATTCTAGAGAAGAAAAGGAGTAAAAATGTTTCAAGATCTGTTGTGACATGTTATTTCTAAAAAGAAAAGCCTCAGGGTAACCAGTTGCTTAATCTAAGATTACCAGTATATATCGGTTCCCTAGTTTCGAGGTTTCAAATGGACCTACTATATCCATCCCTATCCATGAAAAGGGGATATCTATAATAGGAACAGTTTGTAAGGGAACTGGAGGAGAAATTTGAGTACTGGTTTTCTGGCATAAGGCACATGGTACTGACAAAATTCTTTTAAGGCCAATAAAATATATTCACAATTTGTGCTCGAGTTTTTACGGTTCCCAAATGGCCTCCCATCAAATGAGAATGAGCTATTTCCAGAACCATATTTGTATGGCTTTTAGGTACTACAATTTGAGACCAGTGTATACCTGTTGGTCCCATATCTCCTCTATATGATAATCCAGATTTTAGAACAATAAATGGTAAGGTCCTGTCCCTGACATCATTTTTTTATATTACCTGGATAAAGGGTTCTGCTAAAAGTGGGTCAATTCTTTGAACAAAAGCTATGTCAGGAATAAACTGTTCTTCTTCTTCAACATTGGGTTTCATTATTGGTTCCAAAAAAGCTCTATATCTGCTTCCCCAAAGCCCTGAGTTCCTCTCCCAGTTGTATCACTGTTCTTGTCTTCTTGAGGTTTTGGAAATAAAGCTTTCTCCAATATTCACTGAGCTATCCTGCTTTATCTTGATTGGGTTTTGTCCCATTATTTTGTATCAGTATTTTAATATCTCCCTTATAATCATGATCTATTACTCCCGCCAATACATCTAAGCCATAGCGCCAGGCCTGACTTTGAGGCGAGTCTGATATATGTGCCAAGGGGAGGAATAAGAACTACATTTGTGGATATCAAAGCTCTGTCTGCAGGTTGTATAAATTCTCCTCTACTGCTATAGATATCAAATCCTATAGACTGTTCAGTAGCAATGGTAGGATCGGAGACTCTTTTACTAAGTTTCTTAAATTTAAAGATTCCCCAACTTGTGTCAATTGATTCTGATCCCACGACTAACACCATATGTGAGGAGTCAGAACTGCGAGATGGACATACAGCTATAGGTTTCTTACAACTTGCCATTTAATTAAATAGAAAGGGGTGAGACAAGCGCCTATCTTTCCCTAAACTAAGAAGGATTTCCCTACCTAACAAACTAAGGCTAAATGAAAATGACCTAATGTCCAAAAGTATCTGTTCCTCATGCTAATACATACAACAAAATCATAGAGGAATGATTTGGTAATTTTAATTTCACAAAAAAACACACACATTCAAACACAAAAGGCATAGTCAGGAATCCTTGTGACCAGGGTTGTTGTTATTATTATGGTATTTATTAAGCACTGACCTGTCTTCGAGAAGCAGAGGAGCGGGTTACAGAGGTATACAACAATACAGATCCATAAGAGAGCGCTTTATAGAGGTATACAACAGTACACATGCATAACAGAGCGCTTTCAGAGGTAACAGCAGAACAGATATACAGCGAAGGGTGTGATACAGAGGGGCACATATGTGGGGTATAGCTGTACTGGGTGGCAGGGAGGAGAGGGGCAGCAGTGTCCAGCGAGTCAGGTGGAACGAGGGGTGATGTGATGGGTTAGGTGTTGAGGCAGAGAGATTCCTTGAAGAGGTGGGTCTTGAGTTCTTTTCTGAATTGTAGGAGTGTAAGGGTGAGTCTGATGCTGACGGGGAGGAGGTTCGTAAAGACTTGCTTAATTGTCCTTTCCTTTTTGCAGCAGCACATTTTAAGTCTGCACGTGTCCTGTATTCTGGTGGTGCACTGTCTGCTGGAGATGCTGAGTTTGTCTGCAAGGTAGCCGGGTGACTTGAGGACAACTATCTTATTATAAGGAGGGCTTCTCTCTTGCTGTATTTGATTTTCCTTCACACAACCTCTTGGCTGTGGGTAATGCAGTTTACAACATCCTCTTTCATGATATCCTGTTATGGCACTGTCAAATTCAAATTTCATTGGAGTCACTCTAGGCTTACTTGGGCTTTGTCAATGTAAGTTATACTGTCCCCTTTTAGAGGTCCCTCTTCAGGAAAGTTGTATTTCCTTTGGTTTAATATTGCCACTCTTTGGCTTGGGCAATGCAGGTTATAATATTCCCTGATTGAATATTCCACAATTTGGCTTTGGCAATGCGAGTTCCAATATTTTCCTATTCGACATCTCGTAATAGGAGAGTTGCACCGAATTTTCTTAAATTCAAATGTTCAGTATTCAAAATCATTCAGCGGTCTGCTTTGGAGTGCCCCGGAGTCACCTGCATCACGCCAACTCACCAATCTGTTCTGGCATCTCCTTCTGGCACGCTGCTTCAACTTCTTTGCTCGTAGGAGCTCCTGCCATGTTTTTACAGTTCCCACCAGCCTGCTGCTGCTCGTGCTGACTGTCAACGAAACCTGCACAACCCTGTGCACTCACTGGTAAGAACATTACACCGGAGCGGGCTGCAGGATGCAGGGAGCTTCTCTCTCGGGGTCACCGGCCTCTATACCCCTTCTAGCTGCGTGTCCTCTGCATGCTCCAGGGATCCCAACCTCCACCAGACTTTCCACACTGCGCCCCGTTGTCAGCACAGCAATGATTCTGACCTCTGTTTCTTCCTGCTGCTTCCTCCCTTGGGCCCTCCCCTGAAATGCCTTTAAATGTTTACAGGTCCTGCTCAGATGTGGGCCATTACAACAACTAGACTGCACACTACTCTTTGGTAACTCTGGACCCCTCTTCTTCATCTCAGTACTAGGAGCATTATGGGACTTGAAGTCCATAATGTTCCTAGTTGTTTTAACATCAGAATCATCAATTTTACAAAAGGCCATTAAAACTGTATGGTCATTAGGGAAATTGTTTAGAGGGTTCCCCCATTCTGCCTGACCCGGGTCCCTTCCCATGTGACCCCCCCGAATACTACCACCCCCAGGGTCAGGCACAGTTAGTGGCTACCTTTCCCTGGCCACATGAGAAGGGTTCCATGCCTGGGTTTTTTGGTTGATCACCTCTGATTCATTACAGAGCCCAGCAACAATAAGACCAAGTGCTTGACACACTATTCGGGAAGAACACTAGTGTCGGTTCGATCGTCAACTCGTTTGGCGATGAAGAGGCTGGAAGTTGGAACAGAAGTTGAAGCAGTGCGGGAATAGCGATGCGTCTTTATTTGAGCCGAGGCAATGATGAGCTTCAGAGCTGGTGCGGTGTGGCAGTGAACTTGGTTGAACATGTGGTACTGCGGTACAAAGGTCAGCGAGTGCCAAAGTTACTACGGAGAGTCCTGTTGGTTTAAACAGGGCCAAACACACTCTAATTATGTCTCGCACTGGTTCTATAGTGAAACTGCAGGAATCCTGGCTTTATTGGCTGTCAGGATCTGTGAGTCCTACTCCACGTTCTCAGTGGTAAGAGAAATCCTGAAAAAGGTGTGGTCCAGGGTAGCAGTGTTGCCTGCAGAGAGGTAGATCTTGCGCCAGTGGATGGTTAGGGGACAGATCTTACCTCTGGCTTGGATGGCCTGTCTTGACCCCACAACTGGACTACTTTGGAAAGTACTGATCTCCCAACAGAGGTTACACGAAATCTTCAAAGTTTGAAGTTCAAAGATGATTCAGAGAAGTAGTGGTAATGCAAACGTCTACATGTGATTGGATAAAAGCAAGCCTGCTTTAGGGTCGAATCCCTGTTCTTGGACCAAATGGGCTTTGCCTTCTGACATCACATACAAAGTGCTTTATGTTAAAGGAAGTGAAGGGGACAGAAAGGCAGAGAGGTAAAGCGAGAAAACAAGATGGTGAAACCTTTATCCAGCTGGGCTGAGCTCTGTCCGTCTACATTAACCCTGACCCCTTCCATTGTCAATAGCATGAAATGTCCTTTTGGTATGCATCACCCTGTTATGACGCTAGTCCTTTTGTAAAGGGTGTACCCTTTGATTCCTGTTTCCAGGACTTGTTCCTGTGGAGTGGCTGTCTCACTGGAGAGGGTGTTAGCCACCCTCACCAAGAATCACAGAGGGGCAACTGGCAGGGCTACAGTCTTGCTGGGAGCAGTGGAGGCATCCAGGCTGCGCGTGAATACATATAACCCTTCCATAGCTGCGATGGGCTTTCAGGGTTGACATATGTGATATCAAATTGATGCGCTTTGGATAATTATGACAGATTCTAGCCACCATAATTCAAACTCAGGTATGGTTTATATTTACAGTTTGACGTGCCACCAGGAGATCAACTCTCATAGTTAGGTAGCTTTTGGAACAGAGGTACATGTCTAAAATGCAGCCCCTGTGCTGAAGAAACTTGGCTGTCACTGCAGCTATTAAGAGGGCACATGTGACCCCTGAACCGGCTCTCTGCCACTGGAGAGCAGGTGCGGAAAACAGGGTAGTGATCCAGCAGGGAACAGGTGTACACTATGATTTTGGCATGGAGTTTCTGAAAGTGGGACCTGGCTAGCAGGTCAACGTTTCAGAAAAGGAATTACCCTTATCATTTTATTCATTTTTTATTTTTTTTTTAAAGCCAGGATTTCGACACCCATGCCAGATGGCAATTCCTCACACTTTTTGTAGCTTTAAAATTGACAGATATTCTACTAAGCACTGTCTTTCATTTAAAGCATCACTAAGATGCAGGGCACAGGCAACAAGCAAAAAGAGCATTTTCACTTTATTTGCTATTGATTACTATATTGTCTAAACTTGAATACATTCTTGTGACAAGAACCAAATAAAAATAATACATAGACACTTGTAAACCCCAGGCAAATGTTATAGCCTTGCTCTCTGCTAACCAAATCCTTGAGTGTATAGATACATTATCCATAACAAGAGGCTTTTACAACAATTTTTAACATATTCATACATGGTGCCATTTGCTGCATATTCTGGCACTGCACACGTGGAAGTACACCATGGACATGCAGTTCCAGAGTATGCCGAGATGCCCACACATTCTCACAACTGCATCTGGGTAATTGCACAGATTGTGTCATTTTTTGCGGCACAAGGTAACACCTTGGTGAAATCTATGCAACTACATGGAGGATCTGTTTGTGGAGGGGTTGCAACGACTGCTGCTATTGCGAATATTTCCTAGCACAAGAGTGAATGGCAACGATACCAACAGATTCACCACGTGTGTTGTTGCAGGTCCTTTAACTAGGGATTAGCAACATCACAGTGCGCATTCAATGATGCGTTCATAGGCAGGTTACAATATCTCGAAAAAGGAGGCCATCCAACCCTTTGCAGGATTGATCAGGCTTTACCCAGGGGCCGGCCACTGCACCACAATGGGAATGAGCAGTTAGTGTTCACTGGGCAGCTAGGAAATGCGAGACAGAAAGCTGAGGAGGAAGTTATGAAATACAAAAATATGGTTAGCTAATGAAGCATGCAACAACAAGGCAAAGCACATCTACAAAATACAAGTATTCAATAAATAAGGGGTATATTAGTAAAAGAGTGGGAGATATTTACCTGCTTCTAAATTCTTTTCTTTCATGTGTAACTATTGGCCTTGCCTGTGATACATCATCACACTGCCAAGCTTGATGTGGATGCCAAGGTAATATAGGTGGCATGTTGGCAGGAGTTAATATTGGATTCTGATGAACGACAAAAACATTTAGAGAATATCAGCACCTGAAATAAATGTACACTTTTTGGAATAAGAGATGAGTAATTTGATCAATATAAACAACTAGGCTAAAGATGTTATACCATGAAGTATAAAGTAAAGAAATTCAAGGCTATCAGAACGGAAATCATATTATACAAATGCGAGACTGCACAATAACTTTTATCTCGAGGCCAGTGGGATCTAAATCTTTAAAAAAACAGACTCTCTAGAATGTCTTCTCCCCACTCATGGAGCATCCTGGAACACTCTTTTTGAAACCTTCAAAACATTATTTAATCATTCCAATCCATCAATAATCACATATAGAAGTTCATTACAGTGGGGCACCAGAGTTCACTTCATGGTCTGTCCCTTAATGGTGGCTACAGAATCATGTTGAAGGAGGGACTACTATTTCTCTTAGTTTAGATTTTCAAAACATAATGTAATAAACACAGCTATCTTCAAATGCAGGGGAGGTCGGGCCCATCGCAGATGATTCTCGAGTTCATAGCAACAATATAGACACATTTGTGTCATACCTTTGCTAGTGTAGGATAATGGGAAATAGTTTCACGCTAAAGACTCTTCATGTTTTTAAGATCGTCTGCCACCCAGGCTGGGACTCTGGAAACATTCGTTTGTCTATGTTTGCAGCACTTAGGAGAGCTATGTATGTTCCAGTATGTTGTAGGCAGGAAATTAACACAGTGGATGATTTCGAAGACTCCAAGGCTCCATTTTGCAAGTTTGTTAGATACGTTCTAACATAAAAGGACAAGAGAGAGTCTGGTTCATGAAAAAGGAAAATAGGCAATGAACAATACATATTTCAAAATTAACATCCATATGAATGAGTGTTACCAACAGAAAGCAATTCATCTTTTTTAATAAAGAATATTTAATCTGTGCATCCTTTATATTTGGAAGATTCCCACAGAAATGCCTAAGAAATGTGAAGAGAACATGAGAGAAACACTGAGAAGACTGGTAAAAAGTAAAACTTCAAAATAACACTTGGCAAACACAAAGGCTACTCTGTCCTTCATGAAGACTATCTAAGGAAGGGAGCCAACAATGCCTTGCACTCACTTTTCCAGTCAATATATATGCCACCAGAAAACCTAAAACAATAATTACCAACTGAGCCAGCAACTACTTAATGAAACGAAGAGGACAAACATATTGGACACAAAGAAAACATGGATGGAGCTCTTAAAACAAACATTCGAAATAGCAAAAAAACAGGCAATTTAACATATGACACTTAAAAATAGAAAGACCTGCAATATAATCAACCATTAGTAATCAACAGCTGAAATCCCTCCAGAGTAAACAAATATCACACTCCGGAATGATGCTCACTGAAAACAGATTGCAATACATTGTACGTCAAAAACAATGACATAATCTCAACCAACAACCAGCATACAAAGAACTAGAACTACGTTGGAAATGTAATTTCAATTTTATCTAATTTGTTACGCACATAGGTTCACCGTTTGGTGTCTTGGTGAAAGCCATACAAACCAATAAAGGAAGAACATAGACAACACTTGAGAAAGGCAATAAGATAAGTAAAAATAGGCTTTTGAGGAGGATGAAAAGTTTAGACAGATCAGTTGGTATCTTCATGAAAGAGGAAGGAAGTTCAACAGTCTGGTCGCCTGGCAGGATAACCTTCCTTCTGCTACTAAGAACAGGTAGAAAGAGGAGAGGTTTCAGTCATGTATAAGTAGAGGAATTTACTCCACAGTAGGGCATGGCCAAGGGCAATTTGTCTGCTAGGAACACAGGCTCAGAACCGTAAATGATCCTGTGCTCTGTGCAAAGTGCTTTATTCTGTACTCCAAGCTGCACAGGTAGCCAGAGAAAGCAATAAAGTGTGGGGCTGGGGGCATGTTCATGGCTAATACCAGGGCTTTGAGCGCAACAATCTAGGCTTTATTAAAGACGTATTTAAAAACCTCACAGTTTTTTTAAAAAAAAGCTCAGGTAACAGTTGAAATCTGTGCTAATAGTTAAAAAGAGGAGTCCAATGTACACTCGATTTACTGGCCTAGACAGAGTCCTTACAAGAAGGTCTCCTTAACACCCGAGAAGACTTGCTCTAAAATCTTGACTCTAATCTCCCTTCTGTCCTCATTCTGTCCTCATTCTCCTCGATCTATCCTCTGCTTTTGACAGTCAACCATGGCATCCTGCTCAATCGCCTCTGCTACAACCTTGGTATTACTGATCAGGCCCAGGCCCTGGCCTAGTTGACCTCCTTTCTCACCAACCGAACCCTCTCAGGTCCAACTGGGGTCTTTCCTCTCTTCTATCTCTCTCTCTACTTGTGGTGTTCCCTAGGGGTCTAACCTCTCTCCCTGGCTCTTCAGCCACTACCTGGCACCTCTTTCCCATTGCATCGCTACTTTCTGCTCAAATTTGTGATGTTATGCAGATTACACTTAGCTCTCTCTCAGCCTCACCGCAGCCACCTCTGCTTCTTCTCTCATAGAAGACTGTCAGGCCGCAATTCAGGAATGGTGTGCCGCCAATGACCTCTGCCTTAATGCCAGTAAGACTGAGATCCTCCTCATTGGTACACCTACTCCCTCCTTCCCCCCCCCCCTCTCTCTCTCTCTCTCTCTCTCTCTCTCTCTCTCTCTCTCTCTCTCTGCCAAGCCTGGGCTCTCTCCCTGCTCCTTCCTTTAAGGCTAAGAACGTTGGTGTCATCTTCGACTCCACCCTCTCCTTCTCTCTTCACATCTCTGATGTCTCTAAGAAGTCAAACTATCAGCAACACCTCCTCAGAGGTACTCTTCCTTTTCTCACTTTCCCCCAGAAGCTCACTGTCTCCAGAGTGCTGGTCCTCTCTAGGCTAGACTATTACAACAGCCTCTTTCTAAATCTTCCTGCCTCAACACTTCAACCTTTACAACTTATCCAGAACAGGACTGCGAGACTTGTCCTTGGTCTCCAGCTCTGAAATCTCTTCACGGCCTCCCTGTGGATGCAAGGATCAAGTTCAAGACCCTATGCATCATCCACAAGGCTTTCTGGGCCCTGGGACCGCTGTACCTCCAATCTTCTCTTCCAAAACATCTTCCTTCTCGAGCTCTCTGCTCATCCACCTCCAACTCTCTGAGAGTCAGACACTTCTCCAAGCAGAGACTTGGGGGCAGATCTATCTCCTCGGCTGGGGCCTCCCTCAGGAACAGAGTCCCTGCCTCTCCCAAACCTGAGCAAATCCACCTCCGGTTCCAGAAGCAATGCAAGACCTTCCTTTTCGCTTCCGTTTTCTCTCTTCCTCTCCCCTGCTGATGCACCTGACTGCTCCGCGCACTGGTCACCTGGTCACCGTCTGAAGTCAGGCCCAGGCTCCTGCATGTCCAGCTGCACTTGCACCGCCTCTGGGCTCCCCAGCACTTAAGGGCCTGTATCTGCAACCTTACAGTCCGTTCTCTCTGCACTTATGAGCTAGCTGCACTTGTGAGTTAACTGTATCTCCCCCTTTTCCTCCCCCTTGGCACTTTTCCCCTTCCCTCTTCCCCGCACTTGTGCGATCTGAATGACACAAGGCCTAGTAAGATCGTTATTTTTTCCTCCTTTTGTTTCCCTTTCCTTGTCTTGTCAAGCATGGAAACAGTTGCGTACAGGAGCATGATAAATGCCATATCATATCATAGGGTCAGTAGTCCTCAGACCATTGGTTCAAAGAACTGATAAATAGCTGGCTCTCAGCTTACCTATTGCTTATTTTAAGGGGGCTAAGACACATCCACAGATCAGTAGTTGCTAGGCAGGTTTTATGGTTACAACTGAAACACCAGTGCTGTCACATTGTAGGACACCATATGTCAGAGGAATGTTCGAAGATTCACATGGCCCCACGGAAATTGTCTGAACTCAGCCCGTCAGATGTGAGTTGAGCCATTTCAACAGCATGCCACAAAAGCTGATTGTGTGTCGAAAGCTGTGGAAAGGTCCAACAGGCTAGAACCACAGCCCCTCCTGCAGTAGCTGACTCACAGAGATCATCCAGTAGACCAACAAGAATAGATTCAGTGCCCCTGTGTTTGCGAAGACCAACTTCTTGTTGATGAAGACCATTTCATGGTCCTGAAACCTCAAAATTAACTTTTTTTTAGATGCGCAGATGCCATTGCTGATCTCTCTCCAACTGTCCAATTCGACCATCTGCTGGTAGAAAAAACAGTAATCCACGTATGCATCCTACATCAAACAAAGGTAGCAACATTACCACCAGACAATCAGGTATTGGATGCTTAGAAACTGGTATTCTCTTGGAGGTAATATTGAGTTTGCTTGCTGCTTTGTTTCTTCCATTTATTTGCATACATACATACAGGGAAACAAGCTCTTTTGATCACAAAGAACAGTACAAAAGGTAAAATAGCAGATGAACAGGAGGCAGTGAGCCTCTTATGATGGGGAGAGTTCAAGTGACATGATGACCGGGATTGAGAAGGGATATATTGGACAGATAATGGGAACAATATGGTGGACAAACGTAGGACAAGTACATGTCAGGGGGTAGGCAATCTAGCCAGCTAAGCATGAGCTGTGACATCAAACTATTAAGTGCTAGTGCAGTGGGGAAAAGAGAGGGAAGAGTCCGGTTAGCAGTGAGGGAAGGTGTAAGAAGTAAGGCTGGAGAGGCGAATGAAGCGGAAAGCTCAAAAGCGAGTATGCAGGTTTTAAATTTGCTGATGAATACATCAATGTGACCGTGTTTCAAATTGCAGAGGAATGGGAGTTCCAAGTAAGCAGAGCAAGAAGAGGCAATGAACAAAAGTGAGAGGTGGCACCGAGTGGGCGAGGTGCAACAAAGGCAGTGGAGGAGGCAGAATGAACACTGTGGGAGGGCTTGAGGGGGTTCATAGAAGAGGATAGATATGGCAGTGCTTTACCATGGATGGATTTATGCACTAACAGGGGAAATTTGAATTTGGCCCTGTTTTACATAGTTAGCCATTCAGCCAGATGGTGATGGGAGGAAATAGGTGTGAAGTAAGGGCGTTTAAAGAGAGTCCTGGTAGTAAAATTAATAATCTCATCAAGGGCCCAAATTGCATAGTTTGGATGACCAAAGAGGATACTGGCACAGTAGTACAATTTAGAGAAGACAAGAGTGGTTTGGAGATATTGTGTGGTTTTGAAGTGAAAGAGGTGCCTGATTTTCCTAATATTTAGGCGGTTCAGGCGAGCCACAGTTGCAGTTTTAGAGATGAAGGTACAGAATATGTGTTAAGGGTCATAGACACCAAGGTTTCTAGCTGAACAGTAGGGAAGAGTATAAGGTGGGACTTAGATAGGAAGTGGAGAAGAGAGAGCTGTTCCTAGTGCAGTTTGGAGGGAAGTATTCAAGGAGCAGTGGGGCATGGATGGGGGATACCATTTATGCTATCCGTTGCTGTCACATTCGACAGATGTTGCACAAAACTGATGAAACATCCTATGACAAACATGGGACATCCTTATCCACCTACCTAATTTATCAACAAGTTATACAAAATTGCTGAAGCCACAGTCAATAATACATCCATCAGAAATACAGTCAAAGAAATGCAACTTTACAAAGTGGGGTTATCATTTTTACAACTAGGCTAGAGCCTGCCTCTCATACAGATGGATCCAAACTTGACTATTCAAAAACCCTTAAAGTTCCAGAAAAAAAGCCATCTTAAAACACATCCATTAAAAAAATCACCATAGCAAAAGTAAGATACTAAACTAATTTTCATAAATACATTTACCAAACAATATTCACTGTTTAAGTTTCAGAGAAGAGATGCTCTTCTTGTGAAGTACGTTTAAAGTCTTGAGGATGGAACAGAAATATGGCAAATCAATAGAGGTATATTTCATGTAAGGAACACAATAGTCCCCTCCCCATTTCCCACTGAGATTCAATTGTTGTATGTATTCCCTGCAAACTATTTTCCATAACCAACATATAGAAATGCAATACTATTACAAGTCCAGGTTCATAGCTTCACAAAAATGAGAAATACCTAAACAACAATGGTTTATACATATTCTGGGGATTCTCTCGTTAGTATTGCACAAACGGTCCGCAAACATTCACATATTTAGCAATACGAGTATATTGTCTCAGCCACTAATATATCATATCCCATATCTTAGCCCACCCCTTTTGAAACACCTAGGTTCTTCCAAATGCGTGCAATAGTGATTTTTGTGGCCACAAGGAGATGGTTAATATGCGTTGCAGTGTCTCCAAAACATGGGTATACATCCTTTACTGGGGTTCTTAAATGGGCTTTTCATGGTTCCTAAGGAACGGGGAAACCACAGATCCTTCAAACGCAACATAGAAATGTGTTCCAAAAACCAAAACTCTTATAACACATCCACCACATGTGCTCAAAGTGCCCCAGATCCCTGCACCCACGCCAACAGTTTGATCAGTAGTTAAGATATATTATATTGAGCCTCGTTAAGGTGAGGTACCTTCAGTAACACAATCTGAAGACACGTTCTCTGTTTGTGCTGAATCTCAAGGATTTTTAGTTCTGGGCCCAAATATCATTCTATTAGGCTTTGTCAATAAATAGTAAGTCCTAAATCTGACTCCCATTTGATCGAACATGGTTGTTATTCTCCTGTAGTATTCCTAGCCAACAATTTATACAGGGTGGACACCCTAGTTTAAGGGAGGCCAGCTTGATATGTGAGCTCCAGATACTAAAGTTCCCTTGTTCAATTTTTCTATATAGGACTGAGCCGCCAGGTGGCAGAAATGAATATATTGGAATCTATTCTCTCCGCAACTAAAATCTAGTTTTACACATTTCAAAAATCAATGGTGATTCCCCTCATACAATTGTGACAATCGGTGAAGCACTCCAAATGTCCAAACACGAAAAACTACTTTTGGCAAACCTCAGGAAAAATCTGCTTTACCCAGAACAGGGGACAGATGGCACAGGCCTGTTTTAACTCCCCATTTCCTTACGGCCTTGTTCCTGTAATATAAGGAGAAGCTAGTTATTTGTAGGAGAAGGTTCTAAATAGGGGTATTGTGTGCAAATGTATAAATGCCAACTGTAAGAGAGGAACCAGAGAAATTGCTTGCTTGTTGTGACCCTTTTTGGGATCATGGGCTGCATGCCCCAGCAGAATATGCAGGTTATCTTTGATGCTATTTTATATCTATGTAATTCATATGTACCTAAGCCCTCCCCCTCCTGTTTTTCATCATTACTCTTCTCAGGAGTCTTGGTTACGCACCCAATTGATAGGAAAATATCTTTCTTTGTGCTTCATGTATTGTAGTGGGTAGAATTTGAACTGACCGAGTCATACAGTTATACAGAAATCTAGGGATTAGGTTCTTCTTAACCGCACTAATGTGTCCAACCCAGGATATAGCCTGGTTACAGAATCGGTCTAAGTCTTCAGTGAAATCCCTCAACAACTTTTGAAAGTTGGTCTTATATAACTTCCTAGCACCTGCTGGAATAGAGATATCCAGATATTCAACTCTGTCTTCAACATATTGAATGGAACAACGTCTCCAGCTGTGAAATGTCCACATGTTGTATGAAGTCATTCAAGCTTTTGGATTTGTGATGATTAATTGTGAATCCTTAAACCACTTCATAATTACCCAATTCAGATGTTAGGGCCCCAAGGTAAGAAGGGATATTTGTCAATGTAACCAGGATGTCATCAGCATAATATCATTGGTCTTGATTGCTCTCAGATGTTCACACATTCTTATTCGCAATTCTCTAATTGTGCTCCCAATCTAAATCTTCTTGCAAACACATTTAATGCCATACTCGGTTACAGGTAATTTAGTCGAAAATAAATGGTCGACAGGACAAATGGTCGACGCAATTTGGTCGAAAGACAAATGTTAGAATGTTATTTTTTTGTATTTTCACTTTTTTTTTGGGGGGGGGTCCCCCCAAACTCCCTTTTTTTGCTAAAAAACCCTTTTTTTCCTAAACGAAAACCTGAAAAATATATATATAAATAAAATAAAAAAATTCGACCATTTGTCTTTCGACCAAATTGCGTCGACCATTTGTCTGTCAACCATTTGTCTGTCGACCAAATGACTGGACAGCGCCATACTCCACAAATTTACTTTTACAGTTAATAAATTCCTTAATTTCAAACAACCTCTAACTTAAAAGAATTTTAAAGATGGATCTATCATTTGAAAATTCTTTATAAAATTACAGGCGCAAGGTTGGGTGTGTGGTTCTAAAAACTTGTTTAGGTCAGAGGCCCTGGAGGAGGATCAGACATTTCCAGTGCAGCTTACATTTTATAAAATAAATACAAGAAACAATATTTTCAGAAGGTATGTTAGCTGTATATTAAAGTTTAGTGCAAGGTGGATCATATTAGGTATATTTGTTAGGGATCTGACCGATAGAATGATTACTCTTTGGTCTCCCGCTATCCCCGTTCTCGTATCGAAGCTACGGTGGTGCTATTGCTTCACAACCTCTCATACCAGGCTCCTGCCCTGATGCTTTCTCCTATCGAGGTTGCGCCGTGACTTTGGTGTCTCAGCCTCCCGTACAGTGTGCGCCTGTCCGGAAGCTCTCTCATGTCGGGGCTGTGCCATGGCTTTGGCATGTCAGTCTCTTCTAACGGGCTCCTGCCTTGTTGCTTTCTCCTGTCGAGGCTGTGCCACAACTTTGTCGTAGCAGCCTCTCATACTAGGCTCCTGCCATGATACTTTGTAATATCAAGGCTGTGCTGTGAATTTGGCTTCTCAGCCTCTTGTATTGGGCTCCTGCCCTGAAGTGCTTTTGTTTCGGGGCTGCGCCGTAACTTTGGCATGCCACCCTCTTAACAGGCTCCTGCCCTGTTACTCTCTGGTGCTGGTGTTGTGCCGTGCCTTTGGAGTTCCAGCTTCTCGCCTCAAGTGAGTTTCAAACTCACGATTCCCCTCTTTGGTGCGTTCTCTTTCTCTTCCCAATCTTACGCAGTGTGGGGCCCTCTCTATGCCACGTATGCATTCCTCTCTCTCAGTCTCTCTCCAGGGAACGGTTTTCAAAGTAATCGTCTCAGTGTGTTGCATATTTAGATTTAAAAGGACATGTTTATTTCCAATACGATAATGATATCTCCGAGGAGTTTATTCATCCCATTCTTGATATACAAAGACCTTGTCATGTAAGCCATGATGTCTGCCACTGTAGGGAGTTCCTCACAGGGGTCCTTGTTATCTCACCTCCTTGATGAGAAGGGACAAATTCCCTTGATTTGTCACATTTCCTAGGTACTTTCAGATGTGTCACAAGGTCAGGGCCTATAAAGGTAGCGGTCTGGTGGGTGGGTCAGTTTGTTGTCCTTGAATAAGTAGTGATTGCTTGAGAATATAAGGTGTTTGGCCTTACAAATCCATTTTCCTTACAAATCAATGTTTTAATATTTACGTCAATATAGTTTTATGCAAAGTTCACAGCCAGTATTATGCAAAGTTCTCAGCCGACACATGTTTCAACCTCTGGTCTTTATCAAGGCTTACAAATGACACAACGCTAGTTGACAAACTTCTATTCCATATTCCACAGTAATAACAATTTGAAAAACCAAGAAAAATGGATAAGACATACCATATTATCATCATTGAATATGAGAGAAGGGAAGGTACAAAAAGGAAGACATAGAAAAACATAATAATTAAAACAAAAAAGAAAAGAAAAAATGTTTGATAAATTATCGAAATTCTGGTTCTCCTGTAGTGGTAAATTATCGAAATTTTGGTACTCCTGTAGTGGTACAGAATATCTTTCTATTATGTTATACAGGTGGTGCTTAAAGATGACACACATTCTTGTGTCACATGCACCCCATCCTTAAATAAACCTCCATAACCAAAATTGGAGTGTACAATTAGCTGTGATATTTGAATACATTTAAGAAAAGCTGTGCATCTGCACTACCCAGTGATTCGTGCATAATATTGCTAGTGATGATGGGGTTCTTGACTACAGATCACCTCTTCACTGATATTTCTGACTTCATTCTCATTCAAGTGTGACATGCAATTCCACTCCATCTAATTACAGTTGCCTATGTGAGAATATATACCATGCATCATAAGGGCCACCCTGATTTTCATTATATCTACTCAAGATGTTTCTTGATTCACCATTTATAAAGAATATGGTCTACTCACCCTATATATTTCTCTGATAAGCTCGATAGTACATTGACAATACGTCCTAATTACCACTGATATCTGTAAAAGGAATTGTTGTTCTTGTTTTAAGGTTGCAATAGAATGATCACACTATTAAAAAAACAGTCTTAATAGACAATACAAATGGCCTGGTACCACTATAGAATGAATAATATAGGGTTAGCTCACCCATCAGCAAGTAAACCTATCTTCTAGGATCCATCAATTAACTGTGCATCTCTGTTGTGATAAATCTTCAGTTCCTAAAAATGATGTTATCTTGTTAGCCCCTGGCAATTGTTAAATAGGCATAAAGCCCCATCACATATACATTGGTTAGATATATAGTAAATATGATGTCTCATGAGATTATCTGAAACCAAATTATATATATCTCCCTCCCGATTTGCTAGTAGGGTGTCCTGTCGGGAATCAGCCACTATTCAAATGGTGTTGTGCATACAAACGTGGCCACCATTTTAGATATTTTTTTATATTGGTGTGATGACATCACACATACACGACGCGTAACATCATCACCTTCATGTTCAAAACGGCACCTGTCTTCCAATGTTACACTACAGGTTGTGATAATAATGGAAAAGTGACATGCTCTCGTTACACTTTGCCACTAATGATTTAAAATAAACAAAGGTATTTTGTACATACCCAACAGCAAATTCAATCACAACCTTACAGTGGCAGCTTGCCAAAGACAGTTGGGAATATACTGATCTGGGCTGAGACATGTGATGTCAAGTTCCCATACTCTTGCTAGCCCAATGCTCTACATCAGAAATGATCCCACATACTATCTAAATTAATCCCATATGATTGCTGAATACTATGGTCACTGATTAGTCTACCATCTTGACACTGGTCCCATGTATGAATAGCTGTTAATAAAGAATCTTAGGCACAAGCATGCTATCAGTTATAAACACCACCTATTGGTGTAGAGATTCTATGACTAAACCATTTATTGACTATAGACATGTCTAAAACATATATGTTTCATATGAGATCTTCTATCTTTAAAGTCAGTAGTGTCCAGTGGTCCAAATGCACAGCTTAACTTGCACAATATATTGTATTAGGGCCTCATGATGCCAAAGTCTAATAGTTATAAATACCCCACAATTGGCATTGGTAGTTGCCTCTGCATCATAGTGTTGGCATCTTGTCATATATTTACTACAACACCAATGCATACATTGAGCATACATTATTGTTATTGCCATCAGAGTATAGTTAACACATCTGTTATTACATTCTTGTCAAACCATTGTCAAACCATTCCTATAGAAACACATTCATCTTGTGTTCACTGTTCAAACCAAAGGTGGGTACATCACAATCTGCAAATCATCCTTGATTCCATCTTAGGCCTGTCAGTTCTATCCCAAATGTGTTGTTACTCAGATAGACAACAAAGTCAGTATATGAATTCTTCATACCATTTCGGATGGCCAGAATTCAACTATATACCATTTCCATGATATTATTCTTTGAGCATGTACCATGGTTCTAAGTGCGTGAGTTTGTTCAAATTGTGCGATGAAGAGGTTGGCTAACGATGGGGCATAGTTCGCTTCAATCGCCCCTTCTTTGGTCTGCAAGTAAAGATTACCATTAAATACAAAGATATAGGGCCTGATTCATGGAAGTGTTTTATAATGGCACAATCCCATAGGAAAACATTCCATGAATCAGGCCCCCTGTGTTTGAGAGTAAACTTTCAGGAAGGATGTAACAAAGGTTCTTAGGAAAAACAGGACTACAAAGCAGGATTATATATGAAGGATAGCAAATAAGTTCCAGACAAGAAGGTCTCCTGCTGAACAATTTCTAGCTTTCTTTTCTTTTGGGGATCACAAGGGCTCTCCACATCTCTCAGGATTGCAGGGCTTCTTCCCTTTTAGTGTCCCAAAAGGCCTTCCCTTCTTGAGGCTGTCCTCTCTGTTATTTACTTCCCTCTTCTGGAGACAACATGCTCTACCCCTGTTATACATACCTTCCTCAAGGGGTCAAAGTCACCCTCTCATTCTCTCTCTCTGCACTGTAGTAAAGCCTACTTCGGGGCTCACCTCCCCATCTTTTTTATTTTTTATTGTGTCATAAGTCACACAGACTTTTTTTTACACGGTCTCCTTTTAGAAATATTACACTACCACTTAAAAGAGAGAGAAAGAAAAGAAAAAATACAAACATTTATCAATTAATTTCTTACAGTACATTTTAAAAAAGAATTAATAAGGTAAGATCAAAGAAAATGTGGAGAAAGAAAGGGAAAGAAGACGGAATATGAAAACAAAATTCATATATCAGGGTGTCAGGTTAGTATCTAACAAATAATTCCTTCTTTCTTCCCTTCCTTTGACATTTTAAGTTATTAAATCTTTCAAAAGAAATTTCTATAAAATGCATTTCATTCAGTAATTTCAGATGCTTTATTGCCAGGGAGATTTCTTTACCAGCAGAAGGTCTATGCCTGAACTCTTGTGTTTTTAACCAAACATTGTGGTGAACGAATTTAGAAAAGGATTTTTTGCAGGATTTTGAGTTTGCTAGACAGGAAGAGATGTCTCGAATCCTGAAATGATCCTTCACCACAAAGGTCAAATTCACCCTCTTTTCGATCTCATTTGTGCCACAGTACCTCAGCAAGATGAAAGGTCCACTGGCTTCCAGTTTAGGATAGAATTGCCTTCAAAACACTATCACTAACAAAGTGCCTCTCAAACTCAGCCCCAAAATATCTTGTGAACAAATTCACAAGCAATCACTCTAATAGACCTACCAGGTCCACACATGCTCATCTTCTAAAAATTCCTAGAATTAAGCTACAAAAAGGACGGGTTAATAGCTTCCCAGTACTAGTCAGTAAACATTGGAATTCCATGCCCATAGCTCTAAGAGCAGAACCGTCGTCCTGGATTTTTAGAAAAAATGTGAAAACTTGGCTCTTTGCACATGAGCAGTAATGTTCTCTCCTTGACGCACAATTGTAGCCTTTTTGTCTTAAAATGTCTCTTGCTATTTGTACCAACATTGTTATGAACTGTTCCTACTTTGTAACATGATTGTAATCTTTAAGGAATGCTCCCATATACCCTTGGGTTAGGTGCGCTCCACAAATGAATAAATCAATATTCTTATTGTTTCTCTAGTTTTTACCAAATTAAGGCAAAATCACCAGAGTTCGGCGTGCCATTTGAGGTTTGGCAATCTCCTTAGATAGGGCAATACATATTTAGTTGGCTTTATCTGGATTCATAAGGGTTTCACTATTTGTCTCACAATTTTAAAGAATTTGATCAGCATCATATTGTAGTTTTGTTAGAAAGTCACTTTTTGGGCGATTATATGATCTCTTATGTCCTCATTCAGAAAGTTCTTACATGGAGTCAAGATAGATCTATATAAAAGTAAGACTTTCCAATGAAATTGTGATTGTAGAGAGTAAAGTCCCAATTCATATCTAAGACGGGCTGTGGATAGGGACATGGGAAGAGACAGAGTCCCTGA
This sequence comes from Ambystoma mexicanum, assembly GCF_040938575.1. Taxonomy (NCBI): domain Eukaryota; kingdom Metazoa; phylum Chordata; class Amphibia; order Caudata; family Ambystomatidae; genus Ambystoma; species Ambystoma mexicanum. The sequence continues at coordinate 830,526,475 of NC_090936.1, forward strand.
TTCACAGAACGTTTTCCTATGGGATTGTGCCATTATAAAACACTTCCATGAATCAGGCCCAGTGTGTTTTTCCACAATCAGCCTTCAAGGAGGGTCCAGTTGAATTGACGAGCACTGGGATTGAGATCCATCCCATATAAGATTGCTGGAATTACTTTGCCCTTGTAAAAGTTTAACAAGGGTAGAATTGAGAATCTGCAAAAAGAGGTAAGCAGTATTTTTAGTTGACTTACAAATTGAGTAATCTTGCTCTCTAGGTCATCGGGCAGGTCATTTAATGTATTGGATGTTCTTAAATTGAATCTAAGATACTTTCTTTTTTAACTACAGGTAGAGTTTGGTTGTTCATACATCATTTGTGTAATTGTTTCCAATTTAGTTGGGAGCCGAATATCATAATATTAGATTTACTAGTATTAATCACTAGTTCATTTGTGTCAGCATATCGTTCCATTGCCTTTATAAGATGTTGGAGCCCGATAGGGGTGTGATCTATCAGGGCGATATCATCGGCATAAGCGAAGAAGTGTACAGGACTTTTTCCTATTTTAGGACATGCAAGCGTATGTTCTACCAAAATATTGCAAGGTCTGCAAGGTATAAGTTAAAAAGAAAAGCAGCTTGGATACATCCCTGTCTCACTACATTTACAGTAGGTATATCTGGAAATAGTTATCCATGTAAGTTTCATCTTACCTGAATCACTGTATTTTGATAGAGGGCTACGAGAATCACAAGCAGTCCTTCAGGGATGCCCCACATCTTTGGTTTAGCCCTCAATTTGGCCCTATTGATTAAATCAAAGGCGTTTGTTAAGTCAATGAGTTCTATGTAGGTAGGTTTGGATTGATTGACTGCACTTTGATCTTTGATGGTGTAAAGGATTAGGCCATTAAGTGCGGTTGAGAGGCCCTGACGGAAACCAGTTTGTTGCTTGCCAAGGATAGGTTTGCTATCTGCCCATAGTAAAAGATATTTTAACACCAGACCTGCACATATTTTACTATCGCAGTCTAAGAGAGCTATGGGGTGGTAGTTTATAGGGTCCATTCTGTTACCTTTTTTGTATATGGGAATGATAATGGCACGGATCCACGAGTCCGACAAGGATGAAGTATGCAGAATGTTTTCAAAATCTTAGACCAAATAGTTGGATCTGATTTTACGATTGCATTTGTCAGCCTCTTAGGACCGGAGGCTCTGGATCTTGAAGATTTAATAATAAGGCGCTCTATTTTTTCAATAGACACAGTTAGAGACCATTTAATTAGTTTCTTGCAATCTATAAAGCTCTGATTTGTCATAATAATGGTCTCTGTAAAAAATTCTACCCATAGATTGATTGGTATTGTTGCTGTTTGTAGGATATTTTGGGTTGCGGTTTGGCCTTTACCTATCAAGCAGAAATTCCTAGCGCCTGTGTTGGCAGTAGCATAATTTGGCCATCTTTGATGTTACGATATCTTATGTTTCCGAGACCAGTGATGATCCCGATTGCGAAGCACTTTCTTTTTTATCTTGTAAGATATTTTTTCCAAGCCTCTCATTTTTTAGAGCACTTTTTTGTTTGTTTAGTTCCTTCTTTTTCATATATGTTTCTGGATCGAAGCTATGAGGATGGGACTCAACTTTTGAAAGTGTTTTTGCTTGAAGGGGATCGAGGTCCCATAGAAATTAGACACAGCTGCTGGGAGCACATCGATTTTTTATTTCTGCAGCACGCCCTTTTCTTATTATTTGGCCTAGTTTAGAGTTTCGTTTTTTTCCTTGCTTTGTAAAGCTTACTGCATGATTACCTTGTGTGGATACTTGGAGATTGTTAGGGTATCAGTTTTTGATATGTAAGCAAGTCATTTAAAAGCTAGCCTGCAGAGGGAGATGGTCAATATATGTCAACTGAGTCACTCTAAACTGTGTACAGTAATGAAACAACTACTTAGACACTATTATGTAGTCAATTGTCGACGGCGCCTTTCCATGTTTAAGCGGATATCGAATCATTACACATGTTGCCATTAAGAATTCTCAAATTCCAGTCAGTGGATAGATTCTCCAACAGTTCGCCATTGTGGCAGTTGGAACCAGGTTTTGATCTTCGTCTGACAGTTTTTAGGCAGAAGGAATGAAGGTCTCTTCCAAGGATGATAAGGTCTTGACTGAATAAAATGTTTATCTCAATAAGAATGGTAGATAGGTCTTCAATAAAAGGCAAGATGTCTTTGATTACTGGATTCCTGTAAACATTAATTAGGATTAAGCCTCCAGGTGTTTTTCCACAATTGCTTATGCATTTTACGACAAGGATTCCTTGAGTATCGGATCTTAGGCAGCTGATGTTACAGGCAATGATGTTTCTAATAGCTATCAATGGGCCGCCTAAGGGTCTTCCGCCATTTGGACAGGTGGCAAGTTGACTTACAATCGAAAATCCATCAACGTGTATTTTTTGTATCAGCCATGTCTCTTGTCAAAAGATCAGATCATGGTCATTGAAAATGAATGTGCATATTTTGCAATCTTTATATGGTGAAGGACCTCTTAAGTTCTAGCTGAATATGTACAGATCTCTCCTGTCCTAGAGTAAGTCCTCAGTGACGCTAAGTCTTTGGAGCACTTCGGACAAAATTTCAGAAAGCAGGGTCAAAGGTTTGGATTTTTCTTTGGACAAAATACCTCATCTCTGCTGATATTCCTTGAGGTAGTGCGTGAGGAGTTTGTGGGTCCAGTCTGAGTAGGAGCTGTATTGTGAGCATTTATTGGTGTAATGTCCCGGCTGTTGATCGAATCGTTAAGACATTACCGATGGCAAGCTGTTAAACACTTCGATACCCATATGCTCCAGTTCTTCAGTGCATGTTAGTAGAGTATTCATCCCTTCATTTGTTGTTAAAATGAGTTCACAGACAGATGTAGACTTATCATGAGGGAAGGATATGCGTTCTATATCATTACTTGCGAATAGGTATAAATCTGGAACTTGTTTGGTGTAAGACATGAGGTTACGGTGATTCAATGCTTTGGTTCAATTGTATTAACCATAATTTTGGTGCGCCAAATGGCTTGTTTATTGTTATCTTTGCAGGTTTGCCTTCCAGTTGGCTTAGTGATTGAGCTTGATTTAAGTTTATTTCTGGTTGACCAATTGGTGCCAATGGAACTTGTCTAGGCTGCGGTTGAGCATTTTTGCTTTCAAGCAATTCCTTTACATTAATTTGCAAAAAATTGGAGCCAAGCGCAGGGGTTTTATCAAAACTTTAGGTTCAATCATGGGCTTGTCGGTTTGGCAACCGATACAAGTTTTTATTTTGTGATCTTGTTGTTGTACAGGGAGGGCTTTTTCATTGGAAATTCTTTGGGTGTCATCATGTGCTGCACTTTTCATTTTTTTGGCAGGTTTTGGAGTTGAAACCTCAATTACAATTTGGTTGTTCTTTGGTTCTTCTTTTGATTTCTATCTCTCAGATTCAGCAAGCTTATTTAAAGCTTTGAAGACATCGTTCTTACTTGTTTTCCTTCTGTGTTTTGAACAATAATTTGGAGATTTTTCTTACTTCCTTTTCTCTTTTTTTGTCCGTTGGAAAGCATTTATGGTATCATCATCCTCTGTCATGTCCTCGGGTAGTTCCTACGACCTTGTCTCGATACCCAGTCCAGTGTCCTACCCCTCCCATTCACCTGACTCCCGGGGCTCATGTAGGCAACCCCGGTTGGCTCGCGCGCTGGCCAAACAAACGCCATACACCCTGCAGTCACGATTGCGGCCGTTTCTCCATTGGCAGTTGCCTTGGAGATTAGGCCACCGCTCGAGCAGTAACACACTCGCTCGTGCTGTTGTGGCCCGATCACGTGACCCGAGGAAACGGTCACGTGCCCCGGTTTCGCGGTCACGTGACTCCGGTTGACATCATGTGACCAGGAAGTGGACGATATTTAAGCAGTGCAGTGCCGGTATCCTACGCTTCACAGCTGGTTTACCAGGAGTACTCTGTTTGACTTTCTTTCCTGTATTGCTTACCTGGCTTCCTTGGACTTGGCTTATGTTTACTGGACTTCTTGTGGATCACGTTTGGATTTGGCTACATCGGCTTTTCTGCTCATCACGGCTCCTGACCCCGGACTGAACTACGGACTTCCTCTGGATCTCGTTCTTGTTTATCCCTTTGGTGTAGACTGCTCTTCCTGGCTTCAGACCTTCGTCTGCAACGGATCTCTGTTGGGCCTCCCTGATTGCACCTCTACACGGGGAATCTCACTCTCCAGTTGGTGGCTGCCACCTGATTACCTGGGGCCCTCTTCAATACACTCTCCAGGTGGAGACTGGCGAGGTACATCTAGACCTATCCCGCAGGGTGGGTCTTTTGCCTACGTGAGTCCCGGAACCATCCTCCCATTCAGGTTTTCCATCCCATTCATCAGATCCCCGGTAAGACTCTGACTGTATTCGGATTATTGTATGTAGTGTCCTGACTGCTTGGTATCTAATCATTGCCTTTTTCCACAGCTGCCTTGGGGTTCCTAGTACTTCGGTTCCGGCTTCGGATTATCTCCACCTGTGGCCGCAAAGGTTGCACAGGGAGTGATTTAGTGATTCTCCCTGTGCGGCACTTGGGGACAGAGGTCTTCTATATCTTCACGACTCTCAACACAAGACACCTCTTCTTTATTGTCATGTTTTATTTTTTTTGGTTAGATTTTTTAATTTCATGATCAATTGTTGAAGCAGGATCTTGAATTGGCTGTATATCTACATCGATGATTACATCTACTTTTGGCTCAACTATTTGCACTACTTCTTGGTCATCCACCGATTGAGATAGCCACATGAAATCTTCTAACGCTGATGTGGATAGCAGAGTTCCATCTCCGTAAAACAATTTGTCACTGATCGAGACAGCAGTTATTTTAACCTCATTGGTGGGATTTTTTAATTCAATCAACGCGCATTTTAGATCCTTCTACATATGTTCACTATAATCTCTGTGAGAGTCCAGATCTGTTTTTAATTCTTTCAAAATTGATGCTTATTCTTTGCCCATAGATAGAAGTACGTCAATGAGATTTTTTTAGTTGGGTGTTTATTGCCGAGTTTAAGCCTACAAGTGAAGCTTTGGAGCAGCCCACTTCACTCAACCGCTCCATGAGAATGACTGAATGTGTGTTTACTTCTTTTTTCAGGGAGTCAAACACATTTACAAGGGAATTGAGTACAAAAGTCAAGGGGCGAAAATGTAGAATCCTGTGTTTTTTTATTTTTTTTACTGTAGTGTAGCCTTGTGGAGAGCCATTATAATGATGTTGAATTTTTGGGCTTTCTCTAATGTTTATGCTCCTGCCCAGAGGGACAAACAGAGTATTCTGAGGTGTCTTCAGTGTGGGTAGTGTGGGCGAGGGTCTCTGTCCATTTCTAATAAAGATCTCCTCATCTGCGTCTATTTGAATCGGATAGATAGTTGTGGTTCTTTCATTATCAAGGCATTGTTCTGTAGGTCCGGTCGCACATAATGAACTGTTTATTGTGTCTAAACTTTTGGACAATCTTTTTCTTCCTGCAAGATTAGAAATTCTCCTTTTCTTAGTATTAATCAAGATGGTATATTCCAAGTTCTCAGCAGCAATTAATCAGTTGTTTGGGAAACAGGGGAGATTTCCAATTGCAGGGTATCACTATTAGCTCTGTTAGCAGTGGCAATATTTTCAGTTGGAGAGAGAAGAGTAGTATGACACCGATTACGCATTGCAGTCAAAAAGGGGGCAATTTGGGATGTGTTGTTTTGCACGATAAACAAATCATGGGGTACTTCAAGTTCAGAAGCTCTCAGATCATCTTTCATGAGAGTACTTCTCAAATTGTACATGGTGGGAGTGAAAGTTGGGAAAAGTCAAGAGGATGGATCGTAGATTTTGATTAACGGTGTCGTTCTTGTCAATTTGGATGTTTCACGAGAGAAAGGGGGTCATGTGTACTTATGAGATCATGAGTATGGAGGAGTCTCACAAGGCTTCTGGATTAATCTGGTTGGATTTCTACTCTGTTTATTCAGGCAGAATTCTGCACAAGACACTAGGGAGGCAGACAGGATCTTGGTCAGGCAACCAGCTGGCGCTTGCAAAACACTGGGGAGGCAGACAAGATTGTGGGCAGCCCTCTGGTTGGTCAACGAACTAAGCTGTCTCTCACGGCATGTGAGACGATAGTTTGGCTGTGCCAGAAATGTATAGAAGGTTGAAAGGGAAGGAGAGCAGCACTGACACAGCCATCACCCTGGCACTTATGGGCACTGATTTCACCACAAGCTCAATGGGTATAGGTTAATGGTGGAAACACAATATATCTATGGCCTAGCGCACACCTCTTAGTTAAGTTATTTCAAGACGTTGGTGATAAATTAGTGGGGTGCCGGGGAGAAAAACAACCTTGACACTGGGTTGTGTTAACCTATGTAAAACCAACAGATGTCCACACCCTTGTGGAACTCTCCCGTCCCCTGAACACCCAATCAATTGTGAAAACAATCAATAATTTAACTATTATAACAATTTGTTTTTGAAAAATGTTTGTAAAAAACAATTTAAGATAATGATTATGTTAAAAAATAACCATCAATTTAATGTTGCTATCAAATACAAGCTACACATTTGCATACTGATTCATTAGATGTTTATCATCTATAGTGATGCAATTTCAACTTTACTTATTAAGCGTGGACACACACATTTATCTGTCACACTCAATTTAGGCGCAATATTCTTCGTGGGCACACAGTATGTTTAACACATTTTCTATTAATCAGTTTTCATCTTAATTGGTCTCTGTCATGTTCTTTTTGTTGACCATATCTATAATAATTACCTGGATGTTCAATGTCAAATCTTGATAATTATGAAACTGAATGTTGTACTGAATATTGAATTATATATTATAGGTGACGAACAAAAGGAGGAATAGAAAGAGGGCAAACAACTCTTGAAGAAGGGGACAAAACCAACCCCGAAACGCATTGAGTAATATATGTTAACGCTCTCTATGATTAATAGAAAATGTGTTAAACATACTGTGTGCCCACGAAGAATATTGCACCTAAATTGTGTGCGACAGATAAATGTGTATGTCCACGCTTAATAAGTAAAGTTGAAATTGCATCACTATAGATGATAAACATCTAATGAATCAATATGCAAATGTGTAGCTTGTATTTGATAGCAACATTAAATTGATGGTTATTTTTTAACATAATCATTGTCTTAATTTGTTTTTTTACAAACATTTTTCAAAAACAAATTGTTGCAATAGTTACATTATTGATTGTTTTCACAATTGATTGGGTGTGCAGGGGACGGGAGAGTTCCACAAGACTATAATGGTGGAAACACAGCCAACAGTCACCTGTGTGTTAGCACGATCAAATACAGCCAGAAGCTCAGAAGGAGGGATTGTGTACACGAGAGGCGGGTCTCTTTGTTTATGATGTGGAAAAAATTACGTCTGAGGTCAGCTGCTTCTAGAAGGGGGGGGTTGAGATTGGAGTCTCTTAGCCTGGCTGCCACAGAGTCATGGTTAATTTCCTCACCATACAAAGACCTTCAAAGACCAAACGACTCTCCAAACGACTGCACGAATGCTCCGCATTGAGTCCGAGTCTTTGTAGAAATTGCTCCTCCACTATAATGGTGAGTGTAGAAAGATTGCTTTCGCTCTGCTGCTTGCACCTTCAAAGACCAAACAACTCTCCAAACGACTCCCCATTAATGAAGCACAGCCCTCATCAAGGATTCAAGGGGCTCTCCTCCTCTGTTACACATCCCTTCTTTCGGCGAACAAAATTACTCTCTATCTCTTAGTACTTTTCACTGCCGCTTGTGAGGATCCAGGAATGAGAAACAGACACAAGGGAGTCAAAGACTTACTAAAATAAAAGGGGTGGGAAATGCCTTTCTATCCCTGCTCTAACAGGGGTTTCCCTACCCAAAACCAAAACTAAGGGTCTATCAATGTCAGAATGTCCAAAGCAAAACAATCCAGTGTCCAAAGTACTATTCTGGCCCTCACATTCTAACACAATTAACTTTATGGTTAATGTCTTTGGCCTTGAGTGGTATATAAATGTTTGAAAAGCAAAATGTGTAACTCCAACACAAAAGTTCCAGCAGGATAGAGTTCCTAGTTCCAGAGGGTGGGTCTTCCCCTGGGTTTCTCTTCACTCTGTTTCATGTTCACGAATATCAGTTACTTAAGTTTCTCTTGATCCACAACACAACTGGTATAAAAAGCAACTTGGCTGTATTTTGTTAGGATACCTGGTGCAATCTCCTGTCAGGTTTTCTCTCTTTAATATGTTTCTGCAGCCTTTTACTAGTCCTAATGCATCCTTATCAGGATTTGCTTAAATACCGTATAATGCACACTGTTCAACTTGATGATGCCTGGTGTAGTTTCCTGCCAGGGCTTCCTCACGTGAATATGTTTGTGACTACTTGCATCTGCCTGGTTATTCTCCTGCTATGGCTTTTATTTAATCACATACTTTCAACTTGCATCTGTCTGGTATTCTCTCCTGCCAGGGATTTTCTCATGTGGGCTCTGTGAACACTTACAATCTTCTCATATGTGTTCTTGTACTTTTAATCTAGCAGGTATACTATCCTACCAGGACTTCTCTCGTGTGCTCTGCGCACCCTTATAATCTTCTCATATGTATTCTTGCACTTCTAATCTGCCTGGTTTACTCTTCTGCCAGGACTTCTCCCATAAGTGTTTTGCATACACTCACAAACTTCACAGTCTCTTGTTCTTATTTCGCTTTGCCCCTTTGGGTATATTCATTTGTTTGATCTCTCTCATATATTCTATTTGTGTTTGTTAAGTGTTGGCAGGGCTGCCAATATGCCCTGTTGTCCCCTATTCCCTAGAGCGGACTCACTGGCACTTGCTGGCCTCTGTGGTTCCTCTTGCAGCAAGCCGGCAGTGGTCTCTCAGGGGGTTTTGTTCCCTCTTATCTCCTCTGCTTCTCTACCTTCTACGGCTTCCACACACTCGTTTTGCGTCTCTTTGGGCTACAGTGGCAGGAAGACTGCATTTGAGTACCCGGAAATGCCCTGAAGCATTCCGCTTGCTTCTGGCGTTCTCGCAGCATGCTCCTTCTTGCAGTCCACTCCCTTTTTCCTTGTTGGTGAGCCAGTTGGCTCCACGGCCACTTCTCCAGCCCCACAGTTCCTTGGTCAGCACAGAGAGAAGCAGCATTGTGCAGCCAGCTTTCAGGTTCTACCTTTGCCCATTTCTTGGTGGCAGTTCTTCTTTCGTGGAGGAAAGGTAATTCCTCTCCTGATGCCAGGACTACCTGGATGAGCGCAGAGCAGTTTAGCAACAGGGGAGGCCCGACCCAAGGAAAAACATAAGCCTGAGTACAAAAATGTTGGGGTATTGAAGATAGCTCTAAAACCAACACGAGACTGTAAGGAGATGACTTTTCCCCCAAAGTCCACTGTAAGTATCAAAAACAGGAAGATACTGGCTCTGCTCCTTCTGGGAAGTGGAAGTCCAAAGGTAACAAGGTAAGGAGGAACAGAGAACTGTTAATGAAGAGAGGCAGGAAGATGCTGTGCATCGGGAAGCTTGGAAAAGCGAGGAGAAGGAAATGGAACACAGAGGAGCTATGCAGCGAGCAGCATATGTGCAAATGGTTAGACGGGAAAGAATAGACCAGGGCCAGAATCCATGGGAGGCAGAGATACAAGAATCAAGGAAGTGGAAAGCTAGCATTAACGGCAACAAGGAAATTGCAACGCACCGCAGTGATCTGCTTTAGTGTCCAGGTTTCTAGACGCCTCCTCCACAACACAAAAAACAGAACGTAGGATACGTAGTAGCCATGTTGTGGATGGCAAGAATGTGCCATGGAGCACACACAGTGATTGGCATGGGTGTCTTCCGCCAGCGATCCCAGAGGAACGACGGGTGGTTTTCAATTCTGACACCAGCGTCTTCCAGCTCCTGTCAGCTGGTCAGCCAGTTTAAATCTCCTGGCATCAGATTTGTTCCTGTAACAACTGTGGGGTACATTTACCAGACCAGCAGAGCTCCCCTACATCACTAAACTGCATTCCAGCAGTTACAAGCAGAATGGCTGCACTGGCTCTGCTGAGCGCTATTCCCTTGCATTAAAACCACGTTTTGAAGTTACAAAAATAATGTCTGTGCTGTCTTTGCAAAGCGCATATGGGGCGAGATATAACATCCCGAGAATGGCTAGCAAGGTTTTCTTCATGTGCACCAAAGAAAATAATTCAAAAGCAGCGCTGCTATGCTTCCAGCTCAAAACTTCCCACTGAAAAAGAAAATGTTCTGCATTTAAAATGACTGCGCACTGATGCCCTTTCCATCTTTTCAACATTACACAGTTTGGTTCCAGTAAGACACATCCATGTTCATCCATATTCAGGGTGTACACCAGCAAATGGGGGCATTCCTCACTGAATGGCATGTTGTATCAGGGAAAATCTGTGAAAGAGCAGAGAATTTCACTCCAGGACGTACGGCAAGCATTTTACTTTTTGCAACAAAATAACACAGGCAAACTCTTTACAAGAAGCCCTCTCTCTCTTTGCTTATGTCAGTTTCAAAGGACCCTTGTGCTGAACAGATTTCTGTGTATTAGAAATTGACTAGGGCCAAGGAAATGCTCAGAATACAGATGCTAGGAAAAACTGCATTTGTAAAGTGACATCCAAGGAATATTAACCCACGTGTAAAATGGTGCTTTTGCCAAACAAGAAAATGCCTTTTAAAAAGGGAAATGTTAAACTAAGGTTTTGTGCTCGCATAGAAATGTGATGGGGGTTTGCTTGAAAATATACTTGCTTTTTGGTTAAAGAAAGAAAAATAAATAAAGAAATAAAAGTACTTGGAGGCCAGCAGAACAGGTTTGGCAGGCCCTGGCTTCAGAAGGCCCTGCCTCCTCTGGGAACAGAATCACCTTCCCCAAGTGGACCAGCCCCCTGGAAACTATGAATGGGTCAACGGGGATAATCTAGCCCCCTCGTCAGACAAAGCCTCATTGCTCCAGCATGAGAAAATGGACTGCTAGGGCACATAGGTGTGAATTCCTGGTGACACCTCCTCTCAACTCAAACTGAAGGACTTTAAAGGCAAATCCATGGCAACACTGGGCTAAACTGACGAGAGCCTGACATCTGACTGGGGGTTGGAGGGAATGCCCATATTTGGAAAACAAAGCCAGCCCTTTTGGTTTCAGAGACTATTCAGAACATATCATTTATTTCAGTAATGTAAAGACTTATTAATGTGAAATTATGACTGTTTAAATGTCATGTTTGTGCCATTAAAATAAAACACATTAGGTTTTCCTAGCATGTTGGAGACGCAAACGCCAGGAAAATGGGAAAGCATACATTTTATAACTTTGAAAATTAATGAGAACATGACCAGTGATAATATGTATACATATATAAAATTGTAGAATTTTAGGTGATATATTTTCCATGGAAATGGCAAAAGATTGCCAGAATGACCAAACAGCATTCCACCGTCTTGGTATTTGGATCATCATGTGTCTTGTAAAATATGTAGTCTGTCAGTATAAGTTTCCTGATGATGACATTTGTAAATATGAGTGTTTTGTTCCATTACTGATTCTGGTAAAAGTAACTTTGTTAGAACAAAGCACATTGTAAAAAACGCCCACCATAAAACTGAGTCACCTCCTTCAGTCCAATCTGTTTCCACGGAGGAGGCGACATTGCAGCCTGACCTATTCGATTTAAGGTATGTCTAACTTAGTTCAGCCCACATAGTAAAAAATCCTCTGATGTCATGCTCCTTATATAAAGTGGAGGCAGAGGGAGCTCTAGACTCTCTTCTGACCTTTCCAGCTCCCGCACATCCAGAGATCCAGATTCGCCCTGCAAGATTCCAGATTCCACTGGCAGGCCAGAGCTAGCTAAACCTATCCAGGCTGAACTTCTTATGCAGAAAAAGTACTCAAAAGTCACAGTAATTCAAGGAGAGCCCAGCTTATGCACCTCCCTATCCAGTGACCAGACTAGGCCCAGTTGTCCCATTTTACGAGAGCCCGCCACTGCGCAGGGACCAGATCTTGCTTGGCTGCCCAGAAACACGGTTCTCTGTCCAAGTTACCTCAGTCAAGTACTTGTTGTGAGTATTTCTCTTTCCCAGTAACCACAAACTGCATCCCTTGCTTTGTTACCTTGTATTAGGTCCAATCCCATAGAGATCCTATAACTGCCCTAGCAAAATCTTTAGAATTGTCAGAATTCTCCAGTCCTTAAATCTCCATGTGTTAGCGCCATTCTTTCCAATCCTTTTAGTCCGTTGTGCAAGTCCCTACTACTATTTTGAATAAATTAATGAATTCCCACATAAAGAGACACATGGCATGAGGGGGTTAAAACTGCAGCTTTAACCTTTTCACGGGCAGCGTTTCTCTTATGGATAATCTGGTCGCTAAAATATAGTTTTAGTAGAACTGGTCATTTTCCTTTTGAAACCGATTTTCCTTGTGCAACTGCTTTCATTTTGAAACCGATCTTCCCTGTGCAACTGCTTTCATTTTAAAACCGATTTTTCCTTCCCCTTTAAGAATCCCATCCTGTCATTTCATTCAGTGTTACCCTTTCACTTTCACTTTCATATCCTACCTGTGAGGTGTCTTAGTACCTTAGCATCAAAACAGATTTCCGATGTTGTCTGTTTAACCCATTTTGCAAGCTGTTTTGTCATTTTAAACCTGTGAAAATAAGCAAATGCAATTTCTCCATGTGTGATTTTGCTGCACTGTGTTTTTCCTAACAAAGTTGATGTTCTGAACTGTATGCCACTTGCTAGTGCATTGCCTTACAGTTTGCTAGTTTTCTGACATCTTTCATACTGCTATACTCATTTTGCCTTATTCATTCAACCGCACATGTAAAACAAATATTGAGTAATTCTGTGTGCTAATTTGCCCAATTTCAAAGGTTTTCAATCCGATTTTGCCTCCCATTCAAGAGGGAAGGTCGGATTTTTATTCTGTTTGTTGCCTAGTATACCTGACTCCTTGCTACCCACACAAAATTTGGTTGACGACGGTTTGAGGGAGTGTGGCAGGCGGAAATATTAACTGTGGTGCTATCAGAAAATACCTCCCAAAAAGTAATCTTGCCTTTATTCAATTGTGCATTATATATTTTATGTAACAATGTCAAACTAAGTGTATTCTATCAATTTACAGTGTAATTATCCCCCACTGGTGATCGCTGCCCTATATTAAATTTGTGTTATTTTCATTGAAATTTAAAAATAAATAAATATTGTATTATTACACACCGGCCTGGTACATGGTCCATTGTGACCTGGGGTGTTTGTAAAGGTGGGTGTGAGACGGGTTGGGTGCCTTCTCAAACTGAATTCGTAATAAATCAAATAAAAGTGTTTTAATTGGGCGCTGCATCCCCGGCCAGTAGAAAGAGTCCTGGTCTGGAGTATACCATGCCTTTGGAATCCTTAACACAACTAGAGTGCAACGTGCGCTCCTGGTTTACAGTAATCTTCATTACTCTGCTCATATTTTTAGTCACAGTACTTTTGTTTTTAGGGCAATGGTAGTTGATTTCTGATGCCTCGTTTCCAAAGTTTGAAAAGATGTTTTCAGCAATCTAAAAAGGGAAGCTGGTTTTTTGGACTTGTATCCCAAGTCTAGAGAGGTGTTTTCACGAGTCTTGATAGGCAAGTCAGATTTTAAGGACTTGATTATTGATCCTGTGAAAATATTTCCAGTACCTTTCCTAGGTGGGTGAGGGGATGTATGACAATATGCTATTGAAGGCATGGGGAATGGTGGGGTATCACCAAAAGAAAAGGGGGATACCAGGTCTCATCCGATGGTGACATCTCTCCTCAGCTCCCAGTCCAGAGACATTGGGGCTCAGTACGAGTCTGGCGGTAACGGTGCCGTTACTACAGGCAGGTTGCCGCCGGACCCGTAATGATTTACCGGCACCTGACTTGCCGGTAACACCGGGGGATTACAACCCGGTGTTCCGGAAAGTCAGGCACTGGTAAATTCCCCATTCCCATAGAGTTCCATGGGACTCTATGGGAATGGGGACACAGAAGCACGGGCACCATTAATGTGCTGGTGCTTCCGTGATGGTCTGCTTACCATGGCCGCTGTCTCCGGCAGGGTCCGACATGTTGGGCACAGCGGCTCCGGCATGCAGACCTGTAATATGCTGGTACGGAAACAACGGTGCTGGTAAGATTACAGGCACTGTTGTTTCCGGACCGGCAGGCTAAGAATGAGCCCCATTGTATGTGGATCTTAGCCTCAGGTTTAAAGCCCTTACCATCTTCCCATTGGTTGAGGCAAACCTTTGAATTTATTAGACGATTGGTTTCGAATTCCAAGCCAGGGTAGGGAAGTCTATAAAAGGCGTGCCGCCATTTTGGATTTCTTGCAGTTTGTTTCTAATGCAAGAGCTGGTGTTGTCTGCTGATCTGCTTCTGCCTTGCCTTCCGGCTGTCCCAATGCACCGAAGTTCATTTGGTGGAGTGTTTGAAAGGCCATCACAAAGAACAGGAAAACCTCTAGGAAATTCCCACTGGTTCAAAATCTTATTTTGTCTCAGGGTAGTATTTCTCTCTTTAAATGCTGATGCTGTAGGTGAGGGAGAAATCTATTCTCCTCATCATGTACTGCTGCTCGAAGACACAGGGGGGTTAGGATAAGTTAGGTTTTTCCCTTTGAGGATCTACACCTAAGTGACCAAGTGTTAAGACGGATTTCTGAACTCTGTCCTGGTGGCGCAGAAGTTCAGAAGGCCAACCTAATTACTTGGAACAGGGTAACCTCTGGACAAGCCAGACCAATCAAGGTAGCGATCGCGGCGGTCAACACTAGGTCTCAAGAGGGGTGAGGGTGACTGAAAGCCCGCAATGAGCACACAAAGCAAAGACACTTACAAACTACTCCAAACAGGTGTTATATTAAAAATATATACACATTTATTCCAAGGCCTTTAAAACAATGACTGTAGCGAGAAATCACAATACAACTCTAGTAAACCAACACATACCATACCAATACAATATATATACAAATACAACAAGTCCCAAGCGTTATATGCACGAAATGTGTAGTCCACCTAAAAGGGAAGGAAAACAGGCAGTGCGAAATAATGCTTAGACCCAGTCCGCCTTCAGAGGCACCTAACTAAAAGGAAGTCCGAGCCCTGCGAAGAGTGGAGCCTTGTGCTCAAAAGTACCTGCACGCGCTGGTGCCAACGGGCAAAAGGGAAGTCTCTTCGAGGGGAATCAGGCAGTTCAGTTCAGTGCACAAATGAAGAAGAACAAGTTCCGCGACTCAAGCGCAGCCTCCACTGTGGGCAGAAGCAGAGCGCGAGTACAGAAAAGGGTGCTGTTTTGACACAGTGGGGAAAAGCTATGGGCTCCTGCAGGAGGGCGACCAGTTCCTAGCTAAGCTACTCACCGGTCCCCGATGCAAGCAGACCCAGGCTTCTCCGCGTCAGTTTCAGTAGCTGGCAGGTTCAGAAGAGCAGGGAGCGTCTCGTCGTCGCGTTGAGTCTGCAGCACCAGAGTTGAGTAAAAGACGTCCCAATCGAAGAAACCCGCACAGTTTGTTACCACAGCAGGGCAACGGAGCGGCTGTGTGTATCCGAGCCAAATGTACACTACTCACTTCAGACCTGGGAACGCCAAGTGTACGAAGCGTGTGAGAGTGACAAGGACTCGAAATACTACACAACCTGGTGGCGGTTACAGAGCAAGACTCCAGTGTAAGCTGGTCAGTCAGCTGGATGGCCCAGAGACGCTTCCGAAGGCTTACTAGCAGGAGATGGTGAAGATGCAGAGAATAGCTGTTCCCGCTATTCCAAGGGTCGAAGTACCAGTACAGGCCTTCTGGTTCGATCAAAGGTGGTCCCAGGCATTCACACCACCCTAGACTCTCTGGCACCCAGGATGTATATTGGGACCAGACATCCCAGCCCACATCCTGAAGGCACACACAAGACATGTAGAAGCCCGCGAAAGCATCCGTGTTTCGCGGGAAAGTACATGCCCAAATAAGGAAGGCCCCGGGTCGGCTCGACCTGGGGAAGGTGAAGGGAGCAAGACGGTCAGCGGACAGGACAAAGGAGCCTTGTGGTCTGGCCATTTTGGGAGCCAGGCCACCATTTTGGGTTAAGCGCGAGAAACGCGCTTAGAATGCCAAAAGGAGCTCAAAACACAAGAAACGATTGCTGCCACCATTCCCATCCGTGAATCACTTGCACCGATCAGTTACAATCCTAAACGAGTATCTAGGGCCTGTAGAAGGCTAGAGACACAAGAGAGCTGTAACTTAGCTTACAGTGCCCTCTTGTGTCATGTTGCACGAAAGCCGCAACATGATAAAAGAAACTACGGAAAACAGCGTTTCCCGGTACTGACTGTCTTAAGGGCATGTCAGTTTCCCTGTAAGAAAGGAGCGAAAGCCCAGAGGAGTGCGGCAGAAGGCTGCACTTCTCTGGCAAAGTCAAGAACAAGGTGAAAAACAAAAGCAAAAAGTTTAGGGGTTGCCACATGGAAGGAAAATTACCTACAATTACGAAATCTTTCCTAACACCAAGTGGTCCTGTGGCTGTGCTTGTGTTTCCTCAGACATTCCTAAATTCGCTCCAAGTTGTAGGGATTTCTAAACCTGAAGCATCTTGGGAGATGCATTCCCGGGTATCCAGTTTCTTTGCGACGTGGTGTTTAACTATTAGCTCTCTCAAGGGTATGGGAATAGGTCAGGGTTGGTCTGCCCAACACCATGGGACCGACTTAGAGGAACTGTCTGCTAGGGTCTTTCGGAAGAATTTTGCAAGGTTATTCTGAAAACACCCAGCCCATTGGTCATTAATTCTTCGTGTGGACCAGATAACATTGAGGATGCTAGCTGGTTGGGTTGTGTTGAGAATAGGGTCCCGTCAGTCATGTTCTCAGGTAGCCAGTGTGCTGGATGTGATGTTGGCACTGAGACGTTGACACAGGCCACACTAAAAAATCCAACATATTTTTGTTTAAAAAAGAGGCATTCTGGCTCACAATCTTTCTCATCCGGGTTGTCTGAATGAAGAATACAACTTAACTTGCTTTCTGTAAATATGCACAGATCTTGGTTGATAGTACTGGTTGCCATATTATTACGTGCTGTGAGGAGCCAGGAATGAGACGCAGATACAGAGGAATCAAGGTTTTGGTTATACACTTTTATTCAAAATAAAAAGGGGTTGGAAAACGCCTCACTATCCCTAATCTAGGAGTCAATTCCCTACCTCAACCAAAAACGAAGGGGCCTACCCTTTATCAAGATATCCAAAGTAAAAATATGCTCTGTGTCTGAAATCCTATTCTGGCCCTCACACTCTAAAAACATACACTAAAGCACAAAGGATAGTGTCTCTGGGTCTCAAGGTGCACAAATGTTCAACTTCAGCACAACGCTGTAAATCCAACGAAAAACATCCAAGTGCATAATATTCATAGTTCAAGGGAATGGCTCCCTTCTCCTGGTTCCCTTCACCAATATTGAAAGTTCAAACAAAGAATAACCAAGTTCTTCAGAACCCCAAGAGCAGGGGTTCCCAACCTTTTGTGCGGAATGAGCAACATTTGCATATCAAATGAAATGATGGACATCATCCATTTTCCGACGGATTATATAGGCACTCAGTTGCCAGACAAATGATTGTAACACAAATTAGTAGAAGGTTCATTATGTCCCTCAATGAAAGAGGCTATAATTACGGTGATTCCCATGGAAGGGTGAGATGTGTTTAAGTGCTGTAATTACCGTCCTATATCTTTGCTCAATGTGGATGTGAAGATCTTTACAAAGATTCTGGCTAACAGATTGGATAAACACATTGGGGTTCTGATTGATAGAACACAAGTTGGCTTTATGAAACAACGCTATGGGTATGATAATAGTAGAACATTCCTAGACGTTTTGAATTTGACAAGCTCAGAGGTTGAGGGGCTATTATTCATTTTTTTAGATGCTGAGAAAGCCTATCAATAGGGTAAACTGGACCTTTCTGAACTAGACATTGATGAAAATGGGGTTTGGACCCTTATTTATTAATGCTGGTGGGGCGTTACAATAGGACATTAGTGTCAGAGGTGAATGGGGAATTGTCTGCCTCTTTTCATCTTTTTAGAGGTACGCGGCAGGGGTACCCACTGTCTCCCTACCTTTTTAATGTGGCGCTGGGACCCTTTTTGATTTATATTCGACAAAGTCTGCTTTTGAAAAGGTTAAAAATAGGGGAAGAAGAGGTCAAGGTACTAGCTTATGCTGATGATGTCACGATACTTCTTGGTAATCCAATTGAGGGGGGCTCTATTGTGAAGCAAATGGTTGAGGAGGTTGGATCTCTTTCAGCTTATAAGATTAACTGGGACAAAAAAATGTGTTTTTTCCGGCCAGAGACACCCCTGTTCGTAATTGTTTGATGGATTGAAACTGCAAATGGGAGAACGGTAAGGTGAAATATTTAGGGGTATATCTTGTGAGAGATTTGAAGCGACTGGTTGAAAATAATGTGGATAAAATAATAGAGGTTCTTCGTAAAGATATCTGTAAATGGGGAAGACTTTTGCTAAGTATCTGGGCAAAAATTAACACAATCAAAATGGTACTACTGCAGAAAGTCCTACATATCATTCAGTCGCTCCCTGTTAAGTTTACAAAGAAAAACTTAGGGCACATTGATGGGGTGTTCCAGGAATTTTTGTGGGGAGTCGGTAAGAGGCAGAGAATACCTTGCTATATCCTTTGTAGTGTGCAAGAGGGGGGATTTGGATACCCTATCCTTGAGAATTACGGCAAAGGATTTATTTTGAAAACATCTGTCGCTTATTTCAACATGGATAGTTCCTTGACTTCGTTATGGGCACAAATAGAAAATCAAAGAATGGGGCTGTATTGGATCGAGAGTTTATATTCAATGGCGAAATTACCTAAGCCGGTGTCTTGTCTGCAGACAGTGGTTGCTACCAAGGAGGCTGTTACATCAATGATATTGGGGAGTGGACAAAGATTGTTCTTGTGTAGGGAGGCTTCTATTTGGCACAATCCAGGTTTGCAGATCAATAACAAATTGCTATGTTGGAGGAGTAGTGATTTTGAAATCCCCACAGTATTGTAGGTTTATTGAATGTACAACATTAGGTTGGGTTAACAAAGTCCTCTTGGTCGCAACAAGGCAAATACCAAGTCTGGAAAACCAGGAAGAAGCCATGTGTGGCAGAAGAACAAGTTACTTCTTACCTGGTAACGTTCTTTCGACGGGATGTTCCTCCGACGTATTCCTTATCTTTGATAATACGTTTCTAGCTTGCTGGCCTCGGAATTTTTTTCTGTAGAGGGCGCTGCGCGTCGACGTCCGCCGAGTCGATGTCCCTCGACGGCCACCGTATCGGCGCCGACGTCACCATGCCCATAAATAGCTACGCGCTGCGTCCGTTGATCAGTTCCGTTTTGTAGTATAAGAAAAGTCATGCCTGAATTGGTTAGTGACCTTGAAGGAGCGTAAACTGCAACCACAAGGGAAGTTATCACTGCGGGGATGGTTGGGAGGGGCGATAAGGAATACGTCGGAGGAACATCCCGTCGAAAGAACGTTACCAGGTAAGAAGTAACTTGTTCTTCGAAGGGATTGTGTCCTCCGACGTATTCCTTATCTTTGATAGACTCCCATAGCAGTGGCATGTAATTGGAGGCGGGAGTGAGAGTGTTATGTATTCCTTTAGGGATGGACCAAATGTAATACGGCCTTGCCAAATCTGGTCTCTTGAGCAGTGGAGGAATCCAGATTGTAAAATTTTGTGAATGTATGTGCGGACGACCATGTGGCAGCCGCACATATGTCCCGGACCGGTACCCCTCTTTGGAGAGCCGAAGAGGCTGCGATACCCCTGGTTGAATGAGCCCTGAGATTTTGGGGTGGCTCTTTCCCTGCTAGTCTATAACATTCCAGGATGGCCAAAATAATCCACCTGGAGATGGTTTTTTTTGTTATGGGTAGTCCCAACTTGTGACCCGAGTATCCTACAAACAGTTGGTCTGCTTGCCTGATCCTAGCCATTCTGCTGATGTAAAAGCTGAGAGCTCGCCTAGGGTCCAGCCTATGTAGCCTTTCCTCCTCTTTCCCCGGATGGGGAGGAGGGTAGAACGAAGGCAAGGTAATTTTCTGAGTAATATGAAATTCAGAAACCACCTTTGGGAGGAAATTAGGCTTCACCTGTAGGACAACCTTGTCCTTGTGGAAGATTGTATGTGGGGGTTTACAGGAGAGGGCTTGTAGCTTGCTCACCCTCCTAGCAGATGTTAGTGCTACCAATAGGACAGTTTTAAGCGTGAGAAATCTCAGCGCGCAAGAGTGAAGTGGTTCGAATGGAGTGCCCATTAAGAAGTTTAATACTAAATTTAAGTCCCATAAGGGAACCTGGAATGGTTTTGGAGGGTAAACATTAGTTAGTCCCTTGAGAAATTGTACCACTAGAGGAATTTCGAAATACGATGGTTCCTCCGCAGTGTGCTTGAAGATAGAAAGCGCTGCAAGATATCCTTTTACAGTGCCCACTTGAAGGCCTGAGTTTGCCAAGTAGAGCAGAAATGATAACACCGTTTGTGTACCAAATGAAAAAGGGTCAATATTCTCTTCCCTACACCAGCTGCAAAATTTGTTCCGACGGCAGCGGTATAAAGACTTTGTTGCCGGTCTTCTGGCCGTAAGCAACACCTCCATGACGTCATCAGGGAGATCCCAATCCTTGTACCTCAACCTTTCAGAAGCCAAGCATGAAGGTTGAGGGTTCTGGTGTCTGGATGGAGAACCTGACCTCCCTTCTGCGAGAGAAGATTCTCTTTGAGTGGAAGGCGGATTGGAGGACAGATGGACATATCGAGAAGGTCCGGGTACCACATTCTCCTGGCCCAATCCGGGGCAATTAGGATCATGGTTTTCCGGAATCTTCTCAACCTCCTGATCATTTGAGGAATAACAGGGACTGGAGGGAACGCGTAAAGGAGTGGAAACTCCCAGTCCACTACGAACGCATCTCCTAGAGCTCCTCTCGGGGGAAATTCCCTTGAACAGAACAGATCGCACTTCTTGTTGTTGCTTGTGGCAAACAGATCCACCTGAGGGGTTCCCCAAAGGGTGAAGATCTCTTGAAGGACTTCCTGAGCTAGCTCACACTCGTGGGAGACTGTGCTCTGCCTGCTCAGAGCGTCCGCTGTCAAGTTCTTCTCTCCGGCTAGGTGGACAGCCGATAGAGAGATTCCTTCTTGGATTGCCCAAAACCAGCGCTGCATTGCCTCTCTGCACAGTGGCAGTGATCCTACGCCTCCTCTTTTGTTGAGGTAGTGCATGGCCACTGTGTTGTCCGTCATTATCAGGACATTTCTCCCCTGTACTGATGGCAGGAAAGCTTTCAGCGCTAGTCTGATTGCTCTCAGCTCTAATAGGTTGATGTGTAGTCTGGACTCCGATGGAGACCAACGACCGCTGATGGTCAAGTCGTTGGCATGGGCTCCCCACCCCGTGAGTGAGGCGTCTGTGACTACTGTTATCTCCGGCCATGGTTGCCAAAACAGTTCTCCTTTCAAGATGTTCTCTGGATAGGCCCACCATTGAAGGTCGCGGGCTACCTTGTCCGGAATCCGGAGGAGATCTGTCATTCTCCCCGAGAATTGCGACCACTGACTTCTAAGTGCCCACTGAAGAGATCTCATTCTCAGGTGAGCCTCTGGCACAAGGAAGATGCAGGATGCCATGAGGCCTGGCAACCTCAAAAAGTCAAAGGCTGGGAGACGTTGGGCATTTTGAAACTTGGTGACCATCTGTAGAATATCTTGAGCCCTCACCTCTGGTGGCGAGGCTTTTCCCAGGGAAGTGTCCAGGACCGCTCCAATGAACTGGAGTCTCTGTGATGGTATCATCTGTGACTTCTTTAAATTGAGGGAGAAACCCAGTCTGTGAAGGAAGTGGCAGACATAATCTAGCTGGGCCTATTTCAAAGATACAGCCCTAATCAGCCAGTCGTCCAGGTAGGGGTAGACGTGGATCCCTTCCCTCCTTAGTGTCGCCGCCACTACCGACATCAGCTTGGTGAAGACCCTCGGGGCGGAGGTCAGCCCAAATGGCAGAACCCGAAATTGATAATGAGAGTCGCCAATTGCGAACCTCAGGTATTTCCTGTGTTTGAGATGGATTGGCACATGGAAATAAGCATCCTGAAGGTCCAGAGATACCAGCCAGTCCTGGAGCTGGAGGGCCTGAAGGATCTGAGAGAGAGTTACCATCTTGAACTTGTCCTTCCTGAGGAACTTGTTCAATTCTCGTAAGTCCAGGATGGGTCTCAGTCCTCCGTCCTTCTTTGGTATGAGAAAGTAGGGGGAGTACCAGCCCATGTACCTTTCCGCTACAGGTACCGGTTCTATGGCACCTTTCTCTAGCAGGTCTATAATTTCCTGCAAGAGGAGCGGATCTGAAACTTTCAGAGAGGTGTTCCCCGGTGGATGACTCTGAGGAATGTGTAGAAAGGGTAGGCAGTAACCTTGGGCAACTGTTTCCAATGCCCAAGCATCTGACGTTATAGCCTGCCATTCCGTCAGATGGTGAGTTAACCTGCCCCCTACAGGTGTATTGTGTGGAAAGGCCTCAGAGTGGTTTGGGGGCGGCTGATGCAGATGCCGAGGGTAAAGAGGCACCTGCTGCTGCTGCGGCCTTAGTACTTTTGACCCGTCCACCTCGGGTGGATCTCCTTTGGCCTCTTTGAGCCGGCTGTCCTCTGCCTTTCCCGAATGCGGAATAATAGCGAAAGGACTTTCCTCTTCCAGAGGTTCCTGAGGGGAGAAAAGAAGGTTGGCGGATAGCAGCTCCTAAAGATTTTGCTGCTGCTTTAGAAGTCTGTAACTTTTCCAGACTGTCATCAGCCTTTTTCCCGAATAATGAAGAGCCGTCAAAGGGCATATTCAAAAGTCTGGCCTGTACATCTGGAGCAAAGCCCGACTTTCGCAACCACGCATGCCTGCGGATTGTTGTACTTGCCGCCATGGCCCTGCTGATACTGTCAGCGGAATCGATGCCAGTTTGAAGTGATTCGCACATGGCATCCTTGCCATCTTTAATAATGTTAAGGAAGGCTTCCTTTTCCTCTCCTTCGGGTATGCAGTCAGCCGCTGATGAAGCACACTCCCCATAGTGTGTGACTGAACCTGGCGAGCGTACAGGTGGCGTTGATGGACTTCAACGCCATACTACAGGCAGAGAAAACTTTCTTCGCCGTAGAGTCGTACCTCTTGTCATCTCTATCCTGTGGGACAGTAGGGTAAGCGGACCTACTGCTAGATGAAGTTGCCGCTTGAACCACCAGGCTCTCTGGAGTCGGGTGCTTTGATAAGTATTCAGGGTCAGCAGCCGCTACCCTATACTTGGTTGACAATCTTTTATTGACTGCAGGGATAACTTCGGGAGTTTCCCAATTTGATGCAATTTTCCTTTGTAAGGCTGCATGGAAGGGGACCACCGGGTCCTCCTGTGGGCCTTTGTCTAGTATATCTGTTAGGTCGTCCTGTTGAAAAACAGGTGAAGGCGCAGACCAACCCATAAACTCAATAATTCTTGTCATCAGGGTTCTATAGGGTGTTTCAGCATGTTCCCCTGGGTCTGGCTTAACAAATTCCACTTCTGGGGAAGTGTCCAGCCCACTTGCCTCATGTAGTGACTCCTGTAGGTCCTTCAGCCTTCTTTCCTCAGAGGTGAAATCTTCTGCAATAGGCAGTGTGGTCCTCTGTAACCCGAATGTTTCCTGGTCAGAATCTTCCCCCTCTTCATAAATTGAAGAAAGTCCAGGGTACTCTGACCTCTGAAATGGAGTAAAACCCATCTCTAAGGCAGAAGGAGCCAAACTCGTCATTATTGGACGAGAAAACGTTGATGTCGTCGAAGGTGCCGAAAACGGCGTCGAAAAAACTGGAAGGGGTCTCGAAGAACTCGAGAGGATCGGGATCCTACTTGAGGGCATCGACGACGGTCTCGGCGTTGTGCCAGAGGCCCTTGAAATCACTGTTGGCTGTGGAGTGGCCTTGGTCCTCTCTTTCATCGGCGTCGTCGTCGACGATGGCGTCGAGTCGATCGACCGATGCGTCGAGGAACCCTTCGACAACGGCGTCGATGGCGCCGATCCGTGCGTCGAAGGAATCTTCGACGACGGCGTCGAAGACGGTGCCTTCTTACCCGATGGCTCATGGCGCTCTCGGGTGGAATGTTTCGCCGGGTGCTGCAACTCGCTGCGTTTTGATTTTTTGGGTTTTTCACCCGGGGTATCACCCTCAGCTGTCTTCGAGGGGGTCGAGGCCGTGTACTCGAAGACGCTTAACATTGTCTTTCTGAATTCCTCCCACTCAGCTTGATAACTGTGTTTAGTGGGACAGGAGACCCTTTCTGGGGACACGGAAGACTAGGAATGGGACCTTCGATGTCTCTTTTTTGAGTGTCTTGATCTCGACGAATGGTGGGAGCTGCTTCGAGATCTAGAATGGGAATGTTTTCGACGGCGAGGAGACGAATGCCTCGACTCAGCCGACGAAACTTTCGAGGAGGTTTTGGTTGACTTACCTCTCTCGAGCTTCCCCTTGCGTTCCTTCAAGGCTTTCGCCGTCATGGACATGCAGTCCTCACACTCCGAACAATGGTGCTCGGATCCCAAGCACCATAAGCAGATCCTGTGTGGATCCGTTATTGACATTTTTTTACCGCAGTCTCGACATTTCTTGAAGCCGGATCGCGGCGTCGTCGGTTCTGATGAAGAAGCCATCGAGAACGATAAGGTATATTCGGGTAGAAATAGATAGTTAACCTGACTGAACTGAGCAACGACGTTCCGAGGCCCCACGAAGCGTGGAAAAAACGGAACTGAGCAACGGACGCAGCCCGTGGCTATTTATGGGCATGGTGACATCGGCGCCGATACTGTGGCCGTCGAGAGACATCGACTCGGCGGACGTCGACGCGCAGCACCCTCTACAGAAAAAATTTCCAAGGCCAGCAAGCTGGAAACTTATTATCAAAGATAAGGAATACGTCAGAGGACACAATCCCTTCGAATGGCTTGTTAATGTGAAGGTTCTCTAAAATTTTGAAAAGGTTAAGTATGGTAAGCAGCATAGGGAAGATGTTTATATGGAACAGTGGTGATCGTTTAATGCATTTTATGATTAATGTTTAGCCAGAGTGTGACTTTGCTTGATGTTGTCTGGTGGGGTGGGGTTTTATGTCGTGAGTATGAGTCTTGTCATGTTTTATGTTTTGTGTTTCATTAGTTTATTGAACTGTATATTATTTAACCATTGTTTGCTATTAGCGATTTAGATTCATTGTTCACCTTATATGTACTATGGTTTCTGATTTAATTGATAATTGCTTAGAATGATGGTTTTACTTTGCTGTACTACATATGTTACTTATGTATGGATTGCTTATTTGTTATTGCTTTCATAAACTTTATTTTAAGTGTTTAAAAAAAAAGAAATATAATAAAGTTAAGACTGCTTATAGAACATTTTAATTTGCAGAACTTATTAGCCATCTAGACCGCGTATTATTCCAGTTAAGGAAATGTGCAAGGCATATTACTTCATTTGACATTTAGTGGTTGTTTACAGGAAATGTTGCGGAAACTAAGTGGTCACTAGGACATTTTAAGAAACATACGACAAGTCCACTTGTTCAAAAATCTACTGGGACTAAATACACATTACCAGGGGTTTCTGCTTCTAAGGTGTACTTTGGTATTCTGCCCTGGGATTTTCTGGGATCTTTAATGGCAAATGGTGCATTCCTAAGCATACAAGATCAGCAATCCTGTTACATAGTCATTCATTACTGCATTGTAGATTGTTTTTTCTTCAGGAATGTTATGAAATGTTTTTGCATTTCTGATTGAACAATGAGTGGCACCACGAAGAAGATGTCTGACAGCCACAGGTGCTTGTTGGTTGGCAATGCCTAAGCTCGACAAGGAGGCATCGGAAATAATTACTAATTCACAAGATATTCACATATTTCCTTAGAACTGTTTGTTAAACTGTTCAGAGGCCACAAAGGAAAGTGTCGGTTTGTTTGAGTCTTTGAGAGAAACTATCCGGGATGGGTGGAGGGATGCCAAGGGAGGGAAGCACAGCTTTCAAGTTGCTTCTATGAAGCGGCATATACTCTACGGCAACCTGGTAACCGTTTCGTTTTCGCTGGGTTTACTGGGTGATTGTAGTGTTCCTCACGCTTCTCTGCTTCAGTTCCCTTTGGGTACGTTTTGTTAGCCACTGTGCCCTTTCTGCGTCTGTATACGATTCCTTCTGCCTTGTGCTTTTGGGCGGCAAGTCGTTTGCACTACGGTTTCCTCTTCTGTTGTCTGGGTCAGCTTCACACCATTTCCCGGAAGCGCCCTCTCCGTCAGCGTTATCGCATGAGGAATGGAGGGAACTTCCCTGAGAGATGTGAGGAACCAGAGGTCATACTCACACCTACTCCCCTTGGATCCTCTTCTCAGATGGCCAGGGAAAGGCCATCACTCTTGGATCCCAACCCTGGGGGTGGAGATGCCTTGGTGAGTGGGGAGAGGAGTGGGGAGAGGATGTCTTCGGGTGAGACATGGTTCCCCCCTTTACCCTTATAAGAATAAAACCTACCCTCCCCCTACCTTTCATAGGATACTGCCAGTCATTACTTCTTACTTCCACTCAGTCACACCACTCTACACCACTCTAGTACTGGGACGAGGATAAGGCGACTAGGAGTTGTACACACTACCAATCATTTACACCACTCTGGTACTAAGACAAGGAAAATACTCGAAGACTATTGAGAGGGTCTGGTATGTCCTGAGAATAGAAGTAATTGTGGTCAGTGTAAGTAACTCATGGTGACAACAGTAAAGACAGACAAGTGATCACAGTTCAAGGGTGTTTATTGAACAATGAAATCAACCTAAACCTAAATCTAAGATGGGAGCAAGCATTGACCATCAAATGAAAAATAAGGCAGTACTAGTGGCGTTGTGTCAAATAAAAAGGGCGTATACTAAACAAAAACTATTGCCAAATCCTTACAACTAATTGCAGAAAGAGTGTGGGATAGGGTTTTCAAAAGAAAGAAGTGTTCACAAATAATATGTCAGGATGTGATTGCCAGGGGTCTCCCTTCCACACGTTTTGAGCACGGGACAAGGTCACGCTCCTCAGCATAGCACACACTCGAGCTTTCCCAAGCACGAGCCGACAGTTTGGTATCAGCTATCGGGTGCTTTGATGGTCAAGTCTCTTTCACTATAAGTCTCTTGCCTTCGAGGGCCCGATGTACTCAACAAAGTTCTGTTCCACATATACATTGGATGATGGCTTCACCCCTGAGTCCCCCTATTCTGGGTGCAGACCCTTCTCAAATCACAGCTTCCCTCTGCCGGGTTCAGTATGACATTCCTCTATTTCACAAAATCTTAAGGTCTTTTTAAACAGTTCTCATGGACATCACTCTGCTGGGTTCACCTTTGTCAACACACTGTTTCTTGGGACTTTAGACTTTGCACCTCTTTAACGGCATCTATTCTCCGGGATAACTCTTGCCACTTTTCACTTTAGCGGGATTCACTCCCGTTACGTTCTCAAAGGTTTTCTCTTTTGATGCAGGATTCACGTCCCTTGCTTTCTTAACAGTTTGTCGGTCAAAGACTTTCGATTGTACAGGGATTTTACTAGACCGCCTGTATGACCATTTTGACCTGTCTTGACGACTCTCCTATGGCCTTCTGGTATTAGTAGTTTTATTCAGCACGGGAGCAACCAGAGTTTCTCGAGCTAGCCCCCACTTGGTGCCGGTCCCCTCTGCAGCTAGTTTCCACTTTACTATTACTATTCACAGTTCTTTGAAATCTTATCAATCGGCCACTTTGCGGGTTTCATTCAACAAAGTTCCGTTTCCCATTTGACTCACTGGCTGTGATGAACTGCTTGGCTTTCCTTGTCTCTGGAGTCAAGGCCGGTTGTCAGATTCCGTATTAACAATCTGAATTTCAAACTCGTCAGTCCCACTTCCCTCCTCTGACTCCTCACCTGATGAGCTTGAATCTGTAGAGTATTGCTGAGCCTCACGATAATGGTAGCCGGCGGAGGCGGTATCCCAACCACGGTGGGAAGCCACAGCGGTCGCTAGTGAATAGCGGCTTCTGCGGCCCCGTCACTGCAGGCGGGTGAAAGTAGGGGAAAAAGCCAAAGGCGTACAAAAAACCCCTCTTGATGGTCCAAGTAGTAGGCAGCGGAGGTGAAGTCGTAATCCAGGAAGCGCCGGGAGCTTGTGGTCCAATGAAGGAGGATCGTGGAAAGCAGCGGAGTCCAGAAGGGACCCAGAGAGCCGTAGCTGGGAAACAAGCGGAGAGGGAATGAGCGAGGAAGGGGAAAAATGGAGGAATAGTGGAGGCAGGGAAAATGGGAAACGACAGGGGTCGTAATGAGCAGGGAGATCAGTAAGAAAACACAACACAGCGTACAGCAACCAAGAGCGAGAAAACACACAGTTGCAACATGCCGTTTGCCAGGAAAATGCAGAGTAAGTCTTCCGGCAATGGCTACGTCACAACGTAGAGAAACGTTCAAAGACTAGACCGTTACCAGAGAAAGAGAAAAAGCCTGTGTATTCTCTAATGTCCACTCCATCGGAACCGCCGCCACAATCTCCATGCAGGGGATCGCATGACACCGGTACCATGGTAGCAGGAGTTGCCCTCACTCTGGCTTATCAGTGTAGGCACGCTGCGGGTACCACTAACATCTGCTGCAACACAGTTGGGCTATAGTTCACGGTTTTATGTTTCCTCTTACGAAGGCTTCACAGGTCTGGGACGGAAAGGGCAAGGTCGCTTCACTCCTTGTCACCCTCCCAGTTCCCACCACTTTTGTCCTTCTCTTAAACTGCCGGATCTGGATAGCTGTCTCCTCGTGTGGTCTGCCTTGCTTGTTGTATGCTTTCATGCTCCACCTTTTATCCCTGTGGGGAAGAGGAAGGGCCGTCAGGTGGTTGTGTGATTCTGGTCAATTGCCGGACATTGCCAGACCCTTGTATTGGGACAGGTTAGGTAAACGGCTCTGGTGTTAGTCCATTGTCTTTCATCTTTCAGGTTGTGCGAAGTGTTCATGTCGGAAAAGGGGTGGCATTGTTTTCGAATGTCCTACATGGTAGGGTGGGGAAAAGGTATTGGAAGAAGGGGGATAACGTGTCTCACCCATCGGTGTCCCACTACCACTCCCCAAGGACCTCCCATCCAGGTGATCCTCCCTCACTGGTCCACCCCCAGGCACTGGATCCAATAGCGATAGCCGTGTCCTGGCCACCTAAATGACAGATCCCTGGGGAATAGCTAGGGAGACACCTTCAGGTTTCTCACATCAGGCAATTGAAATCAAGGATGTGCACCTGCAACCTGTTAACAGGTCACAGGTACATAAAAGGTGGAACCGCCAAGGGTGGGGGAGAAATTGGACTGGGAGAGACTGGCCTGAGCAGAACTGTCCTGAGAAGGGAAGAATCCTGCCTTTGAGGGAGCTGCCGAGGAGGGTCCTGCCGGGAGCACAGGACGCCAGAAACTGCAGAGGAGAGACTGTAACGCCGGGACCCGAGCGGGCCACGAAAGGGTTAAGTTCACCAGAGTATGCTTTGCTTTGTGCCCACAGCTGGAGCTCTGGCACACAGAAGACTCCCAAGTACTACAGTCCATTGGTAGCATGCACGAATAAAGAACGGAGCTACCAGAAACACGCAGCGAGGTTTGAAGTAGGATAATGCTGCTCGCTCGGTTTCCGAGAAGCGTATGCAGAGCCAAAGGACATTTGATGAAAGAAAAGAAATAATGCCCGGAGGAGCAGCCAAGTACCGGTGATTTAAGTCAAGAGAACATTCATACCGGGGTGCTCCTGGGGATAAAGCTGGGCATAAGTTTACGCCGAATTAACTCAAACGTGCAACAATTAACGGTAAACCCAAAGTGAGGGGTTTTGGATATCGAACAAGCTGCAAATTGAAACTAAATGAACTTCAATGGGAAGCAAGTATTATTGAATGCCAAATTAAAGGAAAGTTCTGATAAGCTTACAAATGAAGTGAAAACAAGTGTGAAACATAAACAATAAACCTTTATGAAGTAAACGTGTTTGAACCATGTGAAACAGTAAGTATGAACATTTAAAGACAACTGTTGAATCTTTATGAATAAAGTGAAAAGCAAGTGATGAGCACTTATGAATACTGTGAAAGCAAGGTGGTAAAAGAGAGTGAGCACCACAGAGTGAGTTGTGTGGAAGAACACATTGTGGCAAAGCCAAGAGACTGCTAAGGAGAATCCCAAGTGAATGTACACCTATATAGAGGTGCAGTGAGAGAGAGACCTGTGTTGCCAAGGAAACATAATGAATATATAAAGTTTGTAAAGATAACAGAGTGCCAATAATCAGTTGCATGACCTATTATGGGTGGACCGTGTGGTCCGACAACTGCGCCCAGACTGAGGATGCCCTGCTTGGAAAAAGCCAAGGAAAGTAAAGATAAAGCATGTACACTTTGCAATAGTATTGGTGAGGTGAATGAGAAGGAGAGCAATCTGTATCAACTATTGAAGAGCCTGAAGTATTATAAAGTAGTCGTGGAACTGGTTTTGAGAATTCCCCTTC
Source organism: Ambystoma mexicanum (assembly GCF_040938575.1). Classification (NCBI taxonomy): domain Eukaryota; kingdom Metazoa; phylum Chordata; class Amphibia; order Caudata; family Ambystomatidae; genus Ambystoma; species Ambystoma mexicanum. Next base: position 830,557,254 of record NC_090936.1, read on the forward strand.
CCCAGATTCAAACAGGATCTTAATCAACAGTTGCACAAGGATAAGGAAATCGTGGCCTGCACCAAGTTCCAATACATTTCTGTTTGTTCCAACTTGAAAACCACCAACAGTTCACAATGTTCAACAAGTTTTCATCTTGCCACTTGTGATAAAGAGTTCAATACAACTTCTTTTCATAAAACAAGAATATTTCCACAGTTCCTTAGGATCAACAAAAATGTATTTGTCAGGATGATTCTGCAACAGTTCACAAAATACAGCAGCAGTTTTGCCACTTCTTCGTCAATACCTTTAACCACAGTACTTCAACCACTGCCCATGGTCCACTCACCTGCCAGGCCTTTACTACAAGATCCCTTTGTCCTGGTGTACTCCCCTGCCAGGACTAAGGAAACTACCAAGAACTACAAGTACTTCAGTGGTAAAGGTTTGCTTCAAACAATTTAGCAATGTCTTTCACTTTTCTACAACATCAAGTTTGACTACTTCTTTTGGGAAGACAAGAAACACATTGGTACTGTTTGTTACACACTTGTGATTGCCACACACATTGCAAGTTATGGTGCTCTCCTTGTGAATATCTTCTGTCAGAAGGGCAGCTTTACTGCCACTCTTGGTTACCCACTTCTGTATTAACCAAATGCTGATAATGATTTTCTCTCACTCTTACTTCTTTGGTTTGGCAATGTGGGTTGAGGCCAGTTCTTCTTATAGCTTCTTCTACACACTGTAGAAGTTAGATTTACAAACACTTGGATTCTTAATTGCCCTCTCTTGGCTTTGGCAAGGTTGGTTCTCTTTAACTTGCTTTGATATTATTCTCTTTTGGCTTGGGCAATAGTTGTTTGTATTGCTTTCTCAGAATATTGCCCTCTCTTGTTGTTGGTAATTATTCTGTCCCACATAAATACAATCACACCTTTCTGGCTTGCTTGTCAAGTTCCTACTGTGCCACTTTCTCCTCTTTGAGTCAGCTTGGTATTTAAAAGTATTTTTATGCTGCTTTACATCAGTTTGGCATTCAAAATAATGTTTCTTTTCCCACTTCTCTCTCTCTGTATTAGTTTGGAATTTAATGTACCCAGAGTTGGTCAGCGGGCGATCACGGATTGCTCTGTTGTAACAATACAGTAGTGTAATCACCGGGTGTGGCCTGTGCGTCTGCTTGCTCTGCTGTCTCTAGGCGTTCTGCTACTGTTGCTGCTCTACGCGGCCCTGAAAACTGCTTCTCCTGGTTTCCGGTGGCCCGCACCAGTTGGAAAAGCAGCTCTCCTCGCTCCAAAGGCTCTCCGGAGCCCAATTTACTATGGGGGAAGCTTTAAAATGTCATACTTCCCGCCGTGCAAGCTAAGCAGCTACAGTCTTCAGGGGGAAAACTGTCAAACTCAACGCTTCCCACTGTGCAACCTGTGCAATGAAGGTCTTGGGAAGAAGAGACCCTCTCAGGACTGGCATCCATTCGGCAAACAACGGTGAGATAGCATCTCTGCTTTCCTACAGATTCTACTTCCACTGCAACGTGGAGTTACAGCAGTCACTCAATCTACTGCTTCTGCTCTCTATGGCCTGCACCAGAGGGGGCCTTGTATGCCTCCCAGTCTCCTTCAGGTGTGGGTAATTAACACCATTAGGCAGCAATTTGCAGTCTCGTGCCTCTGCAACCCTCTTCCTTGTCCCAGTACTTTGGGCGTTGTGGGACTTGAAGTGCCCAATGTTCAAATATCTTTTCCCAAAGTTTCAATTTTACAATAGGTCATTTGGATGGTAGGGTCTCTGGGAAAGTTGTAAAGGGGGGTTTCCTGTTCCTCCTGATGTGCTCCCCCACTCATGTGATCCTCCCACAGAACACCACCCCCAGGGTCAGGATCAGGAAGCATCTGCCTTTCCCTGACCACATGAGGAGAGTCCCAGGCCAGGTTTTCTGGGGGAATCAGCTCTGATTCATCACACAGGGTAGTGGGGAGAAACTAATGGTGTAGAATGGTGGAGTGGCATGGTGGGGAGGTTGAGTGGAGGGTTGGAATGGTTAGGTGGGTCATGTAGAGTGTGATAGTTGTGTAGAGTGGTGGTGGTGTAGTGTCGGGGGATGGAGTGGAGTGTTGTGGAAATGTGCAGTAGCTATGTAGAGTGGTAGTGTAGCATGGTTTTGTGACAGGGTGGCCAAGTGGAGTAGTGGACTGGTGGTGTGGAGTAGTGAGGTGGCATCATGGATTGGTGGGGTGGTGTAGAAGGGCAGTTTGGAGCTGTGGTGTGGCAGGGTACAGTGGAGGTGCAGCGGTGGTTTAGAGGGTTGGAGTAGCATGGTGAGGATGTTGAGTGGTCAGGTGGAGTCATTACCTGGGTTGTGTAGAGTGTTGGGGTGGCGTGGTGTGGTGTAGCATGGAGTGGTAGAGTGCTGTGGTGGGGTGGTTTGCAGTGGTGGTAAGGAGTTGTCAGGTGGTTACAGTCGTGGTGTAGCATGGTGTTGTGATGGGGTTTAATAGTGGACTGGTGTGGTGGTGTAGAGAAGTGAGGTGGAGTTGTGCAATGGCATGGTATAGTGGGGTGCAGCAGTGGTGTAGAGTGGTGCAGTAGCATGCCATGGTGGAGATACCGAGTGGTCGGGTGGAGAGTGCGCTGGCATGGGTCATGCAGAGTGCTGTGGTGGGGGGTGGAGTGGAATGCTGAAGTGGAATGCTGTAGTGGAATGCTGTAGTGGAATGGAGCAGTGAAATAGTGGTATGGGGCTGTGTGAGGTGAGATAGTGGACATGGAGACAATTGAAAAAAGAAAAAAAGCAGATCAGGCTATGGCCTCTGCCAAACCAAAGTGACCTGTAGCATGCAAAGAGCGAGGGAACGGGTTTTGAGGAGTTTTCCGGATTCGGTTTGGGAGGCCCCTCAGGTTTCTGCAGGCTATGTGTTTCTCAGGGCCTTTCCTCACAGGGGCTGCTGGGGGATATGGTAAAGGGGTTTGAGGAGACAAAGTCACAGGGAGTGGGGTTGAGCTAACAGTGAGGGGACAATGGAGCTATGCTAGTAAAAGAGCAGCTGATGGGGGTGCGCTGCTGAGCAGCAAGAGAAATGGCGGCCTGAGTGTACGCCCGGCCCCTGGCAACATCCAGATTCAAATAACATCCACACCATGAGCCAACTAATTACACCTAATTTGGAAATTGCAGCGGTGGAGGGTCTGGAGCGCATGTTGAGCGGAGATAGCAGTAATCTGGTGTGTAGCGGCGGAGTCTGAGACTGTTGAAGGGCGGGCGGAGTGACTGATAAGCTCGGCCTGGCAGACTTCAGAGCAGCAATTGATTTCATCCGCAGAGAAGGCAGCCCGACTGGGGAAGGAGCTGGAGGAGCACCACGCGGGTGTTGGAGGAGGGATGGATCTGACGTTCCGATAGCAAGAGACTGCCAGCCGTTGACCGAGCACAACACCGGCAGGCCTTGTGAATGAAGCAGCCTTGTGTGACAGGCCGGGGTGGCAAAGACTATCTTAGGTGACCTGTCCCCCCCCCTCCCGCACTGCTCTTAAGATTGAACTAATGTACCATCCACATGGGGACCCTGTGCCCTGTGTGAGAAACCAGAAGCTGTCTCAGCCACTAGTCCCCGGAGATCTGTCATCCAGGTGGCCAGGACACGGCCATCGCTTTTGGATCTAGTTTCTGGGGGTGGACCGGTTCGGGATGGATCACCTGGATGAGGGCTCTTGTGGGAGTCGGTCAGCGGACAGTGATACGCTGTATCCCCTTCCTCATAACACCTTTACACCATTCTACCCGGTAGGATATTTAGGAACTCTACCCCCCACGTCCCCCTTTTACAACAAAAATACTTTCTCACTGATATCCCACTCTAAGGGAAAACAGATAACCCAAGCTGTGTACCTAACAAGTCCGAATACAATGGTCAGGCGAGGTCAGGCAATTACTGATCATCACACACCTCACTTCCATCACACTTCCCCACATGGATAAAAGGCAAAGCACAAGAGCACACTCAGAGCGAGGCAAAGCACACAAGGAAACAGCAGTTCCAAGATAGCAGTTTAACAGGAGGAGAAAGACAGCAAAACAGAAGGTGGTCCCAAGTAGGAAAGTTCCCTTGACCTTTTTGACCAGGAACCGTTACTTTCACAAGACCTTGAGAGAAAGCGTAAGACCAGCAAACCAGGCTGAAGAATCCTGCATTGTGTGTTGGAAGTACCCGGGCCTTCCCGGATCAGTAATCAAGGAGGGGAGAATTTCCAGCCACTGTACTACTGTCCTTGGCTCCAAGAATAAAGGTGCTTCAGTGAAAGCAACACAGCCGGTAAGTTGCGGAGACCGATACAAGACTGGCCTGTATTTAAGCCAAGGTTGCAAGCAGCAACACTGTATGGCGAGTGCTGGAACGAATGTTGTTAAAACCCATGTAAAAAGAGACGTGAATGAAGTTAAACTGCTGATGAGTGATTGAACTTCAAAGCAAATTACAATACCTTTGACAGAGTGGTCCGGCACTGTGTGGGTGCTCAATTGAAGGTCTCTGTAAGGTAGCCAGCTGTTAAATATTTCAATCAGGCGACACACCCTGTTCTCAGCCTAGTATGCAGCACACAGCTGAAATGCTTATTTTATTATGTCTATAGGTTCAATATTCTGAGTGATATACCACTCATATCACACCCCTTCTCAAATACCCCAGGTCACAATAGACCAGGAATCAGGCTGGTTGGTAAAGGTAGTATTTATTTATTTAAAATTCAAATCAAACATATACTTTTGAATAGGGAGCAGCAATCCCCAATGTGGTGACAATAACAGATAAAAAGGTATGCAATGCACTTACATTCACTCTTTAGCAACACAGAAGAAAACACCAGAGGAAAACAAAACACTTTTGGCTTGTTTGGAAAGATGGCATTTAAGTTAAGATTTCCCCCTGCAATATTCCTCAACCCACAATTCTAAATGGATACAAGGAAGCAGCAGGTAATCAGGAATATGGAATGGAAAGCAGAATTTGAATCCAGCCTTCCCTCCCCAAACAAGAGAGAAAATCAGACTTGAAATCTTACACCTTAAAATGACATTCGGCTTTGTAAAACAATTAATGTGTGAAAAATCCTTAAATCAATACAAATCTCTATGGGAGCAACATTGGAAAGATAATAACAATCACAAGCTATAGTTTGAGCAAAAGTAAACACTTTGAATCTGAATGGAAGGTTAAAAATAATTTCAAATAAAAATCACACAGGTAAAACATTGCAAAATTGTGGATTCCCGCCTAAAATTAACCAAACTGTTTTTTAGAAAAAAAAATGAGTGTGGTTGTTGGGTTGGGATGTAGCTACAGGTCTTAGGTATAATCCAGTGTTGAAATAAAGTCTCTAGCTATTAAATTGAGGAAGATATGCAATGTTGAATGAGAGGCGCGTTTAGAAAAATCGGGTAGTGAAAACAGAAAAGAAACTCAGTTTGGACAAGAAAATATTTACTATAGTTTTACTCTATGCTCGAGCATTCCGGCGAGAATACCAATGAGGGACGCAGTAAGCTCTAGAGTCGATTCATGACTTCAACACTAGATCCCCAGTGTCCTCTCCAGCAGAACAAGTCGGATCACTCGAAATGGGATTTATAATTTAAGATTTACACAAGATGAAAATGACTAAAGAAATGGCGCTTAACAAGAGAAATCAAGAACAGGATTGCAATAACGATTTTGACAATGTTACAAGTTTTTAAGGTCCGAATAGGATGGGTTAGAGATTGGGATGAGACACAAGGCAGGGCAAGGTATGCTATGGTTTTCTATGGTTCCTATTAATACTTACAGTCCACTTTAATTTAGGATTTTGGACCATCAAGGGTTCTGGTCATTACACGGATCGGGTCTAACCAATGACAGCTGGGCAAATCGGGCAGGACAGGATCTTCTAGGCCGTTCTGGTCACTGGACTGCACTGGAGACTGGAGATCAGTGGGATGGCAAATTTGCAGGCATGCATCTAGTAGTTGCAAGCCAGATTGAATCAGGATGCTTCCCCTGAGTTTTTGGGATCTTTAGAATTTGAGGCCTAGCTGAAAAATGGTTCAGCCATGCATAGGCCTTGGCTTTACAATGAAATCTGGAATCACGATCAAGTTGGATGAAGAAATCAGGAACAGGACGCCACGCAGGAAATCAGGAAGAAAGTCAGGAATCAGTGTGTTACTGTCTGCTGTCAGGTTCCCTTATTTATCATGCCAAATGATAGCACTAAAGTATATGGCAGGGGCAGCCTTACTACCCACACCCATAATGTTAGGATTGGGCAAGAGCATAGTTTCCGCCTTGCTCTCCGCTGATTGGATCACAGAAAAGGATGTCATGTTTATGGGATGATTTTAAAAATGACTAGAAACCTCCCCTAGCCACTGGAACCAAAATCTAATTTTCCCACAAATACATATTATGCATTTAGAACCTCTGAGAAAATCATATACACAGGTTACATATTTTGCGGGTCACATTTCAATCCAAACCCCAAGTCTGTGGGACCTGGTTTTGCCTTTCTGCTAAATTTTGGCAATTTTAACCATGAGAGATTTGGCCTAAAATTTCCCAACTTTGTACACAGATGTGCATTTACCCCTGGCATGTGTGTACAAAATGTTATGTGCCCAATATCAATACTTTCCCCACAATCTGTGATTCTTTACAACTTATGTTCCTTAGGCAGTAAGGAGTTCTACCAAGTCTTCACAGAAAGAGCATAAAACTAGATTTAAAACTACAACTTTACATATTTTTCCTTATTCTTGCTGCCAAGTTAAGTGTCTTTAAAGTTCAGTTACAAATAAGCTTTTTAAAAACAACAGAAAGTCTATTGTCACTTCATCAGTTTTTTTTCTTTTCCCCAACTGCCAGCAAATGTCAATTCCTTTGAAGCAGGATGAGGGGCCTCTCTTTTGACTGAAGTTTCCTGCCCCTCACACTTGACAGGTGAGAGTCTTAGCCTGCTATTGTCTCAGCCCGAGGCAAAGACGAAAGTCTGATGATGACTTGGGAAGTCCCTTTGTCCTGGGTATTCAAAGTCTCCAAGCTAGCAATTAACCTTTCCTTTGCCAGCAGTTTGTGAGGTGTCACCCTTTCTCAGGGCTAACAACTAGCAGAGCAAGTTTTTTTTAAATTTTATATAGTTTGCCAACTCAACCCGGGTTTTAGCTTTGATTTTCTCCTTTTAAATCTTAACTTTAAACCTATAGAATTAAAACGGTTTATAAATGTATTTTTAACAGTAACAAATCCTTTTACATTTCTAAGTAATCAAGTCTTTACACCATATGTACTTTTAAAAAGGCCATTTTCCCCCTTCAGTCAGGAAAAGGCCCATTTTACTCTTTCTTTAAAATCTGTTTTCATCTCCAGCAAATATACACTTTGTGCAGCCATAGTTCTTTTCTTGAGTGCTGGAATTGTTTTGTAGCATTGATACAGTTACAGGCATCTATTTAGAGTCTTTCTCTGGACAGCTGATTCTTGATACTGTTGCAAAGAAATAGCTGCGTTTCCCCGTGTAAAATGAAAAACAAAGCCCCGGGTTGATTTTTCAAGGATACATTTGATAGGATCTGTCATTCAAATGAGGCCCGGTTCCTCTGAGACAGAATGAATGATCCTAGGCATTGCTGGTCCTTTTTAATCACAGTGGTTCACTAGAAATGATGAAGTTAGCGCCAAGTTGAGAAAGTGTCATTTTAAAGAGGCAATTTGGGTTTTCAGCACAATGATGCTGCCTCTTTCACTTCACTCCATGTTTACTGTTGCAGAGCACACTGGCATACTCCTGCAGTGAGTACTCTGTTGCACCACACCTGAAATGTGTGTGGCAGGGGGTGCATCCATTTTCTGGTTATTGCAAACACGCAGTTTAAAGACCTTGGCACGCACAGGAGTCAGCGCAGCCATTTTGTATTGTTTCTTGCAGTAAAGTGATGTAGCATAGCACAGCTGAGTGGGTCAAAATATCCCACACAGCTAAGAAGCGAGAAAAGTAGATAAAGTTGGTCCGAGCCTGGCGGAGGGAGATCAATTGAGAGCGAACAAATAAATGTGAATCTAAGTGGTCCAGCGACGGGTCAAGTCAAATCCTGTGCACAGTCGAAAGTCTTCGAATTCGATGAAGTAGATACAAGTTTGGAAAAGTACATGGATTTGGTCCAAGCCTGACAGAGGGAGATCAAGTGAACATTTTTTGTTAAAGTGGGTCTGTGTTATTATTATTTTCTGATGGTCATAGCTTGCTCCAATCTTTAGATTTACAATTAGATAGGCATTTTCCAAACCCCATTGAAGTTCAGTAAACACCCTTGAACTGTGGTCACTTCTGTCTGCCTTACTGTTTTATACCAAGCCTTGCTTAAACCTGGAAACACTCTGGGTCCCCAGAGATAGACCAGTGCAGCAGGAAAAAGAGCATAGGATGGCTGCTGGGTGGTGTGTGCCTGAAGGTCTGGGGCCATGGATCAATAGAGACTCCTGTGGAGGTCAGAGGAGTGGGGCTCCCCGGGACAAATTGAAGGGCAGTAATGCAGGACTTGCTGCAGAGACACATATATTTGATGTGAGGGCATGTACCACAGTAGCACTGGTGCGATCTGGCCTGTGATCAGAGATTGGAGCCGAGTTATTAGACCACCATAAGAGCCAGAGAAGTGACATTAATCGTATACTGGGCACCACACCCGGTGAGACCGGGGTCTGTGAATGCAGAACGAGCAGATAGGCACGCATTCTATTAAATAGCATATGAAAGTTATTACACTGTGCAATTCCATCTGACAAGGATCCTAACGATCGGATTGCGGGGGGCAGGGCTTGGTGGCCCGACTGGATTCATATCAGTGACCCATTAGACAGCACCATTCTGTAATCCTCATTCCTGGGATATCCGGGGGACTGGTCTCTGGGCCCATGCCCTGAGCTTGGCAGAGGTGGCCGGAGAAAGGTTGACAAGCACATCATCATCGAAGACACCCACCCCCGGGACATGGTGCAGGGGGGTTGAGAGCTTGGTGTACTCCTGCATACCTGACCCTGTAGCCCGAACTGTACGTTGATGACTGAATTCAATTGAAAGAGAGCACATTGATCCCAATACTCTAGGCAAGTCGGAATACGCAGGTGGCTTTGGGATGAATTGTCCACATCCTTTGGTACACTAGCGGTGGGATGGGCAGACAACAACGCCGGCAGACAACATGACTGTTAGGGAGAATTCTCAAAATGTTCTACTTTCCATTACCTTTTGAGACCCCCAGCAACTTTGCTGGATTTCTAGGATTTGATTTTTTACCTAGAAAGAGTGTGAGCCTTTTTTTTCCACTCTTTCATGTAATTTGATGTGTGTTTTACTTTTGTGTTCTTTGGTTATGGAGTTTTAAAACAACTCCAGTGGCATCAACTTTTTCTGTGTATCACACAGCACCTTCAGTGCAGTGACACAGCAGGGTGTCTTTCAGACTCTCCAAGGTTTAAATACCTTCTCTGTGACTGACTACCGTCTCCCAGAGTCTGTAAAGTTAAATTGACTTTACTAGTCTCTTTAAATGTACTGACCCATCCCATCACACACTATCTTCCTATAGAGTGCTGGAGGGGTTGCCTAGATTCCCTTGAGTCAAAACACTCATAGAACTGTAAAATGTGACCATTTCCTACTTTAAATGGCTGGTGGCAGTGGTTTAGATCAAACTACCATGATAACAACGGTAGCTAAAAACCGGGTCAGCCATGTTTTTCAATATGGCGCCCAAGACCTATCTGTAAAAACAGACTCCGGTCATTTTTTTTCGCCATTTCTTTTAGGAAAGGTCCTTCTTGTGTTTGTCTCTGCGCGACAAACCAGGTTTGGTCCCTTTATTCGTTGGCCTTTGGCGGACTTCAGTGCTGAAGCCCTCCTCTGGCGCCAGGGTGTCTGGGGTGGACAGCATGTAAGGGAGGTGCCCGAAACTCCTTGTGCTTAGTCTCCTTGGAGACCTGAATGCACTCTGGTGTGATTGGCCCGCTGGCTGTCCGGCAAGGACAGCCACCCTGCTGTGTGAGTGACAGCCAGGCTGAAATGAATGGGGGAAAACTGTTTAAAAGCAAGTTTCTGGGACTTGGAAAGCAGAGTCGACCACTGGAACGAAAGAACCGAAGACGAGCTGAAGGAAGAGGACTGCTGCAACTCCTGGACGACTGGAGAAGCCATGCTGCAGGTCCGAATTGCCTGAAACTATGACGACAGAGAAGCCCTTCAAGGTTAACTTCTTCCCTTGAGTTTGGTGGGAACCACCAACTCGCAAGCCACCTGGACACTGTCCCCATCTGGTCGAATTTTCATCATAGTACTGTTGAAAACCGGATAGCCAGAGGGAAGAAAACCAGCTTGTGGACTTTAAGGCACTCACACCTTAAACCTTAGATCTGCTTGAACTGCCAGGAACAGCTGCCTCAGCTACAGCTTTCTTCATTGACAAGGTACTGTGCAAACGCGGCCCGGAAATATTTTCGGCCATCGAGAAAGTGTGTGAAACTTTCCTCAACTACGAAGGCTTGTCCTTCCCTTAACATTTGTCAAACTTTTCGCCTAGCCAAATCCTTTAAAAATCTGTGGCAAAGACTTAACCGTTATATACAAGAACTATGCTATCCTATACAGGAGACTCTGAACCATTGACTTTGGGCGAGGCCTATTGAGAAGAATTGCTGGTTGTATTTAACTGAAACCATTTGCCCTGCCTATGAATGTATTTGGGCTGTCTATTCTTATAACCTTGTCTTTTCCCTCCTTTATTAAGTATCTGAAGTGCCATTTTGCTCCCACTTCATTTTGGAGCTAAACTTGTCCATTTACTTACCGGTTGGGTTTTTGTGAAGTATTAGTGTGTGATATTGAGCTGCTTATGCTAGAGTAATGTTTTCAAACTGAGTAAATAATTGTATATTCTTTTACCAAGAAACCTTGAGTAAGTGTTTACTTGACTCTCTGTATTAGTTGGTCCTTTGTGTGACTTGTTCTACTGCTCACTTGAACTCTTGAGATAAGTCTGGCTGCTCAGCCATCGCTACCACTTAACTGTGTAGTACAGACTTGTACCAAAGGTGAAATTGTGCTTATACTTGTTGTCCTAATTGCCTGTAGTGTTCCCAAGGGTACTGCAAGTGATTCTGCCTAACACTGGTGTACAGCGGTGAGGATAAAGTATACTTGTTTCATTTAGAGTGCTACTTTTACTTTTGTTCAAATAATCCTCCCAAGGCAAAGCAACACTAGTAAAGCAATTGTTTTATCATGAATGATATGGAAAGCTACAGACAGGAGACCCTAGTGTCTTTAACTGTTGATCAATTGAGAGATGTGTGTAAAGTTAGGAATCTCACTGTAAAAGGCAATAAGGTTGAATTGATAGAAAAGTTGTTAGAATACCAAAGTCTGAGGAGTGGGTCTGAAACCGACACACCTGCAGCAAATGTGGAAAACGTTGATGAGGATGATAATATGTCAGAGCCCAACACTAATATTGTGGATGAGTTAGATGAGGCAGAAGAGTCTCAGAATGTAGGCCCTGTTCATAGGCCTCAACCTTTGACCACAGGGACCCCATCAGGTCCAAACCTATGTCCGGAATTTGTCTCACTTGAAAAGATGAGACTGGAGTTAGAATTTAAAAGAATCCAAGCTCAAACTGAAACAAAGCATCAAGTGCTTAGACGCAGAGAAATGGAAATGAATCATGCCCTTGAAATGAAAAAGTTGTCTCTTGAAACTGGTTCTCTCCCAGAGTCCTCTAGGTCTTCCAGTCCTAAGAGGCCTTGCATGCCCACAGATGCAGTAGGTATGTATGAGGTTAAGCTTGATATTTTGGATTGGTTGGCTGCTTTTGAATATAACCATGGGATTCAAGACATTACAGGGAATCAGTTGATTCCTTAGCTTTTTTCTAGGCTACCCCCTATTGCAACTGATGTGGTTATGAAGTTGCGGGATATAGACAGAAAGGAGTATGAAACTGTGAAGCTAGCTTTGATAGCTAGATTTGGGAAGACCCCTTCTTAGTATCTTAAGAGGTTTAGAACCATCAAAAAGCATGATGGTACCCCTTGGGCTACCTGGGTGACTGAATGTTTGAAAAACCTAGATGGATGGCTTAAGGGTTACAGACTGAACACTTAGGAAGGTATGATAAATCTGTTTATGTTGGAATCTATTTATGATGCCTGCTCTCCTGAGCTGAGATATCACTTGGCTGACTCTAAGGAAATTGCTCCAAAGAAGTTAGCAAGGGCTGCTGACTTGTGGGTTGCCAACAGGGCTACTCACAAGGATTCTGGGGTAGCTCAGAAGAAGGATGAGGGGAAGCAGCACAAAAAAGATACCAAAGAGAATTCAAATACTTTCACTCCAAAAGAGGGCCACAAACATAACAAGGGTAAGCCCCAAGGGAAACCAAATCAGGATAGTGTACCTTCTGGGGACAAACCAGAAGGTGGTCAGAACAAACCCCCATTCATAAAGACATTTGGTAAATGTTATGCTTGTATGTCAACTGACCATGTGAAAGGGGATCCCAGATGTAAGGGTAAACCTTCAGGGGTCCACACTGTCTCCTTAGACTTGTCCGCAGGGGATGAAGTACCAATGGTTAGTGGAAAGTTTCACTTACTGGCTGAGGAACCCATGAAAGTCTCAGCCAGTGTTTCTTTGGTATCCCTGGGTCTGTGGGAACAACAGAACTTAGATGTGTATAACTCTATTCCAGACAATACTAAAGAGTATTACAAAGACAATGTTCTTGTGAATGGTCAGGAGACTCCTGCTATCAGAGACACTGGGGTCAGCATAACTGTAGTTGATGAATCATTTTTCAAGGTTGAGGATGTTGCTAAGGCACCCAAAATCCTAACTAAGCTTGCTGGAGGCCCTGTCCAAATGCTTCCACAGTTACCAGCACTCATCCAGGGTAATGTTATGACTGTCAGGATACCTGTAAGTGTGCAGAGTGAAGTACCTGGGAGGGTCCTGTTGGGGAATGACTTAAAAACTCTTGGAGTTGTATCAAGCACCCCCAGGCCTCCCAGCAAAAGGAAACAGGAGCACTCTATGAAGGATAGAGAGAGTACCTTAAGGGGCTCTCCAGAGGAGACTATAGAGGAAACTTTAACTCCCAGTCCACAGGACCTACTGACTGCCGTTTCTAAGAAGAAGGAGGAAAAGGGGCAACCTAAAACCTCCAGGAAGAAACCAGCCAGCACTCCTGTGCTACCAACCAGGACATCCCCGAGAGGACTGTCCAAGATCATACCTGTGATCCCTCCACCAGCTGAGTCTGAGTGTGTGGAACAACCTTGTGTGGTTGAATCAGCTGCTGAGAAATCAGAGCGGGAAGAGGACCTTGCTCCTGTTGGAGATCTGGATCATGCAGACCATCCTGAGCTGCAGTTTTTACTGGCAGAAGATGGACCCTGTAGGGCAGACTTCAGCAGAGGTCAAAAAGAGTGTCCTACTCTTGAAGGTCTAAGCCAACAGGCAGCATCCCAGCTGGATGGGCAAAAGCCAAGGAAGCATAGGTTGTACTGAGAAGATGACCTCTTCTACAGTGAAACGACTGAGTCTATCCCAGGGGACTACAGACGACTTGTAGTGCTTCTTGAAAGCAGACTCCAGTTCCAACAGTTAGCCCATGAGATACCTTTGGCTTTTTACTTAAGTTTTAAGAAGACCAAGGAAAGGCTCTCCTTATATTTCTACTGGCCTAAATTGGGGTATGATGTAGATAAATTCTGTAGGAGCTGTCACAGTTGCCAAACCTCTGGCAAGAGTGGAGCCAAGAATGTGGCACCCTTGGTGCCTCTCCCAGTGGTGGGATTTCCTTTTGAGAGGGTAGGAATCAACATTGTTGGTCCCTTAGACCCTCCCACATCTTCAGGAAACAGGTTTATCCTGGTTGTAGTAGACCATGCTACTAGGTATCCTGAAGCTATACCTATGAGAACGTTTACGGCTCAGGCTGTGGCTAAGGCCCTACTTGGTATTTCTACCAGAGGAGGTTTTCCTAAGGAAGTCATCTCTGACAGGGGATCCAATTTTATGTCCCACTACATGCAGGCCATGTGGAAGAACTGTGGAGTAACTTACAAGTTCTCAACTGCCTACCATCCTCAGACAAATTGATTGTTAGAGAGGTTCAACCATACAATGAAGAGCATGATAGGTGCTTTAGAGGAACCCCTTAGAAGAAAGTGGGACTTTCTACTGCCATGCCTTCTATTTGCATATAGAGAAGTCCCTCAGGATGGAGTAGGATTTAGTTCCTTTGAACTTCTTTATGGCCATCTGGTTAGAGGCCCTTTGGCCCTAATCAAGGAGGGGTTGGAGAGTGCTCCTTCCCCTAAGCCAGTGAGAGTCACTGACTATGCGATAGGTCTCCGGAGGAGAATGTTACACATGATGGCAGAAGCATCAGATAACTTAAAAACAGGCCAGGCTCTGGTCAAACATTGGCATGACCAGAAGGCCAACATGGTTGAGTTTACTCAAGACCCACAGGTTTTACTTATGGTACCTACAAGGCAGAGGGCCTTACAGGACAAGTGGATAGGACCCTTCAAGGTTGTGGGTAAACTTGGAGAGGTTAACTATCTGGTGGACTTAGGCAATCCTAAGGAGGATCCCAGAGTCTTTCACACCAACCGTTTAAAGGCTTATGTCTCAAAACCAGAAGTGGGAGCTTTGCTTCTAGCTTCAGCCCAAAAGGAGGAGGAGAGTGAACCTCTACCTGACCTACTCAGAAGCCAGCCTTTAGATGAGAAAATAGAATGAGTTCTTCTCTCTTCTAATTTGACACCTGAACAACAGGAGGAGTTAAAGTTTCTGTTAAATCAGTTTGGCTCCCTGTTTTCACTATCACCAGGCTTGACCCCTTGGGGCCAGCATGATATTCAAACTGGTGACTGTTTACCTGTCAAAAACAGAGGTTACAGGATGTCAGATCTAGCAAGATCCCACATAAAGGAGGAGGTCAACAAGATGCTTGATCTCGGGGTAATATAGCCCTCTACCAGTCCATGGTCTAGTCCAGTTGTTCTAGTACCAAAGGCAGGATCCAAGGAGTTGATATTCTGTGTGGACTATAGAGCTCTTAACACAGTCACCAAGACTGATTCCCACCCTTTACCAAGGACAGATGGACTGGTGGATAAACTTAATTCAGCCAAGTACCTCAGTACATTTGATCTCACTTCAGGCTATTGACAAATAGCCCTGGCAGACCATGCCAAGGAGAAAACTGCATTCTCAACCCCAGCAGGTCACTATCAGTTTATGGTAATGCCTTTTGGATTAAAGAATGCACCTGATGCATTCCAAAGGATGGTTAATCAAGTTCTGAATGGGATGGAGGACTTCTGCATGGCATACATTGGATGACATTGCAGTGTTCAGCCCTACCTGGAAAGAACATGTTGACCACTTAGGATATGTTTTGCAGGCCCTTGAGCAGAGCCATCTGACCATAAAGGCTAGTAAATGTCAAATTGGTCAGAGTAAAGTGGTCTACCTTGGACATCAGGTAGGAGGAGGTGAAATCAGGCCATTGCCTAGCAAAGTACAAGCTGTACAAAACTGGTCCACCCCTACTACTCAAACCCAAGCGAAAGCCTTCCTATGTCTCACTGGGTACTATAGGAACCTCATAGATAACTATGGGACCATAGCTTCTCCCTTGAATGTGGTCTCCTCTCCCAAATTACCTAAAAAGGTGAGGTGGAATGAGGAGTGCACTCAAACATTTGAAGGCCTAAAAAAAGCCCTTTGTAAAAGCTCCAGTCCTAAGAGCTCCTGACTATAACCAAACCTTCATTGTGCAGACAGATGCTTCAAATACAGGCATAGGTGCGGTGCTTAGTCAACTGGATGAGAAAGGTAGGGAGCACCCCATTTGCTTCATTAGCAAGAAGCTGAAGGAACCAGAAATAAGGTGGGCAACCATTGAGCGTGAACGCTTTGCTATTGTGTGGTCATTGAAGAAGTTTACACCATACTTGTATGGATCTACTTTTGTGATTCAAACTGACCACCAAACCCTTGAGATGGTCAATCAGCCTGCAAGGATTTGATTTCATCATTGAACAAAGGTCTGGGTGTCACCACCAAAATGCTGATGGTCTCTCCAGGATGTTTGACCGAATAGAGTAAGGAGATTCATCCAGGAGTGGATTAACTCCTCCTGTGCCTTAGTCTGGGGGGACAAGTATTAGGGAGGATTCTCAAAATGTGCTAATTTCCCTTACCATTTGAGACCCCCAGCAACTTTGCTGCATTTCTAGGATTTTATTTTTTACCTGGAAAGAGCGTGAACCTTTTTTCCCACTCTCATGTATTTTGATGTGCATTTTACTCTTGTGTTCTTTGGTTATGGAGTTTTAAAACAACTCCAGTGGCATCATCTTTTTCTGTGTGTCACACAGCACCTTCAGTGCAGTGACACAGGGGTGTCTTTCAGACTCCCCAAGGTTTAAATACCTTCTCTGGGACTGACTACCATCTCCCAGAGCCTGTAAAGTTAAACTGACTTTACTAGTCTCTTTAAATTTACTGACCCAGCACACACTATCTTCCTATACAGTGCTGGAGGGGTTGCCTAGCTTCCCCTGAGTCGAAACACACATGTAACAGTAAAATTGTACCCTTTCCTCCTTTAAATGGCTCTTGGCAGTGGTTTAGATCAAACTACCATGATTTTTTCCTGACACGCCAAACCAGGTTCAGTCCCTTTGTTCGTTGGCCTTTGGCGGGCTTCAGTGCTGAAGCCCTCCTCTGGCGCCAGGTTGTCTGGGGTGGACAGGATGTGAGGGAGGTGCTCAAAACTCTGTGTTCTTAGTCTCCTAGGAGACCTGAATGCACTCTGGCGTGATTGGCCGGCTCGCTGTCTGGCAAGGACAGCCACCCTGCTGTGTGAGTGACAGCCAGGCTGCAATGAATGGGGGAAAACTGTTTAAAAGCACGTCTGTGGGACTTGGAAAGCAGAGTTGACCACTAGAATGAAAGAACCGAAGAGGAAAGAACAGGACTGCTTCAACTCCTGGACGACCGATGAAGCCCTGCTGCAGGTCCGAATTGCCTGAAACTCTGACGACAGAGAAGCCCTTCAAGGTTAACTTCTTCCCTTGAGTTTGGTGGGAACAACCAACTCACAAGCCACATGGACACTGTCCCCATCTGGTCGAATTTTCATCAGAGTGCTGTTCAAAACCGGATAGCCAGAGGGAAGGAAACCAGCTTGTGGACTTTAAGGCACTCACACCTTAAACCGACGTCTTGCTACAGCTTTTGGCCTCTTCCCTGGGCAGTGCAGGAACCTCCCCACGTCCTCCTTCTTGTCCCCATGACTGAAGCTCAGGAACAACGAGATCTGCTCGAACTGTCAGGAACAACTGCCTCAGCTACAGCTTTCTTCATTGACAAGGTACTGTGCAAAAGCAGTCTGGAAATCTTTTCGGCCATCGAGAAAGTGCATGAAACTTTCCTCAACTACGTAGGCTTGTCCTTCCCTTAACATTTACTTTTTGCCTAGCCAAATCCTTTAAAAATCTGTGTTATATACCAGAACTGTGCTATCCTATACAAGAGACTCTGAACCATTGACATTGGCCCAGGCCTATTGAAAAGAATTGCTGGTTGTATTTAACTGAAACCCTTTGCCCTGCCTATGAATGCATTTGGATTGTCTATTCTTATAACCTTGTCTTTTCCCTCCTTTATTAAGTATCTAAAGTGCCATTTTGCTCCCACTTCATGTTTTAGCTAAAATTGTTTAACTTACCGGTTGGGTTTTTGTGGTGTATTAGTGTGTGATATTGTGCTGCTTATGCTAGAATAATGTTTTCGAACTGAAGTAAATAAATGTATATTCTTTTACCAAGAAACCTTGAGTAAGTGTTTACTTGAATCACTGTATTAGTTGGTCCTATGTATGACTTGTTCTAATGCTCACTTAAACTCTTGAGGTAAGTCTGGCTGCTCAGCCATCGCTACCACTTTACTGTGTAGTACAGGCTTGTACCAAAGGTGAAGTTTTGCTTACACTTCTAGTCCTAATTGCCTGTAGTGTTCCCAAAGGGTACTGCAGGTGATTCTGCCTAACAATGACAAAAGGCACGTGGAAGAAGCAGGGCCACATGGATTCCTTGACTAACAATCCAGCGATGACCCCTAGATTGGAGGACCCATGGCAAAGTGAAGGTCCAGGAGCACTGGAAAAACAGCTAATAGCAGCTATGCAGAATGGATTTATGTCTGTCAATGTCAAGCTGGACGACACAGTGCCAACTACAGGCTTGCTGAAATCCAAATTGAAGAAAGAGAGTGGCCGTAATTACCGAGGCAGAGACAAGGTGTTAGAGAGAATTCTCTCTTTAGGCTGAATTTCCTAACCTAGTGAGTGCCCCAGCAGCTTTGCTGGATTTTTGGAGTTTGTTTTCTTCTCCTGCCAAGAGTGAGACTCTTTTTCTCCCACTCTTGGACATGATTTATGGTGTTCCTTTGAATGTTAATGTGTTTTATGGGCTATGGGGTCCTTTACTCCACAGGGTCTCATGTGTTTTTACAATGTGTGTTACACAGCACTCTCCGTGCAGTAACACAGGGGTGTCATAGTGACACCCCACCATAAACTCCATACTCTGGGACTGACTACTGTCTCCCAGGGCATGTTAAGTCACCATTGGCTTTACTAGTCCCAAATTATGAACAGAAACCAGTACAAACCATCATATTGTGGATGTACTGGTCGGGGCACTTCGATTGCCCCGGGGTCTGTTAGTCGAGGGGGCATGTCTCCGTCCCCCCGATCGAGTTTTGGCTGGTGGCAGTGGAAACTACTTTTTATATTCGACCGCGAATATATACCTATGGGATTTTCCCATTGTTCGAGGCTACCAACTTTAATTATTTAATTCTCATAGCCTCGAACATACCGCCGGTTTATTTATTTAATATTAATTCACCGGTCGGTATTTTTTTTCGATTCTAAAATGGCATTTGTGTTCTCTTCTGTGACTCCAACCCAAGTCGAGCCCTCTGTTCCACTTTTTTGGCGGGCTTCTCCACAGAAGCCTCCAAAAGTGGTGCCACTCTGTCTGGGTACCACAGGGGGTGTGGGATGGGGTTTAGGCCCCCTGGACTGAGTTACCTTGGTAACTCAAGTCGCACTCTTGTGTGATTGGCCCAAGTGGTGAGCCGGCCGGCTCACCACTTAGCATGTTTGATTGACAGCTAGGCTGAGTGAATGGGGGTGTGCTGCATAAAAGCAGGGCTTTGGGGACTGGAACTTCAGAAGTCGCCACAGGACCTGAGAATCCGACGAGGGAGAAGCTGAGCCAACCTACCACGACAACACCACCGGTGGAGCCCTGCGGAACCGACTCACCACTTCCCGACGACAGAGAAGATCTTCCGGCTGGAGAGGCTTCTTCCCCTGACTGGTGGGCACAACCAGTTTACCTTCTTCTCTTCGCACCCCAGACTGTCTCGTGGTCAAATTGCCCATGCCAAGCACCCCGGCAACCAGATAGCCACTTACCACTGGACCGCGAATAAAAAGGACCGCTACTTTTACCTGAGAACTCCGCGGCTGGTTTCTTCCCTGGCAGTGCAACGGACTCCTGTCTTCAGCCCTGACAAGATCCTCTCTTCCCCCGGACAAAGCACCGACTTGCATCCGCTGCCAGGAACAACTGCCCCCGCTGGAGTATTCTCACCACTTTAAGGTACCGTTGTCCGCCAGGCCTCCCTTTGTAAAGATTGCTACAAGGTAATAATAACCCCTTAACCTTCTGGACTGGGCTGGCCGCCTTGACCCTCTAACTGGTCCCTTTCTTTTGGTCCAACACTTTTTGAACCTTTGCAAGACTCTTGTGCACTTCAACCGTGTGACCTCGGACACATTTTGTTCTGATCCTCTTAAAGTGGATCCGGCCTACTGAACTCTAACTTCACGGTTTTATTTTCCTTCCTTTCTTGCTTTGATCTTACGAAAGTGTTGGGATCTGTTTCATATTATTCTCTGCTTTTCTCTCAATTTTTAAACGAATTATTAGAGTGCCATCTGCGTTAAGCGCTCACCGCTGTCTGAAAATAAGTGGGGCTTTACTTAAGACTTGACTAATATTCTTCTAAGGGAGTGTATATCTTTTAGTGACCGTGTTTTTGAATTGCTTACTATTAGTGCCTGGGTGTTTTTCTAGATGTGGTTTTAAATAAATAATTATATCTCTTTTACACCAAGCTCTGGTCAGCGTTTACTTGTTCTACTATGTTCTTTTGACCTATTGTGAATACTCTGTATACTGCCTAACTCTTCTTGAGGGAAGTCTGACTGCTCAGCCACAGCTACCAAGTGAATCTGTGTGCTACGGACTGCTACCAAGTGGGTTTACTGCCAAACACCTGTAGTCCTAAATCTTTTGCAGTGGTCCCAGAGGGAACTGCACAGGTTTCTGCATAACACAAGGATCTTACTCCATCCCCAAACCGGGGGCCCCTCTGCACACAATTATTGCAAAATTGCTCAATTATAGGGCCATAGACCTCGTCCTGAAAATATCCAGGGAGCAGGGCGCACTTCACTATGAGGTGAGCAGTGTCCATATTTATGCGGACTTCACCGCTAGGGTCCAGATACAGTGCAGATCATGTGATCCAGTGAAAAGACTGCTTAGGGCAAGATATGTGCCATATGCCCTTATGTTTCCGGCCAATCTGCAGATACAAAATGGAGGTCACACACACTTTTTAGAAAATCCATCGGAGCCATCGCTTATGTGGAGGCGTCCATCCCACTCCCGCCGAAGGACCACAAGAATAATAGAGCCCTTCGCCAGGAGAGGGTGGAACATTGGATGATCCGGAAGACTGAACTGGTAATCCTTATGGGTGAATGTTCTTAGTATGCTGCGTCAAGGTACTGGCATACGGTACTGATGTTTAAGTGAAGCCGGGTGCGGGGTCACTTGGCAGACATATGTATGCTCTGGATGTTCACAACGCATCCCAGGAGACTTCCACTAGTGTTATAGGGACATATCATGTTGGGGAAATGATGAGGCAGGGAGGGTAGATGTTATCATGTTGGGGAAGGATAAGGGTGATGGGGATGGAACGAAAAGGGTGTGATGAGGGACTGGTATACAGGGGAGAGGGAAAGGGGTGAGTTAGGTTTAAAAAGTTTGGCGGATGTGTTGCTAGGCGAGCACAAGCAGGCAGGCCTGCAAACAATAATGGGGATGGCAGGTGTATATTCTAAGCTTGATGGGAAGGTACAGGTGAGGCTGTGAAATTATTGGCCTGGAATGTCTGTGGCCTCAATAATCCAATTAAGGCGTGGAAGGTCCTCGCATATTTGGATCGTTACCGGCCTAGAGTGGTAATGTTACAGGAAACACATATCCAAGGACCGTTGAATAGGGGGTTTGCAGCCAGGTGGGGTGACTAGCAATATTTTACAGAATATTCGTCCCAAACCAGGGTATGCTCACACGAATACACCAAGCACTGTGTTTCCAGAAGGAAAAAAGGAACATCGACCTGCAGGGGCGCTATGTGATTATGCGGCAGAGGCTCTGCGGTACAAGAGTGGTATTAACCAAGTTACTCACCATAGTGACAATCTTACTCTAAGTCCATAGTCCCCTTTCCCTCATACTTGTGGGGCATTCCGTCCTTCGGGACGGGACCGGAGCACTTTTGTAGAAAGCATCAAAAATGTAAAATGTTTGTCCTTCTTCCATTTTTATGCAGGGTACCGCACATGGCCATAACCCTGCCCTCCTGAGCTCCGCCCCGCGCATCGCCCTTTAGTCCTGTTCTATCGCCAGGTCTGAGACCATTTAAGCAATAATAAAGGATACTTTTTAGAGGGGATGGCATGCGTATGGAGGAAAGGGGACTATGGAATAGGAGTAAGATAGTCACTACGGTGAGTAACTTTGTTATACTCCTACGTCCTATCCCCTTTCCGCCATACTTGTGGAAGATTCCCAAGCATGCACCTGAATTGATCTGGATGGATGGAAAACCCCTTACGGGAATACATTTTTTAGGACAGCCTGGCCAAACTGAGCATCAGCCCTGGAGCTCAGGTCCAAGCAATAATGCTTACAAAAAGCTGACGGGGAAGCCCATGTAGCCGCCTTGGTGATGTTTTCCCAAGGAACATACTTTTGAAAGGCAACAGCAGCCACTTTGACACGTACAAGATGAACATGGATGCCTTTGGGGGGTTGAATAGCAGGTACGCCTCAAATCATATCATTATATGCTGACAATACATCATTTCATTTTCGAGACCCGGAGCATAATATGGGACCAATAATGGAGGACGTCCGTAAATTCACATAGTGCTCCGGTTATAAAATAAACAAAGCTAAATCGGAACTGTTCCCGCTGACGGACAACACGCAGGAACCCGCTGATTTGTTGAGGTTCCAATGGGTCTCTTATACGTTTAAATATCCAGTCCGCACGACAGTGAACGCATGGTCAAGGCGGTTTAAGAGGTTAGGCGTGAGCGCCCCCTATTGTGGAGCGGTTCCCTTGTGCAATTGCCCGGGACTCCCCAAACATATGACCTGGATATCCGGAGAGCGTGGGACGCTGAAGGGTGCATGATCAAACGTGACTTGTTCCCAGAAATGAGGTTTGTGACACTAAAGGAGTTTGTACCGAGGTTGGTTAACAGCCCCATTAAAACACTGCAGTACTATAGGATGCAGGCGGTTCTCAGAAACCTCACCTGAAACAGATGAGCTGGAATCCTTACGAAATGTCTTCGGCTTTTCCTTCTTTTGCCTGACCTTTGATTTGTCCCGAAGGCGGTCTTTTAAGAGATAGGGCCTATCCTCCTCTGCTGCCACAGTGACCTTCTCTGATAACAACAGGTAGGACACGGAGGCGACCAGGCAGGAAATGCCCTGAGAATTTGAGGGAAAGCCCAATGGCATAAAAGCCCTCTGCAGTGGAAGAGTTCACAGTAGTGGTAAATGCCTAGTTAGCAACTGACGTCCATCCAGTAAATGCCTGGTTAGCAATGGACGTCCATCCAGCAGGTAGGATATTGGTAAGTATGGTAGTCAGAGTTTGAAATGCACCGTGATGCCAAAGAATTTAGAGAAGCCAAAAGAGAGGAAATATCACTGAGGAAATGCTGTAGCGCAGCAATAGATTGCAGCTGTAGGATGAGACCAGGGAGGGAGGAGTGAGGCAGCTGAAGTGTCAAAGGCAAGAGAAAAGTACATCAAGCAGGAGAACCGGGAGCAGACCCTTGCAGGGTAAACCAAATGGAAAAGGGAAAACAGAGAATCCAATAGCAGGCGAAAGGCAAGAGAGAGACTGGTGTGTAGCGGAGCGGCAGCACCACGCTAGAAATGAGAGGGAAGCAGCAGGCAGGGAAGGATGGAAGGAGGGACAAGAGGGAAAGGCACGGAGGAAGAAAACATAGCAAGAACAACAGGGAGCACTAGCGTCGCCCCGGGGGCTAGAAAGCAAGAGGGTTGCAATGGGGCTCAGCTGCTTCTAAAAGGCTTTCCGAATCCCAGCGGCCAACTTGGGGGAAGACTAGACTACTGAGAAAAAAGCGTGATGGCACACACATGTGTCTGTCTTCCCAAACAAAGTGTACAGAACTCTTCCCCCGGCGCCAGCGGTGCCACAAAGACCATTGAACAGCTTTGACAGCGGTGGTCCGCCATCGATGACTGTCGTGTCTGCGGGAACAAGATACAAATGAATGCTTGGAGGCAGTGGCGACCAGCGGAGAGGCCAGGAGGCTGGTATCCAGGCTATACCGTCTATGTTAATAAGGGCAGACCTCACTAAATGGGGCACATCAGAAAATGGAGGCGGATTTAGGCACCGAAATACAGGAAGATAAATGGCAGAGGTGGTGTCAATTGACGAAGGAAGTCTTGCTTAATGTGAGGCTCCTTCTGATACAATTTTAGGTACTGAATTAGCTACATTACACACCAGTGCATATTTCCAAATTTGCTCCAAACGTAAGTGATGGATGTGTGAAGTGCAGAAGGGCACGGGCGGACTCATTTCACATGTACTGGGGCTGCCCGCTGATTGCACAGTTTTGACTGGAAGTGGCAGATGTTTTGTACAACATGGTGCAGATAACATCTGTGCTCCCACCCCTAAGTACCTCCTGGGTGGCATTGAGAAGGTGTCATAGTAGGGGTGCATAGATTACTCAATCTGAGTTGTATATTAGCCAAGAAAAGTATATTGGTGTACTGGAAATCTAAAGTAGCTCCAACTGGGGCAGAATGGCTTAAGGCACAAACGTTTGTTAATGAAATGGAGGAGGGATATATGGCAATGGTTGTATCAAGATGCAGACCGAAAGCCTTATGGGGACCCTTCCGGGTATATCTTGTAAGGATGGACAGGGGGGAGAGGGGCAGTGTTAGAGAAATTCACTTATGTACCACAACAATTGCCTGTAAAGACCATTCTGCTCAGAGCTACATTGTAGGATATGAATAACTAATGCCAAACTCATATCTTTAAACAAAAAAAGAGAAGCTGGAGGCATGCACAGGGCTAACCAGCAACAAAGGAAGGATCACTGAGCACCAAAACAGAATGAAAGCACTTGATTTCAAGGCAACTCCAGATTGCCCCCAATTAATACAAAACCATTGGACCTTGGTTTAAACGGCAGAAAGTCACTTAAATTAACAAACAGTACTTTTTCCGTTTCATACCATCGATATCGCAAGTTGCCCTTCCACACAGATATTCTGGTTTCCAACACCCCTTCTCTCTCTCGTGTAGCAAAGGTTTTGCCACATATGGCAATGCTTTGCACCACCGAAATGTGCCAAAACCAGAAAAGGATTGTGTAAAGACGATCCAAAGATTTCCCAGTTCTTTTGAAATTCATTAGGCGTTAACATCCGCTGTACTGCAGAATTTAGGATATTTACATACAGTGTCAACTTGTAATTTTGTCTGATCTGCCATAAGTACGGCAGAGACAGCTCATTTATTTTCCCTGCTACTGTGAAGTAAAGTGTTGAAAGAAATCCAACGCAAAGACACAAATTCAAGCGAATGAAAGAAAAGCCCAATGAAAGGTTGCAGCTGGAGATGAGGAGAAAGTCCCAGGCTTCTAAAAGTAATAGTGTTTTTCAAATCAATAAATTTAAATACAGATCAACTGATTGTTGTTTATACTTATGAAGGCACACGGGGAAGACGTTTCCATGACTTGTTACCTTTGGCCGGTACAGCTGGTTTGAAAGCAACAATGTTTTCGAAGAAAAGGGCGAAGAATCCAAAGCCAGCCATTCCTTTTCTAGGGCAGCCTGTGCAAAAGGAAACAACATCAAAGAGATGAAAGAATATATACAATCAGTCTACATTCAAGAACTTGGATAAAGTGTGATTTAAGCTGTCTTAAAAACTGCGTGTAATGCTTACACAATACATCATAATCAGCACTCATTGCTCATTCAAAGCATGCCAGACATGTCTTGCGATAGGCAAGAGATGTTTTTTCTTTGTTAAGCACTTTTTATTAAGTATTTATAATGAATACATTCATAATATAACATTCAGTAAATAATAACAATAATAAGACTTGTCAAATCAGTAACCCTGGGTAAATATGTAAATTGAGTTAACAATTAAAAGGCATCAAAGTAGTGTATCAAGGTTACAATGAATGCAAAAATAAATAAAGTCACTAAAATGTCATTTGCAAAACTCAAGATATGTATACACTGGAGTAATAGATGTTAG